>NC_060138.1:100460944-101796658 GCF_021461385.2 Schistocerca piceifrons | reverse complement strand
CTGTAGTCACCTGACCAGAAGTCTTGTTCCTGCTGCCACCGAACTTCACTAATTCCCACTATATCTAACTTTAACCCATCCATTTCCCTTTCTAAATTTTCTAACGTACCTGCCCGATTAAGTGATCTGACATTCCACTCTCCGATCCGTAGAACGTCAGTTTTCTTTCTCCTGATAACGACATCCTCTTGAGTAGTCCCCGCCCGGAGATCCGAATGGGGGACTATTTTACCTCTGGAATATTTTACCCAAGAGGGCGCCATCATCATTTATCCATACAGCAAAGCTGCATGCCCTCGGGAAAAATTACGGCCGTAGTTTCCCCTTGCTTTCAGCCGTTCGCAGTACCAGCACAGCAAGGCCGTTTTGGTTATTGTTACAAGGCCAGATGAGTCAATCATCCAGACTGTTGCCCCTGTAACTACTGAAAAGGCTGCTGCCCCTCTTTAGGAACCACACGTTTGTCTGGCCTCTCAACAGATACCCCTCCGTTGTGGTTGCACCTACGGTACGGCTATCTGTATCGCTGAGGCACGCAAGCCTCCCCACCAACGGCAAGGTCCATGGTTCATGGAAATATATATATCCATTTTTTATTCATCTTTCATCCCAAATTCAAGCTGAAGTAAACGTTTCAGTGCCGAAATGTTCCCTGGTCGTGAATTCAAGCCAGCAGTGATTTTTGAAAACCCACATTATGAAAGTAACTGTAGAGTGCTGCAGGTTGTGTGACAATTCAGTAGTAATTGTAGACGTTTACTCAAAACACTTAGACATCTGCTGTGGTACTGAGTTATTTTAAGATTAGTGCTGTCGACTTCCCATGAAAAATAAAATGTTTTAACTCAACGGAATTGACTCACATACAGGAACAGACCTTCAAGAATTTAATGTATAGCAGTATGTCATACGCAAGCACTCAACCAACGACTGAGCTGGCAGCATTACGCTTGTCTGTTCTATGAAACAATGTGCATCAGTTTACAGGAACCGTTCCAGGAAACTCTGAATCCTTTAGAAGAAGATATGGTTGAATATTTCGATGTGTGTTGCCTGACAGTATATGGAACCAAGTATGAGTTTACAACACTTGATGTAGGCATAGAATTGCGTTCTCATTTGATTGTGTATCTGTAGAAATAATGCAGTGCCTATATGACAGACATGTTTGTTTTTCCCATAAAACCCCGTTATGCTTGAGTAGTCATACAGTATGCAACAAGAATGAATGGAGGGAACATCCTCTTCATGAGGATTTTGTTGTAACTGACAGGTCTGAAAAGAAGAATGGATCACTACTTCCAGACCGTATTAGATCAACTGCAGTAGGTCCACCTAAATGCAGGAAGACAGACGTTCTCATGCCCCTGCTAATGTTTTCAGATGGTGCTCGCTTCGAAACTGTATGTGCATTTTCAAAACACTATTTCAGCTCAAACACCAGCTACTCGAGAAAATACTTTTAGGCATTGACCGTATTACAGACAATACTTTCACCCAAAGTGATGACGCCCCACCACCTGAAGGAGTATTCATATTCGACAATGTGGCACTGGAAAATCGAGATCAAACATGCACATACTTTTGTTTTGGCTGACACAGACATATCCTAGGATTAGAGAACTACCGATATGAGCGAATGCAAACCTTATTATTGCATTCTAACAGAATAGTGTGAGTCTAAAACAGATTTACAGGGCACACGTAAGAACTGAAATGAATCTGATGAATTTACAACTTTATGCAGAGATTTCTGGAATCATTCACAGCACAGCTTTTTAGTTATTGATACTATGATGCTAAATGATGGTCGAGGATGTTAAGAGATGAATTGTGTGTGTGTGTGTGTGTGTGTGTGCGTGCGTGTGTGTGTGTGGGTGGGTGGGTGGGTGGGTGGGTGGGTGAGTGTACACAAACAGTCTGAGAGAGGAAGGGAGAAAATTCATTTGTACACTGATGTGAAAATTCAGATGTTTAATGATAGTATTAAACGTTAACCATGGAGCTTATCGTTGGGGTGGGGGGCTTGCGTGCCTCAGCGATACAGATAACCGTACTCCAGATACAACCACAACAGAGGAGTATCTATTGAGAGGCCAGACAAACGTGTGGTTCCTGAAGAGGGGCAGCAGCCTTTTCAGTAGTTACAGGGGCAACAGTCTGGATGATTGACTGATCTGGCCTTATAACATTAGCCAAAACGGCCTCGCTGTACTCGTACTGCGAACAGCTGAAAGCAAGGGGAAACTACAGCCGTAATTTTTCCCGAGGGCGTGCAGCTTTACTGTACGGTTAAATGATGTTGGAGTCCTCTTGGATAAAATATTACAGATGTAAAATAGTCCTCCATTCGAATCTCCGGCCGGGGACTACTCAGGAGGACGTCGTTATCAGGAGAAACAAAACTGGCACTCTACGGATCGGAGCGTGGAATGCCAGATCCCTTAATCGGGCTGGTAGGTTAGAAAATTTAAAAAGGGAAATGGATATGAAGAAGCTTGCACAGGACAGAGTAGTACGGAGGGCTGCATCAAACGAGTCTCTGGACTGAAGAACACAACAACAACTACTACTACTAGACTTGAAGCATTCAGCAAAATTATAAAGAAATTGTATACTTATTCTCAGACCATCTCGAGGTTAATCAATGTATTAACTGCAAGGGTTGGGGTAACTGGAAAGAAGACAGAAGAGTTTGTGGCATTGGTTATTGTAATTGAAAAGAAGGTGACTGAAAGGGTATATGACTATAAATTGTACACGGTTCTTAAGTCTGCTTAGTAACAAAAAGTCGTCAGAACATAAAGTCGTTGAAGCATATAAGACTGTAACAGAAACTGCAGTTGTTGAAGTTAGGGAATCTGAAAAGACATCAGTCACTCAGACACACATTCAGTCCAATGACAAAATCTAACATCTCTTGAAGGCTGAAGAAGATGGAGAAGAAGAAGAGGAGGCTATTGGTGATTTCGTTAAACATTACAGCGGTAGTCATATAGACAGAACTTAGGGGGTGAGAAGGAAAAATAATATATGCTTGATACTCAATCTATAAGTTTAACCAAGAATGCAGTACAGACTGGTGATAGAGAATTTCAATGGAAACCTAGTTTCCTGAATCTAATATTCTTAAAAACTTGAAAACTCGACAGCTATTCACCAAAATACATAACGTATTCAGAAGCATATAAGAAAGTCGACGTAGTAGGAGAAAAATGCTCCAATAATTAGAATTACAAAAATATTATTAAACTTGCATTAGTGGATGTACTAGGTACTAGTATTGTCGACATTCAGAATAAGAATATTAACAACATTTCTCAACAGTTCATCTATTACAACGATCCCAACGAAATAGTTCACCTATCACAGCTGCTCACATCGACTGCAGGTGGGAATACAGTACATTTAAACGAAATAATTTCAGTAATTTCTGAGTTCAGAGAAGGCTGTATCACCGAATAATTACGGAGACAGCTGTTCAGAAGCTCCATAAACCGGCATGCAAAATACTACCATGTAGGAAAGTTATAATTCGAGGTTTAGACGACTTAAAGTATGTGGACTTTGTAGATATGAGGAAATATTGATGCGAGAATAAAGGTTTTAAACAAGTTTTAATGATTATTGATACACACTCGAAATTTGCCTCAACAGCGAGCTCTATAACAGATATTTCAAGATCGTAATGGAACAGCAATGACTATAGTACCACTTGACATTCTCTTAGATGAAGACATGTCCAGTTGAGTGTCTGAACTGAATAATAAAAACACGAATGAGGATGTGTTTTAACATTTATGATACTTGTAAATGGACTGACATCCTTCTACAAATCATTGACATGTATAACTAGTCTGTCCATGGGATCATATAAATGAGGTCAATTGACGTACATGATAAAGTGCTTATAAATTACGTGTACAGTCAAAAGGGTAGATCCATGCAAACAGAGATTTAATGTAGGTAGTTTACTACATATTTCAAAAGACGAGACAGCATTTGAGAAATCGTAGCCCCCCCCCCCCCCTCCCCCAGACTGATCAGCAGATACACAGTTTCCAAGGAACGATGAACAAACCCTAGAAATTACATCTTAAACGGTAGCAGTGGCAGGGATCTTTACACAGAAGAGTACAGAGAAGCAATGAACCGGATGTCTTTGTCGTCGAATGTCATAAAGTGAGAGGCGAAAAGCTCTTGTTTAATGACTCAGCTTCCCTTAGTCGTACAACATTTGGAGGAATTGTAATAACACAAACCTGAAACAGCACAGCAGAATAGCATATGTGATAGGAAGCTCATCATTGAAAGTAGTGGTATTCTCGATAAGTCACCTAGAGAACTTCATATCTCTACATATATCTACTGTGGACCTGGAACCAAGTTACAGAAATGGCTCGTGCATCGTGACAAGGGAATCAGTCTTTTAGATGAGGCCTTCAGACATCAAGATATCGCATACGCAGTAAATAAAGATGTTCCCGGATATCATGATGCAGATCGAATATTAGCCCATCGTGTGAAGGAAATACACTCAAGAAGAGATATTTGTATGGCCAGCGAATCACTACGCATTTAGTGCATAAAGCAATGCACGCCAAACTTAAATTAGGTATGGGCTAAATTTTAGTCGAGTTGTAAATGCAGCTCATCGTCCACGGAACAATAAAGAGAATAAGAAGAAGAAGGGCATGTAAGGATGTTTAAAAAATGCATTCAGGTATCATTGGCAGCAGCTAAAAGAGCCTCAAAAGGAAAACTGATTAAAATGCCTAGAGTCCTACCATAGCCTAACATATCAGCTGGGATCGTTCCGTTCATAGTTCTGGCCTTGGCGGTGATTTCAGCGGTGGTTTTTTAGCCAGCAGTGTGACAGCTATTGCCAGGTAGTGAAAAATGAGGAAAACACGCTGCAGCAGCTTGACGAGGTAAAATGACATAAGAGATTCGTGGAATCTGTGGCTATTGGGAAAGGACTATATTTAAAATCACACAGGAAAGGGCTTGGATGGTAGATTAAAAAAAAGAAAGCTACAGGTATCGACCTGCTTAAGTTCGTCAAAAAGTTTTCTATCTCGAGTTTTTGTGGAGTGTTCATGTCGAATGCACTACGACTACGTGGAAATATAATGAATGTGAAATTGTAAGTTTAGATATTGTGGCAGTACCTGGAACTCACTGGGTGGCGTATGTTAGAAGAACAATATAAAATAATGTCTAATATTTTGACTCATTCTGCGATTTGGAGTTCCAGAAGAATTACGCCGCTGCTTGCGATTTGGAGTTCCAGAAGAATTACGCCGCTGCTTTTGCGGTAATCAGTATTACTACAAGGTCAATACATACCTCTGAGTACGTCTACGTCTCAAGTTTGCCCTGACAGCTACAAAGAAGAACAAGATATAAAAATGATAATCAGAAATACCAGTTTGTCAGCTGCGCATTAGGAGCAATGTCATTCATTTTGACTTCCAATGGTCGATCGCTGGTACTAAGCACGAATTACTCTTCACCATCTGAACTGAGCAAAGGAGATAGAAGTATTGTGCTGACAGGCTTAGAAAAAGCAGGACTATTCCTAATATCACAGCATAAAACTGCAATCCACAGCTGGGAAGTGACAAGTACTTCGTGGCTTATATGACTTTGATGCTTTAGGTTTTGTGTTATGAGTGAATGTCAGCAAGCTTAAAACAGAAATAAGAATGATTAAGCGCATACTGCAATTTCCAAAGGAAAATTCAATTGGATCGTTAGTAGGTTTCCACAGAAGGGTTCAAATAAATTTCACGAGTCAGTTCATTCACTGGATATACTACTGGTTAGCATAATTTGAATCGAGTAAAGTATTGCAGCGAATTCATTTCTCAATGATATATTGATTCATACAATCTACTGATTCTTGCATACATCTGTCCACCATATAAAATTATGGAGACATCCCAGTTACTGTTCAGACATTAGATGATCTCGAGGTGAGGACTGTGGACCAGAAAGATTGTCTCGTCGATATTCGCTGTGAAGGACTTGTGATACACCTTCATTTGAAGCAAAATAGGCATACAAGATACGACAAGCACCTCCAGTCAACAGCACTTCACCTTATAACCGAAACACAACGTGCTAATATCAAAGTATCGGCAATTCCTTACCTCACTAGGCTTGAAGCCATGCAGCAAAAATGTCAACATTCAACATAGTCGCTTCAGTCAAATATGATGAACGAATCATTGGTCTGAAATAGTTCTCACATAAACATTTTGCTTCGGCAGTGCTGGATAAAAATGATGAGGTATGCATAATCATCCAGCACGAAGACACTTTGACCATTCGTAGCAAAAAATTCCTGTACTTGGAGGGGATATTCACTAAAAAGCATGGGAGTCCCACTGCAGCATCCTATCTTACACATATCGCATTCGCCGGCCGGTGTGGCCGTGCGGTTCAAGGCGCTTCAGTCTGGAACCGCGTGACCGCTACGGTCGCAGGTTCGAATCCTGCCTCGGGCATGGATGTGTGTGATGTCCTTAGGTTAGTTAGGTTTAATTAGTTCTAAGTTCTAGGCGACTGATGACCTCAGAAGTTAAGTCGCATAGTGCTCAGAGCCATTTTGAACATAACGCATTCACTTTCCTGTTTCAAGAAATGACATACAAGCTGAATGGTGTTGAAATTTACTGCATGAGCAATGTAGGGGTCATATCAATCTTAAGAGCATGCACCTCAGCGTCAGAACTAGATTTCAGCGTTTTACAAAACGCAGGGTGGTTTATGGAGAAACCACTGTCAACAGATGAGTGGAAGCCTTGTAGCGTCGTAAGAGTGCACTGTCAAACTGCTGTCACGTCGTAATTAACATTTAATTTCAACATCTTGACATCATTTACGATCTTATTAGAACAGTCACAGTTACAACACAGTCCACTAACGACGCAACATGAACGTCACATCAATCTAGAACACTTGAAAATGGCGATTAAGCTGAAGCAGTCTGTCGCAAATAAAGATTACTTATTATAAGCAGCTATATGGTGTATCAACTCTAATAACTTACAGAAAGATGGATCTAAAAGTGACACTGTCTGCTTTTCTGTACGTATGCTAGATTTCGTCAAGCATTCTGTGAGAGTGAAGAGAACAAGAGATGCCAGCTCAGTCCAAAGGAATTTAAGACTCTACCTCCAATCGCCGTTGTAGATCACTCCAAACAGAACGAATTTACAAAAAATGGTCCTGCTGACGTTGATATTGAATTTGAAGCCGCTCAAAACTTTCCATCAGGAATGGTAACGTTCGCATTAACACGAGTCACCATCAAGTGACTCAAAATGCGTAAGAGTGCGCTATGCAACTGGGTTGAAGATGGAATAATTTGGTAAGACATGGCGACATCATTCGAAATTTCTATTACGCAGACTCGATTATTTACGTAAAAGCTGATGTATCGTCATGGATACATGGTGTTTGCAAGAATGCCACTTTTAGAGATCTAGAACTATAGGCGTGTCTTTCGCCGTATCGCCTTAGGCTGTAGAAGAAGAATTATTTTGCTTGTGCATTACATAACGTAAAAGTATTATTTAACTGGATTATAAATAAATTAATTTAAAAGTATCTTCGATGTCTTCTTATTTCGCAAAAAGTGTCCCTAACACTCTACCCCAAGAGCCACCGTGACATACGAGATCTACTCCCGGTGGAAGCGAAAATAATGCTGGCTGACATGTACCCTCACCACTGCTGCGCCAACCTGGCCTATATATGGAGGCTTAGCAAGCTTAGTTTCACTTCAATCTAATCCCAAGTATTCACCTCTAATTTTTGTACCAGCCTTAGAATCATCGTCATCAAGAAGAGGTCAGGTAGTGATAGTGGCAGTGGCAGCACTAAGTGCCGTCGTTTCGAAGGCGAGGTTGATGATAACAGTTTGCCATCTTTCCTCTCCATGTAGGTATTAGTCATATTCTGTCTGTAAATGGTTGTATTTTCGATACTCTTGACTGTTATATTCTTGCTGTTTTTACGATTGATGAATGACTATACTCTATGGCCAACCCCTACGAGTACACCATCTCAGGACCCTGATGATAATGATGTGACTGATTTAATCATTCCATCCCAGGATCCCGGTGGTGATGTTAGTATGAACGTACCTCTATACGTGAATGAGCGCCTATATTTTTTCACATTTTACTTATTAGTATCATTCTTGCTGTTTCAGAAACAACCAATTATGATGTTGTACCACAAAGACCATTCACAGCTTTGACAGTATCAGGAGGTTGGTGTACAAACATCAGCACATGCATTGAGCTGCTGGCTACAATTTCTTATGATAAGTGTTGTATATACATCTCCGTGTTAATGTCATTCAGGTTCATTCTCACTATTTCAGAATCGATCAATTTTCAGGCACTCGCATCATTTTCGGCATCGCCAACATCAGAGGGCTGACAATTAGATATTTACTCATGGACTGTGATACTGGCCACACTAAACTAGACTTCTTACTATGTAAGAAATATAGCCCTCTTTCCGTCTGTATGCAGGGTGACTCAAAAGTAACTGTACGCACCTCGTGGGTGTGATGTGCAGATCAATATGAGAGCAGACTGTTTTTTTCTGAAACTGTTTTATTTACGAGTTATGATGCATAACGTCATTTTCGATAAGCATTACATTCTGGGCCAGTATAGGCTTTTGACCTGTCGTGTTCATCTGCATATCGACTGGTGTTGCTTTGTCAATGGAGCCCTTGCTCATTTCAGTCAGGTGGCAAGAGAGTATCTCAGAGTTGCTTATCCTGATAAGTCGACAGGTCTGCAGAATCAGTTGCTTGGGCCATCAGATCTACGGATTTTAAGCCCTAGACTTCTATCTTCGTGGCCATCTCAAAGAGCTCTTGCATGCTGTTGCTATTGAGAACGTAGCGCAACAACATCAGTGAACTGACAATTGGTGTGCAACGTTCCAGAATAAGATGAACGGAACGTGCAACATTCTGAGAGTTGAGAAAAGTCGAGCACGTCTCTGTCTTCGTTTATATTGACATCATTTTGAACACATCCTGGGGTAAACGTACAGTACATACGTGTGTGGAATTTTGGGTTCTTTCATAGCGTTACTCTCTGAAAAGAATTAATTTTCTGTTACAAAAAAAAAAAAAAAAAATGGTTAAAATGGCTCTGAGCACTTTGGGACTTAACTTCTGAGGTCATCAGTCCCCTAGAACTTAGAACTACTTAAACCTAACTAACCTAAGGACATCACACACATCCATGCCCGAGGCAGCATTCGAGCCTGCGGCCGTAGCGGTCGCGCGTTTCCAGACTGTAGCACCTAGAACCGCTCGGCCACTCCGGCCGGCAATTTTCTGTTACCCTTGTAATCTCTTTTCTACTGCATAATAAATCAGTTTCAGACAAAACTTTATTTAACATTGTACTCTTATTTCGATTGTACATTGCACTCACGAAGTGTGTACAATTACTTTTGAATATGTATTATGTGGTCAAAAGTATCCGGGCACCCCCAAAAACATACGTTTTTCATAGTAGGTGCATTGTGCTGCCACCTATTGCCAGGTACTCTATATCAGCGGCCTCAGTAGTCATTAGACATCGTGAAAGAGCAGAATGAGGCGCTCCGCAGAACTCAAGGTCTTTGAACCTGCTCGGGCGATTGGGTGTCCCTTGTGTCATACGTCTGTACGCAAGATTTCCACACTCCTAAACATCGCTAGGTCTACTGTTTCCGATGTGATAGTGAAGTGGAAACGTGAGGGGACACGTACAGCACAAAAGCTTACAGGCCGACCTCGTCTGTGGACTGACAGAGACTGCCAGCGGTTGAAGAGGGTCGTAATGTGTAATAGGCAGACATCTATCCAGACCATCACACAGGAATTCCAAGCTGCATCAGGATCCACTGCAAGTGCTATGATAGTTAGGTGGGAGGTGAGAAAATTTGGATTTCATGGTCGAGCGGCTGCTCATAAGCCACACAACACGCCGGTAAATGCCAAACGACGCCTCGTTTGGTGCAAGGAGCACAAACATTGGACGATTGAACAGTGGAAAAACGTTGTATGGAGTGATGAATCACGGCACACAATGCGGGGATCCGATGGCATGGTGTGGGTATGGCGAATGCCCGGTGAACGTCATCTACCAGCATGTGTAGTGCCAACAGTAAAATTCGGAGGCAGTGGTGTTATGGTGTGGTCGTGTTTCTCATGGAGGGGCTTGCACCCCTTGTTGTTTTACGTGGTAATATCACAGTATCGCCTTACATTGATGTTTTAAGCACCTTCTTGCTTCCCACTGTTGAAGAGGAATTCGGGGATGGCGATTGCATCTTTCAGCACGATCGAGCACCTGTTGATAATGCATGGCCTGTGGTGGAGCGGTTACACGACAATAACATCTCTGTAACGGACTGGCCTGCA
Organism: Schistocerca piceifrons; assembly: GCF_021461385.2. Taxonomy (NCBI): domain Eukaryota; kingdom Metazoa; phylum Arthropoda; class Insecta; order Orthoptera; family Acrididae; genus Schistocerca; species Schistocerca piceifrons. Next base: position 101,786,208 of record NC_060138.1, on the reverse strand, counting down.
CAGAGTCATGACCTTAATCCTACAGAACATTTTTGGGATGTTTTGGAACGCCGACTTCGTGCCAGGCCTCACCGACCGATACCGATACCTCTCCTCAGTGCAGCACTCCGTGATGAATGGGCTGCCACTCCCCAAAAAACTTTCCAGCACCTGATTGAACGTATGCCTGTGAGAGTGTAAGCTGTCATCAAGGCTAAGGGTGGGCCAACATCATATTGAATTCCAGCATTACCGATGGAGGGTACCACAGACTTGTAAGTAATTTTCAGCCATGTGTCAGGATACTTTTGATCATATAGTGTGTGTGTGTGTGTGTGTGTGCACATGTCGAGTGCTGCTGTTTTCATGTATACTTAACAAAAAGTTGTTCTGTTTTTGTTTGCTGTAGTGAGCCAGATGCAACAAGGCATGTGATTCGTTATAGGTCAGTGGATCACTGTGAGCCAACTCTCAGAATTTGATGATGATTATGATGACACTGAGTTTTTAACTATCTCTTTTACTTGAGTGTGTGTGTGTGTGTGTGTGTGTGCGTGTGTGTGTAAATTATCTGATACCTATAGACTGTTGTGCTGTTTTTTCAGAAATTCTTAATAACTGGAGCTGCCACTCCTGTCATCTGCAACAGGGCCTTTGTGAGCAGCAGTGTTGACATATGTGCATGGAAATTCACAGCCTGCAGTGCCGAAGCCTGCACCAATGGTGGCTGAGACACACCCCACGCTCCATCCTCTGTGGCCAGCAGTGCATTGTTGGCAGCTGGTCTGTCGTGGGCAGCAGCAGCACCATCAATGTCACCATCACCACCACCACCATCAGGATCAGTCAGCCTGTTCAGCAGCACCATCATCACTGACACTAGGATCATCTGGATATGGTGTTTATAGTATTAGTGGTGAATAACTATCAGCCAGCAGTACCCTCTCCACCCATTTTGAAAGTGAAGACAAGTATGTTCAGGTATGCTACACAGTATTACCATTTTCAGTTATTCAGGGTTCAATTGGACACAGGATCTTGCTCACCCGCATCAGTTATTTGGCTGTGTATCAAGATCTAATACTTTTCATGAATGAGTACTTACCCACTCTGGAAAGTTAGCTCTCCAAGATACTAAAGGATCAACAGTATCTTAACATTAAGTGCAGCACTATGATGCACTGTGAGTTCACTCCCCATCTAAGGAAGGTGTTTCAAGGATCGTCTTTATTCGTAAACAAGGTGATAATGACAGAATTGTGAGACACATCTATTGTTGATTGGAAGATGAATGTACCCAAAGTCAATGCAGACCTGACTCTCTGAATTCGAACAAAGAGAATTGGGAATAGCCCTCTTTAGAGTTCTGTGTTTGGACATTCACCACATGTGTATGCTCCAGTACATGGATGGTCGTCCTACATCCTCCTTCCAAAGAATATAGCTGATAAAAGTGCTGTTACTAATTTCAAGGAAAAATGATAAATATTGTTGCGTCTGTGAATAGAAAAGAAACAAAAATATACATAACTTTAATAAATGAGCTAGCACTGCCACTGGAACAGCGATTAGCAAAGTCTGTGGATGAATACACTGGTCAGATTGGTACCATTTCCATGCAGAGTTGCAGTCCAGGTAAAGGCAATCTGAGTGATGAGGTGCTGAGGTAACAGTTATAGCATACTTCTGGATGAGACTCTGGAGTGTGGTGCCACATTTGCTTATAAAGTCCTTGCAGTGTATGAATATGACCACCATCAGTGAATCTGCCGTGTTGTGGCACAGCATGACTGGAGCGGCGTCAGCATGAGTTACTTTGTGAGGGTATGCTGGCTGGTGTCTCTATGATACTGCAGAGGCAGCTATGTGCAGGGGCCTCAGCTGCATCGTCTGGCTGTGCGGCACTGCACGAGAGCCAGAAACCACTTGCCATGGACTGTGTGATGTTTGATATGTGGCTGTGTGATGGCAGGTGCCATGGTATAGACACTGATGATGCCACACTGTTCCCCCTTCCCCCTCCCTAAAAAGGTCTCACCATTGCAGTCTAGTGTGAGGGGCCATGGCGGCAATGGGGTGGCCTGAGTCTGAGGCATGTTGATGAGGTCAGGCCAGAAGGTGGGTCCCGACATGGCTGACCAACATTCCAGCATGATCCACTTTCCAGCATTCGCTGAAGGAGCGTCTGGAAAACCCAAAGATAAACTGGAGGCAAAATGCAGCTCTAACTTGTTCTGGTGACTTACAAGGATGGCTTGATAGGTCTGATAAAAAAGCAAGAAAAATGTCTGTTTCGTAAAGAGTACACCATACTTCTTGACATAACATACTTAGAAGGATATACATTTGGTCCAGTGACCCTCCAGCCTTTTCATCCCCTTGGAAAAATAGGTTCTGTGAATCTCTGCAAAATACTCGTTGGTTGCAACAGTCATTTCCTCATTTGATGAAAATTTCTTCCAGCAAGCCAAAGTTCCAAGTTAGGGAACATGAAGAAGTGCTCGGGGCTAAGTCTTGTAAATAGGATGGATGAGGAATCAGTTGAAAGCCCCACTTTTGCCTTCGTTATCGTTCCTGTATGGATTGGGCATTAGCCTGGTGAAATAGTACTTTTTTGTATGTCAACCTTCGTATTTTTTCTGCCAACACAAGTTTCAAAGGGTCCAACAATAAAGGGTAATAGGGTCTAGTTATGGTTCTGCCTATTTCCAAGTGAGCTATTGGGATTATTCTTTGGGAATCTCAAAAGATAGTGGCAATCACCTTACCAGCTGACAAAATGATCTGCGCCTTCTTCAGTGCACTTTCACCAACCTTCGTCCGCTGTTTTGACTCTGATGTGTAACGATATCTCTAGGTTTCATCAACAGTCAAAAATTCGCGCAGAAAGTCTTGAGAATTGCGATTAAACATCGCCAGGCATGGTGTTGAAATATTATGCCGGATGCACTTTTGGTCGACTGTGAGCAATTGCTGCACCCACTTTGCACTCTTTTGGTCGACCGTGAGCAATTGCAGCACTCACTTTGCACACGAATTCTTCATAGGCAATTCTCCATGCAGGATATTATACATTCACTCGTTTGAGAAGCCTACACTCTCAAAGACCTCAAGAATTTTTTTGGCGGTCTTGCATTACCATATCATGGATCTTGTGAATGGTTTCCTTTGTGGTGACCGCAAATGGACAGCTTGAGCAAGCTTCGTCTTTGGTTCTTGTCCGTCTGTATTTAAATTCATTAATCCGGAAGTTAATCATCTTCAATGATGGTGCAGAGTCCTCATGAACTTCATACAATTGCATTTTTATTTGTGCAGTAGCTCATCCTTTCAAATGAAAATGTTTAATAGCAGCATGACACTCGGTTTTCTCCATTTTCAATCGCAGTTGACACACTTACCAATTCAGTTAGCTATCTAATGAATTGTATGTTGTTGAAATTCTCTCTACAATGCTTGAAATAATCAAGCTTACTAAATATGAAAGCACAACAAAATTTTCCATTCTTTCATGGAAATTTACCACACTTATCAAACCATCGTCGTAAGTGAGTCCACTTCCATGGGTGTGTCAGTAGATGATGGCAAAGAGGACAATAGCCATGGCTGGGGTGGCAGGAGATGCAGCGTTCATTACAGTGCTGCGGACTTTAAGAACAAAAGGTGCAGTGCCAGGGGCTGTGGAGGTTGGGGGTGCAGTGGCAGATCGTACAGCGCCCATGGATGAATTGACCCAGGTTCCAATGTGTCTGGCAGCAGCAGCTGTGGTGCAGGAAAAGCTGTTGGTAATGCTGGGTTGCTGGTATGAGACCCACCATGGATAACTGCTGACGGAGAAGCCTATCCAAATATGCTCTGGAACAGAAAGTTCTGCAGTAGGACTGGGAATAGTCAAGAGTGCAGTTTATTGTAGTGTCTGTGTTGATGGTGACCCAACCTGTCAAGAATAACATAGGTTGTTGTTTGCTGTTAGATTGTGGTGAGAGAGGTGCCGATCTAATGTGTATGATCCCATTGGCCTTACAGAAAGACATGATTTCTATCGAAGGTAACTGTGGACCATTATCTGACACAATGGTGACTGGTAATCCTTCTTGCTAAAATATAATTGTTAAAGCTTGAGTTGTCCTGGCTGATGCTTCAGAATTCAGAGGTACCACAAAAGGAAATGTGGAAAAGTATCCACTACAATATGACATCGTGTACCCCAAAAAATGGCCGGCCACTGTGGCTGTGCGGTTCTAGGCCCTTCAGTCTGGAACCTAGCTGCTGCTACAGTCGCAGGTTCGAATCCTGTCTCGGGCATTGATGTGTGCGATGTCCTTAGGTTAGTTAGGTTTAAGTAGTTCTAAGTCTAGGGGACTGATAACCTCAGATGTTAAGTCCTATAGTGCTTAGAGCCATTTGCACCTCAAAAAATGGCCCTACAATATCAATATGAAATGGCTGCCAGTGGACATCTAGTCAGGGCCAGTCAATAATCTGTTGATAAGGGACAGGCAGGTTCTATGGGCATCCTTTACAATGTGCGGTCATGTCGTCAATGTACTTGTCCATGCTCAGCCATGTGCAGTGCCACCTGGTGAACTGCTTTCTACAGACGACGCCCCAATGTTCTTTACAAAGTAATTACGACACCTGCTGGCACAAAGGTGCAGCGATCAGCAGTTAGGTGTGTTCGTTTGGTGTGTGTAAGGCCACAACTCCATTCTGGACTGAAAAGACGTCCCACTGCGGAACCAAAGCTGGAGAGACACATGGGGAAGAACCTTCCTATCCACTGGCCAGCCTCCCTCCAATAAACTGGTGAGGGAGCCAGAGGGTACCATCTTGCCTCGTATCTATGGCGATCTGATGATGGTTAGTCGTAAAGGTAACCATCGTGTCTTCATCAGTGTGGCCAATGTGAAAGTAAGCTTGCTCAGAAAAATCAAATTTTGTATCTGATCTGACATCCCATAATAATTTCATAAATATAATTGGCCAGGGCAAGAGCCCAAAGTTGGAGTTTTTGTGCTGTCTGGATGAGCACACGTTTGGCTGAGTGGAATAAACTGATGAGAGGCTTGTGGTCCATTAACATAAAAAATTACAATCTGTGAAGATACTGATAAAATTTGAAAAGGCCATAGAAGACGATTGTCAAGGCTAACTTTTCTCAAGTTGACTGAAATTCACTTGAACTTTTTTATGGAATGGCGCAAAAGCAATTGGGAGGTCCTTGGCGCGGATCCTGTGGGGCAGCTCCCCCAGTGCCATATGAGCAGGCATCCACTGCAGGATTGAAGTAGCCTTAGACTAGACATCTGTCGCTAAGCAAGACATTCTTTACTGTCTGGAAAGCCGTTTCGTGCTAATATGATGAGACGAAAGGAACAATTTTCCATACGAGAGCATATAAGGGTCAACGACCTGCATTGTACTTAGGTATAAATCAAAGATAATATGAGATCTTCCCAAGAAAAGCGTAGACCTCAGCGAAATTCATTGAGGAAGGGAGCTTACAAATAGCCTCCGAGTGTTTGATGGGAGGGCGAACTCTGTGGGAGTCGATGATGTGATTGAGGTATTCGATTTTAATAGAGAAAAATTCTAATTTCTTCCACTTGCATTGGAGTCCATCATTGGTGAGTGTTTGGAAGAGGCATTCCAGGTTCCAGAGGAGCTGCTGTGGAGTCCTGCCAGAGACGACAACGTCGTCCAGATAAGGAGCAGGAAGGAACTTCCGATGACATTTTCTGTAAAAAGTGTTGGAAGATAGTTGGAGCAGAAGCGCTGCCAAAGGATAAACGCTTGTATTGGAACAGCCTGATATGAATGTTAATGAAGAGGAAGGCTTTTGTTACGTAATCCAATGTAAGTTGCAGAGAGGTATCCTTCAGATCTGTCTTTGAGAAGAACAGGCCACCTTGTAATTTAGCCATTACCTGTCCAGGTGGATCCACAACGGACTGTGCTTTGACAATGGACTTAAAATCTGCACAAAGGCAGAGATTTCTGTTGGATTTTCTGACTATGACATGGGTTGGCGCCTACTGACTGACAGAGATGAGTGTGATAACCTGCAGGTCCTGCATCCATCTGAACTCTGCTGCAACGTCTTCGCAGATGACGTGGGTGACATCTCGTGCTTTGATGAATCACAATTGTGTAGTATCTTTCGTTATACTGTAGGTGGAAAATTGTTTTGCCTTACTGAGCGAGTCGTCAAAAAGAGTCCTCAAAAAGCTGATGATATTTGCCACAGAGCTTCATGTCGCTGTCGTTATGGATATGGGAATAGTTCGTTGCTACATTATGCGAGATTTGGAGGCTGAAGATGTCAAAGGTGTTGAGGCCAAAAATTTTAGGATTGTTGGAAGAGTGAAGCAGAGTGACTGGAACTGTCTTGATGCTGAATCTCTAGTGCATCTGTAGAAGACATTTTCCAATGACAGCGATGTGATCCCTATTGTATGTGGTGAGGGTCTTTGGTGGAGCCTCAAGCATTGGGGAGCAGAGCTTTTCGAAAAAGCACTATAGATCAGTGTAACAGAACCCCAGTATCCAACTTGAAATGGAGATCCTGGTTCTGAATACACAATGTTATGAGAAGTTTCTTTGGGTTGCGTACAAGCACAGAAGGATGCTGGGAGCGACTGACAGCCCAGCGAGTTGATTCATGCATAGCGGAAACGCTGTAGCAGGTTTGCACCTGTAAAGACTCTTCAGAAGCCAAATGGTTTAAGAATGCCGCATCATCATCATTGACCTGGTGGGTGTCCATTGCTTCAGAACCATGGTTGGCCGAGTTAACAGATGGGACCCATAATTTCCTTGAGCAAACGTTTGGAATGCGACTAGTCTTGTCGCAAAACAAACATTTGGTTCAGCAGAAACAGCAAGTGTCTCTATCATGAGAGATGTAGCATTGGGGGCAGGATAGCAATTTTCTGCTATTACGCTACGGCAGGTTGTTTATAGTGCCCAGTAGGACCAGAGACCCCATGTGGAGAAGACCAATGTGCGTCTAGTGTCCACCACAAGTGACATTTCCAGCTCTGCAGTGTCAAACAATTCCTGCGCCTCGATAACACAAATGAGTCTCAAGCATGAGGTTCGAGAGTTTAGGACTTCCTACCAAAGTCTAGAATCAGTAACATTTTGAACTATAGCAGTCAGCAATGTGGGGTCTGTGATGAGTTGCTGCAGGGACATACGAATTTGCAGGTGTGGATCATGCCCCATAACTCCATAAGCCACTGCCTATAGGACCAGGTGAATTGGCGTTTTGTTTGAGGAACTTATACCGTGCAGTAGTGATCAACATCTGGGAGATCTGGGAGTTGAAGTAGTTATTGACAGCTATAATGAACTCTCGGAAATGAACCGATGCAGACCTCTAAAGGAAAAAAATCTTGATGCAAATGCACAAGATATCTATGCCAGCCAGAGAAAAAAAAATATGATCATTGAAAATGACCCGAAATGTTGTAGGCTGCAAGGTGTTGATACAGCGGCAGTGTCAAACTTGCAGAACGTTGGAGCTGAGTAGTGTAGTCCAGGATGAGACTCAGGAGTGTGTTTCAATGTGCACTTATAAAGCCCTGGTGGCGTTTGAATATGCCTGCCATTTGTGAGTTTGGGGTGGCATGGCGCAGCATGGTTGGAGCAGCATCAAAATGTAACTATTTAGTGAGGCTACGTCGGACAGTGCTATCATGATACTGCAGATGCAGCTATGTGTAGGGGTCACGCTGGCACTGTGGCCATGGACTGCGTGATGTGTGACCTGTGGCAGCATGTTATAGCCATTGATAATATCACAAGCACTGCTTTCTGTGGTCGCTTCTGGCTTGCAACTAACTTTGGAATTAGTAGGTGTTATAAACATAATGGTATTAAATTCCCAATGAGCCTTCAGGAAATCAGTACATTTGAGAGGCAGAATACCAAAATGCCTATTCAAGTACACAAACAATCCTGTTGGAGGAACATCCGCAACTGAGAATTTTACCAGCGGGCGAAAACACCGCTTCAGTTGTACAGTTCTTTTACTATCACACGACCGATTTCGGGCTCTTGAAGCCCATCTTCAGGTGTCGTACTGGAAATAGCAAGACGGTAGAGTACACAGCCAGAAGGATTGCAAGACAGATGATTGTGTTGTTACATGCAAAGTCGTTGGAATTTTTTATTTTTCTAGACTCACTGGCTGATGCCAGAAACATGCAGTTTTGTTGTTAATTTCTCAGAGTGAGAAACAGCACTATTGCTGGATCAGATGCATGTCGCGCGTTCTCTCCTCCCAAATGTCGAAAAATAAGGCTACAAGAAATTTTTTACTTCAAGTACGCGATTAACGCAGTAACTGCTGGATAGCTCTATCAAGGACCATGTACATTTTGAGATGCCTACTGACAGGAATAAATTCTTGAAGGTTAAGAATTTTCTCCACGAGGAGCGAGTACCTTTTGAAACATATTCGTACTTCGAATGTCTTCTCACTCACGTGGCAGGCTGTGAGAGTGATGCAACTGCCTCACATTACACTCTCACAGAACGTCACATACCTTTTTTGGCAGCACATCAGGTTCTATGTGCACTAGCCGAACCCCTGGCTGATTACATCATCGGTATGAGCAAAGAATGTGTTAGTGTCTTACCTGACATCACCGATAGATTGCTATACGTATATCAAAATCTGGCAAACTGTACAAATATTTTAGTTCTGAAGCAGTGAATACAATTTTATATTTTTATTTTTTGTATATAGTGGAACATGCCTAATGCAGAATGGAAGACAAATTTTAAGACTTAATTAATAATTCATTATATAATATAGAAAAAAGCGTTATATTATAGTACACCGTAGTTATTCATTTATGTACAAGGAAGCTTCTTTTAACACAAAGATCATACAGCTATGATAATGCTTTTATGTGGAAGAGGTGATAGTTGTTCTGTTAAACAATGACTTTACCTGAGAAGGTCAAGCATTCTAAAGAATTGCACTACATGCATTATTTTCTGCCATTTTCAATTGACTCTTAGCAATTTATGTGACAACGTGATGTCAAACAAACAGTATGTGTCGATAACACACTCGTCTTATAGATATTACACTACTTTTAGCCGAGCAAAACCTTGCTTTCTGCAGTCATCGAGAAGACGATTCATCGGAAAACAAATTTCTTAGAACTGGTGCAACTGATGACGAAATATAATCCACTATTGAGCATTGTTTAAAACTTGAAGAGTCCGCTCGTGGGTCAAAGAGCTTATGTTCGTATTTATCAAAAGAGATACAAAATGAATTTATTTGTATTTTGGGTGAACGTGGTAAGCAAAAACTACTTCTGATATAAAAAAGGCTAATCACTCCCGATGAAAACAGGACTGACCAAATAAGCCAAATAATTAGAAATGTCCATATAGAAGACCACACTGTGGAAATTCAATAATCCTTCTTACAAGAGAAACACCCTATCGGCCGACAATAGCTGAACACACATCAAGCATGAAAACAGGAAGAAACTGAATTGTGAAAAAAAAGTAAAATAGAAAGAGTGAGCCGTCCAAGTGCAATATAAGGGTGTCGCTGAACGAAACAGCATCGTGGTCTAGTGGTTACGGTTGTGGGTTGCCAAGTGAGGCGCCAGCACGGTAGCTCAGCGTGTTCGGTCAGAGGTTTAGCTGCCCTCTGTAATAATAATTAAAAAAAAAAACTGACTTAATGTATCAACGATGGACTTCAGCAAGTGTCATAGGACGTCCGCCACAAACAAATACAACGATCAATCACAAAAAAATGAGATTAAAAGAAGTGGTTGATCTGTGGTCAAACCTCCCACATGTCAATTTTTTTGCGCTTGCTGTTTGCTCTATTCAAATTTTTGTCTGTGTCACGGTGTAACGACCGTTTGCAACTGCGAGGTGTAAGGTGGGGACCTATAATGACAGTTGATTCTGCACAAATACTCTATCAGCAGCCGAAAGAAAGTGGATTTCGAATGGGAACCGCAAATGTTTGATGACAAGGTGACAAGTCAACCGAATCCTCCACCGGAAAATACGTCTAGTGTGTCATATACGGCAGTAGGAACAGTGTGTGTGTCATATGACAAGAAACCGTTATCGACGCACCTAATGTGTACGACTCATAAGTGAGTGAGATATGTCTCCTTGCCCGATATGGGTGCTCGTATGAATGTGAATGTGATCACTCCAAAGGAAACTATGAGGACATTATAGTTTGTCACATAAACTGTAACAAATGAAAGCAACAGTTTCACAATCACGCAGTTTCTCTATGCTCTGCCAAAACATATGTTATTAACGTTTATGAAGGTGTCTTCCGTTTTGGAAGTCTTGACTCTTGGATTCCTAACATAGTCCACACCCACTTATTCGTTGTTTTCATTTCTGTGAGACGTCTTTGTGGTATCTCGCCTGCTCTTCATTCATCACATTTACTTGCGACGGTAACGTATTCTTACCACATGACTCATATTCTATAACACAGGTCCGCAACTAAAAAACTGCATAGGATTTTTTAACATTTTCTTATAGATTTTGACCTCCCAAAAACAGGAAAAAAAATTCTATCAGATACGTTTCTATGTATATTGCAGTATTTATGTTCATTTATAATAAACCTATGTGGTTTCTTTAATTTAATAATTATTAAAAATTATATCAATTATAACTGATAAAATAAAAAATTTGGATTAGATTAGATTAGATTAGATTAGATTAATACTAGTTCCATGGATCATGAATACGATATTTCGTAATGATGTGGAATGAGTCGAACTTTCCAATACATGACATAATTAGGTTAATTTAACAACATACTTCAGTTAATATAACAACTTTATTTTTTTGTGTTTTTTTTGTTTTTCTTTATTTTTTATTTTATTTTTTTTATTTTTTTTTCTTAATTTATATCTAAAAATTCCTCTATGGAGTAGAAGGAGTTGTCATTCAGAAATTCTTTTAATTTCTTCTTAAATACTTGTTGGTTATCTGTCAGACTTTTGATACTATTTGGTAAGTGACCAAAGACTTTCGTGCCAGTATAATTCACCCCTTTCTGTGCCAAAGTTAGATTTAATCTTGAATAGTGAAGATCGTTCTTTCTCCTAGTATTGTAGTTATGCACACTGCTATTACTTTTGAATTGGGTTTGGTTGTTAATAACAAATTTCATAAGAGAGTATATATACTGAGAAGCTACTGTGAATATCCCTAGATCCTTAAATAATTGTCTACGGGATGATCTTGGGTGGACTCCAGCTATTATTCTGATTACACGCTTTTGTGCAATAAATACTTTATTCCTCAGTGATGAATTACCCCAAAATATGATGCCATATGAAAGCAATGAGTGAAAATAGGCGTAGTAAGCTAATTTACTAAGATGTTTATCACCAAAATTTGCAATGACCCTTATTGCATAAGTAGCTGAACTCAAACGTTTCAGCAGATCATCAATGTGTTTCTTCCAATTTAATCTCTCATCAATGGACATACCTAAAAATTTGGAATATTCTACCTTAGCTATATGCTTCTGATTAAGGTCTATATTTATTAATGGCGTCATACCATTCACTGTACGGAACTGTATGTACTGTGTCTTATCAAAATTCAGTGAGAGTCCGTTTACAAGGAACCACTTAGTAATTTTCTGAAAGACAGTATTGACAATTTCATCAGTTAATTCTTGTTTCTCAGGTGTGATTACTATACTTGTATCATCAGCGAAGAGAACTAACTTTGCCTCTTCATGAATATAGAATGGTAAGTCATTAATATATAATAAGAACAACAAAGGACCCAAGACTGACCCTTGTGGAACCCCATTCTTGATAGTTCCCCAGTTTGAGGAATGTGCTGATCTTTGCATGTTACGAGAACTACTTATTTCAACTTTCTGCACTCTTCCAGTTAGGTACGAGTTGAACCATTTGTGCACTGTCCCACTCATGCCACAATACTTGAGCTTGTCTAGCAGAATTTCATGATTTACACAATCAAAAGCCTTTGAGAGATCACAAAAAATCCCAATGGGTGGTGTTCGGTTATTCAGATCATTCAAAATTTGACTGGTGAAAGCATATATGGCATTTTCTGTTGAAAAACCTTTCTGGAAACCAAACTGACATTTTGTTAGTACTTCATTTTTACAGATATGTGAAGCTACTCTTGAATACATTACTTTCTCAAAAATTTTGGATAAAGCTGTTAGAAGGGAGATTGGACGGTAATTGTTGACATCAGATCTATCCCCCTTTTTATGCAAAGGTATAACAATAGCATATTTCAGTCTATCAGGGAAAATGCCCTGTTCCAGAGAGCTATTACACAGGTGGCTGAGAATCTTACTTATCTGTTGAGAACAAGCTTTTAGTATTTTCTGTTAACTATTCTTCGTTACCACTTGCAGGTTTTACCGTGAACTCCTGGGCGCCAGAAGCAAATGCAAACAATCTTACCGCTCGGTTTTATCGTGTTGCGACAAGTCAAATGACGATTTGTGCCTCGCATGAAAGGAAGAGAAACTCTCAGTAGACATATTGCTATTCAAGTGGACAGTGCTGTTGTTTCTGTCTAGTCATGTGTACAAGAGGTTGTGTTATTTCACCAAACAGTTTTTGTTATATCTGTGGTGAATACACTATTAAAAGTCAACAGAGAAACATAAGTGATTTTGTGAGGAAAGCTTATTTTGCTTACTTTAAATTAAAACTTGGTGATCTAGATAAACCATGGGCCCCGCACAAGGTGTGTAGAAAATGTGATGAAGAATTTGTTTGTGGTTTAAGGGTAAGAAAAATGCATTTCGATTTGGAATTCCTATGATATGGCGTGAGTAGAAAAACCATACCACTGATTGCTACTTCTGTTCAGTTGACGTAATTCAAATAACAAAAGAAGCATAATTCAAATAACAAAAGAAGCATAAGTTATGCCAACCTTGACTCAGCTATACGGCCAGTGCCCCGTAGCTCTGAAATACCTATCTCACAGCCACCATCCAGTTTGGACGGCGAGTTGGAGGACGAAGTTACATTACATCCTCAGTGTGAATCAAGCTCAGATTTTTCTTCAGACGAAGGTGAAAGACCACAACTATTTTCTCAAAGTGAGCTCAATGATCTAGTAAGAGATTTAGGTCTGTCAAAAGATGCAGCTGAACTGTTAGGTTCTAGATTAAAAAATAAAAACATTTTATAATCTGGCACCTCATTTTCATGGTACAGACACTGAGAAAAAGAATTTATCCAGCTTTTCTCAAAAGAAGGAAATTTAGTTTTTTGCAATGATGTGGAAGAACTCATGCATTGCTTTGATATGCAGTATGACTCATTTGAATGGCGCCTGTTCATTGATTCATCCAAAACTAGTCTTAAAGTAGTAGTATTGCACAATGGAAACAGATTTTCATCGCTTCCGATGGGACATTCTGTGCATATGGACGAAAACTAATTCGATTTGGGCATTATCCTGGAAAAAATCAAATATCTTTACCATCAACGTATGGTTTGTGCGGACTTCAAAATACTCACGATGCTTTTGGGTCAGCAGGCAGGCTATACTAAATACCCATGCTTCTTATGCTTGTGGGATAGTAGAGCCAGCGAACAGCACTGGACTAAAAGTGATTGGCCACCCCGAGAAACTTTAAAACCTGGAGAGAAAAATGTTATCAATACTACTTTGGTACCACCAAAAAAGGTTTTGTTGCCCCCTCTCCATATTAAATTGGGGTTGATGAAACAATTTGTAAAATCGCTGCAAAAGGATGGGGACTGTTTTAAGTATCTATGTATAAAATTCTCGAAGCTGTCAGAAGCAACGTTGAAAGATGGAGTTTTTACTGGCCCTGACATAAGAAAACTTTTAACCGACACCCTCTTTGTGGAAAGTGTGAATGAGATGGAACAAGAAGCTTGGGTATCGTTCAAGGATGTAGTGCGAAAGTTTTTGGGAAATACTAAGGATCCTGACTACAAAACCATTGTTCAGTGGATGCTAGCAGCATACGAAGCTCCAGGCTGCAAGAGGAGCTTGAAGGTCCATTTTTTACGCTCCCCACATAGACAGTTTTCCTGAAGACCTGGGAGCTTAGAGTGAAGAACAGGGGGAGCGGTTTCACTAGGATGTCCGTGATATCGAGAGACGGTACCAAGGAAGATTGGATGTCACCATGCTTGCTGACTACTGTTGGATGCTTAAGCAGGTAACTAAAGATGGAAATCGGAAAAGGACTCGGCGAAGTATCAAGGAAAAGAAGAAAAGGTTTCATAAAAAACATAAATAAGTATAATATTGTTAATATATGTCTCAAAATAATGTTTCATTGGTTGTAAAAAAAATATTATGTTTGATAATTTTGAATAAACGAGCGTTTTTACCAATTTTTTGTGTTTGAATTTGCAGAAAAACCTTATGTAATAGAAAAAATGGACATCACGTCTGAAATCAGCGCATTCTAAAACATATAATTTAGTAAAAATACCTCATGCAGCTGGCAAAAAAAAATTTTTGCAGGCCTGTGTAAGCAACGTATAGTATGACAACTGGCAAGACTGTGCAGAAAGACATTCCAGTGACCGTACGGACAGTTTATAATGTTGTGGGGAAAAAAGAAACAAATGGTACATGGGAGTTTTGAACACAGCTCAGCCGCATGACAGTCTAACACCATGACCACTTACCCATGACGCACATTCCAAGTCAGACTGCTCTTGATTGTACTTCTTGTTCTTAGACCGTTCACTATTTTGCTTTTTTTTCACAGTTCAGTACACCTTCTTCGTGTTTTCATGCTTGATCTGCGTTCAGTTTTTGACGGTCTGTCAGCTGGGCCCTCTTACCAGTAAATCTGACGGCGGTGTGCTCGGTAGTTTCATTTGTTAGGTACCTTAATGTCAGTAAAGACTGCAGAGGGTACGTCAAAAGACGTTCAGCAACAACTGGAAATAGACGCGCTGGATATTGCGTTGTGCAGCGCTCACGTTTATGGCAATACCTGACCAATGTCAGGTGTGCATGGAGTAGTACAATGAAAAATTCGGGAAGTCAGTTCAAAAGCTATGTTTAGCCCCTGCGTTAATCATTCCTTTTTCTTTGTGGAGTTCGTGCAGTTTTTTGTGTTCCCTCTAGTGTCACCTTTTTTAGGAACTGTAGAGAAGTTACATTCATTCTTCTCGCCTTTTGCATGTAGATGGGAATTACTTGTAGGAATAATAGGAACACGTTTGAAGCGATTGCCTGATCCCCGCTGGAGTGCTCATTACAATTCAGTTAGTCATGACAGAAACGTGGAAACAATTATGAGCACTGAGAAATATATGCCAGGTTCATTCAAAGCAAACATTGATACTAGAGCTGCAGCAAGCTTGCTCCTGCAACTGCATCTGATTTTACCTTTTTAACCTACTCCAACTTTTGGCACACGGTACCGGAGAAAGTAAATTTAATCCACCAGTTTCTAAAGTAGAGTAGCCAAATTAAAAACGCTAAATGAGTTTTTAGTAACGGAACAAACTACGATTATAGGAAATACTGTTACTTTTGACAATGAAAACTGCAATGATGTATACATTAACACTGGCCGATCTTCTCTTCGCTACTGTACATTATACTCATCACATATCATCCTGAACGACGCATTTTCCTTTTGTTTCCATTCGTTTACTTTCAACTCCAGCACGTAGACGAGTTACATTATCCCGCTACCTCCATTGTTTGCTAATGCGGGAAAGTCAAAGACATTCTTCTGATACGCTTTTAATAACGTCATGTTTACTCAACGGTACAGTGCGATATGTTTTGAATAGATCCTGAGCAGAGCAAGTGGATAAGTGAATAAAAAATATAGGGTGCCATTTAAGACATTTTGCTGTTCCTATCTTCGTAACGAACGAAGTTTCAAGAAAAGCAGTCATGCTCGTTTATGTCCCCATAGTGGCTGAACAACTTTTGCTTTGTACATTTTTTATTTTGCTTCTGGACAATACCCTAATGGGTCTGTCAAGATAAATGGGAGACACCTGTAGTACGCAATCAAGCACCGATTGCTTCCAGTGCGGCCCACTCTCCAAAACGAATTACGCTAAATGCGTCTGCAAAAATGCCAGAAAAACTGAACTAAAACAAGGTGCATTATTGTGATGTTTTATTTTTGCCATAATTTTGCTGTGTAGGGTATTTAAGTGCTGGAGCGACATATACGAAAATCCAGTAAGGTAGATATTGTTAGGTAACTCCAACTGTATGAAGAGCGGGTGGATAAGATTTTATACACAGACATGCTAAAATATAATTAACTCTGATATTACTTTGATTGATTCTTTTTTTTTTACTTTGGGTTCAGGTTCTTGAAAAATAATTTACTCAGATTTACTCATATCAGGTATGTAATTCGGTTTACAACAACTTCAGGAAATAACGCTTCCACAGGATTTTGCCTTAATCTTAAGTTCGTGTACGATGTTTCATTTTAATGTCTTTAATAGACGAAGAGGAAAGCGCAAAAGAATAAAAATTTAGTGGTGCGCCTTGTGCATCTCATTAGGGAAGTAATTTCTTGATGTATTACTACTTCGGATGTGGGTATAACAATCTGAGGTTTTAGTTCTATGAAATATCCATTGTCCCATTTGTAAGAACTCAATACTTTGACGCAAAAATAAATTTAAATAAACTTTTTATGTCCGTTTCTTTCGCATAACTTTCTGTTTTTCACAATAAAAATATAAATAGTGTTTCTGGGAGATACTTACAGGATACCTCAGAATATCTGCACTGTAATATTACATATTTCATACACTTCGCGAACTACCGCCTTGAATAGAAATTCGCTGTTCCTCTTCTCAATTCAGTTGCTGCAACATAGTTTACTACAACTGTGAAACGTATGACTTCTGATGCATAAATCAAAGTTTGCTTTTTTTAGATCTGCTTCCTTCTTTGTGATAAAGTTGCTATAGTTCGCTGATGTTAGCTGTGCTGCAACAGCGTTTCCAGTAAGGCAATAAGGCTCTTGGTCCTGTGTATGTGTGTGATGATAAACCCAAAACACACGCCAACACAGCTTTAGTTTGTTTTGTTGTACTTTTTTATTCAGTCAAATAATACATTTTCATGGAATATGGAACGCGCAATTTTCCTTTAATCAACATGGATTTTAATGCTTTCCTGCTGTAAGAAAAGTTAGAAAAGAAGCCAAATAGTTGTGAAAACCCCATACTTTCGGACCCTTTCTAAACAACTCATTTCCCAGCTAAATGGTATTAAAAAGAAGTCAAAGTTAGCTCTAAAAAAGCTGGGGAGTTACACAGGTTACACTAATATTTAACAAAGGCAGTAGGACAAACCACTTAAGTACAGGCCCATATCATTAACGTCGATATGCAGCAGGATTTTGAAACATAGGCTATATGTTGTTCGAACATTATGAATTACCTCGAAGAGAATTGACACACAGTCAATACGGATTTAGAAAACATAGTTCTCGTTAAACTCAACTAGCTCTTTACACAAACGAAGTGTTCAGTGCTATTGACAAGGCATTTCAAATTGATTCCGCATTTCTAGATTTCCAAAAGGCTTTTGACACTATACCATACAAGCAGCTTGTAGTAAAATTGCGTGCTTATGGAATATCGTCTCAGTTATGTGACTGGATTCGTGATTTCTTCTCAGAGAGTTCATAGTTCGTATAGATCGACTGAAATTCATCGAGTAAAACAGAATTGATTTCTGTCGTTCCCCAAAGTTGTGTTATAGACCCTCTCTTGTTCCTTATCTATATAAACGATTTAGGAGACAATCTGAGGTTGTTTGCACATGATGTTGTCGTTTATCGTCTAGTAAACTCATCAGAAGATCAAAACAAACTGCAAAACAATTTAGAAAAGATATAGGAATAGTACGAAAATTGGCAATTGACCCTAAAGAATGAAAAGTGTGAGGTCATCCACATGAGTGCTAAAAGGAATCCGTTAAACTTCGGTTACACAATAAATCAGTGTAATGTGAAGGCCGTAAATTCAAGTAAAGACCTAGGAATTACAAACATATTAAATTGGTAATAATACATAGAAAGTGTTGTGGGGATTGCTAACCAAAGACTGCGTTTTATTGACAGGACAATCAGAAAATGTAACAGATCTACTAAAGAGACTGCCTACACTACGCTTGTCCGTCCTCTTTTGTAGTACTGCTGCCCGGTCTGGGATCGTTACCCAACAGCATTAATGGAGTACATCGTGAAAGTTCAAAGAAGAGCAGCACGTTTTGTATTATCGCGAAATAGGGGAAACAGTGAAACCGACATGATACAGGATTTTGAATGGACACCATTAAAACAAAGGTTTTTTCGTTGCGGCGGAATCTTATCACATAATTTCAGTCACTAACTTTCTCCTCCGAATGCGAAATCATTTTGTTGACGCCGACCCATATAGGGAGAAACGATTGTCATAAAAAGATAAGGGAAATCAGAGCTCACACGGAAAGATATAGGTGTTCGTTTTTTCCGCGAGATGTTCGAGAGTGGAATAATAGAGAATTATTGTGAAGGTGGTTCGATGAACCCTCTGCCAGGCACTTAACTGTGATATGCAGAGTATCCATGTAGATGTAGATGTAGATGATTAGGCAACACTGATTGTTTCAGACAGATGATGTCCACCCTCCAGTCAAAATGCCGCCGATGCATTCTCACTAGGAGCGGAACAGTTACACACAACAGTTCGGTTCGGAGGACAAGAAGACCACGGCCAACCGCTCGTTTGGAGGAATAGCCCCACTGCTTAAGCCGTCAGTACACGGACCGTGCTGTCGAACGTTAACGTTGAGCGTGCCAAGCTCAACGTGATGCTGAACGCTCAGGAACGATGCGACTTGTACATACGGTACATGGGCCCCAACGTGGTATACGCGATCGCAACGCACTCCAGCGGCAGTTGAGGGATGTTTCTAGTTCGTAAATCACACTGTTTACTCAACGGGAGCGCGTAAAATTCCCACGTTAGCTCTATTACAACGCACATTTCCTCCATCGTCCACAAAAAGAAAGTAACATGTCCAATCAATAAGGACACAGGCTTATAAAAGTTCCATTACAAACAGTGCGGTACAAATTTGGAATACTTATTCGCATAAGATAAACATTATGTCATCATTGCCCCATTTTAGTAAAACCCCAAGGTCAGTCTTACTTGATCACTGTTCCTACCCAGTAGCAGAATCTTTGCAACACGTGAATAACGAAGCGTAAAAGAAAAAGTAGCAAAATATCTTTATACAAGTAGCGCAAGCTGTCCTGTAGATTAAGTCAATCAAACAAAGTCACATCTCAAAAAAAGGTCAACTTATATTTACATAACATCAAATATTATTGCATATAATTATATTAAACTAACAAGAAAGTATCAGAACCTAATAAAAACGCGAATGTTAGGGAAAAAAATTGGGAAGTGTTAAGACGCGAAACACCGCCCCAACAAAAACTCATAATGGAACAAGGAGGCTACTGATTACACTAAACCAACAACACCCACAATATAGGAAATCATATTATGTTAGCCCTTGCTAAAATCGTTAATCGTAGATAATTATGTTACTAATTGAAATTTAATTATAACAAATTGTACCAAGAACAATGCGTTTTGGGTGGATCTTCAGTGTGTTGCTGCCTTCAAATAGCCTACTCTCATAATACGCAAGTTACAATAATTCTTTTGCAACGAATATGATGTTTCTCATTATTTTATTGGAACGAACCACACACCTAACAACGGGTTTTCCAGTAGTTCTCAACTTGCTGGTGCTCAGAAACAGCATAGGAGTCGCCTAGATGCAAAACTGTCCATGTCCTCGATAAACGGTTTTGAGAAAAAGTGGAAAAACTGTTTTCACTGGGTAAATACACACTGCCCTACACTGTATGTTGTATACATAAGTATGGATTAGTGCAAAACCATTTGGGCTATTGAAAAAAAATCAGGAACTCAATGCATGTAAGATTATTATTATTATTTTGAGCTTTTCCTCATTACAGAGGCTTATCTCCAACATAATAATTTACTTGGAAATTACAATACAAACAATAAACGTTCTTAAACTATATTCTCAAAATATTCCTCCAGGTGTTTCGATCTTGTGTGTCTTCTTCCTCTGCGCCCATTCTCCTCATTGTGTGCTGTACATTTTGGAACCAGGTGGTCATAGGTCGTTCTCTTCTTCTCCCCTCCGGTTCCCACTCCAGTATCAATTTTGGTATTCTGGCTTTCTCCATTCGTCGTACATGCCCGTACCACTGTAATTTCTTCCTATCCATTACGTCATATGTTCTTTCTTTTATTTCCATTCTCCTTATTACTTCGGTGTTCCTTATCTTTTCTTTCCTAGAGATTCTTGCCGATCTTCTCCAAAAGTCCATCTCTATAGCTTGTAATTTTTTAATGTGCTTCATGTTAATTGTCCAGGTCTCCGTTCCATACAGAACCACACTCTCTAATATGGATTTGTATATTAACTTTTTATTCTGCTCATTACATTCCTGCTCCATAAGACTGAGTGAAGCATCCCTATGACCCTCCGTCCGCTACTACTTCTTTTATTGATTTCTGACTCTGATTTTCCATCGATTTCTAAAATGGATCCCAAATAACAGAACGTGTTTATCTTTTTGATTTGCTTTACTTCAATGTATAGCTCATCTGAATCATTAGTCAAGTGTTCTGTTTTTTGGTAATTAATCTTCAAACCCGAAGTTTTGTATGCTACTGCTAGTTGATTGCACATATAGTTAGCATCCTCCCCATCTTGTGGTACGACTACTTGATCATCAGCAAATAATAAATGATGTAGGTAAACTCCATCTCTTATTTCTAATCCCATACTATTACATTTACGAGACCATGTTCTAAGACTAATATCTATATAGAACTTAAATAATGATGGTGACATGGGACAGCCCTGTAAAAGGCCTTTGCTTGTTCTAAATTTCTGTGAAAGTTTATTACCAACTTTCACTTGGCAGATATTATCTTTATACATCTGTTGTATTATTTTAATCAAGGAAGGGTTTATGTTTGCCATATGTAGTGCTCTCCAAAGTAATTTTCTTGGAACAGTATCATACGCTTTTTCTAGATCTATGAAAATTAATCCTATATTTTTTTTATTTTTCCCTATGTTTTTCCAAAATCTGTCGTAATGTGAAAATATGGTCTACACATGATCTCCCAGCCGTGAATCCACATTGTTCTTCTTGGGTTCTAAAATTTTTTTCCAGTTTGTTTTTAATTACTTTCGCAAAAATTCTCATTACTGTGTTTGTAACACAAATTCCTCGATAGATTGAACAAATTTTGCGATCCCCTTTCTTAAATATTGTATTAATGTAGCCTAGCTTCATCTCGTTGGGTATTGAATCTCCATGTATCATTTTGTTGAAGAGCTGTGTTATCAGTTTCACAATTTTGTCACCACCATATTTCAGACACTCCAGATTGATATTGCCTGGTCCCAGTGATTTACCATTCTTTCCTGTTCTCAACGCCTGAAGTACTTCACTTTCTAAAATCTGGATCTCATCATCTTCATGTCCTTTTTCTTCCCCTGTTCCTTCTTCGGATATTCTTCTCTGTCCTCATTTAATAATTTTTGGAAATACTCTTTCCATTCCTTTTGTGTTATCAGTTGGAGATTAGTTTTGCTTTTTGTATCCTGTCGAAGCCCTTTCCATACTGACCATGCTTCTTTTGCTCTCCCAAATTCTAATTTGCGATTCACCTTGGCACATGTTCTTTCCCATGCTTCATTTTTTGCCATCCTTATGTTTTTCATCACTTCATTCTTCTTTTCCTTGTATATTGATCTTGTTTGTTCTGATTTATCATTCAACCACTGAAGGAACGCATTTCGTTTTTATCTAACGAGGACCTCCGGTTGTGGTTGCTATCTTTTTTACCCAACACCTCTGTTGCTATGATTTTCACATTAGCTTTTATGTAGTCATATATTTCCTCTGTACTTCCTTCAAATGATTCAACCAGTTTCCTTTCCATCCTGGCCGCAAAGAGTGTTCTGATACATTCGTCTTGTAGGCTGTCAATATTAAGAGGTAAATTTTCATCTTTCTTAGTCTGCTTTGTTTTATTTATGTTACTTGTATCACTCCTTGCATTCTTTCATGGCCAGAAAGACTTCATTTTAACTAGATAATAAGATATAAGCGAAATAAAAATGGACTTGGACAGTTTTGCATCTGACTTTGCAGATGGCCACTTTTGCATGCAACTGAAATGGACATGGACAGTTTTGAACATGACTAGTTGTACATGAGGAGAGGATATGGGGTGAACACAAAACTGTGTATTCAGTTTTAATTTCTTTTAATATTTCTGAAGGTACATGGTGTAACAACTGACAAACTGCAATCCACTTAATACATCATATCTGGAACAATGTCTTCATCTTCTCCTGCTAGGCATTCTGATTCAACTGATGCCCCTGACCCGCTGGACCCCAGTAATGTCATGTACCACGACAGGGATTCACGTTCCCTCCAGGACTCACCATAGTGTTTCTCGAGGAGATTTGAAACATCGTCCAGTTTCTTTTCATTAATAGGAACAACCGTGTTCGTAATGCAGCTCGGGTTTATGTGTCCTAAGTGTTTCCCACGTTTGCATACGGACACTGGTAGGTTGATTTCAGTTTTATAATTAGGCTCCCCTTGGACTTTTATAGGATTCTGAGAATGTGTATAACTTTCAGAATAAACAACTGTAAGAGACCACACAAGTAGAATGTTTACATGCTTATGGTAGCCATCTTGCATTACAGTCACATGACCCCAGCCTTCAATGCGATTTGTCAAAAGGGACAAGGCAAGTTTTGCACCCAACTTACTGATGGACATGGACAGTTTTGAATTTAACCACACTTTTCGTGAGCTGTTTTCCATAGGACATGGAGACCTTTGAGCATAAATAGCATTTCAAGCATGTGTAAAATGTCATGCTCTACAATCCAGAGTTGCCAACTCAATTTTTTTAAAAAGTGGACATGGACAGTTTGGCATCTAAGCGACTCATATATACATATAGGCTTGAAAGGAATGCCAATATGGCGCCTCACAACTCTGTACCGAAGGGACACGGCGTGCGTGTGACGTAAGTGGCGTTGTGCCATCTCATTGGTCAACGCTCAGACGCACGCTCAGAATATCTGACATGCCAGATATTGCTCTGCACGTTCGGAAAGACTCCCGAACGCGCTATTCCACGCTATGACGTCTGAAACTCGGCACGCTCAACGTTCGGATGCACGGTCCGTGTGCCGACAGCTTTAGCGTCTGTCGTAGATCGGGGACAGAACTTCCCCGCTCTGACTGCTGCGGCCGCAGCCGGCGGCGTGGCTAGCGGGCGACACGCAGCTGGCTAGCACCCGCGCACAGCTGCGGCCCGGACGCGGCCTTGGCTAGTCAACGCCGCCCTGTGTCGCGTGACTGCCTTTCTTGTCGCGCGCCGTTGCTTACGTGTTAGCCGTAGCCCGCCCGCCCCCTGTTCCGGCTGCCCGCTCTCTTCCCGCTACTCGAAAACAGCTGGCCGCTGCCGATATCGCTTTCCCTATCTGCTCTTACGCGAGGAATGGCGCGAAAAAGTCGCTTCTCTCTCATTACGCGACGTTTAGGCAAGAAGCGAGTCCTGCTTATAAAGCAGCCTTGGAATTTCGTCTGGTTGGGTTACAAATCCGGAGTCCTTGCAGTCGAAACTGTACTGTCGATTGTCTGGGCCGCTATTTTTACAAGGTTAGAAACTGTCTTTCACGAACATACACGGCGGCACAGACGAGGACATCTGCACAATACGATCCATAAACGCACCGCCATACAGCAACAGTGCGACCGAATAAATTTGTATTACACTGTAGCATTCAAAGGGCAGAATGTTTTTGTCTATGACTAATTTATTAAACTCAGAACTCTGAAATTTTCTTCCACTCAAGTACAATGGTTCCAGTCACACGTTACATACCGCCAGCAGCGTGTAATGATCGGAGCCAAGATCACAATGGATGTATGTAGTATCAGGCATCGCACAACGACCTGTATTGGCTGGTTCAAATGGCTCTGAGCACTATGGGACTCAACTGCTGTGGTCATAAGTCCCCTAGAACTTAGAACTACTTAAACCTAACTAACCTAAGGACATCACACACATCCATGCCCGAGGCAGGATTCGAACCTGCGACCGTAGCGGTCGTGCGGTTCCAGACTGTAGCGCCTTTAACCGCTCGGCCATTCCGGCCGGCAACGACCTGTATTGCAACTGTTACTTTTCTCGTTATATGTTAATGATGAGTCAACTATTATCTCCCATGCCAAATACCATTTACACGCTGACGACCTACAGTTATACCTAAGAGCAAGCACGACAAATCTCCACTCAATAATCTACACTATGTCATCAGAAGTATCCGGACACATGGCTGAAAATTACTAAAGTTCGTGGCGCCCTCCATCAGTAATGTTGGAATTCAATATGGTGTTGGCCTACCCTTAGCCTTGATGACAGCTTCCATTCTATCAGCCATACGTTCAATCAGGTGCTGGAAGGTTTCTTGGACAATGGTAGCCCATTCTTCACGGAGTGCTGCGCTGAGGAGAGGTATCGATTTCATTATTTCATTTCATTAACACTACAGAGTAACCCATCGCCTTGAAATGTAAGGTGGGTCGGATGCTTCTGAATAGCGAAGACTTCTCATTGTCACAGTCTTATTGGTATACAGTTGTTAATGCTGTTTTTAAATAATATAAAGAACATAATATATAAAGATTTCTCTGAGCTTACAGCGAATTGAATGCTTAAAAAATGGCTCTGAGCACTATGGGACTTAACATCCGAGGTCATGAGTCCCCTAGAACTTAGAAGTATTTAAACCTAACTAACCTAAGGACATCACACACATCTATGCCCCAGGCAGGATTCGAACCTGCGGTCGTAGTGGTCGCGCGGTTCCACACTGTAGCGCCTAGAACCGCGCGGCCACCCCGTCCGGCGAATTGAATGCTTAACAATTGTAAAACGGTTCCATATAATTTGTTACTACCTACTTGATGAGAATATAATTTATACAATGCAAATGTCAAGGAAAAATAAAAAAAAAAATGTAACACAGTGAGCGAGGTTAAGAATAATTTGTAATATATAGAGGGAAGTGATATGCTGTATTTGGATGAGTAATACAGTCTAAGTAGCGTGTTGGTTAGTAACGGCCTATATCGATGTCGGTCGGTGAGGTCTGGCATGAAGTCGGCGTTCCAAAACATCCCAAAGTTTCAAACATCAAATGGCTCTGAGCAGCATGGGACTTAACATCTGAGGTCATCAGTCCCCTAGAACTTAGAACTACTTAAACCTAACTAACCTAAGGACATCACACACATCCATGCCCGAGGCAGCATTCGAACCTGCGACCGTAGCGGTCGCGCGGTTCCAGACTGAAGCGTCTAGAACCGCTCGTCCACTCCGGCCGGCTCCATTTCACTGTAACATCGGAAGCACTGGACCTAGGGATGTTTAGGGGTATGGAAATCTCGCGTACAGGCGTATGACACAAGTGACACCCAATCACCTGATCACGTTCCAAGTCCGTGACTTCCGCGGAACGGCCCATTCTGCTCTTTCACGATGTCTAATGACTACTGAGGTCGCTGATATGGAGTACCTGGCAGTAGGTGGCAGCACAATGCACCCAATATGAAAAACGTATGTTTTTGGGGGTGTCCGGATACTTTTCATCACATAGTGTATAACGTAAATGCTCACTTCTTTGCTTTATGAGAAAGGCTGCAGAACATAGGTCTGAAACTTAAACCATCTAAAGCAAGCAATCTCAGTTGCTCCAAAATACTTATTACTCCTCATTTCAGAGAACCTTTTGCACTGTTAATCCTAAACAGCTCAGAAATAACTTTTTCATCTTCTGCAAAGACTCTAGGGATAATTCTGGACCACCACGTAGACAGGATTGATGGTTGTGATGTGATGATGATGATGTTTGGTTTGTGGGGTGCTCAACTGCACTGTCATCAGCGCCCGTACGATGTCCCAATTTTGTACACTGTCCAATTTTTACACAGTCCAATCTAGCCACTTTCAGGAACGATGGTGATAAGGATGAAATGATGAGGACAACACAAACACCCAGACCCCGGGCAAGACAGGACTGAAAACGTAACTACAGCCTGTAAGGTGTCAGTGTCACTTCATTCATTACAGAAATATAAAAAAAAAATTATTTCCTGACGAGTTTAAATAGAAACTTGTAGAGTGGCTAATAGGCCTACTCCCGTTCCTTGATCATGGAGAACCTATTCCCCAAACGTCTTCAATTTGCCCGCTCATGTCAGCAGGAACTGGCGCTGAATGCTTGTAAGCGATGTATTTGTGAGGTACCCGTACGTTATTTCCACCATATGACTCCTGCCTATGAATAATTATCATGGCTGGTTGCCGATTAGCAGAGAGATTATCATGTATCGTCTACTCAATCATTGCTCTCCTTCCTATTTATCTTCATTCTTACGCTACTATGTACATTCTCAACATAGTAAAATCCTCTCTGTACCACTATACAACATCATGTTATCGAGTGAGGTGGCGCATTGGTTAGCAACTGGACTCGCATTCGGGGCGGCGATGGTTCAAACCCGCGTCCGGCCATCGTCGTTTAGGTTTTCTGTGATTTCCCTATATCGCTTCAGGCAAATGCCGGGATAGGTCCTTTGAAAGGGCAAGGCCGATTTCTTTCCCCAACTTTCCCTAATCCGAGCTTATGCTCCGTCACTCCGTCTCCCCCTCCTCCTCTAAATCATTTTCTGTATAAGGAACCCGATATTATTCATCAAAATATTAGAAAATTAAAATCCTTCCAAACTTCAAAAGACAGCTAATGGCACACTTTCTGTCAAAACAGCTATCTCTGCAGCAGCTCAGTCTCGCCAACCCCACCTCCTCCACCACTTTACCTCCCCTTGTCTACAGAGTTCTCTGTCGAAAATCTCTTCTGTCCTGGCAGCCATTACCATTTTCATTTCAATCATCTCCTCTTCCATTATCCCTGCCGCTTCTTCTAATACCAAATAAGGAGCCGGCCTTTGTGGCCGAGCGGTTCTAGGCGCTTCAGTCTGGTACTGCGCTGCCGCTACGGTCGCAGGTTCGAATTCTGCCTCGGGCATAGACGTGTGTGATGTCCTTAGGTTAGTTGGGTTTAAGTAGTTCTAAGTCTTGGGGACTGATGACCTCAGATGTTAAAGTCCCATAGTGCTTAGAGCCATTTGAACCAAACAAGGCTTGAAAAGGGCTAAACTGTCAATATCATTCTTCATTCCTCCATTATTTTATTATTATTATTATTTGTGTTATTATTATTATTTTTATTAACCGTATGCTGCCGGCCGAGGTCGCCGAGCGGTTCTAGGCGCTACAGACTGGAACCGCTCGACCGCTACGGTCGCAGGTTCGAATCCTGCCTCGGGCATGGATGTGTGTGAGGTCCTTAGGTTAGTTAGGTTTAAATAGTTCTAGGGGACTGATGACCTCAGATGTTAAGTCTCATAGTGCTCAGAGCCATTTCAAACATTAACCGTATGCTACTAACATGCGATTGCAGTTGGTACCAATTCGTGGTTCCTGCCAATCCTGTATTATCAGTATACAGTACACAACAGGATACTTTTTACATACTGTTGGAGACATAATTCTAATTATCTCATAAACTAAAAATTATGACTTGCTTTGAATAAAACATGTAGTAGTAAAACTTACATCAGTTTAGTTACAATGTAACATTTTCCCCCCTTTAGGGTTCTAAGACTTATAATGCTAATTATTTATATTGAGTTATTCATGTAATAACTAATCAATACCATTCTTAATTCCTCCATTATTTTATGATAACTTTTAGTGTTACTTTTATTTTACATTATTGCCGATTATTATTTTTGTAAAAATAGTTATTATTAATATTGTGATTGTAAGGTAACGTGTTTTGTATGTGACGTTCCTGGTCAGATGTAAGAGAGGGCTACTAAGGCCCTAATCTGGTCAGGCTAATAAACAGTAAATAAATAAATTTTTGACTACCATAATTATGAAGCAACCATTTTCTTTTAACGGAAAGGCGTACTTTTTTTGAGTGACGTTCTAATGCTTCTGTATAGAATAGTGGGGCCTACAGGAGACACGTCTGTGTTGGCAGTGCAACTTTTCGTAAAAACAGCTGGCAGTGTGAGGTCCGGTCTGTTGAAATTTACCAACTTTGCATTCCTT
Source organism: Schistocerca piceifrons (assembly GCF_021461385.2). Lineage (NCBI taxonomy): Eukaryota > Metazoa > Arthropoda > Insecta > Orthoptera > Acrididae > Schistocerca > Schistocerca piceifrons. Next base: position 101,757,883 of record NC_060138.1, on the reverse strand, counting down.
ACCACGTCAGCACAACATTAAGGTCGGTCCTCTAAAGCACTGCAAGCGCATGCCTGATCTGCGTGGCACCGAGCGATGTGGGACAGTGGCTAGCGCACTGGATCGCATTCGAGAGGACGACATTCGAAATCTGAGTCCGGGCATCCTGATTTCCCCAAACCGCTCCGGACAAATGCCGAGATAGTCCCTTTGACAAGGCACGGCCGTTTTCCCTCCCCATCCTTGAAACAATCTGAGCTTGTGTTTCGCCTACAATAATCTTCCCTCTACTAGGCAACTAGAAATGGCAACGGTGCGCGAGATAGGGCGTGAAAACACTTCGCTTAATTTGGCGGAAGTTGCCGAAGATCGCCGATGCTACTTCGCTCACAGTACACGGCCACGTGGATGGCACAGCTGAGTGTGCTCTTGTTCAAGGCCATGTGGATGCCACGCGCGTGCATTCACTTGCGTAAAATATGTTTGCATAGGGCTCCCAAAAAAGTATTTTGTAAACCGATTTTACAATACCATTCCTCCTTGGTCAATATGGTTCCGAAAATCCCTTTCTAACTGCCTGTTTTCCACTTCCACAATCGAGTTTTTGAAATGTGTTTGTATTGTCATGTTAAGTCTTTTTTCAAAATATTCGACTAATATCGGTGGGGTGACTTCCTGTGCAATGAAGGAGTAGAAGAAATATCATACAGAGCGTAAAACTGTCTATCTTAAATATTTAAGTGAAGAGAAATAGCGATTGTGCCAACTAAGCCAGAAACTGGAACAGCAGTTTTCAAGACGTCATGTTTAACTGGGCTAGGAAATCCGCTTCAGGTCTTAAAATGTAAACTCGGTAGCAAAAAACAGTTTCCAAAATTCGGTTCTCGTCTTTCGGAAGATGTGTCGCATGTAAACATAGCGACGTAGGCTCCGAACCTACATTGCGCGCATGTACGATGTGCTTCGCTTACTTCCAGAGTTTGGCGAAATTCATTCAAAAGACGAACAACGAATTCAGAGAAAAATTACTATTCGTGATTAACTAAAAAACATTAATTACTTGGAAATGGAATGAAGTACCGTGCTTCTTGACAGAGCGTAGGGGAACGATGCGGGAGACCCGCACCGCCGTACTATGCAAGGTCCTAATGGAGGTGAACATGTAATACGTCTGCCTCAGTTGCAAACAGAAACCAAACTTCACCCAGGTTTCCATTAGTTATCAACCACGCTGGTGGTGGATGGAACACCCTACCACATGAACTCCTCACCAAACTTGTGACCAGTGTGGGAGCACATTGCAGACCACGCACAGCTACCTGTGGCGACGACACACCTTATTAAGATCCACGTCCCAACTTTTGTACTTTCCAGGGGATCATCACAAACCGCAATGTCTTCCGTGTAATTATTGTCTTTGAATAAAATGTCATCTGTTCGTCCCATTGCGCGTTTTTTTGGGTTACCTTATGTACTACACTGTAGCAATTCGTTTTACGAGGGTGAGCCAAATCACAACCTTAAATTTGTAATAACAAATCGAAATTTCGCGCCGTTATCCTGTAAGTTAAGCGTGCTACAAACAGCGTGCAGAATGGCCTGTAGGTGGCAGCATAGTGCAGATGCACACATACCGTCGCAGTATCAGTATAAAGATGGCCGCCCCACTTGCGACTTGCACCAGGGAAGAACAGCTTTCTGTTATTCGGTTTCTGCGTAGTGGAAGGTGTGAAACCTACTGAAATTCACCGACGAATGAAGGTTCAGTTCGGTGATGCTTGTCTGTCACATCAGCAAGTCTACGAATGGAGTAGGAAGTTCGCAAATGGTGTGACTTCAGTGGAAGATACTCCTCGTCCAGGTCAGGCACAACGAGTTGTGACTCCACAGAACATTGCAGCAGTTGAAGCCATAGTGAAGGAAAACCGCCGAGTGACACGGAATGACATTGCAGCATGTTTACAGATTAGTCATGGGTCAGCACACCACATTGTGCACGATGTGCTCCAGCTTCACAAAGTGTCTGCAAGATGGGTGCCATGGCAGCTGACTCCTGAAATGAGAGAACGACGTGTCGATGCTTGTGAAGAACTTCTTCGGCGCTTTGAAAGAGAATGTGACGGCTTGCAAGAATCGTTACTGGGGACGAAACCTGGGTTCACTTCCACCAACCAGAAACGAAGAGAGAGAGCAGGGAATGGCGCTATTCCTCATCACCAAAACCAAAGAAGTTTCGAACAGAACCATCAGCAGGGAATGTTATGCTGACTCTCATTAGGGAAGAAAAAGGCGTTATTTTGGAGCATTACATGCCTAGAGGGACCACTGTCACCAGTGCATCATACACAGATCTCCTAAAAAATCATCTGCGGCCTGCAATCAAATCAAAGCGACGTGGATTGCTGTCAGCATGTGTCCTTTTGCAACATTACAATGCAAGGCTCCACACTGCCCGTACAATAGTTGCAACAATCACAGACCCGCATTTTGAGTGTCTTCCTCATCCACCATACTCACCCGATCTTGCCCCAAGTGATTTCCATGTGTCTTGACCACTCAAAGACGCAATGGGCGGAAAGAAGTTCCGTTCTGAAGGAGAGGTACGCCACGCGGTGCATGAGTGGTTGCGTGGACTACCAAAAGAATTTTCTTCTAAAGGAATTTATGCACTTTGTAAGCGCTGGAGGACTTGCATTGAGCGTGAAGAAGATTATGTTGAAAAGTGATACAGCTTTGTACAACTTCTGCACAATAAATAATATTTTAAAAAATATTTAAAGTTTTCATTTGACTCCCCCCCGTATGCATGGTCTAAGTTTCATCGAGCTATGTTACTTGGCAGTGATAAATAGTAGGACAGCTAATTTTGCCCTTAAGCTCTGCACAACAGTGTAGGTTTCTTCATAAATAACAAACTACAAAATTAGTTCACACCTAAAAAACAGTAAAGATAAATTTTCAGATTCAGGCATGTATAAAATCACGTGTAAAATCAGTGGTTAGGAAATTTCATATTAGATATAATGAACACATCAATTGTGTACACACTAACTAATTCACAAAATCAGCCATAGCAACACACATAAAAATCACTGGACACCCATTCACAAACAAAGAAGAAGGTTCAAAACACTTCATCACTTCCAGAAATCACGTACAGTGAATCACATACAACAGTTTTAATAGAGAAGCTGTAAATTTTTATTCACCACAAAAATTCAGGAGTAAAAATACTCAATGACAAGCTAGATAGCGAGTCGATTCCTTCAAATGTTTCTCCTGTAGATAATACGTGTAGTAAATCCAAAAATATGTTCATCCTTTCATATATTCCAATCAATAGGTGTATCAAACTGCATAAAATAGAATATAATAATTGATAATTGACAGTTTAAGAAGTTAGTGGCCATAGTGATAGAGGTTATAAGTGACGACTTGATGTAAATAACGTAATTCACTAAAAATGGAACACGTTTCACTGTATCCAAGCACTTTGTGCTATATTTTGATTTCACAGAAGCAAACAGTGTGAGTAATTGTAAGTGTGTGTCTGTGAATTTCTGTATGATGAAGGAGGCACAATATCTGCAAGGATATTATTATCTAAATATTATTATCTAACGTTAGTATGTAAAAAAACCTCAAGATCTACATTTACATTAAGAGAGACAGAATAGCACATATCCGAACAACACATAAAATACCTATGTGAATAGTTTCTCTAGAAAATGGGAATAAATTCATCAAGCGCGTCGTGTTTTGCATGAAAAAACGTAGCTGGTGAAGTGTTTTATTATTTCAGTCATTAATGACACAGTTGTAGGGTCACTACAAATACCGATTATGATGAATGAAAATATTCTCTTCATTAGTTCAAATGGTTCAAATGGCTGTGAGCACTATGGGACTTAACTTCTGAGGTCATCAGTCCCCTAGAGCTTAGAACTACTTAAGCCTAACTAACCTAAGGACATCACACACATCCATGCCCGAGGCAGGATTCGAACCTGCGACCGTAGTGGTCGCGCAGTTCCAGACTGTACCGCCTAGAACCGCTCACCCACAGCGGCCGGCTTTCATTAGTTATATGATCCAATTTTCAGCAATCTTCTGTTGCATCACATTTCAAAATCTTCTATTCTCTCCGTGTCTGCATTCTTTACCATCAGTATTTCACTCCTATATAAATCTACATTTCAGACTTGAATTTATTATCGATGTAAACAAATTCCTCTTCTTCTTTCAATGGCCGGCCGCAGTGGCTCAGAGCCATTTGAACCATTTTTTTTCTTTCAATATCTCATTTCGTAATATAATTCTTTCAGTGCACCTGATTTAATTTTACTACACGGCATTACCTTTGTTAACGTTCTTCATAGAGCCTCTATTCGTGATACTGTCTATTCCGTTCAAACTGATCTTCCAAGTCATTCGATGCCCCTTCCAGAATCACAATGTTTACGGCAAACTTTAAAGATTCTATTCTTCTCCCTGAAGTTTAGTGCAGTTTTCGAATCTCTCGTCGGTTTCCTTTATTGGTTGCTAATTTCACAGACTGGATAGCAAGGACAAAACTCCAACCCTCCATCTAACTACATAGTGACTGCAGTACGAAAACAAAACTTACGAGAGTAATTATTTACAAAGGTGAAAGACTACAGAAAGCGTCAGGGTAAAATGCTAAGTAATTGGATGTAGAACTACTAGATACTGAAGTTCTTGTCATACAGAGACAGCGTGGAAAACAAATACTGTGCTGCCATTATTTAAAGAAATTAACCACTTGCTTATTTTTGAAAGTATGGGATATGTGGAAATTTCTGGTATTGTGAGGCACTTTATCTGAAGGTAGAGTGCTAGCAACACTCAAAGACTTGGCATAATTGCTTTTGGGATGAAGAACTGTTTTATGTGCAATTCAGACACAAACTAGGAAAGTCACTGGCTCGAATGACGTATTGTGAGTGGAAACCTTGATAGAATCTAAGACGCCGGACAAGAACGTTATTTTGTGGTTATAATTAAAGTGTAGCTACTCAAAGAGGTGCAATGTGGGTTGTAAATATCATATGGCAGCGCAACTTGGTAGATATTCTAATGTGTTACCGCAGTTCAGATTTATACTGAAAAAAAATAGTTTCAATTCTCACCACTAGGTGCAAATCTGGCGCTGTGAATACAAGAAAGATGTATATAAATGTTTACATATGCGATGGAATAGAAATGCGAGGTGGCAGAAAAGTTCAAACGAGTGAGAAAGGCATAATATTGTTTTTATTATTAACCACCGCTCATACAATTCGTTCAATATGAGCACTGGAGACGTCGGCGAGATGGCTGTAGTTATGCCAGATTTGCGTCTGGTGGCCATAATGGAACTAACTTTTTTTTGGAATAAATCGGTTCCACATTAACGCATTAGCATATTATCTACCATGTTTCGCTGCCAAATGATAATTAAACACCACACTGGATCTCCATGAGTAGCTGGACTTTAATTATAATGATCCGGTAGAAAGGAGCGAATGTTTAGCCTATAACTAAGGTGAGCTGAAATCAGTACCAATGAATAACGCCAGAATCGCCTTAAACAACAACAAACGCAGCCAGAGTTCCAGTTCAGAAGGTCCAGAGTGCGAGGTAAGTTCTGTTTGAGGACAGCAAACAGAGCCTCTAATAATAAGATACCATCTGCTGATCCAGGCGCCGGATCGGGTATCTGTTTCCCATACCGTGCCAGCAGCTATCCCTATGCGACGATCTCCCCGTGACCCCTTGAGCCGCAGCAGACAAAAGCGGAAGCATTTGCCATTCAGATAAAATGACCGCCACGGGATCCGCGCGGGGTAGCCTTGTCACGGTCCATGCGGCTCGCCGCCGTCGGAGATTCGAGTCCTCCCTCGGGCATGGGCGTGTGTGTTGCCCATAGCGTAAGTTCGTTTAAGTTAGATTAAGTAGTGTGTAGGCTTAGGGACCAATGACCTAAGTAGTTTGGTCCCGCAAGACCTTACCACAAATTTCCAAACCGCCACTGGAGCGAACGGACTTTAAAAACTGGAAGTGACTTAGGATACAATTACCGAGTGTCTTTTAAAGGTGGGTGGTGAGGGACTGGTGCATCTGGGAACAGAGAAGTGGAAATTGTGACTACCTAACAGGCGATTCAGCAAACGTACTGAGTGATTATCACACATTAGGACTAAACGAAACTAGGAAAGAGTGGTGTGGTTACACAGGGAAAAGTATTTGAGTCGTGTCTTTGTTGTTAACAAACAAACTGTACGAATTGCTTGCATCTACGACTTCCAATAAAATCAAAGCCAAACTAACTTCATATGAAATTGTTTGAACAGCAGAACGAAGGGAACCTAATAAAGAATGAGATCAGATTTGACCATCGGATCGATAACAGTGACACATAATATTGTGCTATCTGTGTAGGATTTCTTTTCAGCACGATACACTTGGTATGCAGACAATAAAAACATACTCTATAGGATCAATGGGAGCGTTGAGGGCCTGTGGTGCTGGCGGCCTTGCTATCGCAACAATCCTGAGATCACGGCTCCCGGCAGCGGCTTGCTAGCGGTTGTCGGCTTCACCATTTTTTGTCTTCTGCCGTAAGTAGTCATCGGCTGCAGGCACTGCCCTGAACAAAAACTTGCCGCCGCCGTAACCCCAGTGGCTACGTTGTCTTGCATACCGGCTAACGGTTGAAGCCAAGCACAGTGTGATGGCTGTGACTGTTACATTTAAGGCAGAACTAAGTGCTGCTTCCTTCTTCCGTAAACAGATACAAAATAAAAACCTGATAAAAGCTAAACCAGGACTAGATAGTGGCCGTAGCCACCGTTGAGTAATCCGACGCGTTGTTTCCATCCAAATTTGTTGCGTTATCACATCCTCAAATGCAATTGATTGATCTATTATCAATACACATCACTAGATAAAAGGCCCCTGCCACGTTTCTCTGTCTGTATGTGAAGACTAATCTCAGGAAATACAGCAGAGTTTTTGGTACGGTTTTCACTAATAGACAAACTGACTAACATAGATTATTTGGGTAGATAATTTACAAATATTCCGTACAAACTGACTGAACTATCAAGAATCAAATAAACCAGCCGCATTTTTCTGTGTACATGTGAAGCATGACATCAGGGACTACCGTGTGAAATTTAAAGTTTTCCCGGTTAATTAAATGTTCGAAGAGCTTTAGGGATTGCAGTCGGCCGTCGTGGACTGAAGCTTAACACGACCAGCTGCAATCCTGAAACCTCTTCGAACAGGAAGTACCGTATTATTTATTTATTTAACCTGATCAGATTAGAGACTCAAGACCCTCTCTTACACCGCACCGGAGTTTCACGCATACAGTACCTGTTTTACATATTAGTTCCATAAGAAATAACAATAATTTTAACATGACGAATATTAATAAAATGATTTGAGCGTCTGTGGAGACAATTTGAATAAATAGTACTACGAGTTAATAACATTAATAGTGGCAGTACTTCCACTACTGCTGCTTCCAGTTACGATAGTAATAACAATAATGACAATAATAATAATAATAATAATACACTCATGCTCATAAATTAAGGATAACTGCAGAATGTGGTGACACACAACGTGGCATTACACGAAACTGGCGCTAATAGCATAGGCACATAGGGAACACACACGACACAGATCTGTAAGTCCACGGTATTGGTGATAAGTTGAGAAAACCGTTCCGAAAAACATGTGCTAAAAATCGCCACTGTTTCCTGTGCATGTACCCCGACATCAATATGGGTATGATAACCATGCAGCCGGCCGGAGTGGCCGTGCGGTTCTAGGCGCTACAGTCTGGAACCGAGCGACCGCTACTGTCGCAGGTTCGAATCCTGCCTCGGGCATGGATGAGTGTTATGTCATTAGGTTAGTTAGGTTTAATTAGTTCTAAGTTCTAGGCGACTGATGACATCAGAAGTTAATTCGCATAGTGCTCAGAGCCATTTTGATCACCATGCACACGTACACAGGCCGCACAATGGGTTAGCATACTCTGGAACAGGTGGTCGAGCAGCTGCTGGGGCATAGCCTCCCATCCTCTTGGAGCTCCTGAAGTGTCATAGGGGTTTGAAGACGAGATCTGGAGAAGAAGCAGGCCACTCCATTCGCCTGATATCTTCTGTTTCAAGGCACTCCTCCACGATAGCAGCTCGGTGGGGCCGTGTGTTATCATTCATCAGGATGAAGGTAGGACCCACTGCACCCCTGAAATTGGCAGACGTACTGGTGCAAAATGACGTTCCGATACCCCTGACCTGTTTCAGTTCCTCTGTCAAAGACATGCAGAGGTGTACGTGCACCAATCATAATCCCACCCCACATCATCAAACCACGACCTCCATACAGGTCATTTTAAAGCACAAATTAGGGGGTGGTATCTGGTTCCTGGTTCACGCCAGATGAAAACCCGGCGAGAATCACTGTTCATACTATACCTGGACTCGTCTGTGAACATAACCTGGGACCACTGTTCCAATGACCATGTACTGTGTTCTTGACACCAGGCTTTACGGGCTCTCCTGTGACCAGGGGTCAGTGGAATGCACCTTGTAGGTCTCCGGGCGAATAAACTATGCCTGTTCAGTCGCCTGTAGACTGTGTGTCTGGAGACAACTGTTCCAGTGGCAGCGGTAAGGTCCTGAGCAAGTAAATCGGCCAAGTACTTACTGAGATTTTTGGTAACAATGCTTCCTCTACATATTACGTATATATTTAAAACTAAACTCCGCCCGAAAAGGCAACGAAGGCCCAACGGTACCGACTGGCCGCCGTGTCATCCTCAGCCCACAGGCGTCACTGGATGTGGATATGGAGGGGCACGTAGTCAGCACACCGCTCTCCCGGTCTTTTTGTCAGTTTACTACACCGGAGCCGCTACTTCTAAGTCAAGTAGCTCCTCAGTTTGCTTTACAAGGATTCAGTACACCCGCTTGCCAACAGCGCTCAGCAGACCAGAACGTCATCCATCCAAGTGCTAGCGCAGCGCTCAACTTCGGTGATCTGACGGGAACCGGTGTTACCACTGAGACAAAACCGTTGGCTACGTGTATATTTAGGAATTCTGTACAGTAAAAAATATATACAGCCTACTGTAGTTCTGCAAATTCGACAGAGTATCGTGTAAAATTTTAAGTAAACGTTTCGAGATGTTAGGTTAGAATGTTCCCATTTATATGAACTTCATCCGAGCAGACCTTGGAAGGCCCAACGGTGCCGATCGGCCGCCGTGTCATCCTCAACATATAGGCGTCACTGGATGCGGATACGGAGAGGCATGTGGTCAGCACACCGCTCTCCCGGCCGTATGTCAGTTTGCGAGACCAGAGCCGCTACTTCTCAATCAAGCAGCTCCTCAGTTTGCCTCAAGGGCTGAGTGCACCCCGATTGCCAACAGCGCTCGGCAGACCTGATAGTCACCCATTCAAGTGTTAGCCCAGCCCGACAGCGCTTAACTTCGGTGATCTGACGGGAACCGGTGTTGCCACTGCGGCAAGGCCGTTGGCAATTCCCCTTTATATATTACATATTTATTTATATATTATATTTTTTTAAATAGGTATCTAAGAACACGCGCGTATTCATATGCAACTTTAACTTTCAAAGCAATCGACTGACTACTTTTAGACTTCTGTGAGCAAAAAAAAAAAAAAAAAAATGCAGACTAAAATTTTACGTATAAAAGTTATATTATAACACTTATCAAATACTGCCAAAAGTAGATCATTTTTCTGTTTTTGTTCCCTTTTCTTAATATATTATTTTAAATGTAGAACCTGATTTCTGTGCAATTTTCGTGGCAAGAAAATCCACGACGTAGAATTATTTCAAAACCCCATCCTGAAGTCGAAAATGCCACGCTGTTTCCTTCAGAATTAAAATTCTGTTTAGCACTTTTATATTGTTATTCCAGTTAGAAAAGTTGATTTCACTCCTTCGTAAAACTGTATTGTACTCTAAAACCTAGCATTCATCTACTCATGATTTTCACCACATTTCTCCATTCGACTAAACCACCGAAATCACTATATTCCATCAAGTTTCACATGTGTTTAACGTTACTAACGTATTTGAGTAACTACCAGATTGTAACATTCGATTACATTTCGTACGTTAGGTGGGTCTGGGAAGACGGCTATAAAGAGCACATCGTAGTTAATAGCTGCGAGAGCATAGCATTATAAGTTTCTTACGTGTATAGAATGCACTCCTCAAAACAGAAGAGGGCCTATACTGAAATTAAGTAATATTTTAACTATTGTCCTCTTCGTTCTCTGTAGAGTTACGTTTGTTAATAGCGAAGAAAGAGTTTGTTGTTGTTGTGCCATCATCACGAAGTATCCACGTACGCTATTATAGCCTGGCTAGTGTTTTCCCTTATCTGACCACTGATTCAGCTCCCGGGGTGGTGTGTCGAGATTATTGGTTCTAATTACTGACGTCCATGACTTGCTGCCATAAGTGAGCACATTAAATAGCTGACTGCTGACACTAAGAGGCTGAGCAGGTAAATGAAATGGGTGCCATCCCAACATACAAAGAAAATTCTGGATTCTATGTTTATTCCAATTTCAAAGGAATCCTAGCACTTCAACGTGTTGATCCTCTCAGCTGGCGCGCAAGTACTCGAAGCGACCATAACGACCTCTACTGATTCAGTTAGTTGTGTCTTTTGTTGATAATAATTACGATCTCTAACTATGATGTGGAACGTTTCAATTACTTTTCAAATCTGTCTCATTTCCTCGGTGAAAATATGGCAACACACTGACTATTTACTTGACTGACATTTACACCAGTTACCTACTTTAATTTTATGATGTTGTACATGTAATCACATGTGCAACCACACTCTCCCCTCTCTCTGTCACACACACACACACACACACACACACACACATTACAGTGTTACACATTCAGAAATTCTTCTACAGAATAGAAGGAGTTGTCAAGGACGTATGATTTCCATTTTTGTTTGAATCTATTAGATTCTTCATATCACTGGGCATGTGGTAAAAAAAATTGCGAGTGAGTACTTCATTTGTTTGTGTGTCCGACCAAGGCTGAGAAATGACGGTGTAAGCTCACTTGTGAGTTTAGTATTGTATTGGAGAATGTAACTGTTGTATTTTAAATGTAGTTAATGGTTGGCAACAAACCCCACAACGTCAACATCTACATCTATGCTCTGCAAAACACAGTGAAGTGAAGGACAGAGGATTCTTAGCATGGCACCCCATGTTACAGTGTACTCCCCAATGCAATCATGTATCGAGTGCAGGGAGAATGAAATGCTTAAATGACTCTATGCTTGCTTTAATTACTCTATTATTGTCTCCACGATCCCTGCGAAAGTGATACGTAATGGACTGCACACCGTCACTACTGCACTTGACATTGTTTCTTGAGACGTTGTACGCTGAGGTGACAAAGTCATGGATAGCGATATGTACATATACACATGGAGGCAGTATCACGTACACAAGGTATAAAAGGTCAGTGCTCTGGCGGAGCTGTCACTTGTACTCAGTTGATTCATGGGAAAAGATTTCCGACGTGATTATGGCCGCACGACAGGAATTAACAGACTTTGAACGCAGAATGGCAGTTGGAGCGAGACGCAAAGGACATTACATTTTGAAAATCGATGGGGAATTCAATATTCCGAGATCCACAGGGTCAAGAGTGTGCTGGGAATACCAACTTTGAAGTATTAGCTCTCATCATGGGTGTTGTGTACATAGTTCCACCTAGTCAGCGCGTACACAACTTTCCCACTAGAGCGCGCCCCACTAAGCACAACAGCACAGGCGCAGCGCTCGTCCGTCTCCACACTACGAGATGGCGCTGCCGTAGAGACGGACCAAATTCTGCTTCCGCCGATCTGCGTATTAATATGTAACGCAGCCAATGAGATTGCTGCTAACGTAGAAGCTTTTCTCCTTGCGGATCACATTCGTGCAGCGATACCTGAACGTGCGAGGTATTATAATGAGTCTACAGACCTCCGATTAGTCAGTCTGCATTTGTCTGCACCTGTCTGTACCAGTCTACATTAGTCTATGACAGTCTATAGTCAAGTTTCAGTCTGCGCCTAATAAGATTACCATATTCCTGTACATAGCCATGAAGATAAATGGACACTTTGTCAAGTATCAGAGATATGTGAGAATAAGATTAACGTAACAAGACCAAAGGAACTTCAGATTGTCAATTGTAAACAACATCCAGAATCAAGTTACGTAATGTCTATGCTTTTTATTATTTTAATAAATGTGTGTGAAAATTAATCAAGTTCTGTTTAACGTTGGTCACTGTCAATCTGCTACTCTAAGCGTGCAAGTGGCATTTCTATCGTCTGACCTAACGGCCGAAGATAAACACGCCACGATAAGACCACGAGACATATTGCTGACACTCGCCTACTTCGTTAGAGTGACAAGTCAAATAATCTGATGGTGTGTGCACCGAAGGTCTTGTAGTACGCACACCACAATGGGTAACGCAGTGGCCGAAGGGCTTCTCGTAACGACCGACAGCAATGGCGTTTGTGTAGAGTTGTCAGTGCTAACAGACAAGCAACACTGCGTGAAATAACCGCAGAAATCAATATGGGACGTACGACAAATGTATCCGTTAAGACAGTGCGGCGAAATCTGGCGTTAATGGTTTATGGCAGCAGACGACCGACGCGAGTGCCTTTGCTAACGGCACAACATTGCTTGCAGCGCCTCTCCTGGGCTCTTGACCGTATCGCTTAGATCCTAGAGGGCTGTAAAACCGTGGCCTTTTCAGATGAGTTCCGATTTCAGCTGGTAAGAGCTGATGGTATGGTTCGAGCGTGGTGCGGACCACTTGAAGCCATGGACACAAGTTGTCAACAAGATGCTGTGCAAGCTGGTGGTGGCACCATAATGGTGTGGGCTGTGTTTACATGGAATGGACTGGGTCCTTGGTTCAACTGAATCGATCATTGATTGGAAATGGTTATGTTCGGTTACTTGGAGGCCATTTGCAGCCATTCATGAGTTTTCTGTTCCCAAAGAACGATGGAACTCTTATGAATGACAATGTGCCATGTCAATGGGCCAGAACTGCTCGCGATTGGTTTGAAGAACAGTCTGGACAATTCGAGGGAATGGTTTAGCCTCCCAGGTTGCCCGACGTGAATCCCACACAACATTTATGGGACTTAATAGAGAGGTTAGTTCGTGCACAAAATCCTGCACCGGTAACCCTTTCACAATAGTGGACGGCTATAGAGGCGGCATGGATCAATATTTTTTGCAGGGAATTTCCAACGACTTGTTGGGTCCATACCACATCCAGTTGCTGCGCTATGCCAGGAGATCCGACACGATATTAGGAGGTATCCCATGACTTTTGTCACCTCAGTGTATGTTGGCTTTCGCGTGATAATTATCTGTCTTCAAGTGGTTGCCAATTTTGTTTCTTCAACATTTATATGACGCTCTTTCGTCAGTCAGGCAAACCTGTGACCATTTGTATCTCCCTTTTCTGTATACAGTCAAATACTCCCTGCTATTATGGGTCCTCCATACTTGAGCAGTATTCTAATATGAGACGTATGAGTGATCCGAAAGCAGCCTGCTTTGTAGAGTAGCTGCAGTTTCCCAGTATCTGCCACGTGCCTTACCTCCAACTGAGCCTATGTGATCATTCTATTTCATTCCCTTACAAATTGTTACGCGAAGATATTTGTGTGACTTGACTGATTCGAAATAATTCATTGATACTGCAGTCATACGACACTAAATTTTTTAGGCTTTTGCACAATTTTATATTTCTCAGCGTTTAAAAAAAAAGAAATGTTAGGACCAAACTGAAATTTTCTCAAGATCTGATTGAATATTCCTGAAGCTTGTTTTCTCAGACAGAACTTCACCATAGATAACTAGTTCATCTGTAAAATGTCCCAGATCGCTACTAATATTGCCTGACGAGTCTTAATGTACAACATGAGCAACAAGGATCCAAAACATCCTTCCCTGAGGCATGCTTGAAGGTCCTTTTATTCTGTCGATGACTTTCTATCCAAGACAACTTGACGCTTTCTCGTTACCAAGAATCCCTCAACCCAGTCACTCCTAAAGGATAAATATGCTGCGAGGCCGTTGTCAGGATTCCGTGGACAACGCACACCAGCTTTCTTACGCGCTACTATGTGATGTATCACTTTCTTTAACACTGAAAAGTTGGCACAGAACATGAACAAGAACGCATTAGTAAATGAAAATAGAAAAAAGTAAGTCAACTTATTGGATTTTTTATCTCGGAATTCTGCTTTTACCTGCAAAGCAAAAGTTGGAGAATGTATATGTTAAAAAAAAGACTGTAACACGTGATCCCAGTTTCTTGTTCTTACCCGTGTAAATACTGTGCCAAAAACTTCAGAACATTTTGCGTCATTTATTGATATCTCTTCGAGTGTTATTCTAGCGGTGTGGCCAGGCCTTGTATAGTACAGAATTGCCTGTCTTTTTTATGTAAATTCAGTGAGAACTATTTACAGATCGGTTAATAATTTTCAAGAGACGCTTTCTTGAAGTCGGTGTACGACGTAGAGGAAAAATCCCTATCCCAAAAACTGTCCGGATCACAGTGAAGCATTCTGTATATGAGATTTGGGAGCCAGCAATCTGACAGCGGAGTGATTTTCATGATAATTAATCGTCGTGAATCTGTTCATAGCTGTGCAGATGCCTAGGCATCAAAGAGATAGCTTTTCGTTTGGCAAGGACAAATGAGTCAGTAATAATCAACGGTGGGGTTAAAAGTGAGAAAACTGCAACAGGAGAGAAAAAAGGCCACGGGGAACTGATTACAAGGAAAACGAACGAGGCGACAAATGTACGCTACAGATGGGACTGCCACTGAAGGAAGTTTGGGACTTAACATTCCGTCGACTTCCAGGTCTTTGCCAATTGAGCTTTACTGCGTCTACGATGCCGCGTTCACTCATTAATTAATTCATTCGCCCTTCATGTTCCATAAATCCCATCATGAAGCAGTGCCTTCAAGGAGTAGAAGGAGTTAAATCTCATATTAGTTGGCAGAGAAGCAACTACTGCAAGCTGCTTGTGTCAAATATAATGACAACCATTTACGACTAGTGCTAACCTACTCACATTGATAGTCTGGAAATTACTATCAAATCACTTTACAGTGTCTATTAGCAGAAAAGCAGCTACTTCTCTCCCTCTTCCACTTTTCAGCCGACGTATTTGTGTACTACTTTGAACTAGCTAAACAGCAGCTCGACAGTAAACTATCTGTTTTATATTGTTAAGGTATAACTCCACTCATGCCATACCATTTTAATTTCATTTATAGAAGTTTATGATCTTAATATTCGAAGGCTTGACGAGCTCATCGAAAATGCTAATAGGGTAATTTTAATTATCTAGTTCTACCTGAGCTGATTGTGAGTTTTTCACATCGTACATTGCTTTATTTGTGGAGAAGCTTTTATGAAAGTAAAACTGGGCAGCAGTAAAAAGGTTATTGTCAGAAAAATGGTTCCATTTTGTGTTATGATCTACCATTTCAAAAACTTTTGAGAACACGAGAAGGAAGAAGATAGAGCTATAATTATAGGGCACCATCCTCTTGCATATTTCAGTCTTTCAGGGAAACAAAAGACTTAGACTCGTTGCTGACTACAAAGATAACTCACATAAAGTGCTAAAACCTAGAGATGTAACGTATCAGTCGCCTATCAGAGTACAACATAACGCTCCTCTTCAATGACATCAAACTTGACTGGACGCTAAATAATACTGAGTGACGGGTTCATTTCTGGTTCTTCATACACTTTCCTTCCACATCTCTTCGCAGTACATCAAAATCGCTACATCAAGATTTCCGAATGGCGATGTTTTGATGTGGTGTTCATTCATCTAGGAAACTGTAGCGATTGATAGGTGATATTTATTCGTTATCGAGTGGGTTTTTCGAAAGAAATGTTTGCGTGTAGTCTAGGTCACAGCAGATAGCGGTGAACCAGGGCAACTGACAATTTCAAATGTGCTGATGCTACTTTTCTTTTCCCACAGCTGGAAATTTCTGAGGTACTTGAGTTAAGGTTTTAATATTCACTTGCATGTTGGCTAATATAAAGTAATTTTTATAAATCGATTTCATCTTCCACATCACACACTCGCATGTAGTCAGTACAGAGACTGGGGTGAAGCAGTCTTCTACGCTAGTCTACCCTGTGCAACCCTCTACAGCTCTGCGTAGCTTCTGCAGCATACATCCATTTTAACCTGCTTACTGCAGCACGCCTTGGTCCCTTCCTACCACTTTTACCCACCATACCTTCCTCCATTAACAAATTAACCGTTCGTCGGCGCCTCAGAACGTGTCCTATCAACTGATCCTTTCATTTAGTGAAGCTGAGCATAAATTTAATTTCTCCTCAATTCGATTCTGTTTCTCCCCATTAGGTGTCCGATCTACCCGTCTAATCTACAACATTCGTCGGTAGTACCACATTTCAAAGGCTTCTATTCTCTTCTTGTTTAAACTGTTTTTCGTTCTAAAATCGTTATCAGTCCTGTGGAATTGCTATTCACAATAACAATACGCTCTAAGGAAAACAGAAAAGAAAATCGACGGATTACAAAGGAACTATCGGAATGGACGAAAATCGGTAGACGTGATGTACGTGTACAGACAAACAAATGGTTACAATTTTAGAAAATTGGATGATGTAGCCGGTCGCTGTGGCCGAGCAGTTCTAGGCGCTTCAGTCCGGAACCGCGTTGCTGCTACGGTCGCAGGTTCGAATCCTGCTTCGGGCATGGATGTATGTGATGTCGTTAGGTTAGTTAGGCTTAAGTAGTTCTAAGTTCTAGGGGACTGATGACCACAGCAGTTGAGTCCCATAGTGCTCAGAGCCATTTGAACCACTTTTTATTATGGTGTTTGATCATACAATGCGCCTAATGCCCGTTTGACAAAAATCACCATAGATGTACGGTTTTTGTTTTGTGTCGTAACCGTAGAAACGAAAAAGTAATAAACAGTTTGCTGCTCGAAACAAACATGGAACAAATGAGTTGAGTATTTTTCGTGGCTTATGTGGTATTATAGGCACAACGGTCACACGCTCGTCGCGACTTTGGGACGATATAGAAACTTGAAGGTGATAACATCAGCCTACACGATGGAAGTTTGCAAATAAAAAAGAGTTCACAGCGGCGAAAAACAAATGAGATAAGCGTAAGTCGAAACGGCTAAGATGTAAAGAAATAGCGTGCTTCAAGGTAAGATTTCTTTTTATAGGAGTTCTTTTTTATGAATGAAGGGTATTTAATTTTCACAGTGCTCTGTATGTAACAGAAATTTGCTTGGAACTGTGAGAAGTGCATGAAAGATAAGGAAAAGGAGATATTTAGATGTGTCCTCTGAACCACGTGGCATGACAAGGAATGCGGTTTTCACGGCCATACAACACAATCATGAAGAGGTAGAGTTCCAAAATGAAGGCGTATGACTATCTGAAGAACATCATTTTCGGTGTTCATTGACATACAATGAAGACAGGCTATTATAGTTTGCTTAGGGAAAGATCACAAGGCGAAGGAAGCGTCATAATAGATTCCAAATGGGTGGAACTTTTCTTCTCTCAAAATACGTCAGTTATTTGGATGTGCCATGGGTCACACTTGCAGTTTCTGTTGTGGGGCGAATCAGTTTCACGATTATATTACATTTTCTCAGTAAAACATGTGCCAACATACTGAACAATTACAAAATTTTCTGAAGCTGGTTTCTTATTTTATTTATTAACGATGTCCAGTCCCTGTAGCTTTTTACACACACACACACACACACACACACACACACACACACACCATATTATTATACACTCAGAAATTCTTGTTTATAAAGTTCTTAACATAACTGAGTAGGTGTTCGAAGGTGTTTGATGGCTGAATATCTCATTCCTCGCCTGTGTCACATTAAAGCTGTGTGATGGATAGTGCAAGTCATTTCTCTTTCTAGCAATACATTTCTGTATGTCATTGTTTTCGAACTGTGGATGATTGTGGGCAACAACATTCATAAGGGAGTAATACCATAAGACATTAATTAACGAACTTCTGAAAGAAAATCAGTCAACTTTTGTATATTTTCATCTCCAAAATCTAGTATGATCGGCAACGCAAAAATTTCAGAGCTTAGAAACAGAAGTTCTGTTAATGTGACTTTCAGGTCAAGCTTTTATCAATTTATGCACCCAAGAATTTACGATATTCTCTTCCATTTATTGGTTTACTCTCATGCAATGTTACTAATGATGTGGTCAGGTCTTGTACAGTACTGAATTGCATGTATGGTGTTCTATCTCAGATCAGATATAACCCGTTTCCAACGAACCATTTATTAATTTCCAAGGAAATATTATTTACATTTTCAAGTGTCGATGTTTATCCAGTAGGCTTGATTAAAATAACTGTATCGTCAGCAAAGATAATTACATATTCCTACTTCTTGTGTATGTTATTGTAGATGGTATAAATATAATAGGAACAAGAAGGGATCCAATATCGGTGCCTGTAATGCCCCTGTAGTGATCATTCCCCATGATGAAGATGCTGTTTTGTTGTGCAAACCCTTTGCGTTTCTTAATGGGGCACCTCGCATACATTTAGTGAGATAAGTGGGAAATCAGTTTCCAACAAGATATCCGAGAACCATAATATTTTAGCTTCCTTAGGATATTGTTAACTGCACAATAAAGTGTTAGCAGTTGGAATATTTTGCCATTTCAACTTCGTTAATTTGATTCGTGATTGGGAAATAGGGTGTTCTGTGGAGATACCCTTCTGAAATCCAAACTGAGGCTGATGGACTTATTTTGAGGGACGTCTGTTACGGCTGTTGCGTCCAGTACCTTCGAGAAGGAAGTACGTGGTGATATTAATCGGTAATTATTGATATCTACGAGGGTTGGAACTTTAATAGTGGCAACTATTTATTTACAGCTCGTATAAAATAGATACGTGTTTCAAAGTTTTACTGACCTTCAAAGCAATCACCAGCATTGTGTATAACCCGTTGCCAGCGATGTGGAGGTCTATGGATACGGTACTCTTAGCACTGCCAGTTGTGTTGACAGTTCGAACGGTGCAGTCTATTGCCCGACGAATTTGTAGCAATTATGAAGCGATTGCCATGAAGTGTTTCCTTCAGTTTAGAAATCGAGTTGAACTCAGGAGGGCTTAAGTAAGGGGAGTGCAGGAGGTGGTATAGCACTTAGCAGCCCCATCAGTCAAACAAATCAGTAAAACTTGCGCTGTATGTGGTCGTAGGTTGTGTTCCAAAAATGAACAGCATAGAGGCAGGAGTGATGACACTTTCTGCAGGACCTGACCATCATTTTGCAGGACAATGCTCAAGCACGTATAGTGCAAGCTGTTACTGATTTGTTAGACTGATGGGGCTGCTAAGTGCTATACCACCTACTGCACTCCCCTTACTGAAGCCCTCTTAAGTTTAACTCTATTTCTAAACTGAAGGAAACACTTCACGGTATTCGCTTCAGAACTGCTACAAATTCATCGGGCAATAGACCACGCCGCTCGAACTGTCAACACAATTGACACTGCTGAGAGTATCCTACGATTTCAACATCGTTGGCAACGGGTTACACACTACTACCTTTACAATAGCATATTTCATTCTACCTGTAAATATTGCCTGCGATAGTGATGCACTTGTGAGTGAATATATTGCATAAGAACAGGGTTCTGGTAGTATATTGAAGACATTATCAACTTCGTGAGAGTTTTTACTATTGATGGAATTAATTACATTCTTAATTTCTTTGGTGGGGTATGGAGTAATTCTGATTTTCCTGTACGTCTGTAACGGTATTAGCAACCACGGTAGAAGGCGCTGTCTTCTTGAATGGATATTTCATAATTGTGCCAAACGACAGCTGACCGAGGCAATAGGCGAGTATTAACATTATGGATCACAGGGCAAGAGACTCAGCAAAGCGCCACTGCCAAGGTCGCGGCAGAGAACCAGCCTCTCGTCTCGGCTCAGTGCTTCGCTTACGGGACTACCGAGAACCGGGGACGTGGTCAGTCGGATGAATCACGCTAACGGCGCTTGAAACTGACGTTCGGTTCCGAAGTGACGCATACACAAGCAGGCCACGTGCTTTGGTTCCAGTAAGGCATTAAACGGGCTGCTGCTCGTTCTGTTCATATATAGCGAGATTTTTCGTTGCTGCTCAGGTTTCAATCATCTTCCCATACATACACCACGTTTACGTGCGATATAACTTTACAACTTGCGGAAGGCGAAAATGGAATTTCCGAAACAGATTTTCATTGCCTCATTTGCATGTTTAGTCTTAATCGATTTCGCTAGCCCGATCTTGGGTTACCATATATTTCCAAATGAAAAAATCGGGGGGGGGGCATATTACAAGTAATTTTTATGCGAACCACAGCGGCTTTTTTTTTTTTTTTTTTACAAAAGTGTAGTTTTGGCAGAAGAGCCAACACCGTGTTGCTAGAGGAGGCCGAAATGCACGCGTTAAGCTCACGCAGACTGCCGTGAGGTCTGGAACAGTTAAAGGAGTTATACTATGAAGAAAAGAACGTAGCGGCTGGAATACTTAACTTTAATCCATAATTGGAGAACATCGCTCTTGTTTATACATAATTACAATCTCAATATAAACTGGTAATGGCGCCTTGCTAGGTCGTAGCAAATGACGTAGCTGAAGGCTAAGCTAACTATCGTGTCGGCAAATGAGAGCGTAATTTGTCAGTGCAGCATCGCTAGCAAAGTCTGCTGTACAACTGGGGCGAGTGCTAGGACGTCTCTCTAGATCTGCCGTGTGGCGGCGCTCGGTCTGCAATCACTGACAGTGGCGACACGCGGGTCCGACGTATACAAACGGACCGCGGCCGATTTAAAGGCTACCACCTAGCAAGTGTGGTGTCTGGCGTTGACACCACAAAAAGCATGTTTCTCGATTGCGCGAACCTTCTTGGGTAACTTTCGTGGATTTGATGTTGTCATAGTACTGACAACAAGTGAGAACTTTATAGTAAAAAAAAATGTCGTGTGACGAGGGCCTCCCGTCGGGTAGACCGCTCGCCTGGTGCAAGTCTTTCGATTTGACGCCACTTCGGCGACTTGCGCGTCGATGGGGATGAAATGATGATGATTAGGACAACACAACACCCAATCCCTGAGCGGAGAAAATCTCCGACCCAGCCGGGAATCGAACCCTGGGCCCTTACGATTGACAATCTGTCGCGCTGACCACCTTGTCGAAAGACACCAATTTCAGTTAGTTGTTGTTCCACTAACTCAGTTTTTTTTATTACAGAGGGCAGCTAGCCATCTGACCGAACGCGCTGAGCTACCGTGCCGGCAAACCACTCAGCTACCGGGGGCAGACAACTTTATAGTTATAACAGACGATCAACAATTTCTTTACACCTTGTACAGAAAGACTATTTCTTTCATCAGTCCAATGAATATTTATTAAGGAGAATACCCTTTCAGCAGGTACACTATGGTCAGGGATTGCAAAAAAGTACTGCATAATTTTCAAAAGTTCTGAATATTCAAATCCAGAACGATTGTTAATGAAATCACGCCATGTATCAAATACAGTTATCTCTAAAAATGTTTACCTAGTTTGCTGTTTGAGCTGTTCGCTTAAAAGCGTTTTTCGACGATTTACGTGATGCAACAATTCACTGTCATCCACAAGAACATTTCTGTTTCTCAAATAAGCTACAGCATTTTCCACATTTTCCCAGTCAAATTTTGTGCTAAGAGTTAACCAATCGGACAGAGTTAGTTCATCGTACTGCTTCATCTACTTGCTGATGTAATCGCTACAAATAGAATAAATGCATTCATCTCTTTTCTGAACAAAATAACAAACTGGTCATTGCCACATTTAGAGACGACATCTCTTACTTTGAGGTTCAAAAATGGCTCTGAGCACTATGGGACTCAACTGCTGAGGTCATTAGTCCTCCAGAACTTAGAACTAGTTAAACCTAACTAACCTAAGGACATCACAAACATCCATGCCGAGGCAGGATTCGAACCTGCGACCGTAGCGGTCTTGCGGTTCCAGACTGCAGCGCCTTTAACCGCACGGCCACTTCGGCCGGCTACTTACTTTGAGGGAAGTTGCTATTTTTAGCAGTATCAGTCAGGACAGCATACACTTCCATTACAATCTTTTTCTCACTTTCAATGTGCAATATTTTTTTGTGCAAGTAACTAGAGACGTTATGGAGAAACCGTAGGTCTCGTACACCCAGAGGATTTTCTGGGAAAAGCCTAATTGTAATGGCGATATTATTTTCAGACATGAAGCAAGATTTAAGAGCGTTGTAAAATTGCAAAATTCTTTCAACTGTAAGTGATAACGATCTGTGTCTTACGATTAGAAAATATTATCTTACGTTCAGTTCCTACAAAATCACAGAATTCAACCGAGTTTTGTCCTCGTAAATACAAATTGAAAAATGGGAGAATACTTTCGGGACAAGAACTTCCCCATTCATCTTCATGAAGTCTGTAACATTTCTATCAGCATTATGTATAATACGGTACAAACAGCCACTCCTTAGAATGTTGTCCCACAATTCATTCTTCAGTTCACTGAATACATTGTTGAAACCAGGTCGTTCTAGTCAAAGTTGACATCGACGTTACCACTGCCAAATGCAACATCCTTTTTGTGACAGATGACAGGATGTTCCCGATCGCAGTATATGTGATCTGGACTGGATTCGCGATACACTACTCTAGAGGAGCGAAGCTGAAAATCAAATCTCCAAGTCATGACAGTCGACGATCGCCTGTAGTGTTGCTAACATGATTTTATCTTTCCCAGTTTATGTCCAGTTTCAGTTTCAGTCCACGATATCACGAAATAACAACTCGACACCGAAGTGTAAAAACCGTTTTTTCATCACACGACACTTTGCATCACGAAATAACAACTCGACACCGAAGTGTAAAAACCGTTTTTTTAATGTTTTATAAATTTGCACCTGAGGGTGGAAATAGGGCATTAGAAACCGGGTGGAATCTGGATAAACCAGGCGATTTGGTAACATCCCAATAAAATACCGGTGATCCGAGCGACAATTGTTTTGCACTAATGGAGTCTACAAACCACCTGCTCCAATTTCATCACATGATGTTCCTTCGAAATATTCTTCACCTTCTTCTTCTTCAGCCTATCTTAGTGCACTGCTGGATATAGGCCTCCTTATGTTATGGTCCACCTAGTACCACTGTGTTCCAGCCACCAGCTTTGTCATCAAACCATCTCTCTCAGGGTCTTCCAATGCCTCTCTTGTGATCCCATGGTCTCCAATGACCAATTTTATAGGTCCAATCCTTTAATCTTGTCGAGCTACCTACCTGACCCACTGACACCCCAGTCTTGCAATTCTCTCTAGAACTTCTTTTATCTGTGTTCTCTCTATAATGTCCTCTCACTGAATCCTATCCCTGAAGCTGACTCTTTAGCATCTGTCGCTGCGTAGCTCGGTGTGTGCGCTGTAGTTTACGAGCACCTGTCTTAGAGTCACTGTGTCGAGGCTGTAGGCCGTAACTGACAGTATGCTCATTAATATGGCTTTAGCCTGCAGATTATTTAGGGCATTAATGTTGGTAAGAACGCTGTCCAGCCCAGTCCTGTTCTCTAATTCGTAACGTTTTTAATAAACAGTTAGTACGATTTCCTAATGGATGTCAGTAAACTCATAAATAAATCGTTCAAGCCCAGATCACGTAATATTCTTACGGGATCTGGGATTCAAGGAAAATATCTTTAAATGTCGTATTTATGTCAGCTAACTTTTGCGAAACAACCTTTTACTACGCCCACCCAGAACGTATGGTTGCGGAAAAAAATTACGAAATTATAACTGGTAGAACATTACTGGATGCCAATGTTGGAACTTGAAACTGCTAGGAAACCTCCGAATGAGTAAAGGTAAAGTTCTATGGCTGCGTTAAGAATTGACAAATGTTTTGTCACTACCCATTGCTACTGTACGAGAACCTTTGCCAGTCATGAAGTGGGTAAGGCAGTTAAAAATCAGCCAGCTACGAAGGATATAGGGTTGTTGCCGGAGAGTTCGACTTTGCTACGTCAGTAAAGACAATAGCATTTATCAATCTTTTCTCTTTTAATATGGTTCAAATGGCTCTGAGCACTATGGGACTTAACTTCTGAGGTAATGAGTCCCCTAGAACTTACAACTACTTAAACCTAACTAACCTAAGGACATCACACACATCTGTGCCCGAGGCAGGATTCGGACCTGCGACCGTAGCGGTCGCGCGGTTCCAGACTGTAGCGCCTAGAACCGCTATAAAAGGCGATTCATACTAATTAAAAAATGAGGTACGTAACTTTCAGTACAGTCCAATACTTTTTCTTTTCCTTCATACAACTGAGGTTACCAGATCATGGGGCTTATCCGGGTACCACCTGGTTCACACAACTAGGACTACCACATCACATGGTTTATCTGGGCTCCACCCGATTTGTAATGTTCCATTTCAAACCCCAATGGCAAATTCATAAAAAACAACGATTTTAGGACTTCCATGTCATCAGGTTGGACTGTGGCTTCAAGTGTCATCTGATGGACTGAAATTGAAACTGGACATAAACTGGAGAGATAAAGGCCGGCTGGCAACACTACACGCGATCGTAGACTATCATGGCACGGCATTTGCTCCTCTAGAGTAGCATACCGCTCATCAAGTCATTGACATTAATTATTGTGATCGTATAGAAGGCTTCGAATATGCCTAAAGATAACTGTAAATGCAAATTTAGGGAAAATTAGCTGCTTATCTTTCCATTTCTACATAGCAGGAGCTGAGGTAGCATTTTCATTCAATACCTTACAACACAATCAGTTTATCTCGACGGGATTGTACCAATAAATTGGTTGGAAAGGGTCTCGATGACTGCGAAGTTGCTGGAAACTCTTCTTATATAGAACTAAATGTGAAGAAATAGCAGTGTCTTAGCCTCTGAGTACCTAGATCACTTAAAACTTCAATTGGAAGGAGTTAATTTTCTTAATGGTACCACTGATGCCAGTAACCAAGGAAAAATTAAACTTTTCCTGTGGTTATTCAGTCCTTTTTGCTAGCCAGGTCGTTAATGTATTCAGAAAGGCTATTAATGATTTTTATTTTATGATTTCGTAAAAAAAAAAAGTTATTGCCGTTCATATAAAGATTGTAATATCCACAGTTTTTTTCATTTGGAAATTGGTAACCCTACACACAATACAAAATCACTTCATCCACATTAATTGTTTAAGCTAGTGGCAAGCTGATCGCCTAACCACGGTTTAAATGCGGTATAACGTTTACATGGAGCGGAAGCGTATTGTAGAAGCTAAAATTTGGCAGTCAAACCCATATTTCGGAATGAATATTCGACTGTTTACATGACCAGCCAGACGCCTCACTGGGTAATTGGTTTATGAAAAACCTTATTTGGGAGCATATGTATATGTAATACAGTAAAACGATTGTGACCTCTACGAATGACTACGTGCACCACAGCCCAGTTCACGAAATCACAAAACGACGTTGTATGTCAGCAGTTTAATGTACCCGCTTATAGGGCGAGGGAAGACCAGATGAGTTTGATGATAACCTTAGAGAAAATCAAACAGTCTTACAGAATATCAAACAGTCATTCCAGTATGATCTAGTTTAATATTTTTTCTGCTTATAGAAAAAATATTCGTCTTAAAAGCTATGAATGACTATTTAAGACGGTTGCTCATTATCTTTGCGGATGTCCTGTGTTCTCTTGTTAGTGGGAAGGAATGTCGTGATAAAGCAGTCGAGAGAATTCCCCATCCTGATTTAGGTGTTTCACCGTTTTCCTAAATCAGCTTTGGCAATGTCGGGATGGTTCCTTTAATAGAAGCCCTTAGGTGACAGTCGATTTACTTTAGTGCAAACTCGCTCATATTACGATTTCTATATCCGCTGCTATCCTCTTGAAACCAACAAAAAGTGTTTGGCACGGCGTGCTTTCCATTCTATCATACATTAAGATTTCTTCCCGTACCGTTCAAGAACGGAGCATGGTGAGAACGACTGCAATATATGCGCTGCGCATACTGTGTTAGTCTTAGGACATTTTCACAGTCTTTGCAGGAACGATATGCAGAGAGCTGAAGTACATTCTACTCATAAAACGGTTTGCTGGAATTAAGTAAATAGGTATCTGAGGAAGTTAGACGAATTCAAAGACCTGTCGCTTCAAATTAAGCAGAATTCTGTCACACTCCCTGTTGTCGAAACAAGACTCCGACTATTCGAGCTGAACCGTGAACATTCTGTGTACTCTGTTATCCCAACAAGATACTAATCGAATAATGAGTTGTATTCTTGTGTAGGCTGTACAAATTGTTTCAAGCAATCTCTTTCGTGCACAGATTGCATCTTCTCAGTTTCTTATCAGCACATCGAGTCTTATCATATGCTTTACCGTTACGTGGGTCTAAGCTATCATAGAACGTGATATCACCATCCATTATTAGCATATTCGTAGGTATTTGTATTGATTTGCTAAATCATTCAGGTGGAATGGAGGACCCGTTATTTTGTTATAGTAATAACGATGGTAATATGAGAGCAAGTGGGATTCCTAACCATGCAACTGACATTTTGTTCCCAGACCTACGTCAACTCTTTGATTAAGTCCTTCAATCAGTACAATCTGATCCTCCACGAGTGGTCATAGTTTTCTTCATACTTAAGTATCACACTGAGTCACCTTTTTTGACACTCAGTTTTCAGTTACTACTGTCTAACATCGTCCAATTATGTTTTGTGTTTGGCAAATCTTTAACAAAACGAATGTATAAGTAGACTGTATGACTGTAATATTATTATTGGTGAGCGTGTGTTTGATTGAATTATTATTACTTTTTTTTTTTTTTTTTTACAAAATACTGACACCTTATGCAGGGCCGCTTCGGCAACATTAATTTTTCCACACAAGCGCCCTCTCGCTCCATCCTTTTCCCTCGTACACGTTCATCCGTGTCAGTTTTAGCTACCAATAGTGAAACGCACTGCATACAGGTCTTACACTAGGCGCCTCTGGTGCCCCTCTCATCATGGCTCCTCGAGCAGTCTCTGAGGTCGTGTACAAGTCTTACGTCTGTCGCATGCCTGGCGCCCCCTTCAGCTTGACACACTAGGCAGCGCTTTTGTTGCTCGTGCCTTAAACCGGCCCTGATCTTATGCAATACTTTAAATCAATACACTATGTTGTGTCTAGGCAAGACAGCCTAGACCCAATGAGAGAAAGCCGAAAGGCACGCGCTTAAACTCACACAGGCTGGCGTGAGGTCTGAAACAGGATACGTAATGAATGCTATAAAGAAAAGTACGTAGCTTCTGGAATACTTAACTTTAATCCGTAATTGTAGAACATCGCTCTTGATTATACATGCTTCATAATATTAATTAGCAATTGAATACGGCGCCTTGCTAGGTCGTAGCAAATGTAGCTGAAGTCTATGCTAACTATCGTCTCGGCAAATGAGAGCGTATTTGTCAGTGAACCATTGCTATGAACGTCGGCTGTACAACTGGGGCGAGTGCTAGTAAGTGTCTCTAGACCTGCTGTGTGGTGGCGCTCGGTCTGCGATCACTGACAGTGGCGACACGCGGGTCCGACGTATACTACCGGACCGCGGCCGATTTAAAAGCTACCACCTAGCAAGTGTGGTGTCTGGCGGTGACACCACCCACTACATATACAAAGTCTATTTATAAATTTTTCTCTGAGGCATTGTCTCGTCATCATTAATCTGTAATTACCTGATGATGGCTTCAAAACGGATAACCACCACATAGCTTAAACAGGACATAACAGAAAATTCAAAGAGTCTGTGTTTATTTTTGAACTAGTACGAAGATGTGACTGTATCTTAGGTGTGAATATATCTTATCTACACTGACAAAAAAAAAATAAAATAAAATAAAATAAAATCGCGACGCCAAGAAGGAGTTGTGCGACATAAACGAAAGTTGGTAGGCGTGTTTCTACACCGACTGGTACGAAAAACGCAAAACCCAATAAATGATGTGTAATCATTGTGAAATTATCGGTTTAATTAAAGTGAAACATTTCAACCAATTTTTGAGACTGGGTATGTTATTGACGGTGCTTTGCGAGCAAACATTCAAGCGTCGATTGTTTATTGCACTAGCCTCAATTGTTGTCTCCGGCGGACCCTCGAAAACACATCACTGAATGTGAGAGAATAATGTTTTCCCCCCTCTTGTAGCGCTTATTGTTGTATCCTACATTGTTCCCCTTTTAATCACACGTGTTTGTAGGATCTTTCTATGACTGTAGTAATCAGCTTTCTGGAGTAAACATGCCGTTAAGCCCTGAACAAGCTGCGAAAGCTGTTGAAGTGTTGAGGACTACACCTTTCACGATTTCCAGAACCGTACGAAGGTACAGGGAAACTGGATGCTTTGCAAGGAGACTAAGAACAGGCCCGAGAAGAGCAACATCGGAAAGAGATGACCCTTCTCACAACTTCAAGTTCTTCGCAACAGAAACACTACTGCTATTGAATCACGAAATCGATTCCACCAGATTCAATGGGTCAATCTTACTGAGAGAACTGTTCGAAGAAGACTGGAAGAAGCAAATGTTCTGTCCAGAAGACCTGCTACAGGTCCGGAATTAACTAGAGTGCATTGCACAGCTCGACTACGTTTTCCGATCAGCGGATGGAAGAGAGGGTCTGGAGGACAGGGGAAAGGTATTCACCTTACACATTCTCATCCAGGATGCCTTTTCAGGGAGGTTCTGTGGCAGTGTGGGCACGAATCAATACAGCTGAAAGGATGGATTTGGACTTCGTGGAGCTTGGGAGCTTTACTGCACATTGGTGTGTGGAGGAACTCCTTGTGGAGCATGTTGTGCATTTCGCTCCATTTATTGGTGATGATTTTACACTAATACACACCCACATGTTGCGAGAATTGAGCAGGAATTCTTGGATGAAACAGGGTCTCATACTGATGGGTTGGCCTGCTCGAAGCCCTGATTTGAATCCTACTGAGCGCGTTTGTGACTGGCTGCGGAGAAGAGCCAGTGAGTACCGTCCAGACACTCTACAGGGTCTACGCAACGCCTTTCTGGAAGAACGGGATATGATTCATCAACAGGACAGTAGGGCATTAATCAGGATCATGCCTGAAAGGTTGAATGTCGCCACTGGTGCAAGAGGTGGCAATACAAGCTTTTGAAAATGCGAACAAAGGTCTCCGACCGTGTCTCTGAGGTCTGTGAAGTAAAGAGTGAAGTGTGTAACATCAAAACAGACGTGCATTACCTTTATGAGATTACTCAAAATTTCCTTGAAGAGCGAATCTCTGGCTTAATTTGTTAAATTTATTTATAGTCGTCTTTCTTTTTTCATTGTTGGACTCTTAGATGGGACCATACCACAATATTTCATAATAAGATTGTGGATTGGTGTCATAAATTTAAAATGAATTTCAATTTTTGTAAGAAATTGAAGTGCTTCATTTTTCGTGCCAGTTAATGTACATGTGAAAGATGATATCTATTCAAATTTTGCGCCAGTCGCATAACAATGGCGCTAGTAGCGTCACTATGAGGAGGCAAATCGTGTTTGCTTTAAATACACACTATAAAGGTCGTGAGCGTTAGTTACCTTTGAGAGTAGACATGGTGAATTGGTGTTAGTCAAGAACGCCTTTGAGGTGACAAAGACACCATTATCAAAACCTGACATTTTGAACAAGGTCGTTTAACAGGACTATGAGAAGCTCGATGTTCATTCTGCGGTACTGCAGAAAGACTTCGTAGGGATATAGCTGCTGTATATGATTGCTGGCAGCAGTAGACACAAAAATGTACAATTAAAAGAAGACCGTGCTCTGGACAGCCACTTGGCACATTGAGAGGAAAGACCATTGTCATTGTGTTCGGCACATGGCTCTGGTGCATCGTACTGCATCTGCAGCAGCAATTTGAGCAGCAGTTGGCACCACAGTGACACAACAATCTGTTACAAATCAGTTACTTCCAGGACAGCTCCAATCCAGACGCCTTGTAACGCCCATTCCACTGACCCCAAACCACTGCCATGTGTGACTTAAGTGATCTTGAGAGAGGGCTCATTGGTGGGAAGGGTGGAAGTCTGTTGTGTTTTCTGATGCTGATTGCTGCTTCTGCCTAGGTGTCAGTGATGGCCGTATGTTGGTTGGAAGGGTATCAACTGTGAGCCTGCAACTGACCTCTCTGCGTGTTAGACACACTGGACCTGCACCTGGAGTTACGGTCTGGGGTGTGATTTCATATGACAGCAGGGACACTGTCATAGTTATCCCACACACCCCGGCTGCAAATTTGTATTTCAGGCTGGTGATTCGACCTGTTGTGCTGCCATTCATTAAGAGCACTCCATGGGAAGTTTTCCATCAGAATAACGCTCACCCACATACCACATTATGGCCCAACATGCTCTACAGAGTTAATTACCAGATGTGTTCCAAGTGAGCACATGTGGGACATCACTGGATGACAATTCCAGTGTCATCCACAACCAGAATTAGCTGTGCCTGTATTGACTGACCAAGAGCAACACGCATACAACTCCATCCCACAAACTGACTTCTGGCACCCGCAAGACATGATGCATGCACGTTTGTGTGCTTCCATTCAACTTCCTGATGGTTACATCGGTGATTAATGTACCAGCATTTCGCGTTTGCAACAGCTTATCTCATGCTTGCATTCACCTGTGATATCACAATATTAAACACTTAGATATATTACCTAGACCAATGTATTCCTGAAATTTCATTACTGTACATTATTTCTTGGTGTTGCGATTTATTTTATGGCAGTGTATTCTGTGCACTGAAGTCTGTGACTCTTCCATAATAGAAATAAATTGTATAGAAACTGCAATCAATTACTACACAATCTTTAGAAATGATTTATTATCTTATTAACCAGGTTTCAAGCCACTGCAGCTGTCATCATGAGATTGTGAATGGTCACAGGACCTTGGCTTTGAAGACCATGTGCAGTTACTCGCTGAGGTTGTCATGACTTCGAGTAGAAGATCCAGTAGGGATTCTTGTAGTGAATAATGTATGCAGCAACTGAAGGGATTTGTATACTTTATTGCCGACACTGCGGTACACAGGAGAGTGCATGCACACACAGCTACTGTTAAGAGCAAACAGCAAGTAAAAGACACTGCCTTAGTGAAACTCTGCCCTACTGACAAAAGAGCTTGCTTAAGGCAATCCATGATTGAGTTTCCACAGCTGCATGGAGCCAAGGAGTTGGCAAGGATTAATAAATGCACTATTAAAGTATCCATTCTTATTGACAAATACCTTCAATAGCAGCTTATGGTGTTAGATGATGCCATTTCTACAGTGAATGAATTTATGAGACTTGAG
This sequence comes from Schistocerca piceifrons, assembly GCF_021461385.2. Classification (NCBI taxonomy): domain Eukaryota; kingdom Metazoa; phylum Arthropoda; class Insecta; order Orthoptera; family Acrididae; genus Schistocerca; species Schistocerca piceifrons. The sequence continues at coordinate 101,726,293 of NC_060138.1, read as the reverse complement.
AGCATAATGTTATTTGTTTCTTTTTTCAATCCTGAAGCTCTGTAATTGGCCTCAGTATACTATCTAGGCTAATTCCAAACTTTCCTGTATGGGAAAATAAAGAGAAAAGGTGGTGGGATGACAGACGATCATTCATGTACCGGGTCTTGGATGCTCATGTCTTGTCACATAACATGGAGGTTGGAGGTTTGCCCACACAGCAAAGCAGGAAGGGCAGTGGTTTGTGGCAGATATCATAAAGAGTACAATTCTGTTCTGGAGTACACCTCTCAGTGCACATTGTTCAATATGGAGCTCTGCAGTAGACAGCTCCTACGTATTCCCACAGTGCCCCTATGACATCATCAGATACAACTGCAATTGGCATGGTATCATTGAGATTTGACCAACGGTTGTTGCGTCAGTTCAATGGTTGTGCCTGGACATGCCATTATTCAGATGAATGCCCACGTGACACATGCATTGTGCTACAGATGCAGGCTGGTGGAGGCAGTATTATGTTTAGGGGACATTCACCTGGTGTTGCGCGGAACCTGTGGCAGTAATCGAAGGCACCATGATAGCTGTGGACTACACAAACATCTGAAAAACTGAAGGCAGCAGAGAATCATACAGGCAAAAATGGCCCAGCAGATATCCTAGCATAGCATAAGAAATATTTATTTTAACTGAGAAAAGAAGAAAATATAAAAATACTACAAATCAAGTAGGTAAAATGGGATGCAGATGCCTAAAAAATGAGATTCACCTGCAGAGCAAAGGTGAAGCAGGACTAGCTAGAGCAGAAATGCAAAGCTATGGCAGCACGTATTACCATGGGAAATAAAGAGTCATTTTCGGAATATATCTCATATGGCAAGCCAGTACCAAGCATAAGTGAAGGATGGCAAATGGAAGGGATATATAGAGCATCTACACAACGAAAATAAACTTGATGATGATATTACAAAAAGGGAAGAGGAAGTAGATGAAGATGACAGGGGGATATACTGTGCGAAGAAACCGATAAAGCAATGAATAACGTAAGTGAAAAAAAAGCCCTGGGAACAGATGACATTGTCTCATGATAATGAAATCATTGAGGCAGCCACCCTTAACAAAACTATTCCACTTTGTACTCAGGATGTATGAGACAGGTAAAATACCCTCACAAGAATGTAATAATTCCTGCTCCAAAGAAAGCAGGTACTAACAGGTGTGAATGTTACTGAACAACCAGTTTAATATGTCACATTGCAAAATATATACATGAGTTATTTACAGAAGAATGGAAAAACTGGTAAAAGTTCACCTCATGGAAGATCAGTTTTTTTTTTTTTTTTGGTAAAGTGTATGAACATATGAGACAACACTGACCCTATGACATAATTTAGAAGTTAGACTGAGGAAACGTAAACCTACATTTATAGCATTTGTAGAATTTAGAGAAAGCTCTTGACAATATTGACTGGACTGTAGCATTTAAAATTCTGAATGTAATAGGAATGAAAAAGAGAGAGCAGAAAATTTAGCTACAGCTTGTACATAGAGTTGAAGGACATGAAAGGGGAGCAGAAATTAAGAAGAGAATGAGACACAGTTATAGCCTGTACCCAATGTTTTTCAATTCGTACACTCAGCAAGCAGTAAAGGAAACTAAGGTGAGATGAAAAAGGACTCAAAGTTCAGGTTGAGTTTTTGACAATGACAAAGCCAAAGGACTTAGAAGAAGAGAAGAATGGAATGGATAATATTCTGGGAAGGGATTATATGATGAATATCAATAAAATTAAAACACGGTTAATGGAACATAGTCAAAGTAAATCAGGCAATGCTCAGGGAACTAGATTAGGAAATGAAACACTAAAAGTAGTAGATGAGTTTTGCTACTTGGGCAACAAAGTAAGTGACAATAGTCAAAGTACAGAAGATATAAAATAGAGGTTGGCAGCAGCAAGAAAACTGTTTCTGAAAAATAGAAGATCGTTAACTTCTTGCTGTACCATTTAGTTGGATGAAATCTATGCCCAATTGATTGGGGATGACATATATGAAACGAGCCGGCATGATTCATGAGAGAATCGCAATACAAACCAGCATGAAGTTTCCTGTTATGTAGCTACATGTGTATTTGTTTCCAGTGGAGCTACTCTTGTAGATGGTAACACTGATCTAATTCTTGTTCGTTATTTATATATATTCTTGTAATAGAATATTTCAAACAACGCTTCAAAATAAAACTGTAAATTTTTACACATAAACAGTACTTTAGTAGAAACTATAATCTTCATGGGTGTCTCCAGGTGTAGCTTCTTCAAAAGGAATGCAATAATATGCCTAAATCTTGATATTATCAACAAAACTGTAATTACATGAACAAATGCTCCCCTTGAATGAATTTCTAGCAGGAAAACACCCACAACTCTAAAAATTAGTAGTCCTGCATGGCATGGTAGTTTCAAAAGCACTGCAGTAGATGTAATGCCACTTTACACTACATGCATTCCCACATCGTTTCAATTTGTACTTTGTGATTCATGCATAGTGCCTTCTACTTTTTTTGTCATTGAATCAAAGATCAATATGTTTTGAGAAATGGGCTCAATATTGCACTTGGAATCGAAGAGGTGTTTCACCTAGTATTAGTTTTGTAGACCAGCAATTGGACATCTTTTATCATTACCTCTGCTATGTTTATTTGGTAATCAACATATTTCCTTTCTCTGACTGTGTATTGTTTCTTGGATTGTGTATATATCAAATAGAGCCATATCCGACACATAAAAGTTTGGCGTAAATCTTGTTCTCACGAGTGTGACGTGATGTTTACGTTTGGCCCACATTGGTTTCCACAAGTTGGACTTGTCAAAGTATAGCAAGAGGTTAACATCGAACAGTCTTTTCTGAAAGTATGGTTTGGAGAGTACAATTGTATGTAATATGAAATGCAGATGATAAACAGTTAAGACAAGAATGGAACTGAAGATTTTGAAATGTGATGTTACAGTAGTTTGCCCGATATTAGATGGGTAGATCAAATAATGCTAATGAAGAGATACTGAATTGAGAAGGGGAAAAAAAGAGATTTATGGCACAACTCGACTAAAAGTAAAGATTGGTTGATAGGAAACATCCTGATGCACTGATATGATAATTGAAGAAAGTGTGAGGGTTAAAAATTATAGAAGAAGAGCAAGTCTTGAATACAGAAAGAGGTTCAAATAAATGTACATTGCAGTCATTCTGCAGAACTGAAAAGGTTTGCATGGAACAGTCTAGCATGGAGAGCTGCATCAAACCAGTTTTTGGACTGGAGACCACAACAACAAGTACACAAAGAAAGATTCTTCAACCTATTATGATTTGAAACATGCACAATTAACTAATTTTTTTAGTTTGAAACCCCTTTTGCTGTTATCATGTGTATTACGTACCTGAATGAAAACACTTAACTTGATTAAGTTTGTGTGTGTGTGTGTGTGTGTGTGTGTGTGTGTGTGTGTGTTTTCCAGGTTTGCTTCTGATATATATGTAGCCCCAAAAACTTAACACATACCTACTTTTTATATTTAGTTGTTTGATTATTTGCAGTTATACATTCTCGTATTCTGAAAGAAACACTGAACTTCACACACTAATTTTATCAAGAATTACTGACAAGAAATTTCCAATGAAACATTTAAACCATGTATATCACAGCAGAGTGCTACATTGTTCTTTGCAATCAATGACAGTTTGGCAATAAGTACTTTGTTCTAAAACTGTGACGCTACGAAATGTCCAAAAATATTACAAGTCGATATAGTCTTTGGCATTGGGAATCTTGTAACTGACAGGATTCATTTGCAGGTGTCTTAAATTGCACCCACCACTTTCTATTTGGGGTAGCATGAAGTCTGCTACTGAGCTCAGTATCCTCATCTGATGGTCGCTTCTGAGGCTTCTTCCATTGTGATGCAATTTTCGCAAACTGGAATGTACATCATCTATTCCCCATGAAATATACAACTGGTCTATTTATATCATGTTTAGAATAATACAGAATACTTTTGATTAAAGGACATGCTACCTCTTCTGGTCAAATGTTATCTAAGCAGACTGCCACTTTGTGACTAGAAAAGAATTACTTCCAGTCATTGGCTTCCCAGTCAGTTCATCAGAGTATCACAGAAGCAAAGCATGTGTCATAATTAACTGTGAACATAATTCAATGGTTTAAATTTATATATCTGTAAAAGATGGATCATGTAACATCATGTGAAGTGGATAAATGCAAGAATGAAATACCAGAAAAGTATTATTTAAGTGTAAATGTGAACAGAACATGTGCTAGTGACCAACTGGTCATGGTCAGGAATGGGAAAAGAACCGAGAAAATGTATGAACAAAGATCTATTTTACTTGCATTCAAACACGGTGACACGAGCCTAATACATCTAAGGAAGTCTTAGCTCGAGACTGCAAAATTTGTATCTATTTGTTTGTAAACTACAAAATATAGATCAATGGCAGGATAGTAATTTCAGGTTATTCACTGAGAAATGCAGATGTCAGCACATAGAGAGAGAGTGAGAGAGAGAGAGAGAGAGAGAGAGAGAGATTTGAAGAGCAGACCCTCAGTATTTAAAAATTTATTGTCCGCCAACAAAGACAATAAGAATAATCATAAAAACAATATTAACATAATAGAAAAATTACAATTTACAAAACTGATAATATATCTCAATAACATTATAAAATATGAGATCTCAGTATTTTTAGAAATTCCACATACAGTCTGCCAATATTGTTGGTAAAAAAAAAAAAAAAGACATGTATGAGATCATATTTTATGCTAAGAAATGAATGAAATATATTGTTATAACTGAAAGATGCTTCCAAAGAATTCCTACATTTCTCTTCTTTAAATAGGAATCTCATTATGATCCCAGAAATGATCGTTTTTCTGGCAACAAAGAAATTAGGAATGAACTTAAAAAACAACATTAACATAACAGAAAAATCATAAAAATTTATTCTTAATTTTTTTTTAATTTTTCGAATAAAATTTCTGTTGGAGAAATGGTTCTGATATGTTCTTAACCTGATACCAGTAAGTAAATTATGTTAGTTGTATTGGCCCTCCACCTGGATTCCATGGTACAGGTGAAACAGGACCTGATCGGCCAAATTTTTTCCTATGTTCCACTCTCTCCAGCCAGTCTTCAAATGCCTGCTCTGCCTGATACAGTCTTTCTGTGGCACGCATCTGTTCTCTCTGTATCTTGACTCGGTTATGTCGCCTGAAATGGTTATTGCAATTTGTAGAATACGTCTGTATGCTATGAAAGTGTTCCACCATTTTACATTAGATATTTTATACTTACATGCACCAATAGTGGACATATTCTCATGGCTACGAAACATATCAAGGAATATAATATACAGGATGAGACGCATAAAGTATAACATCTTTTTTATTTCTTAAACAGTTTAAGATATTGCGAGGCACATAATTTTGTTTTATGCTTAATGCTCTTAATTCATTTATTAAGAGTTGCAAAAACCCTGTTTCAATATCTTGAAATATTAACAAATGAAAGCGTTTTACATCTTATGCAACTCACCCCTCTACAGATATTTTACACAAGACTTAATGTGCTTAGATTTATTATTCATAGCACAGGCCTTCAAAAATATGGAGCAACTAAAAACACTAATTTTCATTCACAGATTAATAGACTGATACAGTAGGTGTAACATACACAGAATGATGATGTATCATGTTTACTTTTATTGATCACATTCCTGCAGTTAAAGTACACATTAGTTGAATACTACACAGCATTCAAGTTATGTTATATTACTAACAATGTTCACATCAGTTGAATCCGCTAAGAAAAGTATTGATGGAATAGAAAGGGTTGGCTACCTTTAAGTTCCTCTTAAATTTTAAATTATAATTCATTAAATTATTCTTGATTTCTGACCAGTTACTGAAAATATGTGTTCCTGGAATAACTGACATCTTTTTTGACTCAAGTGAGTGATGTTTAAGTCTTTGTGCAGATTGTTCTTATTCTTCATACTAAATGTTTGAACTAAGCCATTGGTTAAAAGAGCTATACGTTATTCACAGTTAATTTTCTTAAGGACTCACCATAAAAAAAAAAAAAAACCATTAGTTAGTATACTTAATACTTTGAACATATTTCCACAACACACTTCAATTCACAACAAAAATCATTCATGTTACATGCTTTTGGGCTTAGCTTGGACTGAGAAATTGCCTTAAAATATAATACCATTTGACACAGATACCCATTGACAGGTCAAATATTACATGCATTATATATAGTGTAATTGGAAGGGAACAAATACAAAATGCACACGGGATCTATTCCAAGAAGAATTGTCCATCATATGGAAGAGGTCATCCTGGGAGCAATCTAAAGCTTGGGTTGCTGCTAGGTGAAGTAAATTATTCATGTCAGAACCAATGGCATCTATCAACTGAAATTGAAATTTTATTGAAAAAAAAGGTGACTACTAAAATCAAGCAAAGCACCAGGCCCTGGGTATAACTGGCTGATTTTGAATTCAATATACAGCACCAGAAGTCCCAATTATTACTTTTGTTTATCGAGAACCTCATCTGCAGTAAATAAATAATCTCATATGACGGGAAAAGAATGCAGGTCAGTCATGTTTACTATAAGAGCAAATATGTTTTGCAGAATTACAGACCAGTATCTCCCATTATTGCCTGTTTTAAAATCTTAAAGCATATTCTAAAATCAAGCATAATCTTAAAGCATATTCTAAAATCAAGCATTATAATGATCCTGGAGGAATGGAAGTCTCTCTCAAAGACTTAGCATTGTTTTTTTTTTTTTTTTTTTTTTTTTTTTGGGGGGGGGGGGGGGGGAGGTCTTGTAATTGTAAGAATGTCTTGCAGTAGTAGATGAAAGTGAATTGGCAGAGCCTGTCTCCTAGATTTCTGAAAGGTGTTTGACACTGTATCACATGGAAAACTTATAACTAAGATTCGGTAATGAAAGTTTTGTAGAACATAAATTATTTAGGAGTAAAGGCAGCAATTCACAGATTAGTAGAGGCATTCTGTCAGTGACAGGCACATAAACATAGCTGAAAACTTTGTTAACTTCCAGAAGAATCCTGTTTTGATCTAGAGGATACATATGAACATACAGATACACCATGCTGGCTGAAGAGACAATGCCAGGACTGCAGTTCTGCATGTTGACTGGGGTAAGGGTTTGTGTTGGTTGGAGTGGGAAAGTGGAGAAAGGAAGTGGGGAATGAGAGGGAGGGAAGGGTAACTGACAGCTCAGAGAGAGCCAGAAGGGGCATGGAAAAAGAGTGTGACAGGGACACTGGCACTGGTAAATTTGTGCACTCCACTTGCAAGGGGGTGATAGAACAGAGGAAGGGGAAAATGCTGGGAAGAGGGTGTGGGTACAGGATGAGTGTAGTTAGGGTCCTGGGGCAGGGCAGGGCAGGGTAGGGTAGGGTAGGGTACAGTGGGGTGGGTGTGTGGCTGGGGGCTAATGGAGATTGAGACCAGGAGCATTTCATCAATGAAGGATGTAAGAACATCACCCACCTACGTAGTTCAGAAAAGCTGGCGTTGGGGTATGGAACCTGTGGTGTGCGTACTGTACGACCTTCGGTACACACACCATCAGATTATTTGACTTCTCGCTCTAACGAAGTAAGCGAGTGTCAGCAATATGGTTCGTGGTCTTATCGTGGCATGTTTATCTTCTGCCGTTAGGTCACGCGATAGAAATGTCACTTGCACGCTTAGAGTAGCAGATTGACAGTGACCAACTTTAAACAGAACTTGATTAATTTTCACACACATTTATTAAAATAGTAACAAGCATAAACCTCACATAACTTGATTCTGGATGCTATTTACAATTGACAATCTGAAGTTCCTTTGGTCTTGGTACGTTAATCTTATTCTCACATATCTCTGATACTTGACAAAGTGCCTATACATTTCTCTTCATGGCTATGTACAGGAATATGATAATCTTATTAGGTACAGACTGAAACATGACTATAGACTGGTACAGACAAATGCAGACTGGTACAGACTAATGCAGACAAATGCAGACTGACTGATTGGAGGTCTGTACACACGTTATAATACCTCGTGCGTTCAGGTATCACTGCACGAGTGTGATCCGCAAGGAGAAAAGGATCTATGTTAGCAGCAATCTCATTGGCTGCGTTACATATTAATATGCAGATCGGCAGAAGCAGAATTTGGTCCATCTCTAAGGCAGTGCCATCTCGTAGTGCGGATACGGACGAGTGCTGTGCCTGCGATGTTGTGCTTAGCGGGGCGCGCTCTAGTGGGAAAGTTGTGTACGTGCTGACTACGCAAAACTATGCATACAACAGAACTACATGGCACAGATTATGAAGCAGCAATTGAAATCAAGAACATTGTGTTCAGCAGCATTTACCACCATTTAGTGGTCAACTCTTGGCCACAGTTTGGTGGTGTCCATTCATTTGAGAGGACATCTGGTTGGTGGTCATTCCCAAATAAAATGCTGTGGAAAATTGCTTCAGAGTAGGTACATGACATGGCTGCTTTAACAGGTGGGCCTGCTTCTGATGGTATAGGATAAGGCTGTGGTCTTCCACAGAGATATGAGCTGTGTGATAAGGAATTGGGAGCATGTGTGACATTAGGAACGGCCAGGATACTGCATTTATTAGGTGGGCAACAGAATACCACATTGTGAGGGATGGGTAGAACAGTAGATAGGATGTTCCTCATTTCCAGCCAAGATCACAAATAGCCAAAGCCCTGGTGTAGGATGTGGTTTCCAGTTTGGAATGATATTGGGTAATGAAAGGGGTGTTCATTTTCAGCTGGTTCTTCAGGGTGATGAGAGGATTAGGGCTGTTTGAGAGTATGGGGTGGGAAATTTGTCTGTAGACTAGGTTCAGAGGATAGTATCTTTCTGTGAAGACCTGAATGAGACCAGCATACTGGACAAGGGAATTCTTGTCACTGCAGATACACTATCAGAGGTGACCCCATTATATGAAAGTGATCTCAGATTATTTTGTTTGTGTCCATAGACCTGCAGTAATTTAGAAAGGGTAATATTTTCCACATGGCTTCTTATTTAATGTATTTATTCACCATGTTCATGATTTGGGCCTAATGTGCCATTCTTAGTATTTATTGATGTGACAAATGCCGAGTTGCAGGCCCCCTATAACTGGCTAGGCAAGTCAGCTCAAAAGTCAGAGGAAGGTAAGGCACATCACCTCCAACAGGACCATGCCAAGTAAAGCACTGTGGTCCTCAAAACAATCTTCGGGTTGATGACTGCTTTACTTTACTATGTCATTTTCAAGTGAGAGTTCATTGCAAAGTACATCAGTGTATATCATTCCTTTTAAGAGCGCACTGTCTTGTGTCAAACATGTTTATGTAGTCCATGTGTATAATGGGATAGGAGTCTTTGCCACTTATATGAATGCTGAACACTCCTGTCTTATTATACATAGAGAATATTTAAACCTGGTTGACACAAGGCAGGGCTTGTATATGAAGGAATCAGACAGCTGTCGGATGCCTTCTGTCAGGTTCAGATTCTGTTAGGTGATTCATCATGATCTGTGGAAGGAGGGCAAGGCCACGTTGGAGGAAAGTCTTTGCTTCAAGATAACCAGGGGGGAGTTTGATGGGTGAGGGGGAGAGTTGGTCTCACCATCCTTCCCCAGGTTTGTTCACAGGAAAACAAACCTTTCAGTGAAAGAAAGAACAGCCATCCGCAACCTCGAGACATACCTTGGTTCAGTCACCTTCCCTGCAGACAAAGAAAAGCTCCACCAACACTGTGGAGACTCATAGCAATTACATTAGAGAAAGCATCCACCAATTGACTGATTCCTCCACCTATAAGCCCTGCCACCATGATCGTACCTCAGAAGTAGATCAGTCCTGAAATCTCTCCCCTGAATCCATCTCCATTCTCAACCCACTGACCACTGCCCATCAGCATTCTACATGCTTCCCAAAATCCATAACCTCAACAATTTTGGTTGCCCCATTGTAGGTGGTTACTGAGTCCCTTTCAAAATGATCTCTGCTCTTGCTGTCCAGCGCTTCCAACTAGCTGCCCCCAGACTAGCCTCCCATATTAAAGATATGATCCACTTCATAAGCTCTTCACCCTTTTCCACTACCACCTGGATCCTTGCTCATCACTGTTGACACCAACTCCTGGTACACTAACATCCCTCATGTTCTTGTCCTTACCATTACTAAAAACTACCTCTCCCAATATCCTTCTTTCTCCAAACTCACCACTTTATTCCTTATACCTCTGACTAATCACATCCTCACATATTACTACTTCTCTTCTGAGGAGAAGATATATAAACAAATCTGTAGAATAGCCATGGGAACATGCTTGGCACTCTCCTATATCAACCTGGGCCATTTAGAGGAAACCTTCCTAGCCTCTCGAAACCCCAAACTCCTTGTCTGATTCACATTCATTGAGGATATCTTTGCAATATTGCCCCAGTGTCAAGACACCCTACCCTCATTCCTCCACAGCCTTGACACCTTCTCTCCCATACAGTTCACCTGGTCCTCCTCAACCCAATGTGTCTGCTTTCTGGTTGTTGACCTCCACCTCTGTGATGGCTCCATCCATTCTTCTGTCCATATCAAGACAACTAAGCATCAATAGTATCTGCTTTTTAACATTTGTCATCCCTTCCACACCAAAAAAGTTACACCCATTCAGTCTCGCCACCTATGGATGTCACATTTGCAGTGATGAGAATTCTGTTGCTCATATGCTGAAGGTCTTCACAGACTAGCACTATTCCCCAAACCCTGTCTGCCGACAATTTTCCCACCCCCATTTTCTCAGACACCTCTAACATCTCTACTCTTCCCACCATTCCCAAGAACCAGCTGCAAAGGAGCACCCCTCCCCTCCCCCATCATTACTAAATATCATATTGGACTTTTCAAAATCCTCCACTGTGGCTTCAACTATTTCTGATCATGCCTTGAAATGAGAAATATCCTACCCACATTCCTTTCCAGCCATATTGAAGTGGTACTCTACTGCCCAACCAATCTACGCAGTCTTGGTCAATCATTATCCCACGCCCATGTCCAACCCATTGTCCCATGGGGCATATCCCTGTGGAAGACCCAGGTGTAAAACATGTCCAATACATCCACCCATCATATCCTATTCTAGTCCCATCAGAGGCTTACTCTATCTCACCAGTAGCAAGGCCACCTGTCAAAGCAGCCACACCAAATACTGTACCCACTCAGCTGCAATTTCTCCACAGGTTTTTATGTAGGCATGACCAACAACCAGTTGTCCACCTGAGTGGCACCAAACTGTAGCCCAAAGCAGAGTTGACAACCCTATATCAGAATGCACTGCTGAACACAATGCACCTGATTTCAGAGGATGTTTCACAATGTGTGCCATCTAGACCATCCTCCATCCCCTTTCCCAATACCAGCTTTTCTGAACTATGTAGATGGATCCGTACTGATTTATTCAAATACTTGAACAGTACTACACAGGCACAGTAACTTGGTGTTGTGTGCAGTGGCTGCTAGCATACAATGTAAGGGATTTTACTTATTCCTCCTTTCCCAACATCCCCTATGAGAAGTGGCAACATATAGAACCTGGAAGCAGTGGCCATGAATGTGTGACTTGTGCATTTATGAAAGTGGGTGTGTTTTCCTATGTCTGAACTAAGATTAATAGCTGATATTATCCAACAACTTTCTTTCAATGTGCCTGTCTGGTGCTCAGTGCTTCTTCTATGTAGTGAGTAGGAATCTATCCATTTAATATTGTCTCAGAAATTTTTTTCTTCTGCAGCTCAAGTATTAGGCCTAGGCCTGTTATGTTGCCCATTACTCCATAGTCCTCCCACACTTCTTTGGCCTATGGGATTATAATTTATAACTTTGTAATCTAGTCTGCTCCTGTTCATTATGCCCAGACATTCACTTCATTTTCTTCTGTTGTCTCTAGTTTCATTTCTTAGGTTAAATACGTTTAAATTCCCTCCTAATGCCAGTAGTTCTTAATCTGTCTACTCTGGTACAGCATTTCACAGCCCCAATAAATCACATTTAAGATGCCTGGCTCTTACATTTTTGTGTGGTTTGTAACTGACCCATGACCCACTATGTAGAGTAGCGTGGAAGGCCATTACTTTATAAAACATCATGATTTTTTTTATGTCTTGGTTCTAAAGTATCTATATATTGTTCCAGATATGTTTCCAAATTTTGCTACATTTTTGTCTGTATCTTTGTCATACTCATATGTGTAATCATATACCAGATAATTAAGTGGCCAACCTTTTCTACTACTGTATTATTTACTACTATTTTTGTTCTTACAGGGTCTTGTCCTATAAAAGCCACTGTTTTAGTTTTATTTGTGGATATAGTCATGTTAGTAGCATGTTAGTAATGATAGGTCCTGTTAGTGGTGAAAGGTGCAGCTAGCTCTCTGTATCTAAAGCGACTATTGTGTTTTTATATGGGCTTCTTAATGTATGTATTAAATGGTATGGGTAACCTCTTTTCTTTGTTGTGGTGTGGTTACCCTCTTTTCTTTATCACATGCTTTTTCCAGATCGACAAATGCTAAGTGGGTTTCTTAATTAAATTCTGCAAGTTTTTAATTGATTTCCATCCACAAGTGTTGAGAGACCTATTGGTACATCAGTTCAATTATCATTTCATCACAAATGTTGCATGTGTAAACCTGTTTGTTCTTCATTTAATAAGCACTCTGATATTACTTTTAAATCTGCTGTTCAGGATCCTGGTGTAAGCCTTGTATGCTATATCCATTGAGCTAATCCCTCTGTTACTCTGACAGTTACTTCTATCTCCTTTTTTATACAGTGATATAACTTTTGCTGGTGCTGTGCTCTTAGTATGACACTTCTTTCCAACACGTATTGAATAGATTTAACAGTTTCAGGTGGAGAGAGATTTCACTGTATTTCAGGAGTTCAGTGTTGATGCTGCTCATGCCTGACAGTTTTCCTGTTTTTCACCTCTTCTGTGTATATGTCACCCACATCTTATGAATCTATATATACTATTTCACCATTTTCTCTCTGCCTGTCTGAATGCCAAAGGCGTTAGTAGCGTTTGACTCATAGCTGCTGTTCTATGTTATTTATCTGCACTGTTTCTCTGTCTGCTTTGTTAAGTATTTTCATTGTCTTACAGGCTAGTGCTTGTCTTCTGTGGATGACATCTTCAATTATACTTACAAACTGTTTCCAAGATTCTTGGTGGCCATCTTTTACCACCTTTTTTTAGCAATGTACCTCTTCTGTTTGTAAATCTGTTTTTCTTCTTCTGTTGGGGCCTTAAGACATTCAAGATGAGGTTATTGTTTGAGCTTTATGGTTGCTCCAAGGCCAGGTGACTAGATTTTGAGGCCCCTCTCCAAAGTATCTTTCTTCTTATCTTCTTCATCAGCGGCATTCATTATTGTTTTCCTTATATTCCTGCTCAATGTCTTCATCTGTCTGCTACAGATATCTGTTTAATCTCTTTGATATGGTTCTCTGACACTGTCTTCATTAAGCAAATATACTTTATGAACTTCACAATTTGTATGCTCTTTGGGCAACTACTGTTTTTCTTTCATTTTGTGAACAGATCTATTTTAGACATTATGACACAGGACATCTGCAACTGCAGCGTATGATTTGAACAGAATTTCAGCATTAATTGCATTTTTATGTAAATGAAAGTGCAACTAGTGCTGAAAGTCCATTCAGATTTATGCGGTAGTCAAGGCAGTTACAGTTTCTTTCTGTTGTTTAATCACATATTTGTTAATATAATTAAATAATTCCTAAATTATAGTGAGAATTATGAAAAAGATTACATAAAAGTGCAGGGTTTGAGTTAAACTTTTCATTGCTGTGTCTTAAAATCATAAGGGTTATTATCATTTAGATCAGAGTAGCATTGAGTCTTGTTGAAGAAATCAACAACCACCACACAGACAATTTATAAAAGAAAGAGATCTTTTTGTCCTCTTTTACAAAAAAAAAAAAAAAAAAAAGAATCCCATATCAAACAGTGCACATTATGTGCTCATATTATCTAAAATTAATATAATATGAATTAATTCAGTATGAAACTACATGATGTGATACATATTGAATAAAATGTACTTACTTGCCAGATACTAAAGTTAGGACAACAAATGTGCAGCCAGCACCAGCATAAAGCAGCTAACAATTATAAATTCTTGGCTGATAAAATGAGTAATTTCTTTGTGGAGGAACTGCCAGAAAAAAGCAAAAAATATGAGAAAAAATAAATGTGAAGGGAACAGGAAGGTAACCAGAACGTCACATCAAGTCAAACATGCGAAATATAAGACTGGAAATGAAAATAACAATGAGAATAAAGCTAAGATTTAGATTTCAGAATACCCATTCAGTTGCAGCTAAACCGGATGCTAGAACAACATATTTTGCGTATGTCCATTCTGTAATTCATTACAGTATAACTTTCTGGGGAACAAGTGAGCAGAATGTACAAACAAAGGCTGTAAGAATAATAACAAAAAGTGGCAATAGATCTCACAGTATTGAGTTGTCCAAATCTATGGGAATCTTGACTGTTCCATGTGAATAGATTTATTTATTTATTTACACATCATGTTCCATAGGACCAAATTGAGGAACAAATCTCCAATGTCATGGAACATGTCAGTACATGAAATTACAACATAAAAGTAATAACAGATAAAAATAAATGTTCGTGAACCTGAAAAAAGTCAGTCCATAAGTTTAAGTAAACGCTATCAGCAATACAATAAGAATCTGCTTAATTTTTCAAGGAACTCCTCTACAGAATAGGAGTGACCCATGAGGAAACTCTTCAGTTTCGATTTGAAAGCACGTGGATTACTGCTAAGATTTTTGAATTCGGGTGGCAGGTTATTGAAAATGGATGCAGCAGTATACTGCACACCTTTTTGCACAAGAGTTAAGGAAGTCCGATCCAAATGCAGGTTTAATTTCTGCTGAGTATTAACCAAGTGAAAGCTGCTTATTCTTGGGAATAAACTAAACACTGGTAACAAGAAATGACAATAAGGAATATACATATTGAGAGGCCAATGTCAAAATATCCAGACTCGTGAACAGAGGTCGACAAGAGGTTCATGAACTCACACCACATATTGCCCGAACCGCCCATTTCTGAGTCAAAAATATCCTTGTAGAATGGGAAGAGTTACCCCAAAATATAATATCATATGACATACCATATGGCAGTGAATGAAAATAAGCAAAGTAGACTTATTTTCATGTCAAAGTATCACTCACTTCTGATACCATTTGAATAGTAAAAATGGCAGTATTAAGTCTTTGAACAAGATCCTGAACATGGGCTTTCCATGACAGCTTACTATCTATCTGAACACCTAGAAATTTGAACTGTTCAGTTTCACTAATCATACCCATTCTGTGAAATTAAAACGTCAGGTTTTGTTGAATTGTGTGTTAGAAACTGTAAAAACTAAGTCTTACTGTGATTGAACGTTACTTTATTTTGTACAAGCCAAGAACTGAGATCATGTACTGCACTATTTGAAACCGAGCCAGTGTTGTATACAACATCCTTTACTACCAAGCTAGTGTCATCAGCAAACAGAAATATTTTAGAGTTACCCATAATACTAGAGGGCATATCATTTATATAAATAAGGAGTAGGATCCCTGCCCCCCCTCCCCCCCCCCCTTCCACTTGACAGTACCCCACTCAGATCCCACATCACAGCCGTTATCAACATTGTGAATAATGACCTTTTGCTGCCTGTTGCTAAAGTAACGGGTGAACCAATTGTGAGCTACTCCCCGTATTCCGTAATGGTCCAACTTTTCGTAGAATGATCTCATAAAGAAAATGTTAATCAGTGTCCAGCAAACAGGTCTCTACATGAATATAGAACCAGATCCTGCCACCACTTACATCTTGGCAGGGGAAAAAAGTGTGCTATATAATGGAATTAACTATAAAAAGGACAGAAATAAATGAAAAATGAGTAAAAGGAGGAAAAATAAATACAGAAAAATAAATAACACAATCACACAAATAAGTGAAGAGTGCACGAGAAAGGGATACACTTGTGTGTGTGTGTGTGTGTGTGTGTGTGTGTGTGTTTTACCAACAGCCCATAAATATTGCTTGGCTGATGGCTATGTCAAAACTGGTCAGCAGTCAACATTTCATTGAGATTCCTTTTAAAGGGCTGGGAGCTTTCATGAATTCCCAGTGTGTTTTGACACAGCACTCAGCCAAACAATATTTTTGGGCTATTGATAATGACTAGACAGTCAAAACTTGTGGAGCCATGAAATAAATTTTACAGTGGAAAACAATATGATCACTGATGTTCTCAGCCAGTAGCAAGGCAAATGTGTACAATTTGTCAAACCTGTTTCTTTCTTGTTGGGTTTTGATTTCAGTATCCTTAAGTGCCTTCCAGGCAGAAAATGCCTTCTGAGCTGCCTCCGCCTTTTCCATCTTCTCTTTTCTCTCTTTGGCTGCCTTTTGTCTTTTCTTCATGACTTCCTCTTTATTCTTTGCTTGGAATGCTTCATCTGCACGTTGTTTCCATACTCGATAACTCTTATTATTTCCATGAGTGAAGAAAGAAAAAATTAGTCAGTTGTAATAGAGATCAGTTGAACATGCAAGTGACATCACTATACTTGAGGTGTCTCATTCTACGTAATAATTAGCAAATTAAAATTAAAACCTAATGAGCTCCATGCAGTATACATACTTGGCAGCACAAAAAAGTTGCTAGAGCTGAAGTTTGAGATTCGCACCAAGTAGTCTGTGAGCTACTAAAATAACAGTGTACACAATACTGCTCATAAAGATTTACACCTTTAATTGTGAGCAGGATAGAAAGAGTAACATTTTCTTGATACTCAGCATAAGGACACACACTTTTAAAAACTCACAAGGAACCCTGTTGCATTTAATTTCTCATGATGTGGATAAGGAAACTGCAATTACCTTGTTGACTTGGAGTCAAAGATGTAAAATTGTTAAGATACATCACCTAAACATTGGATAAAACAGTACAATGTGTATATAGCTTAGCGTGTTTGTCGAAAGGTTAGACTGAACTTCCATTTTGTTACATGTGATTCAACACTCCTCCCACCCCAACCCAAAGCTGCATATTCTTCTGTTGTTGCTATACTGTGTTGCATCTGTAGAGCACTTGAAATTAACAGAGAAAAGGGATCACAGTTATTGTTAAGTTGTTTTGGGCCCTGAAACTGGCAGAACATGATTTCTTCACCAATTAATATGCTTCCACAGATCTCTTGACTTTAGTGAGGAAGTCTATTAAGAGGGAAATAAATCCCTCATTTCTTGGCACCTACTCCCCTAATGTTTATAAGATTACTTCATCTTCTTGGCATGGGGTCTGGCCAGTTTTCTTGTAGCATCCATCTCATTTCTGTTCACACATTTTTGATGGGTTCTATGCATCAACATGTGAGGAGAACACTTAGGAATAATAATCTTGTCTGTTCTGCAGACAATCACAGCACCATCTCAACATGTGTTCTGGAAACTAGTCTTTCAGAAAACAGATTACTCCCTCACAATACAATTATTGAACTGATGGGATTGTGACATTACTCATAATTACTGGACAGCATGAATCCAGCGATCACCCTGTGAAGCACTTCAGGTCCAAATAGAGAGATCCAGCCACATGCCACCACAGACACATCACTACGAGATGACTCACAGACATATCTGTGGTCAAAATGAACATGTTGTGACTTATGTACTTATATTGAACCATTGTTAACTGAGAAAAATACCATTTCATCAGAAAATGCAAAGTTATGTATACACTTGCAAACTGAGCAATGTCTGAATAACTCTTGAGCAAGTTACTCGCAAGTGTGTATGTTGCTCATGAGCTGTTCATGAATTGCTCAATGAGAGCCATCTGCTGTTAGCATTTCTGGTGACGACAAAGGGACATTCAGGCTCAGAGTGCTGATGCACTTGTGAGCAATGTTGCTCAAAGAATGCTCAGACGAGGGAAGCTCTCAGTCACAGCTTTTTCCCCAAGCTGTTCATGAGCTGCTCATGAACATATTGCCCACAATGATAACACACACCTCAATGTTTCACCGGTTATGATGGACATTTTCCTTGGCAAATCCTAACCACTCCTTGAGGACTACTTGTTTAATTTGTTGTCTGGTCTCCTAAAGCTGGTGCCAAATTGTACCCACTGATCAGGGAAATGCAGTAACATGTTTCAATTGCATTTTGTTTAAAAATTGATTTTACAATGATGTGTTCACCTTCTCACTGTCCTGGATCAGTTGTGAAACACACCACAGTTATGTTCCTTCATGCATTCTGGATTCTTCATTTATGCAATACTGTTGTATCCACCAAACTCACAATTGTCATATAATGTCTTGGCCTTTTGATGATGAAAAATTTTCTTCTTTCATAAGAGCAATGGTGGGGTCATGAATAGCCCGTTATTGATGAAGTCCACGAATAAATGGCTGGGCTCAAAGTGAAATGATTCAGGTATCTGACATATAATCTTCAGTCAACTGCCTGGTACAGAATGAATGATAAGCTTATAGAGATATTTAACTTGCTGCGCTAGACTGTTTTACATTTGTGAGGTATATTCTAATGTAAAAAAAGAACACAGCTTCAGAATGACATTTTAGTGTGAGAGAGGTGGCTCTATAAGGAAGTTAAGCACATTCCACTGTTCAAAGCTGTCTACGTAATGTTGCTAAGCTTTTGGAGGATGTCCTTCTTCAGAGATAACTACAGAATATACATTCACACAGTTGCACACACATACAAACTTGGATGCAGGGTGTGGGGAGATTCTGCAAATGTGCCCGTACAAAGAGCCAGTAAAGAATGCTGTAAGATGCATAATAAAAAATCTTCTAGAGATTCCAGCAGAAATAAATTTAGGGAACTAAACATAATGAAAACAGCATCACTATACATACATGAAAAAATTATCTGTGTAAAAAGTAGCCATGCTGCATTGTCACAAAGAGATACAAAGAGATATCCATAACTATAACACAAGAAATAAAAATGATTATCATATTGAAGGAAATCAACTCAAATTAACTTGGCAAAGAACCTACAAAATCAGGATGCCTTTTGTACAACAGTTTGCCAAACTATATGAAGATAATAGAAAAGATGCCTGTCTTCAAAAATAGACTAACATGTCACTTGATTAAAACTTCTCCATACAGTGTTAAAAAGTACCTTGAAGTAAAAAAACTAATGTATTCTTTCATATGTAACTGTGCAAATATGTAAAAACTTTCAGAAAGCATAAATTGATTTTAATCTCTGGTAATTATGTACATATACCACTGTTTTTTTTATATAGATACTTGTATTTCAGAGGATATTTTTGAAGAAATCAGCCATTTTACTGATGTATGTATGTAGTTATGTATATTTTAAACTTCTAATTTTTCACATATCATGTAAACTTATCCAATACTATTGTACAGAATGGTCCACAGACATAAAAAATTTAATAAATGTCTTAAGTGAGGAAGTCTTGTAGCCAAGCGTGCTAGGTAACAGATAGCGTTCTGAATGAAATCAAGTTCTATGGTTGAAGTCTCCTACAATGCTTCATTTTCGTACTATACCTATATCTGGTTATATAGGTACCAATTTCTAGTTTTTGTAAATAAACAATAAGGGTGCATTATTAGAGAACAATCAACAGTCATTTATTGTGATACTGTTTTCTGCTGTCATCAGTTACCATTATTAGAATAAATTACTTTTGATTTCTGATCGTCTCTCAGACAGTGTTTCCCATTTCTTGAAATAAAGAGCAGAATCTGTCCATGCACCTAATTTGTTTAAAACTCTGAATAATTTATAGAATGGAAACTCAAAACAAGATTGAAATGAACAACTTCCTCAAACTAGTAATGAACAGTTATTTCAACTACAGTTGTTTCCTATGGTACTTCATCCAAAATATGTTATAACCATTATTATTATTATTGTTGTTGTTGTTGGTACTGCTGCTGCTGCTGTCAAGTAGTGAAAACGTTTTCAGTTTATCAATAATGCAGTCTCCACAGGAGCTCTGGATCAGACCCATCCCATAACAGTGGGCTAATGATAGAAGGTGCTACCACTGATTTTAGAGGCCACTGACTTTAGAGGTTTTTGCTAGTTTTATCATCCTGTCCACCAGAAGTGACCCTTTATGATTTCTATCCAACAGCCATTGCACCTACCCTCAGAAATCATTAACACATTTTTGATAAAAATTCTGGCCACCTGCTGGTCACCACACTGAGTAGTAAAAGCTGATCACTTAACTCAACAATAAAGTGTTAGAATCCTTGAGCCCAGCAGAAGGCATGAGCTGTACATGCAGTAATCTCTAGAGGGAGTTTTCTATCATTTGAATAAAATGTTTCCATATTTGCTAATGTTTTAGTGGTAAATGGCACACAGAATTAAAGAACAGTACCAGTGCATGAGGTTAGGGTTCCATGGCTACTGTTGCCTTCAAAAAACTTTACTAGCTATGTAACTAACTGCATCATCATGTTGTTTTATAAACCAATGTTTTGGCCACTATTGGAAATGGCCTTCACCAGAGTGATGTGAATATTCCACTCTAATGAAGACCACTTGCAAGAGTGGCCAAAATATTGCTTTATACAGCAATATGAGTTTGTGAATATATACACAGAAAATTTTTATTGAAAAACACAAGTACAGTGTTCAATACCATACATTGTCTAATATTTTGATTTGGTATTTCACCTTCTTAATGAAAATATATGTCTAATCAATGCACAGCCGTTGTTTATTTAACTTCCTCATATGAAAATATGAAATGCTGTGCAAAAATATCTTCATAAGTGTTCTGGGCTGGATGTCCATCTCTGAACATCTCACTCTCAATGATTGCTTTGTAGAGAATGTTGATGATAACACTTTTGGGATGCATGAATGCATTCAAATAATTTAACATGACCCAGAGACAGCTCAAATTCATTAGAGATTTTTGTGCCGTAGGCAAGTAGTGTACTTGCCCATCCCCTTCCCAACCCTAAATCTGTCATTTAGATGGATGATACATTAGTGGATGTTACTTTATTTGACCTTGTGGTCTGTGGATTTCTGAGTCCAAAAAGAATGTCGACCCTTCTGATATTATGAAGGTTGTATTCTCCCAAGCAATTCTGATGCAGAATGTTAGGAAGACCCTCTGTGATTCCTGTTTTCTTTGTAAAGTCACATGCATCTACATGAAGGACCTATGAGGACATGATGAAAAGTAATGTCCCCCAAATTTTTTATACAAAAACTCTTACAGCTTTTTAAATAAAACATTATTAACATTCTACACCTTTATTCTTATATCTATATATTTATTTCTCAACATAGTCACCCTGGCAACAAACTCATTTCTCCCAATGAGAGAACAATTTGTTGTTAGATTGTTTGACTTTGTTCATGGAGCCACAACCTCACCACTGCTTGCACTGCTTCATCAAAGCAAATTCCTTGAGCATATTCAGTATGTTTTGGAAGCAGATGAAAATTGAATTGGATGGGGCCAAGGTGGGACTGTATGGAGGGTGAGCAATGACAGTGAACCCAAGGTATGGGATTGTTGTAGATGTCACAGTGCTCAAGTGTGTTCTGGCTTTTTTGTGCTGAAGGAGATGGTGCTCCATGTGTGGGTGAACTCTCAGAATTTGAAACACGATTATAACATTTTTTTTCTCATGCACAGACGGTCATGTTAGACACCACTATATTACACGCTACAGTTTGGAGCACTCTATAAACAGAGGGTTGCAAATATGCAGACAACAAGAATAAAAATGTAGAACATTAATAACATTTGGTTTATTTAAACACCTTTAAGAATTTTCACATAAAAAATTTGGAGGCATCACTTTTCAAAATGAATGTAAATGAATGACTGACAAAATGCAGCACAAGTAGACTCCTTATTTTAGGATTTTACCAACTTGGTTTCTTAATTTACTATGTCAGGTGTGATCTAGCCTCAACGTCAAGTCTCAATAAAATTATGTATTGTTAGCTACATTTTTTGGGGGAAATGTCTTAAAAGTCATATAGTGATTAGAAAATGTGGGAACAAACGTCAGCATTGTGAAGGAATTGGGTATCTCATTCCCAATAGTTTCTACAATTTGCAAGGACAAAAAGAAAATACAGTCTCTTTTCAAACACAATTCCTTAAAAGCCAAAACAGCGAGAACATCTGAGCACAAAGATATTGCAGAAGCTTTACTTACATTGTTTCAGCAGCAGAGATCAAATAATGTGCAAGTCAATGGGTCTATTCTACAAGCAAAAGCAAATGGATTTGTGCATCTGTTGGCAAATGTAAATTTCAATTGTTCTTCATCTTGGATACAGCGTTTCCAAGCTCACCATGATATTATCACAGGGAATATTTGTAGATCTCTATAGCTTCTCTATACGTGCGGGTATGATAATGTGACATCCTAGCTATCACATTTGTCTCACTAAATCTAGATCTATGGAACTTAGCGCAGAAGTGTCTTCTAACAAGCAGAAGAAGAAGTTTGAGCATTTAAAAAAACAGGAAACATTGATTACAGACAATTCTCATACAGTTATCAACTTGTCTGGGAAAGAACTATCCAAGGAGGAAGTCTCTGTTCTCTCGAAAGGAGAAAATTTTGCTATCACTCCATCACAGATTACCACGGAAGATATTGTTGCCAATACAGAAGGAGGGATTCGTCTGTTATTACCGCATTCTGCCAATGAAATCAGGATGGAGACAGTGAGGATATTATGTAAAGCCAAGCCACCCAGCAGTAATTTATCCCTAGGAGAAAGGAAGGCGTTATGGGAGATTAATGCAGACAGGAATATTATTGTACTTACTACTGATAAGGGTAACGCTGCTGTCGTGCTGAAGAGTGAGGATTATCATAGAAAGATCAGTGACCTCTTGGATCCTACCACCTACAAAAAACTGAAAAAGGACCCTACAATGAAAGTGTTAAGTGCTACCCTGCGATTAATAAAAAGCTCTTCCATTTGTACAGAAGATAAAAAATACCTTTGCAAAATGGACGCTTACCATCATAGACTGTATAGTTTACCTAAGATACACAAGCCCAATGTCCCATTGAGACCAACAGTAAGTGCCATTGGGGCTCCTACTCAAGAGCTGGCTAGATATCTTGCTTCTTTGTTGCAACCGTATATAGGTAAAACTGACACTCATATTAAAAATTCCACGCATTTTATCGAAAAACTGAGGGAGATCACAGTTAGTCCAAGTGACATCCTTGTCAGTTTCGATGTAGTATCCCTGTTCACCATGGTCCCTGTTGACGAAGCTCTTTCTTACATAGCTGATATGTTTCCCACTGATATAATAGCTTTGTTTTGACATTGTCTTTCCTCGACTTATTTTCAATATAACAACGAGTTCTATGAGCAAATTGATGGGGTGGCCATGAGCAGCCCTCTGAGCCCTGCTATTACTAATCTATTTATGGAATTTCTCAAATAACAAGTGCTGCAGTTGGCCAAAAAAAGCCCTTTGAAATGGTATCAATATGTGGATGACACCTTTGTGATATGGAATCATGCTGAAGAGGAACTGAGTGGTTTTTTGGTGCACATAAACAGTCTCAATTCAAAGATACAATTCACCATGGAGAAAGAGAGTAATGGACAACTAAATTTTTTGAATGTATTGGTTATTAAACGGGCAGATGGGACTTTAGGGCACAAGGTATACAGGAAAGACACACACACACTGATCGTTATTACGTAAGGATTCGAATCATCATCCTAGGCAGAAGAGAGGAGTCATAAAAACTTTACTGGATAGGGCTAATAACATCTGTGAGCCAATTTATTTGCAAGATGAATTAAGCCATTTGCAAATGGCTTTCAGGAGAAATGGGTACACTGACAACAAAATAGATCGAGCACTCCACCCTAGAAGAAAAGTGTCCGAAAATACACAACAACCACCATCGGATGGAAAAGTTTTTCTTCCATTGATTCATAACATCATGAACCATATTGGGAAAGTTTTGGCCAAGTTTCAAGTGGAGACAATCTTTCAACCTACCAAGAAAATTAGTGAAAGTTTAAGATAGGTGAAAGATGCATGACACCCCTTAGCTACCCCAGGTGTGTATAAAATTCTGTGTAGCTGTGGTGTGGTTTATATTGGAACAACTAAAAGGGAGTGTTAATACCCACCTAACGGAACACAAAAGCAACTGTAGATTGGGACAGACTGACAAATCAGCTGTAGCGGAACACGTTTTAAAAGACAGTGATCATGAAATAAAATTTAGTGAGACAAACGTGATAGCTAGGACCTCACATTATTATACCCGCATGTATAGACAAGCTATAGAGATCTACAAGCACAAAAATAATTTTAATAAAAAAGAAGAAGGCTTAAAACTAGACAAGATATGGCGGTCGACTTTGTACCAATGAAGTGACAATTGATTACCTGTAATCAAGAGAGATGGCACTAGCCAGAGATAGTTTTAAAGTTGAAACCACGTGATGAGTGGTGGCGCCATCTAAGCGCTCTATATAAGCAGGACCTCCAGTACCTAGCAGCCAGTTGCCGACTCACGTCAGAAGATGTTGCCCGCAGTAGGCAATGAAATGTCAGGAAGGAGAAGAAGTTTTATATATGGACCACGGCAATTCAACCCGGAAGTTTTAATTAATGGTAGCAGAAGTTATCCACAAAACTACCATCCAGTGTCCTTGATACTGATACGTTGTAGACTCTTAGACCATATTCTGAGCTCAAACGTAATGAGGTATCTCAAACAGAATGACCCCCTCCATGCCAACCACCCTGCACTTCAAAAACATCAGTCATGCAAAACCCAACTTGCACTATTCTCACACGATATACCAAAAGCTTTGGATCAAGGCAGTCAGGTGGATGCTCTATTTCTTGATTTCCAAAAAGCAGTTGACTCAGTAATACATCTACAATTACTGTCTCAAAATTATGATCATATTGGGTATCAAGGATTTTTTGGTAGTGAGGATGCAGCATATTATCTTGGCTGGAAGTCATTGGCAGATGTACAAGTAACTTCGGGTATGCCGCAGAGAAGAGTGTTGGGAACCTTGTTCATAATTTATATTAATGATCTTTTGGACAATGCTAATCATAACGTCAGACTTTCCACAGACAATGCAGATATCTATAGTAAAGTGCTGTCTGAAAAAAGCTACATATATTCATTCAGATCCTGATAAGATTTCAAAATGGTGCAAAGATTGGCAACTGGCTTTAAATGTTCAGAAACGTAAAATTGTACACTTCACAAAATGTAAAAAACATAGTATTCTATGACTACAATATCCGTGAGTCACAGTTGGAGTTGGCCAACTCCTACAAGTACCTGGTTGTACACTCTGTATGGATATGAAACGGAATAGGCTCAGTCATGGGTAAAGCAGTAAAGCCTCGGTAGAAAACTGGGAAGATGCAGTCAGTCTACTCGTGTGACCCCTGGAAGAGAGTCACAGACATGCTGAAGAAACTGAATTGGCAGACTCTTGCAGACAGATGTAACCTATCCCAAGGAGTCCTGCTTAACAAAATTTCAAGAACAGCCTTTAAATAATAATTCTAGGAATATACTACACTGAAGCACCAAAGAAACTGGTATAGACAAGCGTATTCAGATACAGAGATATGTAAACTGGCAGAATACGGCACTGCAGTTGGATACACATATATAAGACAACAAGTGTTTGGCGTAGTTGTTAGATGAGTTATTGCTGCTAAATGGCAGTTTATCAAGAATGAAGTGAGTCTGAATGTGCTGTTATAGATGGCGTATGAGTGATGGGAGACAGCATCTCAGAGGTAGCAATGAAGTGGGGATTTTCCTGTACGGCCATTTCATGAGTTTACCATGAATATCAGGAATCCAGTAAAACATCAAATCACTGACATTGTTGCTGCCAGAAAAAGATCCTGCAAGAACAGGACCAATAATGACTGAAGAGAGTCATTCAACATGACAGAAGTTCAATCCTTACAAAAATTGCTGCAAATTTCAATGCTGGGCCATTCAATGAAACATAATCAATATGGGCTTTTGGAGCTGAAGGTCCACTCGTTTACCCTTGATGACTGCACAACACAAGACTTTGTGCCTCACCTGAGCCTTTCAGCACTGACATTGGACTGTTGATGACTGGAAACATGTTGCCTGCTCGTACAAGCCTTATTTCAAATTGTATCGAGCAGATGGATGTGTACGGGTATGGAGACAGCCTCATGAATCCATAGACGCTGCATATCAGCAGGGGACTGCTCAATTTGGTGGAGGCTCTGTAATGGTGTGGGGTGTGTGCAATTGGAGTGATATGGGGCCCCTGATACATCTAGATACAACTAATGTCCATTATGCATTCCGATGGACTTTGACAATTCCAGCAGGAGAATGCGAGACCCCACACATCCAGAACTGCTATAGAGTGGCTCCAGGAACTCTCTTCTGAGTTTAAACACTTCTGCTGGTCACTATACTGCCCAGACATAAGCATTATTGAGCATATCTGGGATGCCTTGCAATGTACTGTTCAGAAGAGATCTCCATCCCCTCCTAGTCTTATGGATTTATGGGCAGCCTTGCAGGAGTCATAGTGTCAATTCCCTCTAGTGCTACTTAAGACATTAGTCAAGTCGATGCCATGTTGTGTTGTGACACTTCTGCGTGCTCTTGGGGGCCCTACACAATATTAGGCAGGTGTACCAGTTTCTTTGACTCTTCAGTGCACAATCCCTGCTTAATGCTTACATAGGGATTGTGAGGACAGGTTTAGATTAATTATAGCACACTCAGAGGCATTTAAACAACCATTCTTCCCACACTCAAGTGGAATGGAAAGAAATCCAAATAACTTATATAATGGAATATACCCTCTGCCATGCATGTCACAGGGGGTCACAGAATATAGATACAGATCCCATAGTGAGGGCGACATGTTTTAAGAAAGAGCTGATGGTGCTGAAGATGAAGATAAGAATGAGGATGACATTCCTCTGGCAGAGTTAGTGCAAGAACTTTGTTCACCTTTATTATTCAGTGGAATAGAGGACTTTGTCCAGGCAGACATCAATCTTACTGTGTACGTCCCAGCAAGTGAAGAAGAAATTGTAGCTGACGTGACTTAATGAAGCTCTTGGTAACAAAAATTTCTTATTTTCAAAGAACAGTTTAATACTAATGGAAAATTATGAGGCATTAAAACAAGTGCATAATCAAATGCAAAATGTGTATGCACATATTAAAATACAGAAAAATAAAGTTAACTAATTACCTTAAGTAGGACTGTACACTCTAGTATGCATTACTGTCTAGCATTTTAAAGTTAAGGCAACTGATTAAAAAACTAAACAGCACTGCCCTTGCTGTGACTTTAGAGAACTAGAAAATTAATTTCCAAGATGTTATTTTTTCGATGTACAGACAAGGAATAATAGAGTATTTGTTTTTAATATTTTGTCGTTATGTGTGTTGAATATTTTCAACATGTCAGGACAGTACATGGCATTTGTGCAAAATTTTAAAGGGAAACATAGGAGAAACTATAGGTCTTCAGTAATTTAGTGCATATAGAATACAGTTTTTCATTTTAGTATTGGTGATTAATTTTTGCTATATAGTAACTGGAACAAAGCTGTGTCAGTCATGCCTGTTATACAGAGTGTCTCAAAAGAAAGTTTATATTTAAAGAGCTCTCTGTGCATGCACAACAAATCATAGGAGAGCAGGAGTTACATTCATCGCATGCTTGGCCTTTAGGATTTCAGTTGATATGGAGCACTTCTCAGGATCAGACCACGCATTCTGCGTGCGAGCATTTTACAAAAACAATGATGCGGTGCCCGTAGTGTGGAGGAAATTTTGGTATCATTATGGATTGCATAATGTAAATGATGCTCAAAGCGTTCCCCTAATTTAGAAATGGATCAAACACTTGAGGAGACTGGTTGAACATTGGTCAAACCAAAATCCAAGGGGCCCAGATAAAGCCAGGTTCACACACACAACAAAAGTATCATTACAGCTAGTGGCATACTGTAGTTGCATACGTGAACTCTCAGTTTTTAGTGGTGCACCTTAAGAGATGCAACTTTGTCGTGCCACATGACGTTCAACTTGGTTGTACTTCATTGTGCCACTTTCCTTCCACTACAGCTCTCTGGTGGCAGTATTCTGAAACTCAAGCATTCTTTCGCAGTACTCTATTTAATTTCAGAGTGTTTTCATTTTATCACTGAAAATAGTGAAAACATGTAACTTTCACAGCTTCTGGAACTACAATAACAGCAAGCTATGTCTGATTTTCTGCATCACTGTTTGTGTGTGTGTGTGGGGGGGGGGGGGGGGGGGGGAGGGGGAGATGGCAATATTTGCAAACCAATGACATATCCCACAACCTTAAAAGATTATCTGATGAATAAATAAATGAAATTAATATATGTAAACCAAAAAGCGAGTCATATAACCTTCATGATTTTTGAGACCAAGCATTGTATAAATTCTTGGTTACATGCAGGAAATGGCTCCCGAGTGTGATATGGCAGCCGTTAAACTAAAAATTAGTTATTTGAAATGCCTATACCAATGAATACAATAAGATTTTAAACACTTGGGAAAGTGGAATGTCTGCAGATTTACATGTCCGCTGTTGGTTAGTTTGCCACAACAGACAGCATTTTTATCTCTGAGTGTTATTTCTTTTATAAATGTGTTTGTGGCCCCTGATTTATCACTGTGCAAAATCTATTTTCAGATCCAATATTTGGGTTTCATCCTCCTTGTATTTAAATCTTGTTACAGCTATAATGCCGAAACCTGCATTATAACATTCCTACCAGTCCACATGATTTCAATTGATGCCATATTGAAAGCTGTGCAACTACATAGAATTCGTGGTGTCCTGTGTGAACGGTATTGCATGAACCAGGGACCTAGATACAATGGAGAGATTTCCTCCTGCCGTAGGCACAGTGGTCCCCCCACACTGAACCCAGGGTTATTGTGCGGTTCGGCCTCTAGTGGAACCCCCTCCCCCCCATCCCCACCCCCACCCCGGAAGCATCTCATACCAGATGAGTGTAACCCCAAATGTTTGCATGGTAGAGTAATTATGGTGTATGCATACGTGGAGCCTGTGTTTGCACACCAATTGCCGACATAGTGTAACTGAGACAGAATATGGGGAACCAGCCTGCATTTGCTGAGGCAGATGGAAAACCGCCTTAAAAACCATCCACAGGCTGGCCGGCACACCGGACCTCAACACAAATCTGCCAGGGAAGCAGCGTGTTAGACCGTGTGGCTAGCCAGGCAGGCTGTGTGAACAGTAGCTCATGATGCCACAACAGAAAGCCCCAAGCTGTGGCACCACGTTAGCTGTGTGTGTGAACCAAGCTTAAATCAACCTGCTTGTGACAGTTCTAATGTCCCCATTCATAAGCGTGCAAGTTCCTTAAATGTGTATGGATCACCTCTGCCCCAAATTCTGCAAAAAAACCTTAAACTATGCCCTTACAAAATCCAATTGGTATAGAAAGTAAAGCCAGACGCCAGACACAGGCAGCAGTTTGTTAATGAAGTGACTGAGTGCCCTCCATTTAACATCTTGTTTTTTGATAAGGCTTATTTTCACCTGAATGCTCACGTAAATAAGCAAAATTGCTACTACTGGAGTGCATCAAATCTTAAACAGAAGCATGAGAAACACCTTCATTCACCAAACTGTCCATATTGTCACCATTTAGTCACATGACATCTCACACTTACACTTACTTAATAACATTCTGACAGAATTCAGAAATATACAAATTACATCATGCTGCAATCCAGTATTTCAAGTGCAACAATGAAGTAAGAATAAAGTCCAATATAAAACACTATGGCATAATACAGGACATCATTCCCAAATTTAGAGACTGAAATGTGCAAACTCACTGCCTCAGCTTGAGCTCTCTTCTCAGAATCCTGTTGTTTTTTGCTGTTTTGAACCTGTTCTTCATTGTTCTCCAACAAATACTTATTTTTCTCCTTTCTGCTCTTCATTTGGGCCTTCCTTTTCTGATGCAGCCACTGATGGAATGCAGATTCTGCTTTTGCACGGATCTCTTGATTACTTGTGGTGGCAAGTCTATGACAAAATACCTTCATGTTTTCTTTCAACATAATTATGTAGGATTTATTTATTTATTTTTGATACATATTTCATAGATCCAAAAGCATGTGTAAATGTAGTAAAAACCTGGGATGAGTCAAAACATGTACTGTATTTGTCCAAGTATAAGACAGAGTTTTTTTCCCCTCAAATTCATGATTCAAAAAATACAGAACCACCTTGCATTCACAGACTAAGCTTTCATTGCTGTGTTCAATGTTTCTATGCTGTGTAATACAATAGTATGGAGGTTGTCTTACATTAACAGATGAAACTTCGGCAGCTGAATTCACATGCAGATTTGATTTGAAGGATTCAGAGCAGCAGTTGCGGGGTGCAGGGAAGGGGGGGGGGGTTAGGGGAGGGGGGAGAGTCGGGGGAGGGGGGGCGGTGGGAGAGGAACAATGACACCAGCTTGGCTGGAGTGAAGGGCAGGCAGCAAATTTTATTGTGCTGCCAACAATGGAAACATATACCATGTTCCTTGGCTTTTCAAGGACATCTACTCATTTAAACTACAGTTTGCTTGAATTCATTTTTGGTTGAAATTCAACTAACTTTAAAACTGGACAAATACTCAACAAGAGTATACATTTCTACAGGAGACAAATTAATGCTAACAAAAATATGTTCGCACAGAACACTTGAACTGTGGCACAACAAATGAAGCAAATACAAATACTTTATTCACCTTTGATCATATTTACATGCAATAAGTGTCATCAAGTTACATAATAATAATAACTTAGGCAAATGCACTAAATACAAGAACGTAATACAAGATAGATATACTGCATAACTAAGTAAATGACACAATAACAATAAATAATTACATAATAGAGCAATTAAAAGCTAATGCACTATATATCAAGTGAATGCCAAAGACAATAAACAGTCAAACACATAAATAACAATAAGCACTTGAAACAATAGTAAAATAGTTACACAGCCTAATGTTTATGGTTACAAAATAATGTATGTAGTTTATTTATTGTGAGTCATTTGTGACACACTCAAGGAACCCCTGAGTACAGCAAAATACTTTACGCTCATCCATTTCACAGGAGTAGTTTTAAATTTATTTACTGGCACTGTGTTGGCATCTTCATGTAATCTAATGAAGTAGAGAAGATCAAGATATCTGTAGCTGTTATGGCTCTTTGCCAGCCTAGCATACAGCGCATTAATTGCATGTCTACTCCTTGTATTATGGTCATGAATCATCATCTTAAGGTTAAACTTACATTAGTTTTCTTTAACAAAGGCAAGGCATTTGAACATATACAGCCTAGGTACTGTATTTGTATTTAGTTGTTGTTGTTGTTGTGGTCTTCAGTCCTGAGACTGGTTTGATGCAGCTCTCCATGCTACTCTATCCTGTGCAAGCTTCTTCATCTCCCAGTACCTACTGCAACCTACATCCTTTGAAGCTGCTTGGTGTATTCATCTCTTGGTCTCCCTCTACGATTTTTACCCTCCACGCTGCCCTCTAATACTAAATTGGTGATCCCTTGATGCCTCAGAACATGTCCTACCAACCGATCCCTTCTTCTAGTCAAGTTGTGCCACAAACTTCTCTTCTCCCCAATCCTATTCAATACCTCCTCATTAGTTATGTGATCTACCCATCTAATCTTCAGCATTCTTCTGTAGCACCACATTTTGAAAGCTTCTCTTCTCTTCTTGTCTATATTTAGTTTTCTGAAGCAATCTCTACATGATTTCCATGAGTTGAGTTCTGCAAACCACCTGATAGCTTTCTTATCCTATTTAGATATAAATTTTGAGCATACAGAACTACCACATAATAGTATCCCATAAATCAGATGGGAATGGAAGAATGTAAAATATGCATACGATAGAAGTTCTTTACTGGCACTGCTCCTCAGCTTGTACATTATATAGATGAGACACACTAGTCTGCAACATAATTTCCTTGTCAGGAATCCAAGCTGAGCTTCTGGTCTGTGTGAAACTCTAATAGTTTGACTGTTTTGTTAGCATGACTGAGAGCAGTCAGACTGAGTACATGAGCTTTAATAACAGCACTAGAGTTGCTGCTACTATACATCATTATCGATTTTCACTGGTGGCTACAGTGTTAATCTGAAGTGGAACAATTTCTGTTGATTTGGATGTAGGAAATTGAGGGGACAATATGTTATCATTTAGTTTGCTTAGATTGTCAGTGTTGTAAGAACTGCAAATTGTTGCAACTGATAATGAGTGCCAATTACAAGTTTGTGGTTATCACAGACATTATGATGCTAACTTTATGTTAATGGCAATTCATGAAGCACAGGCCACAAACAACTGTGCAGCAGGCAGAAAATTTGATGTCACAGAAATGAATGTTGATAGGTGGCGTCAGACAAAGAATAAATTAAAAAGTGCCATTTCCACATGATAAACTTTCAGGGTATCAAAGCACAAACTGGAGCAATAGGTTGTTCAATACGTGCAAGACATATACAATGAAGGCTTCCTGATTACACAAGAAATTGTCTGAATGAAGGCACTGGAGATAAAAGACAAATTTTCCAGCTGGATGTGTTATGGAGTTCAAAGCAAGTACTGGCTGGTGCATGAGATGATGAAGAGGGTGGAGCTTACATTGTGATGCAGAACAGAAGCTTCTCATACCTTATGGCAAAAAACTACTTGTGTATCAGCGTCATATAATCAATTTAAAGAAATTGCATGATTATTTGCAAGGCAACACGGGAAATGCTGATCAGAAGTCTGTTTATTTTGACGTGCCATAAAATTCTACTGTCGACATGAAATCCATGCTGATCAGAAGTCTGTTTATTTTGACGTGCCATAAAATTCTACTGTTGACATGAAATCCATGAAAAGTTCTGACAATGAAAAGGCCTGAAATAACATTAATTCTGGTTGCACTAGCAGATGGAGGAAGCTCCCCCATATGTGATTCTTCACAGGAAAATGATATTGAAACAAGCAGGAGCTATCTTTAAAGGCCAACAAAAGGTATGGATGACATATGACATGATGCTAGATTGGTTGAAGTTGTTTAAACAGAATACCATGCTCTTGGCTTAACAGAAGGAACATGTTGGAGCTGGATTCTTTCAGGTGATACCTCATCTAGGAAGTTAGTGATTAATAGCACCACATACCTGGATATAATTCCCAGCAGATTGACCTCACAACTCTACCAGAAATGTACACTGTTGTGAATAGGCCTCTTAAGGCTCACCTGTGACAGCTTTACAGTGATTGGGTTCTTCAAAGAGACCATGCCTTCACTCCAAGGGAGGAAGTCAGAAAACCTCAATATCCATGCTGGGCCAGTGGATATTTGCTGCTATGGCAAAATCTCAAGTGAATCTATCTGAAAGAATTCAAAAAGTGCTGCATATCCAATGCTATGGATGGTTCAGAAGATGCCAGGAAGGACAAAATACCAGTAGGCCTATAAATGAAGACAATGATGATGATAGAAAATAGTGATACCACAGATCACTCCTTGTATTATCAAAATGTATACAATCAATAAATGGCATAATGTTAACATCTTTAAGTAGATGCTTTATATCAATAAAAATGCTTGTAATGTTAAAAATTAAATTTTCTCAAGGAATGTCTTAAAAAGGGGGGGGGGGGGGGTGTCATCCTATATTGAGGGCTATCTTATAGTAGGATAAAAAAGGTACTGCATTATGTGCATGTCATTTACATCCATCAATTTACACACATACCATTTGCATTAATTTACATACTATTTGTTTATCATTTCACAAATGTGTAAAGAAAGACCTATCTATGAGTTACAAAATACACCCTAAGGCATAAAAAAGGTGCACCATGAAGGAATTGTCCGAATGGGATAGAAATTGGTAGATGTGATGTACATGTACAGAGACCAATTTCAGAAAAAGTGGATGATTTAGGCCGGCCGGGGTGGCCGAGCGGTTCTAGGCGCTACAGTCTGGAACCGTGCGAGCGCTGCAGTCACATGTGTGTGATGTCCTTAGGTTAGTTAGGTATAAGTAGTTCTAATTTCTAGGGGACTGATGACCTCAGATGTTAAGTCCCATAGTGCTCAGAGCCATTTTGGATGATTTGCTCAAGAAAAAGACCTTCACAAGTTGAGCAAGTCAATAATGTGTTGGTCGACCTTTGGCCCTTATGCAAACTGTTGCTCAGTTTGCCGTTGATTGGTAGAGTTGTTGGATACCCTCCTGAGAGTATCATGTTGAACTCCATCCAATTGGTGCTTTAGATTGTCAAAATCCCAAGCTGGTTGGAAGTCCCTGGCCTTAATGCTCCACTGGACTCGCATTCGGGAGGACGACGGTTCAATCCCGTCTCCGGCCATCCTGATTTAGGTTTTCCGTGATTTCCCTAAATCATTTCAGGAAAATCCCGGGATGGTTCCTTTGAAAGGGCACGGACGATTTCCTTCCCAATCCTTCCCTAACCCGAGCTTGCACTCCGTCTCTAATGACCTCGTTGTCGACGGGACGTTAAACACTAACCACCACCACCTTAATGCTCCATTGGGGAGGGATCCAGTGACCTTACTGGCCAAGGCAGGATTTGGCAAGCATGAAGACAACCAGTAAAACCTCTTGCCATGTGTGGGTGGGCATCGTCTTGCTGACATGAAAGTCCAGGATGGCTTGCCACATTTGGCAACAAAACAGGGCATAGAATATCACTGATATACCACTGTACTGTAAGGATGCCACAGAAGACAATTAAAAGGGTCATACTATGAAGAGAAATGGCACCCCAAACCTTCACTCCTGGTTGTCAGGCTGTATGGTGGGCTACCTTCAAGTTAGTATCTCACGCTGTTTAGAGCATCTCCAGATATGTCTTATGCCTGGAATCTCATTGGCTGGAGTAAAATTGTCTTCAGTGATGGGTTCCTCTTCGAACTGAATCCTGATGACCAACGAAGACATGGCTGGAGGCCCCCAGACAGCAGTGGGATACCAATCTGACCGTTACCTGCCATACTGCCTGGCAACCAGGAATGATGGTCTGGGACCCCATTAGTTGTCATCTGTGGCACCTTTACAACACAGCAGTATGTTGACGATACTCTCTACCCTGTTTTGTTGCCCTTCATGGCTAGCCATTCTGGGCTTATATTTCAGCAAGATAATATGCGGATGCACACAGTGAGAGTTTCTACTGCTTGTCTTAGTGCTTGTCAAACTGTTTCTCAGCCAGCACGGTCACTGGATCTCTCCCAGATTGAGAACATTTGGACCATTAAGGGCAGGGCCTTCCAACAAGGTTGGAATTTTGATGATCTAATGCACCAATTGGACAGAATTTGGTATGATATCCCTTAGGATGGTGTCCAACAATTCTTTCAGTCAATGCCAAACCAAACAACTGCTTGCATCAACACATTACGGACTTGCCAATTCTGAAGCTCTTTCTCCTGAATCAAGCATCCAATTTTTCTGAAATTGTAGTCATACTTTGGCCAGCCAGGTCACCACATCTCTCCCCAATGGAGAATGCCTGGAGCATTGTGGACAGGCCCTTCCAATCAGCTTGTGATTTTGATGCTCTAATGCACCAACTGGACAGAATTGGACACAATATCCCTCAGGAGGACATCTCACAACTCTATCAATGAATACCAAGCTGAACAACTGCTTACACAAGGGCCACAGCTGGATCAACACATTATTGACTTACTCAGTTTATGAACCTCTTTCTCTTGAATAAGTTGTCCAGTTTATCTGAAATTATAATCATTTGATCATTTGGTTGTCTGTACACGTACATCACATCTACTAATTTCTGTCCCTTTCAGATAATTCCTTTGTTGTGGGCTTTGTTTTTGTCTTAGAGTTTTAATAATCTAATAGGAAAGGATAATATTGTGTTGTAGAACATAATGTTTGATATAAAATAATAAATTAGCACAGGGACAACAAATAGAAATATAAGTAGAACAGAAACAGCAACAGCAATATGTAGGAAATGGCCTAAAACTCACTATCAAAAACTCATCTAAAGAATAAACTGTCTTTTCAAACAAAAATTCTTTTAATTTACTGTGAATAATATATTGTCTCATAGGGACTTAATATCACAGGTAATGAGAAAGATTTTGATGCTACTGAATTTTACTCATTTCTAAACTAGAGAGAAATGTCACAGTATAGGTCATATTTCCTTCTAGTTTATGAAGGTAATATTTTGTTTTTCATTTGTTTCATAGGAAGAAGGGTGCTCAGTTATTATGCTCATGATTGAAAAGGTGTATTGTAAGATGATGGTCAGTACATCCACTTTTTTAAAAAAACTATCGTAGGAGGTTCTTGGATGCTCTGTACAGATAATTCAGATGACTTTTTTCAGTATGATAAATACTTTTGATACTTATGAGTTGCCCCAGTAGATGAGTCCCTAACAAACAAGTGAATGGAAAAACCAAACTAGGCAGGGTTTGAGATAGGGATATCTCCAATGTTTAAAATTACCCTGATACATAGTTACCTGGGACAAGACTGACAGACGGGAAGAAAAGAGAAAAACGTGCATGGAATGCAATAGAGAAGTAAAAAAAATAGTTATTTCTGTGTTGTCAACAGTAGAAAGCAAATAATGTGCAGAAAACATTAAGGAAGCTGTCAAAATAGTGCACAGACATTTTTGTTACTATTAACACTTTAATCAATATTCAAAAGGTTGGCCACCATGAAAAATTATATGAGTCTTTGAAAAAGAAATATTAATTTTTCTTTAGTCATTATCTGATAATTTTAATCAAGAAACAATTTTCATAATTTAAAAATATGAAATTATATTTAATGGGCAATCAACGTTCAATTCCAGAATGAGATTTTCACTCTGCAGCTGAGTGTGAGCCGATATGAAACTTCCTGGCAGATTAAAACTGTGTGCTGGACCGAGACTCGAACTCGGGACCTTTGCCTTTTTGTGGGGAAGCGCTCTCTGGTAGAGCACTTGCCTGCGAAAGGCAAAGGGCCCATGTTCGAGTCTCGGCCTGGCACACATTTTTAATCTACCAGGAAGTATCAATGTTCAATTACTTGACATAATGTCTAATTTACAAATACACATTTCAAAGCTTCATTTCTAGTTATTTTGAACTACAGCTTACAATTTCTCAGAAGAAATTAGGCCTGTTGTAAACATGAATATTGTGCAGTAAGATGCTAGGACAAAGCTAATCCTAATCTCTAAATTTCAAACTGCTTCAAATGAACTCCTAAGGAAATAATGTGCACATTTATGAAATACCAGTTAAGCTCTCATGATAATCAACCCAATGAGCAGAACAAGAACTATACAAGCTTGAGCATGAAATTTATAGATTTGGGTAAGTTCCATCACATTCTGAAAAGAATGTAATTAGTACATTTCTAAAGAATGCAAGGGTGTGGAATGAAGTAGGAGCGCTCTAGAAGGATTTTTAACATTACAGCTAGTAACAAAGGGCAGATTTAGAAGCAACATTGCAACATATAATGTGTTAACAGATTTGGTGAAGGTTTTTGATAATGTGGGATGGAATAAAATACCTTCCATTCTTAGTGTTGTATCAGCTGTAAAGATAGAAAGGTAATTATTCTCTTTATACTAACCAGACTAGAGCGAAATGGTGTAAGAGACCACAGTCAAGATAGACATAATGCACGATTGCTCATTGCCACTTTTGGTAATTTCTATATTGAAAAGGTAAAGCAGGAAGTGAAGTCTCAGTTTGACAGTTGTTACTCACAGGAAGAAAATCAGTATAATTTCATTTTCTGATGATATAGCAGTGGTCACTGTAAGTGAACAGGGGCTGAACTGGTACTTAATGAAACAGAATGTGTGCTAGCTGATAGCTATAATATGCACATAAAAAAATAAAACTATGGTAATGGTGTGCACAGAAAGTGGACATGACGGATTGCAAAAAAGAAACTCTTCAAGAGGTGGGTAAGTTTTCCTACCTTGAAAGAAGAATAGATAAAGAAGGTAGATGAAAGACAGATGTGGTAGTGTAGACTGCACAAGGAAAAAGAGCAATTTATAAAAGAAAATTGCTAATAACAACCACAAATGTAAATCTTGAGACCAAGGAAACACTATGTTTTAAGAACAACTCTGTATGGGTATGAACAATGGGCAAGACAGAAGTGAAATGATTAGAAGCCTCTGAAATGCTGTCTTATAGGGGACTATTGATGATCTGATAGATTGACAGAGGAAGGAATGGAGAGGTGCAACAAAGAGTCAGTGAGAAAAATGGTTAGCAAAGAACACACTGAATCACAGAAACAGACCACACACAGGGACAGACCTGGGTATGAATATATAAGGCAGGTTGTTGATAACAGAGGATGTACAATTATACTGAAGCAAACAGGCTATCTGGTAAGTGATGTAACTGATGAACTGCATCACAAATTTTTGTGATCCATGACAGGATTTATAACAAAACAAATATTTCATGGATCACTGTGAAATGTTGTTGTGAATATATTGCAACTGTGATTATCAAAGCAATAACAGCACTTCAAAACTCATACAGGCATAACCTGTCTTACCAGGTAATTTATTCCACAGGCTTATTTCATATTTGTAGACTTTTATTTTACAGTTCAATGACACATTACTATACAAAGTGTAATTATTACTAACTATTGTAACAGCTTTGATATTTTCTGTCCTTCCACTGACGCTATGGCAGGGAAGCAGGGATGCACAGGATGTATGGCAAGTGCTGACACTGCATGTCAGTGCTGATGGTGTGGCACTTTCCAGGTTACCAATGAGCTTCCCCCAATCACATTGGGTGACTTTTACTTGTGGCAGGCCTGGGAGGCTGCTCCCTCACTCTGTTAGTGATCTTGACAGGTGATGGAATAATCTCAAGGGACTGAAGTTTCCTATCATGCCTCCCACTATGCAAAGGCACTGGACCCCTTCTTCCAATAAACTACTTTTATACCAATGATGCCTTCTTCTTATTATCCCCAAATTTCACAGTCAGACCTGTTGCCCACCCTCGTAGCTTGACAATTCTGTACACTGGTCTGCAGAAGTAGCATCTGACCTGTAACCTTTGTAGCCTGTTCATGGCTAACAAAAGACTTTCAAAATACATTTGTGAGGAGCACACTGTTTCCTTACAGCACAATGATGTGCTGGACAGCCCTGTTGCACTACACTTTCATATGTCCCCTGATTTGCCACATCACGTGCACTGGTATGCCCACTGGGAGAAGCATGCTGTTCTGGTTTCTGCACAGCTCAAAGCTGACCTGCGTCCTAATGCACTGTTATACATTTGAATTGACTGGGCACAAGAGTATGTACGTGGGTGAATCAAGTGTGCATGCCATTGTGGATACCGGTATTGACCACATGAATAGCCCTGTGGCTGATCATTCATTGTAGCAGAGGGTTCTGGGATTGGCTCTTGCTCTGCCACAAGGTGTCCGACCATCACCAGCTGGCTGTGCTTTGCCGTAGCTGCTGCAACATTGTCCTCATCACAGTTCAAAGACATTGACTGTGAGTGTTAAACTGTTTTACTGTAGTTCACCATGAAGATTTCTGAGCAGGAAAATAGAAGAACACCTGAAACTATTTTAAAATGTAATTTTACTTCCAGCTTAACAGAAGCATGAGATGAAGCCTTGGATATCGCCACTTTCATTGAAACAGCGTTTGCTTGATAACATTTTTTTATTGTTAATGATTAGTTACCTCATTTAATTGAAGTGTGACCTATGCTATTTACTTTATTACTTTACTCTTTGTGCATAATTTGGGAAGGTTTTAGAATGAGACAAAGAATGGTTATGCCTAGAGCCCAGTGGAAAGATTCGCATTGTGCAAATACTTCAAATGTAGAGGGAAGTATTGATAGTAATTGTGTTGTGAATGAGGTCAACATGGAGCAGTTAGAACAGTTTACAACAGCAAATTCCAACTATCATATTGGAAAATCAACAATTGAAGGAAAAGCTGAATCAGACAGTTGTGGCTGCAGCCATAGCTAGCAGGGAAAAAAAGGTACAAACTAATCCCTATGTTGAAACTGCTTCAACTTCACAGACCTGTATGGTTTCACCACCTGTGACAATGGCAGTTAATCTGGTATCAGATGTTTCTTTGAGCAATTGTATACCATCTTTTCCAGGGAAGTTGAATGAAAATCTGCACACATTTGTACAGAATATTAGAGATGTTGATCATATGTGGGCATTGTTGAGTGATTTCCAGTTGATTATTACTCAACTTAAATTGTATGGCGATGCCAGGAGCTAGATTGAGTCACTAAATTCATTAAAAATGATTTTTTTCTTTTGAAAAACTTATGCACAGATCGGTGAAGATTCCCAGATCAAAAAAGGGTTAACTTTTGTTGGTATAAGTTATCTACTTTGAGAAAAAAACATGCTGAGTATTTTGAATCATTTGCAGGCAGAAGCCAAGCTTTTTCTTTCCGTAAATACATTCTGACAGAATGCCAAGAATATAAAGATATCCTGCTTCATGAGGCCAAAGCTTGCGCCATAGATGTCTTTAAGGAATTGATCCTAGAACAGGAGGTGAAATCAAGTTCACATCACATAGTACCTTTCAAGAAATGTACAACTCACTCTATTGAGGGAAGAGGCAAACCAATTTGTAACAACTGCAAGCCAGGAATCTGATGTGCTCCATGTATTTGTAACCGCAACCAGGTGTGGTTGATGGCTCTCGACCTTCCACCAGAACCGAGTCCATCAACATGGTAGCAAATATGAGGCAGCCAAGGAGGTGGAAATGCGGGTTCTACTATGTAAAGACTGCTTGGTAGCTACAACAGGAAAACACAGTTAATTAGCAGGAGTACAAAAGAAGAAAGTATTTATTACTCAGCTTTGTTGTAGTCCATGATCTGTTGGCTGACAATTATAGAAGATGCGACTAGACTGAATGTCTGTAGAATGACATAATTTACAAGTCACAAATCTTGTAGTGACGAATTAATCTCTCATAATCTTGAATGTTCAATCCGATGAATATGAAGACTAACTTGGCTGTTGACCTGACAGGATGTAGAATTGTTTATAACTGCCAACTTAGTACTGTTGACTTTACTATAGAACTATTACAGTGCTTTACAACTGGGCTACAAAGACTTGATGGCAGCAATGGCTGAACTGCAGACAATGACTGACTAACATCGCCACTGGCAGACCACTGAGTGTGACTACGAGCTGTAGGCTGGCACAACTGCACTACACTCCTGCTACACCTGAAGTGGCCTAGCGGCGCCTCGCGGTGAGCATAAGTACTGTGACTGGCTGTGTACTCTTTGGCTAGCACAGCCGTTCTTCTGTTCTCTTTATTAAGAGAATTGCGCCCGGTGGATCTATCTCTCAGCCGGCGGTGTGGTCGTATGACTGATGACATCACAGTGGCCATTATTATTGACTGGGGCACCATGCACAAAAGAGAAATAGGCCATGTGCAACAGGCATGCTTCAGGAAATGGTACCAGCAGAATAGAAATCTGACAGGTGTTAGTGACAGCTGCAGATGAAATAATAGGGGCAAAAATTAGGAAAAAGCATCAGGAGCCAGAGTAGCCACCGTCCCAAGCTCCCATTAGCCAAGATTAATCCAGTGAGAAGCCAAGGAGTAGAAAAGGTGGAATATATGATGTTCATTGGAGAATTAGATTATTAAAATGTGAAAATACATTTTGGTGTGGAGTACAGTGGGCACATTGTTTGCTCCCCTTAGTGATAGGTGTGCCTTACAACAGGCATCACAGTCATCTGTATGGCTAAGAACACAAGACAATACACTCTGTAGGCTTATGGGACATTAATTTGAATAGAATTTGCCATAAAATAACAATTTCAAGAGCAAATATATGATGTACATAATTTTTTTAATTGTCTTGATCACAGAATTTATTGAACAGAATAACTGGTTTTGGCTATACAATAGCCATCTTCAAAATCTACAATAGAATGAAAAGGGGAAAAAATTACTGTCTATTACAATAAGAGATTAAAAACAAAGGACAGAAAATATACTGTAAATACAATATACCTCTCCAGTCTGCTGCACTGCAATAAGTCATAGATGTGTAGCTATAATAGGAGTTAAAACTGCCATGTGTGCTTCAACTGTGTGTGTGTGTGTGTGTGTGTGTGTGTGTGTGTGTGTGTGTGTGTGTGTGTAATATAAATCTATCCTAAAAGTCATTCAAGCATGCATAACATACTGATAATTATACAAAGTAGTTAAAAATACGTTCATTTAAAGATATATTTCTATAAAGTATTCTCTATTTAAGCAACATTTTTAAATTTTATTTAACCATGTGAAAAATCTATGTTCAGAAATAAACAACACATTTGAAAATAAAAACTGATTGCAGAAATCATTTTAAAACTGAATATTTTCTTGATGGCTCTAGAATTAGTATTACCAAGGAAGAAAATGAAATAAACTTCAAGAACATGAAGATTGGCCTTGTCTTTCATATTCCAATATATATTGTGATTCAGACAATAAACAATAAAAATAAAAACAAAACAAGCATGAAGTAACTATAAATAAGCAAATTACAACAGCATTTCAATAAAATAAGTGAGAATAGCATAATTTATAGCAGGAAGGTAGTGAGATGCAGCAGTTAGTTATGCTAATGGCACAGGCTACTTGTAGTTTCATGTTAGTTTCTTTTCACTAGCGTTCTTGTTGTGCTATTGAAAACAGTGGATGTTACTGCAGGGAATGGCACACTGCCCCATGTGCCATGTGTCCACAATGAGCTGTAGATGATAGCGGCACTGTTGACCTCTGCAAGCCTTTGACAGTGCATGATGCCACCTTAAACTAGGAACTCAAATGTCAAAAAATAAGTTTTTCCAAGATTTCATAATAAATGTTTTGTTTGAAATCACTTTGCTCATTAACAACACAATCAGGATGCTGTCTCTTACTGCCTCAAATTTCAAGTTCCTTTAATATGATGAG
This sequence comes from Schistocerca piceifrons, assembly GCF_021461385.2. NCBI lineage: Eukaryota > Metazoa > Arthropoda > Insecta > Orthoptera > Acrididae > Schistocerca > Schistocerca piceifrons. The sequence continues at coordinate 101,682,915 of NC_060138.1, read as the reverse complement.
GTATCTACCTGTGGGAGCAATGTGCAAGATTTTCAGTTTGTGTACTATGTTCATTACTCTGTTTCTTAATTTTTAAGTGATCTCCAAATGCTGTCTTAGTGCACAAATGTGTGTGTGCTTTACATTTTGTTTCAAAAATACATCCTGTCTACCCAGTATAAAAGTAGTTGTAATCATCACAAGTAATTTTATAAATACCTGAATTTGAAAATGTAGTGTCTTTCTTGCCAGTTTTAAGGCAAAGATGCATTTGCAAAGTGTTGTTAATTTGGAAACTTAATTTTCAATTTTTGGGACACTTTGCTCTGATGTTCCATTGCAACATATTTTGTTTTCTTGCTGTTGTTCTGATGTTTATTTCCATGTGTTGTCATTTGCTTATTGGCCTTGTAACAAACGTTCATTACTTCTTTTATATACATTAGCACAGGATATTTGCTTAGGGATGTTCACTCCTTTATTTACTTCTTCTTGTGACAAAAGGAGCCATATCTTTTGATGGATCACCAAATTAAAGAAGGCTTTTCTCTATCATTGAGGATTGCTTGATTTGACATGACTTACGCAGTATGTGGTAGTGGTTTTTTTTATAACTGTCAGATGAGAGCTTATTGCTTTTTATTGTTGTTTTTAGATCTAGGAAATTTATACTGTTCTTTTCCTCTATGTCCACTGCAAATTAATCTTTGTGTGCATAGAACTTATTGTTTGGACAAAATTATTAATGTTATTTTTTGTCATTTGTGCAGAAAAAATATATCACCCATGTATCTTTTAAAATAGATAGTGCATATATTTAAAAATAGAGAATTTGAAGGAAAACTCATTACCCAAGTAATCACTAAAAATTTCTCCCACGGTACCAGCCTTATTTTTGTTGGTAAATTTTATTATTAAAAGTGAAACACTCTTCAAGCTTTCCCAGCAGATGTGTTGTAAATAGTCTTCATGGGTTTGCTGCCGGTTTGTTTAAAAACAAATCCGAATCCGGCGGCAAACCCGTGAAGACTATTTAAAAAAGTAAAAGTGAATGAAGTCATTTGAAGAAGCTCAATAAATTTGATGATTTCTGCAGTGCATGTCTTCCTGCATTTGAGTAACTTTTCTTTAGTAATGTATGGCCTCACCAACTGCAATGTTACTGTATAAGTTAGCATAATCAAAAAGGCTAATACTGATTCTTCTGGTATCTCTATATTTTTAATTTCTTTCATAAGGTCACAACTGTTCTTTATGCTAATCACCCTTAATTTTTCATTTAGTTATTTATTGAGTTTATGATTGGGTACATAATAATATTATTAACAACAGGATTACTTGATTTTTATCTTCTTTATGTATCTTGACTAGTGCCTTCAATTCTGGAATATGGACATTCATTACTTTCATGGACTTCTTTACAAAGTTTGAAAACAGGAATCCTACAACGTCTATTTTTTTAATTCAAGTATTTTGAAAATTTGAAAATATTGAGCAAGTGGTAAAGAAAACAAAAGAAAAATTCGGAGTAGGAATTAAAATCCATGGAGAAGAAATAAAAACTTTGAGGTTCGCCGATAACATTGTAATTCTGTCAGAGAGAGCAAAAGACCTGGAAGAGCAGCTGAACAGAATTGACAGTGTCTTGAAAGTAGGATATAAGATGAACATCAGCAAAAGCAAAACGAGGCTAATGGAATGTAGTCAAATTAAATTGGGTCATGCTGCGGGAATTAGATTAGGAAATGAGACATGTAAAGTAGTAAATGAGTTTTGCTATTTGGGGAGCAAAATAACTGATGATGGTCGAAGTAGAGAGGATATAAAATGTAGACTGGCAATGGCAAGGAAAGCGTTTCTGAAGAAGAGAAATTTGTTAACATTGAGTATAGATTTAAATGTCAGGAAGTCATTTCTAAAAGTATTTGTATGGAGTGTAGCCATGTATGGAAGTGAAACGTGGATGATAAATGGTTTAGACAAGGAAAGAATAGAAGCTTTCGAAATGTGGTGCTACAGAAGAATGCTGAAGATTAGATGAGTAGATGACATAACTAATGAGGAGGTATTGAATAGAATTGGAGAGAAGAGAAATTTGTGGCAGAGCTTGACTAGAAGAAAGAATCGGTTGCTAGGGCATATTCTGAGGCACCAAGGGATCACCAATTTAGTATTGGAGGGCAGTGTGGAGGGTAAAAATTATAGAGGGAGACCAAGATCTGAATACACTAAACAGATTCGGAAGGATGTAGGTTGCAGTAGGTACTGGGAGATGAAGAAGCTTGCACAGGATAGAGTAGCATTGAGAGCTGCATCAAACCAGACTCTGGACTGAAGACCACAACAACAACATTTTGAAAATTCTTAGAGGGTTCTTTTTTAATTTCAATTATACCACTTTTTAATAAGAAACTCTTCAGGCTTTATTATATAATCACTGTCATAAATGATGACTGTGATATTGCCATTATTGTTTTGTGTTCTATATATGTCCAGTAGAAGCATGCATCACAATTTTGACTCATATTATTTTTACATGGTTGTGACTTTTACCTAATTGTTTCACTTCGATTTCTGTTCTCTTTTCCTTGTGTTTCCTTTCCTTTTTTTAGTGCGTTTCTTCTCCTCTTGATTTGCCTCTGTATGTGAGGATTTGGAACTACGTCAGGTCTGTGTCTTTTAGCAGTTCTCCTTGTTTGCTGCCCGTCTTTGTCCCTTCACCACATGTGCTACTGTTTCTATGCATTTGGGTGCTGATGACCACGCTGTTTAGCACCCAAAAACCTCAAACCACACAAACCACTGACTTGTTGCAGTATAACATAATGAGAGGTATATTGTGTTTAAATTATTTTTCTTACCTTTGTTTTTAATGTCTTATTGTCATAGAGAGTGAAGTCATTTCTTTTCTTTCTTTATTTTAATCCTATTGCAGATTCTGAAGGCTACTGTATATTTGAAACTGGTAATTCTGTTAGAAAGCTTTGTGATCAAGACAGTTTTTAAAAAAATTTCGTGTACATCATAAGGTCAGACTCCACACTGCCACTTTGTATCAAATTCTATTCAATTTCAGCAGTCAGGCAGATGGAGATTTTTTTAAAAAGTATTAGAATCAAATTTAAAGTAGTAAGAGAATACACTAAAGAACTTTTTAATAAAAATGTATAAAATCAGAAGTCCCTAAAAACACCACAACTAAAAATAATTGTTCCCCATTAGCACAGCTAATGCAAAAAGGGAAGAAATTTTGTTAAAAGTGAAAATCAAGGAATCTTATAAAATAAAACATTTGCTCAAAACAGGAGACTTATGCCTAGATATTGAGATACTTCAGAAAAAGACACCTTGTCAGTACCTATTCCTCAAGCAAGAAATTAATAATTGGGTTGCTTAAGACACTGAAAAGATTAAAATAAGACATCAGGAGAAAGTTTAAGCTCTCGGTGAAAATCACCAAATTAACTCCAAAAATAATGTGCCTGTTAAAGAAGTACATGACTGTCAGGACAGAGTGGTTAATTTCACTAAGACCTCTTTTAATGGTGATGAACAATCATTATTACAAAATGCTTTGCAGTACAACATCGGTCTGACAGTTAACACAAGCACGCTAAACAAATCATAGTCAAAACAAAAATCACAACCGAAATAGCTAAAATGAACAGATTTAAAACCCTGAATACAGCTGCCAAACATTAACAACACAATGAAATTTCTGTGTCAAAAAATCAAGATGTGGTAATTCTAAACAATCTCAATCCAGAACTTCAGACAGGAAGCACAATTGTAATCAAAGCTGTCATTTATGACAGACATTATATTACAAAAACTGAAGATTTTTTCATAAAAAATGATATAACTGAAATTAAAAGAGCTCACTGTGAATTGAAGACTGTAAATGAACAAAATAGACAGTGTAGTCCTCCTGTTTTCCAACTTTGAAAAGAAATCCATGAAAGTAATGAATGCCTGTATTCAAGAACTGAGGTCACAAGTCAAAATACATAAAAATGAAAAGTCTGTTTGTCCCATTGTTAACAATTTTATGTGTCCAAATTATAAACTCAATAAACGGCTAAATAAAATATTAGAGATCATTATGCTTTCCAAAAACCTTTTAGCACAAAAACAATTGTGACCTTTGGATTAGAAACATAGAGATGCCAGAAGAATTGGTATTAGTCTCTTTTGAGACCAGTCTCAGGACTGAAGACCACAACAACAACAACTTATACAGTAACATTGCAGTTGATGAGGCCACACATCATTAAAGCAGAAGTCATCAAATTTATTGAGCTCCTTCAAGTAATGTCATCCATCAACAATTTTAATAATAAAATGTACCAACAAAAATAAGGCTTAGCCATGGGAAACAGCTAGGCTGGTACCATGGTAGAAATTTTTATTTATTACTTAGAAAATGAATTTTTCTTTGAATTCCCTATTTTTAAACAAAACACTATTTTAAAAGATACATGGGTGATATAATTATTCTGTACCAATGACAAAAAAAACATTAATAATTTTATCCAAACAATAAGTTCTATGCACTCTAAGATTAATTTCACAGTGGAAATAGAAAAAAAGAACGGTACACATTTCCTACACCTAAAAAAAAAAAAAAAAAAAAAAAAAAGGGCATCATTTGACATTTGCAGAAACAGAAAACCCAGCACCACAGAAAGCATAAGTCAAGCCAAATCACGCAATCCTCAAAGATACAGAAAAGCCTTCTTTAATCTGATGATCCATCATAACATACGGCTCACTTTGTCACCAGAAGAAATACATAAGGAACTGAACATCCTTAAGCAACTGGTCTACGCTAATGGATATAAAAGACAATCTGTAATGAATGTTTATTGCAAGACCAAAAAGAGAATGATAGCACATAGAAACAAAGATCAGAATAACAGCAAGAGAACAAAATATGTTGCAATGGAACATCAGAGCAAAGTGTCCCAAAAAACTGAAAATTATTTTCAAAAACTGAATGAATAATTAGGTTTCCAAACCAACAACATTTTGCAAATGTGTCTTCGCTATAAATTTCATAAGAAGCACATTAAATTTTCAAATTCAGGTATTTGATGACTGCATTTGAGGGCTTGTTACAAAAACCAGGCAAGCCCAAAAATTGACTTTTTAAGCTAATACTGCCTTGCTTTTCTCTGTCACAACATCTATTTTGTGGCAGGTTTTGTTTTGCAAAAAGTCATACAGATCCAAAGAAATAGCCCTCTGAAAATCTTGCTCTTCTACAAAAAGCAGACAAGTTACTTATTATCTCTACAAAGCCAGACAAGACCAGGATTTGTAAGGTTCCTATTCTTATCTTGCTTGATTGTTTACTATGCACAATATTCAGAGTAAGTGTCCCAGGATTGTAGACGAAGAAGGACATCACAACTGGGCAGCTGCATTTTCCCACTTGACTGCAAGTGGCCTGTCAATGGCAACTCTAGGCATCCTGTGTAGGGTGGATGGGAAACAGGGAGGACTTGGGGTTTTGTACTGATCCCCCTAACAACAAGTTAGAGGTGCTGTCTTTCACTGTAGCTGAAAGTGAGCCAGTGTGATTCACTTCACCTGTTTTGGGGAAACCTGTTCTGTCTAATGTCAAGAGGAGGCAAACACAAAAGGATAAGGGTCTATTAATCATTGGCAATTCAGACATATGGTGAATGATGGCACACCTTAGGGAAATGGCAGCAAGGGACAGGGAAGGACACCAGGTGCACTCAGTGTGTATGCCTGCAGGCTTCATTCAAGATGTTGAAGGGGCTATTCCAGCAATCATAGAGGGAACAAGGTGCAACCAACTGCAGATGGTGGCACATGGTGGAACAAACGATGTCTGTCGCCTGGGCTCTGAGGTCATTCTTGGGGCATTTCAGTGATTGGCAGATAAGGTTGAGGAGACCAGCCTTGTGCATGAAATTTCAATGAAGTTCACAATTTGCAGCATTGTTCTCAGAATTGATCGTGGTTCTTTGGGCCTGAGCCAAGTGGAAGGATTGAACCAGAGAATTTTAAGGTTCTGTGACAAGCTAGGCTGTGACTTCCTGGGCTTGCACCATAGAGTTGAGAACTGTAGGGTCCCCTTAAATGGGTTAGGTGTGCACTACACATCAGAGGCTGCTACTCAGATAGCTGACTGTAATCCAGATAAAGACAGCTGTAGGAAACCCAGAGTATCAGAGTAAGATCAAAAGAAATGCCTCCCACAGGTGAGAGTATTAAAAATCATAATGGTAAACCAGTGAAGCACTCACAACAAAGTGCCACCATTTGAAGCACTCATGAAAAGCAGTGAAGCTCACATAATAAGTACAGAAAGCTGGTTGAAACCTGAAATTGATAGCAGTGAGACTGTTGGGGAAAATTTAAGTGTATACTGAAAGCATAGGCAAACGGGAAATGGAGGTGGTATATTTGTCGCAACAGACAAGAAATGCAAAACCATCGAGGTAGAAAATGAAGCTGCATTTGATATTGTTTGGGCAAGAGTCAGTATCAGGGATGGGTATATAATAATAATTGGATCCTTCTATCACCACCAGACTCATCTCCTGATGTAACCGAAAACTTCAGAGAAAACCTCAGCTCACTTGTACATAAGTTCTACAATCATACTGCAATCATCAGTGGAGGCTTTAATCATCCAACAATTAATTGGGAAAATCACAGTTTTGTTAGCAGTGGACATGATAAGGTATCTTATGAAATTTTACTAAATGCCCTCTCTAGAAACTACCTACTACAGATAGTTAGGAGCCAAACTCATGATGGAAATATATTGGCTCTAATGCTAGCAAATAGACCTGACCTTTTTGAGGACATCCATATGAAAACTGGTATCAGTGACCATGACGTGGTTGTGGCAACAGTGATTACCAAAGTACAAAGGACAACTAAAACAAGCAGGAAGATATATATGTCCAGTAAACTAAATAAAAAGTCAGCAGTGTCGTATCTCAATGAGGAACTTGAAACTTTCAGGACAGGGTAGGAGCATGTAGAGCAACTCTGGCTGATGTTTAAACAAATAGTTGACCATGCACTGGACAGATATGTACCCCCTAGAGCAGTTCAAAATGTGAGGGAACTTCATGGTATACAGTGTAATCTTTCCCTTCCACACATCACCATTAAAATCACATTCCTTGCACAAATCTTGAAAGTTACGAGAGGAGTAAGTTTACAGAATAAGAAATTTTTTACTTAACCTCATTGTTGTTGTTGATGGCTCAAAATCTTGTCTAGGAGTATGTTCTTGCAACTGAAAATTTTGATTTCTTAGGTCCTTGCTGACAAAATAACTGAGGGAGAGTTGCCTGTTGCTATGGGTATCTTTTTATTTTATCCTTTTCTTCTAAATGACACTGACTTTACAATTTTCATGTTCAAAAAGCCAATAATTACATTGTTGTTGGCAAGTTCAGCAAAATACATGCATTTCCATCAGAGGCATGCACACCACTACCTACAGTCTGCCATAATAACATTATTCCAAAGAGTTTACAAAGCAAAAGAGTCTACAAAACAAAGGTTGAATCATTGCTAAAATACATTATTATTTTATAAATTAATTCAGAAATGAATTTAATAATTAGTGTTAGATTGTGCAATAAATAATGTGAATTTTAAGTATGCCACAAATTTGGTAATTTCAAATATTTTTAAAAGAAGAGTAATTTTAACTGTTAGCATATATCAATTGTAACACATTAATTTCTTTTTTATATATTTTAGCCTGAAATATATTACATTGTATACAAAATCATATGAATTCTCTTAATGAAACAGCTGATAAAATTTTAACCTATGCGAGATTTGAGATTATGGTATTGGTTATCTCTATATGAGGAGGATGATTCATTACAACAGTCACTGTAAAGAAACTTCTAAAGAAACAGAGATTACTGCATAATAGGTGTAAAACAAAGTGTAGGGCTATAGATATAGAGATGCTGAATGAAACTTGTTTGGCTGTCAAGAGAGCAATATGTGATGCCTTCAATGACTACCATAGAAGAATATTGTCGAGTGATCTTCCACAGAACCCAAAGAAATTCTGGCTGTATATAAAAGTTATTAGTGGCACCAAAGTTAGGTCCAGTCCCTAGTGAATGAAACAGGAACTGAAATTGAGGATAGCAAAGCAAAAGTTGAAATGCTCAACTGAAATGCTCAACACAATTTTCAAATGTTTCGTTACAAAGGAATACCCAGGAGAATTGCCCCAATTTAATCCTCATACCACTGAAAAGATGAAAGAAATAAGTATTAGTATCAGTGGTGTTGAGAAACAGCTGAAATCATTAAAGTTGAACAAAGCTCAAAAGCCTGACACAATCCCTGTCAGATGATATACTTAATTTGTGGATGAATTAGCTCCTATTTCAACTATAATCTATCATAGATCCCTCAAACAAAAAACTGTGCCCAGTTCTTGGTATAAGGCACAGGTCACACCTGTCTACAAGAAGGGTGGTAGAAGTCATCTACAAAACTACCATCCAATATCTTTGCCATTGATTTGTTGTTGAATTTTAGAACATATTCTGAACTCAAACATAATGAAGTATCTTGAACAAAATGACCTACTCAGTGCCAACCGGCATGGATTTTGATAACATTGATCATGTGAAACCCAACTTGCACTTGACTCACATGACATACAGAACGCTATGGATGAAGGCAGTCAGGTAGATGCTGTACTTCTTGATTTCGAAAAGCATTTGACTCAGTATCACACCTACACTTATTATCAAAAGTATAACCGTATTTGGTATCAAGTGAAATTTGTGACTGGACTGATGATTTTTTGGTATGGACACAACATGTTATCTTAAATGGAGAGTCATTGTCAGATGTAGAAGTAACTTTGGGTGTGCCCCAGGGATGTATGTTGGGACCCTTGCTGTTTATGTTGTACATTAATGACCTTGTAGACAATATTAAAAGTAAAATGAGGCTTTCTGAAGATGATGCAGTTATCTATAATGAAGTACTGTCTGAAAGAAGCTACATAAATATTCTGTCAGATCTTGATAAGATTTCAAAATAGTGCAGAGATTGGCAAATTGCTTTAAATATTCAGAAATGTAAAATTTTGCACTTCACGAAATGAAAAATGTAGTATACTATGACTACATTGTCAATGGATCCCTGTTGGAATCGGCCAACTTATACGAATACCTGGATGTAACACTTTGTAGGGATATAAAATGGAATGATCACATAGATTCAGTTGTGTGTAAAGCAGGTAGTAGCTTTCCATTATTGGTAGATTGGGAAATACAATCAATTTACAAAGGAAATTTCATACAAGTCACTCATGTGATTGGTTCTACAATATTGATCACGTGTGTGGGACTGGTACCAGATAGGACTAACAGGGGATATGGAACATATGCAGAGAAGGGCAGCACTAATGGTCACAATTTTTTAATCCATGGTAGAGTCTCACAGAGATACTGAAGGAAGTGACCTGGAAGATTCCTGAAGATGGACGTAAATTATCCTGAGAAAGTCTATTAACAAATTTTCAAGAACCAGCTTTCAATAACTACTCCAGGAATGCAGTGAAACACCGTTTTTAAGTTTTCATGTGGTTCAGACCTAAAAAAAATGCAAAATTGAGGAAAATGCAGAATTAAGGAAAATGTTAAAACCCTCCCAAATTATGGGCAAAAACACAGGTAATTGGCGTATATTATTATAATTCACAATCCTCTCCAATACTTTGTATAAAATCTGTCTAAGTGAAGGAAATTAAATGTACAATACAATGTTTATACTGTCAAGTAGAAGAAGGTTGGTTGGTTGGTTGATTTGGGGGAGGAGACCAGACAGTGAGGTCATCGATCTCATCAGATTCAGGACAGATGGGGAAGGAAGTTGGCCATGCCCTTTCAAAGGAACCATCCTGGCATTCGCCTGAAGTGATTTAGGGAAATCACAGAAAACCTAAATCAGGATGGATGGATGCGGGATTGAACCATTGTCCTCCCGAATGCAAGGTCAGTGTGCTAACCACTGTGCCACCTCGCTCAGTAGAAGAAGGTGTAAGTAGATGAATGACATACACTAACTTCATGTAATGAAGGTTTATTCAGCACTTGCACATACAAGAGCACGCAGCGAACTGCCTCTGGCCAGAACACATACGGTATATATACAGCTACAGAACATTCCAGTACAATGAGTATTGCCATTTGTGGATACTTCTAGAATGTACTAAAAGCAAATATAGAAATTAACATTTTTCAGTTCATGTGGGTTTGAACTCATGACCCTCCATGCAACAGTTTAGTCTCATAACCATTACACTATGGTGACTGTGCTATTCAGCTTCTTCTGTGACATTGCTCTCTCCTTAAGAGAACAGCGTCTCGGTGTTATGTCCCCGTAGTCTGGGAACGAGTCATCTGTCCTGCATACTCTGACTCCCGATGACTGATGTACACCCTGGCAGTGATCTTCTTAGAACTTCCATTGGCACTATGTTCTTCATCACCTTTCTGCTTGTTGCCTGTCGCTGGAGATTCAAATTTACCCTGGATTGCAGTATCCTTGTAGGGCTCCATTTGAAGGATGTGGACCGTATCTCTGATCATTCGTTGTCTTGTGTTCGGGTCGAAATCTTCAACTTCATAAGTAACATCAGACAACTGTCTGACAACCTTATAAGGTCCAAAGTAGCGCCTGAGAGACCAACCTTCCGAACAGGAGTAAAGATCCACACAAGGTCACCAGGCTGGTAGACAACAGTTTGGTGGCTTGTGTCATACCTTCGGCAATCGTTTTCTTGAGCCAGCAGCATGGGGAGTTGAGCTACCTGCCCAGCTTCCTCAGCTCTGTTAACACCTGGCTGACGTAGGCATCAGGATGTAACGGAAACATAGTGTCCATCGTCAACGTCGTCTCACACCCATGCACAAGGAAAAATGGCGTAAATTCTGTGGTGTCTTGTTTGGCAGTGTTTTTGGCAAACGTCACGAAAGGTAGCACCTCATCTCAGTTGCTCTGCTCATCAATGACAAACACTGAAAGCATGTCGGCCAAGGTCTTATTAAGGTGTTCAGTAAGCCCATTAGTTTTCGGATGGTTGGCAGTCATCATGTGATGAGTAATGTTGCACCGATGGTTTATCTGTGTCACAAGATTTTACTCAAAAACTTTCCCTTGATCTGTAATTAACAACCTTGGGGCAACGTGTTTTAATACAATGTCTCCTACAATGAATTTGGCTACCTCAAATGCTTTGGCTGTTTTTCTAGTGGCATAGTGTGTCAGATAATCAGTGCAGACAATAATCCATCTATTTCCACTAGCAGACAATGGAAATCGTCCGAGGAAGTCAATCCCAACACGCTGGAAAGATGTTTTGGCTGGTGGAATTGGTATGAGTCGGCCAGGTGGTTTCTGAGGAACTGCCTTTCTCCTCTGGCACTCTCGACAGTGCAACACATAGTGATGGACACTCCTAAATAAACCTGCACAGAAAAATCTCCTGCAGATCCTATCGTATGTCTTAATAAATCCTAAATGTCCGGCCTAAGGTGTGTCATGGAATTTCTGTAGAACATCTAAGTGCATGTGTTTAGGAATCACTAGTAGCCACCTCTTTCCAAATGGATCAAAGTTTCTCTTGCAAAGTAATCCGTTAACTATCTTAAATTGTCCTTTCACATCCTCTGACCAATTTAAGGCAAGCATAATTTGAGATATCTTGGTGTCTTCCTTCTGCTCAACAGAGAGATCCTGGAGTGCAGCAGGACAGTCACTATCTTCATCAAAGTCTTGATGGTCTCGCACAAGGTTTCTTGAGAGACAGTCGGTGTCTTGGTATTTTCTTCCACTTTTGTACACTATGGTAATGTCATACTCTTGGAGAGTTGTCCTGTTGGGTCCTTAAGACCTGTCAACCAACAAAGTGAATGATGATTTGTAACAACTGTGAATGGCCTTCCATATAGATACTGCTGAAATTTGCACATGGTCCAGATGACAGCAAGACATTCTCTTTCTGTAATTGAGTAGTTTCTCTTGGCTTTTGTAAGTGTCCTAGAAGCATAGGCTATAACCTTCTCTTTTCCATCCAAAATCTGCACCAGAAAGGCACCGATCCCATATCCACTGGCATCTGTGTGTAGCTCTGTAGGTGCTCTCTCATCATACAGACCAAGAATGGGGTCAGTTGACAGCTTTTCGTAGCACATCAAGAGAATCTTGTTGAGCACCACCCCAGATAAATTTAGCATTGGCTTTTAACTACTCTTGGAGTGGCCTGGCTTTGATACAAAAGTCTTTGATAAAACGACAGTAATAACAACATAATCTGAGGAAGCTTCTCACATCTCTAATACTTTTAGGAATAGGAAATTCTGTTACAGATCTCACCTTTTCTGGGTCTGGCCGCACACCTTCATTTGACACAAGGTGTCCAAGTATTTTGATTTCTTTTGCTCCAAAGGGACACTTTCTTGGATTAAGTTTCAGTCCAGCTTGGTGGAGACACTTAAGAACGGCCCTCAGTCTTTTTACGTGTGCATCAAATGTCTCTGAGAACACTATAATGTCATCTAAATAACAAAGATACATTGTCCACTTCAAGTGACTTAGAAGATTATCCATCATCCATTCAAAATTTGCTGGTACATTACACAAAACAAATGGCATTACCTTAAACTCATACAGGCCCCAGGGGTATGAATGCAGCTTTCTCATGATCAGCCTCATCTACTTTGATTTGCCACAATCCCAAGTACATGTCCATGGTTGAGAAAAACTTAGCCCCCTTCAGACAATCTAGTGTATTGTCAATTCATAGAAGAGGGTAAACATCCTTTTTATTTATCTTATTCAGCTTCCTGAAATCAACACAAAAGCGCCAACTGCCATCCTTCTTCTTGACGAGAACCACTGGTGATGACCATGGGCTCTGTGAAGGCTGAACAACATCATTCTTCATCATTTTCTCTACCTCGTCGCGAATTATTCGACGTTCTGTTGCTGAGACATGGTATGCTCTCTGGCTTATTGGTTGATGGTCTCCAGTGCTAATCTGGTGCTTCACCGTTGATTTGTCTAATTTGCTCTACATCTGTGGACTGAAGCATTCAGAGACCTCTTTAAGAATGGCAAGTAGCTTCTTCTGTTGCTCCTTAGTGAGATTTGGTGATAGTTGAGCTAGAAGATCTTGTCTCGTAGTGGTAGCACTAATTTTGCCCACAGACTCGGCATGGGAGGTTTCTATGACACTCAGCTGTTCTCCAATTAACGGCTCAGTGTCTGCTAGCCACATGTGTCTTGGAAGGATCTGTGTCTCAGCGACAATTAACTATCCACAGTTCACCAAATCCATTCTTAAATGAGTCGACAGAGGCTGGGATGACCAAGTTATTCTTCAGTGCTTCTCTTACATTCCACTACAAGATCCATGGGTTGATGTTTGGAATGACACATGGCAGCTACCTTTCTAGTGCTGACTGCAGGAATGATCACTTCATCCAGCACACATACTCTCCACACACTCGGATGTGCATCTTCCTGTCCACAGTATCTCATCTCGCCTAGCATTATCTTCAAGCGATAGCATTATCTTCAAGCGACCACAATCGATAATTGCCTGAGAAGCTTTCAAAAAGTCCCATCCAAAATTACATCATGACTACACTCTTGTAAAATGATGAATTCTAAGGGCTGTGTATGTCCACTTATACCCACACGAGTGACACATTTTCTTGTAGGTTTTACATATTTCCCATTAGCCACCTTCAGCAGAGATGTGTTGTTGTCAATGAATATGGTTTTGTGCAACTGGACAGTATTTCTCCGAAATGACTGAATATGATGGTCCAGAGTCCACAAGAGCTTGGGCTGGTCAGCCATCCATGAGGATATCGACGTAGTTTCCTATCATTTTTGTAGTGATCAATGGCAGAGGATTTTTCTCTTCAGCGGCCTCACCTCCAAGAAAGGTCGCACCCTTTAGTTTTCCAGGTTGCAGCAGCTAGGTGATCGGCTGGAGCTTCTAAATGGCTGCTGTCTTCTGGCATGCACGTCATCAAATATCTGCCACCTTTCTCGACAATAGTGCACCACATGTCCTGGTTGTCTGCTGTGGAAACATACTGGTTGGTTATCCTGGGTCCTCCAGACGTCAGTCTTCCTTGGTACCCCAACAAGTTCCTCATGCAGCATTGTAGGAACATAACTTCACCTGGGTCTCAGACTTCTTCACCATTTTAAAGGGAAATGAAGGACGAGAAATTGGTTTCAATGTCTGTTCCATTTCCTCCCTTATGACCTCTTGAAGTGTCTCAGTTTTTTGAAGTGTCTCAGTTTTTTGCTCGCTGTGCAATCCAATTGCCTTCTGAACTTCCTCTCTCACTGTCTGACAAAGAACATGTGTGAAATCAGTTGCTTCCTCCATCACAGACATTGATAGGACATTTGGAAGCTGTTCAAACTTCTTGCATGTAATTCTTTTTTGATGCATTGTCTCGATATACTGGCACCATTTTATGAAGTCGTCTGCTGTCGAAAGCTCCTTCATGTCCTCAACAACACTCTTCATGAGATGTGCCACCTTATCTTCGTCCTTCATTCTAGGATCCACCATTTTACACAGCTCCAAGACATCTTGAATGTAGGGTGCTGTAGTTTCTCCTGGATGCTGTGCCTGGCACTTCAATTTATCTTCGGCCTTGCACTTCTGTCATTGTGTGTCGCTGAAATACTTGCACAGTTCCACCTGGAACACTTCCCAGCTTGCGAACTTCTCCTCCTTGCTCTCATATCATCACTTGGCAGTGCCCTCCAAGTAGAAAAATACATTAGCCAAAGACACAGTGTCATCCCATTTGTTAAATTTGTTTGTACGCTCATATACCTTCAGCCACATGTTTGGATCTTGGCCATCGTCACCAGAGAACCCGGCAGGATGTCTCATGTGGTGGCACATAGTTGCTGTCATCATAACATCCTCTTCTTCTTCTGTCTCCAATAAATTGCAATCTGTTGAATAGAGCTCGAGCTCAGGTTTCTCGCCACGTAAACGGTGGCTCTGTCGTTGATAATGTGCGGTATCACAAGTTCCAATACCCGGCGCCTCCACCAGAATAATGTCACGTAGAAGAAGATGCAAGTAGGTGAATGATGAATGCTAACTTCACTTAACAAAGGTTTACTCAGCACTTGGACATACAAGAGCTCGGAGTGAACTGTCTCCGGCCAGAACACATACAATATATATACAGCTACAGAACATTCCAGTACATTTGTGGATAATTCTAGAATGTACTGGAAGCAAATATAGATATTAAAATTTTTCAGTTCAGGTGAGTTTTGAACTCATGACCTTCCATGCAACAGTTTAGTTTCATAATCACTACACTACGGCGAGTGTGTATTCAGCTTCTTCTGTGACAATGCAATAATTTGTCGAAATGAATTTTGTAAGATCTTAAAAAATATCACAGACATGTAAAAGCAAGTGAAAACTCATCAAAAAATTGAAATTGGTGTCTGTGTACAGGGTAATTGAACTGTTTTCTGACATGTTACAACTACAAATTATACATTCAAAACACACATTTTTGAAAGATCAAAAAAGTCAAAATTGATTAACACATTGAATTAAACCAAAAACATCACAGCAGCTCAGTGATTAAACCATCAGCATTAGTGCGGACATCTGCTTATAGACATACTTTGTCACCACTGCTGTTATTGTTTAATGCTTTTCTTATGCACTGCACTTCGTACACTCACAACTGTTAAAGTGTTATTTTAGGTTTGATGAGAGAGACAGATATGTGAAAAAATGAGTGACTGGATAGAAGCTTTAGAGCCCATTAACAATTTCATGTATGATCAGAATTTTCTCGCATTCTCGGCAAGATCTTTTACTAAGGTACGATGGTGGTAGTTGTTGCATGCTTCGTGCATTGATCTTTTTACAGACACACAAATCTCTATCAATTTTAGCCTCTTGTCACATGCATGTTCTCCTCTGAATCAAGAGTGCAACAGCCATTGTTTCCTCAGCATTTTTCTGAATTTCATTATTAACCCACAGTGAGTGTTTTCCATACTTAATCCACTTACTCAGCACATATTTCTCCAGAGAACAATTTACAATCCATTTAAACTTTGCCAATAATTCGTCTCTGTCCGTCAATGATGTCAATTCATTGTCTAAATGGGATGCTAACAACTGCTCATCTGCTCTTTCTAGCAAAAATACTCTCATAGACTTCTTGATTGATTTACTAACTTTAGTAACAATAGTTTCTACAATGGGGACTAGTTTCTGTCTCAATACTGATGCTGTCAATAAGGTCAGGCCTGTTTGTAGCTACAAGGTCTAAAATATTTCCATTATCTGTGGGCTGTTGAACTAGCTGCTCAAGACAGTTTTCAGAAAATGTGCTCAAAAGTACTTTTCAAGACTGTCTGTTTGGGGCCCCTCAGTTAATGCACAGCTGTCCCAGTCTATACTCAGTAGTTTAAAGCCACCTTCAACTAATATTACATAATCTGGGTATTCCCATGCTACTGACTGTTGATTATCTTTGAATGACTCTAAAACTGTCACAGTGGAATCAGTGGCAGGTAAAAACATCCAACAATTAACCTGGTTTTACTTATGCTTGTCATACACGGCCAGACAGTTTCACTGCACATTCATATTTGACCTCAATGGACACAATATTTTAATCAGGTGCAATGAACAATCCACCTCCTATTGTGTCTAATCTGTCTTTCTGATATACATTCCATGAATCACTAAATACCCCCCGTCAGTACAAACTATTTATTGTCCATGTTTCACTTCCAAACATGGCTACACTCCATGCAAATACTTTCAGATATGACTTCCCGACACTTAAATCTATACTCGATGTTAACAAATTTCTCTTCTTCAGAAACACTTTCCTCTACCAATTAGCCTAAAAAAAGTGCACTCCATGAGTACTCTGCTATGCTCTGCTACCATAGTAGCTGCATTCTGGCTGGAGTGGCCAGAGATAGTGATCATGTATCTTACAGTGAGTAGCAGTCTATACTTTTCATAATAATATTGATTCTTCCAAGAAAGCCATAAGAATTTAAAGTAGTTGACTTCACTGACTCTCTGATCATCTTGGGACAGTAAAATTTTGCTTTTACAAGAGTTCTATGTCACAAACTGTATGCGCTGTGTTTTGTTGCAACTGGTCTGTTCTCTAAAGGGCAGATGCTTTTGACATCAACTATCTCATTAGGTATGTCATTTATAATATGTTCTACATCTTTCATCCTAATACTTGTGTCATCTATATGGAGAAAATTTACTGAGTCATCTGCCATGTTTAACAGCAGATAACTGATAGAATCTAAATAAGCAATGAACACACAACAGAACCTAGAGAGATCGTCCACTTTATATGGCCACAGTCAGATTCAAACACTTCCTCCCCATTTCTTGACACTAAAGCACAACCTTCTGCTTCCTACATTCTAGATATGAAGTGAACCATTGTTGAGATTTTTCCATAATCCTACAATGTTCCAACTCATGAATTCTATAGAACCACATTTCAAAAGCTTCTGTTCTCTTTTTGTCTGAACTGATTATTATTCAAGTTTCACTTCTGTACAGTACTATACTCCACACAAATACCTTCAGAAACACTTCCTAACATTTAAACTTATATGTTAGCAAGTCTCCCTTTTTTCTGAAATGCTTCTCTTGCTATTGCCAGTATGCATTTGATATCCTCTCCTGTGGCCATAAATTATTTTACCACTCAAAATAACAGAACTAATTTACTGCTTTAAGTGTCTCATTGCCTACTCTAACACCCTTAGCATTGCCTGATTTAACTTATCTACATTCCATTTCTCTTATTTTACTTTTGTTGATTATTATCTTACAACACCTTTTCAAGACATTATAAATTCCATTAAACTACTCTTCAAAGTTGTTTCCCTTTGTCATCATCAAAAACTCAATTTGAACTTTAATTCTCTTTCCAAATTTCTACTGGTTCCATTCATAGCTTGCACAATGTACAGATTTAATAAAATTGTGGATAGGCTACACTAACTGTTTCACCCCCTCCACAACTACTGTTTCCCTTTCATGTCTTTTGACTCCTATGATAGCAGACTGCTTTCAGCACATGTTGTAGATAATCTTTCACTCCCCATATTTTATCCCTGCTACCTTCGAATTAGCCAGGATGATATGGCAATCATTAATGTCGAAAGCTTTCTCTAAAGTTACAAATGCAAAAATGTAGGACTGCTGGTGTTCAATCTCTCTCCTACAATAGGATGTAGGTTCAGTATTTCTCTGTGTGTACTAATGTTTCTCTGGAAACCAAGAAAATCTTCCTAAAGGTCAGTTTCTATCAGGTTCCCCATTCCTCTGAAAAAGCTCACAGCAGTATTTTGGAACCATGAATTATTAAAGTGGTGGTTCAGTAATATTCACATCTGTCATCTTTGGAACTGGAATTATTAGTTTTCTTGAAGTAGAAGGGTATTTCACCTGGTTGTTAGGTAGAACAGTCTTGTCATGGCTGGCTCTCCAAAGTACGTCAATAATTTTGAGGAGGCGATGTCATCTACTGTTTTGACTCAGCTCTTACACGCTATGTCACATTAGTCACACAGTACTACACCTCCCATCTCATCTTTGCCTACTCCCTCTTCACTTTCTGTAATACTGTCTTTAAGTTCATTTCTCAAGTATAGATCTTCTGTATTTTCCATCCCCTTATTAGCTTTCACATCTTTACTTGCTAACATCTGCTCTTAATATTCATACAGGTGCTCCTCTGTTCTCAAAAAGTCTCTTTAATTTTCTTTAGGTGATATATATATTTCCCATAGTGATACATGCTTGTACGGTCTTACATTTCATCTCTACCCATTTTTGCTTTGACATTTTGCACTTTCTGACAGCTTCATTTTTCATGTGTCTATATTCTGTTTTGTCTGCTTAATTTGCTTCCTTTAAACATTTACTACTTTTTCCAAATAAAATTAATGTGTGTTAGTGAAGGATTTCAACAGGGTATTGTCTTTTTTCCTATTTGAGCCTCTGCTGCCTTCACTATTTCATCTCTAAAATCTAATATCATCTATAAAAGCTAATATGACCTGTAAAAATATTTTATCAGTTCAAAACATTCTCTCAGATCCAAAATTTCCAAAGGAAACCATTCACTAAAGAAACATATGTTATATTAGAAATTTGCTGAGGCAACTGGTATACATTAAAATGTAAATGTGAATTTTAGCTTACTGACTAGAACATCAGTGTGATTACGTACCCAATCTGAGTGTCATCATGTTTCTTACTCTTCGGTTCATGAACCTTCTCTCTCTTTCGACTGCACCATCGCTGGAACTCCAGTTGTGCTTTTTGGCGGACATTTTCAGATTTCTATAAAATATTCATCATATGATTAACATTATGAGATGGAGATCAGGGTGGAATCTAAACAAGTATACAAAAACAAAATAAAACACATACTCAAGGTCATCTCTGTTCCCCTTCATAATCTCCTATTTTATGATCTCTTGACCACTGATATAACTAGCAATATGATTTGAGAAGAATGAGAATGAATCATGAAAGGAGAGGAAAGAGAAATGACACAAGGTGAAATGAGAGACACAAATGAAAGCATAGATAAGAAGAGCTAGGAAGAAGAGGTAAGTCTGTAAACAAGGGAGGGAAAAATACACATAAACAAAAGCTGATAGAAACATTATCTTTCAAACCCAGAGATTTCTTGCTACAGAAAATTTTAAAAAAAGTTTAAGAAAATGGAATTATGCCAGTATTAGGCAACTGAGGTCCTTGTTGTGGTAAGGAAACCTGAATAAATGAAAGGAAAATCAACAACAAACTGCAATAAACTGATGAAATTTCACTTTTGTCTTGCCCAGTCATGTTGGTTGGTTGGTTGTTTTGGGGAAGGAGACCAGACAGCGAGGTTATCGGTCTCATCGGACTAGGGAAGGATGGGGAAGGAAGTCGGCCATGCCCTTTGAAAGGAATCATCCCGGCATTTTCCTGGAGCGATTTAGGGAAATCACGGAAAACCTAAATCAGGATGGCCGGACGCGGGATTGAACCGTCCTCCCGAATGCGAGTCCAGTGTCTAACCACTGCGCCACCTCGCTCGGTTCCAGTCGTGTCACCTTGGTTGAACCTCCTGCTTTAACTTCATTGATTCCATTTTCCACAAACATTTCCTCTCTTTTTGACATGAAATCTAATCTTCCTTTTAGTTTATTTTAGTCTGTATTGTAGTTTTATAAATTACAATTCAGCTTAAACTGAATTGCATTATTAACAACAAATACTCTTATGGAGTAAATGCATTGGGCACTATGTTGCTATTTATTGTCTGCTTCCACTGACTGAATATTTTCGCAATGTTGCTCCAGAAGTACAAAACATGACAGACTCATTGGTTTATGCACATATTTTTATCCAGATGGACCCCTCATGAAATTTACATATAGTATTTTATTTAGATAATGACTATTAAGATCTATTTATAGGTCCATAAGTCATTTTTCTTTGTCTGAAATTGTTTAATATTGGTCTTTGTGTGGTTGAAGTTTAAACCGTTTGCTGTGAAACTGCTGTAGGCCTGTTCAGTTATCTTTAATGCTGTATCTGGTGTGACACTTGATTAGTTTGCTAATATATGTGGTTGTAAAATTATCTCCTTAGGGGTATATTTGTGAAACTAATGCATGATGGTGATGAAACTGTATTTGATGGAGTAAATATATCTTTAATGCTGTATCTGGTGTGACACTTGATTAGTTTGCTAATATATGTGGTTGTAAAATTATCTCCTTAGGGGTATATTTGTGAAACTAATGCATGATGGTGATGAAACTGTATTTGATGGAGTAAATATAGTACTCCAGTATCTGGCTGTTTATTAGTAGTTCCCACTATTTGGTCAGGAAGTAATCATTGAAGTTGGTGACTAACAATGTCAGTGTGTCAGCGTCTCTGCTACGACTATTATTTGACAACTCAATTATATTAACATCACTGTTTTTGTTTGATTCTTGTTTAACAATGCTCTGGATTGTTTTTGCCTTATGCTTGGAGTGTTAAACTTTTTTGTGCACATACTTTACTTTTCAAACAATGGAAGATCCAGGCTGGGATAATGACAGTAGTGTGAAAAGGATAGACTGCTACTCATCATATAGTGGAAATGTTGAGTCACAGACAATGTTGAGTAACAAACAGGCACAACAAAATGACTACTAAACAAGTAAGCTTTCAGCTGAAAAGCCTTCTTCATGCAAATTCACACAAATGCAATTCACACACACATGACCGTTGTCTCTGGCTGACGTGACCAGACTGCGAGAAACTGTACATGGTGTCAGAAGCATTCTGGGTGGTAGGGGTAAGCAGGAGGCTGGGGTGTGGATTGGGGGTGCGGGTGGGGGGTGAGGGAGGGACAGCAGCGTAGAAGTGGGAATGGTAAAGTGCTGCTTGTGGGAGCATAAAGGGGTGAGTTGGAGAGATGGCAGGACAGCTAGGTGCAGCTTGGAGGTTAGATGGTGGGGAAGGGGGAGGGGAGGGGACGGAGAAGTGAAAAAGGAGAGAAGCATAAAGAATGTGGGTGCATTGGTGGAACAAATGGCTGTATAGTGCTGGAGTGGGAACAGGAAAGGAGATAGGTGGGTGAAGAACAATGAATAATGAAGGTTGAGCCCAAGAGGACTACGGGAATGTAGGATATATTGCCGGGAGAGCTCCCGCCTACACAATTCAGAAAAGCTGGTGTTGGTAGGAAGGCCCAGATGGCACAGGATGTGAATCAGTCATTAAAATGAAGAATGTTGTGTTGGGCTGCATGTTCAGAAACTGTGTGGGCCAGCTGTTTATTGGCCACAGATTTTCGGTGGCTATTCATGCGGACAGATAACTTATTGGTTGTCATTCCTACACAGAACACAGCACAGTGGTTGCAGCTTAGCTTGTATATCACATGACTGGTGTCACAGGTAGCCCTGCCTTTGATGTGATAGGTGATGCTTGTGACTGGACTGGAGTAGTTGGTGGTGGCAGGATGTGTAGGACAGGTCTTGCATCTAGTTGTATTACAGGGATTGCTTACCAGTTCCACTATATGGTGGGTAGCAATCTATCCTTTTCAAACTACTGTACTTTTCTTGATACTAGACTGAAGGATTGTAACAGATTCAACTGTGGGTTCTGGGTGAAACATTGTACATTGTATTAACTAAACAAAAAGCTTTTTAGGCTTGTTTCACAAATTGTGTTATTGTTGTATGATGTAGGTTTCAGGTTATAAGCCCATTTTCTAGTATATAACTGATTCAAAAGATGAAACCAAGCAAAGGTAGACATGTGACATGATTCTTCAGTTTCTCCTGGTGTATTTGTTGAGTGAACAGTCCTATAATGTAATGTCAGTCCACAGTATCCAATGAACACAATGTTTTGGTGATCAGACATGTTGCCATTGCCAAGTGCATTGATGAACTCTCAGTTCATAGCACACTGGATGATGATGACATGTTTGATGGCCAAAATATTGTGCTTGTTGGACACCATGGAGAGGCAGTACACACATCGACTGTTCAGTCATGTAAACTTCTTAATCTACTGATTCTTGACTTGAACTGTGGAAGTTATTACTGTGGACAAATTTGACACAACTACATTTGTATTCTCCAACATCCATTAGGAAACATTTACAATAACTATAAATAACAAACACTGGACTAGATCTAAGTGCGCAGGAATTTGTGCCATTATCTAAATGTGAAAAAAGGCATCCAGGTTCTTCTCCTCCATAAAGATCATAACATTGTCTAAAAGCGGTGAAAATTGAATCACATCTGCTCAATCGATAACAGAAGTTGGATACACAGTCTGCTTTTTTTAAATTTCTAGTATTTCTAATTGAGTGAGCTTTGCACCCTTTCCCTCTGTATGTAGGATACCTACACCTATTAGTTGTTGTTTTGGTTTAAATAGTGTTTGGCGAAGGATGATTCTGGCTTCTTTAATCTCCAGCTTCTGTGGAGTTCTTTGAGATTAGTACAGACTGACTTTTCAGAACGTCCAATGTAGCAATACTGACACTCTTGGCAGAAACCCACTTTTCATACTGGCCAGTTGAGTATCTTTTCAACTGAAGCAACATCTATCTGGTACTTGCAGGAAATAGAAAAATGCAGACAAACACTTTGACTTTAACATTGCTTATTCTATTAGTCTCTTTTGATGTACACAGCTTGTTCTCAAGCATTCCTTTGAAAGACTGTATAGATACTATGCCAGAATCATTGTATTTACACATCATTAATCAGGAGAACAATTGAGCATAGTTCGTACAATAGAATGTTGCTTAAATCAAAACTGTCTCTGTTTTCAAGGGAGCTATTATAAGCACATAGATGATCTGACAATGGACTCACCCTTATTTGTCTTGCTAGCAGAAATGTTCACGGACAAGTGGGAGACTGATTTTCTTGAGAGTGAACCACATGGCGAAATGTGTATTGCTACAGCTATGTTAATTTTATTCTGTGTATATGGAAAAGTTCCTCCAGACAGATCCAGAAGTTCTTGGGAAATATGAACCAGTGGTATACTAACCTGAAAGTCAATATGGAGTTAGGAAGTTCCACCATTAATTTCCCATGCATGAACTTACGGATAAAAAATAGAAACCATAAATTTTAACAGAAAGTCTCCTTTACTGACATGATCATCACAGTTTCCTCTCACCATGCAACAGCACACAATCATTCAGCATTCTACCACATGATCCACTGCCTCCTTTCTATTCCCATGTCCCAAGAAGACTATGATGAGAAACGTAATACAATAAAAACAATTGTTACAAATGATGAATCTGAATTCACAATCATTGACAACATTCTCATTAAAAAAGCTGTAGAATGAAGCCAGATCCCTACTGTACCCAATGAACAATGCAGATAAACCAAAAAGGAAATGGTGTTGGTTACCTTTTATAGGTACAATTTCTATTAGCATAAACAACATATTAAAATCAAAGGGTTTCTCCATTTTTTTCTCTGTCCCACACACATTAGTTACATGTTATTTCAATTCAAAAAATAAGCAACTGGCCATGATGAAAATGGGCTTTATAAGATCTATATCTACATCTGTAATCAGGAAACAACTGTGAAGTGTACGGCAGAGGGTACATTCCACTATTCCAATTATTAGGGTTTTTTCATGTTACATTCACATAAGGAGAGTGGAAAGAATGGTTGTTTAAAGGCCTCCATATGTGCTGTAATTAATATAATATTGTCCTCATTATCCCTATGGAACTGATGTACAGGGGGTTGTAGTACATTCCTATAGTCATCATTTAAAGCTAGTTCTTGAAACTCTGTAAGTAGGCTTCCTCAGAATAGTTTGCATCTATCTCCAAGAGTATGCAAGTCCTGTTTCTTCAGCATCTCTGTAACACTCTCCCATGGATCAAACAATCCTATGACCACTCATGCTGAACTTCTCTGTATATGCTGAATACCCCCCGTTAGTCTTATTTGGTAAAAGTCCCACACACTTGAGCAATATTCTAGGATGTGTCACACATTATCTGGTAAGAATGTCAGCCTTGCTATACTGGACAGACTGAAGATGACAATCTGTACTTGGCTCAAAGAACACCACAGAAGCTGAAGATTAAAGAAGCCATATTGATTGTTTGCTTAAACTGCTTACACAAAACTGACAACTACATGATAGAACAGTGTGAGCTTCCGGAGCTGGCAGTCAAGTGTGCATGAGGTGTGCTTGCATGTGTGAATGAATGTATGTGTGTTTATTTTTCTGACAAAGGCTGGGGCTGAAAGATAATGTGCAACTGATGTCTGGTTGTGCCTGTCTGCAAATAAATGTGTCATCTTTACGGTAAGTAGTGCTTTATATTTTTCTTGCATTATAGATGTAGAAGTACTGCACATTGACAGAAAGGGTGCAAAGCTCACTCAATTAAAAATATTAGAAATTAGAAAAACAGATGTGTTTATCTCAACATTTGCTGTTGAATGAACAGACTCAATTCAATTTTTCGTCCCTTTTAGACAATGTTAAAATCTCTACATATGAGAAGAACCAGGATATTTTCTTTCAATTCCTTTGCACATAGCTTTACTCCAGTGATTTTTTATTGAGGGTTATTGTAAATGCTGTCCTAATGAATGTTGTAGAATGCTTATGTAACTGTGTCAAAACTGCCAACAAAACCTTTATAGTTTAAGTAAAAAACTGATAGATTAACAAGTTGACATGATTATCTTTGCTTGGTTTTCACCTTTGGGGTCAGTTGTGTACTAGAAAATGTGATGATAACTCAAGACTTAGGTAATGCAATAATAATAAAGTTTGTGAAACAAGGCTAAAAAGTGTTTTGTTTAGTTAAGACTGAAGAACTTTACCTTATTGTAATGGAGTTTGGTTCATGGTTACGACTTATTCTCTGAAGTGGGTAGAGGTTTCTCTCTATGGCACAAGATACTTTAATCCCTCAGATTATCCATCCTTTGCCCCTGCTTCTGTTTGATTGTACCCCTTCTGTAGAACAACAAAGGACTTAATGTAGTGAAGAAACATCTTGGAAGGAAGAGTTAAATCTTTCGCTGACAATTTCTGTGTGATGTCTCATATCAGTACCACACTACCAGCATCTTTGAGTTGGCAACAGAATTGCAAGTTTCTGTCAAATGCCAACAGTGTTCATGTGGGACCCGCAGACCCAGCAAATCACACCCTCTGTGCCACACCTCCATTGGTTCTGGGCTACGAGCACCCTCTGCCACTGCAATTCAGGATGGCTGGTGGGAGCCACTCAACCCACTTGCACCTGGACATTCTTCACTGCAACACCAGTGTTCCATTATGCATTTGTTTTTCTGTGACAATATGAACCTGACTGCTCAGCTTGTTTTACTGTTAACATTTGACCATTATGCTATCACCCTTTCTGTCTATGTGCAGGACTTCTACATCTATAATGCAAGAAAAATATAAAGTGCTACTTACTGTAAAGATGACACATTTATTTGCAGACAGGCACAACCAAACATCAGTTGCACATTAGCTTT
Source organism: Schistocerca piceifrons (assembly GCF_021461385.2). Lineage (NCBI taxonomy): Eukaryota > Metazoa > Arthropoda > Insecta > Orthoptera > Acrididae > Schistocerca > Schistocerca piceifrons. The sequence continues at coordinate 101,656,758 of NC_060138.1, read as the reverse complement.
CAGCCCTAGCCTTTGTCAGAAAAATAAACACACATACATTCATTCACACATGCAAGCACACCTCATGTACACTTGACTGCCAGCTCCGGAAGCTCACACTGTTCTATCATGTAGTTGTCAGTTTTGTGTAAGCAGTTTCAGCAAAAAATGAATATGGCTTCTTTAATCTCCAGCTTCTGTGGTGTTCTTTGAGCCAAGTACAGATTGTCATCTTCAGTCTGTCCAGTATAGCAAGGCTGACATTCTTACCAGATAATGTGTGACACATCCTAGAATATTGCTCAAGTGTGTGGGACTTTTACCAAATAAGACTAACAGGGGGTATTCAGCATATACAGAGAAGTTCAGCATGAGTGGTCATAGGATTGTTTGATCCATGGGAGAGTGTTACAGAGATGCTAAACATCTTGGAAGGAAGAGTTAAATCTTTCACTGACAATTTCTGTGTGATGTCTCATATCAGTACCACCCTACCAGCATCTTTGAGTTGGCAACAGAATTGCAAGTTTCTGTCAAATGCCAACAGTGGTCATGTGGGCTAGCAGACCCAGCAAATCACACCCGCTGTGCCACACCTCCATTGGTTCTGGGCTACAAGCACCCTCTGCCACTGCAATACAGGATGGCTGGTGGGAGCCACTCAGCCCACTTGCGCCTGGAGATTCTTCACTGCAACACCATTGTTCATCCTAGTTGATTGTGTGATAGTTGGACTCTGTTTCTTGCAACATTATTTGTATTGAGTCCTTGTATGCTTGAACACATACAAGTTAAGCAAATCTTCTGTTTGCTGTGTTACCTTGTTCACTAATTATTTCTGCTCCTGTCCAGCTTTCCTGTCATGACAGTTGCCACACCATTCTGTAGCCCACCTCTCCTTAATCATCGTGTATGAAGTTCCACACAACGGTCTGTTTTGTAAATCCATTCCTAGCGTTTCTTTCACAGTTTTTTTTTAAACACTGTGATCAAGCCATTGGTTATGTTTCCGTTATGCATTTGTTTTTCTGTGACGATATGAACCTGACTGCTCAGCTTGTTTTACTGGTAACATTTGACAATTATACTATCACTGTCTAAATTACTGTGGTTTTTCAGCTTAAGAATAAATTGTCAGTGGCTCTCACACCTCAAAAGCCACTCCTCATTGGGAATGTCACAGTAGGAAATATTCAAAACCTGGAAATCAACTACAGTGTTCTTGATCAGAACTATCAGAAAAGTGTGAAAGCCTCCACTATGAAGAGTCTCCAGATTAATCTGTACATCATTATTAATCACCCCCCTAACTTTCTTTTAGGAAACTTGAGACACTTCCTTCTGGTTATCAACTGCTGTAGCACAGTGGTCAAAGGTCTTTTAAACACAATGGTCATTAACTTTTAAGACCTAGGTCTTAATAATGATTTTTGTATATGTAGTGACTTCCTATTTTCTTTTACTAGCTCTACAATAGTATTTTATTAGATTATATACAGCTAGATCCATCTCTTTCATTAATACACAACAGTTTTTTGTTTATTTTCAATACAATGAAGATCCTTTTTTTTTTGTTCTACATCAGCTTAACTGTTCAGAATAGAACAAAATAGAATATTTATTCAACTTTAAACATGTTTACATGCAATTGGTCTCATCATATAGAGTTTATATACATACATAGTTACAACAGAGCTCTGTGCCTAACTAATTCACAATTATGTTATAAGAAGGCATTTATTTATTAATTCAGTAATGCACATTATATACAATCTGACCTTTGTTTGTAAATGTAGCACAATAGGCCTGTGCCATAATGAATCAACATGTCACATTAATAACCTTATAACAAATTAACATTTAAACAATGTAAATGCTAGTATGGAATAACAGCAATATGAAATGAATAGACTGCTTCTCACCACGTAGAGGAGGCATTGCAGCTGCGACTTTTTGTATTTACATTTTTATAATTTTTTATAGGTACTGGGGAATCAAAATTCCAAGACAACTATTACGTGTAGCTTGTCCACTGTGTGTTAATTTCTAGTGTTATGGTAGTGTATTAGCATCCTAAGGTTAAAGTAATCAAGGCTTCCTTTAGCATATACCAGGCAATGTGATAGGGACAGTCATAATATTCATCCCCTTGAAATGTGTCTACATGATTCTCATGGTATTAATCCCACAGCACATTGGATAGCCTTTTTTGCCATTTAAATGCAGTCTTTGATCTTGGTGAGTTTCCCCATAGCAGAATTCCACATGTTGAATGTGAAGTGAAGAAAGCAAAGTAAGCATACAGTAAGAGAGTTTCACTAACATGGACTTTCAGTTTATTCAACAGATAAGTCACACTTGACAGTTTGGTGCAAAATTTATGTTTGTATATTCCAGCTAAGACTTTGGTCAATATGGAAGCCAAGAAGTTTCATTGGTTTAGTTTCCTAATTGGGTGCATTTGAATTTTGTGCACTGGCATGAAACAAGAAGGTATACATAACTATTACCATCATTACATTCTCTTGTATTCTGAGCAATTAATGTGAAGTCATCTGCATACAGTATTGTCTCAAATGGTATTTGAAGGGTATGTCATTTATGTATACAATAAACAGAATGTGTCCAAGAATGAAAGAATATGATTTTTTGTTATTTTCACGCACTAATACTTTCTTATTAGTTAGGTATGAATGCAGCAGGAGGAGAGCATTCTTCCCTCTTCTGTTGTACTGTAGCTTTCTTATTAGGATGTTATTCGACACTTCATCAGAGGCTTTCCTTAAATCTAGCAGTGTCACATAGGTTACAGACTTACTCTCAACACAGTCATATACTTTTGTTATAATGCTGTCAACTGGCTTCACCACCGACAGGATGAATTTAAAGCCATACTACGCACAACAGAGTAGGTTATTATATTCAAAATATTGGTTCATCTGCTGATGCACAGTACTCTGTTATTTTAGAAATTATTGGGACAGTTGAAATGGGTCTGTAATTGTCAGTTGATCCTGTCTTATGTGTATTACACAAAGACTTGATTATGGATGTTTTTAGCATTCTGGGTTGACACCTTCATTTAATATTTTCTTTATTATTTTTGTTCAAAGGTATTATTATCTGTTTTTTATGTGTTTAGTAACATAATTAGAAAGACCATAATGCTCTTCAGCCTGAGTTTGGCTATTGCCTCACTGACTTGTCTATAAGTTACGTGACCCAACCTGAGACTGTCAGTTGCTTTACTGTGTAATGTTAGCAGTAGTGCTTCTCCCTCGCCCACATCTTCAATGTTGTTTTCTGAGATAGGATAGTCAAATAACGTATTTAATGTGTCAGGACATGTTGGAATACTGTACTCCTTCTTTTGACGATTTATTTCTGTTTCAATGACAATTGCTTTATATTTAAAGAGTGTAAAACATTGGCCTTGTTGCTTTGTTTTCAGATCTGTAGTGCTTTTTCATGTTCTTGTATTTATTATTATCTGCTTCAGTGTAATGCGACCAATCACACTATGACAGCACCAAGATACAGGGCTACTAGAAATGATTCATTCAATTTCAAAACTCTATATTTTCCAAAGTATTACATGTAAAAATATAACTGATACATGAATAGAACTGTAAACTCTCCAGGTTTCCATTTTTCAGTCTACAAATATGTTATGAGTGCCCCCTTGACCACACAACACATGTCCAAGTGATAGTCAAGTTCATTCCATACCTTATGGAGCAATATCCTGTCAATGGTCATCACGGCAGCATTAATACATTCTCTGAGCTGTTTCAGTGTTCTTGGCAGTGGGGATACGTAAACATGGTCCTTAATGTACCACCAAATGAAAAATTTACAAGGTATGGGAGTGACATGGTGGGTGGGTTGGGGGGCTTGGGGACAGAGCCCCATCACCTTCACCACTATTCCCTATTTAGTGATATGGAAGTTTGTTGTACAGGTAGCCTTAAATGGACTGGGACCCATGGTGAGCTCTGACAGTGATCTCTCTCTCTCTCTCTCTCTCTCTCTCTCTCTCTCTCACTCACACACACACACACACACACACACACACACACACACGCACACACACACACACACACACACGTGCATCTGAGGTGCCTTCTGCGGATGACGTAGCACTGCTGCATGTGTGGACTTTCGAAAGTATGTGCACACATCACTGCATTTATGATAGTAGGTGACTTTGCCTAAAACACCCTGAAGTTCTTTGACTGACATAGGGCGTGAGAGTGACACAATAACAGAAACATATTGATGCAGGGGTTTGAAATCCTCACAAGAAACTTTAAAACCAAGATAAATGATAGAAGGTTGAAAAAAATATGATATTTTTCTAAATTAAAGTTCAACTTGGCCACTTGGAGGACAGAAAAAAAAGAGTACGGAGATTTTGTAAATGTTCCTCAATGGAGGCTCCAGAAATGACTGTCATCAAAATGTAAGGAAGTGGCAGTGTGAGGAGTGAGTTGGACAGTGGTAGGTGCTGGAGCAGGAAGGCCTCTTCAGGCATGGCATGTTAGGATTTGAGGCATGTGATTTCTCTTTCAGATGACTGGACTTCGGTGTTCTGCTTAGGGCTGTGTGTCCAAGAATTAGCTTACATCCTGGCAGCTCTGGAGGACATGAGGCAATCAAAGCTATTCCTACTGTGGAAGTTTGTGGCTGCAGTGCCTTTGTTAAGAGGGAAGCGTAGCATCTTAGAATTATGGTGAAGTACCTTACTTCTGTTAATTGAATTTTGGCACAGTGTGAGGTTCACAAAATGTTCATTTCTATTGTCTTTCGCAGCAGCTGTTGTTTTGAAGCATAGTTACTGTATTAAATTTTTGCATCCTTCTTCTGTCACAGAAGCTTGTACTAAAAAAAAAGTCTGTCTCCTAATAATTACATGGTATCTAATTATGGAAATTGAAACTTAGTGTTAGTGATTAGTTCTCAAGGGTCTGAGATAAGTCTCTTTGCCCCTGTGACATGAATTGTTGAAAATATTTGCTTTCATAATTGTGACAGTTAAGTGCAAAGCTCATTTGTTGTCTTCAAACACAGATATTTTCATAACTGTATACAATATTTTTTATTTCCCATGTTTTCAACAGTACAGTGTGGGTCAGTGTGACAGCATAGTAAAGACTTACTTGAATGCAAAGTAAACACTGCAGCACATGTTTGGGGATGTGCACATTTATGAAATTTAATCATTTTGGAGACTTGTTGTTGTTTTTGTCCTTAACATGCTCAATTAATTAACTGTTGAAAGCTTACAAGTAATTTTTAATTGGTTTGATTGATCTTTTAAGAATATGTTATTCAGTAAATAGTAGAGTCATGGATCACACTCAACCCTTACTTAGGCCTAGTCCTCCCCCTCCTAGACAACCCTAGCCCGCATCTCGTGGCCGTGCGGTAGCGTTCTCGCTTCCCACGCCCGGGTTCCTGGGTTTGATTCCCGGCGGGGTCAGGGATTTTCTCTGCCTCGTGATGGCTGGGTGTTGTGTGCTGTCCTTAGGTTAGTTAGGTTTAAGTAGTTCTAAGTTCTAGGGGACTTATGACCACAGCAGTTGAGTCCCATAGTGCTCAGAGCCATTTGAACCATTTAGACAACCCTATACAGTAGCTGTGTACCATTTTGGTAGCAAAGTGTGGTTGTCTTTAGGTGTTGGAGATTTTTATGGTATTAGACATCATTTATACAAGTTCTCTTTTCGTAACTGATTGTTGTAACTAGGTGAGATTGTCGCTTTCTTGGATTTTGGTATTGCATATCCATTGCCTTCCAAATGGAGCCTTGAGCTATAATTACAGTGGAGTGTTTGAGAAAGGAACAGCTTCAGTATGAATCTATGATCCGAAACCTTTTGGAGGATGTGGGCATTTATGAGTCATTGGTGCAACTGTAGGTGGTGGCTGGTGTTCCAGTACACAGGTAACAGCGGAGCTGGTTGGGCAAGTAAGTGTTACCATGCAGCACTGCACCACTTCCCTATGTGACCTTGAGGAAAATTTGAACCTTTAAAAAAACAGTGTTCCTTCATGTCATCAGATTTATCATATGCACACTCAAATTTTGCACTGGCTGTGGTGGGTAGAGGACCCAGTTGTATTGCTACTGATTCCATATTTCAACCCGTTATCAAGCAACTACATAGCAAAATACTTAGCTTACAAATTGGTTTGAGTAACATAGAGTGTGGAGGACATTGGGTTGGTAGGGAGGTAGATTCTGAGGTTGTCGAAAGGGAGTTAGTTCTTCCAGGACCTGGAACTCAGGAGGTGGAGGATGCATAAGTGCCCTTTGCTAAGTTACCTAATCCTTTTGTGCATGAATTACATGGGGTAGAGCAGCTCAGCATCAATACTCAGGAGGAACAAGTTGAGTTTTTGTGGTTTATTGTTATGTTAGAGGAGCAAGTCAGTGTTTTCCAGCTGTCATGGGAAACTGTTTTCTGGTTGCTATACCCATTATGTTAAGGGTCCTTGGTGGGGCTAATTGGGGAGGTCCTTGCAACAGGGGTCCATCAAGGAGTTGTATGCATGCGTACTAAGAAAGCATCTATCATCCAGAGTTAAAAGTGACCTTGTTAATGGACATTTCTATAGTGTTCAGGATACTAACGAGGGTTTGGCTAAGTATGTCCGGGAGGTGTGTACCGCTGCTGTAGCCTTTGATTTGTGAATCCTTCAGCTGGAAATTTTTGCCACTATCCTGCAAGGCATTAAGTCAGAAGATCGGTCTAGAGTCTTGCTTGCAGAGCGCCCAAGGACTTACCGCAATTTGGATGATCCTGTCGTGCTTGTGGAAGGAGTTACACTAGCAAATCAGAGTAGAGGATACACCAGGGCATTGGTTTTAACACATGTGAATTCCCATCCTCTTTTAGTAAAAATCACACTATTAGAGAAAATTGTGACCAGCCTGGCCATCCTGCCTGACAGTGCCCGGGCTGATGTTAAACATGCTCCACGCAGTTGATGCCACAGGAGCAGACAACGTGGTGTTTTCCTCTGTCATGTCTGCTCACTCTAAGGCATTCAAAGTTGTAACTAATAATCCTATTCCATTTTCATGTACTTATATTAACAGTGAGCCCTTGTGTGCATTGCTCGATTTGGGTAGTAATGTTTCCTTGATGAGGCAGCAGTGGTACATTAGGTATCTCCACAGTTGTAAGTTTCCAGGTTGCATTTAGTGGGTTTTTCTTGCAGAGCTGTTAATGGTGTTGCCCTTCCTATATTGGGATGTGTACAGGTCTTTTGTCATGTTGATGGGTTTTCCTGGCCCATAAGGATTTTGGCCACAAAGGGTTTGAATACTGATCTTTTATTAGGTTGTGATTTTGTGAGTAAGATGGGTCTACTTTGGTTTCCATACAGAGGTGGAGTTTCCTTTGTGCCATCATCTAGCCAAGTGGTGTTGTGTAGCAACCATAGTAGTGTGATCAAGGAAGGGGCATTTGGAACCTGAACGGGCTCACGCTCTCCTTATGGTATTGCGTAACTTCTCTGAGGTTCTAACCGACAAACTAGGTGTTACCAGTCGTATAGAGTATAAGATTTTGCTGTCTATCACATTCTGGTTAGGCAGTTGTTTATCAGTTGTTGCCTCTTACAATGAAAATATTGCAGGAATTGGTGAATAAAGTGCTCACAGAAGGCATTATACAGCTGTCCACCTTGCCATATGCCTACCAATATTCAATAATGGAGGGAACTTAAGGAGGTTGTTGATTATCAAGTTCTTAACCACAAGGTGATATTGGAGTCTGCACTCCTTCCCAATTTGCAGGGGCATTTATTGTGATTTTTGGGGGCCCATTATGTTTTGGTAATTGACATTAACCAGGCATATTATGAAATTCCCCTATCTGAGTAATCAAAGCTGGCCACCACCTTTTGCACAGGTTGGAACCTGTATAATTTAATCAGGTTCCATTCAGGTTGTCCACCAGAGCAGCAATCCTATCAAGGTTACTTGATTCAATACTAGGAGATCTTAAATTCAAATATATCTACAATTAATTGGACAATCTTGTTATTTATAGTTCCTATTTACAGTTCCTACTTTGATCATCATATTCAGCAGTTGCCCATCATATTCAGTGGTTGTGTTTGATTTTGGGACAGTTGAAGGGAACTGACTTCAGAGCGAAGGTTACTAAGGTCACTCCAGCTCGTAGGGAGATTTCCTTTCTTGGGCATTTAGTTTTGGCAGACAGTGTTACAATAGATCAGCTGAGGACAGGGGCCATTTATAGCTTTAATCCTCCAACAATAAGAAAGGAGTGGCGCATTTCAATGTGATGATCAACTATTTCTGGACATTTGTATCCAAATTTGCCAAATTAGCAGCTCCTCTGAATCTTTTGTGCAAGAAAGGAGAGCCCTTTGTGTGGACAGGCAGTCAGCAAGCTGCCTTTGTCTCTATTTTATGGTTGCCTTAAGTAAAGCTCCCATTTTGACCATACCTTGTTTTAACTTGCCCTTCATCTTTCAGACAGACACCACCAACTCTAGAGTGGCAGCCATTCTTCTTCAGGAGCAAGAAGATGAGCAAAGGCTGTTGGTCTACATTTCCCGAAGTTTATTGGCATCAAAGAGAAAACATTCTACTTACAAACTGGAGGCACTTGCTGCTGTTTCTGCCCTTGAGAGATTTAAATAATATTTGGAACACTGAGAGTTTATGCTCTCAGTTGGGTTCTGGCCGATCCTCGTAAAACTGGATGCATTGCATGATGGGCAGTCAGGATCTGCTCCTTTTGGTTCAACATGCCCCATGTAAAAGAGTGTGAAAACAGTGTAGCCAATGCTCTGAGTAAGATGTTTGGGGTGAAAGAAGAAGAAGAAGAGTGCTCTCTAGGTATCGCTGAGCTGGTGGAGCAGTAGGTTAATTTCATTCTTACCGATATTCCCACACTATTTTGCGATTTGGTTGGGCATCAAGAGGAGGACCCCAAGCTGGAGTGTATGAGGGGGCAGTAAGAGTCTGGCCAGGCAAACCCAGGGTATGAGCTGAGGAGAAAAATGTTGTGTTGTAATGCAGATCAGGGGCAGGAGGTGGAAATCTGCCTTCCAGCCATGTTGACCCTGGCAGTAATTAAGTACCCTTGTAGTTCAGCGGCAGGAGGCCACCTAGGACTTCATAAAACTATTTATAAAATCCAGAAGTCCCTTACCCGATGTACATTCTATCAATATTATGAGAGGGAAACTCACTACTCACCATATAGCGGAGATGCTGAGTTGCAGGTAGGCACCACAAACTCACGCAAATGCAACTCACACACATGACTGCAGTCTCAGGCAACTGAGAGATTTTCTTTTGTACTTTGTATCAAGATATTTGGAGGATGGTTGCTTTGTTAGGACTGTCAGATGACCAGATGGAATCCTGATGGGTGTACATCTACATCGACATGAGACTACAGTCATGTGTGTGTGTGTTTTTCTTTCGTGTGTGTGTGTGTGTGTGTGTGTGCGTGCGTGTGTGTGTGTGTGTGCGTGCGTGCGTGCGTGCGTGCGTGCGTGGGTGTGCATGTGTGCGCACGCACGCACCATTATATGTGTGTCTGTTGTTGACGAAGGCCTTACTGTCTGAAAGCTATAATTGTGATAGTCTTTTGTTGTGCCTTTCTGTAACTCAGCATCTCTGCTATATGGTGAGTAGCAACTTTCATTCTCATAATACCGTTACATTCCATTCTGGATTTTCTTTTGTACATTGTATCAAGATATTTGGAGGATGGTTGCTTTGTTAGGACTGTCAGATGACCAGATGGAATCCTGATGGGTGTACATCTACATCGACATGAGACTACAGTCATGTGTGTGTGTGTTTTTTTTTTTTTCGTGTGTGTGTGTGTGTGTGTGTGTGTGTGTGTGTGTGTGTGTGTGTGCATGCGTGCGTGCGTGCGTGGGTGTGCATGTGTGCGCGCGCACGCGCCATTATATGTGTGTCTGTTGTTGACGAAGGCCTTAATGTCTGAAAGCTATAATTGTGATAGTCTTTTGTTGTGCCAATCTGTAACTCAGCATCTCTGCTATATGGTGAGTAGCAACTTTCATTCTCATAATACCGTTACATTCCATTCTGGATTTTCTTTTGTACATTGTATCAAGATATTTGGAGGATGGTTGCTTTGTCAGGACTGTCAGATGACCAAATGGAATCCTGATGGGTGTACATCTACATCTACATGGTTAAACTGCAATTCACACTTAAGTGCCTGGCAGAGGCTTCATCCAACCATTTTCATACTACTCTACCATTCCACTCTTGAATGGCATGTGGGAAAAAGGAACACCTAAATCTTTCCGTTCAAGCTCTGATTTCTCTTATTTCATTATGACGATTATTTCTCCCTACGTAGGTGGGTGTTAACAAAATATTTATGAAATTGGAAGAGAAAGTTGGTGATTGAAATTTTGTAATTAGATCTCGCCGCAAAGAAAACCACCTTTGTTTCAGTGACTGCCATCCCAACTCGCGTATCAAATCAGTGACACTCTCACCCCTATTGTACAATAACACGAAATGAGCTGCCCTTCTTTGCACTTTTTCAATGTTCTCCATCAATACTACCTGGTAAGGATCCCATACTGTGCAGCAATATTCCAGCAGAGGACAGACAAGTGTAATGTAGGCCATCTCTTTAGTGGGAAAGCGCAGTCTTTGTTTTGCCTTCCCCACAATATTATCTCTGTGGTCTTTCCAACTCAAGTTGTTCATAATTGTAATTCCTACCCCTGAGACTACAGTCATGTGTGTGATGGGAACTACTTCAATCTACTCAAGTTGAGACGCCATTTGAAAGCCTTTTTATTGGTTACATCAGACCTCTGTGTCATACCCAAGGTGGGTATTGATATAGTTCTGTCATCGTTGAAGGGTTTACCAGATTTAGCTGGTTGTTTCTGAGTAGGGGCATTATAGCTACACAGAGTATTAGCCACCTGAGTAGAATTTTTACTTGGTTTGGTCCCTTTGGAGTTCTGGTTAGTGATAATGCTGCTGCTTTTACTTCTAGGGAGGTTAGTAACTTTTGTTTCCACTCCGGGGTTAAACATGTCATCACTATGCCCTGTTATCCCCAGCCACCAATTGTGGAATGATTCAATCGTAATTTGAATCCTCACTTATTGCCTTCTACTCTGAGGATCAAACTAGTTGGGACTGTATGTTGCCCTGGTTAAATTTCGCTCTTACTAACACTAGACATGAAACCTGTCAGGCTGCTCCCACTTCGCTTATGTTATCTTATCCCCTTGATTTTCCCTTGGCCAAACTGTGGTAGATATAGGTCTGTTGCTCAATAACCCAACTGCTGAGTCTATCAGCGATGCCTGATGAAGGGCCAAGGCTAACATTCGGTGCACCTATTAGCATGGAATCAGCATAATGCAACAGGGGGCATTTTCCAAGAAACATTCAAGTCAGGGATATAGTCTTTGTCAAAAATGTTGGGGTAGCGATTCACGCAGTAAGGTTCCTAATAAGTTGTTTCCCCATTTTCTGGGACCATATAGAGGGTTGGAATTCCCACTCGTCGCACTCCAGGTTCAAGAAGGAAGACGATGGAGATCAACTTAGGGTCCATAGTTGAAGGTTTGTAAACCCTCGCACAGGGTTTCAGTTTAAGGAGTGGGCGGGTTGGGGGGGGTGGGGGGGTGGAGAGGAGTTTGAGGATACTGTGTTGACAGGTCACAGTCTGCCACGAGCCCTCTTTGCCTCTAGAAGAGGGCATTCCATCTTTACGTAAGCATGTGGCAGTGTGAGGAGTGAGGCAGGCAGTGGAGTAGGAAGGGCTCTTCAGGCTTGGCACATTGTGATTTGAGCTGTTTGAGTTCTGTATCAGACAACAGGAATTAGGTATTCTGCTTGGGACCATGTCTCCAAGAATAAGTTTTCATCCTGTTGGCTCTGGAGGACACAAGGTGGCCGAAGCTAATCCTACTGTGAAAGTCCATGGTTGCGGCACCTTGGTTAAGAGGGAGGTGTGTCATCTTAGAACTATGGTGAGGTACCTTACTTCTGTTGAGTGATTTTAGGGCACAGCATGAGGTTCACAAAATGTTTCTTTATATTGACTTTCCCAGTGTTGTCATCTGCTTATGTGCCTTACCAACCTTCATGACTATTAGAATTCTAAAAATATGGGCTCAATCTTCCTGCTTGTTTAAGTGTCGGTCATGGGTATGTTGAGTGTAAGTTCAGGAGGCCCCCATATGTTTGTACCAACTGCTTATTATACCAGCATAAATTTGTGATTTTCTGTAATTAAGGCATACTGTGTTTTTACCTTCTCATATGTGATAGCTTTGTGGAATTTGGGTTAAGTTACCTCATTTATTTCTGTGAGTGGCTTTGATGCTTGCCAGTTGACTTGTTAATTCTGGGAGAAAAGGGTTTATAGCATTTAAAGTACTGTCTCCTAATGTAATCAAAGTTCATTTGCCAACTGTGTGCTTTCATTCAAATCTAGTTGATTTTCCATCGTGTGTGGCAGCCCCTAGTTACCATTAAGCCATCAGGTGCAGTCTTGAAACAGAATTTCAGTTGGCAGCCAAATCTGATTATCTCCTTGTTGAGATTTTGGTGAACATCCAGTAATAATGCCCTGGTTTTTTCTTTTCTTTTCTTTTTTTTTTTTTTTTGCTGTTAGTAGTGAAGGGTTTGGTATTTGCCCCTTTATTGGTATGTTGGTCTGTAATTACACTCATAGCCATACTGTGTTCAGTTCCATGATTCAGCAGTTAAAGACCACTTATGACTTGATTATTTGTTGAACTTAAAGATCCTTTTCTTGCTCGATAATACTAGCAGTTACTAGCACCACGCACAGAATTGTCTCAATTATCTGGGAGCTACGTATATCTGATTTATGCCAAGTAACCATCTGGGTGCAGCCAGTTGGATTCTGAGGTTGTGGGTTGCACTGCCTCTGCAACAGTACTCAAGTGGGCAAAAAAAGAGAGAGACACAACATTGTGCTTGTTTTGGTTTTCTTAATTATGTATTTTTTTGGAATTTCGTGTGTGTGTGTGTGTGTGTGTGTGTGTGTGTGTGTTTGGGGAGCTAAATGTAACTTTGAAGGTCATTGTTTTATAAGTCTTCATTTCTTTGCTCAGTGGTGATGTGGAACATTCTGTGATACCAAGCTACTGTAAATCAGTAAACCAGCTGTCAGAAAATATTATAAGGTGAATTGCTAAACTTTTGATACAACTTCTTCTTATTGCAGCTGTCATTTTGAAGCACAATGTTGTGTCTCTCTCTGTCTCTCTCTTTTTTTGCCCACTTGAGTACTGTTGCAGAGGCAGTGCAACCCACAACCTCAGAATCCAACTGGCTGCACCCAGATGGTTACTTGGCACCCAGATGGTTACTTGGCATAAATCAGATATACGTAGCTCCCAGATAATTGAGACAATTCTGTGCGTGGTGCTATTAAATTTTTGCATCATTCTTCTGAAGTAAGCTTGTACTAAAAAAAATTCTGTGTCCTAATAATTACATAGTATCTAATTATAGGAACTGAAATTTGGTTGATTGTGGTTAGTTCTAAGGGTCCGAGACAAATTTATTTGCCTCTGTGATGTGAGTTGTTGAAAATATTTGCTTCCATAACTGTAATAGTTACGTGTAAAGCTCATTTGTTGTCTTTGAACATAGATATTTTCACAACAATGACAACATTTTTTACTTCCTACATTGTTAATGGTACAGTGTGGGTCATTGTGACAAGTTTATTAAAGTCTTACTTGAATGCAAAGTGAACACTGCAGCACTTGTTCAAGGATGTGCATGTTTATGAAATTTAGCCACTTTGGAGACTTGTCATTGTTGTTCTTCTTCTTCTTAACATACTCAACTAATTAACTGCTGAAATCTTACAAGTAATTTTTTAAAAATTGGTTTGATTGAACTCTAAGCATAAGTTGTTCAATACATATTTTGATCTTGAATGATGTGCAATCCCTACTTAGGCCTAGTCCTCCCCTCCTAGACAATCTCACACTGTAGCTGTGTACTACATGCATTATCTACAGTAAGAAATGTAAGTGACTGGACTACTCACGTGTAGGTCACTAGGCCAGAGAATTGGCCAAGAATAGGTACACCCTGTTTATTGTAATTTACTAAGTTTCGTGACACAGTGAGAAGTGGAGGGGAGACCAACTACATATGAGTTTGCGGGTTTAACAAGGTTACTGCACCTCCTGTATCTACTTGCAGGTGCAGAACTTTACGAAAAACCACAACATCAGTGAGAAGCTTATTTGGTGCAAGAGAAGTAGCCAATACAATTTTTATGTCCATATCCACATTAGGATCATTGTGCTGAATTTCTGAATTACAAACAGAAGCAGTGTCTTCTTTGTTACAGTTATGACAGGTAGCCCAGCATTTTGATTAACCTGGGTGCTCATGGTTAATGAAACAATAAGTGCAGGTTGGGAGCATTGAACATGTGCATTGCTGTTTACTGGCCTGTTTACTTTGTTGGTGTGGCTGCTGCTGGGTGTGAGGCCGGCTGACTTAATGCTCTGATTGTGTGTGGAATGCCGCAGCTGTGTCTTCTCCTTGTGAACTATCTGAAGCTTGGCTCAGAGAATAGAGTTGAATTGCTGATATGTCACACCATGACTCAATTTGGTTACCCATAGCTCACGACACCTTGAATGATTGTGCAATAGCTAAAACCTTGGAGAGGGATGGATTTCACCCTGGAGGGTTGTTTTTGTTGTTGTGGTCTTCAGTCCTGAAACTGGTTTGATGCAGCTCTCCATGCTACTCTATCCTATGCAAGCTCTACATCTCCCAGTACCTACTGCAACCTACATCCTTCTGAATCTGCTTAGTGTATTCATCTCTTGGTCTCCCTCTATGATTTTTACCCTCCACGTTGCCCTCCAGGACTAAATTGGTGATGCCTCAGAACATGTCCTACCAACCAATCCCTTCTTCTAGTCAAGTTGAGCCACAAACTCCTCTTTTCCGCGATTCTATTCAATACCTACTCATTAGTTATGTGGTTTACCCATCTAATCTTCAGCATTCTTCTGTACCACCACATTTCGAAAGCTTCTATTCTCTTCTTGTCTAAACTATTTATTGTCCATGTTTCACTTAAATACATGGCTACACTCCATGCAAATACTTTCAGAAATGACTTCCTGACACTTAAATCAATACTCGATGTTAACAAATTTCTCTTTTTCAGAAATGCTTTCCTTGCCATTGCCAGTCTACATTTTATATCCTCTCTACTTCAAACATCATCAGTTATTTTGCTCCCCAAATAGCAAAACTCCTTTACTATTTTACAAGTCTCATTTCCTAATCTAATCCCTCAGCATCACCCGACTTAATTTGACTACATTCCATTATCCTCATTTTGCTTTTGTTGATGTTCATCTTATAGCCTCATTTCAAGACACTGTCCATTCCGTTCAACTGCTCTTCCAAGTCCTTTGCTGTCTCTGACAAAATTACAATGTCACTGGCGAACCTCAAAGTTTTTATTTCTTCTCCATGGATTTTAATAGCTACTCTGAACTTTCCTTTTGTTTCCTTTACTGCTTGCTCAATATACAAATTGAACAACATCGGGGAGAGACTACAACCCTGTCTCACTCCCTTCCCAACCACTGCTTCCCTTTCATATCCCTCGACTCTTATAACTGCCATCTGCTTTCTGTAAAAATCGTAAATAGCCTTTCGCTCCCTGTATTTTACCCATGCCACCTTCAGAATTTGAAAGAGAGTATTGCAAACAGCATTGTCAAAAGCTTTCTCTAAGTCTACAAATGCTAGAAACGTAGGTTTGCCTTTCCTTGATCTTCCTTCTAAGATAAGTCGTAGGGTCAGTATTGCCTCATGTGTTCCAACATTTCTACGGAATTCAAACTGATCTTCCCTGAGGTCAGCTTCTACTAGTTTTTCCATTCGTCTGTAAAGAATTTGCATTAGTATTTTGCAGCTGTGACTTATTAAACTGATAGTTCGCTAATTTTCACATCTGTCAACACCTGCTTTCTTTGGGATTGGAATTATTATATTCTTCTTGAAGTCTGAGGGAATTTCACCTGTCTCATACATCTTGCTCACCCGATGGTAGAGTTTTGTCAGGACTGGCTCTCCCAAGGCTATCAGTAGTTCTAATGGAATATTGTCTACTCCGGGGGCCTTGTTTCAACTTAGGTCTTTCAGTGCTCTGTCAAACTCTTCACGCAGTATCGTATCTCCCATTTCATCTTCATCTACATCCTCTTCCATTTCCATAATATTGTCCTCAAGTACATCGCCCTTGTATAGATCCTCTATATACTCCTTCCACCTTTCTGCTTTTCCTTCTTTGCTTAGAACTGGGTTTCCATCTGAGCTCTTGATATTCATGCAAGTGGTTCTCTTTTCTCCAAAGGTCTCTTTAATTTTCCTTTAGGCAGTAGCTATCTTACCCCTAGTGATATATGCCTCTCCATCCTTACATTTGTCCTATAGCCATCCCTCTTTGCCATTTTGCACTTCCTATCGATCTCATTTTTGAGACGTTTGTATTCCTTTTTGCTTGCTTCACTTACTGCATTTTTGTATTTTCTCCTTTCATCAATTAAATTCAGTATCTCTTCTGTTACCCAAGGATTTCTACTAGCCCTCATCTTTTTACCTACTTGATCCTCTGCTGCCTTCACTATTTCATTCCTCATAGCTACCCATTCTTCTTCTACTGTATTTCTTTCCCACATTCTTGTCAATGGTTCCCTTATGCTCTCTCTGAAACTCTGTACAACCTCTGGTTTAGTCAGTTATCCAAGTCCCATCCTCTTAAAGTCCCACCTTTTTGCAGTTTCTTCAGTTTTAATCTACAGTTCATAACCAATAGATTGTGGTCAGAGTCCACATCTGCCCCTGGAAATGTCTTACAATTTAAAACCTGGTTCCTAAATCTCTGTCTTACCATTATATATCTGCCTTCTAGTACCTCCAGGATTCTTCCATGTATACAACCTTCTTTCATGATTCTTGAACCAAGTGTTAGCTATGATTAAGTTATGCTCTGTGCAAAATTCTACCAGGCGGCTTCCTATTTCATTTCTTAGCCCCAATCCATATTCACCTACAACGTATCCTTCTCTTCCTTTTCCTACTGTCGAATTCCAGTCAGCCATGACTATTAAATTTTCATCTCCCTTCACTACCTGAATAATTTCTTTTATCTCATCATACATTTCATCAATTTCTTCATCATCTGCACAACTAGTTGGCATATAAACTTGTACTACTGTAGTAGGCATGGGCTTCGGTCTATCTTGGCCACAATAATGCGTTCACTATGCTGTTTGTAGTAGATTACCCACACTCCTATTTTTTTTATTCATTATTAAACCTACTCTTGCATTACCCCTATTTGATTTTGTATTTATAACCCTGTATCCACCTGACCAAAAGTCTTGTTCTTCCTGCCACTGAACTTCACCAATTCCCACTATATCTAACTTTAACCTATCCATTTCCCTTTTTAAATTTTCTAACCTACCTGTCCGATTAAGGGATCTGACATTCCACGCTCCGATCCTTAGAACGCCAGTTTTCTTTCCCCTGATAACGACGTCCTCCTGAGTAGTCCCCGCCCGGAGATCTGAATGGGGAACTATTTTACCTCTGGAATATTTTACCCCAGAGGACGCCATCATCATTTATTCATACAGGTATGTAGGGTATGCTCTTGCATCCAGAACTAAACGAATGATAGCACCTCCCTCCATCTAATCAGCATAAGGCTCTTTAAGCACATCAGATGCAAAATGATAAAGACTACGTAACTCATGGAGTTCCACTGCCAATGATCTATAGGACTGATGTGGTTGCTTCCTATAGTGGTAAAACTCAACCTGGGATGCAATAACATGGGTGCGCTTATAGCAGTATTTTGAAAGAAGTTCACACATTTGGTCAATCATTAAAGGAGGCAGATCCTGCAAAGGTGTGAACTGACATAGGACTTGATACACTTTTGGTGATATCTATGAAAGGAACAAGGCATGACATAAAATAGTGTCAGTGATCCAAAAAGCTTGAAGTGTTGTTGCAGGTGTTTCTTGTATGTGTCCCATTCCTCAACAGACTCATTGTATGTAGAAAAGGGAAGCAGGTAAACCATGGGGGCCATGGAGGACAAAACAGCAGATGACAGAGATGAAGGAGCATGCTGACTACACAAAACAGAAGCCAATGATTGAAATACCTGAGTCTGATTGTTCAGCACCTGCAACTGCTGCTGCAATGTCATGCTTGCTGTTCAACCACCAACATAAAATGTCCTCTGTAACACTATCAGTCATCATGAGAATAAATGGAGGTCCTACTAGAGTAGAAAGTTGTATGGAGAACAGAACCATGCTCGTCGCCAATCATGTTGTAATTAGGTATAAGTGCAACATGACCAACAGACTGAACACAACTTTATTCCAACAAAGCATTAACAAATTGAACACAGTATATAGTAGCCTTGCATTATCTATTTGTGGTGTATACAACTTTGGAATGGGAGTTTTGCCTGCAGTATTTCTGGTAATATCTAGGGCATATTTCCTCAATGATTTCAGTTGCTATATCTATCAATGCTTTGGTTGACTCATTAGCTTCCATATTAGGTGCAATTAGTTCATCCAGTCTATTAATTGTAATCTAGATCTTACTTTGTTTAGGTTCCGTTCGTTGATGGATTGGAATACTCTTTCCTGATCGGTGTTTGCTTTATTATCTAGAGGAAATCTAAGCCACAACCTTTTATGATCAGAATACCTAGTTTAAGTGTATTAGACCGCATAATGCCTCTGGGAATACAGACAATTCACAGTTTCACTTTCTTTACATTCTTTCTTTATTTTATGGGTTTCTGTAATAGTGGAACTGTTCACCTATATTATTTTTTGTCTAAATATAGCTAGTGGGACAGGAAAGAGCTGTGTAACTGTTAGTACATAAAATGTTCAATATGTTCCCTCATTCATACAATATAAATATGATAACAGTGCACTTGTTGAAAATACTAATTATACAGTTATACCAACATATGTAGTAAAATTTTGGAGCTATCCCACACTGATCTGCTCTATATTATTATTTTTGCTAGTGCCAATATGTGCTGTCTATGACTCAAGACATCTGAGTGCCCGCTACTACACAAAGGCTACAACAAATAGTACTATTTTGACATCTTTCTCTCTCTCTGATCCCCCCCCCCCCCCCCTCCCTTCTCCCACATTCTCTCCTCTACATCTTTGTCTCCCTTTGTTATTTCATCCTCACAACAGGTGGGTGCATCTCATTCTGTGGCCTGAGAGGCCTGACCTTTCTTTTTTTAGAAAAAATTTCCCGACAGGACAGTATATGTACTTTTTTTGTATGTGTCTATCAACAGTGCTTACATTTTTCTGAAGGTAAATACTGTCCGCAATTCTGTATTTCAATTTTACAGTTTTTTGAGATCATTTTCTTTTTTGATATAATTCCTTTATTTGAAAAACATTCCAACTAAGCTGCACAACACTGGAAATCAATATTATTTTTCCTAATGTACACCACATACTGTCCAGCAGACTAAATCTTAACTATGACTTTACAGTACCAGAAGAAAGTGATATAATACAAGCACTAAAATTTCTTATTATTTATTAATTGTTAATGGTTTCAACAGAACTAGAAACTAACTGTCTGTGGGAGATCCTACGGAATAGCTAATTGATCCACAGTTAACTTTTTAAAAAAAAAAGAATTATAAAACTATTTTACAATTCCCTTGAAAACTATTTTTTCTTGGGCATTATCAAACAATGCAAAATCCTCACCTCTTGTTGCTGTTTTTGTTTCATTCTCTCCCTCTCACGTGCTGCACGCTCCTGCATTAACTTGCGAAAATACCACTCCTCATAAACAGCTTTAGACAATAGTTCACGATCTGTTGAGTAAAAAAAATGAAAAACTGTAATGGTATCTCTCACAATACTTTCTATGTTCCAAATATATGAAAATCATCAACAAATTATATGCTTCCCTTCAAATTTGAAACTATTAAATCTATTACATGAGGCTGTTGTTAATTACAATGAAAATTCTTATTTTTAATTGAATTTATCCAGCACAATTCTTTTTCAAAGAAAATTTAGTATTAGTGAAAAGTGAATTGTGAGTAGCAGTAGCAGTATTTATTTTTATTTATCTTACAGCTCGAAACATGTATTTAACATGCATGGACAATGTTACAGTAATTACATTTAGATTATTGGTACACAATATATATAGATTACATGCTATTAAGTAAAAGATCATTTAAGTATATTTAACATAGCATTCCTGAGGTCAAATCATGTCAGCACCATACTGTATGGGCACTTCAACATAAGCCATTTTTTTAACTCATTTTTAAAAATTCTACCAGAAAGCTGTTTCATGTTGTTTGACAGAGAATGATAAAATATTGCTCCCTTAATGAATGGGGTATTTGTTGTTAGATTCAATCTTCTGCTCACCAAATGAAAGTCTGATTTGTGTCTTGTATCGTAATCATGGATTTCCATATTCCTGTTTGTCACTTTTTTGCCTTTTTTCACTAATAATATTGATTGAAAAATATATACTGCATAGATAGTCATAACATTAAAATTAATAACCAGGTTTTTGCATTAAGTTCTGGGTCTTACTTTTGCCATAGTTCTTACTACTCTTTTCTGCAATACAAATACCCTTCTTATATTATATTGGCTACACCCACCCCACAATACAATTCCATAAGATAGATGGGGATACACCAACCCAAAATACGCTATTTTTATTGCTTCAATATCTAGATATAGAACTAATCTCCTTAGTAAATACAGACTAGATGTTATTTTGCCACAGACATGATCTATTTGCTGATTCCACGTAAGTCTGTCATCTATATATATCCCCAGAAATTTACATTCTGAACAGGTATTTTCCTGAATGTCCTCATTTACAACAATATTTTTATTTGAGCCACTTGTCTTAAAATAAATTAAATTAGTTTTGTTAATATTGACCCTCAGGTTTTCTTTTTCAAAATGTGTTTGGGCTTTTTCAACAAAATTCTGTACCACTGAATTTAGCCATCATTACTACATGCCCAGCAAACCCCAGAGGTTTCATCAGCATACATAGTAATACAATGTAGTAGTAGCAGTAACAGTAATAGTAGTAGTAGTAGTAGTAGTAGTAGTGTAAGCAGCAGCAGCAGCAGCAGCAGCAGTATAATGAGAAGAAAGAATGCATTTCCTTCTCTTTGAAGTGCACATTAAATAATGCCCTGGTCTCAGAGATAAATATACATTTCTGAAATGGACTTGCAGGCATATTAATAATTTCAGTGTGCTTACTCAAATGAGTACTGCAAACCTGGTTTATTCTTCATTGAAATAGTATACACAATCCTGTGACAAGTGACCTCCATAAGTTTGTTTTCACTGAAAAGGCATACATGATCCACAGTGTTATGCAATAATAGACGATTTTCATAAGTTTATTGTCCTCAATTTGTATATAGTTGATGTACTCATCACCAGAAGTGCTGTTGCTGTTATTTATGTAATGATGATTTTGCAGTCACGAAAAGCATTTTGAATAATGGAATTTTGTGAACAGAGACTGCTGTGACAGTGCAACAATTTCAAACTAACATTATAAATACTCATCTCAAAGAAACTTTACATCATTTGGTGCAACAGTTTTGAAACAGCTTATGTCTTTGCAATAAAAAAGTATTTGTCACCTGGGGCATTAAGGGAGACAGTGGAGAAGATCCCATTTGCACATGTAAGGAGTACACAGAAACTAACAATGTGAGCCAGTTGAAAAATTAAAAGCAACATTATCTACTAAAAAAAAGAGGGGATCCACCCTGTAAGCTACACAAATCATGGCTCACTCAAAGCTGAAACATGTGGACAAGTCATAGTACATTAGTGTCTTCTGACAAGGGGATCATCAGATGTGTAAATAACAGATTTTGATGGGTCTCAGATATGTTTTTTATTTATTTATTTATTGATTTATTTAACCTGGCAAGATTAGGGCCATCAGGCCCTCTTGTACATCTAACCAGGCATTCTACTTATTTTACATTCATATGTTTTAGTAGGCATGTTAAACTACATCTCGTACAAAAAGTGAAATAAACAATTAGAGAGGCACACCTGGAAAAATACATACATACAGAGTTTATATTCGTAGATCATAAGTACTGTTATAATTAGACATTATTGAAGAGACAGATTTTAGATAGGAGTGCTAGCAGCAGGGAGTATGAGGGAGACTCATGCTGAAGGGAGGAGAAGAATAGAGAGACATGATGAAACATAATTAAGGAAATATAAAGGAAAAGAGCTTCTGTAAAGTTTGGAAGGTAGGAGACAAGGTACTGGCAGAAGTAAAGCTGTGAGTACCAGGTGTGAGTCATGCTTCGGTAGCTCAGATGGTAGAGCACTTGCCCGCGAAAGGCAAAGGTCCCGAGTTCGAGTCTCGGTTGGGCACACAGTTTTAATCTGCCAGGAAGTTTCATAAAGGAAAAGAAGATTGCGTGGCTAAATAGTTCAAATGGCTCTGAGCACTATGGGACTCAACTGCTGAGGTCATTAGTCCCCTAGAACTTAGAACTAGTTAAACCTAACTAACCTAAGGACATCACAAACATCCATGCCCGAGGCAGGATTCGAACCTGCAACCGTAGCAGTCTTGCGGTGATTGCGTGGCTAATAGAGATAGATGAAGAGGAAGGCATCTCAGGAGCAAGATAGGAGACGCTAGCTTTGCTATTTGACAGATGAGAGGATTGGCCTTGTACATTAATTTTGTGGAGAACATTATGAGGATGATAGTAGGAAATGCTTCAACTTCTTCTTAAAAGCAGCAGGAGATTTAATTTTGCGCAAGGTAAGGGGCAGTTTGTTCCAGAGGCAGACAGCAGCAACTGAGAAGGAGTTTGCAAAAGTTTTTGTTTTGTGAGTGGGCACAGTTAGGATACCAAATAAGAGTGACCTTGTGTTTCGATTATGATGGCATGACAGGTTTCTAGTCTCTGAAGCAAGGTACTGGGGTGCTTGCGCGACGAGGAGTCAGTGAAGTACACATAGAGTGTGGTAGTCACGCAATTTGTCCAGCCGCACCCACCCTAGCTCGGAGTATGAAGCACTAACATGATCATATTGGTGAATGTTGCAGGTGTAACGCACACAGGCATTCATGGTTAGTTCTAGCCGTCTTTTGTTTTCACTACTCATGCCTTGTTGAATCACATCACAATAGTCGAGGTTCGGTAGAACGAGTGCTTGCATGAGCTGGCGTTTCAAGTCCTGTGGAAATATGTTCTGAAACTTTATGAGTGCATAGAGACAAGCAGATGTCTTTTGGCACACTGCAACTGTATTCTCCGCTCAGCTGAGATGCTCACCCAAAGTTACACCCAAGTTCTTAACTGTTTTCTGATGTGGTATTGGAGTACCGTCGAGCAGAAGCAGAATAGGAGGTAGCCGTTCGCGGAAATCTGAACTTATTAATTTCTGATGGGCTATTAAGATTACTTGCGTCTTTTTTGCATTTAGTTTAAGCCTCAGGTTTTTCACCCATGTCACTACTGAAGACAGATCATCATTCATCTGAGCGATTGCAGTGTTTACATCTTCAGGTCTGACACTTAGGTAGAGCTGGAGGTCGTCGGCATAGAAATGATATTTACAGGAGGGCAGAACCGACAAAATATCGTTGACATATAAAGAAAACAAAAGTGGTCCTAAGACTGATCCTTGTGGCACTCCCGAGGAAACATGTTTCCAGGAAGATTTTTCATTTACGCAGACAACACATTGCTGTCTGTCTTTTAAGTAGCTTTCAAACCATCTCATTGCACTATCTGAGAAATTAAGCTGTTGCATTTTTCTGAGCAATATGTCAAAGTTAACAGTGTCAAAAGCTTTGCTGAAGTCCAGTAGCGTCAATATTGTTGCCTTTTGATTGTCGATGGCATATTTCAGGTCATCAGTTACTTTAATTAGAGCAGTGTTTGTGCTGTGATGTTTACGGAAACCAGATTGAAATTTGTCATATAGGCTGAATTCATGCAAGTGTTCAGTGATTTGGTCATGAACAATATATTCAAGTGCTTTGGAAACAGCAGGCAGTATGCTAATTGGTCGGTAATCACTAGGCAGTTGCGGGTTTTCGATCTTAGGGGATGGGTCGAATTATGCTTCTTTTCCATGCAATGGGGTATATTCTGTTCACGAGGGAAAAATTAAATATGTCAGTTAAGACAGGTACTAAGATATCGGCAACATTCTTAATCATGGTTATACCGATAATGTCATTGCCTATTGCATCAGAAGAGATTCTCATTATTGCTTTTCTTGCCGTATTTGTTGTTACATGTTTTAGCTGGAAGGTATTGTTGTTAGTTATCCTGTTTGGGGATTCTTGTAGATGGTAATTATCAGCCGTGCAGGTATTCAGAGGTGCAGAGAAGACTTCATTTAATTTGTTAGCTGACACATGAAAAGTAGTTTCCGATTTTGCCTTTCCGACCCCCAAGCTATGGAGATTCTTCCATAGAGTCGTGGGCGTCAGATCACTGCATACAAGGGAGCGAGCGTGCCTGATTTTAGCATTGCGAATGCATTGTTTCACTCTGTTCCGTAGCTTTCTATATTCTTTGAAACGCTCTGGTTTTAGATCTGCCTTGAAACGCCTGTGGGCAGCATCCCTATTAGTCATCATTTGACGTAATTCAGCTGTCAGCCATGGAGCAGGAGATTTTCTTACACGGATTGTGCGCACAGGTGCATGTTTGTCATAGAGGGCAGTGAGTTTATCACCAAGTTCATTAATTTTGCCATCAGTTGTAGGTTCTCTGATTATTTGATGCCATGAGATTTCTGAGCAATCGGCTGTTAGAGCGTCAAGGTCAATACGTTTCATGTTCCTACAAGTTATGTAACGCGATTTGATCCTTGGGGGCTGCACAGAGTAGGCCAGGAATATTACATCATGTGCTGAGAGGCCAGGGACCGATGTTTGGCCAACATCTCTTATTTGTCAGTCTGTTTCGTTGCGATTACGTCTATAAGAGTATGACTGTGCGCCGTATGGTGTGTAGGTTGTAATGGAAGAATGTTCATGCTATTTCAACTAAACAGTCTTCTTAGGTTTATTGCGGAGGGAGTGTCTCTTAGCAGGTCTATGTTCAAGCCACCCATTACGATGACATGTTCGTATTGACACTGAAGTGAATGTAATTCTGACTGGAAGGAACTCATTGAGCTTATTTTTGGCTTGTACACAACGCCAGTCAAGAACTTCCGACTTTGTATATTTATTTCAATGAACATGAATTCAGCCTCTTTTTCTTCAGCAGGGTTTGACGTACATAAGACTTTCGCTTTGAGATCTGTTCGTATATACACGCCGACCACGCCACCTCGCTTTTTTGGTCTGTCTGCCCTAAGAAATGTGTACCCTGGGAGATGAATAGATGCAGAGGATATGTGTGGTTTCAACCACGTTTCGGATAAGAGGATTACGTGGTAGTTTAGTTGGTTGAAGAGGAGGCTAAGTTCTTCGTAATGCGCAGGTAAAGACTGGATGTTGCAGTGAGCTGCTAAAAGCTCTGACGCGTTCCGCTGAGCAGCCTGGAGTAGGGTGGCAGACTGGTTTGTCCCTTTGTTAGGCACTACCTGCCGCGAGGGGCACTGGCCGGTGCTTCCACCAAGTGACATAACACAGGGGTGTCCAAGATTTTGTGCGCCCTGTTTGTGACTCCACGAGAGCCGAGAGAAAGGCGACTGCAAGAGATTCCCTGAGGTTGCAGGAGTATAGAAAATGGGTTAGTGGTATTCGGTGCAAGGAGAATATGACCAAAATAGTGACGGCTGTGTGTCACTGTGTATCCTATGTCGTAAGAGGAGAAATGTAATTAGCGTATTTGAAACAGCTTAGGGTGGAAATAAGGGAAAGGGGAGTGATTTAAGAAGCTGATGCTGCCAGCAGAGAGAAGTAAGCTTAATAATTAATAGATTATCGTAGGAAGGTAGAATTAAATTGAAATTTACTAAAGTGATACTGGTAGTGATTATCGTAGGAAGCTACAATTAGATTGAAATTTGCTAAAGTGATACTGATAGTGATTTTTGTTATGAACAATTTAAACTGAAGAGATGGGTGATTAATGAACTAAAGGAGAGACTAATAATTGCAATAGAACTATTACAGAATGGAAGAGAATAAACTGAGAAAAAGTATTAGCAGTAACTAAAATTAAGTATTGGTTAGAGCTACAGATACAAAAAAATAGTAAAAAGTTAATTCAGTTACAAAAACAAGTAGTTGAAGGTACAAATATGGGTATAATTAAAAAGTTAATACAATTACAAGACTATATCTGAGTATAGGGCTGTTACAATTTGCAAATGGTGTTAAGTTTGCACTTTTGGCTCGAGTAGCTTCACTTAATACTATTCGGTTCTGTCATGTTTGTGACTGTCTTCTTTCCAGCTGCTGTCTTAATGATTACTCTGCCATCCTGAGTCCTCACATTCTGAAGACCGAAATGGGATATGGCACTGTTTAAAATCTTTAGCCGTTCGTGTGTCAGATCTTCCCTTACTGTAAGCCCTGTCCTTGCTAACTTCTTCTTCTGGGTAAAGATCTCTGCTCTTTTTTGGTATGAGACAAATTTAATTATTATTGGACGAGGTTTGGTAGCACCTGGTAGTTTTCGTCCCACCCGATGGCTCCTGTCAATGTCTGCCTTGGTCACTTCAACGCCAAATTTTTCACGCGCAACCTGTATAAGCAGGTTGTCTGTGTCTTCTTCCTTATTTTCTGCTACTCAAAACAGCCGTAGACTATTTTGCCTTTGGTACTGTTCTAGCTCGTCTGTTGTGGCAGATAGTTTCACTTCCAACTCTCGTGCCTTTTTCTCATATTCAGACACAGACTTTTTTAGTGCTGTAATTTCGCCAGTATTGGCCTCAAAAGTTTCACGCATTTTGGCCAATACTGCTGCCATTACAGTATCTGATATAGTGCCTGCTATCAGATCGAGATTGTTTTTATCGTGAAGCGCAGCGTTTACCTCAGAGCGGACCAGCTCCGCTTTACCGGGAGCCACGGCCACACCTTCCGCCAAGAGCAGACCCGCCGCACCTGCGGCTTCCCCGCTGCTGGACGCACTGCTGTTGACTCTTCTGTTTACCATTTTCTCGAAGATATAGGTGGAGCACAAAAAAAAAAAAAAAAATAGCACTACTGCACAGAACACTGTTGTTTACACAATTTCCACTGGTACTAGACAACACCACCAGCGAGAACACCTTCGCATTCAACTAAATTTCGCGAGCCGAACTTAACACATGTTACACTGCAGCCGCCATGACACTACATGACATGTTGTAGAGGGACACGCCCTGAGTACGAAGCTATTCACATTTTTTGTGATGGGCCTTGGTTTTCGAAAAAATTGATTTTGAAGTTCACTGTGTGCTGTAATACACTTAATGTTAGCCATGTTCCAACCAAGTGAATGTGGCACAGTGGTTAAGGTCTACAGCTATCACGCTTGAGGTACTGTGTTTGGGCACTTTCCATGTTTTTGATTTTTTAAAATCAAAATAGTCCAACATTTTTCCATTTTATTTTACAGAACATCAAAATTGTGTGAAATTATTAAAAAGTTTGAATTTTGTGGGCTCGGTCAAACAGAAAGCAGACTGTCCACGCGGACATCCTGTGCAAACTCTGTGTATTGTAACAGTGTATCAGCTTGGTCACTGCCTTTTATTTGGCTACAGCAATATAATTTCATAACACACAGAGTTCGTATTGACAGTTCTCTGTGTATTATGAATATGTATTGCTGTGATCAAACAAACGGCGATGACCTAGCTCCTAAACCACTAGTCCTCAACGTCCGTTGCTCACAACACATTGTTAGTGCTGTGCGTGTTTGAAGAATATTGTGAAATGGACGACCCAAGTGTGTCTACAGAAGTGCAGTCAGAAGAAAATACATCAGAGGTAGAGGAGTTGAATGGACTATCAGGATGCGAAATCACTAACACCATCAAATATGCCAAAAAGTTGCTCATGATTTAAGTCTTCTAACAAATACACCACCCAGATTGATCTCTGCTAATTCAATAGCAATTGGCAATGAGATATGTATCACAATACAAGACCTGTTGGCCAGGAGACGGATCATCAATGGCGATGAATTAATAAACATCGAGGAAGAAGATGAGGTGCACGAGTATGAGGCAGTAAGTTTCACTTTTGTGTGGATGTTCTCTTTCTAGCAGATGAATTTACATAATATAAAGCAACTTACTTTGCAGTATATGGGAGTAGAGGGAGATGGCAATTTCATCACTGATGAATTCACACATGAACCAGCAGATTATGTGCCTCTATCCTACAAAGAATGAGCAGTTGCTCTTGCAGTAACTCATCCAAAATGGGCCTAAGGAATTTGCAGTCCCGTGGCATCTCTCAATTAAAACATAAATCAATGCTATATTGATAAAAAGAGTATGGGAAATGAGGTGGACCTCGTCATGATAAATGGAACACTATCGATCAAGAGATGTATGAATGGTTCATCGAAGCGAGACAGAATTTGGAGCAGGTAAATCATATCAAAATATATGTAAAATACATTGTAAGAGAGAGACTGGCTTGTGAAAATAATATAATTTCTTCCGTGAGCAGGTGACAACCAGAACTTTACAGCAATGGGTGATGAGTGGTGCTGTTCCTCTTTTACTGGATACCTTTAATTTCGTGGCCAGTGTGGCTTGGGTTGAATGATTTAAACAAAAGCATAAAATCAGGCAAGGGAAGATTATGAAGTTCATCTGTTTCAAAGAATGAACAATGATGGAAAAAGCAATAGTAGCTATGGAAGAATTCCACACACAAACAAAAATACTTATTGGTAATTTTAACCTCAACTACATAATCAACACCAATGAAACGGGTTGTCAATATCAATCAATATACAATAGATCCCTCTTGGAGAAAGGGGCGAGAACCGTTCTCATGCAGAGAAAAGATTTAAACAAGATAGGTCATTTGTACACAGCACAATACACCCTAACTGCATCAGGAAAGGTGATCCCTTACATCTTTTTATGTATGCAGGAACTATTGGAAAAATTTTGCCCTAATGTTCTGAAGACAGTGGATGAATTTACTCTCAAATTTAAAAATGTAACCGTGTCCCACACGAAATCAGGGAAGTTCACGAAACTGGTGTATAAAGACTTTTTAAAAATCTGTGATTCTCCCATATGTGGGGCAGGAAAAATTTCTATATATTATTGATACGTTGGGAGGGCAGACTGATCTGACCATATATGATCACATCTTTGTGGATGAGACAAAAGTGTCTACCTGCATCATAAAAGTTATCCTGCCAAAGTGTACTCCACTTTGCCAGCCTTGTGATGTATATTTTTGCTGACAGGTTAAAATTTTCATGAAGAAAATTCAGAATGCTCCCGATTTGTTGAAGACCAACAGAGCAATCATGTTCAGGGAAAATTCCATAAAACTACAGTCATTAATTTTGCATCAATTCAGGGCACCTGCTTTTTCAAATGTGATCAAATATGCATGGTTCGCATCAAAGTTAACGGATGAAAGAGAAACTTTTTTGAATGTAAATGAACAATGTTTTCCAGTATTGCTCTTAAAAACTAGATGTGCCTGCAAGACAGTAGCTTTTATGAAATGCACTTGGTGCTGTAAAACATTGTGTTTTGGAAGCTTTCATGACAGATATCATCCAGGTTTCTGTTGTGGCATAGCAAGCGATGCTGGTGATAGTGAGTAAGATTTTGTAATAATGATGTGAAAATTAAATTACTATGGAAAATTGAATATTTCTTAATGATTTCACACAATGTACACTGTTTGTTGATATTTTGTAAAATAAAATGGAAAAAAAATCCTCTACTCCGATTAAAAAAAAAAAAAAAATAAATAAATAAAATGTGGAAAGGACCTGAACAGGGTACCTCCAGCATGGTAGCTGTAGACCTTAACTGCTACACCACATTCACTTTTTTGGAACATGGCTAACATTATGCATAATACAGGGCTCAGTGAACTTCAAAATCAGTTTTCTCAAAAACAAAGGCCCATCGCTAAAAAAGCGAGTAGCCTCATACTCAGGGCATGTCCCTCTAAAACATATCCGAGACCCATCAAAATCTGTTATTTACATTTCTAATGATCCCCTTGCTAGTGCAAAAATGCACAAATTTCTCCATGGAAGTCCACAAACTGTTACAATAGAGTGGATTGCAAACACATCAAGAGCAATGTCATTTCTGAATGGGGAGGTCAGTCACCATAATGTTAGCGTCTGTGATATAGAAATCTTGTTTGCCTATGGAGACTGCGAGGATTTGCCGGAAGTGAATATGCTTTGTGCAGTGAAAAGCGTATGGTCCTCTCTTCTTCATAGGGTCCACTGTCACTGGCCCCACTTTTCTGGCTTGGAGTGCTAACTAGGGTGATATCCTTCTATTGTGTTCCTTCTCATTTCCATTGAGTTATACATAAACACCTGAATGACACTCCACCAGAATCCTGGATCAACTGCATCAAGAGTGATGACATGCCAATGCTCCTCTGGTTTCTGCTATCACATGATTTAACTCTCAATGATTTGTTTTCTTGGGAATGCATCAAGTACACAGGGTACAGCTCCAGCTGGATGATTTGAAGAATTGCATATCTCATATAGTGGAGCTAAAACAAAAGATATGATGGACACCTCTGGGACAAAGTGGACTGCCATCTAAATGTCTGCCTTATGACCCAGTGTGCTCATATTTAACACCTATAATGCCTGCCTAAGCACACAACAGAAGCACTTTTGGCTGTTAGTAAATGAACAACATGTACAGGTTGGTTCAAATGGCTCTGAGCACTATGGAACTTAACATCTATGGTCATCAGTCCCCCAGAACTTAGAAATACTTAAACCTAACTAGCCTAAGGACATCACACAACACCCAGTCATCACGAGCCAGAGAAAATCCCTGACTCCGCTGGGAATCGAACCCGGGAACCCGGGCACGGGAAGCGAGAACGCTACCGCACGACCACGAGCTGCGGACAACGCATACAGATTTAAAATTGTGTACCACTGTGAATTTTGCATATTATTTCCACGAACAATAAATCAATTTTATTTTTGCACTAATCCTTGTATTTGTAATGTCACTGGCCACTATAGGCTCATAGTTAAGACAAATACTACTAGGTCTACAGCTTTGCTTCCGCTGGTTTTTCTCGAAGTTCGAGCCTTTATTGTGGAAAACTTACAAAAAAAAAATTATGATTCATATTATTGCCCATAGCTGGCCACTACATTCTCCCATCTTTTGGATAACATACAAATCCCGTAGTGGAAGAAATGGACGTCTTTTGTGGGGATCCATTAATCAATTCAATTTTGCACTTGTTCATATGAGCCGAAGTGCTGGTCAGCCAGACTGTATGCCACTGATCAAAAAAGGTGGTAGTCAGAGAGAGCAACGTATGGAGAATACAGCGGGAGGGATACGACTTCTTATTTCAACGTTTCCATGTATATTTTGACTGGTTTTGCGATATGGGGTCGAGCACTGTCCTGCTGCAAAATTACCTTTACATGTCTATCGCTGTATTGTGGCCATTCGTGTTTCAGTGCTGGGCTTGAACGCATCAATTGCTTTCAATAATGATGTTCTGTGACTGTCTTCATCTGTTTCAGTAGCTACGAAAACGTTCTGTCTTCCACTGCAATGCTAGTCTTTGACATCAAAATCACTGATCTTAAGGCGATGAAAACATTCTCTGCACTTTTCCATTAATAGCTCCCTCACCAATGGTCTTACCCAGCATTTTAAGAGCCACGGCTGCAGATTTCTTCATGTTAAAGCAGAAAATTAAAACTTCCCGCAAATGACGAGAAATGGGTAGGTAAGTTGACATACTTAATGAAGAATAACCATATGATGCAATCACAAATTGACTAATATTTTTATGGCATTAAGTTTACAGGTGCCTAAGCTTATTGTATTACACCTGTGACCAACCACCCGAACCCCACTTTCTGCTACTGCTGTCTATTGCAAAACAGTGGAAGCAAAATTGTAGACCCAATATATGACAAGCACTACAGCAGAATAATCAAAATCACCAAAGCCTATGAACTAGTGACTAGTCTACAAATTAATGAAGAATATTTACAAAAATGTGAGAGGAGTTCAGCTGCTTCAGGGCAAAAAGTATGAAATGAATATGTGAATATGTACTGGTCAGTAGTCAGCCAACTTCAATCACAGACTATGTTAGAGGTGTACAATATGTAATAAGCAGTAAATCATTGTATATCTCATTTAAATGTGGACATTAAAAAGCCAGTCTCCCACATTAATGAAAATGTTAACATATTTTTGAATTATATGATAATGTTAAGAGATAAGCAAATGTTTTATGTTACTGTTAAGCTCAGTCAAATGTTTGGGTCAGAATAGAGTAGCCATGAGAATGCATGCTATGGAGAAAAATAGACTATGCAGGTTCATAAGCTGATTTATCTTCTCTCAGTTCTTGTTTCACTGGCCATCCACAACTCAGTGCCTTCAACATATGATGGGTTGTCACATTAACTCTTTGCATCACAGTTATTTTATTTTCTGCAATGATGATGAAGAGACTAACTAACAGCAATATGCAACTTCCTGGCAGATTAAAACTGTGTGCCCGAATGAGACTCGAACTCGGGACCTTTGCCTTTCTGGTAACAGCAATATATTTGATACAGCATAAAGCATTTAATTTGTGTTTTAGCGAGAAGTACAAAAAAAGGAAGGATAACACTGATGATGAGATCATCAGACGTGGGGTGCAAGATTCGAATGGAGAGGCATGTGGAAGGAAACAGTCCATATCCTTTTCAGAAATACCATCTGGGCATTTGTCTTAAACTATTTCGGGAAGCCTCAGGAAATCTAAATCTGGATGGCCTGACAGGGAATTGAACTGATGTACTCTCCAGTGTCAGTCCATTGTCTTACTACCTTGCTCAGTGAAAATGACAATTACAACCAACATATGTGGTAAGGTGGTCTGAAACCAAGTTTACGTCATGACATGTTGCAACTAAAACTATGTGTGGTTGCATTTGACCATGACATATGTAACACATTTTCATTGTCTATTCATATGATGAGTTACAGGTGAATAGACAGCAAAATATACAAGTTTGAACCTTGATCTGTAGGTATCTGGAGCCTTCTAAAAACAGAAAAAAGGTAGTACTTTTAAGTTTCAAGACCTTATGATTTCTTACAGCGAGTGCCTTAGTGCTGTTGTTGCTACACTAACAGTTTTAACTAGTCTATAAATATTGTCTGTCTATTAGAAATGTATGTAACATTTCATTACGAGAACACAGCGAAACAAGAAAAGTCATGCTTCGTCTAATATTTAATTTATTAATGCCTTGCTTGTTACACTATGCAGTGCTGTTGACAGACACCACACAAAAGACACATTCATGACAACGTTAATCTTTGGCTGCGATTTTCTCATTTACCCTTGTGCTGAAATATTATTATTGCTACAGAAGTAATAAGAATATTAATCACAGCAGCTTGATGCTGAGTTTGTTTTGTTCCAGTTACACATATCTACATCTGCTTGAAACTGTAATAACCACAATCAGGCTGTCACTTTTATTATTATAAGTGAGATAAGAAAAATTCTACACATTCTGTTGTAAAATTATGACTGTCAACAAGACCTGAATGAACGCTAATAACTGATTTGTACTAATAATTTCACTTGCAGATCAACACAAGTACTAGGAATGACGTACTACAATGTGTAAAATATGTTTCATTATGATTATAATAATTTGTTGGCAGCTATATTGACACATAGAAAAAGGTGTAGTTAGATGAATGATGAGCACTAACTTCACTTAACGAAGGTTTATTCAGCGCTTGAACATACAAGAGCGCGGAGCGAACTGCCTCCGGCCAGAACACATACAGTATATATACAGCTACAGAACATTCCAGTAGAATGATATTTGACATTTGTGGGTACTTCTAGAATGTACTCGAGCCGAATATAGAAATTAAAATTGTACAGTCCAGGTGAGTTTTGAACTCACGACCCTCCATGCAACAGTTTAGCCTCATAACTACTACACCATGAAGAACAGCGTCTTGGTGTTACGTCTCCTAGTGTGGGAACGAGTCATTAGTCCTGCATACTCTGACTCCCGATGACTGATGCTCGCCCTGGCGGTGATCTTAGAACTTCTTTTGCCGCTACGCTCTTCGTCACCT
This sequence comes from Schistocerca piceifrons, assembly GCF_021461385.2. NCBI lineage: Eukaryota > Metazoa > Arthropoda > Insecta > Orthoptera > Acrididae > Schistocerca > Schistocerca piceifrons. Next base: position 101,622,336 of record NC_060138.1, on the reverse strand, counting down.
TTCCGCTTGTTGCCTGCTGCTGGAGCTTTGAATTTACCTTGGGTTGCAGGATCCTTGTAGGGCATCATTCGAAGGATGGGGACCGTATCTCTGATCTTTCATTGTCTTGTGTCAGGGTCGAAACCTTCAACTTCATAAGAACATCAGACAACTGTCTTACAACATTATGAGGTCCAAAGTAGCGCCTGAGGAACTTGTCAGAAAGACCGATCTTCTGAACAGGAGTGAAGATCCAGATGAGGTCACCAGGCTGGTAAACAACAGGGCTGTGGCTCCCGTCATACCTTCGACAATCACTTTCTTGAGGCTGCAGTATGCGGAACTGAGCTAACTGCCGAGCTTCGTAAGCTCCGGTTAACACCTGGCTGATGCAGTCATCATCCATGTCATCAGTATGTAACGGAAACACAGTGTCCATTGTCGTTGTTACCTCATACCCATGCACCAGGAAAAAGGGCGTAAATCCTGTGGTGTCTTGTTGGGCAGCATTGTAGGCAAACATCACAAAAGGTAGCACCTCATCTTAGTTGCACTGCTCAACATTGACGAACAATGATAGCATGTCGACCAAGGTCATATTAAGGTGTTCAGTAAGCCCGTTAGTTTGCGGACGGTAGGCAGTCATCATGTGATGAACAATGTTGCACCGATGGTTTATCTCTGTCACAAGATTCGATTGAAAAATTTTTCCTCGATCCATAATTAATGACCTTGGGGCAGAGTGTTTTAATACAATATCTTCCATGATGAATTTGGCTACCTCATATCCTTCGGCTGTTTTCACGGCTTTTGTAATGGCATAGCATGTCAGACAATCAGTGCAAACAATAAATAATTCATCAATTGCCACTAGCAAATGTTGGAAATTGTCTGAGGAGGGCAATCCCAACACGCTGGAGAGGCATTTCAGCTGGTGGAATTGGTATGAGTCGGCCAGGTGGTTTCTGAGGGACTGCTTCTTTCCTCTGGCACTCTCGACAGTGTGACGCATAGTGATGGATGCCCCTCAGTAAACCTGGCCCAAAAAATCTCTTGCAGATCCTATCGTATATCTTATTAAATCATAAATGTCCAACCTCGGGTGTGTCATGGAATTTCTGTAGAACATCTAAGCGCATGTGTTTAGGAATCACTGGTAGCCACCTCTTTCCAAATGGATCAAGTTTTTCTGGCAATGTAATACATTAACTACCTTAAATTGTCCTTTCACATCCTCTGATGATTTAAGGTAAGCATAATTTGAGATATCTTGGTGTCCTTCTCCTGCTCAGCAGAGAGATCCTGGAGTGCAGCGAGACAGTCACTATCTTTTATTTTTATTTATTTATTTATTTATTTATTATCATCCCAATGATCACATTTGTGATATAGGATTTGTCAGGGTACATTTTAACAACTATATAATATCTTTACAAAATTTGTATCTGTGCTGAATTCATATTAATCTATCTTATGTTTAACACAATATACAACTAATAAGTGTTTTATAACATAATTTCTTATGCACTGATGTAATTTCATTTGTCACATTAACTTAAACATATATTGTTATACAGTTGCGCAGAGATATTCACTTATGCTGTAATAACATTTGTCAAGCATGTGGTTCTTTATAACAGTTTTAAATTTATCCTCATTTTCCAGCTCTTTGATATGTTTTGGTAGTGCATTAAAAAGTTTGGTGCCTTGATTACACACATGTTTCTCACTTCGGGTCCTTGTTACAGCTTGTATGTGGAGATCTTTACATTGCCATGTATCGTAATTATGGAAGTCTGTATTGGTTTTCATTTTGTCCTGATTTCTTTTGATCACCAACAGACATTTCAGAATGTATAATGATGGAATTGTTAAAATTTTCAATGCTTTAAAAATGGGCCTACAATGTGTTTGAGGTGAGCTGTGGGTCACTATCCAAATAGCACGTTTTTGTAATTTGAAAATCTCATTTAGATGACAATTTGTTTTTCCCCAGAATACTATCCCATAGGATGCAATGGACTGAAAATAGCCAAAATATATGAATCTGGTACAGTCATTACTACAAATTCTTGAAATTATTCTAAGCACAAACATGCTGAATTTAGTTTTAGTGCTAAGCTCACCACATGGTCCTTCCAATTAATCTTCTCATCAATGTGCATACCCAGAAATTTTGCACACTGTACTCTTTCAAGTTGTTTGCCCTCCATGGTGGGATTTAGGTCGTCCTGTTCACTTATTTTTCCATATTGCACATAATTAATTTTTTTTGCATTCAGTGTTAGCTTGTTAGCACTAAACCATTTTTGTATATCTTGTAGGACATGGTCCACAGTACTGTGCAATGACTGCTTCATATCACTAACTGTTAAACTAGTATCATCAGCAATTAAAATGATTCTAGCTTTTCTCTCTGACACCTGAATATCATTAATGTAAATGAGGAACAGCAAGGGGCCTAATACACTTCCTTGGGGTACTCCTACTGTGACTTCCCTTGGATCTGATCTTAGTTTAATTTTTTGATTAATATTTGGTGCTGTAATTTCAACCACCTGCATCCTCTTTTCCAGATAACACTCAAACCACTTTTTTACCGGTCCTCTGATACCTATAGCTTCAAGCTTTTTCAAAAGTATGAAGTGGTCAACAGTGTCAAAGGCTTTTGACAAATCTAGATTTATCCCAACTACACTTTTTCCCTCTTCCAATTTAGTGATTATTTCTTTTGTGTATTCTAGTACAGCTGTTCTCCCAGCTTGAAATCCATGCTGATTACTGTGACTCTATATTTCATTAGTATCTCTAAAACTTTAAGAGAAAGTTGGGAGGAGTGAGACAGGTCTGTAGTTCTCTATTTTAAGTTTATCACCCTTTTTCAACAGGGGAATGACTTTAGAAATTTTCAGTTTTTGTGGAAACACACCCTCAGCCATTGACAAGTTTGCTATGTGTGCCAATGGTTTCGCTATCTGATTAGCTGTTTTCTTTACTAATATTATTGGCACCTCATCTACTCCAGCTGACATCTTGGACTTGAGACTTTTAATCACTTTTAAAACTTCCTTTTTGTTTGTTGGAACTGCCATCATACTGCTGGCTGCCTTGGGTGCTTCCATCTTAATCTGCTCCCCAAAATTCCTGCCTAATGTCTGGGGTACATTTAAAAAGTAATTATTTATATAATTAGACATGGCATATTTATCTACCATTTTATTCTCCTCATCTTTTAGAATAATTTCCTTGTCTTTTATAAGTACCCCAGTTTCTTTTCTCACAATTTCCCATGCTATTTTAGTTTTATTTCTGGACTGTTTTATTTCCATATTATTACTTAATAACTTTGCATTTGCAATTACTCTGCGGTATATTTTCCTATACCTCTTTACATATTCTATAAAATCAGTATCTGTACACTCCCTCAACTCTGAATTCAGTTTTTTCATGTTTTCACATGATTTCTTAATGCCAAGAGTCATCCAAGAACTTGACTTTATGTGTCCAGCAGACTTATTCTGGTCAGTTTCTTTGGAAAACACATCTCAAAGTTCATCACATGCTTCATCTGTACTTGACTGTTTCATAACATCTAACCAATTTTCATTTTCTAAGATACTTATGAACTGATGACAGCTGTCCACAGAGAAGTTTCTTTTGTAAATATTATTTACACCTTTATCTTCCTTTGACCTTAAAGGGATTTCAATTGTGAGAGCATTGTGGTCAGACAATCCTAAATCTATGTTTGTTACCTCTATGTCAGTTGCTGACATATTTGAGAAAATGTTATCTATGAGGCTGTTGGAGGTGTTTGTTATTCTAGTTGAATTGTTTATGTGTGGTGACATGTTGAAACTCTTTAATATGTCCAAAAATTGCCTTTTTTGTTGACTTTCAACTAGAAGATTAATATTGAAATCACCACAAAGAATAATCACAGTTTCTTTTTTGTAAATAGTATTTAGCAACAATTCTAATTTATCAAAAAAGACTTCTATGTTTCCACATGGTGACCTATACACTGTTATGACTATGACTTTTTTCATCAGTCCATATAGGTGGACAGCACCTGCTTCAAAAAACTTTTCAATACTTAAGTTCTCTGCTTCACATTTCTTTTTAAATTCTAACTCTTGTCTAAGGTAAATACAGACTCCACCACCTTTTGCAATTTTCCTACTATAATGATTTGCCAGTTTAAATGGATTAATACGAATACTACTTATTTCTTGGTCCTTACACCAGTGTTCAGTAATACACAAGACATCAGGTTGGGTGTTACTGCTATTGCAAGTTCACAATATTTGTTCTTGAGGCACTGCACATTTAGAGTCATAATCTTTAGAACAGGGGAGTGAGCACCGATGGTATGTCTCCTTTTGTTTAACACTGTTATCTTGGAGTTTTCATTATGGTTGGATACCAAAAATCCTGTTGTACTACAGGTTTCTTGTTTCTTTTGCTTTTCCTACTTGAAGTGGATGATGCTAATTGATTGTTTATACTAGCTGTGGCACTGATGACATTTTAATATTTACTATAGCAGATGTTGATATTTTTAGTGCTTCAGCAAATGTTGCTCTTGTTAAGGTTTTCATTTCTTCTGCTTCTGCCCTCATTTGGAGTGGGATTTTAGGGAACTTTTCTACTGTTATACGGCTTATTTCTTCTAGTATCTTTTCACTCATCACCTTTTTTCCATAATAGTTCCTGTGCTGTCCATGCCTCATGAAATGATTTCTCACTGAGCTGTTTGCATCCACAAAAGTTGCACACTTAAAAGCACAGCAGATCTTCCTGAATTTATTATTTGTTGAGTTTATTTCTTTGTTTACACATGATTCTTCGATTAGATCATGTCTATGTGGCACACTCATGTCTATGTGGAACACAAAAGTCTTGATAGTCTTGCACAGGGTTTATTTAGAGATAGTTGGCATCTTGGTGTTTTCTTCCACTTTTGTACACTACGGTAATGTCATACTCTTGAAGACATAGTGCCCACCTGGTGAGTCGCCTTGTTGGATCCTTAAGACCTGTCAGACAACAAAGTGAATGATGGTCTGTAATAATTGTGAATGGACTTCCATAAAGATACTGTCAAAATTTGGACATGGCCCAGATCACAGCACGACATTCTCTTTCTGTAGTTGAGCAGTTTCTCTCAGCTTTTGTAAGTGTCCTTGAAGCGTAGGATATAACCTTCTCTTTTCCATCTGAAATTTGCACCAGAACAGAATTGATCCCATACCCACTGTCATCTGAGTGTAGTTCTGTAGGGGCTCTCTCATCATACAGACCAAGTACAGGGTCAGACATCAGAGCTTTTTGCAGCAGATCAAAAGATTCTTGTTGAGCACCATCCCAGATAAATTTAGCATCGGCTTTTAACAACTCTTAGAGTGGCCTGTCTTTGATACAAAAGCCTTTGATAAAATGACGGTAATAAGAACATAATCAGAGGAAGCTTCTCACATCTCTAATACTTTTAGGAATAGGAAATTCTGTTTTAGATCTCACCTTTTCTGGGTATGGTTGCACACTTTTGTTTGACACAAGGTGTCTTTCTTTTCCTCCAAAGGGACACTTTCTTGGATTAAGTTTCAGTCCAACTTGTTGGAGACACTTAAGAATGGCCCTGAGTCTTTTTATATGTTCATCAAATGTCTCTGAGAACACTATAATGTCATCTAAATAAGAAAGACACATCGTCCACTTCAGGTGACGTAGAAGATTATCCATCATCCGTTCAAAATTTGCTGGTGCATTACACAAACCAAATGGCATTACCTTAAACACATACATGCCCTCAGGGGTGATGAATGCACTTTTCTCATGATCAGCCTCATCTACTTCAATTTGCCACAATCCCAAGTACATGTCCGTGGTTGAGAAAAACTTAGCCCCCTTCAGACAATCTAGTGTATTGTCAGTTCATGGAAAAGGGTAAACGTCCTTTTTAGTTACCTTATCAAGCTTCCTCGAATTAACACAAAAGTGACAACTGCCATCCTTCTTCCTGATGAGGTCCACTGGTGTTGACCATGGGCTCTGCGAAGGCTGAATGATGCCGTTCTTCATCATTTTCTCTATCTCGTCGCAAATTATTTGACGTTCTGTTGCTGACAGAAGGTATGCTCTCTGGCTTATTGGTTGGCGGTCTCCAGTGCTAATCCGGTGCTTCACCATCGATTTGTCTAATTTGCTGTTCACCTGTGGATTGAAGCATTCAGAGAACTCTTGAAGAATGGCTAGTAGTGTCTCCTGTTGTTCCTTAGTGAGATCTGGTGACAGTCAAGGTAGGAGATCTTGTCTCGTAGTGGTAGCACTAATTTCGCCCACAGACTCAGCATGGGAGGTTTCTATGATGCTCATCTGTTCTTCAATTAATGGCTCAGCATTTGCTATGCACATATGCCTTGGAATGAACTGCAGTTCTCGGCAACAGTTAACTATCCACAATTCACCGAATCCATTCTTAAAGGAGATGACAGAGGCTGGGATGACCAAGTTATTCTTCAGTGGTATGCTTCTCTTACATCCCACTACAAGATCCATGGGTTGATGCATGGTGCGACACGTGACAGTTACCTTTCTACTGCTGACTGCAGGAATGATCACTTCATTCAGCACACAGTCTCCACAAACTCAGATGCGCATCTTCCTGTCCACAGTATCTCATCTCGTCTAGCATTATCTTTGAGCGACCACAATCTATAATTGCCTGAGAAGCTTTCAAAAAGTCCCATCCAAGAATGATGTCATGACTACACTCTTGTAAGATGATGAATTCTAAGGGCTGTGTATGGCCACTTACACCCACATGAGTGGTACATTTTCCTGTAGGTTTTACATATTTTCCATCAGCCATCTTCAGCAAAGATGTTTTGCTGTCGATGAATATGGTTTTCTGCAACTGGTGATGGTGCTTCTCTGAAATGACTGAATATGATGCTCCAGAGTCCACAAAGGCTTGGGCTGGTTGGCCATTCATGAGGATATCGACGTAGTTTCCTATCATTTTTGTAGTGATCGATGGCGGAGGAGTTTTCTCTTCGGCGGCCTCACTTCCAAGGAAGGTCGCACCCTTTAGTTTTCCAGGTTGTGGGAGCTAGGTGATCGGCTGGAGCTTCTAAACAGCGATGGAGACCTTGATTGGTGTGTTGGGGAGCGCCCTTTCCAGTGGCTAGCTTGCGGCGATGGTGACATACGCCGTCCTGCACCCACATCTTTTTGTTCATCTTTGTCATCCTGGAGTTGGTGTCAACTATGATCAGTCTGCTGTCTTCTGGTGCAGGCATCATCAAATATCTGACACCTTTCTCTACAATAGCATACCACATGTCCCAGTCGTCTGCATTGGAAACACACTGGTTGGTTATCCTCCAGATGTCAGTTTTCCTTTGTGCCCAAACAGGTCCCTCATGCGGCATTGTAGGAACATAACTTCACCTGGGTTTCAACTTTTTCTCCATTTTAAAGGGAAGTGAAGGACGAGAGATTGGGTTCAATGTCTGTTCCACTTCCTCCCTTACAACCCGTGAAGTGTCTCGGTTTTTTGCTCGCCGTGCAATCCAAGTGCCTTCTGAACTTCCTTTCTCACTATCTGACAAAGAACACTTGTGAAATCAGTTGCTTGCTTCATCACAGACATCAATACGATGTTTGGAAGCTGTTCAAACTTTTTGCGTGTAATGTTTTTTGATGCATTGTCTCAATATACTGGCACCATTTTATGAAGTCGTCTGCTGTCGAAACTTTCTTCAGGAGTAGGGCTTGATACATGTCCCCAGCAACACCCTTCATGAGATGTGCAATGTTGTCTTCCTTCTTCATTCTAGTATCCACTATTTTACACAGCTCCAAGATGTCTTGAATGTAGAATGCTGTAGTTTCTCCTGGACGCTGTGCCCTGTACTTTAATTTATCTTCAGCCTTGCACTTCTGTCGTTGTGTGTTGCCGAAATACTTGTGCCAGTTCCACCTGGAATACTTCCCAGCTTACCCTTGTTGTTCTCATACCATTGCTTGGCAGTGCTCTCCAAGTAGAAAAATAAGTTAGCCAAACACACGGTGTAATCCCATTTGTTAAATTTGGCTATACGCTCATATACCTTCAGCCACTTGTTTGGATCTTGGCCATCATCACCAGAGAACCTGGAAGGATGTCTCATGTGGTGTCACACCATTGCTGTCATCGTAACATCTTCTTCTTCTTCTGTCTCCGGTAGATTGTGATCTGTTGAATATGGCTCGAACTCGGGTTTCTCGCCATGTAAACGGCGGCTCTGTCGTGGCCTGATGGGAGCCACTTTGTTGTCAATAATGTGCGCTATCACGAGTTCCAATACCCAGTGTCTCCACCAGAATAATGTCATGTACAAGAAGGAGTATTTAGATGACTGACGAACAGTAACATCACTTAACAAAGGTTTATTCAGCACTTGCAGATAGAAGAGCACGGAGTGAACTGCCTCCAGCCAGAGCACATACAGTATATATACAGCTACAGAACATTCCAGTACAATGATTCTTGACATTTGTGGATACTTCTAGAATGTACTCTAGCCGAATATAGAAATTAAAATTGTACAGTCCAGGTGAGTTTTGAACTCATGACCCTCCATGCAACAGTTTAGTATCATAACCACTACCCCACAGTCCTACTCAGCTTCTTCTGCGACAATATAAACCTGCAGTTCAAAAGAGGTTTTTGTCATTTAGGAATATATTCCCAATGTATTAGTTTTGTGATGGTAATTTTTGATAAATTTCTTCTATTTGGTAAGTAGTATTGCAACTCTGGTTGCATCAGTTTATTCCAGATGAGATTTACTTTTGTTTATTTATTTTCATGTTCCATAGATGCTTGATGTGAGTTTATTGCTAGGATGTAGAATTATTGAAGTAATAACCATGTCTAAATGGTCATGCGGCTTACAAAGCAAATCATAAATAAACAGACACATGAGGTTCAAATGTTTAAACAACAAACAGATTGCAGTAGTAATAATGATTATGCAAACAAATTACAAGTATTACATGCTATTACACATAAAAAGCATTCTGCCACCAGTTGATATGCCAGTGCTATATAGTCAGTTTTTATAGGAATTAAAATTAAACACATTGTACTAATTGTTACACACTGTCAAAAATTCCTGTGTAAAGAATAGAAAGAACTATTCAAAAGATAAAGTTTCAGCCATTTTTTGAATTCAGTCATATCCCCAGTGACTGATTTAATATGAAATGGAAGTTTGAGACAAACTGGAATGCACCTTCATATGTGCTGGGTAGTTTTTAGCAGCAAAAGAATGTGTGATATTAATTATCAAATGAAATAGTTTGCTACTACACAACAACCAGTGGCTCAGGACACAACCGTTCAATAAATTTTTAGTGGCTCATTTACAAACACAGGGATCTGCTTGTATGCCACAAAATTGTGGTCATTAGAAATTGTTCAAGAGTCAGGTGGCATAAGGCACAGTTAATGAAAATAGAACACAAATAAATGTATAACATTAAATAAATCAAATGGGAATGGTCCATTATGACAAGGGTGTACTCTGACAACAAATTTATTGTTGTGACTCGCTGATCTTTCAATGTGCCGCCGCACAGTTATGCGCATCCTCTACATGCGGTGCTGTCTGCCAGCCATGCAGCAGCAGTGCCACCTAAGCGGCCAGCCAGCCAGCGGCTGCTAGACTTGGACTCAGTTATGATTTGACTGTTAAAGTGGACACATCTCTTACTCTGTTTACTTGATCTGTGACTTTCATGTATTGCGTCTTCCTTGAAATATATTCATTCAACTTGAAGTTATTACAGTTGGCGACGAGGTAGTGATTTTTCTTTTCCATCGTTGACCCACATGTTTCCATGGCTACTTTAGAGCAACTATTGCAAGGTCTCATAGAACAGCAAACGCTTCTCACAAATGCGATTTGTGATTTCTTCGTGGCATCAAATGCGGGGCGTCTCTCGTCATTGTCTCTACCTACTTTTCCTCCTTATGACAAGACAGTGGAAGACTGGTCTGATTACGAAAAACATCTTTGACAGCACTTCTTGGCATTTCATGTCGCGGATGAACAAACATGTAAGTCTCTGTTCCTTTCATGGATTTCACCTCAAATGTATCGGTTGTTGTCACCATTGGCTCCTTTGAAAGATCCTGTGCCTTTGTCCTTTGCTGAAATGTGCTCACTTCTGTCAGTCTATTTTCAAAAGCAAACACAGGGACTCCAAAGATACGACTTGGCAAACAAATGGTAATGAGATGGGGGCTACTCTGGGAAGAAGGTAGAGCTGGCAGAGGCTGCAAGTAAGATGGGGCTGGACGTTTTAGCTGTTAGTGAGAAAGAAGAGGAAGTGGGAGAATACAAGGTCTACCTGTCAGGAATCAAAGCAGGAATAGCACAATGGGGTGTAGGGCTTTACATCAGGAAAGAAATGGAACCCAGCGTAGTTACAATAAGGTATGTAAACAAACGACTGATGTGGATAGATTTGACAGTGTCTAGCAAGAAAATTAGGATTGTGTCAGTATATTCGCATTGTGAAGGGACAGATCAAGATAAGATGGATAGTTTTTATGAGGCACTCAGTGATGTAGTTGTTACAGTACAGGACAAGGACAGTGTTCTGCTCATGGGTGATTTTAACGCCAGGATTGGAAATCGAACAGAAGGGTATGAAAAGGTTATGGGTAAATTTGGAGAGGATATGGAGGCCAACAGGAACGGGAAACAACTCTTGGATTTCTGTGCCAGTATGGGCTTAGTAATCACAAACTCCTTTTTTAAGCATAAGAACATTCACCGGTATACTTGGGAAGGCAGGGGAACCAGATCTGTCATTGACTATATAATAACAGATCAGGAATTCAGAAAGGCTGTGAGGGACACACGTGTATTCAGGGGATTCTTTGATGACACTGATCATTATTTAATCTGCAGTGAAATTGGGATTGTGAGGCCGAAAGTGCAGGAGGTCAGGTCCATATGTAGGAGGATAAGAGTGGAGAAGCTTCAGGATAAGGAAATCAGGCACAAGTACATAACAGCGATCTCAGAAAGGTACCAGTTAGTTGAATGTAGTCAATTACAGTCATTGGAAAAGGAATGGACAAGGTACAGGGACACAGTACTAGAAGTGGCTAAAGAATGTCTTGGAACAGTAGTGTGTAAAAGTAGGATGAAGCAAACAGCTTGGTGGAATGATACAGTCAAGGCAGCCTGTAAAAGGAAAAAGAAGGCGTATCAAAAATGGCTACAAACCAGAACCCAGGTAGACAGAGAAAGTTATGTTGAAGAAAGAAACAAAGCCAAACAGATAATTGCAGCATCCAAGAAGAAATCGTGGGAAGACTTTGGAAACAGGTTGGAGACTATGGGTCAAGCTGCTGGAAAACCATTCTGGAGCGTAATTAGCAGTCTTCGAAAGGGAGGTAAGAAGGAAATGACAAGTACTTTGGACAGGTCAGGAAAACTGCTGGTGAATCCTGTGGATGCCTTGGGCAGATGGAGGGAATATTTTGAAGAGTTGCTCAATGTAGGCGAAAATGCGATCAGTAATGTTTCAGATTTCGAGGTAGAATGGGATAGGAATGACGATGGAAATAGGATCACATTTGAGGAAGTGGAAAAAATGGTCAATAGATTGCAGTGCAATAAAGCGGCTGGGGTGGATGAAATTAAGTCGGAACTCATCAAATACAGTGGAATTTCAGGTCTTAAATGGCTACACAGGATAATTGAAATGGCCTGGGAGTCGGGACAGGTTCCATCAGACTGGACAAAAGCAGTAATCACACCAATCTTTAAACATGGAAACAGAAAAGATTGTAACAACTATAGAGGTATATCTTTAATCAGCGTTGTGGATAAAATCTTCTCAGGTATTGTTGAAAGGAAAGTGCGAGTATTAGTTGAGGACCAATTGGATGAAAATCAGTGTGGGTTTAGGCCTCTTAGAGGTTGTCAGGACCAGATCTTTAGCTTATGGCAAATAATGGAGAAGTGTTGTGAGTGGAACAGGGAATTGTATCTATGCTTTATAGATCTAGAAAAGGCATAAAAAATGGCTCTGAGCACTATGGGACTCAACTGCTGAGGTCATGAGTCCCCTAGAACTTAGAACTAGTTAAACCTAACTAACCTAAGGACATCACAAACATCCATGCCCGAGGCAGGATTCGAACCTGCGACCGTAGCGGTCTTGCGGTTCCAGACTGCAGCGGAAAAGGCATATGACCGGGTTCCTAGGAGGAAGTTATTGTCTGTTCTACAAGATTATGGAATAGGAGGCAAACTTTTGCAAGCAATTAAAGGTATTTACATGGATAGTCAGACAGCAGTTAGAGTTGACGGTAAATTGAGTTCATGGTTCAGAGTAGTTTCAGGGGTAAGACAAGGCTGCAACCTGTCTCCACTGTTGTTCATATTATTTATGGATCATATGTTGAAAACAATAGACTGGCTGGGTGAGATTAAGATATGTGAACACAAAATAAGCAGTCTTGCATATGCGGATGACTTAGTTGTGATGGCAGATTCGATTGAAAGTTTGCAAAGTAATATTTCAGAGCTAGATCAGAAATGTAAGGACTATGGTATGAAGATTAGCATCTCCAAAACGAAAGTAATGTCAGTGGGAAAGAAATATAAACGGATTGAGTGCCAAATAGGAGGAACAAAGTTAGAACAGGTGGACGGTTTCAAGTACTTAGGATGCATATTCTCACAGGATGGCAACATAGTGAAAGAACTGGAAGCGAGGTGTAGCAAAGCTAATGCAGTGAGCGCTCAGCTACGATCTACTCTCTTCTACAAGAAGGAAGTCAGTACGAAGACTAAGTTATCTGTGCACCGTTCAATCTTTCGACCAACTTTGTTGTACAGGAGCGAAAGCTGGGTGGAATCAGGTTACCTTATCAACAAGGTTGAGGTTACGGATATGAAAGTAGCTAGGATGATTGCAGGTACTAGTAGATGGGAACAATGGCAGGAGGGTGTCCACAATGAGGAAATCAAAGACAAACTGGGAATGAACTCTATAGATGTAGCAGTCAGGGCGAACAGGCTTAGATGGTGGGGTCATGTTACACGCATGGGAGAAGCAAGGTTACCCAAGAGACTCATGGATTCAGCAGTAGAGGGTAGGAGGAGTCGGGGCAGACCGAGGAGAAGGTACCTGGATTCGGTTAAGAATGATTTTGAAGTAATAGGTTTAACATCAGAAGAGGCACCAATGTTAGCACTGAATAGGGGATCATGGAGGAACTGTATAAGGGGGGCTATGCTCCAGACTGAACGCTGAAAGGCATAATCAGTCTTAAATGATGATGATGATGATGATTATGATAACACATGTGGTAGCCTCTCGTGTTGCCTTTTATCATTGTCAAAAACAACCGAATCAATCCTATCGCGCTTGGGCTGCTGAACTTCACGGCCTCAATAGAAAATGTCAATTTGTTACTGAAGTTCACAAAGAATCCTACGCCGATTCCATGATACGGGATGCTATTATCTGATTGGCGCCCGACAAAGAGGTTAGGCAACTTGCCCTTCAGTTGGCAAATCCAACTCTAGATGAAGTCCTATCCATTGCTCAGTCTTTTGAAATTTCTCGTGCCGCTGGAGCGCAAATAGAGGCATGGGACAACGTCAGGGAAATACAACCTCTGTGCGATGTTGATGAAGTGTGTGGCGTGTCCCCGCCGGCCGACGTGGCCGCAGTACACTTCCAAGCGCAGCCTTGGCCTAACCGTAAACAAACCTCTAAGGAACTGCAGCAAAACCCATGGCAACTTCCTTCATGTCCACGGCGTTTTACGAAACATTCACGAGAAGATTGTCCACAACATTGGGCCGTGTGTCACAAATGCAAAAAAAATGGGTCATGTGTCCTCCGTTTGCAAATCCAACCACATACATGATGTTCACGAACATGACGCTGATTCTGATTCTGTGTTGTCTGTCAATTGTACTTCTTCCCTTTCAGGGAAGTTATTCCTCACTGTCTAAATACTTGGTTGAGATGTTCGCATGCAGGTGGAGCAGCTGCCACTATCATCAATTCTCAGACGTATCTTCAGTTGGGTTCTCCAATCCTGTCACCTGTCACTAGGCAAATACAGACTTACAATAAACAGAAGATTTCTCTCTTGGGACAATTTGATGCTGAAGTATCTTACAAATCTGTCGTTCGCACTGTTCCCATATTTGTGGTCGACCATAGTAACATGGAGAATCTTTTTGGTTTCGATGCCTTTCGCGTTTTTGGGATGACTCTGTCAGTATCGTCTATGATGCTATTCCTTATGCTCAACTGGATTCCTTGTCGACGACATTTTAGTCCTTATTTTCTAGTCGGTTAGGCCATGCAAACAACTTTGAAGCTCATATCATGCTCAAACCCACTGCTTGGCCTAAGTTTTTTCGGGCTCACCCCATTCCTGTGGCCCTTCATGATCAGGTCAAACAGGAGCTGGATCATCTCACTGCTTCAGAGGTCTTGCTTCCTGTCACTTCCAGTGAGTGGTCTTCTCATGTCGTCGTTGCTAAGCCAAATGGTGATATTCGTCTCTGTGGCGATATCAAAGCCACTGTAAATGCTCAATGCCTTATCGACACTTACCCTATGCCTCGACCTGAAGAATTGTTCACTAAACTTGCTGGAGGCCAGTATTTTTCTAAACTTGACCTGTCAGAAGCTTATTATCAACTGCCTCTCGACACTGCTTCCAGGCAGTTTCTGGTCCTTAACACGCCTTTCAGCCTCTATCAATACCAACGACTGCCATTCGGGGTTGCCAGCACCCCTGCTCTCTTTCAGTGATTCTTGGAATAATTATTGCTTACTGTCCCTGGGTGTATAAATTACCAGGACGACATTGTTGGGTGTATAAATTGCCAGGACGACATTGTTGTCACTGGCTCCACCACTGACGAACATCTTCAAAATCTCCGCACACTTTTTCATGTCTTACAGACTGCCGGTCTTAAAAGTAATCTTCAGAAATCAAAATTTTTTCAGGCATCTATCACATACTTGGGGTTTCAACTCTCTCGGGATGATATTCGTCCACTTCAGCAAACTGTCGCTGTGATCGATGCCCTTCCTCGCCCTACATCTGTTAAGGAACTGCAGGCCTTATAGGGGAAAATAGCATACTATCACAAGTTTTTACCGTCTGCTGCTTTGGTGGCTCAGCCATTGCATCGCCTGTTGCATAAAAACGTGGCTTTTCACTGGTCCGCGTCATGCGATGCAGGTTTCCAGAAATTGAAGACTATGCTGAAACAGACCCCGTGCCTAGCTACTTATCGACCTGGCCAACATCTTGTTCTTGCCAAGGACGCCTTTCAATATGGTGTCGGTGGAGTCCTTGTGCACCGTTTTTCTGACGGTTCTGAACAACCCATTGCTTATGCCTCCAAAACGCTCACAGATGCCCAACAAAAGTATTCTCAAATTGAAAAAGAAGCTTTGGCCATTGTTTATGCTCTTCATAAGTTTGGTGTTTTCCTCTATGGATTCAAATTTCATCTTGTTATGGATCACAAACCACTTGTTTCCTTGTTTCATCCATCAATGTCACTTCCCAACACTGCTGCACACCGCCTCCAGCGTTGGGCTCTTTACTTGTCTCGTTTCAATTATGAGATTCATTTCCAGCTGACGGCTCAACATGCGAATGCTGATGCACTGTCTCACCTTCCTATGGGTCCTGATCTGGCATTCGATAGGGACGAACTTTTGTGTTTCCACATGGATGTTGCCGAGCAGCGGGTTGTGGACGGGTTCCCCATCACCTGGGACCGGCTGGTGGCTGCTACGGGTTCTGACTCTACCCTCTCCTGGGTTTTACGCTGTATTCAGAAGGGTTGGCCAGATTGTCCGTCCACTAAGACTTCTGATCGATTGCAGAACTACTATGCTTTGCGTTACCGCCTCATGGCTAGGTATTGGGTTACCCTCCTTTCCACCGAAAATGCTTCGCCGCGTGTTGTGGTACCAGCGTCTTTGCATGCTTTGGTCTTGTGCCTCCTTCACCAAGGGCACTCATCACCTTCACGCAAAGTGTGGGTTCACACCCAGTTTGTATCTTTATAGCTGCTGGACTGCATGTGCCTCTGCCTAATCTGCCACAGCTGCACCATTCATGCACCTCCAGGAGGTGTTCTGTAGGTGGTGGTGTGTGGGGAATGGCAGGCTGTGGTGGTAGGGGGAACTCCCAGCTTGTTGGAGGGTCCTGGGGTCGTGTCCTGTTGCTGTGCATCTATTCCATCTGCTACCTTTTCCACTTTCACATCAGAGCACTTTTGTTAGTGTTACATCCCACCTGAACCTCAGTTGGAAACTGCTATTTCCATTGACAAGGTCATCATGGATCCATAATTCCACTGCCTTTCTGATGATCGATTCCCAGAACCTGTTCATCTGGCACAACACCTCTGTCTGTTCAAAATCAAACATACCGGTATGACCTCCACGGAGGCTGTGCTCTGCCACTACAGATTTGTCTTCTGACAGATGAATTCTCCTGACATGTTCTGAGCAGCACTGTGAAATACACCACTGAATCTGGGCAAATGGAAACATCTGCAGTGGCACAGCCTCAATGAAGAACATATGTTGATTTTGAATGGATAGAAGTGTTGTGCCAGATGAACAGGTTCTGGTACTTGATCATCAAAAAGGCTGTAGAGATACAGCCCACGATGATTGTGGCAAGGGGGTAGCAATTTCCAACTGAGCTCCACATGGGTTATGGTGCCACCAAGAATCCATAAAGAGTGCTCTGGTTGGAAAGTGGTGAAGGCAACAGATTGAACAGACAGGCAGCACCAGGATGCAACACCAGGATCCTCCAATATGCCAGTTGTCTCCCCACCACCATCCCCCATCCCTTGCATGCCCCACCACCATCCACAACACCGCTTCCAGAGGTGTGCAACTGGCCCGACTGTTGCAGACGAGGCAGAGGAGCCTGGATATGAACCCGACACTTTGCCTGAAGGTGACAAGTAGGAAACTTATTGAAAGATTGCCACAGAATGACGCCTTGACTTGGCTGATAACCTGGGAAGACATCATTAAAATTCACTGAGAAAACTTGCATTTTCATGCATGAAACATATTTCAAGATGATAAAGTAATTGAGTCAATTATGTAGTAGCTCTGCAAGGTATCCATGAGAGTTTCTGCAGATTTTGGAAAGTAAGAGAAAGGTAGGCCTGCCTGCTCATAGAATTGAAGCTGTGAGGATAGGTCTTGAGTCATGCCTGTATTACTTAGTCAGTATGAGCATTTTCCACGAAAGACAAGATTCCAGATTTTAATCTCAGTCTAACATACAGTTTTAGTTTGCCAGGAAGTTTCAAAATAGTGTTTGCTCTGCTGCTGAGAAAAAAAGTCATTCTTAAATTCTCTTTCTCTTTTCTTTATTTATGGATTCTCAGAAAGACAAAGTATAGTGCATGGCAGAGGGTACTTTGTACCAGTGTCAGTTATTCTCTGCCTTATTTATTTTCTATAAGGAGGGAGAAAAAATTACATCGTGATTCCATATATTTTCTGATTTCTCTTTTTATTTCCACAGTTACTATGCATGAAATGTCAATAGAGACAGCAGAAGTGTAGCACAGTATATCTCAAATACTCATTCTCTCGAGTTACTCAGCAGAGTTTTGTGAGAACAAAATTACCCTTCTGCCAAAAAGTCCAATTTTAGTTTCTGGAGATTCTATGTGACAGTTTCATAGAGAGTTAAACTGATCTATTACAGTCCAAGCAGTGTGCATATGAAATTATTCAGTGTTACATTAGATAAACTTGATGCAGACCTAAGACAATGGTCAGTGCTCTAGAATCAGTCACTTTAGATTGTTGTGTGCAGTTTCCTTTTTCATGTGCATTGTACTTTTTCAGAATCACTCTAAGTAATGTAGGTCTCCCATTAGCTTTCCTAATACTGTTTTCTTGTGTCTGTCCCATACCATACCAATTCACAGCATTGTTCTCAGCTATTTAAATGAAGTGGCATGCTCCTCTATACTGACATCATTTTGATTAAACAGTTCTATACTCAAGTTTTGATCTGTCTTTATCACATAACTTTCTGCCATGTACAACTTTGCCAATGGTAATGTCTGAGTTAGTGAATAAGGATACTGTAAATATCATAACTTCTGCCCCAAGCCAATACACTGCTGTCAAAACTTCAACAAACACTTCATATGAAGCTGAAAGAGGGTCTACACATGACTTACAGGGTCACCTGCAGCTGCTCTACAATTTCTTACCTCTGAGCATGGTGTACATGTCATCTTGCCTAAGATTGGCCAACGACAACGAGCGTTCATGCAATCTTGTACACAATCGTGGTGTTGGTGTCCGCCTGTAAAAATACAATTGATACAACATCTAAACTGAAAATCCCTTGTCCATAAGCAGCATTGTGCATCAACAATATTCACACTTGGCAAAAGAGTAATGAGAAATCATTGTAGGTCACATGACTGTTACAGTCAGTACGAGTAATGAGAAAACTTGTAATATATCACACATTCCAAAGGTGCAGAACTGTCATAAGTGTTCATAATATCAGACACCATCAGTAACATTAATAGTAGAGGACAAAGATAAAAATAGTAATATTCTGATATGTCCAGAATGCTGGAAATACATAGGTCAATGTCATCAACACAGTGTAGGAAATAACATGGTGAAGTAACTGAATGCAATATCAGTGGGTTACAACAAATTCCAATGAAATCACAGGGAAATTAAATTAACTGATTACAGATGGCTCAATGAATGAACATGAAACTTACACAGGTCAGTCATAGGGTCTTTGGGAAATACAGTAACCATCTTGTAAAAAATTTTATCGTATATTGCAGACTCATATCCCACAAATAATATCCTTACTAGTTTTGACTTATAATGAAGTCAGCACCAGGTGATTCAAGTATGTTACACATCTGTCCCATAACTGACAACCCCATAACTCATTAATGCTAAGAATTTTTTAAAATATGCAATTTCCAATACGATTTCGCCCCCGATGCAAAACCTGTCCCATGCACCCTCCCACCACCACCTACTCCAGTCCTGTAACCCGGAAGGTGTACACGATCAGAGGCAGAGCCACGTGTGAAAGCACCCACATGATTTACCAACTGACCTGCCTACACTGTGATGCATTCTATGTGGGAATGACCAGCAACAAACTGTCCATTCGCATGAATGGACACAGGCAGACAGTGTTTGTTGGTAATGAGGATCACCCTGTGGCTAAACATGCCTTGGTGCACAGCCAGCACATCTTGGCACAGTGTTACACCGTCCGGGTTATCTGGATACTTCCCACCAACACCAACCTATCCGAACTCCGGAAATGGGAACTTGCCCTTCAGTATATCCTCTCTTCTCGTCATCCACCAGGCCTCAATCTCCGCTAATTTCAAGTTGCCGCCACTCATACCTCACCTGTCTTTCAACAACTTCTTTGCCTCTACATTTCTGCCTCGACTGACATCTCTGCCCAAACTCTTTGTCTTTAAATATGTCTGCTTGTGTCTGTATGTGTGGATGGATATGTGCGTGTGTGCGAGTGTATACCTGTCCTTTTTTCCCCCTAAGGTAAGTCTTTCCGCTCCCGAGATTGGAATGACTCCTTACCCTCTCCCTTAATACCCACTTCCTTTCGTCTTCCCCTCTCCTTCCCTCTTCCCGATGAGGCAACAGTTTGTTGCGAAAGCTTGAATTTTGTGTGTATGTTTGTGTTTGTTTGTGTGTCTATCGACCTGCCAGCACTTTTGTTCGGTAATTAAACCATAACATTTTTATAGAGTATTTAGGATTTGTAAACATTTCACAATTAATGTTTCAGAGGCCAACCTAAGTGTAATTAGCACTGAATTATTGTTCTTTAGGGAACTGGATCCCATGCCCTATATTAAATGAAATTTTTTTTGGCCATGGTTAATATCAGAAGATAATCACATACATTAATGGGCATAGTTGTCAAGAATGGATATATTACACCTGTCAAGGCATTACATTACTTGGTGTGACTGTAATCCATTTTCTGCTGAAAGAGACATAAAAGTTGGCAGTTTCATTCTTACAGGAGTGTAAACACATTAAATTGTCAGGTACAGCATAAAATTCATTAACAGACTATAGTAATTGTCTCATATGAACAAGGTGACAGTCATAAGAACCCCGTACATAGCAGCTTTACATAGGTCTAAAACATACTTGGCAGAATCAGGCAGTGCTTGGGGATTTCTAGCTGGTTAAATTAGTGTAACTCACTCAGTCTGTTTGTTCAGTTTTTCAATTTCTTCAGTTTTCCATCAATGGAAGAAGGAGCAATGCTTTAATGTTGTCATCCTCTACTTTGGGTACTTGTATAGACCTTTCTTCCCAAAAGAACATTCAATCCAGTTTTTCAAATATCCACTTGCCTTAACTAATGGCCTAATTTAGCAGTAGTAAACTGGTGTTTGACACTGACCGTGTTCTGTGATGATGATGATTTTGTAACGTGGTGCTAAATATAGTAGACAGCAGGGTTCTTACAAAATTAACTAGAAATGAACAACATAGGAAAAGACAGATTGCTACTTACCATAAAGATAACACATTAAGTTGCTGACAGGCACAATTAAAAGGCACTTACAAAAGAGAAACACACCATGCATTCAAACAAACAAGCACACCTCGCACACATGACTGCCAACTCAGACCAGGATGCAACTTTCACGTGGAATAGAAGCAGCAATCTGGAGGGGTTGGGAAATGGGAAGGGATAGTAGTGAACAGGTGACAGGTGGGGAGAGAGAGGAGCACTGTCTGGCAGAGCCATCTGGATCCTCCCCTTTATCAGCAGCTTTTCTGAACTGTGCAGATGGGAGTTAGTCTTACAACAGATCTCTGCTTCCATAATTATCCCGGCCTCAACCTACAGTAGCACACTGTCCCCAAACCCTCCACCCCAAAGTTTTCAACCCCTTTTTGTCCTATCACCTTCTCCCCAGTCTCATCTCCCACCCTCTTTTTTTGCCATCCTCTGCCAATGTACCCACCCATCTTTTTCTTCAGCTCCTTTTTTGCTCCGTTTTTCTCTCCTGACACAGTGCCAGTGGGCAGTGTAGTCCCTGCACCTGCAGAATCTGCCAGGCAGTGCTCCTCTCTCCTCCCACCCGTACACTGCCATCCCCCAACCCCCACCCCACCCACCTGCCCAACTGCCCACCCAGTTTGCTGCTTCCATTCCACGTGAAAGTTGCATTCTGGTCTGAGCTGCCACAGTTTGGTTCACAGACGTGTGAGTGAATGTGCTTGCTTGTTTGAATGAATGGTGAATGTTTCTCTTTCAGTTCTGATGAAGGCTTTGGCCAAAAGCCTATATGTAAGTGTCTGCAACTTAATGTGTCATCTTTACAGGAAACAGCAATCTATCTTTTTCTAAATTGTTGATATTCCAACCTGGAGTTTCCATTGTTTGATTTAACTAGAAATGAACATGGTTAAAATAATAAAAATGTGTACACTGAAAACATTAAAATTTATTTAGAATGCTGTTTGCTGTCTCACTGAGTCACATTCCTCTGTCACAGATGCAAACTTAAAACAGACATTCTAAAAATATCAAACATTCTTTGCTAAAAAATACACTGTTAAATAAGATTAGGATAATTAGTGAAAGGTAAAACAATAAGTTAAGACACAATAGATGATTGATCACTTATGAAATAATTGGACAAGCCAGGTAATTCAGAAACATGCTGAAATTTCCATTCTAACAGTTTAGGAAAGGGGTACGATGTTACACAAAACTAAAATGTGAAGCTATCTGATGCATGTATGGTTTAAGTTTCAATACTTCCTGTGAAATGTGTTTCGTCCAGCACAAAATATTGACAGTCCTGAGTCTCTATATGTTTCAGACCCTTATGTACACTAAGATCAGTTGGGATGACAGAGCTTTTGCCCCTCTTATTCTCACGAGTGTGTGTATTGCAACTAAAGATAACATAACTGAACTTAGCATATGTACCTTATGTTTAATTGAAATTTGATTTCTCCTGTTTCAATATGTAATTGTGCAATTATGTGCTTTTAAACAGGCGCAACATATTATCTCTGGGTAACTGTGGACAAAGCCTTGCATAGCTTGATAGCTGCATAAAGGCTATGAGAATAAGGAGCACTGCATATCAGCCTTTACTAAGGACATTATATTATTAACAGACGCTGCTATATGTTGTGGGACATCACTCTGTTCATAATGTCTAACAGGGTTAACAAGGAAATTGATAAGTGAGGAAGGGCCTTTTAAAGAAGGGGAGTCATTTGCCAAATCCTTACTCTGTAAGAAGACATTTTGCTTCCATGTGGTGTCATAAGCCTTCTCTGGAATATTAATTGAAACGAAAATTTACTGTAACTAGGTGGATTTATGTTATTTAACATAGCAAGTACATGTTGTCTGTATAACTTCTGAGTAATCTGTGGCACTGTCTGATAGCAGAAGACAAAAAGATTAGTACAAAACTAAAAGATATGCAAAAGGCTTTTGATTACATATGTGAATAGTAATGTAAATGTAATACCTTTGACAACTGACAGGTGGCCAGCTATGTCTTGAACCACCTCAACATCATCTAAGGGCTATGTCGTGTCACTGCAACGATTCTCGCCTATTTCGTGCTGTCCTCATTTCCTGATGATTTTGGCACTTTGTTATTTCCTTTCCAATATATCAACTATTTTTTTTCTTTGCCTTCCCTTCGTCTTCTTTATTTATGTTAAACTCATACTGTGTCTCAATACATACCACAACAAGAACACACCATTTAGTTGTTACAGTTCTTTTTCAACTTATTTGCTGCAGCTTCTGTTATTAATGTGTCTAAATAACCAAATTTTTCATCTTCTTCAATTTATTTCTTTCCATTCGGACATCAGGTGACCACCCCATTTTGATTTGCTTTGGTTTCTGGCTATTACTTTTTAGTCGAAACTTTTTCATAACTGCTGAAAATTTGTGAAGTATATGTTGCATATGTTATTATGCATCAGATACTCAGGCAATATCAGCTGCAAATCTTACAAAGTCAATTGAAAGACCATTCTCTTCAACTTCTGATGTTTTTCCTTTTAAGATACTCAGAGATCTTTTTATGGAGGAGTTAAACAAATATGGCGATAACGAGCATCCTTGTCTTAAATCCTTCTCTAATTTTGGCTTTCCATTCTTGTCCATTAATATCTATTGTTACACTTTTGTTTTTATATATGCTTTGTATTGTTCTTGAACATTGGAAAATCCAGGATGGAATGTAACAATACTATAAAAAGGAAAGTTGTTGCTATAAGTGAATGGCAACTTTTCTTTTCATAATATTCATAATATTGTTCTCCTATATTATCAGTCTAAATGTGTATCTTTCAAGATATAAAAGGATTCTTCCAGCTAGGAATCCCTATTTACTTTTAATGTTCTCTCTAAGAAACACCACGCAATGATGGCTTCTCTGGTCCTAATTTCTGGCCTGGATTATGCAGAAGACATGGGCTATCAACCTGGACTGTGACTGAATATTTACTGGCATGATCAGAATGACCTGAATGACAGTAAAATTTTAGTGTGGAAGGATATGGGATATCATTAACTTATTTCCTAAGTACAGTAACCACGAGGGTACAGAGAATAATTTATACATAATAGATAATAGAAATCTGAAGTCGAGATCTACAAGGATATGAGAGAGGTGGCCCAGGTCAAGATCCAGCAAAAACCACACAGTACGAAGAAAGGGATCAAAGTGGGACCATGAAATATCTGTCGGGACACTAGACACTACTAAGAGCACAGAATTTAGAACATAAAAAAATTATCAACCTGTGTGAAACTAGATGTAAAGACAAGGTAATTTCAACAGTGACTTAATGACAATACTGTACAGTGGCACAGCAGTAATGTGGGAGGACGGGTCTAATGTTACGGACACACGTCATGTAGACTATAAAAATAACAAGTGACAAGGATAATGTACCCATAATGGGAGATTTCAGAGTCATATTAGGGAGTAATATTGGAAGAGGGAAAGCTGGGAGATCTGGCTTAGCAATAACTAATAACAGATGAGACCACTTACTTGAGTTTTGTGAGAAACATAACATAATGACAACAAAAACAACCTTCAAAATGAAGAAAGGAGGAGATGCACATAGAAAGATCCAAATGCAAACAGGATTCAAATTGAGTTTATATTAGTGAAGATAAGGTATATAAAGTAAATAAAGTCTAGCCATAGCTACCCAGTAATAGATGTAGACAGTGATTTGTATTATCAAAAAGATGGAGTATTGAAAGAGTCAAAGAGACAGCAGTAAGAAGGGAGTATCAACAAGAACAAACTCCCTTAACAATATGAATATGAAGATGGTATCTGTTCTTTCGGACATGTCTGGAAGAACAGATACCATCGGTGACCATACAGCTCTCTAGAATGAAATGATAATTAAATCAAGAACCCAAGCTGACGACAGGCACTACGAAGTAGTGTGTGGACATTAAGTTGGGAATGTGGGGCTCACAGCAAGCATGCAAGGGATATCCCTGCAGTCGCACTATCCTCTGTGCCCTCGGTGACTCAGATGGATAGAGTGTCTGCCATGTAAGCAGAAGATCCCGGGTTTGAGTCCTGGTAGGGACACTCATTTTAAACTGCCCCCGTTGAGGTATATCAACGCCTGTCAGCAGCTTAGGGTCTTGATTTAACTACCATTTCCCTTAAAAATAGTAGATGAAATACCGATAAAAACTGAATATAGAAAATTATGGATGATGGACATAATTACAAACTTGATTCAACAAAAAGAAACCCAAGTACATCAAGAAAGATAGAGAGTCATAAAGAACAACATATAAAAATGGATAAATGAAATATGTAGAGATATAGGACCAGATGTAAAAATGGAAAGGGTGGTAAAGCATTCAGAAAGATTAAGGAATTACAATTCAAGACAAGGACAATATCATTGTGGTAAGAGACACACAAGGAAACATATTATGAATGCAGATGAAATAGTCAACAGAAGGAGGGAATATCTTTAAGAAATTTATGAAGGACAAATAGGCCCTCCAGTTACGAAAATGGATTTTGAATCAGCACTGAAAGAACTTAGACTAAACAAAACTCTACATCTTGAACCTGTTAAACTGAAGTTGCAGTAAGGCAACTTTTTGTCCATAAGTTGTTAGTATTTTATTTCTCTCTTCATTTTCTCAAAGTGAGGACTTTGCAGCATCTGGGGGAGATGTGTTGAGAGGGCTTCTGACAACACAAGGTAGGGTTTGAATGATGTCCTGTTTTTTGAATAGATCTTTAAGGATTTTTGACTTCAGTGTTTCTGTTTCAGTGATGATGATGTTAGTGAACTTCACTGTATACTACTCAAGTTACCTTGGAAGCTGGCTTTCTGAATATCAGAGCAGATCAAAGATTGGTGATTATCTGCCTCTATGTTGACTATCTGCCTTATGGCCTTGAGATCTTGAACTACTTCTTGTTCACAGGACATTCACAGCTCCATAGAACATGAGAAATTTACACAAACTTGAAGTGAGCTGATACCAACCATTCTATGAGCCTTCTTGCTACATCGTGTAGATGTTGCCTAGTGCTTATATCATAGTATAACATAAGCATACTGCTGGGATTTAAAGCACTATTGTGGGTAGGTATGCACTACAAATCCTCTCTTTCTGCCCCCACATGCTTCACTTGTGGTATCAAAGGCATCTCAGTTGATCACACCCATTGTGCTGCTCACAGCTATGTGGGGGATGGCACTTTTGAACCTCTTGCCAGTATGCCAGGTTGAGCTTGTTCTTCCTTTCTTCACTTTCTCTGAGGGAGACATTCAGTAAGGACATGAAACTGATGTAGATGATACTACTAAACATAACTTTGTGTCAGTGTATCAGCATTCACGAATATTTGTTACAGTCAAGAACCTCACTCTCTTTGTATACAACTTGGCACTGCCAAATAACTTACAGCATTCAAAGTTACGTATAACTCATTATTAAGTGTACATATTGTAATTAAACTTATTAATGTGTTACCTGTGTCTGATTGTGCTTACTGGCCACCTCCACTATTCACACAATCACTGTTAATGTACATGAAATTACAATATATTAAGTAATAACAGATAAAAAATGAAATGTTTATGAACCTGAAAAAAGTCAATCCATAAGTTTAAGTAAACGCAATCGACAACAGAGCAAGAATCAGCTTAATTTTTCAAGGAGCTCCTCGACAGAATAGGATGACTCATGAGGAAACTCTTCAGTTTCAATTTGTAAGTGCATGGATTACTGCTAAGATTTTGGAGTTCGAGTGGTACCTTATTGAAAATGGATGCAGCAGTATACTGCACACCTTTCTGCACAAGACTTAAGGAAGTCTGATACAAATGCAGGTTTGATTTCTGTCAAGTATTAACTGAGTGAAAGCTGCTTATTCTTGGGAATAACCTAATATTGTTAACAAGAAATGACAGCAAGGAAAATAGATATTGAGAGGCCAATGACAAAATACCCAGACTAGTGAATAGGGGTCAACAAGAGGTTCATGAACTTACACCACTTATTGCCCGAACTGCCCATTTCTGAGCCAAAAATATCCTTTTAGAATGGTGAAACTACCAAAATATAATACCATATGACATAATCAAAAGAAAATAAGCAAAGAAGACTAATTTTTATGTCAGACGATCACACACTTCAGATACCGTTCAAATAGTAAAAATGGTAGCATTAAGACCTTGTACAAGAGGCTGAATGTGGGCTTTCCATGACAGTTTACTGTCTATCTGAACACCAAGAAATTTGAACTGTTCAGTTTCACTAATCATATGCCCATTCTGTGAAATTAGAATTTCAGGTTTTGTTGAATTGTGTGTTGGAAACTGTAAAAACTGTGTCTTACTGTGATTTAGTAGTTTATTTTCTACAAGCCATGAATGTAGGTCATGAACTGCACTATTTGAAACTGAGCCAATGTTGCACACAACATCCTTTACTACCAGGCTAGTGTCATCAACATACAGAAATATTTTAGAGTTACCCATAACACTAGAGGCACATTATTTACATAAATAAGGAACAGGAAGGAGTGGCCCCAGTGCTGATCCCTCGGGCACCCCCCCCCCCTCCTTCTCCCCCCCACTTGACTGTACCCACTCATACTCTACATCACAGACATTCTCACCATTTTGAAGAACGACCTTTCGCTACCTGTTGCTGAAGTAAGAGGTAAATCAATTGTGAGCTACTCCCCGTATTCCGTAATGGTCCAGCTTCTGGAGCAATGTTTTGTGATCAACACAATCAACTTTAATTTCCATGAAGGTACATGGCCACTGACAAATATATGAAGAATTTTTTGACTGTCTTTTGTCAAGTTCACAGAATAAACATTCAGAAGCCCTGATTACTTATGGTCAGTCAGTACAGATTTTTTAGTTGGCCATTTGCAATAAGCTATTAGAATGAATAGTATTTTTCAATTAAATTTAGCATAGCAGGAATATGTTATTGACATATTTCCAAAAAATTACACGCAGAATGACTGAACACTGCTTCAGTGGATATGGATGGTTGATAGCTAATCTAGAAATGGATGACATGGCACTGTGTGACACACTGAAAGTGTACGGTAGTCAAAAAATTAAAAATAATCAGTCCTGCTTCATTAACAAGTAAAGCAAAGGAAAGGCTTCCCTTTAACATCTGCTGCTGTTCTACTGTTAAATTATGAAGCACACCTTCTTACTATGTGGCATATTGAACACATACGCCACATGCACCACAAATATGTGGATCCTCTTATTACAGTAAAAAGGCAGAGAAAAACATTATATACATGGTGGTGCAGTGCTACTTCATCTTATTTCTTTGACTGGAAGGAAATATTATGGCGATAAAGCTGATAAGCTGATTCACCAGCTGCAGCTCTCTCTCTCTCTCTCTCTCTCTCTCTCTTTTCTTCCCGGCATGTCCGTGGAAAGGTTCCTCGACTACTGTGTCAGCTCCCTTATTTTCCTGTATTTTGATCCACCACTGTATCTACGAGGGTTATTCCAAAAGTAAGGTCCGATTCGCCGTAACTATTGAAATTTGGCGCCAATGACAAAACACCCATGCGCGCCGACTCCCGGCAAGCCTTGCGCGTCAAACGCCGCCATTCGCTTTGTTACTGTTGCTGAGTGTAGTTCACAGTGTCACTTTACAATGTTTAAGACAATTGATCAGCCCGCCGATTGTGAAGTAAGGGCAGTGATACGGTTTTTGTCTGCAAGAAACAATTCAGCGGCGGAAATCCATCGGCAGATTACTGAAGTGTACGGTCCTAACATAATGAGCGACAGTAAAGTGCGCAAGTGGGTGCGAGCTTTTAATGAAGGACAGGATAATGTGCACGATGAACCATGGTGTGGCCGACCATCAGTGATTTCAGACGATATGGTCAATGCGGTTGACAAAAAAATTCGTGAAGATCGCCGATTCACTATTACAGACGTAGACATGCATTATCCGAATGTGAGTAGAACAACTTTGTACAGAATTGTGTCTGAACATTTGAAGTTTCACAAATTGTGTGCCCGTTGGGTTCCCAGGCTGCTTACTGAGCCCCAACGAATGAAAAGAATGGCTTTTGCTCTTGATTTTTTGGAGCGATATCATAAGGAAGGTGACAGTCTTTTAGACAATGTTGTCACAGGGGATGAGACATGGGTTTCTCACATCACTCCAGAGTCTAAACGTCAGTCAATGCAATGGCGTCACACGTCATCGCCAGTCAAGGTCAAGGCAAAGCAGACAATCTCAACACGTAAGGTTATGGCGACTGTGTTCTGGGATAGACGTGGAGTATTGTTAGTCGACTTTATGGAGAGAGGAACAACGATTAATAAAGCCGCCTACTGCGCTACCCTGACTAAACTTCGACGTGCAATCCAGAATAAGCGACGTGGTCTTTTGTCGTCTGGAATCTTGTTGTTGCATGACAATGCCAGACCCCACACTGCAAATGAAACGCAAGCTCTGATCAAGAAATTTGGATGGGAACAGATGGACCATCCTCCTTACAGTCCGGACCTGGCGCCAAGTGATTTCCACCTGTTCCGTTACTTAAAGGAGTTTCTCGGCGGCAAGCGCTTCGACACAGATGATGAAGTGAAAGAAGCAGTTAAGGACTGGTTATCGTCACAGGCGGCCGATTTCTATAACATGGGCATTCAAAAGCTTGTTGAACGATGTGACAAATGTTTAAATAAGTATGGAAGTTATGTAGAAAAATAGATAAAGATGTAAGGAATGTAAATAAAACAATTGTTTTGAAAAAACATTTTAGTTTTGATTTTTTTTTATAACCGGACCTTACTTTTGGAATAACCCTCGTATAATGATGATATTTTTTTCATTGCTTTTCTCACATGAGGCAGGAATCAAGAACAAATGAATCATTTTCTCTACTGGATTTATTTCTTGAAGATTCACAAGCTGTTTTGCAGCACAAACTGATGATTTGCCTGGCAGATAAATCCTGAAGAAATGGTCAAGGGAAAGAAATGAAAAGCAAAGAGAGACCCAATAAGTTAATTTCTGGTGAACAGTGAAGGAGCAGATAACTAAAGTACATATTAGATAATGCCCATGCTAATATTAACATGAACTGTTTATTCTTAAAGTGATTACTATTTAAATATGTAGTGAATAAGATGAAACGTTTTATAAAGATTCTTCATTGATTTAAAAGGAATGCTCTGACCTTTGCTGCCAAAAGCTAATTAGGCTGAACTGAATTGTATTGTTAATTGACCTTCATGTCTACAAAAGTGGCACAAGCATAAGGCATTGGACAAGTCAATTTACATATGTACAGGTAAAAGTGATTTCGATTCATACATATTTAAAATTACAAATAATACACTTCATACATTTAAATAATCTTCAATGGAGTAGAAATATTGAGGTTTTGACCTCACTGTTTGCTTTTATGCTTTTGAGAAGTTAGTTATGACATATAACTCACATATGGAAAGTACCTTTCTGACAAGGATTTCTTGCTTCGGGTCAAATGTACATTTTTATTTTCTCCAGTAATAGTAATCATGAGTACCAGAGTTTTTTGCAATCTGCTGTTCTTACCTGATCTCTCCCTCTGACTGAAATCAGTCAACACATTACTTAATTTGCATGGACATATATAATTTATTTTTATTTATAACATTCCTTCCAAATTGGTAAGAGGAAAATGTGATAAACATAAAATTTACTACAATCAATATTTATTGCTTGTAACTATTTCAAAAGTGTGAAATAGCGATACAATGTTCCAGATCTATATTTTTTATATACAAGAACATACAATTAAGGTCAATATTTGACAGCCATATGAATAGCAAATAGACTCCACTGTTTTTATATAGAACTGGACAGCAGTTGGGAATGAGTCTGACCTAATGTTTACATGTTTTCAAGAATGCCATTCATATTTAATTGATATTTACTCTGAGGAGACGAAAACTGATAGCTTACTAGAGACCGAAAATTAAATGAAATGATGATGACAGACTTGGAACTGCCGTGATGTGTTCAAAATAATTTTCTGTGTTAATGTTCTATAAGGTGCCACCACCTTGGTGTTATGATTGTAGCACATTTGCTGTATCATGAGAAATATGAAGTATCTCTACTTCAGGGTAAGTTTGATACAAAGCTGACAGTAAATCAGAATTTCTGTGACACGGCCAAGAATCTACAAGGAAAATCGATTTCATACCACAAAATTAACAATTAAAAATAATCCAAAGTTTCCAGCTGATTTCCAAAGACAACAAGTGATGTAACTATCATGTAATCATTGCTGGAGACTTTTATCACCCAACAATTGATTGGGAAAATTATAGTTTTGTTACTGGTGGACATACAAGACAGCTTGTGAACCATTACTATGAGCCTTCTCTGAAAGCCACATAGAACAGATAGTTCATAATCCCACTCATGATGGAAATATATTAGATCTAATGGCATCAAATAGACCTGATCTCTTTGTGGATGTCCACAAAACTGGTACAGTGACCATGATGTAGTTGTGGCAATGATGATTACCAAAGTACAAAGGACAACTACTCTAAATAGGAAGATGTAAGTAATCTAGATAAAATGCAGTAGTGACATATCTCAATGAGAAACTTGAAACTATTAGTGCAGAACAGAAGCATGTAGACGGACTATGGCTCAAGTTTAAAAGAATACTTGACCATGCACTGGATAGATATGTACCCAAGAGAATAGAGAATAGGTCATAGTAGGAGCGACCTTCCCTGGTATATAGTCACTGTAAAGAAAATTCTAAAAAAAACAAGACCTACTGCATAACAGGTGTAAAACAAAGTAGAGGGCTGTAGATGCAGAAATGCTGAATGAAATGCACTTGGCTGTCAAGACAGCAGTGCATGAAGCCTTCAATGACTACCAAAGCAGACTATTGTCATATTGTCTTTCTCAAAACCCAAAGAAATTCTGGTTGTATGTAAAGGCTGTTAGCAACACCAAAGTTAGTGCTTAATCACTTGCAAATGATACAGGAACTGAAATGACATGAATGAAATAAGTGTGCCAGTGATGTTGAGCAACAACTGAAATCATAAAAAAAGGTCTAGGGCCTAATGGAACTCCTATCAGATTATATACTGAATTTGTGGCTGAGTTAGTCCTTCTCCTAACTATAATCTATCATACACCCTTCAAACAAAAAACCATGCCCACTAGTTGGATGAAAGCACAGGTCACATCCATTCACAATATGGGTAGTAGAAGTGATCCACAAAACTACAGTCCAGTATCCTTGACATCAATTTGTTTAACAATCTTAGAACATATTCTGAGCTCAAAGATAATTAGGTATCTTGAACAGAATGACCTCTGTAATGTCAACCAGCATGTATTCCATAAACATCAATCATAAGAAACCCAATTTGCACTTTTCTCACATTACATATTGAGAGCTTTGGATTATTATTTGCTGTTAAATTTTTTTATAAATGTAAAAAAATGGGATCTAGAATATGTATGTGCTATATGACTGTATTATACTGTATATATAAAATGATGGACCCACAGTATAGAATTACTGCAATTAAATGTCCTGTAATTTAGGTACATAGATTATGTATGCCTCATAAAATCCGTTCAGTTTACAGTATCTAAAATTTTGTAACTATGATGTTAATTTCCAGAAATGTTGTGGCTAAAATTTATTAGTTATCTTGGCAATACTATAGTTAGAATCAGCAAATATGTACTTGAGCTTACTCCATAGATGTACATCGTAAGCTGATAAATAAATAAATACATAAAAGCCAGTCAGGTAGAGGCAGTATTTCTTAATTTCTGAAAAACATTTGACTCACTACCACATCTACATTATTGTCAAAGTATGACCATATGGGGGTATCAAGTGAAATTTGTGACTAGAGTGATGATGTTTTGGTAAGGAGAATGCAGCTTGTTATCTCGATGGAGAGTCATTTCAGATGCAAAAGAAAATTCAGGCGCACCCCAGGAAAGTTTATTGGGACCCTTGCTGTTCATTTTGCACATTAATGATCCTATGGACAATGTGAATAGTAATCTCAGACTTTTTGCTGACGATGCAGTTAGCTACAGTGAATTACAGTCTGAATGAAGCTGCATAAATACTCAGTCAGATCTTGAAAGATTTCAAAGTGTGTAGATTGGCAATGTGCTTGAAAGTTCAGAAATCTAAAATTCTGCATTCCACAAAATTAAAAAAACAGTATCCTATGACTATAATATCAATGAGTCACAGGTAGAATTGGCCAACTCCTACAAATACCTGGGTTTAACACTTTGTAGAGACATGAAATGGAATGAGCACATAGACTGGGTCATGAATAAAGCAGGTGGTGGACTTAATTTTGTTTGTAGAATACTGAGAAAAATGCAGCCAGACTACAAATGAGATTGCTTACAAATCATTTATGTGAACAGGTCTGGAATATTGATCTAGTGTGTGGGACTCATATCAAATAGCATTAGCAGGGTATATTGAATGTGTATAGAGAAGAGCAGCACAGTTGAAGCTGAACTGGCAGACTCTTGAAGATAGATGTAAACTATCCTGAGAAAGGTTACTGACACAGTTTCAAGAACCAGCTTCAAATGATGAGTTTGGTAATACCATACAACCCTCTGTCTATCACTCACATAGGGATCATGAGGAAAAGATTATATTAATCACAGCTCACACAGAAGCATTTACACAGTCATTCTTGCCACACTCAGTATGAGAATGGAATGGAAAGAAACCCTCTGCCATGCAATTCACAGTGGTTTTCAGAGTATGGCTGTAGATGTATGTGTAGGTGTAAAAATCCAGAAAAAGCAAAATAGGTGCCGGTGAACAGCTAACTCACACCAGTACTGACCTATGGTATTGAAGCATGCACCCCCACAAAGAGAGAGCCAAAGACTCCATGCATCAGAGATGAAATTCCTTAGATCCACCTTCCAGAAGACCAAAATGGATAAGTTAAGCAATGAGGAGATAAGGAAGAACACTGGAATCAAGACATCCATTTTAGACCAAATCCGCACATCCAGACTACAGTGGTACTGGCATGCGATGAAGTTGCAGCCAACAAGAACAGCCCAAATAAATCAGGAAAGAAAAGTGGAAGGAAAACATCCTGTAGGAACACCCAGAAACCACTGGCTGGATATGGTCAAGGAAGACCTCACGTCAGAGGAAGGACAATGGATATTGATTTCCATGAGAGGTTATACATGGACAGAAGGAAATGGAAGTGGTTTATTAACAGATTAGAACTGTACAATGTTGTTGTTGTTGTTGTTGTTGATGATGATGATGATAAAATACTTATTACTGAATATATGGAAATAATTCTTTACAGAAACTCAATACAACAGTATCAAGATCTCATTATTACCTTCAGTTTTATTCTTAGAGTGCAGAACACACATATTTGCATGTCTAAATGCAATTAGCATACCTGATGATAGAATTATTTGTTGCCTTATAGCAGGTAGTATAGGATTTATTCGTTTCTAGGCCCAGCAATTTGAGACTGCGTTGAAATGCTGACAAAAAGTCCTGTATTTCTTCATCCTCATCTGTTTTCTCAAATGTTACACGTTTCTTTGGTTCACAGCTTCTGGCACGTACTCTTCTATTATTTCTCCTGTATTGAAACAGACACAAAAAAATCAGTTAATCTTCTATGAACGCTCACAAACATAGCCTCAAACTGGTGAATGATAGCTAGGTTGATGAGACATTCGTAAGACTGAAGCATCTCAGCAAATCTGAGAGACCATAAGGCACTGAGAAATAAGTGTTCATTGCTCATGAGACAACAATAAATTAAAGTAACATACATTAGTCAAAGAGTAAGTACGATGCTACTCACAACCAATACTGTATGGTGTAAGTGCACTATATCTACCGATGCTAAGTTCTTTGATAACCTGGCAGAGACAGTCATCGGGCATTGTAGTGTTGACAATGCATGGCCTTTAAGTCTAATGTCCTGAAGTGGACTGACAGCCACAACCTCTTTTACAGAAATGTTCTTGGAAGGTCTTGGTATTTCAAATGGGTCTAAAATAACACACACTATCTTTGCACTTCCGTCAGGCTGATACATTTAGCAGCAGTTTAAAAAACAAGAAATAATTAGATGCAAATGCTTGCTATAGCATTTACACAGGGTGATGTTTACCAGTAGAATTCAAGCAGATAAAATGCCAGAAAACTTCAACCATAAGGCATCACTTCCACCAGAAACATCCGTATCATATAGTGTTGCCAGTTCATGTAGGAGCTCGGTCCATCGAGCAGACCTAGTATCCATGGCTGCCGGCCTGTGGCTAGAGTTCACGTGAAAGACTGAACGATGAGTAATAATAATAATAATAATAATAATAATAATAATAATAATAATAATAATAACAGCTTCATTCAACATTGAATGGTACACTGCACATGTACAAAGAAACAGTAATGATTAAAGTTATTTTTACAATACATAAGACACATTCTTTTACAACAAAATTACAATAAGATGTTTACTGATTTCTATTCACATAATTTCTCAAAGCATTTGTTGTTCTTCATATAAGTATAGTACTCTTCTAATGTGTAGAAAGGGTGTTTTACTAAAAATTTCTTAAGCTGATGTTTCAGTTTAATTGTAGATAATTTTTCCACGGTGTAATGTTCCTTTTTGATACAAAAACCAGTTTGTGCCAAAAAGGAACATTACACCATGAAAAAATTATCTACAATAAATTGCCAAGAGAAATTAAAGTAAAGACTGATGTAAAAAATTTTAAAGCAGCATTAAAAGAATATCGGTTGACACATTGCTTTTATAGCGTGGAAGAGTTCCTCCAAAATCCTCGAGAGTCTAAGTGATGATTATGCAAATACTGTAACCATTAATATTGGCCTATAAATACATTCAGATGTAATTCTCAAGTTTCTAATGGGGTTCAAGTATAACTTGTATACCAACTTGCCCAGTATATGAAGTAAAATTCTGTGAATGTAATTTTCTTGTGTACATGTCAGTTGATAGTATAGAAGAATTCCTCAAAAATCCTTAGAGCTTAAGTGAGAATCATGCAAATACTTTAATCGTTAATATTGGCTTATACATGTATTCAGTTGTAAACTTCAAGTTTATAATGTGGTTTAATTATAACTTGCACATTGACTTGCCCAGTATATGAAGTGCTGTAAAATTTTGTGAACATAATTTTCTAGTTTCTAAAGTGTTTTAATTGTAAGATATACTTTGACCTGTCCAATATCTGATGTGCTGTACTGTACATGTAAGATTTACTGGACCAATAAATACAATACAATACAAAAGAGCCATGACTGCACTAGGCAGTGCATTAGCTAATTTCATACCTGCATACTGAGGCCCCTTTTCGTAAAGTGCTGTTCTGTGGCTGCCAGTGTAAAATTTTTCTTTGTTTCTAGTATTGTACCGGTGGAAATCTGAAAAAGTGTTTGGGTGCAGTCTTTTGACAAGCAATATGGCTTTTAGAATGTATGTGTTTGTAACAATTAACTCCTCTGTTTTTGGAAACAAGTTGCAACAAGATTCCCTATATTTTGCTCCACAGACTATTCTCACACCCCTTTTTTGAAGAATGAGTAGCTTATCTAGATTAGCTTTGGTTGTTGCCCCCTAAATTTCAATACCATAGTTCAAGTGAGAGGAGAAAAGAGCATGGCATGCAGTCTTTAGGACTACAGTGTCTCTACAGAACTTGCTAATAGTACTGATTGCAAATATATTTTTTGACAACTTAGTTGCTAGGGAGTCAATATGTGTGTCCCATTTCAGGTTGCTTTGGATTGTTATGCCAAGGAATTTTACACTATATTCTTTCTTTACCAATTTGTTGCCAATGTATAATTTAATTTCATTATTCAAACTACTTTTCTTAAACTCCATCAAACATGTTTTACTGGTGCTTACATTTAAGTGTCTTTCATTAAAAAACTGAACAATCTCTTTTGTCACATTATTACACTCGGCCTCTAGTTCATTACATGATTCCTTTTTACACACAATGGACGTGTCATTGGCATACAGAACAATTTTGGAATTTATAGTACAGTATTTAATATCATTTACATAGATCAAGAACAGAAGGGGGCCCAACACCGAGCCCTGGGACACGCCATATTTTATGCAAATGATCTCTGATTTGTAGACACCATTTTCCATTTTAAGTAGAACAAACTGTTTTCTATTACTCATATAAAACT
Source organism: Schistocerca piceifrons (assembly GCF_021461385.2). Classification (NCBI taxonomy): domain Eukaryota; kingdom Metazoa; phylum Arthropoda; class Insecta; order Orthoptera; family Acrididae; genus Schistocerca; species Schistocerca piceifrons. Next base: position 101,585,407 of record NC_060138.1, on the reverse strand, counting down.
TTATTAGGTCATAAGCAGCGCCTCTAATGCCCATGTTCCACAGCTTGTCTAATAGGATGTCAACATTCACACAATCAAAGGCTTTTTCCACGTCTAGGTTTACACCTGCCACATGTTCCTGGCTTTCAATACACCCTAACACCTCTTCAATTAGTTGAGCAGCTGCAGTGCTAGTTGATTTACCTTTTAGGAATCCATTTTGATTTTCAAACATCAGGTTGTGTTTGTTAAGAAAGTTTATAATCCTGTTGTATATAGCTTTCTCAACTATTTTGGAAAAGACAGGAAGGAATGAGACTGGTCTGTAGTTTTCTATTTTGTTGTTGTCACCTTTCTTAAAAATGGGTGTTACCTGTGCTATTTTTAGTCTGTCTGGAAAGGTGCCTGATTCTATTATATTTTTGACTGCTACAGACAGAGGTACAGAGACATTTTGGCTACAGGCTTTTAAAACATTAATATTTAGGCCATCATCCCCAGCTGAATTAGAGGGTTTTAGAGACCTGATGATTCCCATTATTTCTGCACAGTTTTTGGGGACTAGGTATATACTATGGTCACATGTATTACCTTTAAAACTGTAATGCATGTTTTTATGTTTGTCATTTATGGCTTCCCTTATGGGAGAAAAATATTCATTAAAAATATGTACACTTTCCAATTGGTCTTTTATGAGCATACCATTGTGGTTAATAGTAAAGTCCATACAGGACCTGTCACTCCAGTTTCCAAAACTGTTTATGATTGCCCAGATGCCAGCAGTTATGTTGTGTGAGTTTTGAAGCTTATTTGCGACATAGTTGCTCCTGGTCTGTGTGAGTAAGTCCTTATAGTGTGCTTGATATATTTTGAAGGCTTCCATTAGCTCAGGAATTTCTCTATTATTCAGCATTGCACTGTGGAGTAGTTTTAATTTTTCCCTCGCTTCAGTGACATTAGTATTTACCCAAATATTTTTGTTTATATTTTTTGTTTGTTTCTTTTTTGTGATTACAACTGGGCATGTGGTATCAAAGCAGTAATAGAAGTCAGCAGCAAAGCTATCATATGAAAAGCTATTATTTTCAAACCATTTTATTTGTGCTAGCAAGCAGTTTAGTATGTTTATGTTGTCATTATACATTATTCTTTTAGTTACAAACTATTGCTTTGTGGTGACAGTGGGGCCTCATGGAGCTCCAATTTAAGCTGTACTGCATGGTAATCTGAGATGGCATTTTGAAACTGATGCACTGTGTGATAGGTGGGTCATGTTTGTTATTATGTTGTCAAGACATGTTTTACTATTGCCAATTTCTCTAGTGGGTTCCCAAATGAGTGGGGTCAGGTTAAATTCATCACACAGGTGATGTAACTTTTTGGTGCTGACATCATTTGTTAATAAATCTATATTTATATCCCCTGGAACTATAATATTTACAGGACCATTTGGCTCAGAAAATGTTGTGTCTATATATACAAGCAAGTCAGAAAGATTTAAGAAAACAGTATCTGTATTTGCTGCAGGTGGCCTGTAAACACCGATAACTGTTATGTTATCTCTATCCCATTTTAGGTTTATTGCAGCAAATTCTGAGACTCCTTCCAAGCAGAAGGCACTCACATCAACAACATTAAAATTACTTTCATTTACAGTGAAAATTGCTACACCTCCCCCTGTCTTGTCTTTTCTACTGAAGGCTGTGCAGAATTTCATACACAGTGGTTGACTAATGCTAATCAGAGCTTCATTGTACCAATGTTCAGTTACAACTAATATATCGGGTTTGTCAATCCGTGAAATTACATCTAGATCATTATGCTTATTTCTAAGACTACCAAGATTCTGGTGTATGATTTTAAGGCTGAGTTTTACCTGCTGGACCTTAGAAGATAATTTTGGACTAGTGATGAGGCCAGCAGGCTTTACAAGTTTCCCTGGCTTGCCAGCGGTGGCTGGTGTTGTGGCAGATTTTGTTGAGGTGGGTTGTACCACCCCATGGCAATGGACTTCTTTTCATCATTTTGTGAACAAGTAGTGAGTAGTCATGTTAACACCTCAAAAAATTCTGCATGCAACCACAAAACTTGGTGATACTGTTAGTGTTTCACTACATATTTACCCTGCAATGTGACATGTATCTCCCAATGGGAGAGACCTCAGTTGTAGGAGTTTGAAGTTTGGCTGTTCAGGAAACAGTTCACCTCAGAAATCAACTCATTGTCATTCTGGAAATGCAAGCCATGCAATGGAAAGACAAAAAGAGACATGAGGTGTCACGTCAAAAGAATATAGAGGGAGGAAGGAGGGTGAGCCAATATTAGATAGCCCAAAAATGTTAGAGAGTGTGTGTGTGTGTGTGTGTGTGTGTGTGTGTGTGTGGCCCTTGCTCCTTTTTCTGGGGGGGGGGGGGGGGGGGGGGGAAGATGGGGGAGGGGGGCATATCTAGTGATAGACAACACAGCATTTGTCCATGATTATTGGCTAGCTTATGAAGTCTTCTTGGTTGGCTTGGCACAGGTGTAACATTTCTGCTGCTGTGCATATTCTGTACCTTTCTTTCAATGCCTCTGATCAGTTGCAGAACACAGCAGAAAGTAGCCTTTGTCATGTACAAAATGTCATGCAAGATGCTAAAAACTGATCAGCGACTAATTTTCAGTTTTTCCATTATCACCTCTCGTAATCCTGCCAGAACTAGAAATGCATAGATCAGTATACACTAGGCTCTATCTGGCAAATCCTTGCACCTATCGGTGCTGAATTAATGGAAGTGCCAATTACTGAGAGTCTTAAACTTAGTGTAAACACACAGGGATTATACTTTATTAAAATCCAAAGATACATTCATTTTCATAGAAAACTTAGTCTTTGAGTGTGTCCAAAATTTCTAATTGTCACAATGACAATATGCAATGACAGTATTCTGTATGACGTAATGGCTTTGCAACCATTAAATCTGTACTGCATGTATTTGATTGTTGTATAATGTACTCTGGGAAGATGTCTACAGCTGCAGCACCAGCAGTGTGAGGTATAATGTGTTCTCTTCCCCTGTGCCCTATTCTTCATCATTTTAATGATAACTTTCCTTTAAACTTTTAATTCTCTCTTCAGCTGTTAAGATTTGCCCATAAACAGTTGATGGTGGTGATGATAATGATGATGATGATGTCAGTTTGTGGGGTGCTCAACATCGTGGTCATCAGCGCCCATACAAATTCCAGTCTTTCCATTTCTGGCCTCGCCATTATCCAATTGATGATGAGGACAACACAAACACTCAGTCCCTGGGTAAAGAAAATTGCCTACCCACCAGGAATTGAACCCAGGACCTCGTGATCCAGAGGCAGAAACACTAGCCCCTAGACCACAAGCTGCAGACCATAAACAGTTGCTCATTCAACGCTGTACTCAGCGGCAATGGCTTTCGGCAAAGAACCTCAGTTCAACTTATCTCTAACTTCCAGTGCTTGAGGCCTAGCATAATGTGTTCCTCTTGGGAGCCATCATACTGAATCATAAAGAAAGCCACAATTTAAACATGTATAGCATTCTTTAACATTATAATTATCTAACAACACTGTTGTGCATAACAGTTCATTATTGATGTGTTATCTCTGCTTGAGTGACTAGAAGCTGGATGTAGAGTGGATTACTGAGGGTGAGATCAGTGAGAGTTTAGTGTAATTACAGATATGTCAAATGGGGTCATTAGGTGGAGTGCAGAATTGTACACCTGCTGGTACCAGTACACATGAAGCATGGTTTGTATTCGAGTGCTTCCTGGCCTGACAAAGTTACAGTGTTCTAACATTTGACTTAGTCATTAAATCTCCAGAATACTTTAATTGCAAAAAGATGTCCACCTCTAAAAGGATTTGTTTGTGTTTGGTTCAAGAAGGATCAGGATCTATTATTTTCTGTGATTTATTTGTACATTTTGTTCAATAAAACCTGTGTTACTGAAGAAGCAGGCTTACAACAGCCTCATCTGTGACATGGCAGGTTTCGAGCACCAGGGCCTCCACTCCTCTCATTATTCCTGGTGCTTCATAAAAAGATGGTCTGCCATTTCTTTTTTCAGACTTGTTCCAGCTCCTGCACTACAGGGTGCTAAAAAAGTGTTGAATATTTTGAGGGGTGGTAGTACCCAAAAAAAGTCTGGTAAACAAGGGTTCTAAAATGCATACCTTAAAAGCTGTGAACACTTGTTCATCTTTGACAGAGCAAAATGCATCTCTTCCACTGCAAGCTCTTTCCTTTTATGTTTTGGTAGGAGACGTATGGACCAACACAAGAAAAAAATATCCCGTAAACATGAGCTCTAAAATGCTCCCCTTCAGAGCTATAAGGACTTGCACTTGTTAAATAGAAGAGATGTGTTTCATGGTATTGAAGATGAACAATTGCTCATAGCTCTTACAGTATGCATTTAGAGCTCATGTTTACTGGATATTTTTACCCATATTGGTCCCTACTACCTCCTCCCAAAATATGGAAAGCAAAGAGCTTGAAGAAGAAGAGAGATTTTTCATAATATCTATGATGAACAAGTGCTCATAGCTCTTAAGGTATACATTTTGGAGCCTATACTTACTAGACTTTTTTTCTTGTATTGGTAGGTACTAACACCTCCAAACACCCTGTATGTGATGGTGCATTTGCTGTACACTTCCACCAACTTGGCATGAATTGTTGTAGCGTTGTCCCCCTTCAAAAGCACAAAATGTATTAACACACAATACTCCACTTTATCAGTGAGCTGTGCCATTTTTTTTCTCCTCTAGTGGTATGCTACAGTACTAAGGCATGAGGACTTCAGTGTGCAGGAGGACTGCAGACATAAACCTGTATATATGAACAAATTAACTGTGTAACTTTTACTTTTTATAATGCAATAGTTAAAACTTTATGACTGCCCCTTGTATCAGCAACGAATACCGTGAAGCAATAAATGTACTGTGAAGAGTGTATGAATTGCAGGGTTCTTAAGAGGTCTCTGCAACATTTGCAATTATCTATTGTGAGGGAGGAACTGTATGGCTTAGAACTTTAGCAGCATGGAAAGCAGCACAGAACCATAATCAGCCACAGCCTGTCAATGCTTCTGCCTACACAGCAACATCAAGAGAAGCTGCCACCCACTTCTGCAAGCGGTTGGCTGAGGCTGGAACAGTGACTGACTGCCACATCATAACAGCCAAGCCAAGGTCATTAGCCTGTGTTCCAGAGGTTTCTAATTGACACAGAAACATGGCTCTCCCAGAAACTCAGCCCTGGGCAGAGGTTTTTACACCCACAAGTCCAGCCTGTCATCATCAGTACAGATCGGACATACTATGATGCATAGCCTGTGCTAGCCATCACTGAACTTATGACATAGCCACAACTGCCATCTCAGGGCCATGAACCAACAACTGCCCTTTGATTGTCTGAGCCAGGGCAGCCAGCAAGCTGGGCTGCCTTCATGGTGCAGGCAATGAATTGAGTTCCAATCAGCTCCTAACCTTGGGGGACCACTGCTGCTCTCCAGCAGTTCTGTGTTCATCATCCAGATAGCCCTTCTGGGCATGCCTACCCAACCCTGGCTACTGGCTATCTCATGCTGCCGGTGTGTCTGTATCAGCATGGTAGGGTCCGAGAGATGTCACCTGCTGCTTACTCATACACTGCTCTATGTTTACATATGACTGTTAATAAAGAGTTCTGGCAACAAACTGGCTGCCTGCATTGTCTGTACCTCTACCAACCTCCAGCAGAGAGCCACTCGTCCATACCTTCCTGATATCTCTTCTAATGAATAAATACTTTATTTACTTTAGATTCTTGACCCCAGAACATCATTACATAAGATGACAGAGAAAGAAAAATGAAAGTCAGTTAACACCCTTGTCTTTTTGTCAGGAAAATGAGATATCCTTCTCAGTGTAAAACATGCAAAATTGAGCTGCTTAATTAGTTTATCCATATGTGGACTACGTTTTGAGGTCTCAGGTCTGCTGCCAAATTACACTTTTATAAATGTAATCTGGTGGCTGACCCAAGAATAATTTACTGAACGTATCAAACAGGAATGCCTGAAGAATTACATTTTGAATTTGTTATCAAGCTGGACCACAAGATACTTTACACAGTGTGTATCATTTGGTCTACTTCTATTTCTGGTACTGACAGGTAATCTTTGCACTCTTGCACCTGCGTATGAATCTTCATGAGATTAACATTTAAATGGTTTCCTGTGAACCAGTTACTGGCCAATTCAATCATCACCTGGGCTGCATCTTATGAGGTATAGTATGAGACTTCATTTAGTAAGTGTATGTTGTGAGAAAATTTTAGTTTTTGAAATCTTCTTTAAGGTCACTGGAAGATCATTAATTTAGGTTACGGACATAAATGGATCAAATACCAGTGTGGAGTCCACATGTATCCACTCATTCTGAGCTTAGTTTTATTATTGTGACAGTCTGTTCATGTGACCCTCTTCTCTCTTTTATGAAGGTAAGCCTCTAATGATCCACAATGGATCCATAACACTTTAGTTTTTTAAGCAGAATTTGGTGGTCCACACAATCAAAGGTGTTGGCAAGGTCATAGAATATTACAAGATAATTTTACTTGTTTAATGCTGCCAGGATTTCATTTGTGATGTCTTCCACGCCTTCTCTTTGGTTAACTGTTTATCAAACCCAATATTTTCTACTCAGAAAAAATGTGACAATATTCTGTCACATGTCACTTTCTCAAAAACTTTTCAAAAGACTGGAGAAGTGAAATGGGTGGGTAATTAGAGGTAGTTTCTGTTTTATAGGTGGAAGTGTTGAACAGCATATTTAAGCTGGCGTTAGTCATTGACTGCTTAAAGATAGTCCTGTCAATTCCGCATAAGATGTTAATACTCTGATGGTAACACAATCAATGCTAGAAGTGCTACCACTTTTTAGGGGTCAAATTTTACAATCACATAAGGGTTTTTACTTTCTTTGTAGTCAATGTATCTCTGTTAGTGTTTGCAGTGTCTTCTAAAGCAAATCAAATGCATCTCCAGCTGCTTGCTTATCAGTAGGTACATTGTTTGCTGTCACTAAGAGGAAGTAATCATTGAATTTGGTGGCCAATGATTTCAGTTTCCATCATTTTTATCAACAACAACATTCAAGGAAGAAAATTTCATTTGAATCTCAAAATTGTTTTTGGTTTATTCTTGAAGTATTTTATTTTCTGTCTGTAGCTTAGCTTTTTAAATAACAGGCTGAAGGATTTAATAAGACTGGTGGTTGTGGAGCTTCAATTATTGACTATTATGTGTCCTCCATATTGGATACAGCTTTCCATTCATAGTGCATGATGATTAACACCCTTGGGTTAGCTATCCCCTGTAAATGCTTCTGTTTAAATTTACCCTTAAATGTGTTAATAAGACTTACTCAGGAAAGTCCAAGATGGAATAAACACTATTATGAAAAATGATAAATTATACTTACCACATACAAGAGGTGCTGAGTCACAGACAGGCACAGTGAAAAGACTGCTAAGCATTTAAGCTTTTGGACAAAACGCATGTGTGCGAATGGACACGCATGTGCGCGCTCCCCCCCCCCCCCCCCCCCCCCTCCTCTCTCTCTCGCTCTCTATTTTCGAAGCAGAACTTTTTATCCAAAAGCTTACATGTTTGGCTGCCTTTTCATTGTGCCTGTCTGCGACCCATCGCCTCCTCCATGTGAAGAGTAGCAATCTGTCCCTTTTATAATACTGTTAATAAGACTTACTCTGCACAAATTCGCAAGTCCCTTAGAAGGTAGCCTGCACCTGAAAAGTCACAGCACTGTCCATCTGTCATTTTAGACAAAGTGCCACTAATTGCTTCCCGTGAAGGACAAATTACATGTAGACTATCAAAACTGATTGTTTGATTGTTCAGCAGCCTGATGGATGGCACAGATCACATAAACTATCATATTATGAAGCCCCTGGCTGTGCCTGTCAGTATAAGTTTCAGTGAATTCCATGTAAATATGAATTTTTTTTCTATCATGTCAATACACACAGCATGGAAAAGCTGATGAAGATGTCAATACTCCTGAGGACAACAGTATGCAATGTTGAAGTCTGTTATTTTCACTGTATTTGAATGACAGATGTCCGTCCCCGGTAGCTAAGTGGTCAACACAACAGAATCTCAATCCTAAGGGCCCAGGTTCGATTCCCGGCTGGCTTGGAGATTTTCTCCACTCAGGGACTGGGTGTTGTGTTGTCCTAATCATCATCATTTCATCAGCATCAATGTGCAAGTCACCGAAGTGGCATCAAATGGAAAGACTTGCACCCGGCGAATGGCCTACCTGACGGGAGGCCCTAGTCACAAGACATTTACATTTTTAATGACAGATATCACAAGAAGGTTGATGTCTAAGATTATAGATGTAGGTTGTCTCATTGGAATGTGCAGACTGTGTCCCCCTAGAAATAAGGTACACCAAAATCTCTAAGAAAAAGAGTTGGGCAGAAAATAGGGCCCTCAAAGCCTTACTTATCAACGTCCTAGACGAAAGATACAGTAACATTGTGCGAAATGATTCAAGTTTGTGCTAAATACGGCAGTCAATTAGTAGCATTTATTATCTTGTCAACTATTAATCAGTATGTGAGAAAAACCAAAGAGTAGTACACATAATTTTTAAATATAATCAAGACTTTGTTAGCTCTATCACGACTCAGGCTGACTTGAGTGTAGCAGTATTGCTTATGTTGAACAGATAGTGCAAAATGTAGTTTTCAGTTACTAAGGCATGTTCCGGAACTTTTACTCATTATATGTGAATTAGGTAACTGTTCTCAGTCCATTGCAATATAAGCCCCACTTACAAAGTTTGCCCTTTTGCTTGGCCCTTACATTTAAGCTGCAGTGGAAGTGTTCACATATCACATTACACCATTTCCCAGGTGTTAAGTGTACCAGCCTACCTTTCAATGTTTACTTTCACCCACTCTGTGAAACCCCAATTACTCCCTACACATTCAGAAGCACTGCCACTCTGGTAACTGGTTGTTCTGAACGAGTTAATATGTGTAGCTGAATTTCTATGCAAAGCTTTCAGTATCTGTTCAGATTTTGGGTCTCACACTTGAAATGTTTCCATACATTTGCTGGTGTGGTCTCTTGTTTGTTTTTGACTTTGTTTTGTGCCCAGTTATTTGATAGGATTTACATCAGAGAATTATTCTCATACATTTTCTGTACATATGAAGTCAGAATAAATTTCATATTTGTGATGAAAATGACATATCCTTGTAGATTTGAAGGGGAAGATATCCTGGAGAAACCCCCTAAGAGTGGTGGTGAGGATAAATTCCGTAATGCAGACTATACTAACAACTCTTCTGCAGAATGTTAAAGTAGCAGTCCACAGACTACTACATAAGTACATACCATCAGTGCCACCCATTTTACAGTCCTTCAAAAGCTGAATAGTCTGTGATGTGGTGGTGAAATACTTGTGAAACAAGCATATTTTATCTAAACATTCTATTGAAGGAAATGGGATTTTCGTCTGTTTACACAAGGGTTTGATGATTCAGATTCAAGACACAATGTGAACTAGTGAATCATTATCCATATTTATGACTGAAGACCTGACAATGTTGTAATGGAAATGTTGGTGGATATAAATAATGGTAAGAATATAGGAAAAATCTCATCATATAGTTGAGGTACTGAGTGGTCGATAGCCACATATACATGACTGCAAAAACTGCTGTGCCTTCGCTTAGAGATGTTTCAGTCTAAATTATGTGACTATTGACCACTCAACTACAGTGTGAGTTGTTACATTTTAGCAAAGAAATTTAGCAGATTTCATTGTACAACATGGCAAATGAAACCGATTTCCAGCAGTTTCAAATGACAAAGTGGAAAAAGATACAAAATTTGGGGAATCTTATTGCTCTTTGCATTCTCAAGGCTTGGTCAAAATTACAATTGCAAAAACATTACTTTTGAACACTACAGTTTTCGGTGAATTTGCCCTGATAGTGTTTTACGTTAATTTGGATAATGTTTCACTTTCGTGACAACTCTGACAGCATTGAAGGAGACTCTTTATTCAATCTTGTGAATATTATCAATTCATTTGAACATTGCATAATCTGTTCATATTTATTAAGATCTACTGTTCAAACATAAACTGTGTCTTACACAATTTATTCTATCCAACTGAAATAGGGTTTGGAATAAAGCTATTTGTGCTGTGAACCTTTGTTTAGATTGCCTTTGCAAATGAGGATGGATTGCAACTCACCACCTAAAGGAGGCACTGAGTAACGGATGGGCACATTTAAAAGTAGATTGTTGGATGTTTTGTGCACACGCGCGCGCGCGCGCACGCACGCACGCACGCACACACACACACACACACACACACACACACAAATTATTTTCAGTTATCAATGAAATTCACCAACAGCTGTGTAATTGAGATGCTATTTTATTTTAACTGCCAGTTTTGGCATTCCACTATGCCATCTTCACGCCCCACATGCATGTCTCAAAAATAAATGATATTATCACACAGTGGGACATATTCCTGGATGTCATGAATTCAAAACCGTATCCCAGGTGCTTCATTTGAAGACTTGATTGAAACTTAGCATACCTGCATTCCACACATACTATTGTCTCTGGGTGCTGTGGCACCACTGAGGTATGTAGTGATCCCGGCTAGGGTGGATGATGGACAGTACAGAAGAAGTGTGGGGCAAGATGAACCATCAGGGTACGGGTGGAGGAAGATTGATTTATTTATTTATACATTTTTTTCATCCTTAGAACATTCAGCACAACACTATCCAATATGTCAGATACATTAGAGAAAAAAATTAAATACAGTGCTTGATTTGTGATAGTATGCACCAGTATACTGTACTGGTACCTCTGACGAAAAAAAATGAGAACTGCAAATTCAGAGATGTGGTATGATTTTCTACAAGTACAAATTTTCTGTACACTTTTAAAATCCACAAAAATCTGTTAAAATAATGTTTAAAGAAGTCTAAATTTCGATCCTCCCCCCCCCCACCCCCCCAGAAGGTCACAGCACTGGAACATTTTCTTTTACAAATCAAATACTATGTACATACATAAAAGATATACAGAGTAGGGCAGGATTAGGTGAGGATAGGGCAATAGGGCAGGAAGTCAGCCATGGCTGTATCAATGGAATCATCCCAGCTATCCATTTAGCAGCTTTAGAAAACCACAGAAAACCCGTGACAGGATGGCCGAAGAGGGTACAAACCACATTTCTCCTGAGCAAGAGTTCAGAACATTAACTCAGGCTTTGGCCTTCTGGCTCGATACATGATGTTCAACAAAAATAGTGCTGGCTGTGGGTGTGTGCAGGGACAGGATAGTGGCACCTGGAGGGGATAGACTAGCAAAGATTGAGGCTGGGGGAAGGGCGGTTACAAGGACAAAGGATATACTGCAGGGAAAAAAATTGGTGTTGGTGTGAATGCACATGGCACGGGCCGTGAAATAGTTGTTGAAGTCAAGCACACAGTATTTCGTGGCATGCTTGGCAACTGGGTGGTCCAGCTGTCGTTTTGCCACGGTTTGGCAGTGGCCATGAATGCAAACACCAGTGTGTTGGTGGTTATGCACACACTGAGTGCTACAGCTAAGTTTGTAGGCTTACGTGTATGCTATCTCAGGGTTGCCCCACGTTTAATGGGGTAGGAAATGGCTATGACAGGACTGAATTAAGGTGGGAGGGGAAGGATGTACCACACCTCCACCACACCTGTGCTTCCTAAAATTCATAAATCCAACAGAGAGAAGCTCTGCCCTTTCTGACCGACACTTTACCTTTAACTTGCTCTCCTATATAGAAGACAATAACCATTTTCTCTACTGACTCTTCACAGATCCTGTCCCTTTATTGCTCGATGGCCTGCTTGTTACTGTCGACATCACCTCCCTCTACACCATCCATGGCCTTGACACCATTGAACACTTGATAGCATGCCTGGCCACCTCGACCTACTATTTCCTCACCCATAATTACCTCTCCTTGAAGGTATGATCCACAAACATATCTGTGGTAGAGATATGGTTAGACGCATGGCACTGTCCTAGGTCGACATATTCATGGGCCTGTAGAGGAATCATTCCTAGCCATCCACCAGGCTCAGGTTTATTGATGACATCTTTACAAAATGGATCACAGGTGGGGGCATCCTATCCACACTCCTCCAGAACCTTAGCACCTTCTCCACCCATTCTCTTCATATGGTCTTCTTCAAACCAACAAGGCACCCTCCTCAATGACACATCAGCCTCATGGACAGATCCATCAGTACCTCTGTCCTCATCAAATCTACAAGTCTTCAACAACATAATCATTTTGACAGCTGCAACTAGAGGATGATAGTTACCAGTCTGTGTAACTTGTGCCTGTGTGAATATATGTGTGTTTCTTCACATGACTTTGTTCAATAGCTAGTAATATACTTCTAACTTAACTTGTCTGCTGGTCAGTGCCTCCTCTATGTTGTGAGTAGTAGTCTACCTTAATTCATATTGTTATAACATTCCAGATTTTACAGATACATATGTTAAGGTGGATGACTGAGAAATGTGTGAACTGACCTGACATGTCAGAAAAAGTGCAGTACGCACAACAAAATTGTATGCACTGGAAATCATTACATCAGATAAATGTGGCTACTCCAATTGCATCTTTTTACTTATTTTCTATACTTTTTTTACCCTACCTTATTTCAAGGGGATGCTGGTGCAGTCAGAGAAACATTTTTCATTAGTTAACCAAGGTATAATTAGGCTGTTTTAGTAACGGATAGTCATTAATCAGTAAGTTGGAGATTGTTTTATTAGTGTGGACTTCTTTTCTTTCAGTAACAAAGTTGAGAGATACAGAAGTGTTAATGCCACTGACTGGAATGCGTTATCAGAACAGCAGTTAAGAAATGATGTTAAGGAAATGTGAACCATTCAAAAGTAAGATGGTGGTGAATCAGAGACTCACATTTAAAGCTGGCTTTACATTACAGATGAGCGGATGAGCATTGAGGACTCAACCTGCACTTGTGTAAACCCACAGCCAGCACAAAAGTGCAAGTATGCCATGCTCATGAACTATGATGCTACATGACATCATTCTTTCAGTTCTGTTTTCCAGATTTAACATGTGCATTTGTACTGGTTACTCTACTCTCTCTCTCTCTCTCTCTCTCTCCAGAACTTCAATGCTCTGAGCTTTGGCTTGTTCCTAGATTTGATTGTAGTTTATCGATTGTACCGTTACCAGTAAAGTGTTACATGCAAATAAACACTGGGCATTGTTTTATGGATATATATTGTATTTCAGGGTTCTGTTTACTTATATTCCTTCTTTACACCCAAGATGTATAGAATTAGATCCTTTCAAATGAAAAAGTGTTATTGCATACTCTGTGACACCAAAGTGATATCTGTAAAACTAATTTGATGATAACACCCACATAAAAATCTATTCTTTCGTAAATGAACCATTACAGCAGAGTTTAGTTCTTTCTGTACAAATAGTTAATAGATAATCCAGACACTATAGGACTTCTTCCAGAAATTGATAAACTCCTCCTTGAACATATGTCTCATACAAGCAGATGAAGTGCATAGGGAAGGTGAATCTTTGAAAAAGTTGGTAAAATTATTTTGAGTAAAATTGACTGTTTTATAATGATATCAGTTACTTAATTGCTTTTTTGAATTATTCTTATTTGAAAGAGTGGAAAATCATTTTCAAATCATGACTTCTGCAGTTCAAAAGCTGTTCCAGTTCATATACTTTTAGGATGATCAATGAATGATTAATGAATCCATTTATAATGGAATAGGTCAAAAAGGCATGCAAGCAAATTTAATCATAGTTAGTTGCTCAGAAGTTTCACAGTGTATAACATGCAAATGACTGTGCCATGTATTGTGTAAATGCAGTGCTGCAACCAAGCAAATGCCTTGATAGCTAGAGAACAATTCACTAATGGTGCAACAGTAGTTGGAGTAGCTACTTTGTTAGAAGTACAAAAAACATACAAAAATATGGACACAACAAAAACACAGCACTTTACCATGCCTAATGTGGTGTACAAAAACTGTTGGCATTCAAAACAGCTACCAGTCATCTCAGAATGGATGAAATATTCCAGGGAATATTACACTACTATTCTGACAAAACACGGCAAGTTCAGGTAATAATTAAAGAGCTGGATAGCAATCACACACCCTTCTATCCAAATTGGATCACAAAGGCTCGATAATACTGAGGTCTGGTGACTGGTGGCTAGGGGTAATGTGACAATTCATCCTAGTGCTCACAAAACCAGTCCTGGATGATATACGCTATCTGAATCTTGCAGAGTAACCATGGGGCTTTGTGGAATACCACAATATGGCTTCCCAAATCACCATCCCCCACCCCCTCCCCTCCCGCATGTTTTGCTTAGGTTTTATGGCTTCAGCACCACATTTTTCCTGTTACAGACACATCAACGATGAGTGATATTGGTATTCCAGCTTTCTCTGCAATTCCCAGCTTCTGGAGCTCCCTTCAAGTTGTTTTGGTGCTGAAACGTTTGTGAGGGTGATGTTTGGTTCTGCAATGACTTTCGCAGCTGTCATCCCTTTATTTTTCATCACAGTCCTGTTCAGTGACTGTGTGTCACGATCACTCAGTACACGCTTTCATCCACTTTGTGACTTAGTGGATGATTTTTCTTCCTGTTTTTCCTGTATGTGGTATAGATCTTCGATATGGTGCCTCTTGAAACACCACAACTTTACTGACCATGACTGATCTTTGCAACATTTTGAGGACATTGCACAGGTGCCATACATGGTCGAATACAACAAGCAACCTGGAGGCTTGGCTAACATTTGAATTTACATTCAAGCATTCATTCCTCGCAGTGTTTCCAAATTTTTGTATGATGCATTAAGACAGTGGTGCCGCCTGCACACGGCATGCCGACAATAAAATTACTGATAAATGGAACCAAAGATTGGAAAGCAAAACCGGGTGCATTGTTAATGTTTAGCAGCTCACATGAGGAAGTGTGTGACAAAATACAGCAACTACCAAACATTTTAAATTGTCTATTGAAATTTACCTCTATTCATTGTGCAATGACTTTTCAACTGCTTCACTGCTACATGAACATCCATTCTTGAACTTAATCATAATTAAGATATGTTGTTGGTAAAACATTTTTTTAAATACACAAATGTGTAGAGAAATATACCATGATATTGCAGTACAAAAGTAGTAGTGTGGTGATTAAAGGCTTCTTAAATAATGGTTATTTCTTATGCTTCAATTGAGTAAAATGAGTCCTAAATGTATAATTTTGTGTCCATTGTTATAGAAGTGGATTTGCTGATGGTGAATAGAAGTGTATGAGCTGATAAATTAATCTGCAGTAGGGAAATGTTTTCCATAATCCACATGACTACACTAGGTAAATACAGCACCAGTACTGAAAAGCATGTTGTATATATGGTACAGTACAATATCGTATCACTGGAATGGTATAAAGAAAAGCTTGAAACAATGACTGAGATACTTATACAAAGCACAGCAAATACCAAAGACATGAAAATTATGCGAGGAGAGAAAAACTGTAACACTGCTAGACAGCCATGGTAGACTCGTGCCCGAACACAAAATAAAGAAGCTGAATTGAAAGTAAGTGGCATGGAGCATGAAACTCCACTACACAACAGTTTAAAATGCATCTTCATAACATGTGGGAGTCACGAATATTGTTTACCAATTTACTAACAGGAAAGAAAACTTTCTGTAAGAGCACTGAAGAATATACTACCAGGAAACCCTGAAACTGGAATATTTTGTAGTTTATAAACCAAAATGAAGGCATCAACATACTCATCAAAGACTTGTGTGTTATCTAATACAGGTTTTCTGAATTTACATTTCATTTTTAGTTTTTATAACAGAAAAGTTGTTTAAATGGTGTGGGCAGCTGGCTACACTGTTAGTTTGTTAACAACATTGATTCACAAATTATCATCTTCCAACTGTTACACTCAGGCTATGCTACAGATCAGTCTGTCCCACAAATGAGATTTTGTTTGGGGGGGGGGGGGGGGGTACTATAATCCTACAGCCAAAGACTGATGGAAAATAGACATGTGTCCAAACAGAAATCCTTCAGCAAATAGGAAATATAGACAAAACCATTTAGAAATGTGCCAACTGCAACATTTATGTCAGTAACATCTTTCACAATGCATATTTTAAAAAAATTCATGGATTATGTAGACAGCACTGAGGAAAATTTATATTTCTTAAGAAGCCATAAATGTAGTCAGGGAAGTGACAAACAAAAAGCTCCACAGCATACAGTTTCAATCTTCCGCATTCATTAACACACAATGAAACGAAAGTGGATGTCTCAATAACGAAAATATCTGAGCAATTATGGGAGTGTCAGAGGAATCACAGGGTGAAACTTAATAAGTTTGGTGAACTGTTTCTGAAATATGGTGCTATAGAAAAATGTTGATGATTAGAATGGATAGATCAAGTAAATTTCTGAACGACATCAAATCAGATTGATAGATACATTTCAAGTTGGCTAAAAGAATAACTTGTTAGGGCATATCCCGACGTGACAAGGAATAGCTAATCTGGTAAATGGTGGGAGATTTTAGGATGACACCAAGGCTTGAATACAGCAGACAGGTTCAAAAGCACATAGGCTACAGTATTTATGCAGGTACTAGTATGAAATGATTTGCACAAGACAGACGAATGTGGTGAGGCACTTTAAAGCAGATGCTCATCACCACCAACAACACACTACTTCGTAGGGAACAAATGTGCAGCACATCAACCTAGCTTCAAGTAACAAAAAAGGGCTACATGAAGTAAAACAACACGGCCACAGGGCAGCACACTTCACTGACTTGTTTAAAAACATTTGCCATTATCCAGATCCAGTTACCATTTACACCTCAATAAAGACAAAGTTTACACTCAAAGTGATATCCTACATAATGGAATCATGATATACAACACACTTCCATGAGAGATCAAAGACTAGAATGAATTTCATGCATTCACAAAAGTTGTAAAGATCTTTTAGTTAAATAAAGTAAATCATTTCAATGAATTTTCATCTCAAACAATCATCGGTCATGAGGAAGTCGTCTTACTGGAGAAATGTCTACAGAGTACTCTATTTTCCTAACAGTCATTGTAACTTTCATTTCACTCTTCTCCTGTTGCATTAGCAAACAAGTTTTCAAAAGTGCTAAACCAACCAGAATCTTTCCCCCATTATTTTATTAGTGTGACTATTATTGAGTCTGTTTTGTAATAACTACTCAATAGCATTCTTACGGCTTCTATTATTTTATCAACATAATTAGTGTTACTATTATTAATATCCGGCACGTAAGGCCCTAATGTGGTCTCGCTAAATAAGCAACAAATAAATAAATAAATAATAAACTACGGAAATATCACACTGTTATGGAGAAGACTGAATGTGAAATAGAACAGGACCATAAACCAAACAGATATGTAATCTAATATTTACAACGAGGGCGTGTTTTAATTCTGTGCATATTTAAATTATGTATTCTTTCGACAACATCCATACAATGCATTTTGTCCACATACTGGATAAATAAATAAAAAATGGTCACGTAGTATACTATGATATTTTTGGTTACGCTGAAATTTAAATAAGTTTTCTCTCTATTTCCTGTACAACTTGTCCCCATTTCTGGACAGTTTGAAGCAACCCATAAAATACAGTCTACAGAACTGAATTTCAGCAACTCCACCACCAATAACTCTGAATAGTAACACACAATGAACATGAAAAATTCGCTGAGACATTTAAAAGCTGATTATGCAAACTGACTCAATGTGATTCGAATCTGTAATTCGACTCCTATACGTACTTTTCAAATATGTCACTGTCATATCGTAAACTAAGACTACTCTTTGGTCTGTTATACGACCTATCACATAGGTCATTCGCGTCTAGAGTTGACTTCGTAACATGTTCCTTTGTGTACGTTGCGTCTGAATGCTCTGATTCATCTTCAGATGAATTATAATAAAAATCCTTTAAATCATCACATGGTTCACTGTAGAGATCAAAATCGTTATCATATCCAACACAATGCGACGGAATAAATGAACTTTCAGACTCATTGGGAGTTTCCATAGTCCCCACAATAACTTCTTCCTATTTACACCGGTAACGCCCCTTCCTTAACCCCCACCAACATCCTTTGTTTTCATAGCAAGTATGTGCAAACATTATCCTTGAAAGACACATATGTTTCAACATTGATGTTGGGTGTATCTTCCGCATCATTGGAACAATTGCCAGTAAATGAGAAAGGTACGTATTTCACGTAATCCGGAATGATATAGGCATTTACTATCGGCGCCAGATCTGTCCGCAGCATTCCACAGTTACGAATTCATTACTATCCTAAAATTTCGAGTACTGCTGCAGATGATGAAAAGCTCTCGGTTTTCCGGGTGGATTACGTAGAGGGATTGATGCAACCAATTCAGAGTACAAACTGCAAGCAAAACTGGAATCTAAATTATGTACCTACCAGCCATTCTGCCTTGCTTGCTGCAAAAAGCCAGTGAAATTAATTTAAAAATTATTATATACCGCTTATATATTGTGTGTAAAAAGATAAAACATACACAGTTCATGAAAGTTAATAACTACAAAGTCAAGTAAAACCGATATGGAACGTCGTTAAAGAAGAAATAATTAGGAACAATGTGATGAAAAAACTGCAGCTGATGAAAGAAAAAAACAAATGAATTGACTTACATTGCTCGCTTTTACTCCTGTTTTTACAATGCACACTCACTCTAAGTGGATATTACAATTTTCGATTGACCAGACATGCTATAATGGATTCTTTCAGGTTTCAGAAGTATCTGACATCACACGTTTACACATTTCTCATTAACTGACGGCACAGAGCTGACATACTGTAGTGTCCCAGATGCATTCAGATCAGATAAATTTGATGGCTAAAGCCAGGTTCACACACGCAACAGAAGTGTTGCCACAACTAGTGGCATACTGCGGGTGCACGTATGAGCTCCCAGTTTTCTGTGGTGCAACTTCAGAGACGCAACTTGTGTCACGTCACAAAACGTTCAGCGTGGCTATACTTTGATGCACCACTTTCCTACCACCACTGCTCCCTGGAGCAGTAATTCGAAACACGACAATTCTGTCGCAGTTATCTCGGCGTAATTGCTGCTGTATGCCATTCGATTTCAGTGTTTTTTATTTATTTTATTTCTGAAAAAAGTGAAAACAGTGGTCGGCAGGTACACTTTCGCAGCTTCTAGAACTACAAGAACAGCAACCTATGCTTGATTTTTTCCAGCAGTGAATATTTGCAAACCAGTGACGTATCTCACAGTCTTAAAAGATTTTTGAATGAATAAAGAAACTTGACATATTTAACCAAAAAAAGCGAGTCGTATAAACTTCGTTGCTTGTGAGACCAAGCATTGTATATATTGCGGATTATACGCAGTAAATATTTCAGAGTGTGATGTGGCAGCTGTTAACTAAAAATTGATTATTCTAAATGCCTGTATCAACGAATATAATAAGATTCTAAAATCTTGGAAGAATGGCGTGTCTGCCAATGATATTTCCATGCCAGCTCTTGGTTAGTTTGCCACAGCAGACAGCATTTTCTTCTCTGAATGTTGTTTCTTTTATAAATGTGTTTGTTTCCCCTGATTTATCCCTTTGCAAAATCTATTTTCGGATCCAGTATTTGGATTTCGTTGTCCTTCTATGTAACTCCAGCCACAGCTCTAAGACCATAACCAGCACCATAACATTCATATGCACCCATATGATTTCAGTTGACGCCATATTGAAAGCTGTTGAGTACATAGAATTTGTGGCATCCTGTGTGAACAGTAGCGCATGGTGCCGTTACAGCAAGCCACAAACTGTGGCGCCACATTAGACGCATATGTGAACCCTGCTTAAGACGTCAATATCAGTGCTCCTCAAACCAAAGTCAATTATAAGGGTGCTTGTGCACGAAAATTCACTATAATACTTCATTAATACACTTGGTTACTGTGGTGCAGTTAGTACAGTACTAGCAGCACATTCATTTCACAGATTCACACAGCAGGCGTCATAGTGGATTCAGTAAGGTAGCAGCACTAGATTCGTATTATAATTCAAATAGGTTCCTGGATAGTTGTAGAAGTAGTTCTAGATTCATCCAATAGATTCCCAACTAGCTGTACTACCGTGACTACACACTTTTCTGATGAATGACAGAAGAGTATGCATAGTGCTCTAAGAATCTCACCAATTCCTGTCCATGGCACAGAGTCGCTACAGCTATGGGACGGAAGACTCAGTTAATGTTCAAACCCCTTGTAAGTATACCTGATTTACAGAGTAGATTCTTTTACCAGTTTGATACAGCTTTTCACTGTAGTACATTCCCAACTGTTCATCTATACATAAACGCAGTACCCTTCATCCAGTTGCACTCAATTAATGTGGTAGGTAGCAGGAGTGTTATGACTAAATTTATAAGGCTATCATAATAGTGATATATATACAGTCTAAATCAATATAGCACAATTCAAGCCTTCTCACACAGACGCACATCCTGCCAGAAGTAAATTTCACACTGGAATTACCATTTGAAAAAAGAGACAGCATTGGTCGTATATTTTTTACTATTGCAAAATCGATTTTCTGTCACTGAGTGACCATCTTCAGTGCTATATTGTATAACTTAAATTGGGATGCACTGTTGTCACTAAGCTTACGACAATCACATAGTCAGTCTATGTGATTGCCATAAGCTTAGTGACAACAGTGCATCCCAATTTAAGTTATACAATATAGCACTGAGGATGGTCACTCAGTGACAGAAAATCGATTTTGCAATAGTAAAAAATATACGACCAATGCTGTCTCTTTTATCAAGTATACCTGTTATCTGGTCATAGTGCACAAGACAACATGGAGTCGCCAATCAATGGAATTACCATTGTAAAGAAAGTTTATGTTAGTGTTACTAGCTATAATTATATGCTCATATGTCGATTCGAGACCTGAAAGAACAGTTTGGAAGCAGGCAAACCCACCTACTTTAGTAAGTTTGTAGAAGACAAATACAAGCCATGTTCTGTAAGGGATTTGATCTCTCTGAACATATACAGGTTGTCTCAAACCTTTTGAGTGAAATTGAATCAGGTGATAGTGCGTCCACAATCGAATATATTGAGACATAGAACCAATGGTCAGAAAAGCAAATGTATTGTGTTATGG
Organism: Schistocerca piceifrons; assembly: GCF_021461385.2. NCBI lineage: Eukaryota > Metazoa > Arthropoda > Insecta > Orthoptera > Acrididae > Schistocerca > Schistocerca piceifrons. The sequence continues at coordinate 101,564,028 of NC_060138.1, read as the reverse complement.
ATATTGAGACATAGAACCAATGGTCAGAAATGCAAATGCATTGTGTTATGGGCACACAGTGTACACCATGTAACAATAACATAGCTTCAAAGTGACGACTGACAGTCTCAATACATGGATGGCAATGACACAAGAATTTCTGCCACACTCTCTCAAAGCTCCTTGGTGGCTGTTGTATTAGGAGACAGACAGCTTGGATGTCAGCAAGCAGGTCTTCGTCTACTTCTACATGGGTTTCACACACCAACATCTTGACATAACTCCAGAGGAAAAAGTCCAGAGGTGTGAGATCTGAAGATAGCACTGGCTATGGGACTGGGTCTCCCCTTCAGATCCAACGATGAGGCTACGTGTTGTTCAAGTACTTATGGACATTAACATTGAAGTGGGCTGGCACCACTGTGTTGAAACGACACCCTTTGTTGGACAACAAGGGGTACAGCCTCCAAGAACTGTGGCACAACATTTCGCAGGAACACCAGGTAACATGGACAGTCAATTGGGGTGGCAGCAAATAAGGTGGTAATAGATGATTTTGCACAATACCCACCTGCATACGTTGGTGGAGTACTGTTGCTGGCAGTCACCGATGTCGTTGGCGTGGTGTTTGTTCTCACTCTAGACGTGGCTGCTGCAGCTGTTGAACACACCATCATGGATGAATGAAGCCTTATTCATGAACAATACAAACTGTTTGAAGTTCAACAGGACAGCACTGTGATGGACAATACATTTACAGAAAGAACATGGGTCTCAAAATCCGTTGCAGTACTTGCGCAAGTTCTTTATGATAGGGGTGTAATTTTCTATAACGTTTTTCTCTGAACTCTCTGCTCTCTGGAACTGTGGATTACACCATCTTCTGCTGATTTTCGGATTTTTCTGTGTTAGATATATGCATTAAAAAAACAAGAACAATGACTCTAAATTTTTCAGATTGTGTTTTCTCATTCTTATCGCCATGCAGTGGGTCGTCTGGGACTGGAGCGTTTTGTAATTATGCGCTACGGCCATTGCTGAAAGACGATGTACAAGTGTTAGTCTGTTATAATCACGAGTAATTTAGTTTTTCGCCGTAACTGCTGAAAATTAACAGCTTCGTGTTTCATGGTCACTTCAAACCAGATCTGCCACTATCCTATGCCATACGCATTTGTTTTGACAACATAGAACAAGGTGGAGTCATATTCAGTTTGCTTCACTGTCGTCGCAGTGTTGCCTCAATGTGGTATTCTACCTCTACGCTATTCGTCTTAACTGTCTGAAACCCTGTCGATTCTGTGGTCTCAGGCTGCACCTGAGAAGCTGGTCACTGCAGTCGGCACCACAAGGCGCGCCATTTATCTGTACCCATGATGGCAACACCAATTTGCCAGACGTCAGATTCTCAATAAACTGAGACAGAAATAGGATGCTGCCAGGGATAAGTCCACTTTCTAAGTCACTCCCACCTGGGTGCTGTCATACAGTGCCAAAAATCTGCATCTAAATTTACATCTACACTACGTACACATTCTTACGATGTATGACAGCAGGTTGTTTGGGTATCGCTATCAATTACCCAGTTACTACTATTAACTAATAGTGTGCGGTAAGTTTCCATTTCCTCGATTTTTCCGCCAAAGTCATTTTTCGAGATGGATATAGCCCAAATTGATTTATTGCTTGACTCCTCTTGGAAAGCACACTCTCATAATTTTAATAGTAAACCTCTCTGTGGACCACAACGTCTATCTTCTAGCGTCTGTAACGAGTGTTTGACGATAATGTAAGTGACGTAATTGCACTTACTAAACTAGCTCGTGAACAAACGCATCACTGATATCTGGATCTTCCCTATATCACCTATTGGTCCTAACTAGCAACGGTCACGAGCCGGCGAGCAGCCCTTCAGAACTTGTCAGAATGAGGTTTTGTCATCTACATCTTTGTGCGTGAATTACATTTTGTAAATATTCTTCCAATGAATCTTAGTCTGGTATCAGTTTTACCTACATCTAATTTTATGTGGTTATTCTGTACACATATTTTAGAAATTTTTCTTTTGTTACTGTCCCCAGAGACTGGCTGCCGATCTTACAATAAAAAAGTATATTTCCTTTGGCCTACTTCAGGGCAACACATTATATTTACTCATGTTGAGCCTCAACTGTCATTTCCTTCGCCAAGCATTGACCCTCTGCAGGTCTTCCTGCATTTCAGTATGTAACTTTTCTATAAACGAAGTATTATCTGCGAACGGCCCCACAGAGCCTCTGACGTTATCCGCCAGACCATTTGTGTCTTTCATGAAGAGTAACCTCAGAATAGCTCTCCCTTAGAGTTCTTCGGAATTCTATTACGTACGTCGGTTTTGTCATGTTAAGAAGCTTTGAGTTTCGTGTGTTAGGAAGTTCGTAATTCACTCACAAAACTGGTCAGATATCAGGTAAGCTCGTATTTTGTTCACTCCAGTGCGTAACTTTATCGACTGCCTACCAAAGTTAAGGGTCACAGCATCAACCTGGATGACTTTAACTACTGCCTTCTTGATCTTACAGATGAAGAGAGCGATCCGACTTTTACAACACTGATGTTTGCAGAATCAGTGAGGATTCTTACACAGGAGATTTTAAGTCTGCAAAAGTAGCCGTAGCACAGGAGCATGAATCCGGTCAATTGTTCTACAGCAGACTGAGAAAATCAGCTGATCATAGTGATGATCCCTGTGTTCCCCCCCCTCCCCAACTTCGTCATAAATCTCTGCTTTACAACTATACATGAAAGCTTTAAGGGAGAGGGATGGTATTATCTCTGGAAGTAATTGAAAATAGAGACGTGGTGTTCACAGTAACTACTCAGTTAAGAAGAGCAATACCAATAATGGCCTCAACCGCAGCACATCACATCTTTGCAGTACTCTGGTACACTGTGGACTCTTTACTTTGTGATATTCGCTTATGCTGCACCCATTGTTTTACCAAACGGATCACTTTACTGTGATCTAAACTATCCAAAACTTTGTTTGTGGACATACTACGAAATACTGTAAACTGTGCTTTAGAGACCTGTATCACTGTAAGGTTCATTTCAGTGACTGATTCAGTGCATGTTCGGCAGTGCATCAGCTATTCGTTACTATCTTCATTTGTGCTTTGAATAGGAAATAGAGTATATCCAATAGATGGTATTTTTCACAGTTATGAAAGAGTTCAACAATAAACCATAGTGACATCAAAATGACTGATGTATCTGGCAAAAGCAGGACTCTAGCCTAACCTCTTACTTATCTGTAATAGTCCCTACTGTGCTACTATCAAGTGTTGCTTCTGTACTGTAACTCATGAATGATACATTCTTTCTTTTTAATGTGTAACAGAAAACTTAAGCTCGACATAAGCTTTAGCAAGATTACCTGATCTTATTAATCACACCATAGCAATTTTAATGCGTTTCTTATTTTACAGATAGAAGCAACTGAAATTTCACATACCAATTGCATATAGAACTTGAAAACCACTAATTTATGTTCAAATCAAGTTCAAAATGATGACATACAAGGTCTATTCCTTCCTGATTCTTAATACTACTTTTTCAGTGAATAGCAAGTTACTGAAAACATGAGGTAATAAATTACTTGTAACAGTTTCTCTATTTTGGGTAAAGCAACCTTTATAAGTATGCAGATTCACTGTATCAAAAAGAGGTGCATGATATGGCGTCAGGAGGCAAAAGTCCAAAATAAACTGAGCCAGAGCTTAGTGAAAGCACATTTAGTGGCAACAAACGCAGAACACGATTCACTTGTCTCATTTGACTCTGAGTCTACACTATACCTTGTACTTTGCAAGCAAACATTTGGTATGTGATGGAGGATGAATGGCTTGCCATCAGATCTAGAAAAATAAGAAAATAATCAGCAAAGTGTATTGTAGGAAGGATCAATCTCTTTCGAAAAGAACCTACTTGGTGGAAATCACAAGTAGATAAATGCCTACAAAAGAATAAGACCATCCAGAAAACAGTGATGGCTGCTACAGCTATAGGGGGGAGTGGGGCACTCTGAACCACGGGGCACAATGAATCAGGTAGCATAATTTCAGTATAAGGTGGTAAATTATTTTTTCCTCTGTGCATATGTTGTCAGTACTGCTCTACCAACTACCACTTGTTTTCTGCAGGATTTAGTTCCCACCATTAGTGTTGTACTGGTGATATGTTAGTTTCGCGACAGTGAAGTAATTTTTGGGGACATAGATAGATTGAATTTTGTTCAATCCTTTGTCACCAAATTTTAGAGAAAGTAAGTCATTGTAACAATATCAATACTGTATTTTAATGATATAGATCTTCAAATATTAACAATGTTCATACATCACCTCACATGAGATTTGTTTGAAATATGTACTGTTGGGGCACATTGAACCAAGCTCTCCCGGGGCACAATGAGCCATGGTTCATTGTGCCCCAGGAATCTTTTAAGTGTCCAATACAAGCACTCTGTCTTTGTTTCCTTAGCATGGGTAAAACATATGTGTAGGAATTTAAGGCTTTTAAGTCACAGACGTTCAGCAGTCCTGTTTTATATTATCAGGTTTGAAGATGGTTCTTTCATACTGCAGGAAGACGGACAGAGGTAAACTGACCATTACGTTATGCAAGAAGCTGCGCAGGATGTTCTTAATAAGGGCATGGCAGTTCACCAAGCAGCTAAATCTCATTTAATACCTTACCCAACTCTTCATTGATATGTTCAACACATTAAATGTGGTTCCAGAGAAAGATTGACACCAAACTATGACAATCGTAAGGTATTTTCTGTGGAGCAGGAGAAAGAATTAGGTAAAGGATGAAGCTTTTGTTCCAGATAGCAACATACTTTATGTGCTCCCACGACCTGCTACTGATGGTGTGACAAAGAGACAAAAATCATATTTCAAATTTGGAATCAGCTTCGAGTCCATTGATGTTCAGTAATTCCAAAATAAGTAACATGATTGTGTGCCTACAGATTTAATTATATGATTCACACATGGAATATGTGCACACATTACGTTTAAAGTATGTTTACACTTACTTTGTATGCTAAATAGGTTCTTTCAATGAACCTGTTTAAAGTGGTTCATTGTACCCCACATGTGGGGCACAATGAACCATTTACCAAATTTTCTTCAAAGGCCTGCAGCTAAAAAACAATTAATGACAATGAAATCATATAAGGCCATTTGATACTTGAATAATTAAACTGTAACATCTGTAAATCACAACTCTGTAATAAAATTATTGGATGAGTAACATGGAGAGATATTTTTTATGGCTCAATGTGCCCCACTCTCCCCTACACTTTAGGAGGATTAATTTCTGTACAGTATAATATTCATAAAGCGAGGTGGCTTTTGGAGTGTAGATGCAGATGTAGAAGTAGAATTTTTCAGCTATTCTAAAACCACTTTTTAGAAGTTATAGACCGCTTTACTTATTAATAACAGGAATTCGCTAGTGGATGCTGAAAGTTGTGCTTCTGCCTGAATCAGAACGAATCTTTAATTTACAGATATCATTGTTCTTATTGCATTGAGAATATCGAGAATAAGAGACTATAATGATTAATTTTGTGTATAGTTTCTCCTATTGGGATGTGCGTAACATCTAGTATTTTATTTTTGCAACAGAGAAGTAAATCTAGCTGCCAGTGCACCATGATTAGAAATACTAAAGGATGATGCAGTGACATTCCAATATTATGTGCAATCTGAAACACTTATTGAAAGGGACATCCTGTAAATGTGCTCCACCAATTCTGCAACACTAATTCCACCTAAACTGCTCATTTTTCCTTCTAACATTGTGTGTAACATAGCCAAATTTGCACTGCAAATGACACTCTTCACTTCACGAAATGTTCATGTTCACACTATATACATCTATAATGGTATGTATATCCAAAAGAGGTAGTCATATACCCTTATATCATGCAAATTTGGAGGCATGTAACCCAACATAATTCATAAAATAATATCCTGAAGGCATGTGCTGTAGACTAATTGAGTGAAATCGTATCATCTGGCGAAATACAGGTGGGTTATGAGCAGAATACCTGTGCAGCATCCAGAGAATTGAATCCGCCAAGTAACAAGCATATTCTTTTTTCACTACAGCCGATGCATAAAAATGAACTTTGTCTGTTATTGCAGGAACTGCATCACCAGTTGTTTCATTTAAGACAATCTCATATTTTGCATAGGGATGGGCTATGATCACGCTCGAGAAACGCGTGACGCGAAGGCAATTTCTCGAGAATGTCTCGGGTACGCTCGAGAAGTTGACAGTGCTGCGCTCTCTGAGAAATTGCGCAAACCTTCAGTACACGAAGCACTGAGCCGCATCGGTCGTACTCGTCGTACGTACGTGCACGTAAAACTTCGAAATTCTATGATTGATATCAACTGTACTACCGTATTAATGTGTACTGAAGTATTAGTGTATGTCTCATAAGACAAAAATCATAGAATTGTTGTTTAAAACAAAGCACAGAATTCGCATGAAACAGAAGCTTTATTCTTACAAAATAAATTACCTTGTACATTCTGCATGTATGCATGCATGTTTAAACGTAAAAGAGAAGTGCTATAGTCTTTTATATACAGAAACTGCGTACATATGTTTACTTACTGAAGAAAGAAGGGAAACAAAAGTTGCTCAGCAGAAGGCATTTTTACATCCCAATGCTGCACTGCCATCGATTTTTGTTTAGAAATATGATTTTATTAACCAATTGGCCTTTCAGTCTGCTTCTTTGTTTGTTTATAAGTAGTCCTGTTTTCGAAAATATCCTTTCACTGGGAACAAAAGTTGCAGGCATTTCAAGATATTTTTTTGCCACGACAGTTAGATCTGGGTAACTGTTTTAATTTTTTTTCCAGTAGTGTAAAGGATTATCCGTGTGTTGTAGGTATGGTTCTTCCAAATATCGTTGTACCTCCAGGTCTATGCTATCACAACCGCTTTTCATTAGATTTTTATCGGAAACCTCTTCATCGAAAGAAGTCCATATGGCTTTTGTACGAAATGTTAGTCGTGGCTAGTGTCGTTAGCAGCCGAATGAGTAGATCGTATGGTCTCTACCACGTTCGTGCACTCTGCAATTAGGCTTACAATGGCATGTTTTGAATGAATGGGATTCGTAGATGGTAACGTTTTGAATCTTGGGTCGAGAACTGTGGCAACGGCATGTACTTTGTTTGTTTCTATTAATCCTACCCGGGCTATTAGTGAGTTGTGAAGATGTTGCTGTAGCTCTTGCGCTGTCGTGGTAGCCCACTTCCCAATGCGTACGGTTAGGATTAGCTGTCTGATTATTGGAATAGCTTTCGAATGAGAGGTATAGTTTTCAGTTGAGATTTCACTAGTTACCACTTCAAATGGCTCCAGTACACATAAAAATTCGCTCAAAATTCGCCACTCGTCAGCTGTGAGGTCCTCTACACCTGAATACAAAGATGATAAACAGGCTGCAATGCATTCCTTTTGCTCCACTAGACGTTGTAGCATATAAAACGTACTGTTCCATCGGGTTTCGGTTTCCTGAATCAAATGATGAACAAGTTTTTTCATTAGATACTGGATCTCATGGAATTTTTCAATAGCATTTCAACTTGTTTTAAAATAGCTAACAATTTTTCTGGCCTTTTATCACATTATGCAGAGCTCACTGTTGCTGTTCAAAGAACTTTTCACAACTAAATTGATGATGCGTGCTAAACAAGGCACATGTTGCGTATCTATGTTGCCACTGTGAATAAGTTGCACAGCTACCGTCATGTTACTGGCGTTGTCAGTTGTGATGCTTACAACTTTGTTTTCAATGTTTCATTTTGAAATCACGTTATCTAAGGGCTCACGAATATTTAGCGCTGTATGCTTTTCCGGGAAATGGAATGTCTCGAGAGCTAAAGCTTTCAGGTACCAATTAGTTTTAATTACATGACCAGTTTCAGCAATATATGCCTCACTATTGAGTGAGGTCCAAATATCGGTCATTAAAGAAACACAAGTAGAGTCTTCCACGACCAAGTTTACAGCCTCTTTCTGTTTATGGTAATCATCCTCAATCATGAGGCGCAACTTTTTTCGATTTGGTACCGAGTATTGTGGGTCCAACAGTGAAACAAAACGTCTAAAACCAGTGTCCTCGACGATTGAAAGCGGTTGAAAATCGTCTGTTATCATGGTCACTAGTGCTTCATCTAGCTGTTATTACCATTTACTTCCCTCTATGAAGAGAAACGTAAGATTTAGATCAGTGCTCCTGCAAGGGGATATGTTATGGTCGACAACTAGTCCAATAAAATTACATATCGTATCGTGCAAAAGCTAGGATAATATAGGTTTCATTTTGGGGTATGTTGTATGTTATTGGAGTACAATTTAAAAAATCAATGATTCTTAAGCGTGGCGGACCGCTTCGGACACTATCCGAACTTTTGCATGGAATCCACCTTTTGTACCATACGTACCTGGCTGGATATTTTGTCTGCCTCGCACTATTGGAAGAATGAGCCTCTGTATCCACGGACGTCGCTGTTTTATTGCTCGATAAATTGTGCAGTTTAAGATGTCTAATCATGCCCATTGTATTTTTTGATACATTACGCAGATTTTTACTATAGAAGTTGCAAGTAACGTTATCTCCATCCCCCGTAAAGTATTGCCAGCACCATATTGATTTGAATAACAAGTTTACTCGAATGAAACCTGAGACATACTAGTTACGAGCACAGCGAGCAGCGAGCATGTTTGTCTATTGGGCATTCAATTCATAAAACAACAGCGGCGCTGCGTATGTTGTCACAGCCAACTGGTGTGCAGCGGCACACGCCGCCGAGCCGTTTCTCGTGAGCTTATCGAGAATTGTTTGAGAACTAGAGGCTTGAGGAATTCTCGGTGCGCTCGAGTCGCCGCGCCACGCCATTACATCACTGATTTTGCATAGATGCAATTTCAAATCGTTGGGCATCATTTTGTGGATACTGGAGTGGATTTACTGAGAGGTTGACTGCGTGTTTTTGGTGGAATGTTATTGGATTCTTATCAGTCTATACCTCACTGTTGAAGCATTATCCCTATTTTGTACAATTTTGTGGAACCAGATTTTTTTTATTTTGAGCAGACAATAGTTTTTCAAAAGCTCCTGTGATGTGTAATATTGAAATTCGATGGAACAGCTACTATTTCTTCATTGCATATGAACTTACCATAAATAAAAGTTTTCATTATGAACACACAAATTATTATTACGCTGGTCCATCACTACTGGAGTCGCTCTGTATGCCCAATCAGAACTAAAATAACAGTGTTCCCAATATATGGATATTTAAAATAAACCAGATTGCTGGGGTACACCCAGTATTTACTTGTTTCTAATTCTTTATTGCAGAGATTAAATATAAATATACTACATAATATAAAACTAATGCTAAACCATAGTTTATAATTAGTTCATTACTATATCAGTTTAATATTTATTACAGTTCAACTTAAACTAAGGACTGCTGACAACCATATTCATATGAACTTGTCTACTGATAATCAAATAAACAATTATTAAATATTTTCCTATGATAAATCCCAAAATTGTTTTATAAGTGTGAATAATTTCCTTGGTCATGACTTACATTCTCTTCATTTTTGTAGTCAAATCATATCTGTGTCAAACAGATAACTCTCCTGAATCAGTTATGAAGTTGTGTAATAAACCAAATGACAGTAAATTATAGATTCTTCCAGTTTATAAAATTGCAAAATAATCACAAAGAAGTTTTCAGGTAAGTAAAAAATTACAGAGTAGTATACTGTTGGTGAATCTCTGGAAAATGATAATTATTTTCAGAGGAAATGTTGCATGCTATTATGTGGGCTAACTAAGTAGTAAATTACCAGAGAAATTTGCTATAAGGAAATAACACTTTTGATAATGTGCTTTTCTCTTTTGAATTTAAATTATGATGTATTAGTCTAATGCACAGTTATTTTGAAATTTTGTTGGAATTCAATTAAATTACCTTTTTAGTGAAAATGAATAGCTAGTGATGTATCTAGGAATAAATCCTTGAGCATAAACGGGGAGTTATAGAGTGGCTGTAGGGTATGTGTCATGGTGCCAAAACATTAAATTTCTTTTACACCATCTACTTCTAGACGTAGATGTAGATCAATGATGGACACCTAAAATAATTAACATTATATACATGTAGAAAAACGCAGGTTTAAAGTAAAAGTGACAATAAATCATTTTCTTACAAAGAATTTTTACACTTATTGGATGCATGTTGCTGTGGATGTAAGTTACAAATGTAGCCATAAGGCACAAACGAAGATAAAATTTCACTTCATTAATAATATAATCACAACATATATGCTGAGTGACATTAGAAAGTGTTATGTGACTGCACCTAGTGATGTCGTGCCAATGTCTCATGAGTTGAGGAAAATTTATAATGCAGGAGTGCTGTACATGTATGTGTGGTAGAAGTGGGTAGCATGAATCTGTTGGGATATGAAAAAAGTGAACTAAATTCCTTAGACATGAAGTTATTTTTACAGAGTAATAAAATTATTTTCAATATTTTGCATAAACCCATCTACACAGTAAATATATGTCTACAGATTCATGCCACCCAAATGCCCATAAAACCACAGTTGGCCGGCCGCAGTGGTCTAGCGGTTCTAGGCGTGCAGTCCGGAACCGCACGACTGCTACGGTCGCAGGTTCGAATCCTGCCTCGGGCATGGCTGTGTGTGATGTCCTTAGGTTAGTTAGGTTTAAGTAGTTCTAAGTTCTAGGGGACTGAAGACCACAGATGTTAAGTCCCATAGTGCTCAGAGCCATTTGAACCAAACCACAGTTTTTCCCTCCACAATAAATCGTCCTGTGTGCATACTTCTAGCCAAGCACAGTTTTCAAAAAGAAATAAATGTAATCAGATCAATTGCAGTTAATAATCAGTATGAACCACATTTAGTTGATCACATCTTAAACTGTAAAAAATATCTAGTATCTAGTAGATGCTCAAATTTAGGTATGGTATTAACAATAAGAAGATAGAAAGAGAGAACAAGAAGTTTCTTTCAATATCGTTTCTACATAATGTATCATACATAATGGATTCATGAATAAAAAAATATGGTTGAAGAATCAGTCTCCCTGTTATCAGCAATTTGAAACAAAATTTAATACATAGAATCGATGCAGAAGGTGATCTGTACATCTACTTATGTGTATATAGAATTGTGTGTAACGACTGTCCTAATCGTTATGTGGAGCAAACAAGTAGATATTTTAAAATAAGATGCAAACAACATTTTATGGGTAAAGAAGGTTGAAATGTATACAGTTCATGTTTTGTTGAACACTTGCTACTTCCTGAGCACTTGTCATGGGAATTCGAAAATTTAATGCTTTTGAATCATGAAATTAAAGGCCATAGACTTGATTTGTTGGAGAGATTAGAAATCTTTAAACATATCTCTCCTGAAGATGGTTTTATTTTAAATGAACAGGTACAACTTAAAACAGTAATTTTAAGCCTTTATTTTTGATAACATTTGTACTTATTCCTTTTGTATATGGAATTACTTTCGGTCTCTGCTATAGACAGCATATTATGTAACTTGTAATTTTCATTAATGCATTTCATGGTGTTTTTATACTACGTTTGGCATATGTTTTGTGAATTTCTGCTTCGAATTTATGGTGACAGTTACACTGTAGGTAACTAATCGAAAACCCCCTTTCTCTCCCCCTTTTTATTATATTTTCTCATCAATTTACTTACTCCCATCTCCTCCCTCTTTCATCCTCCCCACCTCTCTCCTATCACTTGCAGATGATGTATTTCAAGTTATTTTTTATTTGATTTATGTCACAGGTTCCAAAAAAGTTTTGGATGATTATAAAATAAAATGCTGTATGTTTGTCTTTTCATACAATGATAATGGCATCAAGTTGCCCATTTCTTATGTTAACATGTTAATATTATAATTGTTATCTAGTCAGTTCAGTACCATTCTTTCTCTTACTTTGCCATGCACACACATATGGCACTCTCATGTTCTACATTTTCCTCAAATACTGTGACACCATCATGATATCAGTTCACTAGGTACAATTGAAGCATTTTCTAATGAAGTCAGTCTGTATGTTGTGATTTTATTATTACAGAGGTAAAATTTTGTCTTTGTTAGTGATTATGGCTACATTTTTAACTTAGTTCCACAACATCATGTAACCAGAAGTGCAAGTCGCTTTTACTTTACACCTCAATTTTAATACACATCTAATGTTAATCATTTTAGGTGTCAATCTTTGATTCTTCTGAAGAATCAGTTTTTAAAGGTGTCAAATCATAGGTGAAGAGGCTTTAATAAACTCTTTTATTATTGTAACTGATTTGGCTGTGTTTCACCTTTTGCTCACAAAGACTGAATTGTACAGTTGCTGCCTCCTGACATGTTCAAGACCTTACAGTTGTCTTTAGTCATTAACACTATCCTTATTAATGTACAATCACTATTTACTCATGGAAGATATTATCAGAACTGAACTTGCATTATAAACCTATCTGTAGAAGTTATCCATTATTTAATTTAATTATTTCAGTTGCAAGTGCCAATCTTAATTCTATTGTACTGGATCAGCCAGAGACCTTGAATTATGAGGGTGGCAGTACTTACTGTATTCATGGTTTCCAACTAATTTGAGAATATTATATATTGTGGTTTTTTCTTCAGATAAATGTTTGTCATTCTTTCCCAAAAGCTTGTAGTGCTGCATTATTCTGAATACTGTCATGTATTCAAGCCACATAGTTTTGATAATAGTTTTTTTTTGTATTGCACAATTTGAAAGTGAGTAGGTAACATTTTGAGTACATGAAGTATCAGATTTTACAATCTGTCAGCTTCACTTTTAGTAACCCCTGTGACTGTGAGTGGTATTTCAAACAATTTTAGTGAGGACAAAACTCCCATACAAGCAAGAACACGCAGAGATAGATATAAGCAGTAAAAACACATTGAGGTATGTGGAATTAAGTGTAGGACAAAGTGCAAAATGCATCTAACACCACTAGAATGTTAAGAACAAACAGGTCAATTGAAAGGAAGAGAACCATTGAAACTTCAGAAAAAGAAACGTAGTTTAGTTGAGGAACTGAAACTGAAGGGCTGAAACGATAAGGAATTAATGTCTAATGATGACAAGTACTCATCGAGATGACACACTTTCTTGATTTGTTAAAGAAATATATCAAAAAGCTGATTGTAAGTGTTTGAGGCAGTAAACCCTATTATGTGACTGACATGTGGAATGTGTTTGTTTTCATTTTTTTAAAGTTTTATCAAGCTGGATGAAGTCTTATGAGAACTGTTCACTCAGCAGCTATTTTGAAACGTGGAGAGTTTGTTTTTTTCAGCTAAATTATAATTCTGTGGAATATTTTTTGATAAAAATTAAGCCTCATACAAAAAGTAAGCCTCAAGCAGAATAAGTATTACACAAATTATATTTTACAACACCATTATCTAATACCAAAAATGTCAGTGTGTAGGTGAAGCTGTACTTACTGTTGGTCTGCAGCTGCTTAAATATATCGAAAAGATGTTCACTCTCTGAGGTGTTCAAATAAGGGACTTTCCTGCTAGGTATGACAATTTTTAATAGTTTTATTTCAACAATCATAACAAAACATTATGCTAATTTTGTGGTGGGTATAGCACTGTAAGCGGAGATAAGATAGGATGAGGATCCAAAATCTTCCATTTTATAGACTTGCAGGGTCTACTCTAGAAATGGAATTAAAATATTTAACAGTATTTGGTAACATAAAAATGGAAAATCTGGGATGGAACAGAAGCAGCACATGTTAGGAAAGACTGCTGTTCACCACATAGAGCAAGTGGTGAGCAACATACATGCACATTTAAAAGTAGAATAAGCTGTAGAATACAGTCCTTCTTCAGATTTAGAAAAACACACACATTCATACAATTCATTCAGTTAACACACACACACACACACACACACACACACACACACACACACACACACAATTACTGCTGTCTCTGAGACATGAGATCAGACTGAACGTAATAGTGATCTTGGCTGGAGTAGGTTGTGGGGGTACAGAAGAGGCATGTGGCAGGGAAGAGATGGATAGCAGGGTAGGGGTGGGAGAAGATGACAGTGGGCTGCTGGGTGTAGCACTGAGAGACTGTGCTGCCAAGAAGAAACGGGACTGGAAGAAACAGAAATGGGGAATGGACTATGGAGATGCACTGAGGAGGACAGAAGGGTGTGTGACGCTGGAGTAGGACCAAGGAAGATCATAGAAGCAGGTGGAGAAAAGGAAGAAGCAAATTTTGAGGCCAGGTGGTAACAGAAATGAAGGATATGTTGCAGAGACTGTTCCCAAATATGCAGTTCAGAAAACCTATTGTTGGTAGGAAGAATCCAGAAGCACACCATCTTGCACAGTATGCTGAGCAACTAGGTGAATAATGTATCTTTTGGTCACAGTGGCCATTCATGTGGACAGGAATATTAGCTGACACATTAGAAATCTAGATAATTCTAGAATTTAATAATAATACTGTTATGACCCTGTTCCCAAAATGCAACGAAAGCTTTTTATCTAACACATATAAATTAGTTTTATACAACCATATTTGATATAAAAATAAGGAATTGTGGAATATTTCTGGCAGTGAAATAATTTATTTAGGAATACCAACACATATGAGTTTAAGGGCGAACTTCAAGAACTGGTCATGATATGACAGTGTCTGTAAAAAATAAAAAAATACGAATATTTCATAATGTGATAGTTTAAGAGAAAATTTGACAATGTAGAGATGTGAGATTGCTTTATTCAATTAGTCATTTAGTAAGGTATATGTGTAGCACTACAGGAGCTCATAATAGACAGTGAAACATTTGCAATTAAGTGATGTACAGAGGTCCAGTGTAGTAATATATTGTATACATCAACTGTACATATAATGTTAACTGAAAAAAGTATTTTGGTTATAGAGACACAATGATTGCAATAGCAGAGACACAAGAGACTTTATAACCAGACTGAAGCAACTAAACTGATGCTCTTTAATTTTGCCAAACATTTGTCTACTACGCTCAAAAAGCTGTGTTGTACTTTTCTACATCAAAGCTTTAGACTATTTTGTGTTAAGAGCTTGCTGAAACTCAAGAAACATGCTGGTCTCTGAAATAATATGAGACAGTTATCCACATTTCAGAGGACAATTTCTTAATTTTCTAGATTGGTCTGATACAGTAAATTAAATAATCTGTAGGATCCATTTAGAATCTGAAAATAATGAATTTCATATTATTATTATAACATGTTATAGATTAACAAATAATAAATATTATAACCTATAAAGAGGCAACAGTGCTTACAATATTACCTAACATAACATATATGATGCACATGTAAATCGTGTGCAGATTTATTGTATGCACAACACACACACACACACACACACACACACACACACACACACAACATTAAGATCATGGTATCTGTCAGTCCAAATCTAACAATGTGCATGAGAAATTACACAATAAGTCTACAACAGCACAGCAGGAAAAATGCAGTAGTTTAATCACTACAGTATAAAAGGATGAGTGGATGAGATAGCCATTTTTAACACAGAGACTGGAGTCTTTCAACACACAAAAGTTTAAGAGTTGTATTACATTCGTTTCGTCATCAGGGAAGTTCTCCACTTACCTTTGCTTGACAGTAATGATCTTATAAGTGCATGTGGTGTTGTGTTTAGGCGCCTGCTTCTTGCAAAAATTGCCCCCCTTTCACCAAAGAAATTCAGTACCTGCAGATAAACTGTACTCGACTGTCTCAGCACAAGGAACCAGTTCTTGATGTACAATTAGAATGTGTCGAAAAGCTATCAGCATTGTTGTTTGACACTGACAGTTCGTCGTTTTTCTCATTAGCTCATCTTTTCTTCCCACTGTATGTCTTATCTCTTCATCTCAGGGTCATATTTGTGTTTAGTGCACTATCTATAATCAGGTATGAAAAGAAGTTTGTTTTCCCTGACCAGTCTCCACAAACACCCAAGTGACTTTCCTAATGTTCAGCTCATCATTTCTTGTAAACAGTCATCACTCATTGTGTTATAATTATCAACTCTTGTGTGAGAATGAGATGTGCAGTCTCTCGATTATTATCAACATCATCGTTCACCATCAATCTGGGTTGAGGGCTTGTTTAAGCTTCTGGACATAGATATCTTTATGTACAATGATAGAACCTTCTGCACACTCTTCATCCAACTCTGAACTTCAGTCTTCACTGAGCATTTGGATGTGCATGGAGAACTATCCTTTTCACAAGGCATTCTGTAAACTTGTTTCATTTTTTCAAAAATTAATGAATTCATTTTATTCACTTTCACTACAATGTTCACTACAGCTCTCTGGTCATCAAAATTACTACAGCTTTCTACAAAAATAACAGATTACACATGTATAAAAACAAATATACATCCAGTATGAAGTTGACTGAGTGGCTGAAACAATTAGTTTTTTTATTTTTTGGCAGAGAGGGAGCACAATCACTGTTTCCAACATGGCAGTGTTACTATGGCACCTACAACATATCAGTCCATAAACTTAATAGTCACACCACATTTTTTATACAAAATACTATCTTTTTTATTGCTAATGTTGTTTATGTTTTTGTTTCAGTTTCCCTTTCATTTTGATGAGCTATAGTTTCACATGATGTTATTCTGTTTTTGTTTCTTTCAATAATTTTTGTGTATGTGGTGATGTTGTTGTTGTTGTTGTGGTCTTCAGTCCTGAGACTGGTTTTATGCAGTTTTCCATGCTACTCTATCCTGTGCAAGCTTCTTCATCTCCCAGTACCTACCGCAACCTACATCCTTCTGAATCTGCTTAGTGTATTCATCTCTTGGTCTCCCTCTACGATTTTTACCCTCCACGCTGCCCTCCAGTACTAAATTGATGATCCCTTGATGCCTCAGAACATGTCCTACCAACCGATCCCTTCTTCTAGTCAAGTTGTGCCACAAAGTTCTCTTCTCCCCAATCCTATTCAATACTTCCTCATTAGTTATGTGATCTACCCATCTAATCTTCAGCATTCTTCTGTAGCACCACATTTCGAAAGCTTCTATTCTCTTCTTGTCCAAACTATTTACCATCCATGTTTCACTTCCATACATGGCTACACTCCATACAAATACTTTCAGATATGACTTCCTGACACTTAAATCTATACTCGATGTTAACAAATTTGTCTTCTTCAGAAACGCTTTCCTTGCCATTGCCAGTCTACATTTTATATCCTCTCTACTTCGACTGTCATCAGTTATTTTACTCCCCAAATAGCAAAACTCCTTTACTACTTTAAGTGTCTTATTTCCTAATCTACTTCCCTCAGCATCACCCGACTTAATTCGACTACATTCCATCATCCTCGTTTTGCTTTTGTTGATGTTAATCTTATATCCTACTTTCAAGACACTATCCATTCCGTTCGACTGCTCTTCCAAGTCCTTTGCTGTCTCTGACAGAATTACAATGTTATCGGCAAACCTCAAAGTCGTTATTTCTTCTCCATGGATTTTAATACCTACTCCGAATTTACTTTTGTTTCCTTCACTGCTTGCTCAATATACAGATTGAATAGCATCGGGGAGGGACTACAACCCTGTCTCACTCCATTCCCAACCACTGCTTCCCTTTCATGTCCCTCTACTCTTATAACTGCCATCTGGTTTCTGTACAAATTGTAAATAGCCTTTCGCTCCCTGTATTTTACCCCGGCACCTTCAGAATTTGAAAGAGAGTATTCCAGTCAACATTGTCAAAAGCTTTCTCTAAGTCTACAAATGCTAGAAACGTAGGTTTGCCCTTCCTTAATCTAGCTTCTAAGATATGTCGTAGGGTCAGTATTGCCGCACGTGTTCCAACATTTCTAGGGAATCCTAACTGATCTTCCCCAAGGTCGGCATCTACCAGTTTTTCCATTCGCCTGTAAAGAATTCGCGTTAGTATTTTGCAGCTGTGACTTATTAAACTGATAGTTCGGTAATTTTCACATCTGGCAACACCTGCTTTCTTTGGGATTGGAATTATTATATTCTTCTTGAAGTCTGTGGGTATTTCGCCTGTCTCATACATCTTGCTCACCAGATGGTAGAGTTTTGTCATGACTGGCTCTCCCAAGGCCGTCAGTAGTTCTAATGGAATGTTGTCTACTCCCGGGGCCTTGTTTCGACTCAGGTCTTTCAGTGCTCTGTCAAACTCTTCACGCAGTATCTTATCTCCTATTTCATCTTCATCTACATCCTCTTCCATTTCCATAATATTGTCCTCAAGTACATCGCCCTTGTATAAACCCTCTATGTACTCCTTCCACCTTTCTGCCTTCCCTTCTTTGCTTAGAACTGGGTTGCCATCTGAGCTCTTGATATTCATACAAGTGGTTCTCTTCTCTCCAAAGGTCTCTTTAATTTTCCTTTAGGCCGTATCTATCTTACCCCTAGTGAGACAAGCCTCTACATCCTTACATTTATTCTCTAGCCATCACTGCTTAGTCATTTTGCACTTCCTGTCGATCTGATTTTTGAGACGTTGGTATTCCTTTTTGCCTGATTCATTTACTGCATTTTTATATTTTCTCCTTTCATCAATTAAATTCAATATTTCTTCTGTTACCCACAGATTTCTACTAGCCCTCGTCTTTTTACCTACTTGATCCTCTGCTGCCTTCACTACTTCATCCCTCAGAGCTATGGTGATGTATGGCTCTTATACCATGAGTATAACTTATGCATATGTTGCTCGAACAGTCCATGGGTATACTGCCGGTTCATAGTGTCCAACGGGCACAATATTTCGGCGATCAGACTTATCTCAGGTATTTAAGGAACAGCTAGGCCAGTGACAGGTGACCTCAAATGTAGTCTAGCATAACACATTTGACACACTCACTGTTGTTAACATTGTTGCCGCCGTATAGCTGTACACTTAGTGCCCTAAGTGGTGAAAATGTCAGCCATTTATGAAAGTCATTGCTGTAGGAATAATGTTTTGTGACTTTCCTGCGTAATTTATGAAACAGTTATCAGATGATTGCATTTAATGCGTTATTAAAATATCAAGAGGCGTAAATGACTCTAAAGTAAATGCAGCAAGTCAAAACACATAAGCATAATGACGTAAGCAACAACGTATTCCAGAAGAAATATTTTCGAACTCATTTTGGATTTTTTATTTCGTTCTGCGCTTTTTTTTTCGATGATACCCAGATCTGCCTTAACAAAAAGCTAGAGCGTTTTTTTAAGAACCTGGATCCAATATTTTTAAAATTTGCTTCTCTTGACTAGTTCGTTTTCTGTGATTTTTGAATGGATATCCATTCTTATTATGATAGGCACTTTCCTTGCCACATAGTAATTTAGCACAAGGTTGATAGTTTCCCCTCTATTTCACATCAATTGATTTTGCAACACATGAATAATTTTAATTCAGATACTTTCATTTAAAAGTTGTCTGTTTAATTTTCCAGTGTTGGTGGATCTGATGTTTCTAGCTCTGATTTAGTAAAAATTCTGGAATTAGCTTATTCTATGTGTTCATTTATATTCCATTTGACATTTTATTATCACAGTTGTATGGCAATTTTCTCTTCAGTGAAATATGTGATGGTGTTCATAAAGTGAAAGGACAGTCTTGTCCTTCACAATATACCACCTATTTTATGCTCCTAAAAATAAATGTTAATCATCGCTAAAGGTCTACAAATTACAAGAGATTTTCAGCTATCTAATTATGTAATGTGATATTCATACCTTTCAGGAAACTTAAAGAAAAACAAATGTGTGCGCTTTAAACCCATCCCATTATTTACAGGATGTCTCATATTTTAGGCCAGAAATTTATGTCTCACTTTATTTGTTTTTGTCCAGTAAAATTAGATGAACCCAAGGTTTCTATAAAAGTGGTGGTACTGTCAACTGACAAACCATTGTATTCTGTTTAAAACTATTGCAAACTCTATAGTCGGATCTCTAAACTTCTGGTACAAAAGAAAACTATTTCTGTGTAGTGTTTGTGGTTAAACAGGGAAAACGGCTACAGCAAAAGGGAAATTGCAAATGCTTTCAGGTGTCACTAAAGAAGGACACGTTGTTAATTGGCAGAAGAAGCCAAGCCGGTGGCTTTCCTGCCATACTGTGGGGAAACGAGCAGCAAGTTAGGACGTGTGCTGCAGAGACATGGATTGAGACCAGTGTTCTGACCCGCCCCCAAGATACGAGATATGTTGCCCCCTGTTAAAGACGACACAGCTCTTCATGTGCGCGGTTTGTATTGCGTCCCTTGCGAGATTGCGACAGCGTCTATACAGGCCAGATTGTTACAGTTGCAGTGCGTTGTACCTAGCACAATTGTTGTTGTTGTTGTTGTTGTTGTGGTCTTCAGTCCTGAGACTGGTTTGATGCAGCTCTCCATGCTACTCTACCCTTGCAAGCTTTTTCATCTCCCAGTACCTACTGCAACCTACATCCTTCTGAATCTGCTTAGTGTATTCATCTCTTGGTCTCCCTCTACGATTTTTACCCTCCACGCTGCCCTCCAATACTAAATTGGTGATCCCTTGATGCCTCAGAACATGTCCTACCAACCGATCCCTTCTTCTGGTCAAGTTGTGCCACAAACTTCTCTTCTCCCCAATCCTATTCAATACTTCCTCATTAGTTATGTGATCTACCCATATAATCTTCAGCATTCTTCTGTAGCACCACATTTCGAAAGCTTCTATTCTCTTCTTGTCCAAACTATTTATCGTCCATGTTTCACTTCCACACATGGCTACACTCCATACGAATACTTTCAGAAATGACTTCCTGACACTTAAATCAATACTAGATGTTAACAAATTTCTCTTCTTCAGAAACGCTTTCCTTGGCATTGCCAGCCTACATTTTTTATCCTCTCTATTTCGACCATCATCAGTTATTTTGATCCCCAAATAGCAAAACTCCTTTACTACTTTCAGTGTCTCATTTCCTAATCTAATTCCCTCAGCATCACCCGACTTAATTAGACTACATTGCATTATCCTTGTTTTGCTTTTGTTCATGTTCATCTTATATCCTCCTTTCAAGGCACTGTCCATTCCGTTCAACTGCTCTTCCAAGTCGCTGTCTCTGACAGAATTACAATGTCATCGGCGAACCTCAAAGCAAGAGACATAGTAAACAAAGGGAGCTCGACAAGTCGGTACAGTATGAAAACACAAGACTCTTGGCTCATGCATCAACATTCTGGGACTCTGCTATAAGAGAGGCGGCTGAAGTTAGAATAAACAGCAGCAATTTCAACAGAGCTCAGGGCTACAAGAAGCAAAGGCAGATGCTTGTAGGGAGGCAGGAACGGCAGTTTCGAACGTGGCGCCGGCTCCTCGCGCCACCCGACGTCACTCGGTCTCGTAGTGGGCTGGACTTGTCCAACTCGCCTTTCGCGCATGCGTCGTTTCTGCTCTTCTCTGACTGGTCGCCAGCGGTTGTAATCGTAACTGTATAACCGGAAAATAGTGACAGCCCTGGCAGTCAGTAGTTTTACTCCTGATGACGATTGCAGAGCTAGCCACCGAAAGCTCGAGAATTTTATTGGAATTGATGCGGCTTGAAAACCGAGAAGATTTTATCCGGTTGAATATTGTTTGTCGCATATTTAATGTACGTGACTATGACGAAAATGACACTTTTTCAGTTTCACCAAAAATAAGGAAGAAGTGCAAACAAATGACTTGTTATCAAATATCTTGGAAGGCAACTTATATGGTACTTGGGAAATCAGCACATGGTAATGAGTTCAAAGCGACATGCATAGTATGAAATAGAATTATGGGTCTCTCTGAAGGAGGTGAATCAGATTCGAAGCAGCAAGCAAGGAGTGAGGGACTCAAATTCAACACGTGTTCATAACTTTAGTCTAAAGAAACAGTCCATCTTTATCACAAACTGAATCACCTGAAAGTAATCTTATTTCTGCTGCAGAATTTGCCCTTGTGTTTCACATAATCCGAGCTATTCGAGCATGGGTTGTTCCAATAAGTTAATGTCTGATATATTTTACGCTTCGAAAATAGTAAAATAAGTTTCATGTGCTGAACCAAAGCACCTGATTATGAATGTACTAGCCCCCAGATGTACGGTACTGCAGATATTGTGAAAGTACTCCACCATGAAGATCTGTACTTATCGATTGCATGTGTTGTCAAGATAATAGAGATATGTTTCGGTTATGTTTAACATACTTCACAGTGGAATATCGGATGGAAAACAAATTACTTGACTTCTACGAAACTGCAAATGAATGTGATAATATTATTCCTGAAAATGTCGCTAACATAATTAGTCAGAGTGCTTAAAGAATGTCTAAGATGGTTTCATACTCTGCCAACAATACTAATTTAAATTATGGCAGTCATACACCTGTCTTTAAGCTACCAGTAGTTGAATCTACAAATGAAAAAATTGGCATCTAACTGTTGTGTACATATTGTGCATAATACAACAAAACATGATAATGACTGTCTAGATGTTGATGTGGAATGTCTGAGTATGAATGTGTGTGGCCATTTCTCTGCGTCTGCAAAGAGAAGAGAAGATTTACAAAGGGGTTTCGAATTTATGAATGTTAAATGGAGAGAGATTCTAATCTATGCATCAACAAGCTACCTTTCTTTGGATGCTGCAGTTGATAGACTATCTTTCTCATAACTGGCTTGCTATTAAAAGTTATTTGTACTCAGTAAGGGAGGATTGTCCCAAAGCACTGTAGCAATATTTTGATCCTGAAGATGATACAAACAATGCTGTTGTTCTTCAGCAATAATTGTTGTAAAATGTATCAAGTAATTGGAAAAAGATAATACCTTTATTGTTAAAAAGTCTTTATGTGCATTTCAGCATCAATTCTAAAATTAGAACAGAGCAGAGAAGACAATTTTTTTAAAAATTTTCAGTTAGAAATAATTTGAAACATTTCCTAGGGTCTGACCGAAATAAAAGTGAAAAAGTTAAAATCCCACAAATTTTTATGAAAATAATGTTGCCAAAAGCCTACAAATAATGAACATGGAGAGGAAAATACAGTTCTGTGAGTTGTAACAAGTACTAGAGAAGCTTCATCTGACAAATGACACCAATATGGAAGAATTATATGAAGACATTTGCATCTGTAAAGGTGATTTACATGGAATTTATGGACGTGAACAAAGTCTGGTAGAAAAATCGACTGTTAATGTAAAGCAACATGGCACAGCTAACGTGAAACAGTTCAAAAAGATAGTGCCCTTTATTGCGATTTTTCCATGTTCCAATGCACCTACTGAATGTTTATTATATCTCATGGTGAATAAGTAGACAAATAGAAGAAACAGATGTTCAGCTTCTCTGATTAAGAGTGAGGTTCTGATTAGCATTAATAATAATATGTCATGCAAAGGATTCTATAATGTGGTTACAATGACGTTACACTCTTCAAATGAGCTAAATCTGGCATAAAATACTCTTGGAGGAATTTGTAAAGTGATGGCTGCCAACTTGAGGTAAATAACAGACACTTTAAAGTTACTTTAAAGATGATTTACTTAAATTATTCTAATAAATGATGAATAAGCATTAACTCAATTGTTGAATATCAAACCTTTTTAAATTTCTGACACATTTTTGACAACTGTTTAACATATCCAAGAACCTTATTTATAGGTATTTGTCCCTTTTCCATTGTTGCAATTGTGGCAACCCTGCAAATGTGTGTTCTTGTTACCACTGCAGAATATTACACAGAAAACGCTCCATTCCGTAAATACCATTACCCCTTATCACAAAACAATATAAGTGATATTAGTCACATAAATCATTATATTTAGCAGAGTAGCTTACTGGCTACATGGCGCACTGCAGTCACAGTGTGACTTACAGGTTGTTTAGCACATCACTGTTACTGACTAGCTTACTGGTTACTTGACATACTGATGTCACAGCATAGCTTACTGGCTATTTGGCACACTATTGTCAGGGTGCAGCTTACTGTCTGCTTGGTGAACAGCTGTCAAAATTTAGCCCACTGACTACTTGGCACACTGCTGTTACACTATAACTTACTGGATAGTTGATGCACAATGTAGCTTATGTCTAGTTGGTGCACTGATTTCATGGTATAGCTTAATAGCTGCTCCACAGATTGCTATCATATATAGCTTCCTGGCTACCTGGCAGACTACTGGCACAGTGTTGCTCACCATCAGCTTTGTGCACCATTGTCAGCGGAAAACCTACTGGTTGCTTGGTGCACAGCTGTCACAGTATAGTATACTGGCTACTTAATGCACTACTGTCTTAATGTAGTTTACTGGTTACTTGGCAAATTCCCATCACAGAGAAGCTTACTGGCAGCCTGGCACACTGCTGTCATATTGCTGCTTATTGCTGCTTGCTGGACATCAGTCACAGGGAAGTTTACAATCTGGTTCGCGCATCTCTATTATAGCACAACTTAAAGGATGCTTAGTGCATTATTGTCATAGTGTAGACTGCTGGATATCGTGGTGCACCTCTGCCACAGTATAGCTTTCTGTCTGCTAAGTGCTCCATTGTCACAGTGTAGCTTGTTGGCTACTTGACTCACTGTTATAACAGTATAAATTGTTGGCTACTTGGTGGACCACTGTCACAGGGTAGTTTACTGGATGCTTCACACACTGTTGTCACAGTGTAGCTCATGGCTGGTCAGAGCATTATTGTCACAGTGTAGACTGCTGGGACTTGGCTCACTACTGTGACAGTACAGCTCACTGTCTGCTAAGTGCACCATTGTGACAGTGGCTTACTGGGTACTTGGCTCATTGAAGTGACTGTGTAACTTACTGGCTACTTGGTGCACTGCTGTCACCATGTAGCTTGTTGGAGACTTGATACACTGCTGTCACGGTATAGTTTAATTGTTACTTGGAGCACTGTTGTTGCAGTGTTGCACACTGGCTACTTGGCGACCCAATGTCACAGTAAAGTTTACTGGCTACTTGGAAGTTCACTGTCACAACATGGCTTACTGGACACTTGATGTACCACTGTCATAGCGTAGTTTTCTGAATGCCTGGCACACCACTGTCAAAGTGAAGCTTACTGTCTGCTTGGTGCACAAGAGTGACAGTGTAGCTTACAAGCTACTTGGCGACCCACTGTGACAGTGTAGCTTACTGACAATTTGGTGTACTCTGTCACAACGAAACTTACAGACCACTTGGTGTACTTCTGTTAGTGTAGCTTACTGGCTACCTGGCTCACTGCTGTCACAGTGTAGCTTACTGTTTATGTGGCCCACCACTGTCACAATATAGCTTTCTGCCTGCTTAGTATAATGCTGCTACAGTGTAGCTTATTGTTTGTTTGGCAAGCTGTTGTTTGCAGCATAAATTAATGGCTACCTGGTGTATTGCTGTCACAGAGTGGCTTACTGGCCTCTTGGCCCATCGCTGTCACAATGCAGCCTGTAATACTGATGTCATAATGTAGCTTAGTGGCTGCTTGGTGCACTGCTGCCACAGTGTAGCTCACTGGCTGTTTGCTGAACTGCTTCCACAGTACAGCTTATTGGCTGGTTAGTGCATGCTGTCACACCATAGCTTACTGGCAAGTTGGTGCACTATTGTCACAGTATAACTTGCTGGCTGCTTGATCCACTGCTATCACAGTGTAGCAGTTGGCTACCTGGCACACTGCTGTCACAATGCAGGTTACTGTCTGTTTGGTGCACTCCTGCCATTGTAGCTTACTGGCTACTTGTTGCCCTGCTCTCACAGTATAGCTTACTGGGTGCTTGGTGCACTGCTGTTATAACCTAGCTTACAGGCTGCGTGGCACCTTGCTGTCAATGTGTTGCTTACTCGCTGCTTGATACGTTGCTGTCACTGTGGAATTTATGGGTTGCTTGGTAAATTGCTTCACAGCGTAGTTAGTGTACTGGCAGTTTCACACACTTGTGGCACAGCTCAGCTCACTGACCACTTGCTGCACTACTGTAACAGTATAGCCTGCTGACCACTTGATGTACTGCTGTTATAGTGTAAAACATTAATGTGAATCTGTGTCATGGCTGTATGTGTTAACTGTGCCACAAATGAGAAGCTGCTGGACACTGTGACTGCTATGTCAAGATAGACAGCAGCGGTGTTTTTGCAGTGGGAGTGGGGAAGTTGGTACACAATTACAAAAAATGTGTCAGTTGCAATGGTGATTATGTTGAAAAATATTCGTTACATATATGCAGTGCCTTTATGTAATTCTGTATTGCTTCTTGCTCCTCTACTAATTTGCAGCATTCTCAGAATTTAAAATGAGATACTTCTGCATACAAAAACACTAAGAATATTATAACAGCGAAGTGGTTTGTGGAGTAGTAGGCAATATGGGTGCTGGTGCATTTTGTTAGTTCTGGTATGCACTCAGGGGCATACCTACTGTTCTCCTTTGATTGACAGATCATCAGCCTATTGTTCTGCTAAAAGGATCCTTCCTTTTGATTGACAGGTCCTTAACCTATTGTCCCTCTCCACCACCTCCCCCACACCATACGCCTCAGGAAACCTCCAACCCATCCCCTCCCCCTCACTGATACAGGTACACTTTAAGGTCTGAGTGATTCAAATAGCCTCCTCTCACTGTTATCAATTTGATTCACTACTGAATTAAATTAATCAATTAATTAACCTCTCCCCTCTGGTACCACCCCTCACCTGGCCCCCTCCCCTCTTCTACCGGGAAATTGGCGGCTCTTTGGTGGAGAGGAAGGAGCTCATGACAGGAAATTCAAGGGCATATTGTTTATTTATAAAACATTCTGTTTACAGGGGTTCAATTTCTCTTGCTCATCATTCTCTTCTTTTTGGGAAGATGCACGTCTTGTGAGAAGTAATTAAATGGATTGCCTTTCTTTTTATTCTGATTGCACAAGGAATACTGTCATGAAACACACATCATACGTAATTACACAGTTAAAAATTTTTCCATCATGAAGCATGCACCGCCCGCCATCCCCTGTCAACAGGATATAGAGAATGCCACCGCACATGCTTCCAGTAGTTGGGGTGCATCAGAAGGCCCTACAAAGTGATGACATGACTGTCAGCTGTCAAGCTATTTGCAGGCGTCTGTTTGGGTCCCACAACCATGAGGTGGCAGCATCCCTTTCATACTTGGCACCAGAGAAATTCCCGTCGAAACACATGTTTACCTAGCCACTATGGCTGATGCATAGCCTTTGTGTTAGCGGTAAAGCGAGATCTCACAGCGACTCCCCTCACAGGTGCAGCTAGAAGGTTGTCAGTATTATACTGATTAGAGTGCTGCAACGCTCAATGTTTGACCGGTCACGGCTCGCCTGTTGAAGTGGGGACCGAGCCGCTCGTGTCCGGCCCCATACGACTCGGCTCGGTCGCGTACTCGCCCCATGTCTGTTGTCCGGATTCCGGACCCGCGGATAACCGAGCATGACCGGTCACCGCTGATGTCTCACCTCACCTCACCTCGCCCCGGCTCTCTGCACTCTACTGTACAAATAAAACGCCTCTCTGTCTCTGTCTCTCTCTCTCTCTCTCTCTCTCTCTCTCTCTCACTCACACACACACACACACACACACACACACACACACACACACACACACACACACAATGTATTTGTCTCTCTCTCTCTTTTAATACAAAAGTAACGTTTCCAAGACCGCGTACTTGACACAGCTAAATTCATATAGCTCTTGGAAAGTAAAATGATATTTCAATACAACTGCGGATACAAGACGAGTCTCATTTCCAGTTCCCGTAATCTAGAAGACAACCATCATCATAAAGAAAGCATACAAAGAACATTAAACATTTACAGACGTAACTTGTCATACTTTTCATTTGTTTGTAACAGAAACAAAATTATAGTTATTGTTGATCACCAGTAAATCACTAACGCGTTCCGGATTTAATTGGCGTGGCCATATTTTAGTAACATGCCGGCTTTACTAAAGCATCTTTCACTAGGTGCGCTTGTTGCTAGGATACATAAAATACGTCTTGCAACTGCAGCCAGGCCTGGCAGATCTGTTTCATGTCTGCTCCACCACTTCAAGATGCCATCATCATCATCTCCGGGGTGCAATAAAACGCAGAGATCTACTTCATCTGCTGCGGATGATCTGTTGTTCCTCCATTCCTTGAAACGATATCTCTTTCTGGCTCGTGATGACAAAGTACTTGAAGGATCTATGATAATAAACAAAAGAAACAAGTAATACAGAACTGATGTGGAAATCATCGAAACGTTCCCGTAAAAACGAGGTGTTTTACGTACATTGGCACCCTGGTCGGAGACAAAAACAAAACCGTGCGACATGTCAGGCGAAATGTCCCAGTCTGCCATCCTATCTTCAATTTCTTTCATAATATTTATCCCGTCCTCTTAACGTCCGGGAATTTTGTTGTAAATGAAACATTGTTCACAAGAGACCAGTCTGTGTTAATGTACTGTGTTGTAAGCGTCAAATAGTGCAACTGATTACGCGAATCAGTCTACATATGAACTCTCGTAGCACATGTTTTATTAATAACTTCCGCAATAACAGAAGGGACTATGCTGTTTCTTATTGCATCAGCTTGTTCTTTGACATGTCTGCTTATAGTAGAGGGATGTGGCATGACATCTGCCACGTTAACTTTCCCATAATGCGCACCTAGATGTATTAATTCTTGGCCTAGTTCTCTGAAACCTTCACCGGAAACAGCATTAAAAGGACTGATATCTTTAGCACATATTGCAAGACACTTTGCTGTAGTACTATTTTTTATTATTGCCGGTATCCCTCAAGGAGCTGTATCTTTGTGAGGTTTCTTGCAACTATGTTTCTTTAGATGAGTGGTTCCCAACTCGAAACACAATAATGTTGAGCAGTTTATGCTTGATACGTACCCAGTAGATGCAGTGTTTTCGTCTACAACCAACAGAAATGTACTCCATACTTGACTTTTTAGACCTTCCCGTTTGTTCAGTGTGTAAGCATTGGTTTCAATCTTACGTCTTACTGCACTGGCTTCCTCGCGCAGCATGATTACAGAGAGAGACACACACCACAAATGAGAAGTTTGTACTGGCTGCAGTCTCACACGGATAATGAAATGAAATGTCGTGTGGCTAGGGCCTCCCGTCGGGTAGACCGTTCGCCTGGTGCAGGTCTCAGGTCTTTCGATTTGACGCCACTTCGGCACGGATAATGACACTATAATGTGTTTGAAGTTACGTGCTACGTATCCGGTCACGGCTTCTATGCTCGGTCACTACAACTAGTGCGGGCAGCCTATCCAGTTAGGGTGAGCTCGCCCCACCTCTTATTTTGTGCTCGCCTACTCGGTCATGCAGGACTCTAATACTGATGTCTCATGTGTATGTAAATAACAGCCGAGTCCCCCTCTGAACACACTATAGAAATCTCTTGCAATGCTTCCCAGAATAGCACAGGATCCATTCTTCCTAGCGATCCTAAATGGACAGCCCATCGCAAATGCGAGGCACCTCTGGCCTCGCACTTGTTTATGTAGCCATGGTGTGTACCTGGGAGTCCAGTGGTGGCCTAATTGCAGAGCGAGATGTTTCCATGGCGACTCACCTGTGCAGGTGCAGCTAAAAGGGTTGTCAATGTCATACTGACATCTCATGTCTATGTAAATAAGAGCCAAGTCTCCCTCTCGGAAATGTTGCAGAAATAGTTAACGATCGCTTTTATTGGTGTAGGAGCTATCGTGATGTCTGCATGGAAATTCTTGCCCTAACAGGACCTGTTTACGAAAATAGTCCAGAATAACACCGACTTCATTCTTCCTGATGGCCCTAATGAGGCATCCCGTGCTACCCCTTCCTGGAAATCGTGACGTCCTGCTTTCAACATATGTTATTACAGTAGGTGTAACCATTATTGTGAGCTGCGATCTGTTAATAACCACTACGTAAGAGCCGTAGACCAGTTCTAACGAATGGAGTTTTCTGTGTACTTGGGACGCAAGAAAATCCTAACGGAAAACTTTTAATGGTACTAGGAGCAACCCAGATTTTTATTACGCATTTATGGGCCTCTTCAAACCTGTCACTGACAGAGATTGCTAGGCTGTTTCTCACAGAGGTTTCAGAGTACTGGCCTGCAGAACAGACAGTGTGTGGTGAATGTCTACACCGAAGACAGAGGTCTGTTGCACCTACCTGCAAGAAGGTCTCCCTGGAGAGAGTGTACATCTTGCCGACCCTTATCTCGAGCAGGCGAGCTGACCTCACCATGAACACGGACAGCGACCGCTTGAAGCGGGCATCGGCGTCCGGCCAGGCGCAGCTGAACGCCGAATTCACCAGCCGTTCACTCTGCAACACGGGGTGCATTTCGAGAATCAGTATGTTATGAAGATTCTTTTCTCCTGGAAATTCCATTAATGGTTTGAGTCGTGACTGAATTTACAACAAACTCTTAACAGAAACTGACCAGCAAACGACGGATAAACCTGTGGGTTGTTCATAACCAAAGGAGCCTGAATCTGCCATCGACTGATTGCTTATTAAGTCCTACTAGACACGTCCTTTGTTTGCGGCCTTGTGCGGCCATTACATGTCGCTCTTGGGGAGGTTTGTTGTGTTATACTCTGTCCCAGTTACCCAGTAGTGTTACCATATGACCCGTAGGGCCACCAGTTTTTGAAACCTTTCCCCGAACCCACTCCCCACCATTCAGTTTTGGAATCTTTTACAAAACCAGCTGCCTTTAGTATAAAATAAAAATATATTTTTTATTTATCATTTCAATGTATTTTGAATCCTGGCTCGTGCAACAGTCATCCAGGAAATTTATTACACTTTTAGCACCTGTTTTGTAAATGTATTTTGTTATGATTTGTTTGATCTCTAGTGGGTCTTTGTTTAACTCAGCTTAAAGTTTACAACACCTCTTCTCTTTACTCTTTGTTTTCTCTTTACTTTTATAAAGATGCGATAAACAAGAGAAGCTTCACAGTAATATTTTCAGTGGATCTACATTTTCTGGAGTCTGGGGCGAGTAGTGTGTTATAATATACACAGTATATCGTTATAGGGATCATGATGCCAAAAGATAACTATAAGTGGAAGTTAAAGTTTGTTACAAAACTGAATTTCCTTTTGCTGTGCCAGGTTACAACAAAATGGTTCAAATGGCTCTGAGCACTATGGGACTTAACATCTGTCGTTACCAGCTCCCTAGAACTTTGAACTACTTAAACCTAACTAACCTAAGGATATCACACACATCCATACCTGAGGCAGGATTCGAACCTGCGACCGAAGCAGTCGCGCGGTTCCGGACTGAGCGCCTAGAACCGCTCGGCCAACACGACCTGCAGGGTAAAACAGACATAGAAACAGAACACACGTTAGGGGAGGATGGTACTAGGAGCTCAGGTGGGTGTACGGGATGTTTCTCCTACATGTAAAATGAGAAATCCCATGATTCAGGGGAAAAAATGGATTTTATTCCCAAGAACTACCTCTAAGGCAGGGCTTCCCAACCTTTTCAGCTGGCGGACCCCTTCTTCAGTCGAAAATTCATGGCGAACCCCTAGTCAGTCAAGAGGACAGTAACTTCAAATTTCAGAGCTAAACCCATGGGAACTGAAAGCTTCTTAATGCAGGTGCCATGTTCCCAATGACCCCCCCCCCCTCCACCCCTCCGAAGTATCAATAGTCTTTGGTTTAGAGATGAATGAAAACAACTTTAAATTAACGATCCAATTTAAATTGCCACTGTATCCAGACACTTACTAGTGGATTTACTCCCTTTGTTCAACACACTATAGCCTGATTAAAATTACTTGGTAATTGAAATTTCACACGATGGAGCTTTCTTCCTCCAAGAGCAATCAACGTCACGACCAAACTTTTCGCTGTTGACAAGCTGTTGCTTATGGTCTGTTCATTTCCACTATTTGGCTACTGTTGTGTAAGGAGCATGCATATTTCGTAACAGTCGTGTGTGTGTGTGTGTGTGTGTGTGTGTGTGTGGTTTTTCGTGAAATATGAAGAAAAATGTTCAAATGTATGTAAAGTCTTCCTTTGGTAGTCCTCCCTCCTCATTCATTCCAACTGGAAACTTCCTTGTGAGGGCATGGAGAAACTGCAGCCTTCTTCAATGATCCTGACTTCAGCCACCGATCCATGTTAGAAGTAATAAACTGGTCAAAAATCCACGTATGAAATAAGTAGTGCACTGACAAGGCAAGTTTAAAATTTAATGATGCCTGGGGCCGCATACGTGCCAGCGAGCGCTGTGATTGGTCGACAAAGCTCGCTCCGCGCATGTGTAAAAGGTTTTAGCGTATCTAGCGCCGTGGGCCAGCGCACAAACGACCCCTGTATTGTTGCTAAACAGTCGATCAGAGAAGCCGCATTCTCCGGCACTAAACTGTGTATACGTTCTCACTTAGGAACCGCAAAGGCTGCTTGGGGATACGACCTGAAGTAAAAGTACACATGTTTTTCACACGAAAAAAAAATAGTGATGAATTTGATTTTCACATTTTTATTCAATAATTTTACTCATTATTTTACACGATTTGGTGAAAGATGGCCGCGGACCCCCTAGAAAGAGCCGGCGGACTCCTAAGGGGTCCGCGGACCACAGGTTGGGAAGCCCTGCTCTAAGGGATACAATATTCGTGAAAACTGTCTACAGCCGCGGAGTGAACCGCACATAGCACGGTAAGAGCATTTCACCTTCAATAGGAAGGACTGGTGGACATGTCCATAGAGCAAGGAACCTGGCCGCTACCTCGCCGACCCTCTTGCGTTCCTCACATGACGGCACCCGGTCCTCCCACTGGCGGTTTGTGGCAGAAGATTGGCGTCTCTCACTCAGTAATACCGTGGTGGCGTCCCTAGCTCAACGTAACAGCGCCTGGGAGCCACCCTCAAGTACTGTGGAATAATTTACGTAACTGCTCGCACCACTGCCTTATTTGAACCCTCGAAAAGAGCCAGAGTGGCAAGCAACGAAAATCTGTGTTACTTTTGAAAGGTGTTATTATTGTTATTGATGACTCTGTAGTCTTTGATGAAATAAGTGCTTTAAGATTATAGTACATGACGAACTCTGCAAATTTGGTAGGGAAAACTCTTGTTGATAAATAGTAGCAATACATGAGTGGTAGAATTGATCGCAATAAGAAAGAAGGTTGTATACATGGAAGAACCCTGGAGATACTAGACGGTTTCAGATAGACTATATAATGGTAAGACAGAGATTTAGGAACCAGATTTTAAATTGTAAGACATTTCCAGGGGCAGATGTGGACTCTGACCACAATCTGTTGGTTATGAACTGTAGATTAAAACTGAAGAAACTGCAAAAAGGTGGGAATTTAAGGAGATGGGACCTTGATAAACTGAAAGAACTAGAGTTTGACAGAGCACTGAAAGTCCTAAGTCGAATCATGGCCCCGGGACTTGACAACATTCCATTAGAACTATTGACAGCCTTGGGAGAGCCAGTCCTGACAAAACTCTACCATCTGGTGAGCAAGATGTATGAGACAGGCGAAATTCCCTCAGACTTCAAGAAGAATATAATAATTCCAATCCCAAAGAAAGCAGGTGTTGACAGATGTGAAAATTACCGAACTATTAGTTTAATAAGTCACAGCTGCAAAATACTAACGCGAATTCTTTACAGACGAATGGAAAAACTGGTAGATGCCGACCTTGGAGAAGATCAGTTTGGATTACATAGAAATGTTGGAACACGTGAGGCAGTACTGACGCTATGACTTACCTTAGAAGAAAGATTAAGGAAAGGCAAACCTACGTTTCTAGTATTTGTAGACTTAGATAAAGCTTTTGACAATGTTGACTGGAATACTCATTCCCAAATTCTGAAGGTGGCAGGGGTAAAATACAGGGAGCGAAAGGCTATTTACAATTTGTACAGAAAGCAGATGGCAGTTATAAGAGCCGAGGGACATGAAAGGGAAGCAGTGGTTGGGAAGGGAGTGAGACGGGGTTGTAGGCTCTCCCCGATGCTATTCAATCTGTATATTGAGCAAGCAGTAAAGGAAACAAAAGAAAAGTACGGAGTAGGTATTAAAATCCATGGAGAGGAAATAAAAACTTTGAGGTTTGCCAATGACATTGTAATTCTGTCAGAGACAGCAAAGGACTTGGAAGAGCAGTTGAACGGAATGGACAGTGTATTCAAAGGAGGGTATAAGATGAACATTAACAAAAGCAAAACGAGGATAATGCAATGTAGTCGAATTAACTCGGGTAATGCTGAGGGAATTAGATTAGGAAATGAGACACTGAAAGTAGTAAAGGAGTTTTGCTATTTGGGGAGCAAAATAACTGATGATGGTCGAAGTAGAGAGGATATAAAATGTAGACCGTCAATGGCAAGGAAAGAGTTTCTGAAGAAGAGAAATTTCTTAACATTGAGCATAGATTTAAGTGTCAGGAAGTCGTTTCTGAAAGTATTTGTATGGAGCGTAGCCATGTATGGAAGTGAAACGTGGACGATAACTAGTTTGGACAAGAAGAGAATAGAAGCTTTCGAAATGTGGTGCTACAGAAGA
This sequence comes from Schistocerca piceifrons, assembly GCF_021461385.2. Classification (NCBI taxonomy): domain Eukaryota; kingdom Metazoa; phylum Arthropoda; class Insecta; order Orthoptera; family Acrididae; genus Schistocerca; species Schistocerca piceifrons. The sequence continues at coordinate 101,529,291 of NC_060138.1, read as the reverse complement.
ATGCTGAAGATTGTATGGGTAGATCATATAACTAATGAGGATTGGGGAGAGGAGAAGTTTGTGGCACAACTTGACTAGAAGAAGGGATCGGTTGGTAGGACATGTTCTGAGGCATCAAGGGATCACCAATTTAGTACTGGAGGGCAGCATGGAGGGTAAAAATCGTAGAGGGAGACCAAGAGATGAATACACTAAGCAGATTCAGAAGGATGTAGGCTGCAGTAGTTACTGGGAGATGAAGAAGCTTGCACAGGATAGAGTAGCATGGAGAGGTGCATCAAACCAGTCTCAGGACTGAAGACCACAACAACAACAAATTGCATAAAGTGGTGCAATAGTATTTTGCCATACCTGCACATAATGCAGCTGTGTAGAGGATCTTGTGTCTGCTAAATGTTCAGTGGACGGATGAGTGGACTAACATCAATGTTGAAAATGTATAGTTGTTGATTGTTATGTACAACATGAAAAATAAACATGTGTTCAACAATATGACAGAAATACTTTTATAAAAGATTTCATAAAATAGGTCCAAGGAAATGGAACATATGTGAAATAAATCACATTATCTGAGTTCCCCCTGAATTTGAACATTAAAATGTGGTAATCCTAGTGTAAGTGATTAAAACCGCAGAGATGTGTCGAACATATAGACCATGCAATCCCACTATTGTGTCATTGTGAATATAAGTATGGTTGGCGAAGTATCCAATGAAGTGTTACTATTGTTATTGATGACTCTGTAGTCTTTGATGAAGTAAGTGCTTTAAGATCATAGTACGTGACAAACTCGGCAAATTTTGTAGGGAAAAGTGTCGTTGAGAAATAGTAGCAATACATTGTCTTCGCGACATTCCTTCTAAGAATTAGCCATATACAAACACAGTTTATTCATCACAACATACTATTTGTTCATGACGTCTTGATAGAGTAATTGTTTGGGTAATGGGAACGGGGCAAGCAAGTTCCACTCGCCGAAGTGCAACACATAGACAGTCATTGTGGTGGATGTGTGAGGTGGGGGGGGGGGGGGGGAGCGAGGGTTGTACTTTCCTCATGCAGTGCTGGTACTACATGTAAGCTTACTGCGTCGGACTGGCGCAGCACGGTATCACAGTGGCTACAGTATGCACACATAACATATTTTTTGGGTGTTAGCAGCAGCCAAAAACAACCACTGGTAGTCTGAAGTCGACCGCCTTCTACCGACTTCAGTGATCCAGAATTAGGCAGCATGGCCTTACAGGCACATGGCTCATCCGAGTAGGCTGTACTTTTCTGCTGTGTGCAAGAGAGAGTGCGAATAAATTTCGTATAGCTTGGCAAAACTTGCCCAAGGTGACCAATGCTGGCTGACCTAATGACACAGCCCAATGAGCACTGTCCTTGGCCACATGGGCATCACACGCTTGCTCCCACTTGTGCACAAGCTGAGAATTTGCAGTGTGTGCATGCATTTCCCCCATCACTACACATTGTGTTTCCTTCCTATTTCTGCTCAGTGCAGTTAACACCATCAACTATAACGAACTTGTCAGTTCATTTGCTCGAGTTACTAGCAAAAGCCTACACATACGTAACTTGGTTGAAATATATTTGTCAGTGGGATTTACCCATAGACTGAATGCTATCATTATTTCACCAGCTATTCATTCACGCAACTTTAAGAGTCGCTCAGCTAACTCAGTAACCTTCAACGACATTCAGTGTTCGACAATCACTTTAATTTTTGTTATGCGTAAATGTAATGTATCATGTTGTACTGTCTGCAGATTAATTAAATAAAAACTTCAGTATCAGTGAACATGTAATAAGACAAGAAAAAAAGATACTCCATGTTCAGTCACTAAGGGCATCAGCATGTAAAAGTTCCCCAAATCGAAGAAACTTACTGTTCATAGAGAGCGCATTTATATTTACGTAACATCAGATATTACAGAAATTATTTCTGTCAATTTCATAAGAAAGGCTCACAAACTTTTAGAAAACGCGAAGGTGAAAAGAAATTGGATACACCAGCGAGTGAATGCTCTACTCTCTGATTCATTATGGGACATCTCTACTAACTACTGTTCACTGAAGCCATTTTATGTTACAGTTTTCTAAAAGCTATTAGCGCCGAAATGTTAAAACTTGACATTTAATTGTAGCAAGTTCTAACCAGAAAGACGCCTTCTTCATGAATCTCCAATGTGTGCTTGTCTTAAAATAGCTTGCTCTCATAACACAATCAAACAATGGAAAATCCAGGATGAAATATAACAATACCAGAGAAGGACACTTGCTACTCACCATATAGCGGAGGTGCTGAGTCGCGGTAGGCACAATAAAAAGATTCACACAATTAAAGCTTTCGGCCATTAGGGCCTTTGTCAGCAGTAGACACACATACACACACGCACACACAAATGCAACTTGCACACATGTCTGAGGTCTCAGAGAGCTGAGACCACAATGCAAACAGCAGCATCAGTGCATGATGGGAGTGGCGACTGGGTGGGGGTAGGGAGGAGGCTGGGGCGGGTAGGGGGAGGGATAGTATGGTGGGAGTGGCGGACAGTCAAGTGTTTCAGTTTAGATGGAGGGCAGGAGAGAAGGTGAGAAGGTGTGGAGTGGAAAGGAGAGAAATAAAAGAAATTAAAAGACTGTGTGTGGTGGTGAACTGACGGCTGTATATTGATGGAATAGGAACAGGGAGGGGGCTGGATGGGTGAGGACAGTGACTAATGAAGGTTGAGGCCAGGAGGGTTACGGGAACGCAGGATGTATTGCAGGGAAAGTTCCCACCTGCGCAATTCAGAAAAGCTGGTGTTGGTGGGAAGGGTCCATATGGCACAGGCTGTGAAGCAGTCATTAAGATGAGGGATATCATGTTTGGCAGCGTGTTCAGCAACAGGGTGGGCCACTTGTTTCTTGGCCACAGCTTGTCAGTGGCCGTTCATGCAGACAGACAGCTTGTTGGTTGACATGCCTACATAGAATGCAGCACAGAGGTTGCAGCTTAGCTTGTGAATCACATGACTGGTTTCATAGTTAGCCCTGCCTTTGATGGGATAGGTGATGTTAGTGACTGGACTGGAGTAGCTGGTGGTAGGAGGATGTATGGGACAGGTCTTGCATCTAGGTCTATTACAGGGGTATGAGCCATGAGGTAAGGGATTGGGAACAGGGGTTGTGTAAGGATGGATGAGTAAATTGTGTAGGTTCAGTGGATGGCGGAATACCATGGTAAGAGGGGTGGGAAGGATAGTGGGCAGGACATTTCTCATTTCAGGGCACGACGAGAAGTAATCGAAACCCTGGCGGAGAATGTAATTCAGTTGCTCCAGTCCCAAATGGTACTGAGTTACAAGGGGAATGCTCCTCTGTGGCCTGACTGTGAGACTTTGGGAGGTGGTGGGAGACTGGAAAGATAAGACTTGGGAGATCTGGTTTTGTACAAGGATGGGAGGATAATTACGATCAGTGAAGGCTTCAGTGAGACCCTCAGTATATTTTGAGAGCGACTGCTGGTCACTGCAGATGCGACGACCACGGGTGGCTAGGCTGTACGGGAGGGACTTCTTGGTATGGAATGGGTGGCAGCTGTCGAAGTGGAGGTATTGCTGGTGGCTTGGTATGGAATGGGTGGCAGCTGTCGAAGTGGAGGTATTGCTGGTGGTTAGTAGGTTTGATATGGATGGAGGTACTGATGTAGCCATCTCTGAGGTGAAGGTCAACATCTAGGAAGATGGCTTGTTGGGTTAAGTAGGACCAGGTGAAGCAAGTGGGAGAGAAGTTGTTAAGGTTCTGGAGGAATGTGAATAAGGTGTCCTCACCTTCAATCCAGATAGCAAAGATGTCATCAATGAATCTGAACCAGGTGAGGGGTTTAGGATTCTGGGCTTTTAAGAAGGATTCCTCTAGATGGCCCATGAATAGGTTAGCATAGGATGGTGCCATGTGGGTGCCCATAGGCGAACCGTGAATTTGTTTGTTGGTAATGCCTTCAAAGGAGAAGTAATTGTGGATGAGGATATAGTTGGTCATGGAAACTGGGAAGGATGTTATCGGTTTGGAATCCATAGGGCGTCTGGAAAGGTAATGTTCGACAGCAGTAAGGCCATGGGCATTAGGAATGTTAGTGTACAGGGAGGTGGCATCAATAGCGATGAGCAGGGCACCGTGTGGTAAAGGGACAGGAACTGTTCAGTCGAGGAAATGGTTGGTATCCTTTATATAGGAGGATAGGTTCCAGGCAATAGGTTGAAGGTGTTGGTCTATGAGAGCAGAGATTCTCTCAGTGGGGGCACAGTAACCAGCCACAATGGGGTGTCCTGGGTGGTTGCGTTTATGGACTTTAGGAAGCATGTAGAAGGTGGAAGTGTAGGGACTGGTAGGGGTAAGTAGAGAGATGGACTCTTGGGAGAGGTTCTGGGATAGGCCTAAAGATTTGAGTAGTGACTGGAGATCCTGCTGGATTACTGGAATGGGGTCACTGTGGCATGGTTTGTAGGTGGAAGTATCTGACAACTGACGGAGTCCCTCTGCCACGTAATCTGCATCTATCTACATCTACATCTACATTTATACTCCGCAAGATACCCAACGGTGTGTGGCGGAGGGCACTTTGCGTGCCACTGTCATTACCTCCCTTTCCTGTTCCAGTCGCGCATGGTTCGCGGGAAGAACGACTGCCGGAAAGCCTCCGTGCGCGCTCGAATCTCTCTAATTTTACATTCGTGAATACCCCGGGAGGTATAAGTAAGGGGAAACAATATATTCGATACCACATCCAGAAACGCACCCTCTCGAAACCTGGACGGCAAGCTACATGCGATGAAGAGCGCCTCTCTTGCAGAGTCTGCCACTTGAGTTTGCTAAACATCTCCGTAACGCTATCATGCTTACCAAATAACCCTGTGACGAAACTCGTCGCTCTTCTTTGGATCTTCTCTATCTCCTCTGTCGACCCGACCTGGTACGGATCCCACACTGATGAGCAATACTCAAGTATAGGCTGAACGAGTGTTTTGTAAGCCACCTACTTTTTTGATGGACTACATTTTCTAAGGATTCTCTCAGTGAATCTCAACCTGGCACCCGCCTTACCAACAATTAATTTTATATGATCATTGCACTTCAATTCGTTCCGTACGCGTACTCCCAGATATTTTACAGAAGTAACTGCTACCAGTGTTTGTTCTGCTGTCATGTAATCCTACAATAAACAATCTTTCTTTCTATGTATTCGCAATACATTACATTTGTCTATGTTAAGGGTCAGTTGCCACTCCCTGCACCAAGTGCCTAACCGCTGCAGATCTTCCTGCATTTCGCTGCAATTTTCTAATGCTGCAACTTCTCTGTATACTACAGCACATTCCGTGAAAAGCCGCATGGACCTTCCGACACTATCTGTTAGGTCATTTATATATATTGTGAAAAGCAATGTCCCATAACACTCCCCTGTGGCACACCAGAGGTTACTTTAACGTCTGTAGACGTCTCTCCATTGAGAACAACATGCTGTGTTCTGTTTGCTAAAAACTCTTCAGTCCCGCCACACAGCTGGTCTGATATTCCATAGGCTCTTAATTTGTTTATCAGGCGACAGTGCGGAACTGTATCGAACGCCTTCCGGAAGTCGAGGAAAATGGCATCTACCTGGGAGCCTGTATCTAATATTTTCTGGGTCTCATGAACAAATAAAGCGAGTTGGGTCTCACACGATCGCTGTTTCTGGAATCCATCTTGATTCCTACAGAGTAGATTCCGGGTTTCCAGAAATGACATGATACGCGAGCGAAAAACATGTTCTAAAATTCTACAACAGATCGATGTTAGAGATATAGGTCTATAATTTTGCGCATCTGCTCGACGTCCCTTCTTGAAGACTGGGACTACCTGTGCTCTTTTCCAATCATTTGGAACCTTCCGTTCCTCTAGAGACTTGCGGTACACGGCTGTTAGAAGGGGGCAAGTTCTTTAGCGTACTCTGTGTAGAATCGAATTGGTATCTCGTCAGGTCCAGTGGACTTCCCTCTGTTGAGTGATTTCAGTTGCTTTTCTATTCCTTGGACACTTATTTAGATGTCAGCCATTTTTTCGTTTGTGCGAGGATTTAGAGAAGGAACTGCAGTGTGGTCTTCCTCTGTGAAACAGCTTTGGAAAACGGTGTTTAGTATTTCAGCTTTACGCGTGTCATCCTCTGTTTCAATGCCATTATCATCCCAGAGTGTCTGGTTAAAAAAAAAAGTGTGTGAAATCTTGTGGGACTTAACTGCTAAGGTCATCAGTCCCTAAGCTTACACACTACTTAACCTAAATTATCCTAAGGACAAACACACACACCCATGCCAGAGGGAGGACTCGAACCTCCGCCGGGACCAGCCGCCCAGAGTGTCTGAATATGCTGTTTTGATCCACTTACTGATTTAACGTAAGGCCAGAAATTCCTAGGATTTTCTGTCAAGTCGGTACATAGAATTTTACTTTCGAATTCACTGAACGCTTCACGGCATAGCCCTCCATAGCCCACATCGTTTAGCTTCTGTTTGTCCGAGAGGTTTTGGCTGCGTTTAAATTTGCAGTGAAGCTCTCTTTGCTCTCGCAGTAGTTTCCTAACTTTGTTGTTGAACCACAGTGGGTTTTTCCCGTCCCTCACAGTTTTACTCAGCACCTACCTGTCTAAAACGCATTTTACGATTGCCTTGAACTTTTTCCTAAACACTCAACATTGTCAGTCTCGGAACAGAAATTTTCATTTTGATCTGTTAGGTAGTCTGAAATCTGCCTCCTATTACTCTTGCCAAACAGGTAAACCTTCCTCCCTTTTTTGTATTCCTATTTACTTCCATATTCAGGGATGCTGCAACAGCCTTATGATCACTGGTTCCCTGTTCTGCGCTTACAGAGTCGAAAAGTTCAGGTCTGTTTGTTATCAGTAGGTCCAAGATGTTATCTCCACGAGTCGGTTCTCTGTTTAATTGCTCGAGGTAATCCTTGCGGTTCAAAACAACAGTGGTGGAGCCTTTGTCAGCAGGTAGGATTATAAGGTGGGGATCAGTTTTTAGATGGTGGACTGCGGTTCTTTTTGCGGATGTAAGGTTAGTTTGCATGTTGAGGGACTTGGGGAACGTTGTTGAGGCAAGGTTCGAGGTTAAGAAATTCTGGAAAGTTAACAGGGGTGGTTTGGAGGCAGTGGGGGTGGATCACGGTTGGATGGAGGAGTGAACTGAGTTAGGCAAGGTTCAATATTGGTCTTTGGTTGAGTCTGATTGGTCGGGTTGGTAGCGAAAAAATGTTTCCACTATAGGGATCTGGAGAAGGAGAGAAGGTCTTTAACTAGTCCTGCACGGTTGAAATTGGAAGTGTGGCAAAAGGTGAGGCCTTTGGAAAGGACTGATATTTCTGTGGGACTAAGGCTTCTGGAGGAAAGGTCCATAACTGTGTTGCGGGTCTGTTTAGGTTCTGGGTTCTGTGTGATGGTGTGAATCTTTTTATTGTGCCTATCGCGACTCAGCATTTACGCTATAAGGTGAGTAGCAACTTTCCTTAATTGGTATTGTTACTCTCATAACACGCGAACTATAACGCAAAAATAGCTGATACAATAATTCTTTAATCACCCATATGACGTTTTTCGTCATTTTATTGCAACAAATAGTACCAATAACGATTCATGATCGAAATTTTTCAATGTGCTGGTGCTTAGAAACAGTATATATTCATAGGGTATAAAGTATAACATAAAACCCAACGAATATGGGTTTCTGCTGAACACGAAAACTGCAATATACCGTCTCGCTTTCTGCTTGTGATGCAGGGAGAGTTCTTGCTTCTTATTGGGTCTATTTTACATGTTACTTACTTCGAGTTTCACGTGACGAAATGGCTCCTCAACGTGAAATAGCAGGAAATGACGTCACCAGACACGTAGAGCGTCACGTCACCGTCTAGCTATCTCGTCCCATGTCACGACGACAGGGCCACTCGATTCGTACCCTTCACTTTAGTGCGAGCGCGCCCGCGTGATGACGAGTCTGCATATAGCCGGTCGTGTGCTGCCACACCGCGTGCAAAGCGAGTGATGGCAAACGAACGCCGCTGACGCGATTTCGCCACGCGGATGCAGTGATCTTTTTGTGAGCCCTCAGCGAGGACGTTGTGAACAAATAGTACACTAGTTGTGATACGAAGCTTTCCTGGCATATATACTGCTTCCAAGGCTCTCGAGTGTAATGTCGATCCAGTCGTTGAAGGTCCACGGTATTTCGAGGAATAACCGTTCCGCCATCGTCAGGTGGTGCTATTGGAATGATTATCTGCTGACTGGTAGCGGTATTTATGCTTGCCGGTCCAAAGTTCGGTCCTCGCCAGCACCGCGCCATTATTGATGCCATCTTCAAGGGCAGTTGATTACATTATTGCATTCTATATTGCTATTGCAGCCGCCCTGTTCTCGCTTTAGCAGATTATGAGCTCTTACACCACACGTGTGGATTGTTCATGACTGGTGCTGTTATCTGTTACTCGTTTACCAAACGACGCAATATCTTGATCTTTTGGACGACTTTTGGAAAAGCGGACCAAGAAACACCTCATGAAGCTCAGGAGCTTCCACAAAGATAGAGGCACATCTGCAGGACGTATTGACTTCCGACCCGGTGATCTGGCTTTGATTCAAGAGAATGGACGATCAAGACACATGTGGGAGAAAGGGAAAATAGAAAGATGTGTACAGGGGAGAGAAAATAAAATAAGGACGATAATGTTGCACACAACAGAAGGACAGCAATAGCATGTCCGGTTTACAAGGTCATCCCCGTGGAGGTTGACCATGGTGGGGAGGATGTTGGGAACTGAAGTCGTCGGGATATTTATATCTCTGATTAGTGATACTCTTTGTGAGACATAACATATTGTGAACGCTTTTGATATATGTACTTTCGGTGACTGTTAAATAAAGTGTTGTGTTAGACTGCAAATCGCTACTTACTGTTGTGATTTACGACATAAGAATCGCTGTCGAAACCCGGGAGATTTCCACGATTGCTGCTGCGATAACACGATTTTTAACGTACTTCACGCGGCAATAACACCAGAGGCTCGCGCCAGACAACAGTCTTCCGACGGACAACCGCCAGCGCACACAGTTAAGTTAGACTACATTATCACGCTACACTTTTTGCAGTGCAATTTTTAAGAGCATTTGATAACATTAATCTGTTCTATAACTGCTATTGCAGCTTCTCAGTTCTCGCTTTAACGGACTGTCAACTCTTGGACTAAACCTACCGATTGTTTATGAATGGTGCTGCCATCTTTTGGTTGTTTACCAAACTAGGCACTATCTTGATCCCCTTAGACAACTGCAATCGCTTCACGATGTCTGACGGAAAACGCTGATAGCAACCACCAGTTACAACGCTTGAAAAGAGTACAGGTGAGAGCAAGAGCTAATATTACACGTATTTTGAAAGAAGTACACAACTTTAATGACATAACTACCATTGAAGATTATGGATATTTCTAAAAATGGTTCAAATGGCTCTGAGCACTATGGGACTTGACATCTGAGGCCATCAGTCCCCTAGAACTTAGAACTACTTAAACCTAACTAACCTAAGGACATCACACACATCCATGCCCGAGGCAGGATTCGAACCTGCGACCGTAACGGTCGCGCGGTTCCGGACTGAAGCGCCTAGAACCGCTCGGCCACACCGGCCGGCGGATATTTCTAGTATCGATTGATAGGGGGATACATCGGCGCCTCGTAAAACGCCCGTAAAGGACTAAGCGGAAAGAGGGGGGGGAGGAAGAATTTCATTCACCATTTATAGCTCGCAAAGTTTTATTCATGTAAACAATTAATTCAGACAACAATTATAATGAAAAATTTTGCCAAATGAGTGGTTACCATACATCTAAATAGGCACAAGTTTTTCCTTGAGGCAATAATTCTGATACAGATACAATCAGTAAAAGCAACATACTAGGATTAAATAACAATTCCCTGAACAGCTTGTCGTTTTAGTGATTATTAGTTACACATCAGACAGCAGTAGCCGATCTACGCTACGCTAATGCAACTTTCATTGCTATGATTCACAGTATAATGATAGTGTATCAAACGGCAGAAGCCAATTTACGTTAATGCAAATTTTATGGGATTATAGTAATGCGATCACAATAAAATGCTTTCGATATTAAGCAGCTCGAAAACTAGACTGGACACAAACTGAACAGTGACAAAAAAGACTAACAGATAATAAAGAATAAATAGAATAAGCAATTTTAAATATGCAAGTCTTTCATCCGAAACACAACTTAGATACAACCTGAAGAGATCAGGCAAAAATTACATATACAGAAATTACCTTTAAGTTTGTGAACCACGGACAGTAGACAACACTTATAAACACACACATCAAATAATGTTTTGCATCACATCGGTTCCGAGAGTTCCGGAACCTATATAGAAAATTAGACTGGAGATCAACATAAACATCATTCCCGCTCTTTTTATTTATCATGAAAACCACACATTGCATGTTGTACCACCATACAGCGACACTTTCAGAGGTGGTGGTCCAGATTGCTGTACACACTGGTACCTGTAATACCCAGTAGGACGTCCTCTTGCATTGATTTACGCCTGTATTCGTCGTGGTATACTATCCATAAGCTCATCAAGGCACTGTTGGTCCAGATTGTCCCACTTATCAAGGGCGATTCGGAGTAGATCCCTCAGAGTGGTTGCTGTGTCACGTCGTCCATAAACAGCCCTTTTCGATCTATCCCAGGTATTTTTGATGGGGTTCAGGTCTGTGGAACATGCTGGCCACTCTAGTCTAGCGATGTCGTTATGCTGAAGGCCCTCTTTATATCACAACAGGTATGACCATGGAGAAGGCCTCTATAACACTTCACTTGCGCAACGACACGTGCAGTACATTTACCAACACATTTTTGATGGCCTTACAGAGATTTGCTAGTAGATATGAATTGCCGCACACCATCTACGCCGGCCGGTGTGGCCGAGCGGTTCTAGGCGCTTCAGTCAGGAACCGTGCGACCCCTACGGCCGCAGGTTCTAATCCTGCCTCGGGCGTGGGTGTGTGTGTTGTCCTTAGGTTAGTTAGGTTCAAGTAGTTCTAAGTTCTAGGGGACTGATGACCTCAGATGTTAAGTCCCATAGTGCTCAGAGACATTTGAACCATTTGAACACCATCTACACCGCCAATGCAAAGACCTTTCATGCCGCTATCAAAGAATTATCGGAACTATGGAACTCGCAAACCACCTCAGAGATCCAAAGCCTCCTCGCCAAAAACGGAATCACTTACACTTTCATTGCACCCTGGGCATCTTCGTGGGGAGGATGGTGGAAGAGGATGGTGGGCACCGTCAAGCGACGCTTACGGAAAGTGTAGGCACGATCAAGTCTAACTGCAGAGTAACTCTATACAATCTTCGTTAGCATTGAAGCTGCAGTGAACTCAAGACCAATCTCTTCAGGAGACGACGCAGAACCTCTGATACCAGCACACTTTCTGGTTGGTGAAGACCTGTTACATGTGTCCACTGGACCACAACCTGCCGTCACACACGATCTAATCAAATAGTTTAAACTACTGCAGAAAGTGGCAGAAGACTTTTGGGAAAGATGGACCAAGGAGTATATCATGTAGCTTAGGAGCTTCCACGAAGTTAGAGGCACATCTGCAAGATGTATTGACTTCCAACCTGGTGATCTGGCTTTTATTCAAGAGGATAGATGACCAAGACACATGTGGAGGAAAGAGAAAATAGAAAGATGTGTCAGGGAAGAGACAATAAAATAAGGACGATAATATTGCACACACCAGAAGCACAGCAGATAGCTGGTCACTCCCCCCCCCCCCCCCCCCCCTCAACCCCTCCACCCCCGCGCAAGAGGTTGATCAGGGTGGGGAGGATGCTGGGAATTGAAGCCATCGGGAAATTTATATCTCTGATCAGTAATACTCATTGTAATACATAACATGTAAACTATTTTAATATATGTACTTTCTGTGACTTTCAAATAAAGTGACTGCAAATCGCTGCTTACTACTGTGACTTTCGACAGTGGTGGTGACGGTGGTGGTGGGGGGAGGGGGGGAGGGGGGCGTGCAGCTGTGGTGATGGGTGGGTGGAGTCTCAGTTGCCTTCCTCCCGCCACCCTGTCGCATCTCGCGTCCAGATGTCGCGTTCTACTTTGATAGAGCTTAGTACTGGCTCGCACGCCTTGTTCAGTTAGTAGCTTGTGTCCCTCTTGACTGAATTGGCAGCCACACAGAATTCAATCGCTTCTTTGAAAATGGAGTCCCAATATTTGTTGGTGGTTTGCCATTTGTTGTATTTCCTTGGTAAACTGGCTGCTTTCATTGGCGGAATTCAGATGTTCCAAGAATTTCTATAGTTTTTTGGGTCCTCGTGGCCAGATGACAAAGGCGTCGTCGACGTAGCGAAAAAAACAAACAGGTTTTTAGTGCTCAGTCCTCGAACTACACCATGAACAAATTTTCCCATGGCTACGCCATCAGTCTGCTCATAGTATTGTCCATTGAAAATCAAATAGGTCGATGTCAGAACGTGTTTATAAAGCTGCATCAGCTCAGGGCTGAACTTCTAGTTGATTAGTTTTACGGACTCTTCCAAGGGGGGTCGACTGAAATGTGAGACGACATCAAAGCTAATCCTAATGTTGGATCTCTGCAGCCTCAGCTCCTTCAGCGACATGCAAAATTCATTTGCTGGTATAGGAGATTTCAATTATCATGCAGACCATCGTATACTTCCTTTGATTGCGAGTGTAGTGTTAAATGCACAGAGGAACTAATTACGCACGATCCCAGTTGAGACAGAATAACTTTGAGCTCTTCTGAAGTTTCCGTACACCACTTCAGCCGAATACAACAACAAACTATTGAACGAGATTGGACCAATTACTTGCTCGGTACTAGTGTAACTGTCCTCTCCTTTGGTTCTAATACCTCATCTACGGAATATGAGCAAAAAATTAGACAAGTTCTGAAGTTTCTTCAACTTTGTGTCCAGGTATAAATCTGTCATGATGAACTTCGTTACCTACCTGGTCGATTATGGTCTGTCCAATTAAGCAGAAGAGCCCAGTCTGGTACGTGTAGATTGCAAACGCACACATCATCTTGAAAGTCTTGTCAAACTGAATTTCATCCTGCAACAGCTGAAATTATCTTTTAGTCTTAAATCTTTCATAAATGTTAAAAAAAAGAAAAAGATTTCCATTAGAATGAAAACTGTGCTGTGGAGAAATTTTACAAATAATTATAGGACAACACTCACACCCATGCGGTTTAGGGCGCCTTGCCACGGTTCGCGCGGGTACTCCAGTCGGAGGGCATGGGTGTGTGTGTTGTCCTTAGTGTAAGTTAGTTTAAGACACTATCGAGTCACATTGTTTCGACGCCTCTTAGATCTCACGTGCGAAGGAGGTGCGGATCCAAGTTGGAGGTCGCGATCATTTTCCTAAAAACATTTACATTTTGACATATATCAGTAAACAAATTTCTGAGTCAGCTTTTGGAGAAAAGTTAGTAAACTCTTTATTATTTCAAAAGTAATCGCCATATCTTTTAATATATTTGTCCCACTACAAAACGGCCAATACCTTAATGGAACCCGCGCGAGGTAGCCGTGCGGTTTAGGGCGCCTTGCCACGGTTGGCGCGGGTACCCCAGTCGGAGGGCATGGGTGTGTGTGTTGTCCTTAGTGTAAGTTAGTTTAAGTTAGATTAAATAGTGTGTAAGCCTAGGGACCGATGACCTTAGCAGTTTGGTCCCATAGGAACTTACCATAAATTTCTTTTTGTTTTCCTTAATGGAAAAACATTTGCTGTTGTGTACGGTACCATGTTTGTATACAGTCGTGCATTTCTTCGTCCGAAGCAAATCGACGGCCGCGAATCTCTTACAGGGCTCTATAAATATGGAAATCGCATGGGAAGTGATCGGGATTGTACGGAGGATGTGTAAGAACTTCTCAGCAAGAAATACAAACATGGTTCCATAGACAACAGCAAAATGTTTTTCCACTAAGGCATTGACCGTCTTACTTCACAGTGTGATAAATGTATCAACAGTCATGCCGATTGCATTTGAAATAATAAACTCTTCACTTACTTTTTTTCAGTCTGTTCCGTTTTCGTATGTCTGCTCTTAAAACTCTTAAATCAAACGCATGAGAATGTACTTCTAAAATTTTTTGTCAAATGATTTTCAAATGATGTTTTTCTCTATATTACAATTCCTTGGAAGTAACGCTAATGCTATGTTATGGGCAATGAGGTCAACAAATTATTGTTATCATATTAAAAATTTCGTATATTTTACTGTAATTTTAATTATTAAAATCCAAGGCACGTTAAAATGGGGTTGAAGCCAAGTTATATTTGGGTTGGGATGTCGGGGAGTAACAAACTGTTCTATTCCTTCCACCCCCACCCCTTCCCAGGAGCGATCATTGTCTCCTCGCCTGGGCCGTAACCCATATTCCATTACGTAATTTGAGTGATGTCAACTGAGTAACAATGGTCACACAGTTAACTAAAGATTGATAATTTTTACTTACGGACCGTCTGACAGCAACTGAATAAAACACAATTTTAGTGCCATACGCGTTTCGCCTTTATTTTCTGCAAGGCATCATCAGTGGCCTGGAATATACATATGACAGCTATTTAATTTACATTTTTGTCACTGTGCCTATAGGTTATAAACAATTCTGGTGGTAGACCCTATTTCCTATTAAGTAGTAATGTTTTGAACTGTACTTACAGGTTGCGTGGACAATTTCTTACATATTACACTCCTGTTGCATTTTTGGTGTTGTTCTTCTTCTTATGAATGTCAATTTGCGGTTGTTTTCCCCACATTCCACAGCACTATGAACTGAACGCTTGCTTCAATGCAATGTTTTGGTTTCTGTTGCCGACTGTCAAATGTTTTTGCCAAAGATAGAATGTTATTGCCAAACTTTCGAGTGTAATTATTAAAGTATCTGTGATCTGTTCGTGTATGCATTTGTGTGTGCGTTTCTGTATGTGTGTGTGTGTGTGTGTGTGTGTGTGTGTGTGTTTTGGCATACAGCGTTTTACAAAAAGGTACGGCCAAACTTTCAGGAAACATTCCTCACACACAAATAAAGAAATGATGTTATGTGGACATGAGTCCGGAAACGCTTAATTTCCATGTTAGAGCTCATTTTAGTTTCGTCAGTATGTACTGTATTTCCTCGATTCACCGCCAGTTGGCCCAATTGAAGGAAGGTAATGTTGACTTCGGTGCTTGTGTTGACATGCGACTCATTGCTCTACAGTACTAGCATCAAGAACATCAGTACGTAGCATCAACGGGTTAGTGTTCATCACGAACGTAGTTTTGCAGTCAGTGCAATGTTTACAAATTCAGAGTTGGCGGATGCCCATTTGATGTATGGATTAGCACGGGGCAATAGCCGTGGCGCGGTACGTTTGTATCGAGACAGATTTCCAGAACGAAGGTGTCCCGTCCCGACAGGAAGACGTTCGAAGCAATTGATCGGCGTCTTAGGGAGCACGGAACATTCCAGCCTATGACTCGCGACTGGGGAAGACCTAGAACGACGAGGACACCTGCAATGGACGAGGCAATTCTTCGTGCAGTTGACGATAACCCTAATGTCAGCGTCAGAGAACTTACTGCTGTACAAGGTAACGTTGACCACGTCACTGTATGGAGAGTGCTACGGGAGAACTAGTTGTTTCCGTACAATGTACAGCGTGTGCAGGCACTATCAGCAGCTGATTGGCCTCCACGGGTACACTTCTGCGAATGGTTCATCCAACAATGTGTCAATCATCATTTCAGTGCAAATGTTCTCTTTACGGATGAGGCTTCATTCCAACGTGATGAAACTGTAAATTTTCACAATCAACATGTGTGGGCTGACGAGAATCCGCACGCAGTTGTGCAATCACGTCACCAACACAGATTTTCTGTGAACGTTTGGGCAGGCATTGTTGGCGATGTCTTGATTGGGCCCCATGTTCTTCCACCTACGCTCAATGGAGCACGTTATCATGATATCATACGGGATACTCTACCTGTGCTGCTAGAACATGTCCCTTTATAAGTACGACACAACATGTGGTTCATGCACGATGGAGCTTCTGCACATTTCAGTCGAAGTGTTTGTACGCTTCTCAACAACAGATTCGGTAACAGATGGATTGGTAGAGGCGGACCAATTCCATGGCCTCCACGCTCTCCTGACCTCAACCCTCTTGACTTTCATTTATGGGGGCATTTGAAAGCTCTTGTCTACGCAACCCCGGTACCAAATGTAGAGACTCTTCGTGCTCGTATTGTGGACGGCTGTGATACAATACGCCATTCTCCAGGGCTGCATCATTGCATCAGGGATTCCATGCGACGGAGGGTGGATGCATGTATCCTCGCTAACGGAGGACAGTTTAAACATTTCCTGTAACAAAGTGTTTGAACTCACGCTTGGACGTTCTGTTGCTGTGTGTTTCCATTCTATGATTAATGTGATTTGAAGAGAAGTAATAAAATGAGCTTTAACATGGAAAGTACGCGTTTCCGGACACATGTCCACATAACATATTTTCGTTCTTTGTGTGTGAGGAATGTTTCCTGAAAGTTTGGCCGTACCTTTCTGTAACACCCCCCCCCCCTTTCTCTCTCACTCTCTCTCTCTCTCTCTCTCTCTCTCTCTCTCTCTCTCTCTCTCTATATATATATATATATATATATATATATATATATATATATATATATGGCTCTTTTTGTGTGTGTGTGTATTTTGGTGTGATATAATTTTTTTGTGTGGGCTGTCTGTGTGTGTGTGTGTGTGTGTGTGTGTGTGTGTGTGTCCAGATGGTGTGGGGAAGAGTTTTTTTTTGTTTTATGTTATCATTTCCTTTGTTAAGTGTAGTAGGGAGCCTGTGCTGAAGTGTGTTTGTTCATTTATCACATGTTTGTTTTCTGCTATGGCTTTCTGGATGTGGAAGTTTTCTTGCATTTGTGTAAGATGTTTTTCATGGTTGCTTATTCTCATTATTTTGATTTCTTGTTCCATGTTTGTAGGATGATGGTTATGGTGTTTTAAATGCTCTGCAAATGTGGAATGGTTTGTTTCATACTTCCAACATCTGTTATGTTCTTTGTATCTTGTTTCAAAATTCCTGCATGTCATGCCTATGTATACTACATCACAACTTTGACATTCAAGTTTATATATTCCTGATTGTTGGAATTTGTACCTCTTGGCAGCTGGCTGGCTTAGGTGTGATTGGAGGGTTTGTCCAGGCTCATATGCTATTTTGAAGCCCTGTTTCTTTAGGATGTTTGCAACTCTGTGTGTTAGTTTATGTGTGTAGGTCATGGTGTACCATCTGGTTCTTTTCTGTGTGGTGTTGTCATTGTGTGTGCTTGCTGAGTGTGTTTGTAAGTTTTCAGTTTGTGAGTTCTTCTGTATTCTGGAAATGTTGTGTTTGTTTTGTATTTGTGTTTTTATTTTTTGATTGAGCCTGTGTACCACATGCGTGTCATACCCGTTGTTCCTAGCTATTTGTATGATTGTACTCATTTCTTGTTCATAGTTTCTCTTGCTGAGTGGAACTCTGTTTAATCTATTTAACATGTGTCTTAGTGCTGCAAGTTTCTGGCTGTGGGGGTGGTTGGATGTAGAATGTATTATTCTGTCTGTGGCTGTTGGTTTTCTAAAGATGTTAAATGTATGTTTTCCATTTCTTTTTTATTGTAATGTCAAGAAAATTTATTTGATTTTCTTTTTCTTTTTCAAGTGTGAATTTTATGTTCTGATGAGCTTTGTTTATTTCCGAATGGCGTTCATCTATTTTTTCACTTGGCTCATCTACCAGACAAATAATGTCATCCACGTATCTGTACCAATATATGATTTTGAAACTTTCATTAGTGGTTATCTTTTCAAATATCTGATTTTCTAGGTGACTGCTGAAAATGTTTGCTAGTGTTACTGATATTGGGGATCCCATGGGCAGTCCATCAGTTTGTAGATAATATTCTTTCTAAAACTGAAAGTAGTTTTGTTCAGTTGTCAGTCTGAGCATATCTGTTATTTCTTTTACTGCGGCTGTGGTGAGGTTGCTGTGGGATGAGAGATTTTGTTCTATGATTTCTATTGTTTCTGACGGTCCATAAGTAAAAATTATCAATATGCCGTGATATTACACGCAACTGAGGAAGACAGGACTACAAAAGTTGAAGATATTGTAAAGATGTTTTAGAAAAATGCGCGAATGTGTGAGAAAGAAACTTGCACAACAGTGCCCTCACCCACACTGATTTATCAGCGAAATAACTTTGGGCTGGTACAATCATTACAGTTCTTGAACAATAACAACACTCACTTAATTTGGCACCGTGCGATTTGTTCTTCTCTTTGTGAAAATTAACCCTACGCTAAAAAGGAATTGATTTGTGACGGCGGAAGGGATAAAAGACAAATACGTGGGGGAGTATATCTAGTTGAAAACAACTCGTAAGGTGGCTAGACCTCATTATTTATGTTCTGCATATTGTTGAGAAGAGCGTGGTAGGTTTCGTTAGTCCGTCCGCTAAATGAAGAGGAGAAAATAACTCTTTACGATGTTGTTCTATTATTGATATATACTGTATATATGTTTAGTATTTGAAATATTTAAACGAGTTTTGTGCAGTGGAAAACAACATATTATTAAACGATTCATTCAAAGCCGATTCCATGGTAGTAAACTGTTCTGCACGAGTAAATAGGCCTGTCTCCAATGTCAGCTGGTTCAATATTTCTTAGCACTTTATATCATTCAAATAAACAGGTGAGCAGCCATTTTATTCTCTGGTGCAGTGTTTTCTCACACTTGGACGACAATATGGCGATCACGTCCGGGATGTAGTAACGCTTTGTTCAAGTTGACCAGAACTCCCTAGCACTCCCTTACTCCTTTTTTGCAGGACCCCCGAAAAATATTTCGAAATATGTTTGCAAAAATTGCCAATTAGAAAAAAATGATCTTATATATTTCCCTTTCACTCAAAGTCTTCATCTTCAGATTAGTTGCTGTTGTGGTAAAAGCGTCAAAAAAAGAATAAAAAAGAACAGTGGTTTTAAAGTGGTTTTAACTGGTGCTACATAGTATGTTTAGATCTTCTATAAAATCGTATTTGAAAAGAATAAACCACGGTGCCGATCAATGCAAATATTGAAACCATTTTCGAACTTTTTGCTGAATACAGAGTGCTACGATGTCGTCAATAATGCGCTAGTAAAACTGAGTAGCGTGGGCTTCGTTCACATTTGTTTCTTCCCAATGAGTTCGAAAGTTGATATGCAACGATCTATTGCGTACAGATTTCTGTGACAGTTTTCATGGAATGCATTTCATTGTAACAATGTTCCTTCCTGACACATGAAAGTGAAGCTATTTTTGTTAAAATTAAATGAAAAAAACCAGTTTCCCTGTAATTAGTTATGAAGAGATTACAATCTAGAAAATGGGATGCGAACACTGGATACTTGATACACTCAGGAAATTGTGCATAGCTCTCTCTTTCTACC
Organism: Schistocerca piceifrons; assembly: GCF_021461385.2. Lineage (NCBI taxonomy): Eukaryota > Metazoa > Arthropoda > Insecta > Orthoptera > Acrididae > Schistocerca > Schistocerca piceifrons. The sequence continues at coordinate 101,509,659 of NC_060138.1, read as the reverse complement.
ACCAAATTTAAGAATTTTTCCTCGTACTTACCACTGCCGTCACGAAGATGTGTAAGCAGATGCAGACCATATTGGATGACAGGAGTATCAGCGTTGAGTGACTCATCACGGTTTCCAACTGGCTTAGACAACTGAAAGCATGAATTATTGAGTAGCATCTCACTTTATTCTTCACTTTAAAAAAAAGAAAAAGAAAAAGGCAACATGTAACACGAAACAGGACATTGAGTTCTGCGCGCAGAGGTTTTGTTCCCTCGTGACGTGGCAGAACTGTTTCCATTCCTAGATATCAGTGTATTCTTGTGGGGACTACGAACGCACGAATCAATAATTCTAAGTATAAATCGCGGTCACAATATGAAACGCTTGTATGGTGCTGCAGGGTAGGCTGCGCTGAGAAACAGTTGTTTATGAAAAAATCGATACATTTCGCCGTTCCCGAGCTAATTAGCGTTGAAGTTTGCCAATCAGGCCGTTGCGAGAGCAAATTGAACCGGTTCACCAGATACAGTTAGTGTTAGACAGTAACGTACGAGACTGCTCAGCCTTTGGCTTGGGTTCTATTCTTACTACCGACAGATGTCCAGTTCCTGTATAGCTCTCTTGTTCAGTTTTAGGAAAGCAAACGAAGAACACATCTGACAACAGCGTGTGTAACGGGTCGCTTGAATTTGCGCCCGCAACAGTCTGACTGGCTAACATCAATGCTGATTAACTTGGAAGCGACGCGACTTACAGAATTTCTTTCTTAACAGTTATTCCCCAGCACAATCTACCGTGCAACACCTTTATAAACTTTCAGACTGTTTCTGACTATCCTGTGCACGAAACAGGCTAAGGTAATATGATTTTTAACGACAGTCCTTTGTTAGCGTGAAAATCGTTGTGGAATGGTCACTTGTAACTACAAGCACCACCTGATGGATCAGGAGAAGAATTATTGTCATTTATCTAGAATGTGGCTGTATACAGATAAGAATGTACAATACGTTCGAACATATCCACACCAATGACATATGTCTGTGTTTCTTGGATTCTTGTATCTAGATTCCTTTAGAAATGGTAGTACATTCAGGAAAACAAAAAGAGGGAATCAGTCAAGATGTCCTGGCACATCCTGAGAAGATCTGTATCTAGGACTACTTGAAGTACAACCACTCCGAATTTCTACAGGGACAGAAAATAAGGCCGTTCCGAACAGGTAAATTCATAGAGCAGGAAGGTGATTGATACGACGAACATTATTCAAGTTGTGGAGCCCCAGCTTTTGCCGAAGTTCAATTCTAGTGTTCGCTACGATACGACGTGATTTTCCGATCTATAATATCTGTTGATTCATAGTGGATACGGGACAGCGGGAGGTCAGATATTTACCAAAAAAAAAATCACCAAACAGCCGTATATTTCAGAAGTTGTCATTTTATTTACACGACCAGTTTCGGCTGCTTATTCATGTCATCTTCAGGTCCCCTATGCACTCCATATATAGACAAACAGATATGTCGATGTGTCCATAACAGGAGCCGTTTGTGGAGTACACACTCCCTCAAAAAATTCACAAAATCCAGCTATTGACCGCTCCGGTTATGCAAGCATCGATGTATCTGATTCCCCATACAGGGAATGTGTAGGACTTGAAGATGACATTAATGAGATGCCGAAACTGGTCGTGTGGATAAAATAACAACTTGTGAAAACATATGGCTGTTTGGTGATTTTTCTTTCGTAAGGATCTGTAATGTGTGAGCAAGAAAATGTGATTAGAGACACTGTAATTTGATGACTGTGGGCTCACTTCCAACCGGTTGAGTTAATCCGAGAAGATCAGAAGCGGGTAGTCCGCGAGTAACTCCAGTTAAAGATGATCGTTATTATGACAACTGTCCTTTGGACTGGCTATAGAAACAAAATCAAGTGTCAAACCTTTCAGTCAAAGAAATGATACAGAAATTCAGATTAGAAGCTCGGAGGATAATGGTGTGTGTTTCAAGAGTACCGCGGCACGTTAGTGTCTGAAGCCACTGGGCAGAATAATTTCGTGGCTAGGGCACACAGCAAGCAAATGTGATTTATTTTCTGATGAATTGTGATTTAAAGTGGAGTCTGGTTTTTGGAGAAAGGCTGCAACGTGAAACAACCGCACACATCTTGTTTCGATCATCCTATTATTAAGGTGATTGACGAGCAAGCATCGGTACTGGAAAGCATAAGGACCTCTGCATCCGTCAAAATTATTCTTTGACGGCTCAAAAGGACAGAGGGGAGATTTCGTAAGGTTTAGTTCTCACTTATACTGATGTCATTGGTGAATTTTTCCTTTACATGCACGAAAACGGTTCTCCCCCTAGATGACTGTTAAATGACACCGTGCCAGTAAATGAAGCGATCTCTGTAATGTCAAATCAGCATGCTCATCGTACTTAAATCCTACTGATCATGTCTGGTATCCGCTTGAAAGATAAATTTCAATTAGGCAAAAACTTCTCACGACTTTTTCACATGTTAAGATTGCTCTTCGGTGTGCTGACCACACGCCCCTCCTATCCGCATCCTCAGCTGAGGATGGCGCGGCGGTCGGATGGTCGCCATGGGCCACTTGTGGCCTGAAGACGGAGTGCTAAGATTGCTCTTATTGTCTTGAGCCAAAGAAGTCCATGTTCCTGCCCAAAAAAGTTCTCCGATATGCTGAGAAAATGTTCTAGAGCACCTAAACCAGTATATTTCAGTACATTATAGTGTATCTGGATATATAAGTAGAAGCTTTCCTTGAAATTTTAGTTTGCAAATTTCAGTACGTATAACCACTAAAAGCGACAGTTTACAGATACTTAACTGTACATCGTACGGAACTAGTTCCTAACAGTTGTTTGGTTTCGCAACGAACACATTAGCTCTCTTTCTACCCCTTACTTGTAAGTCATTTTCAGCCAGGTGTTCGGATGCTTTTGATCATATAGTGTATGTGTGAGTGACTACCCCTTACTTGTAAGTCATTTTTAGCCAGGTGTCCGCATACTTTTGATCGCATAGTATATGTGTGAGTGACTAAAGTAAATGGTAGTAAGGTTACTGGGATGTTGCCAGCAGTTTTGTAGTAACGAAGAAAATTGCAATTTTCGGTTGAAGATTTAACATTATAATCGATGGTGATTAATAATAACTAATGACATATTTCGAAATATCTCAGAAGCTATTTTTACTAAGGAAGAAAGAGAACGGAAGGGCGTTCTTCCAGCGAGAAAACTTTTAGTGTAAAACAAATAACAGAAAAATAAGGAAATTGTTTGTGACAACAAATTGCATTAACTCATTAGCATAACTATACTCTTGGACAAACCGATTTTTCTCAGTAGCCGATATGAATCCATGCCCAGGATTGGAACTGGATATCAATAAAAGTTTTGCGACCCCAAAGTTGAGTTTTTTCTTAGTAAATAGCTAAATTACCATGACGTTATATCGCTGTTGAAGGGAAACACTTTCACTGCCGTTAACGATAAAGTTAAGATTGATGAATACCGAAAAGAAAAGTACAGAAATGCCTCTAAGTTTTGGATTTGAAACTCTGTAAATGTGTTTGTGTGTGAATCGATTTTTGGAATTGGTTGACGCTGAAGACAAAGGTGCACCCGGCAGCGGACGATACCTTTTAACATCTTTCCGTCAATCTGTGTGGCAGTCAAACATTTCCAATAACTGAGAAACACGTATAAATTATGCGAGAACTTTATATTCTGATGATTGAGTGTCAGTATGGGAATATCACAATAGCGGAAGTAGAGAAAACTTTACTCACCCTATTACTGTTTGGTGGTGCTTTATATTGCTGACGAGGTGACTGTACATTTCATCCTCTGCTGTATCTGTGTGAAGTTCAATGTATCCGAGTCTACCACTGGCTTCGTCCTTTTTCCTCTGCGGCGACACGTCGATTTTGCCGTCCTCCGCTTGCCTTACTTCGGATGGGCCCACTTCCCGGTTGTAGATGGCAGCTACGTTATCGTTGAGGACCTCCAGTTCGGCAGCCAACTGCAGCATCAGGATCTGGAAGGACGTGTCTAGGAAGACGGTTCCCTGGACGACGGCCCAGATGCAGAAGACCTGGACGAGGTAGACGATGTGGTAGGTGGGCGTGGCGCGCATGTCCAGCGGCAGCCACACGGGTACGGGGAAGTCCCGCGCTCCTGACGAGGCCCCCAGCAGCGGCGCCACCGACCACAGGCTCGTGCAGAACACCGTCGACACCTGGCCAACACCAGCACCAGCACACCTGTGGTCTCCAACAGTCTGAACAGATATCACAGCTGCACTTTGCTAATAACACCTAATCATAGCTTGGGACGTGATGCTGTGATTCGCTTTCAAAGTTGTTCTTGAATTATAATGAAACCCCAGACCCACTCACACTCCCCACTCTCTCTTAACGAACCTTCAACACCTTGCTCTCCAAGATAATAAAAGCCATGCATCCATTCTATCAACTCTCACTCTTTAGTTCCTTACCTTACCCCATATCAGGGTTCACACCCCACCCTTTCCACGCCTCCTACTCCTTCTCTCGTCATATCAGGCTGGCCCCCGCCCTAGTCCCATCCAGGGGTGTACCCAGGGGTTGGCAGGAGTGGCCCCCGCCAGGGGCGCAAGAGGAAGGGGGGCGCAAACTCCAAAGGCCGCCGACGATGACGCGACGGAGCGTCGCGCCGAAAAAATAGCGCTGCACCGCGGCCAGTCTGGTACGAGAAATTGTGGGAAAATTTGCTACAGAACGGAGAAGAGATACTAAAGGAAGACCCTCTGATGACGAGAATCCTCTTCGCTTTACTGGGAGGCACTTTCCTCATGTCACTCCAAGTGACCAGTCCAAGAAACGCAGACTATGGCGTAGATGTGCAGTCTGCTCGAAGCAGAATGTGCGTCGCCGCCGGTATTATCTTTTTAGATAAATATATATATTTACTTATATCTGCCAAGAAACGCCTTCACATTTTCTTGGAACAAGGGAAAATATCAATCTCTCACTATTGATAAGGGGGTGCATTCTTTACTTCCTGGGGGGTCCTTTAGAGGGCGCCATTTTAAATTCTTCCAGGGGCGCCACATATGTAGGGTACACTACTGGTCCCATCTACTCACTTTCAGTTTCTTACCATTACGATACCCCTTTTTCAAAATTAGTTGCACTATCGACCATTCCTCAGATGGAATAACTCAGCGTTATTATCTGCGAAGAAAATGATGACATTAATTTCTTTTACGAGGGATTTTGCATCCTTCGCAGTGACACTCTCTCTCTTCTTGTGTATTGTTGTAGACGCCAGTTGTAATTAGAAGTGCAGGTAGTGGTGACTTATTGGCTGGTTAAAAAGGCTCTGAGCACTATGGGACTTAACATCTGTGGTCATCAGTCCCCTAGAACGTAGAACTACTTAAACCTAACTAACCTAAGGACATCACACACATCCATGCCCGAGGCAGGATTCGAACCTGCGACCGTATCGGTCACGCGGTTCCAGACTGAAGCGCCTAGAACCGCACAGTCACACCGGCCGGCGGTGGCTCATTGTTAGTACAGAAGATGAGTACATCTACATCTACATTGATACTCTGCAAATCATATTTAAGTGCGTGAAGTCAGTCGCCTGACGGCGCGTTTCGGCGCGGGCCTGCCCGTTGCCGGCGCGCCGTAAGGCACGGAAGCTCGCATTGGCGCGTATCGCTTCCAGTCGGGTGTGCCGCGGCAGTCCTCACCGGGGGAAGTGATGCGTCTCTCATAGCCTCTCCTTCCCAAGTGGCTCTTTCCGCCTTCCCGTGGTGCCAGATGTTAAGCTTTGCATTCTGCCTTGCGACAAAAGGGAGAGCTGCGACCCAACCCGATGCGAAAGCGAAGGGTGCGTGGCACAGGGGGAGCTGTGTCGAGGGACCGAACACCAGTCCCTTTCTGTTCGCAGGGCACAGACCGGCAGGTGCTCTGCATGCCGGCGACCTCGTTTGTCGGCGTGGGATCGCGGTGCGAGTCGGCAAGGGTGCTTCGCCGCGCCTCTGGGTAACCAGGGCGTGTTCTGCCAAACCCAGGAGGTGGTGACATCGCCTGGGCTAGGTTAGATGGACCCAGACCGCTGAACGACTGGGTGACCGACCCACCACCTGAGTAGGAGTGGGTCCTTGGCCGAGAGGTGGAAGCTCGGGCTAGTAGGCGGCGAAGGACGAGAGGTGCATCCGCCTCTCCGGAGTGCGGGGTGCTCTTGCCGGGGAGCGTCGCGTGAAATCGTCGATGACGGAGCCACCGACGGGGACCAGTGCGCTGGCAACGGCGCGCTGAACCCAGCAGTTCGAGGATGCCCTTGGCCTTGGGGCGAGGCCGGTGGGCGAGCTGCATTAGTCCCCCCCCCCCCCCTCCCCATGCCAGTGGAGCCGGTCCAGGGCAAGAGACGGGCTCCCAACCTTTTTCACTCGTCAAATCAATCATGGCTGAACAAAAGACGAGTGATTCGAGTGTTCTCTCGAGGTGTTCGACACTTACTGTTCCCACCCCTGAAGAGGGCCTGGGGCAGAATGCAGAAAATGTTACTGAATGGCATACTAGAATTAACCAACTGCTAGATTCTAGTATAAAGAATGGCAAAATAAGCAATACACCAGTACTCTCCATCAAAAAGGAACTCGCCGCTTGGGCTATCGCACAAGCGGCCACTAAAACACAAACAACAAAAGAGACCATTGAAAAGGTGTCCAAAAGACCTGATACGGCAGTCTTCCTAAAACCCCTGCCAGGCCAGGACATCAAAAAAGTACAAGAACTCTTTACAACCACCGTAGACCCGGCAGCAGACAAAATAAAAATAAATAAGGTAAAGGCAACAAAAAATGCCGTAATAGTAGATGTTGCCACCGAAGAAGACCGGGAAATGATACTCAACCATGAGAAACTTAAAAAGGTCGTTAAGTGCGAACCGCCCAAAAAGCGGAATCCCTTGGTGATCCTGTATGACGTGCCCACCACAATAAATGAAAACGATATCTATGAAACAATAAATCAACAAAATTTTGAGGACATGAGTCTGGACAATTTCAAAAAAGAATTCAAACTGCCCTTCAGAACTGGACCCAGAGAGTGCGATGTAGTGCATCATGTAGCTGAAGTCTCGGGAAGTATGTGGTGTAAGCTCACCACTATGGGTAGAATATACATGGGGTTCCACTCGATAAACGTAAGGGACTACCTCGTAGTCCCCCGATGTCACAATTGTGGAAAAATGGTTCAAATGGCTCTGAGCACTATGGGACTCAACTGCTGAGGTCATTAGTCCCCTACAACTTAGAACTAGTTAAACCTAACTAACCTAAGGACATCACAAACATCCATGCCCGAGGCAGGATTCGAACCTGCGACCGTAGCGGTCTTGCGATTCCAGACTGCAGCGCCTTTAACCGCACGGCCACTTCGGCCGGCACAATTGTGGAGACCTTGACCATGTACACAAACACTGTGAGCGGAAGCCGGCTTGCTCCAGGTGCGGCGCTGAAGATCACACTAGGAAAACTTGTGGCAAAACAGGGATATGTATCCCTTGTGCAAGAAGAGGGAAAAGAAGTTGTAATGCCACAGGAAGAAACTGCCCCACATACAGGGCTCTAGAACAAAGGCTTATCTCAAGGACTGATTATGGCTGAGTCCATATCAGGCAACAGGAAGTCTAAAAGAAAGTCTCCGAGTAAAAGGGTAAGTGATGCACTTAGGTCCAGCAGATTCAGGGAGTTCCTACAAGGAGCCACTAAAACTCAGACCAGAAAAGTAGAAACAAAAGATGCTGGTGTACAAACGGACCCATGCGGTCAGATTAGTGCTGCCTCTCCCCGAAACCGGGGACTAAGGTCGCTTGAAGAACTAGAACGACCGAAAGGGCGACCTGTGGCAAAACAGCTCTAATAGTAATACCAAATTGTATCAACTAGGAACCACTAATTGCATAAGGTGGTGGGTTGTTATGTATGATATATATATTAAAGAATAAAGATTTTTTTTTAAAAAAAATCACATTTAAGTGCCTGGCAGAGGGTTCGTCGAACCACCTTCACAATTCTCTATTATTCCAATCTCGTGTAGCGCGCGGAAAGAATGAATACCTATATCTTTCCCTACGAGCTCTGATTTCCTTTATTTTATAGTGGTGATCGCTCCTCCCAATGTAGGTCGGTGTCAACAAAATATTTTCGAATTCGGAGGAGAAAGTTGGTGATTGAAATTTCGTGAGAAGATTCCGTCGCAAAGAAAAACGCCTTTCTTTTAACGATTTCCAGCCCAAATCCTGTATCATTTCTGTGACGCTCCCTCCCATATTTCGAGATAATACAAAACGTGCTGCCTTTCTTTGAACTTTTTCGATGTACTCCGTCAGTCCTATCTGGTAAGGATCCCAAACCGCGCAGCAGTATTCTAAAGCGTCGTGTAGGCAGTCTCCTTAGTAGGTCTGCTGTAAAGAAGCACTGACAAGGCGAAATGACCGATTCTCGGGATTAGATGGCCTTTAAAGAAGGTGTGTTTTGTTGAGACTGTGGAAGGTGTAAGAGGAAGATTAAATGATGCAAAGTAAACCATTACATATGTGTTCCATTAGAGGATGAGCAATGCTTGGAATGAGTTTCACACTACAGTCCACGCCTCGAACGAAAAACATACAAACCACGTCCAATACAAACAGTGTTGTATTCTTCGTTATTCCACTTCTGTCGTGAGGAAACGTATGTGTTACGTCAAAAGAAAACGGGGCACACAACAAAGACACTCTTATATCCCTGTGACAAAAAAGCGCGCTGTTTCTTTATTCATTTGCTGATAGCAGCTCGCGTCTATGGGCTAACAGCGAGTTGTGTAGCTATACATTCGTTTCTATAATTTATTTCAATAGTTATTCACCATTTACAAATTGCACTCCGTTTTCATCTCATGTTTTCTTGTCGTTACATACTCGATAAAGCCTCGAAAGTGTGTATATGTCAACGTAATAGTTAGACGTTCCCTCAACGGAAATTAATCATCATCATCATCATCATCATTTAAGACTGATTATGCCTTTCAGCGTTCAGTCTGGAGCATAGCCCCCCTTATAAAATTCCTCCATGATCCCCTATTCAGTGCTAACATTGGTGCCTCTTCTGATGTTAAACCTATTACTTCAAAATCATTCTTAACCGAATCCAGGTACCTTCTCCTCGGTCTGCCCCGACTCCTCCTACCCTCTACTGCTGAATCCATGAGTCTCTTGGGTAACCTTGCTTCTCCCATGCGTGTAACATGACCCCACCATCTAAGCCTGTTCGCCCTGACTGCTACATCTATAGAGTTCATTCCCAGTTTTTCTTTGATTTCCTCATTGTGGACACCCTCCTGCCATTGTTCCCATCTACTAGTACCTGCAATCATCCTAGCTACTTTCATATCCGTAACTTCAACCTTGTTGATAAGGTAACCTGAATCCACCCAGCTTTCGCTCCCGTACAACAAAGTTGGTCGAAAGATTGAACGGTGCACAGATAACTTAGTCTTGGTACTGACTTCCTTCTTGTAGAAGAGAGTAGATCGTAGCTGAGCGCTCACTGCATTAGCTTTGCTACACCTCGCTTCCAGTTCTTTCACTAGGTTGCCATCCTGTGAGAATATGCATCCTAAGTACTTGAAACCGTCCACCTGTTCTAACTTTGTTCCTCCTATTTGGCACTCAATCCGTTTACATTTCTTTCCCACTGACATTACTTTCGTTTTGGAGATGCTAATCTTCATACCATAGTCCTTACATTTCTGATCTGGCTCTGAGATATTACTTTGCAAACTTTCAATCGAATCTGCCATCACAACTAAGTCATCCGCATATGCAAGACTGCTTATTTTGTGTTCACATATCTTAATCTCACACAGCCAGTCTATTGTTTTCAACATATGATCCATAAATAATATGAACAACAGTGGAGACAGGTTGCAGCCTTGTCTTACCCCTGAAACTACTCTGAACCATGAACTCAATTTACCATCAACTCTAACTGCTGCCTGACTATCCATGTAAAGACCTTTAATTGCTTGCAAAAGTTTGCCTCCTATTCCATAATCTTGTAGAACAGACAATAACTTCCTCGTAGGAACCCGGTCATATGCCTTTTCTAGATCTATAAAGCATAGATACAATTCCCTGTTCCACTCATAACACTTCTCCATTATTTGCCGTAAGCTAAAGATCTGGTCCTGACAACCTCTAAGAGGCCTAAACCCACACTGATTTTCATCCAATTGGTCCTCAACTAATACTCGCACTTTCCTTTCAACAATACCTGAGAAGATTTTACCCACAACGCTGATTAAAGAGATACCTCTATAGTTGTTACAATCTTTTCTGTTTCCATGTTTAAAGATTGGTGTGATTACTGCTTTTGTCCAGTCTGATGGAACCTGTCCCGACTCCCAGGCCATTTCAATTATCCTGTGTAACCATTTAAGACCTGACATTCCACTGTATTTGATGAGTTCCGACTTAATTTCATCCACCCCAGCCGCTTTATTGCGCTGGAATCTATTGATCATTTTTTCCACTTCCTCAAATGTGATCCTATTTCCATCATCATTCCTATCCCATTCTACCTCGAAATCTGAAACATTACTGATCGCATTTTCACCTACATTGAGCAACTCTTCAAAATATTCCCTCCATCTGCCCAAGGCATCCACAGGATTCACCAGCAGTTTTCCTGACCTGTCCAAAATACTTGCCATTTCCTTCTTACCTCCCTTTCCAAGACTGCTAATTACACTCCAGAATGGTTTTCCAGCAGCTTGACCCATAGTCTCCAACCTGTTTCCAAAGTCTTCCCACGATTTCTTCTTGGATGCTGCAATTATCTGTTTGGCTTTGTTTCTTTCTTCAACATAATTTTCTCTGTCTACCTGGGTTCTGGTTTGTAGCCATTTTTGATACGCCTTCTTTTTCCTTTTACAGGCTGCCTTGACTGTATCATTGCACCAAGCTGTTTGCTTCATCCTACTTTTACACACTACTGTTCCAAGACATTCTTTAGCCATTTCTAGTACTGTGTCCCTGTATCTTGTCCATTCCTTTGACTACATTCAACTAACTGGTACCTTTCTGAGATCGCTGTTATGTACTTGTGCCTGATTTCCTTATCCTGAAGTTTCTCCACTCTTATCCTCCTACATATGGACCTGACCTCCTGCACTTTCGGCCTCACAATCCCAATTTCACTGCAGATTAAATAATGATCAGTGTCATCAAAGAATCCCCTGAATACACGTGTGTCCCTCACAGCCTTCCTGAATTCCTGATCTGTTATTATATAGTCAATGACAGATCTGGTTCCCCTGCCTTCCCAAGTATACCAGTGAATGTTCTTATGTTTAAAAAAGGAGTTTGTGATTACTAAAAGCCCTTACTGGCACAGAAATCCTGTTGGCCTCCATATCCTCTCCAAATTTACCCATAACCTTTTCATGCCCTTCTGTTCGATTTCCAATCCTGGCGTTAAAATCACCCATGAGCAGAACACTGTCCTTGTCCTTTACTGTAACAACTACATCACTGAGTGCCTCATAAAAACTATCCATCTTATCTTGATCTGTCCCTTCACAATGCGAATATACTGACACAATCCTAATTTTCTTGCTAGACACTGTCAAATCTATCCACATCAGTCGTTCGTTTACGTACCTTATTGCAACTACGCTGGGTTCCATTTCTTTCCTGATGTAAAGCCCTACACACCATTGTGCTATTCCTGCTTTGACTCCTGACAGGTAGACCTTGTATTCTCCCACTTCCTCTTCTTTCTCACCCCTTACCCGACTGTCACTAACAGCTAAAACGTCCAGCCCCATCTTACTTGCAGCCTCTGCCAGCTCTACCTTCTTCCCAGAGTAGCCCCCATTGATATTAATAGCTCCCCATCTCATTACCATTTGTTTGCCAAGTCGTATCTTTGGAGTCCCTGGTTTGTCAGTTAGAAGTGGGACTCCGTCACCTCCAAAGGTCCGAGGCATTTTGCTCTGATTGTTGCCAGCATCATATTTAAAGTACCAGGGAAGCAGGTTGCTAGCCTTACTTGCCCCGAGTCCCATTGGGTTTTACCCCTAACGGCTGAGGGACTAACCGGTGGATTTGGTAGTCTTTGCCGTATGAGCACAAAGGTGAACACGACTCAGAATATGTCCGAGATGCCCAGCCTTATTCCAAAGTAACTGGTACTCCGACTGTCGGGACCACTTACTTGGCCACTCATACGTTGCCCGTGGTTCATGAACTAGGACATGACTACAGGAACCCACACCATGAACCACACGGATATTAATTACTAAAATAAATTTACAGCAGTCTCCGAATAAGTTACGGCTGTATAAATGTATGTATAAACAGATCAATATTCATTGCTCATCAATAAGTCGTTATACTGCTATATAAGTTGCTTTTGTCATTTAGGCAAGTTGGACGTTTTGTGACATTTCAACTTAGTCTTGGGAATGACTATAATGCCGAAATCGTGACTGTGTTACACAAATGAATAGTAATTTACAATTTAATGGCGGAAATTTCTTTCAAGTCGGTTGCGTATGTACACTCTTTGACATAAAACTTGACCGGCGGCCGGCCGCTTCAGAGGCTAAGTCCGCGCGGATCGCGACATGGGACAATAAAACTGGCCAACTCGCTAATTCTCTAAGTCCGGTCATCTGCACAATCTGGCAACACTGCAGACTGCGGCACTTGCTGGAGGAAAACTTGTCCCATGATGGAGAAACTATAGGCTGATTGCACCTGTGGTCTAGCGGTAGCGTGCGTTGTTTCTGTTCATAATGTCAGTGGATCGAGAGCAGCTGGCATAAAATATTTTTATAGCCTCTTCTGCCTGAATACTGAACACGTGAATGTAATAGTAGCGCAGATTCAATCTATTTCGCTTTCTGACACACCGATATCAAAATTTTGTCCAGTAACCATTTTGCGGCAGATTTCCTGCAGACTGTCCTCCTCTGGACGCCGTAATCGGCAAAGCTCCGGGATCCATTTGCTGGCTACTGGCAGCGGCCGTGGCGACAGCAGCGGCGCTGCACTCCCCCGTTCTTTATCGAAAGCGCCTGCTACCGCTCATCGCTTTTGATGATTTAAAACGCTTTATTATTAAATGTTGCTCCACAGAAAATTTCTACGATTTCCATTCACGCTCAAAAGCAACGGAGACAGACGCCCTGATTAGTAGGCGGGTATTATATTACATTAATCGGCAAGAGCTGAGTATGGCCCGAAATTAATTTTATAGACTGGGACGAAATTAAACCACCTCACTACATTCGATGAATTTATAAATGCTTCATACCTCGTTTCTTTTCCTTTCAAACTCAATTATTTGTGCAACTTTTGGTCAATGTTTGGATGTTTTCGTCAAGCCAGAGTGAGCGTCTGTGGTGTAAAGTGTATTACAGTTCTTGTTTCATTTCTTATGGTAAGTCTATGCGATAAACTGTGTGAATACCTTGCAATGCATGCTCTGTAGCAGTGCAGGAACACTGCACATTTGGAGTTCCATGTATGGGTTCATGAAGTATTTATTGTTGATCGGAAGTGATAGTTAAGGTCATCAGATTTAAACCAGAAAAATTTGTCGTTTTGAAGGTTTCAGAGAACGGAAAGGAATTGCTAACGCCGGTGTTAGAAAACGTCTACAGTTAAATGCTATTGCAAAAATTTAGAAGAAGGGAACTATATTAATGAACATGTGCACTTCATAAACAACCTTCTGACATGTTAGACCTATATGACGAACAAAGCTCAAATTTATATCGTTGAAAGTCGGTTTGAATCTTTTCAGGACCTATTTTACAGTGAAGCACCTTGGAATTTGCAAAGCAGAAGTCCATGATATTAACTTAATTTACTAAGTCGAAATCGGACGAAGGTTCATGTTTAAAGGCATTCTTCAGATTTCGCATAAGAAATTTTTACTAGCAGTTTGCAACTCCATTAATTAAAATGGAAAGTAAAAGGTTGTAGTCAGCGGCTTCTACCGTGATTCGAACTGCTATGTCTTATAGTACAAGCACTGCAAAGCACAAGGGAACCTCTGAACTAACGACACACTGGCGGCCAGAGGCGGACTATAGTCACTGCGATGTTGCCTGAGCCTCAAAACGCAACCTTAAACACACAGAGGAGGTGGAGATTACTGTTTTAACGTCCCGTCGATAACGATGTCATTAGAGACGGAGCACAAGCTCGGATTAGGGAAGGATGGGGAAGGAAATCGGCCGTGCCCTTCCTAAGGAACCATCCCGGCATTTGCCTGAAGCGATTTAGGGAAATCATTGAAAACCTAAATCAGGATGGCCGGGTGCGGGATTGCACCGTCGTCCTCCCGAATGCACACACAAACAGGTGTTACTTATGTGAAGAACGCCGTTCTTGGAGTCCAGAAATTAAATATACTTTCTAATTGTGTCATCTTGCAGTGGATTATATCGTACGAGTCTTCGATGTGGGAAACGAATGTCAAGTGAATTTAGCGAGGTAACGCCGACCTACACCCGGAAGTAAATGCACTATCAGAGTGTTGACAAATACTTGCTACGATGCTGCCATTTCTCGGCTCTCTGACGAGGCAGCTCTTCAGCGAAATGCTTGCCGTGATTCTCCGATACGGTTCTTCAGAGTGGAGACGCGCGCGCACGTTTGGTTTTTATGCGGCGTTCTCCCCTGATGGTTTCTGACGTCGCCTTGTGGGCTATGGATACATATGAGACACTCAATTATCATTAATCCAGAATGATACAAGTTTCAGCTTCCGGCGTGGAAGAAGGCTGTTGACGCCGACATTATATCATTTCAACGTAGGGAAAGCAAAACGGATCATTCAATGTTTCTCATTCAACATAAAGCATGTGAGATAAATTTCCGTAACGTTCATAATCATCTAAAAATACAAACGAAGTAAAATTACACCGGAAGCTTATTCGAATTGAATATAATGTAAGATACCAAACGCTTTGCACCTCGATGTCGAATTTGTCCACTTGCAATCTTTTGCAGCATACACATAGAATGTCATGATTACCACGAGAATGAAGAAATATGTTGGTAAGGATGGAAGCAAGAAAGGACGCAGTCAACAAATATTCTATTCCTCATGGCATACATTTCATTTGACACGTAAGAAGAGGTAAAGCGGGAATTTACTTTCGTTAACACGAACGACATGCCGCACATATTGATAGCGAGGAAGTCTGCGTCTTCATACGTTTCCTTAGCAAATATCAACTTTAAATTGCATAACGCAAACATTTTTAACAGACGCGAATTCCTACCCAGCATCTATTGTCCCTGTTAACGAACGACGAGAGATGTTAAATATTGCTTCTTCACAAGTAACTTACTTGAAATGCCGTGAGGTAAAGCTGTGTGTTGGACACGGATTCGAACCCGGAACCTAATCGGATTGCTATCGAAGCACAGTCAAATGTGACATATCGGAATTTTGCGGCAGTAGCTAGATGTTTTAACTGAAATGACGAGACGAAACATTAATTTTTTCCTTCCCAGGACTCCAATCCGGCACCTATCGCTGTTATATTCTAGAGAAAACGAACGTTAAATATGGGTTTGTTGCACCAGCAGTGACATGTGAGCATGTTTGAACTGAAATAATATGACGAAGAGTTCAGCGCTCACTGGGAATAGAGCCCCACACATATCGTTGTTGACTACACACAAAGAGAAGTCAGCTACCGAATTGTTCTCCACCAGCTGCTCAGAATAGCATCTTGAACTTACAGTCATCTCGCAAATAGTTCTGTGTCTCACTGGGAGTTAAAAACGTCAGATATCGTTAGTGTTGACAGCGAATGAAAATACATTAAAAATCAAAATTATTATCCACCAGCAGATAGGTGTTCTCATGATAGAGCTTGATAATACATAATTAAATCTTTAGTGCCGGGCCAGGATTCGATCCCATTCACGCGTAATATGTGAAGGTGTTGAGGAATCTGCAGTTTTGGACAAACAACAAATTGTAGCCGAGCTGTATTGCCACGAAGGGATCAAATTCCGCGTTAAGGGCGGTCTGAGTTGCATTCCCAGTTCAGAACCAATTTTATCGACATACAGAAGCTCAAATAAAAGATGGAATAAGTGTCCTGTGACCATACATAGCGTTTGTGTCGTCACTTGAAATAAATAACTAGTATAAGAAAGGTTACTGGTGATAGAGTTTCTACATGTCGCCACTCCAGACTTTATTGTGGTTCAACCTACCGTCTACTTGGTAAAGAAGGAATATCATCTTTAATGTGAATTTTCAGACCACGCAGCCATTATATCTCCTTCACTTGGTGTAGCCAGGAGAGAATGGAATCTGTCTCTCCCTATCTAAAATCATTGACAGAAGTGGGAATCGAACCCAGACCATAGGTATAACAACCTACCATCCGTCCAACAGACTACGAAATCCCCTTCTCTGCGAGTCATTTTTCTATCGTAACGCAGTTGCGCCACACTGGATGAGAATTCTGACACACAGGCTCCCTGTAGTAATTTGCAGCATGTTCAGTAAATTCATTTACCTGGTTGACCGAATCACCATGAACTAGCTGCCTCGGCTACCCAGTGCATACATTCGACTATTTTGTAATCACAGAAATAAAATCACGTAACTGCCACCTACACACAACTGCCAACAGTGTAGGATGCAGAAGTTTAAATAGGAAGTGTTCCTTTCCACTTGAGCTATTCTATTGCGCTATCTGTTACTAGAAAACGTCGCTCAGTCCAAAAGAAAAGCTGTAACTGTTTGTCTCTCAGAAGTCAAGACCTGGCCATATGCATAATCTCACAGTGCTGTGGAATCGTAAAGTTCTGGAGGAATAGTTGCCGAGCTCTGGAGCTGTTGTAGCTACGTGTCAGCTTGTAGCATAGATAAGATGTCGCGAGTTCGAATACATTCAGTGCCACATTTAATAAAACGCAATTCTGCTCTCTGCTGAAGTTATCAATCTAACTTAATTCCCTTCACTTCTCAACCCAAAGTAGTCGCATGTGGAAAAAGGACTAACTACTGTGACATTTTGTTCTGTTCAGGTTTAATAGACAGCAGGCAGCAGATGCATCTCGAAGATGTGTAGGGAGAGCGCATCGTGCCATAATATGTCAGAAAAGTATTTTCTACATTAGCTGTCGTGTGGTAGTGATATTTTATTCTTCTTCAAACTTTGACAGCTTTAACTCAGAACAAGTTTTCTACATGCATGTAATCAATAAACTGCATGTGCATTGTCAGACTGTCATAGGTAACATCAGAGAATTCGCATATATCGTTGATGATTAATTTCTCTCTCATGTTTACTATTGTTTTAACAACACTAAAGGAAACCTTACGAAAATTGTGCACTGTATTATAAGAAATGAAATAAAACTAACCATGATAACCTTACGACGAAAGTATCTGTACACAAGCATGCCTCTATCGACGCGAATTAGTAAAATACTACTCACTTAGATTTTGATTGGGTCTGTGTTTAATTGGTATGCTGTGTCATACTCAAGAGGTATGCAAATGTGGCATTTCATAAATATAGTTACGTATTCCTAGAAACCCAAAATTCGCTTGTCAGCAGCGGAAAGAGGCGTTACCTGTTGTGCAGCATTGTAAGTTTTTCAACATTGCACTATGAGCTGAAAGCGTTTTCTTGCGATTTCCTTATTGATGTTTGATCTGACTGCTTGTAGCTCTTTCACAGAAGGGATAAAAACGTTACGGTTAGTGAGACTGGAACTGCGAACCGTAACACACGCTGTTTCACAGGTCAGCACGTTACCACAGAGCTGGCGAGGAGGTACGGGTCTCAGCTTCCTATTTCGAAGGCAATAGTAAGTAGAACTCGTAAACCGCTATTTAAAGGTCGAGATCAGTTGCGATTTCCACCTTCAACGACTTTCCTGGGCTGAAAACCGTAATTTTTCAATCTTTTTGTTACCCTTCAAGCGATAATAACTCAGATTATTCAATGGAAATGACAGGTAAAATCAAGTGAACTTTGAGGCTTAATTCCGTGCACACCAGGAAGTAACTCGTCGATCACAGAGTTGCCAAACATACGTTGCCTTGTTGCCAAATCTCAGTTACAGTACCAGCAGGAAGAAGACGAACCGATGTGATCCTACAGCGGTCTGGGACGTGACCATAGCTGGTGTCTCCAAGTCGCGGCTGCTACGGCCTGGAATACGTAATGCGTCTGATTCGCTTTCTGTAACTAGGTTTAGGGACTGGAGCGTAGTTACTAATAATACTCAGAACTGACTGCAAACTGAGCATCATAAATCAGTAACTCTCATTGTTGTTTTTATATTTCTTTCGTAAGTGTACTCAAAACTAAGAAAGTCATTCACAGGCGTTTTCGTGCCTCGCCGATAGTCGAGCACAACAAACAAATAAAAAAAAAAAAGAATGTGTGTGTGTGTGTGTGTGTGTGTGTGTGTGTGTGTGTGTGTGTGTGTGCGTGTGTGTGTGAGAGAGAGAGAGAGAGGGGGGGGGGGGCGGGGGGAATAAAAAGCAATGAGAGAGAGTGTAAAAAATTGTTGTAAAGAAATTGAATCATGGTATTTAAAGAAATTTTTCATTAAAATGACACGTTCCACATCATTACGAAATGTCGTATTCATGATCTATTGAACAAGAGGTAATCTAATGTAATGTAATCTAATCTAATCTAATCACATCATATTGATGATTAGCCATGAAGAGTCATGAATTACCGAAAGTTTTGCCAATACCAGTAACCAAATCTAAACTTGAAAATAAAAGACGACAATTTTTGTAATAAACCGTGACTCCGATCAAGACCCTTTCGTCCCTGTTATCTAACCACGAAAGATGTCTGATATACCTCCATTCTGAAGTAACAAAGTGTGCATGCATTTAAAGATGAAGTGCATGATGTGAAGTTCTGTGACGGAGATACGAACCCAACACGTAATCCGATTGTTAACTAAGAAAAATCAAATGTTACGTATCGGTTTTTCTTACGAGCCGCTAGGTGTCTGACTCTAAAATAAGGATACAAACTTTTGTGCCTAAGCGACAATCGAACTGCACACCTATCGTGCATCCACGAATATGGCGTAAGTATCAGTTACTTACTCATGAACAGTAAGATGTGTGCGTGTTTGACCAGAAATATCGACACCTGTTGCGATTGTTGGCAACACATGAACAGACATTGAAATTGCGCGTTAATTTTCACTAGCAGGTCGGTGTGCACTTGATAAAGCTAGAAATGAAATTATGAATATTTTTGTACTGGATCAGGTTTCAGACCCACATACTTACCTTTGGAGACCTAGAGAAGATTGCAGTCTTGGGAAAAGGAACGAAATGACTGAACTATACTGTTCCGAGAGATTCAGATCCTCGAAAGAGGAGATACGAATTCGAATCACAGTCCAGCACCAAATTTTTAAACGTCTCTAGTTCAATCAAGTACAAGTAAAATAAGAGCCCTGTCCCTTTAAATGGCTATCGGTTCATTAAATAAAATAAAATTTGCTAATGTAAGTAAGCTTACTGGCGACTGTATTTCTGTTTACCATGATTTCCGCTGTGTCATGTCCCAACGTAAACCGGCTCTGCCCAGTCGGTAATGAAGGAACGTGATGTTTAATGCGGATTCTGGATTATAACGTCTTTCTCTTGAGGTTACCAGAGGTAAAATAAATATGTTTGTGCCTCTTAAAAGTAAATGCCTGAACCCACGCATTGCACCTGTGTGTAGATATCTTCCACATGATTTGGTCGACATGACCTGTTTCAAGTAGTGTATAACAGACAGTGTTTTAGAAAATCTATTGTTTCCCTTTGCAATAAACAGAAGTATTTTCATTCTAAGCTGTCCAAGTACAAAATTTTCGCAATATTAGTTCAAATTTAATATTCGCTTCTATAATGTAGGAAAGTCCGCCCCAGTAGCTGAGTGGTCAGCGTGACGGATTGCCGTCCTCTGGGCCCGGGTTCGATTCCCGGCTGGGTCGGAGATTTTCTCCGCTCAGGGACTGGGTGTTGTGCTGTGTTCATCATCATTTCATCCCCATCCGGCGTGCAGGTCGCCCAATGTGGCGCCGACTGTAATAAGACCTGCGATATGGCGGCCGGACCTGCCCCGCGAGGGGCCTCCCGGCCAATGACGCCAAACGCTCATTTCCATTTCCATGTAGGAAAGTATTTCGCAGTCGCAAACTCGCATCCGAAACGTTGACCTTACACTTAGTCGCTGACCATAAAGTCTAGCTCAGAGTGACACCAGTTTAAATAACCTAATGTAGCGAAGACTGTTTGCCAGTGCTCTTTCTCATCGGAAAATACGCAATTCACTCATTTGGCTCCATAACTACACTGTAACAGTAATTTCTGTGTGAAATTTGTCAGTAAGCTTTCGCCTTCCAACCGGCAAAATACGGAAGAGTACGGCCGGTAAACAATTCACAAACCACGATTTAGTGCCGATAAGACGATTTCTTTAAACATTGTCGAAGCTGAGGGAATTTAGTTTCTGCTTAAATTGTCTTAAGCAGCAACGTTCACAGATATCTCAAATAGGAAAAAGCTGAATATCCAGGTACGAAAATTGTAAAACAAACTTCCCACAGTTTGTGTCAGGTTGATCTTTTCGTCTGATAACACTGCTTAAGTATTCTGTCTAAGAGGTATCACAAGTAGTATCCCTGTAGCTGTGGGAATCATTGGTTGAAAACGAGTTTAACACCAATGGGTACAGGGCTGCTAAATTTTCAAAATTATTATCAACCTAAGTCTGAGTCCATCCACAAACTGAGGCGTATTTATAATATTGAAGCTAGACTGTGTATCCTTGTCTTTCTTGAGTGGTCATTGGAAGGCGTTTACACAGACGTATACAATACTATGAATACTTCGAACGGTATGGTTAACGTTGCTCTCTTAAAAAATACATTTTGTTTTAAATTCTTCTGGGTCTTAAGCGTACAATATGTGTTGTAGATACAGTCTCAGACCAAAAAATTGACCGCCGAGTCGTTCACGTAAGGTGGACAATACAGTCATGCTCCTCTCAGAATTCTATGTCTGGCAATATGCTCGATCTGGCAACATGTAGACTGCGGCACTTCCCAGAGGAAGTCTTGACTCCAGTCTTAGTACATTACTCTTGACTACGACCGTAGTCGTGAGGTAAAACGCGAGACCAGCTAATATGATATTGTAGATTCGCTTGTATTACACTCATAGCTTCAGCACCGAGAGGAAAGGGGCGATAAAAATTTTGTCGATATGTGCTTTCGGTCGCCAGACGTCATATTAGCTGGTCTCGCGTTTTACCTCAAGACTACGGTCGTGTTCCAGCAGCGGTATGAATAAAATGATATTAATAATAACAGTAATAATCGAATTATCCGGCAACTTCACACTTCACAGTGGATTTTCTAGAACTACGAAATTTGCTGAATTTGTGAAAAATCAATATGGCTTCACATCCAGCCTATGATGCCTAGAAGAGTCTTTACATCCTGCTGACATGAGAATAGCATAATCTCTGCGACAGAGGCTTGCTTCTACTTGACCATTTAATAGACTCGCATTTTTTCCACCGTGACTAATTTTGTAAGCTAAGCACATCATCCGTTACAGCACACTCCTGGGGCTGGGTAATGTGACCACAATGGTCTGGTGGAACGAGCTATCACAGGTGCAATGCGTGGGTTCAGGCATTTACTTTTAAGAGGCACAAACATATTTATTTTACCTCTGGTAACCTCAAGAGAAAGACGTTATAATCCAGAATCCGCCTTAAACATCACGTTCCTTCATTACCGACTGGGCAGAGCCGGTTTACGTTGGGAAATGACACAGCGGAAATCATGGTAAACAGAAATACAGTCGCCAGTAAGCTTACTTACATTAGCAAATTTTATTTTATTTGATGAACCGATAGCCATTTAAAGGGACAGGGTTCTTATTTTACTTGTACTTGATTGAACTAGAGACGTTTAAAAATTTGGTGCTGGACTGTGATTCGAATTCGTATCTCCTCTTTCGAGGATCTGAATCTCTCGGAACAGTATAGTTCAGTCATTTCGTTCCTTTTCCCAAGACTGCAATCTTCTCTAGGTCTCCAAAGGTAAGTATGTGGGTCTGAAACCTGATCCAGTACAAAAATATTCATAATTTCATTTCTAGCTTTATCAAGTGCACACCGACCTGCTAGTGAAAATTAACGCGCAATTTCAATGTCTGTTCATGTGTTGCCAACAATCGCAACAGGTGTCGATATTTCTGGTCAAACACGCACACATCTTACTGTTCATGAGTAAGTAACTGATACTTACGCCATATTCGTGGATGCACGATAGGTGTGCAGTTCGATTGTCGCTTAGGCACAAAAGTTTGTATCCTTATTTTAGAGTCAGACACCTAGCGGCTCGTAAGAAAAACCGATACGTAACATTTGATTTTTCTTAGTTAACAATCGGATTACGTGTTGGGTTCGTATCTCCGTCACAGAACTTCACATCATGCACTTCATCTTTAAATGCATGCACACTTTGTTACTTCAGAATGGAGGTATATCAGACATCTTTCGTGGTTAGATAACAGGGACGAAAGGGTCTTGATCGGAGTCACGGTTTATTACAAAAATTGTCGTCTTTTATTTTCAAGTTTAGATTTGGTTACTGGTATTGGCAAAACTTTCGGTAATTCATGACTCTTCATGGCTAATCATCAATATGATGTGATTAGATTAGATTAGATTACATTACATTAGATTACCTCTTGTTCAATAGATCATGAATACGACATTTCGTAATGATGTGGAACGTGTCATTTTAATGAAAAATTTCTTTAAATACCATGATTCAATTTCTTTACAACAATTTTTTACACTCTCTCTCATTGCTTTTTATTCCCCCCGCCCCCCCCCCCCCCCCCCTCTCTCTCTCTCTCTCACACACACACGCACACACACACACACACACACACACACACACACACACACATTCTTTTTTTTTTTATTTGTTTGTTGTGCTCGACTATCGGCGAGGCACGAAAACGCCTGTGAATGACTTTCTTAGTTTTGAGTACACTTACGAAAGAAATATAAAAACAACAATGAGAGTTACTGATTTATGATGCTCAGTTTGCAGTCAGTTCTGAGTATTATTAGTAACTACGCTCCAGTCCCTAAACCTAGTTACAGAAAGCGAATCAGACGCATTACGTATTCCAGGCCGTAGCAGCCGCGACTTGGAGACACCAGCTATGGTCACTTCCCAGACCGCTGTAGGATCACATCGGTTCGTCTTCTTCCTGCTGGTACTGTAACTGAGATTTGGCAACAAGGCAACGTATGTTTGGCAACTCTGTGATCGACGAGTTACTTCCTGGTGTGCACGGAATTAAGCCTCAAAGTTCACTTGATTTTACCTGTCATTTCCATTGAATAATCTGAGTTATTATCGCTTGAAGGGTAACAAAAGATTGAAAAATTACGGTTTTCAGCCCAGGAAAGTCGTTGAAGGTGGAAATCGCAACTGATCTCGACCTTTAAATAGCGGTTTACGAGTTCTACTTACTATTGCCTTCGAAATAGGAAGCTGAGACCCGTACCTCCTCGCCAGCTCTGTGGTAACGTGCTGACCTGTGAAACAGCGTGTGTTACGGTTCGCAGTTCCAGTCTCACTAACCGTAACGTTTTTATCCCTTCTGTGAAAGAGCTACAAGCAGTCAGATCAAACATCAATAAGGAAATCGCAAGAAAACGCTTTCAGCTCATAGTGCAATGTTGAAAAACTTACAATGCTGCACAACAGGTAACGCCTCTTTCCGCTGCTGACAAGCGAATTTTGGGTTTCTAGGAATACGTAACTATATTTATGAAATGCCACATTTGCATACCTCTTGAGTATGACACAGCATACCAATTAAACACAGACCCAATCAAAATCTAAGTGAGTAGTATTTTACTAATTCGCGTCGATAGAGGCATGCTTGTGTACAGATACTTTCGTCGTAAGGTTATCATGGTTAGTTTTATTTCATTTCTTATAATACAGTGCACAATTTTCGTAAGGTTTCCTTTAGTGTTGTTAAAACAATAGTAAACATGAGAGAGAAATTAATCATCAACGATATATGCGAATTCTCTGATGTTACCTATGACAGTCTGACAATGCACATGCAGTTTATTGATTACATGCATGTAGAAAACTTGTTCTGAGTTAAAGCTGTCAAAGTTTGAAGAAGAATAAAATATCACTACCACACGACAGCTAATGTAGAAAATACTTTTCTGACATATTATGGCACGATGCGCTCTCCCTACACATCTTCGAGATGCATCTGCTGCCTGCTGTCTATTAAACCTGAACAGAACAAAATGTCACAGTAGTTAGTCCTTTTTCCACATGCGACTACTTTGGGTTGAGAAGTGAAGGGAATTAAGTTAGATTGATAACTTCAGCAGAGAGCAGAATTGCGTTTTATTAAATGTGGCACTGAATGTATTCGAACTCGCGACATCTTATCTATGCTACAAGCTGACACGTAGCTACAACAGCTCCAGAGCTCGGCAACTATTCCTCCAGAACTTTACGATTCCACAGCACTGTGAGATTATGCATATGGCCAGGTCTTGACTTCTGAGAGACAAACAGTTACAGCTTTTCTTTTGGACTGAGCGACGTTTTCTAGTAACAGATAGCGCAATAGAATAGCTCAAGTGGAAAGGAACACTTCCTATTTAAACTTCTGCATCCTACACTGTTGGCAGTTGTGTGTAGGTGGCAGTTACGTGATTTTATTTCTGTGATTACAAAATAGTCGAATGTATGCACTGGGTAGCCGAGACAGCTAGTTCATGGTGATTCGGTCAACCAGGTAAATGAATTTACTGAACATGCTGCAAATTACTACAGGGAGCCTGTGTGTCAGAATTCTCATCCAGTGTGGCGCAACTGCGTTACGATAGAAAAATGACTCGCAGAGAAGGGGATTTCGTAGTCTGTTGGACGGATGGTAGGTTGTTATACCTATGGTCTGGGTTCGATTCCCACTTCTGTCAATGATTTTAGATAGGGAGAGACAGATTCCATTCTCTCCTGGCTACACCAAGTGAAGGAGATATAATGGCTGCGTGGTCTGAAAATTCACATTAAAGATGATATTCCTTCTTTACCAAGTAGACGGTAGGTTGAACCACAATAAAGTCTGGAGTGGCGACATGTAGAAACTCTATCACCAGTAACCTTTCTTATACTAGTTATTTATTTCAAGTGACGACACAAACGCTATGTATGGTCACAGGACACTTATTCCATCTTTTATTTGAGCTTCTGTATGTCGATAAAATTGGTTCTGAACTGGGAATGCAACTCAGACCGCCCTTAACGCGGAATTTGATCCCTTCGTGGCAATACAGCTCGGCTACAATTTGTTGTTTGTCCAAAACTGCAGATTCCTCAACACCTTCACATATTACGTGTGAATGGGATCGAATCCTGGCCGGCACTAAAGATTTAATTATGTATTATCAAGCTCTATCATGAGAACACCTATCTGCTGGTGGATAATAATTTTGATTTTTAATGTATTTTCATTCGCTGTCAACACTAACGATATCTGACGTTTTTAACTCCCAGTGAGACACAGAACTATTTGCGAGATGACTGTACGTTCAAGATGCTATTCTGAGCAGCTGGTGGAGAACAATTCGGTAGCTGACTTATCTTTGTGTGTAGTCAACAACGATATGTGTGGGGCTCTATTCCCAGTGAGCGCTGAACTCTTCGTCATATTATTTCAATTCAAACATGCTCACTTGTCACTGCTGGTGCAACAAACCTATATTTAACGTTCGTTTTCTCTAGAATATAACAGCGATAGGTGCCGGGTTGGAGTCCTGGGAAGGAAAAAATTAATGTTTCGTCTCGTCATTTCAGTTAAAACATCTAGCTACTGCCGCAAAATTCCGATATGTCACATTTGACTGTGCTTCGATAGCAATCCGATTAGGTTCCGGGTTCGAATCCGTGTCCTACACACAGCTTTACCTCACGGCATTTCAAGTAAGTTACTTGTGAAGAAGCAATATTTAACATCTCTCGTCGTTCGTTAACAGGGACAATAGATGCTGGGTAGGAATTCGCGTCTGTTAAAAATGTTTGCGTTATGCAATTTAAAGTTAATATTTGCTAACTGATACTGTCTAAAATCGAGGTATATCACTCTCTGTATGCCTAATCAGGAATGACTGTTAGTGTCCGTCAGTCACGAAATCTTTGCTTAGTCTGCATGAGCTGGGTTTGAATCCAAATGCAGAACAAGACGGTTCGTCGTGTCATTTAATGTTAATACATATTCTCAACTAGCTGCTTGTGAATAACTTAAATTTTTAATGTCATTTTGTGTTAAATAGTTCAAATGGTTCAAATGGCTCTGAGCACTATGGGACTTAACTTCTAAGGTCATCAGTCCCCTAGAACTTAGAACTACTTAAACCTAACTAACCTAAGGACATCACACAACACCCAGCCATCACGAGGCAGAGAAAATCCCTGACCCCGCCGGGAATCGAACCCGGGAACCCGGGCGCGGGTAGCGAGAACGCTACCGCACGACCACGAGCTGCGGGCACATCAATAATAACCTCGTGTATTGCTTCAGTGACTGTTACCGTCTTGTTTGACACCGAGATGATGTAAACAACACAAATTCGGGTCCCTGACAGATAATTCTAGTCTCTTCAGGGACTTAGGCTTGTTTGGTTGTTGTTGTAGATTGGCATTCGCGAAGAATACTACTGTCGCAAATCCTGAGAGGTTTTCGAAACACATACGATACGGAGGGCTAAGAATAGTCTCTCAGTTTTGACCTTTAGAATAGTAGTTGCCGCGCGGTGTGGCCGCGCGGTCGAGTGCGACGTGTCACAGATTTCACGGCCGCTTCTGCCGGAGGTTCGGGTCCTCCCCCGGGCATGAATGTGTGTGTTGTCCTTCGAATAAGTTAAAGTTAGTGTAAGTAGTTTCTACGTCTAGGGACTGTTGACCCTAGCAGTTTGGTCCTTTAGTCATTAGAACTTAAAAAAGAGCACTAGCGGAAGGAATTGATAAGATCAAGCTTCTGCAGAACAACTGGAACTAATGAAAAAAAAAGCAGCTATGGTTACACAATTTGAGCACTTTACTGCAGCAGTGCCTTGTTCGCACAGTAGTAAATACTGCCCTTACCATAATCGTAGCTGACGTATACAGCTCCCAACGTGAAACATGAAGAGTACGACCACCTTTCGCATGAAGCGACCATTTTGAACTGAAATACGTTTCCTAACTCAAAACCACACCTTCTGTGATAATTATTGACAATATTTGATCGAGATGACAAGAAAATATTAAATGGATGTAGCAGATACAATGTAGCCCCACAACCGCAAATCATTCTCATACTAACACAGTTGCCAACAAAGGTGTACGACGTTGTGAGTCCTTGACTACGTTAGTGGCAAGAAGATTCCGTTTCCTTAGCAGGAATTCTTCACGAACGGATGCGGATGCATTGCAGTCCGAATGACAGGTATGGCGGTATGCCTACATGTCTAAAAAGAGCAGAAAACCTAATTGTTAACCCTTTGAGTAATATTCCCACGTCTGTGACTCGTATCATGGTTAAAGCCCATGTATTACCACTGTTCGTGCTTACCTACATCATCAAATAACAGCAGAAACGGAGAGAAATACTTTCGGAGTATACGCCTTGATATTTGAATTCATTTTTGGATGTAGCAGATTTTATTTTTCAATAAAGCTATTGTTTCTATTTCCAGACAACATTTCATATCCTTCTTACTTCTGCGCAGCAGTTATTTTGCTGCCCACATGGGAAACCACGCCTACGACTACCACCGTCTCATTTCCTGACCTAATACATTCTGCATAGCCTTACGTAATTTTACTGCTGCTCATTACCCTTTTATTAAAGGCTATACATCAAGGAAAGAGAAATAACATCTACATGCAATGTTTACCGTGATGCAATCAAAAAATTGTGCTTATAAAAGTGCTCAGAACCGCTGAACGAGCCTTTCAATTTGCAGCACACTCCAGACCGAGTGAAACAAAATAATATTAAGAGGAGCAAGTTGACCATAGCGAGCGTCCGGAGGGTTTGATGTAGTGCCGTGAAGTTGGACCAGTTTCAATCGAATTTAGTTCCTGATAGAACAAAATGTGATCTTGATACAAAAGCATCAGTGTACTCATATGGGAGCTCCTTCCGACGTGTAATTGATAGAATACCTGGTCACGTTAGGTAACGTTTCGCTTGCGACCATCACTGATTTTAATTTCAGCCCATTCCTTGATGACGCACATTTTTTCATTGTTTCCGGCCTCAGATAATTCCTAAAGCGTTATATCGTGTGTTAGTCACACCGTAAGTTAGACACCCATAAAGCTCTGACTTGCTTTAGAGCATCAAATTGAGCAGCGATTCGAAAATACAAAAGACCACTTCTGAAGAAGGGCCTGCTGGCAGCAGCACTGTGGGCAGTATCAATGCCCATGTTTTACGTCACAAGATACAGAAGTGGTTTATATACATTTCGAAAAATTCATTTACTGAATGCTTTCGAGTCTGGTAGCGTATGGGAAGGGTGTTTTTGTCATGATGAAAAGTCGCGTAACGCAGATTTCACTAGTTTCGTTGGATTTGAGAATGGGAGTCAGTTTCTGGGTAGTCGAGTGATGTGATCATGGTCAAGACCGACTGCTATTTTCACACCACGGTGGCTGCAGCAGCGTTCCTGTTTCGTCAACACAAACACCACGTGTCTGGGCCCACTGCTCATGACGTCACATGCTGCGAGTGGCAGTGTCAAGAGGGCGCAGTGTTTTTTCAACATGTTACTCAAGTAATAAGTCAAATAGATTACATGGATATTATAAGTGGGACAGAAACCTTAATTTATCTTTCATTGCTTATTTGTGGGCTGACTTAAATGAACAACAGCATCGTTTAATATTTTGCCTAATGATTATCAAGAATCACTGTTAAGAAAGAAACGACAAAGCATTTTAACGAAGTTTATATTTTTGTGTGTCAGATAACTGAAAAAAGATATTCTTTTATTTTGTCAGTCGTTGTTTCTCCACTGAATTGTAAATGGTTCTCTCTATAAAACGCATGGTAACGTCACAAGGGCGACAGTCGCAATGCAGTCGCAGTGGAATCGAGAGAGTAGGGTGCGCGTGGTTGCACTGATTGAGCATGGCAACTACTCGGCATCAGAAGCTGGAGAAAAGTGTGGAGTACCGGCAAGAACAGCTAGACGCTGGTGGAAAGACTACCAGGAAAGGGGCTATATAGGGCGGAAAAGAGGAAGTGGCCGGCGCCGTGTGTCTACTGCAGCAGATGATCATCGTGTTTTGGAGAATATACGTGCTAATCCATTCCTCAGTTGCCGTGGCCTGAAAGAGCTATCTCAGTTTCCCGGCAGCGGAAAGACTGTTGCGAGGAGACTGAAAGACGCCGGATTATATTGTCGGAGAGCTGCTGTAAAGCAGTCATTGACCGACTATCAGAGGATTGACCGCATGGCTTTTGCCGCACAACATATCGACTTTGACTGGAGCAGAGTCATCTTTTCGGATGAAAAAATATTTTCTTCCTGTAGCGACGCCCCTGTTCAGGTGAGACACGAAATTTTCTCTATAAAGTTATTAGTTTATGCTGTTAGTGACATTACATTTGTAGTAAGCACAAAATAATAAATATAAACAGTTCCCTATATCATGATTTTAGTAGTTCATCCCTCATCTGATAAGTAATTGTAACCCCTGAATTTGTGAATATTTGCATTAACACGCAAATGTTTTTTGCGTTAGGTATACCGCCCACGAGGACAACGCTTCCAGCCAATGTATATTAACGAAAGACAAAGAAGTGGACGGTTCTCTGTAGCTGTATGGGGCTATATTTCGGCTCATGGGGCAGGTCCTCTCTGGAGAATAGAAGGAATTCTCAACGGAGAGGCCTACATTAACATACTGAATGCCATTATGAAGCCGAGTGCTGAAATGCTGTACCCAGACGGTGAAATATATCTTCTGCAGGTGTGAACAGTGGACGTGTGGAACAATTAAGAGTATTTCCGGTTTCTCCTACGATTTATTCATTACTTTGATAGGCTCTACTTCTTATCGAAGCGACTAATCTACTTTGTCCGACGTATAATTTTGATATCTCCACCTTGCTTTGATGTTGATGGCCGTGAAATATAGCTTTCCCGGGCATCATCTTAGTCTCTTTCTTAGTGCCTCGTTCGATAATTGTATGTGTAAGGAAGACGCCGTGTATAAAAAACTGATATACATAAATTTTCCTACTTACCTTTTCTCTTCTTAGGCTTCTCTCCACAGTTACTTCTTACACGACTCTGCGATTCGTTTCTATCTCCGTCTACCTTGTTTTGGTCATTTTCCACAACATTCAGTATCCTGTTACCTGTAGACGGATTATACTTTATTTTTTCAGATTCAGTCTTTCACTTCCAAAGAAAAGAGTACTCCACATCGTCCATTTTGCAGTGTGTTTCTATGTTTCTATCACTTGTATGTTTACTTGAAAGAATATTATTCGTAAACATAAATGGTTTGCTAGCACTTTTATTCGCTTTACTTTTGTTAAGCATCTATTTCTCTCTCATTCTGGTCCTGGCGTGGCTGAAGTGCTATACTTTTAATGCCATCAGTTTTTATTGCTGTGTTCCTATGTTTATTACTTTTTCTCATTGCCATTACCATTGGTGGTTGTTCTTACATTTCAGTGTTATTATCTTCTCGATTTTCGGGTAATACCTGCAAAATGTTGTTCATTTTGTTTCTAAATCTGGAATGATTAGGAAATTGTTAACAAATGTGATGCAGCGTATCTTTTCACAATTGAATTTAACTTTTAATGTTAACTGTTCCGTTGTTTGTATTGCTTCTGTGATATATATACACGGTGTTAAGGAAAGTGGTTTTCCATACTTTGCGAGTCGGTAGTATGGACTAAAACAAGACAAACTGCATATCGTAAGAGCTACACGCACTTCTTCTGTACAAGAAAAGTGTTTTAAGTAGAAAGACAGATGTTTTTCACAGTGGTAAAGGTGAGGAAGTGCTCATTGCTCTTAAGATAATCATTTCAGACTCATTGCTCTTGTTTACTGAATATGTTTGTCTTATTTCTGTCCATCCTATCAGCTCTCGAAATATGGATTTCTTGTTTTTAATACCCTATATTCGAAGCAGATATGTAGACAAAGGACGTCCTCGCTTACTCATTTCCAGACGTCATATTCCCATTTTATTCCATTTGTATTGATTATTGAGCTAATCAACTCAATCCAGGCCAGTTTTTTATAATAGTAAAATTATACCTTCCATTTCGAACCATTCCTAAATCAATGAAGGCATTATTTCTTTATCGGTTCATTTCTTCTCTTTTAACTAGCAGCACATACGAACCTGTAACTGATTTGGTTGTTCTTACTTTGTTCCCGAATTGGCCTGCCCCAATAAACCGATCTATATTTCCTTTTATTAAAATAGTACGATATTCGTACGTTTCTTGGAGGCATGCTGTACTTTTCACTGTTGACTGCCTTGACAGATTTTTCTCTTAAAGTTAAGCATGAGATAAAATATACTTTACAGTACTTTACTAACATTACAGTCATGAATTATAACATTTCCCCCAAGGTATACACTCTTTTTCTCCAGGTCACTTCTCGTAACTTAGAATATAACTGCGCAGTAAACTCCACATGTAAAATTAAAATGTGTTCAACGTCTTCGTAAGTGCATTTCCTCACCTCCTGGCATGGGTGAATGATAACACATCTGTCAAACAGGAGAGACGAGGCC
This sequence comes from Schistocerca piceifrons, assembly GCF_021461385.2. Classification (NCBI taxonomy): domain Eukaryota; kingdom Metazoa; phylum Arthropoda; class Insecta; order Orthoptera; family Acrididae; genus Schistocerca; species Schistocerca piceifrons. The sequence goes on along the minus strand of NC_060138.1, from coordinate 101,477,692 downwards.
TGTATCACCAAATCCCAGGTCGTTCGCGCTGGTTTCTGGCAGCCACTTTGACGTTGGAAGTGCGTGGTGACGGGGCTAGGAATCGGAGAGTGAACGTACTGGTGACGTAGTTTGAGGTTCCTTGTGTCTCAACCTAAAGCCGCTCACCCTAGTGTGCTTTCTGTCAGGAAATATCGTCCCCGAAAAGTGGACAGGATGGTTTTCTCATCCTTTGAAATTGTGTGATAGCCGGATCAGCACGTTTCCAGGATAGTACACAGTTGTTCATGGGTTCGAGATTTGTTTCTTGTATATCTTTTTCATTATTCATCCTTTACATTCAGTTTTGATATCAGCTGGCAACTGCCCGCATTGCCTTGATTAAAAATTGTATGACAAAGAAACAAACTGTTTTCGTGTTTAATATTCCGTAGGTGCATGCAAATATATGAATTGGGTTACGATTTGCAGATTTCTTGATCTTAGTCATAACAGCAACGTTGCATACACGAATTGTTCTTGAGCAATGAGCATTACATAAAGATACGTACTCGTAGTGATATTTAGTTCTCACTAATATGAAGGGAAGATTATTTTATTAACATTCCTGAAATCAGCCATTTACCTCAACTGCAGGCGCTTACTCCGAGCGCGGGGCCGCGTTGGCACGAGGTGTGAACAGGTGACGTCAGCGGCCACGGCCGCCTTCCGTAAATGCAACACATTGAGCGAACGAGCACGTGTAAAGTCCGTAGAGAATATCTCACTATAAAACAGATTTTTTTCTTCTATATATCTTTGACAGTGGATGTACAGAAGAAAGAATTCTATAGTGAAGGCAATCAATCGTTTTGAATAAGAGAAGCAGATTAGCTTTACAACCATGCAACGAGTCTAACAGTTCAACAGACTGCTGCACTGTATTGAACAACCTACACTCGACCTCATCATTACCAAAGCATAGGAGTGGTCTCGCGGTTCTAGGCGCTTCAGTCTGGAACCGCGCGACTGCTACGGTCGCAGGTTCGAATCCTGCCTCGGGCATGGATGTGTGTGGTGTCCTTAGGTTCGTTAGGTTTAAGTAGTTCTAAGTTCCAGGGGACTGATGACCTCAGATATTAAGTCCCATAGTGCTCAGAGCCATTTGAACCATATTCCGAAAGAAGGCCTACCTGTGTGTTATAACTGGCGCCTTAAACTGTATTACCATTCGCTCTGTATCCTGATCTCCGTCCCAGCACCCTCCCCTTGTCAGCATAGGTTTTTGTCAACAGCTATCAGCAAAGTATTTTGGACTGTGGAATCCTCCGAATGATTTATAGACCTGTAGCTTAGACTACACAGCCATTGCAGTTGTCGAATTTTTTCACAGTATGGAAATTAAGTATTCATAGTATTAGAAGTACTGAATTTCGAAATTAATGGATGATCATTTCTTTACAGGATCATACGCCCGATTCATAATAGCCTAGCAGTCCAGAACTGGTTCCAAGATCAGCAGAGAATAAAACTTCTTCCTTTCGTGCCAAAATCACCAGACCTCAACCCCATTGAAAATATGTGGCCGGAGGTTACGAGGTCGTTACCACCTGGGTCAAGGAATTCGGAAACTCTGTGGGAAAATATAGAGAATACATGGTGGGAGATCAACGATCATCTCAACCTCTCGAGGAATTTAGCCTTATCACTTCCCAGACGCCTTCGAGCAATTATAGAAAACGAGGGAGGATGGGTAGGGTACTGAAAGAAAAATAAAGGTCAAACCAGTTGCGTGGTCCTAAACTGTTCCGGAAACCTACTAAAGCTAAATGGTCGCTGTGTATTCTCATTAAATGTGTCACTGCGTGATTCTTCCACATAGCAACTACTAATTAAATTCTTTACTCAAGGAAATAAATAAACAAATGTATGCACAACGGATAAATGTTTGATTTTGTAGTATTAACCCCAAATTTGGTACACTGTTAATCACCTGACGGTGTTTAAAGAAAAAGCGTAAGTAACCGGAATCGTAACTGGACCTGCATAACAACTCCTCCTCCGTTCTACAATCTATTTCGTTTCATTCTGTCTTACTTTCATCTCTCAAAACATAATAACGGTATTACCAGTAACATACAGGATTAAATTCCCTAACAGATGATCTTGTAACAGCTCATATAAAGATATTTCTACTTCCTATGGTTTCTTACGAAGATAACCATTGTCTCACCTACGGGAAGGAACGAAGGATAGCCCACAATGCTTGATTCATAATGTCACAGCCACACACTATCACTCTTATTACCATTGGACAAAGCAATGATCGTATCTCAACGCGGACTAGTTCTAGAAAAATTCTGTAACTTCTTCAATCACTGTCTCATCCCAAAAACACCTCTCACTTATCGATGTGCCTCGATGTTAACTAAGTCTCGCGTGGTTGGAAAGTTCGCGCGGTCGCGATTCTGAAATTTACGTTCCGCTCATATTCGTGCGCGGCACGTTATTCTAACTGAAAAAAAAACCTCCACAAGTTACTTAGACTGATTTCCTAATAATATCTCGAGACCATTAAATAATATACCATCCAAAACCTCCCTTCCAAAAGATACATAAATACACACACAGAACTTTTCACAATACTTACAGTTCGTGTATAGATTGCATAGCATGGCTACACGAATTACTGTTATGCTGGTTCCCCTTTATTTAATTCAGGAAACCGGTCTCACTGATTCCCACGTATCTTTCAAATCCTGTTGTTCTAAAAATCAGCTTCACACGTAAATTTCTACTGACTCATTTCACAAAACGTGACTTCTTATTCTTTCATATTAAATTAGCAACCTTTCCTTCATCCATGAATTTCAGAAACCCGTCAAAATACAAATTGAAACACATGCAAGCTACAAATGGCTTCTTTGAAAATTAATTTTTTCAGATCAAAATTAAGAACATTACTTTCTAGCATGAATTTCTCGTAGCAGCTCGATTAGTTGAAGCCACGAGTTAATATGTTCCTGCACTTCCAGATCAGATTTTGATACAAACTAACCAAAATCATGAATTGAAATTGACCATTACTAAAAAATTATGGTAAATCAACACATTCCTACTTATAAACTAATGGTTCCGAGCACTCACAAATGGTTCAAATGGCTCTGAGCACTATGGGACGTAACTTCTCAGGTCACCAGTCCCCTAGAACCTAGAACTACTTACACCTAACTAACCTAAGGACATCACACACATCCATGCCCGAGGCAGGATTCGAACCTGCGACCGTAGCGGTCACGCGGTTCCAGACTGAAGCGCCTAGAACCGCACGGCCTCGCCGGCCGTCCTCTCAACCCAGTCGACGTATATTTAGGATACGATAAGTGGGAAAAGTGGGTTTTCATACATTATACCAAAATAATAAACTCATTCAGTTACTCTGATCAATTTCCTTAACACAGCAGGTTGATTCAATAAAAATTAACAGCTCAGATCGAGCGTCTGATAACACATACCTGATACCCGACGTAGCAAGGTATTCTAGCAATTACATGTGGATAGTAATTCCTGTGTGAATATGCTGATATTTTTGTAGTGACAGCGCCTTTGGGTTATCGGGAAGTAAATTCGGAGGAATATGGCCAAATTAAGGGCGCTGCGTTGACAGTGCCCACGCTCAGTATGAAGAGCCTGCTGCTCTTCCTGTTATTTTGTTTCTTTCGTTCTGAGGTGTACCACGAAGTAAAGTTCTCATCCGCTAAGCGATTTTCGCTTCTATTCGAAAAGCTTCTTGAGTAACCCCGCAGTGAACATTACATAGAGATGATACTTATACTTTTTGAAATATGGACATATTTCTAAGGATAACGAACTGTAGTCGAAACTAAACCAGATGATGCTGAAGGAATTAGGGTATGACATGCGACAGTGAGAGTGGTAACCATTGTTTGCTATGTGGGAAGCAAGACACCTGAGGCCTTCAGTTGTAACTTGTATGTCAAATGCAATAACAAGAAATCCTTTTTTATGGGGTAAGGATGCTAAAATGATATATGTCTGAGGTTCAGGAAACATTATCTGAAAGTATATGACAGGCTTCCTGCTATTATGTAATGTCGCTTGCTTTCAGTAAACATATAGATAACCCATAGCAGGGCTTTCTCGTCATCCGAATCACATCAATGGGAATAGCCATCAGAGGGTTATTACTAAATTGTAGGCACATGGCCAAAAATTTGGAGAGCAGAATCTCTCGCGACAGATTGGATGTCTGGATCCTATCATGAAATATTCAGGCTACGAAAATACGTTCTTCTTGCTGTCAGCGTGGTCCTGACTGCAACGTTGTAGGCATCACTTGGCAATCCTGTAGGCATAACAATGATTTGCAGCTGTGGGACAGATTTATTCTGCTAAATTCGCCTGACGTTTTCTTGTCTTCTCTATGAAATATTCTGAATATTTTGTGAATACAAGGTCATTTCATGCAGAAGCTACCCCTTGTCTCATCTTTCATTTTGCGAGTTTATCAGTTATATACTGCAGCCGCGATTGTGGCAATGAGAGTGTTTATGCTGGAATTCCTTGGCAGCGTAGTTGTAGTGACTTTATAAAATGGTAGCTGCCTCCGAAAGCTGTTCCAGGTTTGCTGCAAACGATGTATCAATTCCTTTCAGTAAATTTTAAATCAGGTGATACCTGTCACATGTAAGTGTGTCCTAACAAGTTCGCAGAGGTTGCCATGATCGTAGACCTAACTGATCTTAAGTCACATCAAAATTACTGACAAAATTACTGAACAGATTCGAAGCATCTGTAAGAGTCACGAATTTGTACTTTTTTTAATCAACTTGGTCTGCAACAAGAGGGAAAAAACTACAGGGACAATGACTAAGTTTGTCAGTATACATTATCTGTGGTAGATCTGGAGGTGAAAACGTACGAAAAAGTACAGCTGCGCTTTTGCGAACTGCTTTTTTATTTTCGCATCAATAGTGTTGTGAACCCACCATCTGGTATCGATGCATTACATTAGCATCCATTATATATAATCATTTTGATAGTACACCGGATATTATAGATGAGTAGGACACAAGACGGGACGTATATAATGTCCGTTTGACGTCAACAGTGTGTAACATTTTACTTTTTTTGAATAGGACAATGTTGCTCTCCAATCATTTTAGATTAGTTACAATAAGCTTAAGCTGCAAGAGAATTCGCTTGTATTTTTCAATATGTGATCTGTTATCGGTTTGAAGGTCTTCCATTACATCGGGAACTTAGTGCAGCTCCTCCGAGGGCTCTCTGGAGTAGGGTGCAGATAGCAATGTGAAAGCCGCGAGCTTCATACTGTTAGTGCGATTGGGACTTGGTATACTCTTGACGACGTTTAGCACCTGTGCGGTCAGTAACCCAATTTCAAAATTCATGTTGAGTAATCCTGCTCCATTCAAATAATATTGTCTTTTTATATTGATAAGTAATCTGGATAGTCGTCACGTTCATGTGCCATCTACATCGCAAATTTAATGTTACGATCCTAACAAGTAACCTGCAATACGTTTTGTATTTCATAATCGGAACTATCTGCATTAACCGTCATCAGAGCAGTGTCAGGGAACAGACTGCAGCACTGCCTTGGTAGCTACTTGGAGACCTGCTTGAGTCGTGTTCTAAGGTTCACATTATATTACACTAGCGAGAAGTATCGACTTTTCCTTATTTTCTGCAAACATTCAGAACTAAATTCAGTAACAAAATGCTAAGAAGATTTTGCATTGTGCCAACTCAATGATCAACCTATTTTTATAGATTTTTATTTTCACAGCCATTCTCGTTCTGCATTGCAATAAACTTCATTCATCATTTGCTTGTTCTTGTTACGATTATTATTGTCATTCTCTCACTCGCAAGAGTTTTCACATCCCTATTTGCTATCGATGCACATGAAGAGTGGCTATGAAAGAAGGGAATACTGAATGTTACGTTATGCAGAATACACTCATTTACTTCTACTTCTCGTGATCAACGCTACAGGAGAAAAGAGATACATAAAGTTGACAATGGAGGACAGATATGCTGGCACAACTCTGCAACTATTCCTGTTGTTTTAACACAGCGTTACCAGATAAACAGGTGCTGCGGAATCGAAAATGTAGTACGGACTTTGCCACAGTAGCAGAGAGCTGCTAATTTCGGACCATGACCGTGGATTACCCTTCGGTCAGCTGCTGGTTAGAGTGTTGCAACTGTAAATGGATGACTTTGTTTGATAGTCTTGTGCTGATGTTGTCTGAATAAATTATGCCATTGGATAAAAAACGGTTTAGTTTTGAGACCTAACCCTCGAGGGGAGAAGGCACAGTGGTCTGCTTCATGAATCCCAAGCAAAAAACACAAACAATACAGGAAGGGTTCAAACAACTACTTTCATGCAGAGACACGCATTTGGAACCTGTTCGTCTTTAAGGGCCAAACAAGAGCGTAACATTACAGAAACAATAATCAAGCTACTTAGTATATAATAGAGCATACAGATTTCAAGGAGGAAACGTATGAAGACGCATACTTTCTCGTTATCCATATGTCTGGTATATCTTTCGCGTTAACGAAAGTAATATCCCGTTTTACCTCTTCTTACGTGTCAAATGAAATGAATGCCATGAGGAATCGAATATTTGTTGACTGAGTCTCTTCTTGCTTCCATCCCTACCAACATATTTTTTCATTGTCGTGGTAATCATGACATTCTATACGTTGCTGCAAAAGATTGCACGTGGATACATTCGACATCGAGGAGCAAAGCGTTTAATGTCTTACATTATATTCCGTTCACATACGCTTCCGATGTATTTTTACTTCGATTGAATTTTGAGGTGATTACGAACGTTACGGAAAATTATCTCACATGCTTTACGCTGAATGAGGAACACTGAACCATCCGTTTTGCTTTCCCAACGTTGAAATGATATGTCAGCGTCAACAGCCTTCTTCCACGCCGGAGGGTGAAACGTGTATCATTCTGGATTAATAATGATTGAAAGCCTCAAATGTATACATAGCCCACAAGGCGACGTCAGAAACTGTCAGGGGAGAACGCCGCAGGAAAACCGAACGTGCACGCGCGTCTCCCCTCTGAAGAACCGTATCGGAGAATCACGGCAAGCATTTCGCTGAAGAGCTGCCTCGTAAGAGAGGCGAGAATTGGCACCGTCGTAGCAAGTATTTGTCAACACTGTGATAGAGCATTTACTTCCGGGTGTAGCCCGGCATTACTTCGCTAAATTCACTTGACATTCGTTTTCCACATCGAAGACTCATACGATATAATTCACTGTAAGATGAGACACCTATAAAGTGTATTTAATTTCTGGACTCCAAGAACGGCGTTCTTCACATACATAACACCTGTTTGTGGGTTTAAGGTTGCGTTTTGAGGCTCAGGCAATATCGCAATGACTATCGTGGGCTTGTTGCCGGCAGTGTGTCGTTAGCTCAGTGGGGAAAAAAAAAAAAAAAAAAAAAAAAAAAAAAAAAAAAAAAAAAAAAAAAAAAATGGTTCCCTTGCGTGCTGCGATGCTTGGGCTATATGAGATTGCAGTTCCAATCTCGATGAAAGCTGCTGAGTACAACTTTTCAATTTTAATTAATGAAGTTGCAAACTGCTAGTAAAAATTCCTTATACGAAATCTGAACAATGCCTTTACACATCAATCTTCGTGCAATTTCAACTTAGTAAATTATGTTAATATCATGGATGTCTGCTTTCCGAATGCCAAGATGCTTCACTGTAAAATGGTTCCTGAAAAGATTCAAATTGACTGTCAACGATACGAATTTGAGCTTTGTTCGTCATATATCACTTCCGATCAACGTTAAATAGTTCATGAAACCATATATGGAACACCAAATGTGCAGTGTTCCTGCACTGCTACAGAGCATGCGTTGCAAGGTATTCACACAATTTATCACATAGACTTACCATAAGGAATGAAACAAGACTGTAATACACTTTACACCACAGACGCTCACTCTGGCTTGACGAAAACATCCGAATATTGGCCAAAAGTTGCACAAATAATTGACTTTGAAAGGAAAAGAAACGAGGTATGAAGCAGTTATTAATTGATCGAATGTAATGACGTGGTTTAATTTCGTCCCAGTCTATAAACTTAATTTCGGGCCATACTCCGCTCTCACCGATTAATGTAATATAATACCCGTTTACTAATCACGGCGTCTGTCTCCGTTCTTTTGAGTGTGAATGGAAATCGTAGAAATTATCTGTGGAGCAACATTTAATAATAAAGCGTTTTAAATCATCAGAAGCGATGAGCGGTAGCAGGCGCTTTCGATAAAGAACGGGGGAGTGCAACGCCGCAGCTGTCGCCACGGCCACTGCCGGTAGCCAGCAAGTGGATCCCGGAGCTTTGCCGATTACGGCGTCCAGAGGAGGACAGTCTGCAGGAAATCTGCCGCAAAATGGTTACTGGACAAAATTTTGATATCGGTGTGTCAGAAAGCGAAATAGATTGAATCTGCGCTACTATTACATTCACGTGTTCAGTATTCAGGCAGAAGAGGCTATAAAAATATTTTATGCCAGCTGCTCTCGATCCACTGACATTATGAACAGAAACAACGCACGCTACCGCTAGACCACAGGTGCAATCAGCCTATAGTTTCTCCATCATGGGACAAGTTTTCCTCCAGGAAGTGCCGCAGTCTACAGTGTTGCCAGATTGTGCAGCTTACCGGACTTAGAGAAATAGCGAGGTGGCCAGTTTTATTGTCCCATGTCGCGATCGGCGCGGACTTAGCCTCTGAAGCGGCCGGCCGCCGGTCAAGTTTTATGTCAAAGAGTGTACGTACCGGGAAGGCTGCGTGTCCGCGGTGATACTTGCGATTTCGCGTACTCGCACTCCTTTCTGAAAGAGTCGAGTCCAGTTGTACCCGCCAACAGACGTAATGGCGGGCGAGTGGGTAGCGGCGGTAACTCGCGGGTCGAGTCTACGAGCAGACGGAGACGGCGATTTCGGAGATGACGTCACAGGCCTCGCTGACGAGTTTATACGCTGTATACGGAGCTCATTTCTGATCTCTCTTGGTCTGCCGAAAAAGCGGCGTGTGTGTGTGGATGTATGTGTAAGACTCCAAAGTAATGTAGAACAACGCCTTAAAATCATGTGACTGTGCGATACTTATGGTCGAAATCGACCCACTTGGGATAAGCCACTTCAATGGTGGACAACAAGGGAGACGTGGTGGACCAAAGAGAAGATAACTGGAGCTGGTGTTCGAGACACTGGGGAGTCTCTGGGCTCTGTCCCGCTTGACACGGCTGCCAACTGCACGGTTCCTAGCTCTGAGCTGCCTGACCCCACGGCATTTAACCGCAGTGGGCGGCTGTGTCGTCGGCAAAGGCGAACGGAACTAAGAGTTCGGACGGCCCGTTGCGTTCATACAGGGGTGCGCGCGGCGCGGGCCACGCCGTTCGCCTGCTGTGCAGCACGCACGTCCTGACATCACCTGCTCTCACTGAGGTATTTTCTCAAATATCAATCCTAAAGCAAGATGATCCTAGGTAGAAATAAAAGGCCAATACTGCCCCTGTCGCTCAGTAATAATTTCGGAATAAACTGAGGCGACAAGAGTCATGGGGTACCTCCAAATATCGTGTCGGACCTCCTCTTGCTCGGTGTAGTGCAGCAACTCAACAAGTCGTTGGGAGTCTCCTGCAGAAATATTGAGCATGCTGCCTCTGTAGGCGTCCATAATTGCGAAAATGTTGCTGGTGTAAGATTTTGCATGCGAACTGACCTCTCGATTATATCTCATAAATGTTCCATTGGATTGATGTCGGGCGATCTGGGTGTCCAAATCATTCGCTCGAATTATCCAGAATGTTCTTCAAACTAGTCACGGTCAACTGTGCCCCGGTGAGATGACGCATTGTCATCCATAAGAAATCCATCGTTGTTTAGGAATATGAAGTCCACGAAGGTCTGCAAATGGTCTCCAAGTAACTGAACATAACCATTTCCACTTAATGATCGGTTCAGCTGGAACAGAGAACCAGCCCACTCCAAGCAAACACACACAATTATCGAGTCACCACCAGTTTGCACAGTGCCTTGTTGACAACTTGTGTCCATGGCTTTGTTTGGTCTGCACCACGCTCGATCCCTACTATCAGCTCTTATCAACTGAAATCGGGACTCATCTGAGCAGGCCACCGCTTTCAAGTCGTCTAGCGTCCAACCGATACACTCACCAACTCAGGAGAGGCACTGTAGGCGATATAGTGCTATTAGCAAAAGCTCTCGCGTCGGTTGCCTGCTGCCACAGCCCATTGACACCAAATTTCGTCGCGCTGTCCTGACGGATACGTTCTTCGTACTTCCCACTTTAATTTCTGTGTTTATTCCATGCAGTGTTGTTTATCTGTTAACACTGACAACTCTATGCTGCTCTCTATCGTTAAGTGGATGACGTCAGCCACAGCGTCGTTCGTGACGAGAGGTAATGTCTGAAATTTGATATACTCGGCACATTCTTGACAGTGTAAGTTGCGGAATACTAAATTCCGTAACGATTTCCGAAATTAAATGTCCCATGCGTCGAGCTCCAATTATGACTCCGCGTTCACAAATCTGTTAATTCCCGTAGTGCGGCCATAATCACGCTGGGAAGCCTTTCAAATGAATCACGTGTGCACAAATGACAGCTCCACTAATGCGCTGCCCTTTCATGCCTTGCCTACATGATACTACCGACATATGCATATGTGCATATCGCTATCCCATGACTTTCGTCACCTCAGTGCACATTAATGCAGTGTCTGTAATTCACAGTGTCTGTATAGTTCGATGTGATGTTCTTTCGGAAAATGATTCATGTCCAGAGGAACAGACACTGCAGATAATGGATAACGGTACTAAATCATGAAACGTATTCTTTAAGTGCAAATACGGCACCACAACTGTTACACACTTTACTGGAAACATGTGAAAACTTCTACCGTACCGGGACTCAAAACCTGGATTTCCCGCTGGCCGCGAGCGGTCGCATTAAGTACTGGGGCCGTCCGACCACGCTTTCGAGACCGAACCAACGCTCAATTACGTCCCAGTGTCTGCTTCCCAGCGTGCTCGCATAGTTAAGTGATCCCGGATTCAGGGAGGGACTTATTTTTCTCCTCAGGCTGTCCTGTCTTTGGCATGAAATACACTCATTTTCAGAAAAAAACAGAACATCTTGAACGACTAAAGATAGGACAATCATATTCACAGGACATGTACATCAGTAAGTTCTGCAGAAGTGGTTAGCATTAGAAACATGTCAGCTCGCGTGTTCAAGTTCAACACCGATACCGCGGCGCAACACCACCTACCGATAAAATGTGTGTGCGGAGTCGTTGTTGCTATAAACCGAAGATAATACCTCGGAGACGTATGCGCGACCGTAAAAAAAAAAAAAAAAAAAAAAAAAAAAAAAAAAAAAAAAAAAAAGTTCAAATGAATCTAAGCACTATGGGACCTAACATCTGAGGTCATCAGTCCCTTAGACTTAGAACAACTTAAACCAAAATAACCTAAGGACATCACACACATCCATGCCCGAGGCAGGATTCGAACCTGCGACTGCTGCAGCAGCACGGTTCCAGACTGAAGCGCGTAGAACCGCTCTCGGCCACATAGGCCGGCTTACCGTCAAATCGATGAGTTTGAAACAGGGCTCATTATTGGCATGAGAGAATACAATGCTTCCATTAGACAAATTGCTGCTCGTGGGGAATGTCGTGTTTCAGCAGTGCAACGGGTGTGCGCAGAATGGATCACGGAAGGTCGTAGAAAACTACATGATGGGTCAGACCACACCTTCCAGCCCCCCCCCCCCCCCTCTCAACCCCATCCGCTCCCCCATCCGCTCCCCCTCATCATCTCTAAGCCTGTAAGTACGCTGTTTAGGTTTTATGTTGGTAACGCCATGTAGTGCTCTGTCTGTGGCTGGTTGGACTCATTGCCGGAATATTCGCTTGTGTAATGTTGGGCAGTTGGATGTCAACAGTGCGTAGCGTTGGGCAGTTGGAGGTGAGCCGCCAGCGGTGGTGGATATGGGGAGAGAGAGGCCAGAGTTTCGAGAGGCCACTATGAGAGCAAGATCTGGGCGTGTGTCCGTCAGTAAAAGGAAATTTGTTTAATTGGATGTCACAAAATTATATATATATATATATATATACAGGGTGAGTCACCTAACGTTACCGCTGGATATATTTCGTAAACCAAATCAAATACTGACGAACCGATTCCACTGACCGAACGTGAGGAGAGGGGCTAGTGCAATTGTTTAATACAAACCTTACAAAAATGCACGGAAGTATGTTTTTTAACACAAACCTACGTTTTTTTAAATCGAACCAGGTTAGTTTTGTTAGCACAACTGAACATATAAACAAATACGTAACCAGTGCCGTTTGTTGCATTGTAAAATGTTAGTTACATCCGGAGATATTGTAACCTAAAGTTGACGCTTGAAACCTCCGACGTTCAGTTGCGTGTTGTAACAAACACGGGCCACGGTCGGCGAGCAGCATCTGCAGGGACATGTTTACGATGATGACCGTGTTTACGAGTGTGGCTGTAGTGCACTGTTGTGGTTTGGTCTAGCTGTCGCAGTGTCCGCATGTAGCGCTTGCTGCTATTGTTATTATGCATTCGTCTCAGGACGCAGACCAACTGTAGTACACCGTGTTACCAGACGTCTGTGATAGTGTAATGTTGTAGGAACTGTGACCATGGTGTACTCGAACTCTGAAAAGGCGGAGATGATACTCATTTATGGCGAGTGTCGACGAAATGCAGCTGAAGCCTGCAGGGTGTATGCAGAACGGTATCCGGACAGAGAGCATCCAACGTGTCGCACATTGCAAAACATCTACCACCAACTGTATGCAACAGGTATGGTCGTAGCACGCAAACGGGTCCGTAACAGGCCCGTCACAGCAGAAGCGGGTGCAGTTGGTGTGTTAGCTGCTGTTTCCATGAACCCACACATGAGTACACGGGACATTGCGAGAGCCGGTGGACTGAGTCAAAGTTGCGTCATGCGCATACTGCATCGTCACCGCTTTCACCAGTTTCATGTGTCGCTACATCAACAATTACATGGTGATGACTTTAATCATCGAGTGCAATTCTGTCAATGGGCATTAACAGAGAATGCGTTGCAGTTCTACCTGTTTACCGATGAAGCGGGTTTCACAAACCACGGGGCAGTGAATCTACGGAACATGCATTACTAGTCCGTGGACAATCCTCGCTGGCTCAGACAGGTAGAGCGACAGCGACCGTGGACTGTAAGTATGGTGCGGAATCATTGGTGACCACCTCATTGGTCCTCACTTCATTGCAGGGGCCCAAACAGCTGCAACATACATCGCGTTTCTACAGAATGATCTGCCAACGTTGCTTGAAAATGTCCCACTGGAAACGCGTCGACGTATGTGGTATCAGCATGATGGTGCACCTGCACATTCCGCAATTAACACTAGGCTGACCCATGACAGGATGTTCGACGGGCGTTTCATAGGACGTGGAGGACGCATAAATTGGCCAGCCCGTTCTCCTGATCTTACACCTCTGGACTTCTTTCTGTGGGGTACGTTAAAGGAGAATGTGTACCGTGATGTGCCTACAACCCCAGAGGATATGAAACAACGTATTGTGGCAGCCTGCGGCGACATTACTCCAGATGTACTGCGGCGTGTACGACATTCATTACGCCAGAGATTGCAATTGTGTGCAGCAAATGATGGCCACCACATTGAACATCTATTGGCCTGACATGTCGGGACACACTCTATGCCACTCCGTAATTGAAAACGGAAACCACGTGTGTACGTGTACCTCACCCCTCATGGTAATGTACATGTGCGTCAGTGAAAAAGACCAATAAAAAGGTGTTAGCATGTGGACGTAATGTGCTGTTCCAGTCTCTTCTGTACCTAAGGTCCATCACCGTTCCCTTTGGATCCCTACGTAATTCGGTGTTCTCCGATACACACGATCGAACAGCGGAGGAGTGGTACTCAAGCGTCAACTTTAGGTTACAATATCTCCGGATGTAATTAACATTTTACAATGCAAGAAACGGCACTGATTACGTATTTGTTTATATGTTCAGATGTGCTAACAAAACTAACGGGGTTCCATTTAAAAAAAACGTGGGTTTGTGTTACAAAACATACTTCCGTGCATTTTTTTATAGTTTGTATTAACCAATTACACTAGCCCCTCTCCTCACGTTCGGTCTGTGGAATCGATTCGTCAGTATTTGATGTGGTTTACGAAATATATCCAGTGGTAATGTTAGGTGACTCACCCTATATATATATATATATATATATATATATATATATATATATATATATATATATATATATATATAATGACTTTTGAACGCCGGTAAACACATTGTTCTCCATCAAAATCTTTCATTTGCTACATCTACATCTATACTCCGCAAGCCACCCAACGGTGTGTGGCGGAGGGCACTTTACGTGCCACTGTCATTACCTCCCTTTCCTGTTCCAGTCGCGTATGGTTCGCGGGAAGAACGACTGTCTGAAAGCCTCCGTGCGCGCTCTAATCTCTCTAATTTTACATTCGCGATCTCCTCGGGAGGTATAAGTAGGGGGAAGCAATATATTCGATACCTCATCCAGAAACGCACCCTCTCGAAACCTGGCGAGCAAGCTACACCGCGATGCAGAGCGCCTCTCTTGCAGAGTCTGCCACTTGAGTTTATTAAACATCTCCGTAACGCTATCACGGTTACCAAATAACCCTGTGACGAAACGCGCCGCTCTTCTTTGGATCTTCTCTATCTCCTCCGTCAGACCGATCTGGTACGGATCCCACACTGATGAGCAATACTCAAGTATAGGTCGAACGAGTGTTTTGTAAGCCACCTCCTTTGTTGATGGACTACATTTTCTAAGCACTCTCCCAATGAATCTCAACCTGGTACCCGCCTTACCAACAATTAATCTTATATGATCATTCCACTTCAAATCGTTCCGCACGCATACTCCCAGATATTTTACAGAAGTAACTGCTACCAGTGTTTGTTCCGCTATCATATAATCATACAATAAAGGATCCTTCTTTCTATGTATTCGCAATACATTACATTTGTAATGTAAGTACGCCTATCAGTAGTTAGTGCCTTCAGTAGTTAGAATCTTTTCTTTAGCTGGCAGTATTGGCGCTCGCTGTATTGCAGTAGTTCGAGTAACAAAGATTTTTCTGCGGTAAGTGATTCATGAAAGGTATAGGTTATTGTTAGTCAGGCCCATTCTTTTGTAGGGATTACTGAAAGTCAGATTGCGTTGCTCTAAAAATATTGTGTGTCAGTTTACTGATGATCAGAATAAGTAAAGATAAAACTGCTTGAGTACGTTGAGTTTTGATCAACTGTTTGAAAATCAAATAACGTAAGAGTTTTCCCAGTACTGTCATTCATTACATATAAAGGGGAACTTTCAATTTGAATTGCATTACAGGACAGACCTGCATCCTCCTCGGCTCTGGCGCAGTAGTGGAACAGTGTAACACATCGACCACTATCACGGGAGACAGTCTGTTGCCTCTTATTGCGGCATGGGTTACGTGCGCGTCGTCCAGTTCTCCGTCTACCTTTGACGAATGTGCAGAAACATGCTGGACGGCAATTACGTATGGAACGACGTCACTGAACACAGGAAAGGCATCAGGCAATGTTTTTGGACGAATCCAGGTTCTGTTTGTTTGAAAGTGGTGGCCGCAGTTTGGTTAGCCGAAGACAGGCGGAGCGGCATCACAGTGATTGCATCCGCACAAAACATACTGCGCTAACTCAAGGCCTTACGGTGCGGCGTACAATCACAAATCACAGCTGGTGTGTGTCCTGGGCACTGTGACGAGTGCGACCTACGTGAATGACATCCTGTGACCCGTAGCCACACGGTTCCTACACAATTTCCCAGACGCCACTTTTCAGCAAGACAATGCACGACTACATGTTGCTGTACGAATACGTGCCTTCTTGATGTCACAAGACTTCAGGCGTTTCCCTTGGCCTGTCAGATCACCAGACTTGTCACCAATCGAAAGTGTGCAGGATATGGTGAACAAGTGGCAGTGCTGTGACCCAGTGGCAACCACCACAGATGAACTTTAGAACCAGGTGATTGGAGCGTGGATGGCTGTACCACAGGACGCCATTCGCTCCTTACACGCCTCGACGCCGTCATGAATGGAACGAGTTATCAGGATCCATGGCAGACCTTGTGCCTACTAGGCAACAGGAGATATGCTGAACCGAGATGACTGAAATGGTAATTATTTGTGCAGAACATACATCTCCTGTGAATATGTGCGTCCTGTCCCTAGTTGTTCAAGGTGTTCCATTTTTTTCTGAACATAGGAGTACATCAGTGTAGTTGCTGTATTGGCAGTGTCTGTATAGTTCGATGCAATGTTCCTTCGGACATGCACGCATGTTAACGCAGAACAGCGCGACAAGCGGAAAACCCGCTTTCGAATACCGGTCTGGCACAAATTTTCATATGTTTACAGTAAATTGCGTAGATGTTGCGGCACCGTATTCGCACTTTGCGAACACGTTTTATAATTCAATAAATCAAAAGTAAATTGAAAAGCAGTTGTGGTAATTCAAACACAAGCAACAAAAATGTGCAACAAACGAACACACTTTCACAAGTAGAAACCACAGAAAATGAAATTTAATACACAAATTTAGTTTCATGACACTTTTTCACTCATTTTTCTCTGATAGAAAAGTTACAGTGACTAAAAACAAGAACATCAACATTTTCCGGGTGTAAAAGTAACCGTCTCAGAGTGACAATGCAACTGGCTGACCTAAAATTTCTCCTCGAACCCGCGTTGGATACTTGTATACACAGTATTTTTCTGGCGATGTTATAAAGACTTTTGTCTGTTCGTAAGCAAGTAAGAAGTCACATTTTCTTCTATTTTACAGTATTGTTTTTAAATACTTCCACGACCTGTCATTTTTAGTAGGACTATACTCGATATCCGATCACAAAGCGAACTTCTTTACTTCCGCTGATAGAGAATATGACGAAAGAATGGCCTTTTTCTTGACTCAAGGCCCTTTCACCATAAAGCTTTTCACCCAATTCTAACTACACAAAGACTTTTTGATGTATTGTTTGGCAATTCAGCGCCTATGTGAGCCCTACTGCGAACGTGATAGTGCCACTGGAAACAAAACTAGACGTTCTGTTCTGGAAGATAGTTGGGTCGTTTCGTAGAATTTCGGGGCTCGGGCAAGGTCGGTCCCAGATTCGACCCAGGAATCTGATAAGGCGTACCCGCATATCCTGCACTTATTTTCTATGATAAGAAAAGATAGAATGGTTGGTGATAATATAAAGTGCCATACAGACTACGGCGCACGGAGCAAAGCAGTGCCCCTCCCCGACGTTTCACAGACCACAGCTCGCCGCGGCCGCCAGTGCTACCGCCAACCCGCGGCTGCTCGCAGCGCAGGCCCGCCATTTCTACAGCTTCTGTATAACAAGCTGAATAGTCCGCCACGTTCTCTCCATCTCTGAGGATTAGCAGTGTTTGCGTTGTGGGTGATTAACCTATCCACGCAACTTTTTACAGTATTTCTTATAGCATATTTGATATTGCATGTATGAATGAACCAAACAGCAATTACCGTTTAAGGAAATATTTAAAATGCCCTTTTTATGCAAAAGAAAAACATAAATGTAATATTACACGGCTATAGAAACGGAGGCTCGGAACTTGCGCGATAGTTTTAAACATCAAATGTAATGGGTTAAGAACTCTGTACTAATGTCTTCAAATATGATTGTTGTGCAGTGACAACCTGTGGCTATTTATTAACTTTGCCTGCATATAGCCGTTTGTAAAACAGGTCTTTATTTTTTATTCAAAAGAAGGTACTTTAAGAAATGTCGCATTTTTATTGCACAGAGGTGGGGGAAAGTATAGTTTTATCTTACAGTGATACGAACTTTTATTAACAGTTTCATGTATCCTTTAACCAGTATTCATTTTACGTACTTGATGATAGTTGCTTGTTGAGCTGCGATAAAAACTTCATTCTTTGAAGGTTATGTTACCTGTGCAGTTTCCCTCACAATGACCAGTTCCCAGTTCGCTATCAAAATATCCTAATTATCACTTGTTCTGTCGGGCCTATATAAGAAATGGAGTTAAGTAATATTCAGTTTGTGTATGTTTATGATAAGACGTATAAATACATCAAAAATATTCCTCTTCACTTTTCCACTTGCAAACGTATCACAGCGATCGAAAGATTCTGAGACGAACTGCTTGAGCACAGTGTTCGACTGGAAAGAAACGTAGTTTCATACAATTGGTTTCATATTTACAACCACTTTTATTACCTTATATTTACAATACACAAATAAGCGCTGAGTGGTTCCCAATTGTCTCTCCGGCGGTCTATGGCTCATCTTTTTCTTCATTGGATCACTAGGAAATCTAAACATGCGGAAACCACTTTTGCAACAGTTAGTGCCGTTCACGGATGAGCAGCCACCCGTATTTACGACCAGTTCTTCAATACATTTAATTACAAATCTCCACTCGCATCGTGACTCGTATCTAAACAAGTATGAGTATCCAGAATGAGATTTTCACTCTGCAGCGGAGCACCGATATGAAACTTCCTGGCAGATTAAAACTGTGTGCCCAACCGAGACTCGAACTCGGGACCTTTGCCTTTCGCGGGCAAGTGGTAGAGCCCGAGAAAGGTAAAGGTCCCGAGTTCGAGTCTAGGTCCGGCACACAGTTTTAATCTTCCAGGAAGTTTCAAGTATGAGTATCCTATACTTGCGGAAAAGTGGCGGACACTTCAGCCAGGTTGTAGGAATCTTAGCCCGCATCATCACGTCACTGGTTCGTTTCGTCAGATATTGTTTTGTCCGAGACAATTTACAGAAGATCTGAACTTATGGACTGGTGGTCCAAACAATCGTTGGGACAAGGACCTAAACGTCGAGAGTCACAAAAAGAGGACATAAATTTTCAATCATTATATACACTACTGGCCATTAAAATTGCTGCACCACGAAGATGACGTGCTACAGACGCGAAATTTAACCGACAGAAAGACGATGCTGTGATATGCAATTGATTAGCTTTTCAGAGCATTCACACAAGGTTGGCGCCGGTGGCGACACCTACAACGTTTAGACATGAGGAAAGTTTCCAACCGATTTCTCATACACAAACAGCAGTTGACCAGCATTGCCTGGTGAAACGTTTTTGTGATGCCTCGTGTAAGGAGGAGAAATGCGTACCATCACGATTCCTACTTTGTTAAAGGTCAGATTGTAGCCTATCGCGATTGCGGTTTATCGTATCGCGACATTGCTGCTCGCGTTGGTCGAGATTCAATGACTGTTAGCAGAATATGAATAGGTAGGTGGCTTCAGGAGGGTAATACGGAACGCCGTGCTGGATCCCAACGGCCTCGTATCACTAGCAGTCGAGATGACAGGCATCTTATCCGCATGGCTGCAACGGATCGTGCAGCTACGTCAAGATCCCTGAGTCAACAGATGGGGACGTTTGCAAGACAACAACCATCTACACGAACAGTTCGACGACGTTTGCAGCAGCATGGACTATCAGCTCGGAGACCATGGTTGCAGTTACCCTTGACGCTGCATCACAGACAGGAGTGCCTGCGATGGTGTACTCAACGACGAATCTGGGTGCACGAATGGCAAAACGTCATTTTTTCGGATGAATCCAGGTTCTGTTTACAGCATCATGATGGTCGCATCCGTGTTAGGCGACATCGCGGTGAACGCAAATTGGAAGAGAGTATTCATCGTCGCCATACTGGCGTATCACGCGGCGTGATGGTAAGGGGTGCCATTGGTTATACATCTCGGTCACCTCTTGTTCGCATTGACGGCGCTTTGAACAGTGGACGTTACATTCAGATGTGTTACGACCCGTGGCTCTACCCTTCATTCGATCCCTGCGAAACCCTACATTTCAGTAGAATAATGCACGACCGCATGTTGCAGGTCCTGTACTGGCCTTTCTGGATACAGAAAATGTTCGACTGTTGCCCTGGCCAGCACATTCTCCAGATCTCTCACCAACTGAAAACGCCTGGCAATGGTGGGCGAGCAACTGGCTCGTCGCAATACGCCAGTCACTACCTTTGATGAACTGTGGTATCGTGTTGAAGCTGCATGGGCAGCTGTACCTGTACACGCCATCCAAGCTCTGTTTGACTCAATGCCCAGGCGTATCAAGACCGTTATTACGGCCAGAGGTGGTTGTTCTGGGTACTGATTTCTCAGGAGCTATGCATCCAAATTGCGTGAAAATGTAGTCACATGTCAGTTCTAGTATAATATATTTGTCCAATGAATACCCGTTTATCATCTGCATTTCTTCTTGGTGTAGCAATTTTAACGGCCAGTAGTGTAAGTATTTCCTTACAAAATATACGAGTATTATGAACAAAGTTGGTAACAAGTACAATTGTACTCAAAAGTACTGTTCTGTTCATCAAAAGGATCAGCCTGAGGCAGGTAGCAAGGAATTTCCGCCTCGTTTCAGCATAACTCCGCAGACAGGGCCGGATGTACGGGCAGGCAACCGTTGTATCTGCCCCGTACAGCAATTTCACGAGACGCCAAACTCATTTTCTTGAATAAGAAACCCTTGTTTCACAATGCGCCTAGCATCCTGCGCACGTTGGTCTATCGATTATTCATATGATTTTGAAACGCATCCCAAGTGATTTTTGAACATTTTTGAACACATTCTAAGTTGATTTCTTAACGAAGTTGACTTTTGAATGCGTGCATAGTGCACTTTATGTCTCTGTCAGGGGAATACCCGTCGCCTTGATGAACTTGTGGACAGTATGACACCACCAGGCATGCGTCAATGCAAGAGGACGTGCCACTGGGTATTAGAGTTACCGGTGTGTACAGCAATCTTGACCACCACCTCTGAAGGTCTCGCTGTATGGTGGTACAACATGGAATGTGTGGTTTTCATGAGCAATAAAAAGGGCGGAAATTATGTTTAAGTTGATCTCTATTCCAATTTTCCGTACAGGTTCCGGAACTCTTGGAACCCACGTGATGCAAAACTTTTTTCGAGCTGTGTATTACTACAAGCTTTCCCGCAGACAAAAGGGGACAGAGCTACACGAGCTGAGCCGAATAAACCAGAACGAGTGAATGAGAATCGCTGGTTGTTTATGTGCTTGATGGGTGTGCGAATGGTCAGCGTTGTTTATAATAATTATCATAATCAATAGATTCAGACTAGCAGAGTAGAAATTAGCGACTGACAGGAATAACAGGTAAGAAAGATTACCTATTATCTTCTCGCTGTATCCAAGAGAACGAAATTTTCACAAAATTTTTGCCAGATCGCTGCACTACTGACGACCAGTTGTGCAGACCCTGGTTACCAGCCGCCTTATGTTCTATTCTCGGTATGGGGCAGAAAACGCGTTGTACGAATACGTAATAACGCCTAACCGGAGATTGAACGCGGGCTAACTGAACCGGTTATTCTGGCAGCGTTAATGAAGTTAACCGGAGAATAAGTTTTGATAATGGCAGAATTAATGATGTCCAGATTTTCTATTAGCACGTAGAAGGAGAAGAAATGGGGACATCACTCAAATTATATGGACGAATATGACGATTCCAAATGTATATAAAAATTTCGTGCTACTTCTTTTCTATCCCGTGCTTGAGAAACTGCAGCGTATGAGTGAAATGTGAACTATTTCCTTACTTTTTGCTTGTAGTAGGCCTAATAGCAATTTGATATTGATAATTCGTGAATTAGATTTCGTTCTGTTATTTATGTAATTGAGGTATATAAAAATGACCATCTGTGCCAAAGCAGTCTCGCTTATTTGGCGTTTGTTACAATTGCTGCGATATTAGCAAGGCCTATTTCGTTCCATCTAGCAGACAGTGTAAAAATAGATAATCAAATCGAGAAACCACTCCAGTCTTGGGTACTATTCACATCAACAACGTTTTAAGTGTTAGACAACGACATTTTCATTTTTCATGCAGGGAAACGTTTGACGAACTTTGATGAGGTAGTAGATTCTTTCGCAGAAAGAAAGACGCTGTGTACAGCTGTTGCAAGATTAGAGAGACAAAAATGCTGGGATCCAAAGATTGAAGATATGTGTACCCTGTTGGTTTATCTTGCCTTTACTGTTTTTATGTTTACCGTATTTAATTTTATGTCACACAAAAAAGAAAGTTATTAGTTAATAGGCAATAAAGGGTGTAGATTTTCTGACGAGTTCTTATTCTACTGGTCACAAATAATGCCACCCAATTGTGAGGTTTTATTTTAAGGTGGGTAGGATATCAAATTGGCCAACTGGGAGTTGGAGAGGCACCATAGGACATTTTAATTTCCACTGTCCTGAATATAGGTTCGATAGCTTCCATTACAAAATATACATGTTCGAATTCCAAAGATCGAAGTACAGTGACGTGCGATAGAATAATGGTGTGCGAAGAGGCGTGGCACAGCACTCTGGTGCACTTAAGATCAAATAACATGTCTTATATTTACTCGGACATGTGTGTTTTATATATCAAACTCGCCAGAAAGATGTTCGCTACAAAAAATATTTTTGTAAAATCGATTTTTCTAAATTTTTGACATCCTATCTAAACCTCTCGAGGGTGGCGGGTGGGGGCCGACTATCAAGTTTTTGCCCATGTTCGGAAATATCGTAGATGCGGCTTTGTCCGCATATACTTAGATATTAACGATCATGTTCTCAGGTGCAAATTCATCTATTAGGCTACGCGCTCGCGGTTTGACGTAATAGATTATTCCGAGTTGCTATTCATTGCAGTGAAGTACGCAATCTCTGTGTGTGCCGTATTATGTTACCATGAAGGTGAGTGTGGGCAGTGAACTGGTCTGGCGCACGATCAGTATGTATGTTTACACTATGAAGGTACAGAAATATTCAAAATGTGTTAATTCCTAAGGGACCAAATTGCTAAGGTCATCTGCCCCTAGAGTTACACATTACTTGAATTAACTTAACTAACTTATGCGAATAACAACACACACACCCACGCCCGAGGTGGGACTCGAACCTCCGGCGGGAGGGGCCGCGCTATCCGTAACATGGCGCCTCAAACTACGCGGCCACTCCTCGCGGCGGCTACAGAAATATTATTAAATTTTATGCGACCTTTTCCATATTTCATATACAGTCTTGTATTGCTACTATAAGCGCAAACCTCAGCTCATTATATTCAGTACTTCCGAAGATATGAAATCTTAACCTGAAAACTATAATAACTTTTGTTATACTGCAAAACAGAGCTAGGGGTTGTAATATATTACTTATAATATCATCTGAAACTGCAACTAAAAAGATCACTTCATATAAATTCTTTATTTAAAATTATTTTTGTTTTCGCTACAACACACTGCTTAAATGAAAGATATCATTTCGAAATTATTATTTAATTATGTTTTGTTATGTAAGTGTTATGGACATAGTACGAGAGTGTATGGAGGATATACGTGAAGTAAGGATGTTTCTTTTTATTGAAAACTATGTAAAACTATGCAAAGCCAAATCTTGAGCAATCATGAGGCATGTGAAGTACGTCCAACATTCATGCTTTTGTATAAAAGCAGCCACAACGAAATTAGTGTTTTAAAAGGATTAATATTTTATTTATGGGAATAATTTTCGTTTTCATTTTAATTTTTTTCGTAAATTCAGAAGGTCTTTCACTGTTACTTTCGGTAATTCTACTGGATGAATTACGAATTCCCGTGAGTATTTCAGGGCAGGAGCTTTTGTAATTGGCTGTCCAGATAGTCAGCCAATGGGAGGCAATCGCTGCGCTTAGAGTAGGGCTTTGTGCTGCAGTTCTATGTCTCGAAGAGTCGCTCGGGAACTCTGTAAAATGTTTAAGTGTGTGTGAATTCCTAAGGGACCAAACTGCTGAGGTCATCGGTCCTTAGACTTACACACTATTTAAACTAACTAAAACTAACTTATGCTAAGAACAACACAGACACCCATGCCCGAGGGAGGATTCTAACCTCCGGCGGGAGAGACCGCACAGTCCGTGACAGAGCGCCTCAAACCGCGCGGCCACTCCGCGTGGCGGAACCGTCTCAATGAGCAGAACATATGTAACGGCGCGACACAAATTTCGGCTAAGATGAAGAAAACCATTCATGTTTTCTGTTCTTTTACCGTCAATGTGAAGCAACTACAATTTTAAAACTTATAGTGAAGTTCTGAGAATTTTATGTGATTTATTTTGGAAGTTGTTCAAATAATTTACGGAAGTGCAACCGGGTGGCATTGCCGACGACCGCCAATATTTCGACTGGAGCGCACCCTGCCATTTTCAAAGCTAAACTGCAGCAAGTAAGAGCTGTGTAAGGGAATTTAAAACCTCAGTTTTCAGAGAAACTCCGGAAAGATAACACTCACACACACTGTAAACACTAACGTCATCACAATCCGAAGATGATCGAAGTAAGAAGTTCTTGATAGTGAAATTAATAAATAGTGGGTGAGTGAGGTAGCATTAACTCTGTCTCCCTGTTTTTTGGCAAGCGAGAGGGCAGGATTCGATGCAGAATTTAAACAAATTTTTAAGGTTACTTGCTAATTTAATTTTAACAGCTTCCTTAATAACAGTATCCCAATAGCTGGAAGTGCATGACAGAATCTCCGTGTTGCTATGTTCCACAGGATGACCGGTGCCGGATACAAATGGTGCAATGATTGAAGGGCACTGAGTGAAACGGAACAGACAAGAAATTTAGGAGAGGAAGAATGCCTCAGCTGCTCCAGCGCCCGCAAGATCGCAGACAATTCTGCATCAAAGACAGTAAAAGTCTGAGGCAGTCGGACCTTGAGGACACGATCCGGAAAAACAACTGAGCAACCAACGGAATCCCCTTGTTTCGACCCATCCGTAAAAACAGCTACATAGTCGTGGTGCTCAGATAAAATAGCAGAAAATGCTGCATTAAAAACGGTAGCAGGAGTGCAATCTCTCTTGTACTGCAATAAATCTAAAATCACTCCGGGCCTCTTCAGTAACCAGGGTGGCAGGCGGTTAAAACCTTGGATTTGGGGTTTTACAGACTCCACACTGAGCGACTCTAGCACACGTTGCACACGGATCCCAAATGGCAACGTAGCCCGGGGACGGTGGGAAAAAAGGCGGTCCAGAGGTGGATGGGCAACAAGGCGATGAGCAGGCGAGCTGGGAGCTGCAAGAAACTTACAAGCCTGGCGCATCAGCAGGAGCTGCCGCCGGATGGTAAGTGGCGGTTCGCCAGACTCAGCACAGAGGCTGGGTACGGGACTGGTCCGATAAGCACCCGTGGCCAGTCGAATCCCAGCATGGTGGACAGCGTCAAGGATCTGCAAATAAGACGGCCTTGCTGACCCATATACTGTGCACCCATAGTCCAGCCGTGAGCGCACAAAAGCCCGATAAAACTGACGGAGACGCGCCCTGTCCGCTCCCCAAGACCTGTGGCTGAGGCACTTGAGGATGTTCAGTGCCTTCAGGGTTCTGGCTTTCAAGTCACGTAGGTGTGGCAGCCATGACAACCTGGAGTCGAAAATTAGGCCCAGAAACCGCACTGTGTCTCTAAAATGTAGGACAGCATCTCCCATATGCAAGGCAGGCAAAGTAAAAAGACGACGAGAACGATTAAAATGAACACAAACACACTTATCGGCAGAAAACCGAAAACCTGTCTTTGCAGCCCACTCCTCTAACCGCCGCACTGTTAGCTGCAACTGACGGCTCACGGTTGCAACACTGGAGGAGGAACGGAAAACAGCAAAGTCGTCCACAAACAAGGAGCACTGTGCTGGACTCCTCACTGTAGACGTTATACTGATGGCTATGGCAAAGAGGGTAACGCTTAAAACACTGCCCTGGGGGACACCGTTCTCTTGCTCAAAGCGATCAGACGGTGTGGTACCAACGCGGGTCCGAAAAAACCGCTGAGACAGGAAAGACCGAATGAAAATGGGGAGGCGGCCACGAAAGCCCCATTGATGCAGTTGTCCAAGAATACAGTGTCTCCAAGTAGTATCATATGCCTTACTGATATCAAAGAAGATACCAATACAGTGATGCTGACGGAGGAAAGCCTGCTGAACAGCCGCCTCTAGGAGGGTCAGGTTGTCGACCGTGGACCGAAATTTTCGGAATCCACACTGAAAGCGACTAAGGAGCTGTCTAGTCTCTAGCAGCCAGACCAGACGACGGTTAACCATCCGTTCCAGGGTCTTTCCGACGCAGCTTGTCAAGGCGATACTACGATAACTACTGGGACATGTGCGGTCCTTTCCTGGTTTGAGGAAAGGGATGAGGATTGCCTCCCGCCACGAGGTGGGGAACACTCCTGTCTGCCATATGAGATTAAAACATTCAAGGAGGATTTCCTTTGACGCCGCTGGCAGATGTCGAAGCATGTAGTACCGGATGCGGTCGTAGCCTGGTGCAGTGTCAGAAGTCTCAGTAAGAGCCGAGTCAAGTTCCCACGTGGAGAAAGGGGAATTGTAGGCCTCAGAACTGTTCGACCGAAAGTCCAAGTTCGCTCTTTCGACAGTCGCACGGTAGCGACGAAACGCTGGATCCTGGGTTGCAGTGGCAGTACTTCGTGCAAAATGCTCTTGCTGCGACTGAGCTATGGCTCTGGGTGTCGTTTGGAGGCATCCCTGGTTCAGGACCGCAGCTATTGGTAAACGGCTGCGTTTACCGGAAATCCTCCGGATGGCTTCCCATACCTTTGTGGAACAAGTGGAACGGTTGATGGAGTCCAGAAACTCCTGCCATGACCTTTTCTTGCTCTCTTTAATGACACGGCGTGCCCTGGCTCTCGCGATACGAAAGGCGGTAAGATTGACCGCTGTTGGGCGGCATTTAAATCGGCGAAGAGCCGCACGCCTGTCCCGGATGGCTGAACGGCACTCTTCTGTCCACCAAGGCACAAGGCGCCGCTTAAGAGTGACAGAAGACTGTGGTATGGATAGGTCAGCAGCATGGTGGATCACAAGCGTGATGTGATCCACCCATTCCTGTATGCTGTCGTGGCGGTCAAAGACAGCCAACCGAGTGAACAGTGGCCAGTTAGCCCTACCAATCATCCACGATGGTGGCCGCTGTTCCAGCAATACACCATCCAGGAGATGAATGCGGATAGGGAAGTGATCGCTGGAATGTAGGTCGTCGATGACCTCCCAGTGAACGGAGTCAGTGAGGGTTGGAGAGCAGAAAGATATGTCAATGGCTGAGAATGACCCTGTAGCACTAGAGTAATTAGTCGGAGTACCTGTGTTGAGGATGCACAACACTTGAGATGTTAGGAGGCTCTCCAAAATTCGACCTCGAGCGCAAAGAGAAGTGGAGCCCCACAGGACATGATGGGCATTGAAGTCTCCCAGGAGGAGAAACGGGCGGGGGAGTTGGTCGATAAGGTCTGTGAGAGCCTCTAAGTTCACTGCATCCAGAGGGGGTAAATAAAGGGAGCAAACGGTAAGCCTCCGACGGGAATAAATTTCAACTGCAACTGTTTGCAGGTCAGTATCCAGGGGGAGAGCAGAGGAGTGGTGGTCATTATTGACAAACACGGTGACTCCGCCTTTGGCCCTTTCTCCAGTCAGGTCATCTCGGCGATATAACGTATAGCCCCTGAGTACAGGCGCATCAGATGGTTTGAAATGCGTTTCCTGTAAACACAAGCACAGGGGGTGTTGCCGTGCTAGGAGATTCAGTTCCACCACATGTGCCCAGAATCCATTCATGTTCCACTGTATAATGGGAGCCATCTATCAGGGTGGAAGTACCTTCATTCTCACTTTCTGTCGGGGAGGAGAGCCCACAACAGGTGGAGGCTCAGCTTTGGGGCGAGATGATTGCCCCAGTCTGACATCAACCTCCATCGCCTCAGAAGAGGAGTCGAGAGAGACGTCAGAGAGAATGACATCCACATCAGGAGACTGTATAACTGCAGTCTCCTTTAGTGGGCGAGTTTTCACCTTTGTCTTTGGCTTCGATTTTCTGGCCTGAGGTGGCATTGGAGCTAAAACCTCAGAAGCAGTAGGGGGTGTAGCAGCGCTGGGCAGTGCACAAGACTGGACCCGGGAAGGGGCAGGAAGTTCCATGATGTCAGCTATCACGGCCTGGTCAGAAGGCCGGGGGGGAGCAGCAGGCTTCACAGGAACGGCAGCAGCACACGTACATTGACAAGTGCAGGTGCTAGTGCTAACAGTAGCAACCTCCGTTTGTTTAGCGGCATCGGTTTTCAAGACTGGTTGTTTGAGAACGGAAGAAAAGGAAGCAGCGAACGTGGGCGGCTGCATGGACTTGTAAATTTTCTTCGCCTCACCATACGGGATGCGTTTTGTAGTTTTTAGTTCCTGGATCTTCCTCAAGGAAAACTCTGCATTCCCTACTCCACACAGGGTGATCCCCAGAGCAGTTGACACACTTGGGAGGAGAGGAGCAACCAACTCCCTCATGGGTGGCTTTACCACAATTCCCGCAAGTGGCTTCCCCTTTACAGCCGAGAGTAGTGTGTCCAAAGTGTTGGCATTTAAAGCACCGCATGGGGTTCGGGTGATAAGGCCGTACACTGAGACGTAGGAAACCTGCCTTCACATGCTCTGGCAATTTGGTGCTGTTAAATGTAAGGATAAATGAGTCAGTCTTTATGAGAGCACCATCCACCCGTTTCATAATGTGTTGCACGTCGACAATTCCTTCCCGGGACCATTCAGCCTTCAGTTCGTCTTGGGGAATGTCAACGAGATCTCTGCAAGTCACAACACCCTTGCTGTAGTTCAAGGTGTTGTGAAATTCAGTCTCTATCGCAAACTCCCCAAGAAAATGTGCCTTCTGAAGATTGTGGACTTGCTGGAAGCTAGATGTTTCAACCAACAAGGTGCCACTTCGCAAGTGCTTTACAGATTTTAATGTGCCAGCAATACCTTCTAAGCCTTTCTGGATATAAAATGGTGAAACTTTGTCGAAACTCCCATCTTTTCTTTTAATTATAAGAAACACATTCTGCGAAGCAGCATGCGTTCTGTTACTACTACCTGAATCAGGAGGACTGGCTACACGAGCCCTCTTGTGAGATTGGGTGTGAGAACCTACCAGCGGCCCATCCTTTCCGCTGGGAGGAGAAGAAGAAAAGTTCGAGGGTTCCATCTCGGTCCCACGAGCAGCTAGGGAACTAGGAGTCCACCTAGACAGAGCCCCACGTGCCAAGGTAAGCCTCATACAACTGAGGTGCGGCAGGTTCCCCAGAGGTTGCCCGCTAACGACTGTTCCACCTCAACAGCCATGCATCTCATCAGGGCGCAGCACACCTTGAGATTGAAGTTTTTTTATAGAGGTTCATTCCATCCTCGCGATCCTGGCGGTCAAGCCAAGATCCCCATTCCCTGAGACACACAACGTTCCACCGCCGCGCCTCACGGTGGTCGCTGAAGTATGCTCAGAGGTTACGGTGACAGGGGACTGGCGGCGCTTACCAGTCCCCAGCTCAGGAACCCCGGGGTCGCCAAGACCGTACCCAGCAAATGAATGCTGAGCCCCTGGGGGCTGTTTGATAGGTACTACTCGTTGTTTCTTCAACGTGCTTTTCATCTTTTGAACCAACATCAGTCAACACTGAGTGAACTGGACGCACTAAAATCTGTCGAGGTAGGTCGACTGAATTATCTGCACCGAAACTACAAAATTGTATTTTTAGACGGAACTGTGATCTGGAGCAGGTGTAAGGAGTAGAGTAAAGAGTCTCTTTGATTAAATATACGCACAAAAGATGTTGTTGTTGTTGTTGTTGTTGTTGTTGTGGTCTTCAGTGCTGAGACTGGTTTGATGCAGCTCTCCATGCTACTCTATCCTGTGCAAGCTTCTTCATCTCCCAGTACCTGTGGTGGTGGTGGTGGTGGTGGTTAGTGTTTAACTTCCCGTCGACAACGAGGTCATTAGAGACGGAGCGCAAGCTCGGGTTAGGGAAAGATTGGGAAGGAAATCGGCCGTGCCTTTTCAAAGGAACCATCCCGGCATTTGCCTGAAACGATTTAGGGAAATCACGGAAAACCTAAATCAGGATGGCCGGAGACGGGATTGAACCGTCGTCCTCCCCAGTACCTACTGCAACCTACATCCTTCTGAATCTGCTTGGTGTATTCATCTCTTGGTCTCCCTCTACGATTTTTACCCTCCACGCTGCCCTCCAGGACTAAATTGGTGATGCCTCAGAACATGTCCTACCAACCGATCCCTTCTTCTAGTCAAGTTGTGCCACAGACTTCTCTCCAATTCTATTCAATACCTTATGTGATCTATGCATCTAATCTTCAGCATTCTTCTGTAGCACCACATTTCGAAAGCTTCTATTCTCTTCTTGTCTAAACTATTTATCGTCCATGTTTCACTTCCATACATGGCTACACTCCATACAAATACTTTCATAAAATACTTCCTGACACTTAAATCTATACTCGATGTTAACAAATTTCTCTTCTTCAGAAACGCTTTCCTTCTCATTGCCAGTCTACATTTTATATCCTCCCTACCTCGACCATCATCAGTTATTTTGCTCCCCAAATAGCAAAACTCCTTTACTACTTTAAGTGTCTCATTTGCTAATTTAATTCCCTCAGCATCACCCGACTTATCCTCGCTTTGCTTTTGTTGATGTCCATCTTATATCCTCCTTTCAAGACGCTATCCATTCCGTTCAACTGCTCTTCCAAGTCCTTTGCTGTCTCTGACAGAGTTACAATGTCATCGGCGAACCTCAAAGTTTTTATTTCTTCTCCACGGATTTTAATACATACTTCGAATTTTTCTTTTGTTTCCTTCACTGCTTGCTCAATATACAGATTGAATAACATCGGGGAGAGGCTACAACAATGTCTCACTCTCTTCCCAACCACTGCTTCCCTTTCATGCCCCTCAACTCTTATAAGTGCAATTTGGTTTATATACAAATTGTAAATAGTCTTTCGCTCCCCATATTTTACCCCTGCCACCTTCAGAATTTGAAAGAGAGTGTTCCAGTCAACATTGTCAAAAGCTTTCTCTAAGTCTACAAATGCTAGAAACGTAGGTTTGCCTTTCCTTAATCTAGCTTCTAAGATAAGCCGTAGGGTCAGTATTATCTCATGTGTTCCAATATTTCTACGGAATCCAAACTGATCTTCCCCAAGGTCGGTTTCTACTAGTTCTTCCATTCGTCTGTAAAGAATTCGCGTTAGTATTTTGCAGCCGTGACTTATTAAACTGATAGTTCGGTAATTTTCACATCTGTCAACACCCGCTTTCTTTGGGATTGGAATTATTATATTCTTCTTGATGTCTGAGGGTATTTCGCCTGTTTCATAGATCTTGCTCACCAGATGGTTGAGTTTTGTCAGGACTGGCTCTCCCAAGGCTGTCAGTAGTTCTAATGGAATGTTGTCTACTCCCGGGGCCTTGTTTCGACTCAGGTCTTTCAGTGCTCTGTCAAACTCTTCACGCAGTATCATATTTCCCATCTTCATCTACATCCTCTTCCATTTCCATAATATTGTCCTCAAGTACATCGCCCTTGTATAGACCCTCTATGTACTCCTTCCATCTTTCTGCTTTCCCTTCTTTGCTTAGAACTGGGTTTCGATCTGAGCTCTTGATATTCATACAAGCGGTTCTCCTTTCTCCAAAGGTCTCTTTAATTTTCCTGTAGGCAGTATCTATCTTACCCCTAGTGAGACAAGCCTCTACATCCTCACATTTATCCTCTAGCCATCCCTGCTTAGCCGTTTTGCACTTCCTGTCGATCTCATTTTTGAGACGTTGGTATTCCTTTTTGCCTGCTCCATTTACTGCATTTTTATATTTTCTCCTTTCAATAATTAAATTCAGTATCTCTTTAATTCAATATTTTTTCTGTTACCCGAGGATTTCTACTAGCCCTCGTCTTTTTACCTACTTGATCCTCTGCTGCCTTCACTACTTCATCCCTCAAAGCTACCCATTCTTCTTCTACTGTATTTCTTTCCCCCACTCCTGCCATTTGTTCCCTTACGCTCTCCCTGAAACTCTGTACAACCTCTGCTTTAGTCAGTTTATCCCTGTCCCATCTTCTTAAATTCCCACTTTTTGCAGTTTCTTCGGTTTTAATTTACAGTTCATAACCAATAGAAGGTGGTCAGAGTCCACATCTGCCCCTGGAAATGTCTTACAATTTAAAACCTGGTTCCTAAATCTCTGTCTTACCATTATATAATCTATCTGAAATCTGTCAGTATCTCCAGGCTTCTTCCAAGTATACAACTTTCTTGTATGATTCTTGAACCAAGTGTTAGCTATGATTAAGTTGTGCTCCGTGCAAAATTCTACCAGGCGGCTTCCTCTTTCATTTCTTAGCCCCAATCCATATTCACCTACTACGTCTCCTTCTCTCCCTTTTCCTACTACCGAATTCCAGTCACCCATGACTATTAAATTTTCGTCTCCCTTCACTATCTGAATAATTTCTTTTATTTCATCATACATTTCTTCAACTTCTTCGTCATCTGCAGAGCTAGTTGGCATATAAACTTGTACTACTTTAGTAGGCGTGGGCTTCGTGTCTATCTTGGCCACAATAATGCGTTCACTATGCTGTTTGTAGTAGCTTACCCGCATTCCTATTTTTTTATTCATTATTAAACCTACTCCTGCATTACCCCTATTTGACTTTGTATTTATAACCATGTATTCCCTCTTGTTCCCCCTGCCACCGAACATCACTACTTCCCGCTGTATCTAACTATAACCTATCCATTTCCCTTTTTAAATTTTCTAACCTACCTGCCCGATTAAGGGATCTGACATTCCACGCTCCGACCCGTAGAACGCCAGTTTTCTTTCTCCTGATAACGACGTCCTCTTGAGTACTCCCCGCCCGAAGATCCGAATGGGGGACTATTTTACCTCCGGAATATTTTACCCAAGAGGACGCCATCATCATTCACCATACAGTAAAGCTGCATGCCCTCGGGAAAAATTACGGCTGTAGTTTCCCCTTGCTTTCAACCGTTCGCAGTACCAGCACAGCAAGGCCGTTTTGGTTTGTGTTACAAGGCCAGATCAGTCAATCATCCAGACTGTTACCCCTGCAACTACTGAAAAGGCTGCTGCCCCTCTTCAGGAACCACGCGTTTGTCTGGCCTCTCAACAGATACCCCTCCGTTGTGGTTGCACCTACGGTACGGCTATCTGTATCGCTGAGGCACGCAAGCCTCCCCACCAACGGCAAGGTCCATGGTTCATGGGGCGACAAAAGATGTACAACGTTGTAATTTGTAACAGAGCAAGGAAATTAATTGTTACGGGCATCTTTGCACATGTGTAGTGTATACAAAGATCACAATACATTAGAGAAAATAAAATGGGATTTTTGATTGGGCTTGCTGACATGTATCATAAAATCGCTCGTGAAGTCCAAAATGAAACAAAAACTTGCATTAAAGAGTTAAATATGAGTAAACGTACTCTCTATAAAGAGATGTATGCATCGACTTTCTTATGAGTATTAGCGAAATTTTGAAACCTAAGACGGATTGATCTTTACGCTTCTAGTGTACGGTAATTACTTAATATTCTGAACTGGCATCTAAATTCATTTAAATTGTTTGTGTTCAGGCCTACAGCGTTTCGAAATAGATATACAGGATGTTACAAAAAGCTACGGCCAAACTTTCAGGAAACATTCCTCACACACAAATAAAGAAAAGATGTTACGTGGACATGAGTCCGGAAACGCTTAATTTCCATGTTAGAGCTCATTTTAGTTTCGTCAGTATGCGCTGTACTTCCTCGATTCACCGCCAGTTGGCCCAATTGAAGGAAGGTAATGTTGACTTCTGTGCTTGTGTTGACATGCGTCTCATTGCTCTACAGTACTAGCATCAAGCACATCAGTACGAATCATCAACAGGTTAGTGTTCATGACGAACGGGGTTTTGCAGTCAGTGCAATGTTTACAAATGCGGAGTTGGCGGATGCCCATTTGATGTACGGATTAGCACGGGGCAATAGCCGTGGCGCGGTACGTTTGTATCGAGACAGATTTCCAGAACGAAGGTGTCCCGACAGGAAGACGTTCGAAGCAATTGATCGGCGTCTTAGGGAGCACGGAACATTCCAGCCTATAACTCGCGACTGGGGAAGACCTAGAACGACGGGGACACCTGCAATGGACGAGGCAATTCTTCGTGCAGTTGACGATAACCCTAATGTAAGCGTCAGAGAAGTTGCTGCTGTACAAGGTAACGTTGACCACTTCACTGTATGGAGAGTGCTACGGGAGAACCAGTTGTTTCCGTACCATGTACAACGTGTGCAGGCATTATCAGCAGCTGATTGGCCTCCACGAGTACACTTCTGCGAATGGTTCATCCAACAATGTGTCAATCCTCATTTCAGTGCAAATGTTCTCTTTACGGATGAGGCTTCATTCCAACGTGATCAAATTATAAATTTTCACAATCAACATGTGTGGACTGACGAGAATCCGCACGCAGTTGTGCAATCACGTCATCAACACAGATTTTCTGTGAACGTTTGGGCAGGCATTGTTGGTGATGTCTTGATTGGGCCCCATGTTCTTCCTCCTACGCTCAGTGGAGCACGTTATCATGATTTCATACGGGATACTCTACCTGTGCTGCTAGAACATGTGCCATTGCAAGTACGACACAACATGTGGTTCATGCACGATGGAGCTCCTGCACATTTCAGTCGAAGTGTTCGTACGCTTCTCAACAACAGATTCGGTGACCGATGGATTGGTAGAGGCGGACCAATTCCATGGCCTCCACGCTCTCCTGAGATCAACCCTCTTGACTTTCATTTATGGGGGCATTTGAAAGCTCTTGTCTACGCAGCCACGGTACCAAATGTAGAGACTCTTCGTGCTCGTATTGTGGACGGCTGTGATAAAATAGCCGGCCGCGGTGGCCGTGTGGTCCTAGGCGCTGCAGTCCGAAACCGCCGGACTGCTACGGTCGCAGGTTCGAATCCTGCCTCGGGCATGGATGTGTGTGATGTCCGTAGGTTAGTTAGGTTTAAGTAGTTCTACGTTCTAGGGGACTGATGACCACAGATGTTAAGTCCCATAGTGCTCAGAGCCATTTTTTGTGATACAATACGCCATTCCCCAGGGCTACATCAACGCATCAGGAATCCCATGCGACGGAGGGTGGACGCATGTATCCTAGCTAACGGAGGACATTTTGAACATTTCCTGTAACAAAGTATTTGAAGTCACGCTGGTACGTTCTGTTGCTGTGTGTTTCCATTCCATGATTAATGTGATTTGAAGAGAAGTAATAAAATGAGCTCTAACATGGAAAGTAAGCGTTTCCGGACTCATGTCCACATAACATATTTTCTTTCTTTGTGTGTGAGGAATGTTTCCAGAAAGTTTGGCCGTACCTTTTTGTAACACCCTGTATCTTCTATGAATTACACTCCTGGAAATTGAAATAAGAACACCGTGAATTCATTGTCCCAGGAAGGGGAAACTTTATTGACACATTCCTGGGGTCAGATACATCACATGATCACACTGACAGAACCACAGGCACATAGACACAGGCAACAGAGCATGCACAATGTCGGCACTAGTACAGTGTATATCCACCTTTCGCAGCAATGCAGGCTGCTATTCTCCCATGGAGACGATCGTAGAGATGCTGGATGTAGTCCTGTGGAACGGCTTGCCATGCCATTTCCACCTGGCGCCTCAGCTGGACCAGCGTTCGTGCTGGACGTGCAGACCGCGTGAGACGACGCTTCATCCAGTCCCAAACATTCTCAATGGGGGACAGATCCGGAGATCTTGCTGGCCAGGGTAGTTGACTTACACCTTCTAGAGCACGTTGGGTGGCACGGGATACATGCGGACGTGCATTGTCCTGTTGGAACAGCAAGTTCCCTTGCCGGTCTAGGAATGGTAGAACGATGGGTTCGATGACGGTTTGGATGTACCGTGCACTATTCAGTGTCCCCTCGACGATCACCAGTGGTGTACGGCCAGTGTAGGAGATCGCTCCCCACACCATGATGCCGGGTGTTGGCCCTGTGTGCCTCGGTCGTATGCAGTCCTGATTGTGGCGCTCACCAGCACGGCGCCAAAGACGCATGCGACCATCATTGGCACCAAGGCAGAAGCGACTCTCATCGCTGAAGACGACACGTCTCCATTCGTCCCTCCATTCACGCCTGTCGCGACACCACTGCAGGCGGGTTGCACGATGTTGGGGCGTGAGCGGAAGACGGCCTAACGGTGTGCGGGACCGTAGCCCAGCTTCATGGAGACGGTTGCGAATGGTCCTCGCCGATACCCCAGGAACAACAGTGTCCCTAATTTGCTGGGAAGTGGCGGTGCGGTCCCCTACGGCACTGCGTAGGATCCTACGGTCTTGGCGTGCATCCGTGCGTCGCTGCGGTCCGGTCCCAGGTCGACGGGCACGTGCACCTTCCGCCGACCACTGGCGACAACATCGATGTACTGTGGAGACCTCACGCCCCACGTGTTGAGCAATTCGGCGGTACGTCCACCCGACCTCCCGCATGCCCACTATACGCCCTCGCTCAAAGTCCGTCAACTGCACATACGGTTCACGTCCACGCTGTCGCGGCATGCTACCAGTGTTAAAGACTGCGATGGAACTCCGTATGCCACGGCAAACTGGCTGACACTGACGGCGGCGGTGCACAAATGCTGCGCAGCTAGCGCCATTCGACGGCCAACACCGCGGTTCCTGGTGTGTCCGCTGTGCCGTGCGTGTGATCATTGCTTGTACAGCCCTCTCGCAGTGTCCGGAGCAAGTATGGTGGGTCTGACACACCGGTGTCAATGTGTTCTGTTTTCCATTTCCAGGAGTGTACTTACCAGTCGCGTTTCCAGTGACTGAACGAATAGAGAGCGCCGATGAGCGTTGTGCACGCATGTAAAAGTAAACTATCTCGCGCGTTTCGTTCCTCACTGCCAACAAAAGCACGAAACCAACAACTGGGCGGAAGCAACTGGCGGTCACTGTTGTCGAATGGAATCACTAATTGTAACTCCAAGAGAAGTCGCGGCCTGTCTGTGGACGAAACGCGGTAGAAGTTCAAACGCTGTTCAGAAAACAGCGGCGTGGTGACAATACTACAGTGGAAGTCCCTCCTCCGGAGAGTCGAAACTAAATTAAAATCAAATGGAATTTTTTTAAAGTGGGGCCAAAACGATCTTAGAGTCTTGGCAATGGATTTAGTCATTCAGTTCATTATTCCCCAAGCCACCTTACTTTGTGTGCCAGGGAGAATGTACTCCCTGTACCAGTGACCTGTGCTCCCCCTCCGTTTCGAATTGTGGGCGCCGAGTATTAGCAGGGCTTCCGATCTGCCACGGCAGCACACGCTTCGCGCTTCCTTTTGGGGAACTACCTGCTTTGACCCAGTTGTTGTCATTGCGACTATTGTTAGACTGCTTGGCCAGAATTCAGGAGGATATCTAAACAGTTTGGGCGCCTTCGCGTGACACTACCGAGTAGTGCTTCTCCGCAGCCCCTGAGCCGACTTTTCATAGATGGCATTCGAGGCTTGGCCGATAAAACGCGCCACCGGCTGCCGTCCTGTGTAGACCGCTATTGGAAACAATGTCCCGCCAGCGGTAGCTCAATGTGAAGGGGACGTCAGTCTGGACAGTGTGGAGTTTTGGAGTTTAGCGCGACGTGAAACAAGTTTCAAAAATAACATCATTCATCTCTGAAAAACAGAAGATAACATATAAGTGACTCCTCGCGTATTATTTTGACCAGTGCCTTTTGTTCCTACATTACCTAATTTCGGAATAATGTTAGTAATGTAACATTATTTGAGATTAGTCGCAAATTTTTACTCGTTCTCGACCATAGTGGACTGTTTTTAATGCTAAAGTTAAATTAGAAAGTACAGAGAATGTCTACATCTGTCGTTTTACTTGATAAGCATGAAGTATTTTTATGTTCACCCATCATCTTCAGGTGGTAAATTGATCAACTAATTGATGAAACTAAATTAGTTTTACTGTATTTACTTAGGCAGCGAAAAGTGAGTTTTCGTGGATAGACGTACTTGTTGATGCAATGAGTCCTCCTGAGTGGATGATAGTGTATATTACATTCCAAACTGTGGCTTTACATACCTGCAAGTAAGCATTGAGCTACTGTAACGTTGTAATATCATTCTCGCTGTTTACATTGTACTTCTCTGGAGCTATTAGTCTCAAATACTTTGTTTTGATAACGTAATTAATATAGTTATTGCATTCTTATTACCACTATGTTTGTTTAAAATCGAGTATCATTGTGAATTGTATTGAAAATAAAAATTAGAAAGAAATATTTGTGTGTCTATTGAAGATTTTACAACCATTATCTTCAAAACATAAGTGTATATATATATATATATATATATATATATATATATATATATATATATATATATATATATATATATCCTTTTTGCCGATGATACTTCACTTTTTACCTCAGGTGTAGATAAACTTCAACAAAGACTACAAAAACATGATACAGCAGTTTTGAAAGTTGGTCTGCAAAACAGTTATAATATAACTAATGTAGTTATAGCTACCAGATGAAAAAGGAAGCAGTACCAATTAACAGTGAACTCACAAAAACCCTTCACGAATTGTTATACTTAGTATCTTTTACAATAACGACTTGACGGACAGGAAAAGAAATAAACAGAAGTGAAAAGACGGTTTGGAGTACCTTTGGTGAACAAAATGGTGTTTTCAAAATTACGCTTACTATGCGACTGAAAGACAATCATTGTGTGTTGCCTGTATTGACTTACAGCAACGAGACATGAACTTTCAACGCGAAAATAATTGAAAGTTTCTCATCGAGACGCATGTTCTGAATTACGAGGAGAGACAGAAAAACAATCAAATTGATCAGGGAAGTGACTAGAATCGAAAATGCAATTATGACTGTAGCGAACAAGGAATGGAGTTGGGCGGGACACACGTCCAGGCGAATAGATGGAAGATAGACCAAGAAAGCTTTTTGCTGGTCTTTAATACAACCGACACTACGACCTGATGGAAGCTGGCATCAGAAAACGAGAACGAGCAGTGTGGATGTATGTACCCAAATACCGCAGTACACGGAAAAAATCAAGAAGTGGATGTGAAGTCAGTGCTGTTATTGCTGCTGCTGCTCATGATGATGTATGTCCTGCAAGATGGCTATGGGTGAGTGGACGAACATCACATGTTTATCTCACCCTCAACGTTAATGAAACGGAAGGAAGATGATAGTTTATCGTCAACAGGTCTGTCAATGGAGACGGAGCACAAGCTCGGATTACAAAAGGGTGTGGAAAGAAATCGGCGGTACCCGTTTCAAAGTACCCATCTGGCACTTCCGTCGAGAGATTTAGCGATTCATAGTAAACACAAATTCGAATGCCATGATGAGTATCTAAACCATCGTCTTGATGAAAGCGAGTCGGATGTGTTAGGCACTGCGCCATCTCATTCGATCCACGCGCTGAAGAAAACCAGCGAATATTTAACGTCGAATAAAGAAAGATCTGAAGAGCTCTCAGCTTCGCTAGTATATCTTCTGCCATCTACCTGTAACTAACACAATATCCTGTAAAGTCTAGAATTACGCAGAGCAAATGGGAATAGTTGTGAATTCTAGTGCAAGTTAACAACTAGCAAATTAAATTGTAGGAGAGGTCACTGGAATTCAGACTGTGGAACACCTTTATCGAGGAGCAAGAAAGGAACAGTACATGTCTGATGGGTCATATACACCAAATGCAAACTTGATGATGACGAATACTCCACCTACTTGTCAGAGCAACCTAACGGTTACGGTAGTTCGTTACCAAGTCACAACACTGGCCGCTGACTCAATCTACAAATATCACATCGGTCAATGAGCTAGACATTATATCCTGCACGCCGACAACATCGGCTCCTTTCATCAACCCCATATTTCGAATCCGCCAGTTACGAAGTTATTTCCGTTTTAGTACCTATAACGCAATGGTCGGCGTGACTGACATTCCAGAGATTGCTACGTTGGTATTATGAACGCCTGAAAGACAACTTTTCTCTATGGGTTAATGGCGATAGCATCCTCTTTGAGTTTCTGAGTATAAAGTATTCCTCTATTCGGATCACCGGGGACTACTCAGGAGGATGTTGTCATCAAGGAAAAATAGCTAACTTTCCAGTGGTCACAATGTGAAATGTTAAATTCCTTAGTGGGATATGCACGGCTAGAGAATTTAAAAAGTGAAATGAATAGGTTGAAGTTAGATAAAGTGGGAATTAATGAAGTGCGATGGCATAATAAATAGCACTTCTCGTCAGCTGAGCTCACGGCTATAAAGAAAAAAAAATCAAATAGGGGTAACGCATGAGTAGTTCTAATAATGAACAAGAAAATAGGAAATCGGATCAGCTACGTATTACCGTAACTGAGGTAGACACGAAGCCAATATCCACTACAGCAGTACATGTTTATAAGCATATTACAAAGAGTGAAACAACGTATGATGAAACAGAAGAAATTATTCAAATAGTTAAGGGAGACGAAAACTTGAATGTGGTGGGTCATAATGCGAATACGGAGAGAAGCGAAAAGTGGTAGGAGAACTTGGACTGGGAGAAATGAATGAAAGGCAGCTGGTTTAAAAATGATGTAAGGAATTATATATGTGGAAGAGACCTGGAGACACTGCAAGGTGGCACATTGATTCTATAATGGTAA
This sequence comes from Schistocerca piceifrons, assembly GCF_021461385.2. Classification (NCBI taxonomy): domain Eukaryota; kingdom Metazoa; phylum Arthropoda; class Insecta; order Orthoptera; family Acrididae; genus Schistocerca; species Schistocerca piceifrons. The sequence continues at coordinate 101,436,781 of NC_060138.1, read as the reverse complement.
GACAGATTTTAAACTACAAAACATTCTCAGGGGCAGATGTGTGCTCTGACCATAATTTATTGATTACGAACTGCAGATTAAAACTGAAGAAATTAGAGAAAGGCAACAAATTAAGAGGATGAGACCTGGATAAATTGGAAGAACCAGAGATTGTTGAGTGCCTCAAAGGAAGCAACGATTGATGGAAAGAGGGGAAAAAAACACAGCAGAAAGCGAATGGATAGATTGTACAAAACAAAATAGTCAAGACAGCAAAGAGTCAAATACGCAAAGAGACAAGGCCGAATAGAAATCCTTGGATAGCCCACGAGATATTGAATTTAACTGGCGAAAGAAGAAAATGTAAAAATACAGTAAATAAAGTAACAGAAGAGAATACAGACATCTAAAAATAAGATTGAGCTTAAGTGCAAACTGGGTAAGTAGGTATTATAAGGGGACAAGTGCCAGGCATGGTGACATGTATGACTAGGGGAGACATAGATGACGCCTATAGAAAAATCAAAGGGACCTTTGGAGAAAAGAGAAGCAACTACACTGAACAGCTAAAGAAACTGGTACACCTACCTAATATCGTGTAAGGCCCCCGCGAGCACGCAGAAGCGCCGCAACACCGACGTGGCATGGACTCGACTAATGTCTGACGTAGTGATGGAGGGAACTTACACCATGAATACTGCAAGGCTGTCCATAAATCCGTAAGAATACTAGGAGTTGGAGATCTCTTCTGAACAGCACGTTGGAAGGCATACCAGATATGCTCAATAATGTTCATCACTGGGGAGCTTGGTGGCCAGCGGAAGAGTGTTGCTGGAGTCACTCTGCAGCAGTTCTGGACGTGTGGGGTGTCGCATTGTCCTGCTGGAATTGCCCACGTCCTTTGGAATGCACAAGGCACTTGAATTGATACAGGTGATCAGACAGGACGCTTACGTACGTGTCACCTGTCAGAGTCGTATCTAGACGTATCAAGGGTCCCATATCACTCCAGCTGCACAAGCTCCACACCATTACAGAGCGTCCACCAGCTTCAACAGTCCCCTGCAGGCATGCAGGGTCCATGGATTCATGAGGTTGTCTCCATACCCGTACACGTCCATCCGCTCGATACAATTTGAAACGAGATTCGTCCGACCAGGCAACATGTTCCAATGTCGGTGTTGACGGGCCCAGGCGAGGTGTAATGCTTTGTGTCGAGCAGTCATCAAAGGTACAGGAGTGGGCTTTCTGCTTAGAAAGCCTATATTGATGATGTTTCGTTGAATGGTTCGCGCGCTGACACTTGTTGATGGCCCAGCACTCAAATCTGCAGCAATTTGTAGGAGGGTTGCACTTCCGTTGAACGATTCTCTTGAGTCGCTGTTGGTCCCGTTCTTGCATGATCTTTTTCCGGCCGCAGCGTTGTCGGAGATTTCATGTTTTACCGGATTCCTGATATTCACAGTATATTCGTGGAATGGTCGTATTGGAAATCCCCCGCTTCATCGCTACCTCGGAGATTCCGTGTCCCATCTCTCGTGCGCCGACTATAACACCACGTTCAAACTCACTTAATTTTGATAACCTGCCACTGTAGCAGCAGTAACCGAGCTAACAACTGCGCCAGACACTTGTTGTCTTACATAGGCGCTGCCGACCGCAGTGCCGTGTTCTGCCTGTTTACATATCAATGTATTCGAATACGCAAGCCTATACCAGTTTCTTTGCCGCTTCAGTGTATATGAACATTGTGGAAAGTGAAGAGCAAGGAAAACATGGGGGATATTGTACTGCGAGAAGAATTTGACATAACACTGAAAAGAAATCAAGGCCCTTAAAGCAGATGACATTCTTTCAGAATCACTGATCCTTCGCAGAGCTAACCATGATAGAGCTATTCCACTTGGTGTGCAAGATATATGAGACTCCCGAAATACACTCGGACTTCAAGCATGTAATAATTCCATTTCCAAAAAGGCAGATTCTGACAGATGTGAATGTTGCCGAACTGTCAGGTCAATAAGCCGTAGTTGCTAGATACTGACGCAGATTACTTACAGGTGAATCGATAAACTAGTAGAGGCCAATTTTGGGAAGATCAGGCGTTTCGGAGAAATGTGAGCACATGTGACGCAGTACTGAGCCTGCGATTTATCTTAGAAGATTGGTTGAGGAAAGATAAGCCTCTGTCCGTAGCTTTGACGAAACCTTCTCGGCTTATCAGCCAAATTGTGGCTGCATTTTTAACTCATAATATCCTGCCTATGCTGATTAGACAGATGTTAGCATCGGGAATAAAGATGGCTACCAACAGCATCACTGTGTATACCCAGGAGGCTTTCACCATCTTGAAAAACGGGCTAAGTAAAATCAGAGACATTTCGGGAGGACGTTTTTAACGTCTCATAACTATGCAGCGATGATACGTAGTTTCACCTCAGTATCTTATGATGATTTCAGAAAATAGCTGACGGGGCACATAATATGTAGAACTTTGATTTAATGAATTATTCCTCAATACCAACGTCAATATTTTAGACCCCACTCTTTTATGAACTTTCTTTCTACAAGCTTAGCCGCGTGCAATTACTGAGGAGCTGACCCTCTGGACACAGCACTATGAAGACGCCAAATAGTAAGTGGATACTAAACCAGTACAGAACGGTAACCATCAAAGGCGGCGATAAAGCTAAATTAATGTTCCATTATTGACTGCCCTATTTAATTTTTGTTAAGAAACACTCTCTTTTTACCTTTTAAAGCACTGCTGTAGCAAAGATGATAATTTACATTTTTTACAGTAGATGCTTGTTACTAAATGAAGTAGATATATTTACTGTCTTTTGATCTGATGCCAGTTGTGCTTAAGTTCTTCCAAGAAGTTGACGGTCAGCTTTTATCATTGTTGTGGAAAGTGTCATATTAAATTGTCAATTTAATATGGGATAGTGGAATAAATATAGTAAGTTTTCGATGAGTCGGTGTCTTATGCTACAGCCTATTGTATAACACCACATTTCAGAAGTTCGTATTCTCTTCTTGTCTAAACTGCTTGTCGTCCACGTTTCATTTCCTTCAGACAAGTACATTGAGAAAATACCTCCTAATATCTAAGATTATATTCGATCTTAACAAATAGCTTTTTCTCAGAATGTCTTTTCTTTCTATTATCAGACTATTTTATATCTTCTCTACTTCAGCCATCGACAGTTATTTTCCTATCCAAAAAGAAAAACTCACCGACTACTTTCATTGCCCTACTTTCTAATCTAATTGTATCAGCATCACATGAATTAACTCTATTACATCACATTACCGTTGTTTCATTTTTGTTGATATTCATCTCATAATCTACTTCTAAGACTATATCCATTCCATTTAACTAATCTCGTAAGTCCTTAAGTGTCTATGGCAGTGTTGGAATGTCACCGGTGAGCCTCAAAGTTTGTATTTCTTCTCCCAGAACTTTAATTCCGTTTCGAATTTTTTCTTGGTTTCTTTTACCGTGTACAGACTGTATAACATTGGGGAGAAGCTACAACTTGGTCTCACTTCCTTCTCAACTATTGCATCCCTTTCGTGTTCATCGACTCCTATAACTGCAGCTTGGTTTCTGTACAAGTTGTAAATAAAATTTCGCTCAGTATTTTATTCCTGCTACCTTGAGAATTTCAAAGAGTGCGGACCCGTCATCATTGTCAAAAGTTTTCTTTAAATCTACAGGCGCTACAAAACATATAGATTTGCCTTGCTTCAACTCATCTTCTGAAATACATGGTAGGGTCAGTATTACCTCGCGTACTGCTTGATTTCTCTGGGACCTAATCTGATCTTACCGTGGCCGGCTTCTATCAGCTTTTTCATTCTTTTGTAAATAATGTGTCACTATTTTACAACCATGTTGTATTAACGTTCACACCAGTTAGCATGTCGCTTCTTTGGAATTGGAACTATCATATTCTTTATGAAGTCTGAAAGCGTTTTGCCCGTCTAATATATTTTGCATGCAAGGCTGAATAGTTTTGTACGGAGGTTCTGCCAAGGATCTAACATATCTCGTGTGCAATGTTGAATAGTTTAGCAAGGAGGTTCTGCCAGGGATCTCAATTACTACGAAAGAATGTCGCCTACTGGAGATGGCAGTTTAGGTCTTTCAGAGTTCTGTCAATTCCTCTTGCGGTTGTGAACATTTTACTGTAATATTTCTTTTTGTTTTTTCTTTTTTCACAGCAAAGAGAATTGCAACAGTGCAAGTTTCCGTTCCTTTCTGTATACGTTCTGTAACTGCCGTCTACGGAACTGTTATTCTTATGCTATGTGCTTAGAATATTTCTAAGTGCATAAAATGGTATATTAATGTAAAATTGTAATTTCGATTGAAAGATTAAAACATTGTTCTCTATGCAATTTCTGCCAGAAAAATCAGCTTTGGAAATGAGTTTGGGGAGGATAGCAGAGACTGATTGTTGTCGTGCTTGAGCGAGAGAATGTCGTCTTTCTAGCATATGTATTTAAGAGTGTGTTTTTGGTGTACAACACGGACCTTTCGATACACATTGCAGACTTTGAACTTAGAAGACACACAATTAATGCGTTTACCGTGTGGACCATCATCTCACAAAGTAAGCTTCAGAACTGCCATGTCCACGTAGGGAAGTAACGTGTTGGCTGAGTGGACGGTTTTCGCTGTGTGGCATGGAATGGATGTGCGCATCAAAGGAATTTTGTTATAAACTACTATTTCAGAAAATATTAATCCGAAAGCTAAGATGTTCGAACAGTGGAGTAACGTTTCTGGTGGCTTTGCTGCTTTCGAGGTATAGCGTATCATACAGTGAAAGCTATAAAAACGGAAGAATGAAGAGGCAAGTTTATCACGTTGACTGTTTTCAGTGCACTGGGCGGACTGTGCAGTTTAATCACAAAATACACCCCTGGAAATTGAAATAAGAACACCGTGAATTCATTGTCCCAGGAAGGGGAAACTTTATTGACACATTCCTGGGGTCAGATACATCACATGATCACACTGACAGAACCACAGGCACATAGACACAGGCAACAGAGCATGCACAATGTCGGCACTAGTACAGTGTATATCCACCTTTCGCAGCAATGCAGGCTGCTATTCTCCCATGGAGACGATCGTAGAGATGCTGGATGTAGTCCTGTGGAACGGCTTGCCATGCCATTTCCACCTGGCGCCTCAGTTGGACCAGCGTTCGTGCTGGACGTGCAGACCGCGTGAGACGACGCTTCATCCAGTCCCAAACATGCTCAATGGGGGACAGATCCGGAGATCTTGCTGGCCAGGGTAGTTGACTTACACCTTCTAGAGCACGTTGGGTGGCACGGGATACATGCGGACGTGCATTGTCCTGTTGGAACAGCAAGTTCCCTTGCCGGTCTAGGAATGGTAGAACGATGGGTTCGATGACGGTTTGGATGTACCGTGCACTATTCAGTGTCCCCTCGACGATCACCAGTGGTGTACGGCCAGTGTAGGAGATCGCTCCCCACACCATGATGCCGGGTGTTGGCCCTGTGTGCCTCGGTCGTATGCAGTCCTGATTGTGGCGCTCACCTGCACGGCGCCAAACACGCATACGACCATCATTGGCACCAAGGCAGAAGCGACTCTCATCGCTGAAGACGACACGTCTCCATTCGTCCCTCCATTCACGCCCGTCGCGACACCACTGGAGGCGGGCTGCACGATGTTGGGGCGTGAGTGGAAGACGGCCTAACGGTGTGCGGGACCGTAGCCCAGCTTCATGGAGACGGTTGCGAATGGTCCTCGCCGATACCCCAGGAGCAACAGTGTCCCTAATTTGCTGGGAAGTGGCGGTGCGGTCCCCTACGGCACTGCGTAGGATCCTACGGTCTTGGCGTGCATCCGTGCGTCGCTGCGGTCCGCTCCCAGGTCGACGGGCACGTGCACCTTCCGCCGACCACTGGCGACAACATCGATGTACTGTGGAGACCTCACGCCCCACGTGTTGAGCAATTCGGCGGTACGTCCACCCGGCCTCCCGCATGCCCACTATACGCCCTCGCTCAAAGTCCGTCAACTGCACATACGGTTCACGTCCACGCTGTCGCGGCATGCTACCAGTGTTAAAGACTGCGATGGAGCTCCGTATGCCACGGCAAACTGGCTGACACTGACGGCGGCGGTGCACAAATGCTGCGCAGCTAGCGCCATTCGACGGCCAACACCGCGGTTCCTGGTGTGTCCGCTGTGCCGTGCGTGTGATCATTGCTTGTACAGCCCTCTCGCAGTGTCCGGAGCAAGTATGGCGGGTCTGACACACCGGTGTCAATGTGTTCTTTTTTCCATTTCCAGGAGTGTATATACTTCCTGCCATGGACTAATATTTCACAAAATAACAGTCTGAAAGCTATCCAGTTTGTACAGTGGAGTGACATGTTCAGCAAATGATTCGTTTTTGATGTGCAACGCAGACTATGAACTACAAATGTACTGCAGTGGATCTTGCCATAAACTAATATCTGAGAAAATAATATAAAATTATAAGATTCGAAGAGTGGTGAGAAGTGTTCAATAAGAGCAGTAACGTTGCTAAACATCAGGTTTTTCTCGGTGAAGCACGTTTGCTCCACATCGCCGGCTACAGATATTTCAAACAACGAGGGAAGGGTAGTTTCTAGTGCATTGCTATACAGGTGGATGACAATTCCAGGAGCTGTATTTCATACGAGTTGCACTAAAACGGTTTATAGACGGCGTGGGATGAGGGGATGTTATTTCTTACAGCTGTCTTACAGTGTCTTAAGTAACAAACAAACAATTTTTTGGCAGAAGTTACTTTTATGACTTGTTGTTGTTGTTACCAATCTCACGTATATTAAATCCCAGGCATATCATATGATACTTTCAGTAATTTGAAAACATTAAGTGAAATTAATTTATTTTATTAAATTATCTTTTATAGCAAAATGTTATGATTTTGAGAATACTATGCCTTTTGAACTCGTTTTTGTAGCATTGATCTACACATTCACTTAAATAGATATAGTTTTTTTATTTTGTATTCTCTCCATCTTCTACTACATATAGCCTAATAGTTTTTTGGCAGTGTTTGCGAGTGTTGCTTCATTCTTTTGCAAGTTTACCCATACTGCCCTCCGAATTACGAGTTTTTTAATGCAATGTGCAATGAAATACGAGCGTCATATATCGTTCGCCATGAAGCCAGTTGACATCGAAAAATCAGGAACGAGTGAATGGATTTTCATTGATGAAGCATTTAGACAGCATGAAAGTTTTAAATTTGACAAATGAGTGTTGGGTGAGGTTTGTCTACGTAATAGAATTCGTCTTACTATGATATTTTACGGCCATTGTGGAGCCTTGCTTACTTGTTTGTTTCAGTCTCAGTGAATTCTGGGAACAGTCAAAATTTTATGTTTTTTACTTGTTCCAATATTATGTACTATGTCATGTAATTAGAAACGTGTCAAGTTTCCACCTCTTCCTTATGTTTTTGGATCAAATTCTGCTTTAATTGGAAAGAACAGTTATTCCTGTAGAAGTAATTTTAGGGTAAATTTCTGTTTCGTCATATAGTTTCATATCTTCCATCTCATATGCATTTACATTGAGGCAACAGAAGTCATGGGTAGTGATATGCACACGTACAGATGGCGGCAGTATCGCGTACACGAGGTATGAAAGGGCAGTGCATTGGCTTTCATTTATACTCAGATAATTGATGTGAAAAGTTTCCAACGTGATTACGTCCACACGACGGGAATTAACACACTTTTAATGCGGAATGGTAGTTGGAGCTCATGGGACATTCCATTTCGGAAATCGTTACGGAATTCGGTATTCTGAGGTCCTCAATGTAAAAGACTGCGCCGAGAATACCAAATTTAAAGCATTGCCCCTCACCACGGACAACGCAGTGGCCGTCGGCCTTCACTTAACGATCCAGAGCAGCGGCGTTTGCGTAGACTTGTCAGTGCCAAGCGACGGTGTATGGGGTAGCTGCAGAAACCAATGTGGGACGTAGGACGAACGTATTCATTAGGACAGTGCGGGGAAATCTGGTGTTAATCGGCTGTGGCAGCAGATGACGGACTCGAGTGCTTGTTCTAACAGCACGACATCGCCATTCGCCTGCAACGCCTCGCTTGGGCTCGTGACCATATCGGCTGGACCCTAAACGACTGGCCTGGTCAGATGAGTCTCGACTTTAGTAGCTAAGAGCTGATGATAAGGTTCGAGAGTGACGCAAGTCCCACGAAGCCACGGACACAACTTGTCAACAACGCAGTGTGCAAGCTGGTGGTAGCTCTATAATGGTGTGGGCTGTGTTTGTACGGAATGGACTGAGTCCTCTGGTTCAACTGACCCGATTACTGAATGGAAATGGTTGTGTTCAGTTACTGGTAGAACATCTGCAACCATTAATGGACTTCATGTTCCCAAACAACTATGGACTTTTTATGGATGACAGCTGTAGCTGCCCTTTTTCTGTTTTCGCTTTTTCGTCTAATAGGAGAAAGTTTGATTTTATGTTTTACACATTGACTGTCATTGAAAGGTTTTACTTTTATTTAATATTGTCCCGGCTAAGTATCAGTTTAATTACTTTTAAAACCCAATGTTAAACGTGGGTGACTACACGTACAGTCTTCCCAACTCTGAGGGAAAAAATCTTTAGTAGCTTTACTACCAATGTTTACAGACGACGATACTTTAACCTTTTGTTCAATTGTTTTAGTTACGAATCGCTAGTTTGTTCTTGGCATAGATCACGTAACCTTAACGTTTATTAATCTAAGTTAAATTAATGTTCAAGATTTGTATTATGTTTCAAATTATCAACGTCAGTTTATTGACTAGAATTATTAATAAATAGGTTCACTCATACGATCTCATTCAAAGACGTTTTTGAATTAGATCTCTAAGTAGGATTCCCGCTAGCATCAGAGATGTTAGATAATATCCTGTCACTTTCGGTAAATAAGTTATTTCTATTTAATATCCGCAAACTGTCATTAACTGTGATGACTAGTCGCGTAAAGTTAAAGTTTCTCACTATCACAATTCAAAGTCCGAATCCGGTTAAAATTCTCAATTCAGTAAAGCGTTTAAATATTCACACGAATTGGCATTAAAGCCAAAGAGATTACTATTCACCTTCCCGTTTATCTAATCTAATAAATGTCCAAATTAAAGTCTTGAATTGACAATCCTCAAAAACAATCTCGTCACGATCTATTCTTGATCCCCGTTTAAAAAAGTCCCAATTGTTGTTCTCTAAAGCTGTACGTCCTAAATAACTTCAGAACTAGAACAGACTAGAGAATGGAGTATCGTAATTACGACGTATGGCTATTTATACTTTAATAAACACTGTCTTTGGTGTCCCAGACCTACGTTCTGTGACAATAATATTGATTTTCTTACGTATTGGAACAACTAATAGTTTAATATTTTCTACTGTTTTTCCCCCTTCCCATGTTTCTAAAATTTACAATTAAATTTTTCTTTTCTTTTCTTTTGCTTTCTATACTAGATATTTCCCTCTATTTGTTTTTTATTTATTTTTCGTAATTACTACTTGTGGAGGGACTTGGGTCATTTTGTGAATTGATATTTTAAGGAAATGGGAGCTAATTTGGGAGCTATTTTTGTTTATTCAACACCGAGAGGCGTTGTAGGTGTTACACAGTGCGCCATGTCATTGGGCCAAAGTTGTTCACAATTGGTTTGAAGAACATTGTGGACAGTTAGAGCGAATGATTTGGCCACCCTGATCGCCCGACAAGAATTCCATCGAACATTTATGGCACATAATTGAGAGGTCAGTTTGTGCACAAAAACCTGCACGGGCAACACATTCGCAATTCTGGACGGCAGTAGTGGCAGCAAGGTTCATTATTTCTTCAGGGGACTTGCAACGACTTGTCGAGCGAGACCTTGCCATGTCGAGCTGCTGCACTATGCCGGTGAAAGGATGATATTACTAGGTGTCCCGCGACTTTTGTTCGTATAATTCTTCGCCAGATTCTGTACCATTTTCATGACACTCATTAATGTTATTCGCTGCAAGATAGGTAATTTACGAAGGCCGCTCTGGCCGAAGCATAGCTGTAAATGTGCAAGGGACTGTGAAGAGTGTGAGCTTTCATCCTGAGGAGAGCTGCGCACCTGTGTGAACCTGTAGAGCGCGGTGCCGAAGGCGAGCCTGCGGGCGCGCGTGGCGGCGTTGCGGCCGCCGGGGTCTGCGTGTGCGCGGCGAGCGGCCGCCAGCCGCGCCAGTAGAGCGTTGAAGCTGCCGCGGTCCAGCACGTACGACACCACCTGCACACAGCAAGCTGTCACTGGCTGTCCCAGCACTCTCGGTCATTCTTATATCTAGTCTACTCGCTAAGAATATAGCCTGTGCGTATCAACGTATCTTCCACATACTCGTTATATCTACATCTACAGGGTGTTACAAAAAGGTACGGCCAAACTTTCAGGAAACATTCCTCACACACAAAGAAAGAAAATATGTTATGTGGACATGTGTCCGGAAACGCTTACTTTCCATGTTAGAGCTCATTTTATTACTTCACTTCAAATCACATTAATCATGGAATGGAAACACACAGCAACAGAACGTACCAGCGTGACTTCAAACACTTTGTTACAGGAAATGTTAAAAATGTCCTCCGTTAGCGAGGATACATGCAGCCACCCTCCTTCGCATGGAGTTCCTGATGCGCTGATGCAGCCCTGGAGAATGGCGTATTGTATCACAGCCGTCCACAATACGAGCACGAAGAGTCTCCACATTTGGTACAGGGGTTGCGTAGACAAGAGCTTTCAAATGCCCCCATAAACGAAAGTCGAGAGGGTTGAGGTCAGGAGAGCGTGGAGGCCATGGAATTGGTCCGCCTCTACCAATCTATCGGTCACCGAATCTGTTGTTGAGAAGCGTACGAACATTTCGACTGAAATGTGCAGGAGCTCCATCGTGCATGAACCACATGTTGTGTCGTACTTGTAAAGGCACATGTTCTAGCAGCACAGGTAGAGTATCCCGTATGAAATCATGATAACGTGCTCCATTGAGGGTAGGTGGAAGAACATGGGGCCCAATCAAGACATCACCAACAATGCCTGCCCAAACGTTCACAGAAAATCTGTGTTGATGACGTGATTGCACAATTGCGTGTGGATTTTCGTCAGCCCACACGTATTGATTGTGAAAATTTACAATCTGATCACGTTGGAATGAAGCCTCATCCGTAAAGAGAACATTTGCACTGAAATGAGGATTGACACATTGTTGGATGAACCATTCGCAGAAGCGTACCCGTGGAGGCCAATCACCTACTGATAGTGCCTGCACACGCTGTACATGGTACGGAAACAACTGGTTCTCCCGTAGCACTCTCCATACAGTGACGTGGTCAACGTAACTTCTCTGACGCTGACATTAGGGTTATCGTCAACTGCACGAAGAATTGCCTCGTCCATTGCAGGTGTCCTCGTCGTTCTAGGTCTTCCCCAGTCGCGAGTCATAGGCTGGAATGTTCCGTGCTCCCTAAGACGCCGATCAATTGCTTCGAACGTCTTCCTGTCGGGACACCTTCGTTCTGGAAATCTGTCTCGATACAAACGTACCGCGCCACGGCTATTGCCCCGTGCTAATCCATACATCAAATGGGCATCTGCCAACTCCGCATTTGTAAACATTGCACTGACTGCAAAACCACGTTCGTGATGAACACTAACCTGTTGATGGTACGTACTGATGTGCTTGATGCTAGTGCTGTAGAGCAATGAGTTACATGTCAACACAAGCACCGAAGTCAACATCACCTTCCTTCAATTGGGCCAACTGGCGATGAATCGAGGAAGTACAGTACATACTGACGAAACCAAAATGAGCTCTAACATGGAAATTAAGCGTTTCCGGACACATGTCCACATAACACCTTTTCTTTATTTGTGTGTGAGGAATGTGTCCTGAAAGTTTGACCGTACCTTTTTGTAACACCCTGTATACTTTCTATAGGGTACTATTTGTTATTTATTTATTTACAGGTCTAGTTCCCTAGGAGCAAATTGAGGAGCGTGTCAGTACATGAAATTACAACATTAAAGTAATACCAGATAAAATAAATTGTTTGTTGTTGTTGTTGTTGTGGTCTTCACTCCTGAGACTGGTTTGCTGCAGCTCTCCATGCTATTCTATCTTGTGCAAGCTTCTTCATCCCCCAGTACCTACTGCAACCTACATTCTTTTGTATCTGTTTAGTGTATTCATCTCTTGGTCTCCATCTACGATTTTTACCCTCCACGCTGCCCTCCAATACCAAATTGGTGATCCCTTGATGCCTCAGAACACGTCCTACCAACCGATCCCTTCTTCTAGTCAAGTTCTGCCACAAACTTCTCCCCAATCCTATTCAATACTTCCTCATTAGTTATATGATCTACCCATCTAATCTTCAGCATTCTTTTGTAGCACCACATTTCGAAAGCTTCTATTCTCTTCTTGTCCAAACTACACTCCTGGAAATTGAAATAAGAACACCGTGAATTCATTGTCCCAGGAACGGGAAACTTTATTGACACATTCCTGGGGTCAGATACATCACATGATCACACTGACAGAACCACAGGCACATAGACACAGGCAACAGAGCATGCACAATGTCGGCACTAGTACAGTGTATATCCACCTTTCGCAGCAATGCAGGCTGCTATTCCCCCATGGAGACGATCGTAGGGATGCTGGATGTAGTCCTGTGGAACGGCTTGCCATGCCATTTCCACCTGGCGCCTCAGTTGGACCAGCGTTCGTGCTGGACGTGCAGACCGCGTGAGACGACGCTTCATCCAGTCCCAAACATGCTCAATGGGAGCCAGATCCGGAGATCTTGCTGGCCAGGGTAGTTGACTTACACCTTCTAGAGCACGTTGGCTGGCACGGGATACATGCGGACGTGCATTGTCCTGTTGGAACAGCAAGTTCCCTTGCCGGTCTAGGAATGGTAGAACGATGGGTTCGATGACGGTTTGGATGTACCGTGCACTATTCAGTGTCCCCTCGACGATCACCAGTGGTGTACGGCCAGTGTAGGAGATCGCTCCCCACACCATGATGCCGGGTGTTGGCCCTGTGTGCCTCGGTCGTATGCAGTCCTGATTGTGGCGCTCACCTGCACGGCGCCAAACACGCATACGACCATCATTGGCACCAAGGCAGAAGCGACTCTCATCGCTGAAGACGACACGTCTCCATTCGTCCCTCCATTCACGCCTGTCGCGACACCACTGGAGGCGGGCTGCACGATGTTGGGGCGTGAGCGGAAGACGGCCTAACGGTGTGCGGGACCGTAGCCCAGCTTCATGGAGACGGTTGCGAATGGTCCTCGCCGATACCCCAGGAGCAACAGTGTCCCTAATTTGCTGGAAAGTGGCGTTGCGGTCCCCTACGGCACTGCGTAGGATCCTACGGTCTTGGCGTGCATCCGTGCGTCGCTGCGGTCCGGTCCCAGGTCGACGGGCACGTGCACCTTCCGCCGACCACTGGCGACAACATCGATGTACTGTGGAGACCTCACGCCCCACGTGTTGAGCAATTCGGCGGTACGTCCACCCGGCCTCCCGCATGCCCACTATATGCCCTCGCTCAAAGTCCGTCAACTGCACATACGGTTCACGTCCACGCTGTCGCGGCATGCTACCAGTGTTAAAGACTGCGATGGAGCTCCGTATGCCACGGCAAACTGGCTGACACTGACGGTGGCGGTGCACAAATGCTGCGCAGCTAGCGCCATTCGACGGCCAACACCGCGGTTCCTGGTGTGTCCGCTGTGCCGTGCGTGTGATCATTGCCTGTACAACCCTCTCGCAGTGTCCGGAGCAAGTATGGTGGGTCTGACACACCGGTGTCAATGTGTTCTTTTTTCCATTTCCAGGAGTGTAGTTATCGTCCATGTTCGTCTTCCATACATGGCTACACTCCATACAAATACTTTCAGAAACGACTTCCTGACACTTAAATCTATACTCGATGTTAACAAATTTCTCTTCTTCAGAAATGCTTTCCTTGCCATTGCCAGTCTACATTTTATATCCACTCTACTTCGACCATCATCAATTATTTTGCTCCCCAAATAGCAAATCTCCTTTACTACTTTAAGTGTCTCATTTCGTAATCTAATTCCCTCACCATCACGTGACTTAATTCGACTACATTCCATTATCCTCGTTTTGCTTTTGTTGATGTTCATCTTATACCCTCCTTTCAAGACACTGTCCATTCCGTACAACTGCTCTTCCAAGTCCTTTCCTGTCTCTGACAAAATTACAATGTCATCGGTGAACCTCAAAGTTTTTATTTCTTCTCCATGGATTTTAATACCTACTCCGAATTTTTCTTTTGTTTCCTTTACTGCTTGCTCAATATACAGAATGAACAGTATTGGGGAGAGGCTACAGCCCTGTCTCACTCCCTTCCCAACCACTGCTTCCCTTTCATGTCACACGACTCTTATAACTGCCATTTGCTTTGTGTACTAATTGTAAATAGCCTTTTGCTCCCTGTATTTTACCCCTGCCACCTTCAGAATTTGAAAAAGAGTATTCCAGTCAACATTGTCAAAAGCGTTCGCTAAGTCTACAAATGCTAGAAACGTAGGTTTGTATCCATGGCTTTGCCTACATACACGCATGTCAAATATAATACACATATATTTAACATATTTCACACGTATTTGTACATATATTTCACTTGTATCTCTGGTGTATTTCACCCAGCCATTTTAATATCACGCACCTCTATGTTTATTACGCCGTATCTACTTGAATATGTACTGTGAAAAATTTAATTTTGGAGGTACATCCAGTGGTATATGGAGGAGAAGTAGAACGTACATACATACATATATACATGCATGCATGCATATACAGGATGAATCACCTAAAATTTGCGCCGCAAATATTGCGGAAATGCAAAATGCTATTGATGTGCGGTTTTCACAGAGAGACTCGTAATGTTAGGCAACAAGCATATTGTAATCATACTTACAAAATGTATTTTTTGTGTAAACATACACTTTTTAAATGGAACAGTGCCTATTGACACCAAAAAACGAAAAGTAGAATTGATTATAATGCCAGTGGTGTCTGTTGGAGGAGTAGTGCGAGTCGTTTACGAGATATCGTATTTTGAAGTTTTCGCACTGACAATAGTTTGTGCCAATTAGTCTGCATAGTTGCTAGGTACAATGTTGTTATGTTTGCTTACAGTGTGCTTGTGTGCTCCTTGAGCGCACTGCGACTTGCCAGTCAGGTAATGTGTGTCATCTGAAGCAGTAGGCTCTGAGTGGACGACGGGATTTGCCAGTGCACTAAAAGCGGACGTGTTCATGGCGTATGGAGAGTGTTGGAAGAAAGCAGTTCGTTCTTGTACGGTGTATGAGGCAAGATATCCCATTAGACGTCAACCATCTCGGCACTTATTTATTTACATCTTTAACCAATTACGTGAAAGTGGTGGTGTAACACGACAGTGTAACAGAAGGAAGCAGGTGACGACAGAAGAGAGGGAAATTAATGTTCTTGCTGCTGTTGCAGTTGATCCGCACGTAAGTTACCACGCTATCGCACGAGGAAGTGGCTTGAGCCAGGCAAATGTTCTAGGCATTCTCTATCGACATAGATGCCATGCCTACCACATCTTTCTCCATCAAGAGCTGCATGAAAACAATTATGAGAATCGTGTTAACTTCTGTACATGAGCATTAAGACAGGACACACCAGATGTATCATGTCTCTTGTTTAGTGACGAAGCCACATTTACCAGTCGTGGGCGGGTAAACAGCCGAAACATGCACTGTTGGTCTATTGACAATCCCCGCTGTCTTCCTCAGGTGGAACGTCAGCACCCACGAAGTATAAACGTGTGATGTGGGCTAGAGAACCATCAGCTCGTAGAATCGTTTTTCATAGACGAAATACTGAACGCGCACAAGTATCGCAGCTTCCTAGCAGACCATCTTCCACGGATGCTAGGAGACGTTCCACGGTAAACCAGGAGGAACCTGTGGTACCAAAATAATGTCTGTCCAGCCCATAGTGCACGAAGTAGTACACCGTGTCTTCACGAACTTTTCCCAAATTGTTGGTTTGGACGCAGACGTCCCCCGGATTTGACACCTTTAGACTTTTTTCTGTGGGAAAATCTGAATGACGTTTTCTACAGGTACATATCAACTACACCCGATGATATGCACACGTACTGCTGCGGCCTCCTTGGGCATCTCTGCCGAAATGCTAGCACCTGTGCAGCAGTCGTTCCATACCAGACTGGAAGCGAAGCGTGTATTGCCACTGCTGGTGTGACGGTGAATTGTCTCGTTACGAGTCAGAATCCACATAACTACACTCATGCTCGTAAATTAAAGATAATGCTGATACACGGTGAAACGACGCTCTGGTGGGCGGTTTGCGGGTTTAAATCACCTCTGGGTATGACCATGTGGTGCATCTGTCCTGCGGTCGTCGCACAGTGGCGATGGCGGCAGTCCACATACGCAGAGGTGTGTTGGTACATGTCAGAGTACGGTGCAGTAAGTAAGTGTGCAGACGTTTTCAGACGTGCTAATGGTGACTGTGTGTTGAAAATGGCTCAAAGAACACATATTGATGACGCTGCGAGGGGTAGAACACTAGGGCGACTGGGGGCTGGTCAAACACAGTAGGTCGCAGCATGGGCCCTCCGTGCGCCACAAAGTGTGATCTCAAGATTATGGTAATGATTCCAGCAGACAGGAAACGTGTCCAGGTGCTACAGTACGGGACGTCCACAGTGTACAGCACCACAAGAAGACCGATATCTCACCATCAGTGCCAGCAGACGCCCACGGAGTACTGCAGGTAGCCTTGCTCGGGACCTTACCACAGCCACTGGAACAGTTGTCTCCAGAAACACAGTCTACAGACGACTGAACAGACATGGTCTATTCGCCCGGAGACGTGCAAGGTGCATTCCACTGACCCCTGGTCACAGGAGAGCCCGTAAATCCTGGTGTCAAGAACATAGTACATGATCATTGGAACAGTGGTCCGAGGTTCTGTTCACGGACGATTCCAGGTATAGTCTGAACAGTGATTCTCGCCGGATTTTCATCTCGCGTGAACCAGGAACCAGATACCAACCCCTTAATGTCCTTGAAAGGGACGTGTATGGAGGTTGTGATTTGATGGCGTGGGGTGGGATTATGATTGGTGCGCGTACACCCCTGCATGTGTTTGACAGAGGGACTGTAACAGGTCAGGTGTATCGGGACGTCATTTTGCGCCAGTATGTCCGCCTTTACAGGGGTGGAGTGGGTCCCACCTTCCTCCTGATGGATGATAACGCTCGGTCCCACCGAGCTGCCATCGTGGAGAAGTACCTTGAAACAGAAGATATCAGGTGAATGGAGTGAACTGCCTGTTCTCCAGACCTAAACCCCATCGACCACGTCTGGAATGCCCTCGGTCTATGTATCGCTGCACGTCTTCAAACCCCTACGACACTTCAGGAGCTCCGACAGGCACTGGAGCAAGAATGGGAAGGTATACCCCAGCAGCTGCTCGACCACTTGATGCAGAGTATGCCAACCCGTTGTGTGGCCTGTGTACGTGTGCATGGTGATCATATCTCATATTGATGTCGGGGTACATGCTCAGGAAACAGTGACGTTTTCTAGCAGATGTGTTTCTGGACGATTTTCTCAACTTATCACCAATACCGTGGACTTACATATCTGTGTCGTGTGCGTTCCCTATGTGCCTATGCTATTAGCGCCAATTTTGTATAGTGCCACGTTGTGTGTTACCACATTCTGCAATTATCCTTAATATATGAGCATGAGTGTAGTTGCACACGTGTTGTGCTTTAGTATGTGCTACGACAGGTATTGTACAAGTGTCGGTTTATGAACTTTTCAAAATACGATATCCCGTAAACGACTTGCACTAGAATTCTGCTACACCATTGACATTCTAATTTACTCTACGTTTAGTTTGTTAATGGCAATAGACATTGTTCCATTTAAAGAAGTCTATGTCTGAACAAAAAAATTCACATTCTAATACTATTACATCATGTTGACTGGGTAACGAAACGAGCAGCTGACTACCAATCCATTCTGTGAAAACCGCACGTCAATAGAACTTTCTCTGTACCCGCAATATTTGCGGTGCAAGTTTTATGCGATTCGCTGTGCATACGTACATCCATTTTTTATTATGTATGGATGTGATTGGCAGCTAAATGCCGATCCATAAACGTCAGCTAACGCTAAGAGCCTATTAAGAGGGTAGTTCTCTTACTCATTATCAAGAATTATTGTTCGCCCCCGGTAACTGAGTGGTCAGCGCGACAGAATGTCAACCCAAAGGGCACGTGTTCGATTCACGGGTGGGTCGCAGTTTTTCTCTGCTCAGGAACTGCGTGTTGTGTTGTTCTGATCATCATAATTTCATTCCCACCGACGCGCAAGTCACCGAAGTGGCGTCAACTCGAAAGACTTGCACCCCGGCGAACGGTCTACGCGACGGGAGGCCCTAGCCGCACGACATTTACATTTTTTACATAAAAAATTGTTACACAGCCAGTAATATTTTAAGATGTGCTTAATTTTAATTGACGTTGGTGAATTTCGGTTGTGAGCTAAGCAAAGTTGAAGCTTACCTCAAGTAGCGCGGCCGCTGCCAGACTAGCGGATGTGAGAGTGGGGATGTTTTATTATTAGTCTTCCAGTGCTGACAACTCGTGGGCGTGGGTGCCTTGCACCGATCGGCAGGAGAAGTGTAAAATTCAAACGGAAGTAACATGGATTTGTCTACTGCCTTAAAGAGACGGTGACCTTCACATACATTTCGTAGTTGTACCAAGGAATTTGAAATAAAATTAGGGATGCTGTAATACAACACAAAGAGTAAAAGAAAAATGACATTCAAAACACTTAGTAAACATTTATGATCATGCCTCTAATTGTACAATGCATTTAAATTTAGGCCTAAGTGCAGTTACTGTTATTTATCAGTTACTCATTCGCTCACACAGGCAACACAACCCTTAGTCAGGAAACTACAGTGCCATAACACTGGTATCGTTGTAGATGGCAACAACAGGAAGCAGAGAATAGTAAAGACGAAGTGTTCTGAACGATGCAGACTTTTAACGACCAATGCTGGGGGCCGCCGACCAACAGACTTTTAACGACCAATGCTGGGGGCCGCCGACCAACTTGTCGCACCCTTACTATAGCTAGACTAATTTGACCTCACAACATACTAGATTACGTACGCTACCAATTAACAATAAGGTCGGTACATACGCAGTCCGAGGTAGCGGCTCACAATGTCAGCACTTGCTCTAGAGCAAAAAAAAAATAATTGACGACTACCGCTCACTGCCCTACAGTTTCATCACGTACCATTGAAAATATTACTCATTCTTTATCTTACCAGCCCATCTACTTTTCAACATTCTTCTGAGGCACCAAACGTAAAACAATTTGGCTCTCTTCTGTTCTGGTTTCCCCCACAGTCCATTACTGATTTCCGTAGAATGCTGAACTCCAAATTTACATTCGCAGAAATATCTTCCTCAAATTAAGGTCGACGATTCATATGAGTGACTTCCTTCGTCCAGGAGAGCCTTCATTGCCTGAGGTCGTCTACTTTTTATGTCCTCCTCGCTTTGTCCGTGATAAGTCATTTTGCTTGCAAGGTAGCAGAATTCTGTCACTTCGTCTGATTCGTGATCCCCAATTTTATTTTTAAGTGTATCGCTAATCTAATTTCTGCTACTCGTTATTACTTTCGTATTTCTTCAGTTTACTGTCAGTCCATATTCTGTAGTCAGTAGACAATTCCATTCAACACGTCCAATAAAGCTTCTTCGCTTTTAGTGAGGTTAGCAATGTCATCAGAGAAACTTATCATTGGTCTTCATTAACTCTGAATTTCAGTCCAATTCCTGATTTTTTTCCTATTTCTGTCATTGCTTCTTCGATGTACAATACGGATGAAGTACTACACCCCTGTCTTATACCGATTCTCATCTCAACATTTTGTTCTTTGCATTCTCTACTTATTTTTTCCTCCTGTTTCTTGTACATACTGTTTATTGCCGGTCATTCCCAATAGCTTACACCTATTTTTGTGAGAATTTTAAACATTTTCTTCTATTTTATGTTGTGGAATGCTTTTTCTGGGTGGAAAAACTTGATTTTTCTGAAGTCTTGCTTCCATTATCAAGCACAACCTCATAACTGACTCTCTTGTGCCTGTACCTTTCCTAAGTCCTAACTGATCGTCATCTAGCAGGACCGCCATTTTCTTTTCCATTCTTATGGATGTTATTTTTGTCAGAAACTTGGACGTATGACCTGTCAGTCCGATAGTTTTTGCACTTATCTGTCTTTGCTACTACGGACTGAATGGCTGACTTTTTTTTTTTCAGAAGTCTGATGGTATGTCTCAAGTTTCATAGATTCTGCGCTCTTTAATACTCGTTTAGTTGCGACTTCCTCCAATGGTCTCAAAAATTCCGAAGCCATATTACCAATTTATTCCACCTTATGTTACCTCACCTCCCCCCATGAACCATGGACCTTGCCGTTGGTGGGGAGGCTTGCGTGCCTCAGCGATACAGATGGCCGTACCGTAGGTGCAACCACAACTGAGGGGTATCTGTTGAGAGGCCAGACAAACATGTGGTTCCTGAAGAGGGGCAGCAGCCTTTTCAGTAGTTGCAGGGGCAACAGTCTGGATGATTGACTGATCTGGCCTTGTAACATTAACCAAAACGGCCTTGCTGTGCTGGTACTGCGAACGGCTGAAAGCAAGGGGAAACTACAGCCGTAATTTTTCCCGACGACATGCAGCTTTACTGTATGATTAAATGATGATGACGTCCTCTTGGGTAAAATATTCCGGAGGTAAAATAGTCCCCCATTCGGATCTCCGGGCGGGGACTACTCAAGAGGGCGTCGTTAGCAGGAGAAAGAAAACTGGCGTTCTACGGATCGGAGCGTGGAATGTCAGATCCCTTAATCGGGCAGGTAGGTTAGAAAATTTAAAAAGGGAAATGGATAGGTTACAGTTAGATATAGTGGGAATTAGTGAAGTTCGGTGGCAGGAGGAACAAGACTTTTGGTCAGGTGATTACAGGGTTATAAATACAAAATCAAATAGGAGTAATGCAGGAGTAGGTTTAATAATGAATGAAAAAATAGGAGTGCGGGTTAGCTACTACAAACAGCATAGTGAACGCATTATTGTGGCCACGATAGACACAAAGCCCATGCCTACTACAGTAGTACAAGTTTATATGCCAACTAGCTCTGCAGATGATGAAGAAATTGGTGAAATGTATGACGAGATAAAAGAAATTATTCAGGTAGTGAAGGGAGACGAAAATTTAATAGTCATGGGTGACTGGAATTCGTCAGTAGGAAAAGGAAGAGAAGGAAACATAGAAGGTGAATATGGATTGGGGGGAAGAAATGAAAGAGGAAGCCGCCTTGTAGAATTTTGCACAGAGCATAACTTAATCATAGCTAACACTTGGTTCAAGAATCATGAAAGAAGGTTGTATACCTGGAAGAATCCTGGAGATACTAAAAGGTATCAGATAGATTACATAATGATAAGACAGAGATTTAGGAACCAGGTTTTAAATTGTAAGACATTTCCAGGGGCAGATGTGGATTCTGACCACAATATATTGGTTATGAACTGCAGATTGAAACTGAAGAAACTGCAAAAAGGCGGGAATTTAAGGAGATGGGACCTGGATAAACTGACTAAACCAGAGGTTGTACAGAGTTTCAGGGAAAGCATAAGGGAACAATTGACAGGAATGGGGGAAAGAAATACAGTAGAAGAAGAATGGGTAGCTCTGAGGGATGAAGTAGTGAAGGCAGCAGAGGATCAAGTAGGTAAAAAGACGAGGGCTAATAGAAATCCTTGGGTAACAGAAGAAATATTGAATTTAATTGATGAAAGGAGAAAATATAAAAATGCAGTAAATGAAGCAGGCAAAAAGGAATACAAACGTCTCAAAAATGAGATCGACAGGAAGTGCAAAATGGCGAAGCAGGGATGGCTAGAGGACAAATGTAAGGATGTAGAGGCTTGTCTCACTAGGGGTAAGATAGATACTGCCTACAGGAAAATTAAAGAGACCTTTGGAGAGAAGAGAACCACTTGTATGAATATCAAGAGCTCAGATGGCAACCCAGTTCTAAGCAAAGAAGGGAAGGCAGAAAGGTAAAAGGAGTACATAGAGGGTTTATACAAGGGCGATGTACTTGAGGACAATATTATGGAAATGGAAGAGGATGTAGATGAAGATGAAATGGGAGATAAGATACTGCGTGAAGAGTTTGACAGAGCACTGAAAGACCTGAGTCGAAACAAGGCCCCGGGAGTAGACAACATTCCATTAGAACTACTGACGGCCTTGGGAGAGCCAGTCATGACAAAACTCTACCATCTGGTGAGCAAGATGTATGAGACAGGCGAAATACCCACAGACTTCAAGAAGAATATAATAATTCCAATCCCAAAGAAAGCAGGTGTTGACAGATGTGAAAATTACCGAACTATCCGTTTAATAAGTCACAGCTGCAAAATACTAACGCGAATTCTTTACGGATGAATGGAAAAACTGGTAGAAGCGGACCTCGGGGAAGATCAGTTTGGATTCCGTAGAAATGTTGGAACACGTGAGGCAATACTAACCTTACGACTTATCTTAGAAGAAAGATTAAGAAAAGGCAAACCTACGTTTCTAGTATTTGTAGACTTAGAGAAAGCTTTTGACAACGTTAACTGGAATACTCTCTTTCAAATTCTGAAGGTGGCAGGGGTAAAATACAGGGAGCGAAAGGCTATTTACAATTTGTACAGAAACCAGATGGCAGTTATAAGCGTCGAGGGGCATGAAAGGGAAGCAGTGGTTGGGAAAGGAGTGAGACAGGGTTGTAGCCTCTCCCCGTTGTTCTTCAATCTGTGTATTGAGCAAGCAGTAAAGGAAACAAAAGAAAAATTCGGAGTAGGTATTAAAATCCATGGAGAAGAAATAAAAACTTTGAGGTTCGCCGATGACATTGTAATTCTGTCAGAGACAGCAAAGGACTTGGAAGAGCAGTTGAACGGAATGGACAGTGTCTTGAAAGGAGGATATAAGATGAACATCAACAAAAGCAAAACGAGGATAATGGAATGTAGTCAAATTAAATGGGGTGATGCTGAGGGGATTAGATTAGGAAATGAGACACTTAAAGTAGTAAAGGAGTTTTGCTATTTAGGAAGTAAAATAACTGATGATGGTCGAAGTAGAGAGGATATAAAATGTAGACTGGCAATGGCAAGGAAATCGTTTCTGAAGAAGAGAAATTTGTTAACATCGAGTATAGATTTAAGTGTCAGGAAGGCGTTTCTAAAAGTATTTGTATGGAGTGTAGCCATGTATGGAAGTGAAACATGGACGATAACCAGTTTGGACAGGAAGAGAATAGAAGCTTTCGAAATGTGGTGCTACAGAAGAATGCTGAAGATAATGTGGGTAGATCACGTAACTAATGAGGAGGTATTGAATAGGATTGGGGAGAAGAGAAATTTGTGGCACAACTTGACTAGAAGAAGGGATCGGTTGGTAGGACATGTTTCGAGGCATCAAGGGATCACAAATTTGGCATTGGAGGGCAGCGTGGAGGGTAAAAATCGTAGAGGGAGACCAAGAGATGAATACACTAAGCAGATTCAGAAGGATGTAGGTTGCAGTAGGTACTGGGAGATGAAAAAGCTTGCACAGGATAGAGTAGCATGGAGAGCTGCATCAAACCAGTCTCAGGACTGAAGACCACAACAACAACAACATGTTACCTCAAGTCCTCCAAAGTTGTGTGAAACGCTGACTATGTCTATGTATGAGCTCTAATTTCTCTGAGTTTGTTTTTATTGCCACTTTTGGAAGTATGTCGGTCTAAGTAATACGTTATCGGAGTCTGAGTGGAATGTAAGCTTTCGGATTTTAACGACAAACCTCTCCGTGATGCGTAACACCTTTCCTGTAAAGTTTGCCACTGGAGTTCGGCGAGTATCTGCGTAAGGCTCTTGCGCTCACTAAACGAACCCGTGACGAAATGCACCGTTATTCTTTGGATGATCTCTGTCTTCTCTGTTAACCCTACCTGGAAAGTGTCCCATTGTGTCTAGAATATTCAACAATTGACCTAAACGCGTGTTTCATAAGCCACTTATGTCGTGGATATTTTACATTTCTTAGGATTATTCCAATGGTATCTGTTTTCCATACAATTAGTCACAATTTAAATATCGTGGTCGATGTATAAAACTTTCTCCTAACGTCTCCTCTCCGACTGCGGGAGACATCTTCGGAGGTAAAACAGCTAACTGCAACCAGGGCTCGAGAGAGCGCTGATTATATAGGCAGTGTAGAGGCACCACAGTATTTCAACGTGACGTCGGCTACGTGATTATCACTGGTATTGCTAACATTTGTCACAAGCACAAAGGAATGAGCTGAGGGATATCAATCCAGACAAAAACGGGCCGACCGGGGTGGCCGAGCGGTTCTAGGCGCTACAGTCTGGAACCGCGCGACCGCTACGGTCGCTGGTTCGAATCCTGCGCCGGGCATTGATGTGTGTGATGTCGTTAGGTTAATTAGGTTTAAGTCATAAGTAGGGGACTGATGACCTAAGAAGTTAAGTCTCATAGTGCTCAGAGCCATTTGAACAAAAACGGTATCGTTCTTACCACAGACAAGGGTAATACCGCGGTCCTGATGAGGAGTGGGGACTATCATGAAAAGATCAATAGTATTTTCGATCCCACAAATTACGAAAAAACTTCTGAAGGATCCGACTCAAAGATATTAAAAATCACTAATCGACTGGTGAAAGAGTCTTCACTCTTCTCTGACGATATGAAGCTGCCCTGCAAAGTGTGTCACCCGCCTAGGCTCTATAGACCACCCAAGGTACACAAACAACAGATTCCTTTCAGGCCTGTTGTAAGTGCTATAGGGTCTCCCACCCACGAATCAGCTATACACCTTGCCTCACTACTGCAACCTTATGTTGGTGGAACTGATAGTCATATTAAAAATACATATCATTTCACTGACAAATTAAAAGAAATGCGCGTGGGCGAAGATGATAGCCTTGTTTGTTTTTATGTCGCGTCCTTATTTACCATGTTTCCAGTGGACGAAGCTATCTTATGTATGGCTTATACTTTTCCAGCAGATATTGTGGAGGTATTCAGACACTGCCTCATCACGAACTATTTTTAATACAGTAACGATTTTTATGAACGGATTGACGGAGTGGCTAAGGGCAGTCCTCTTAGTACAGCCGTTGCCAATTTGTTTATGGAGAACTTTGAACAACAAGTGCTGCAGACTGCCAGAAAAAGACCAGCCAGGTGGTACCGATATGTCGATGGTACTTTCGTAGTATAGACAACTGGATGCCTTTCTGATACAGCTCAACGGCATCAATCCGAAAATACATTTTACTATGGAGACGGAGAATAACAGCCAGCTGAATTTCTTGAATTTGTTTGTTATCGAGCGAGGGGACGGGACTTTGGGCCATAGAATATACAGAAGAGCCACGCATACTGATCGTTACATGCATAAAGATTCTGACCACTACCCCAGACAGAAAAGAGGGGTGATTAAAACGTTGGTAGATAGGGTGCACAAAAATTGTGAATCGACTTACTTAAAAGATGAGCTTTAACATCTGCGGTCGACATTCAAGAAGAATGGTTATTCTAACAAGAAGAAAGATAGAGCACTTTGTCCTATGGAGAGAATCGGGACAGGTGAGGAATGAAGGACGCCCAAAGCGAAAGTTTTCCTTCCGTTCATCAGTACGATTACAGATCATATAGAGAAAGTGTTGAGCAAATGTGGTGTAGAAACCACCTTCAGACCCTCTAGCAAAATAAAAGAATGTTTAAGATCGGCAAAAGATATACGACATCGTTTGGTTACACCCGGTGTAGATAAAATTCCTTGTAGTTGTGGACTGGTTTATATTGTTACCACAAAAAGAAGTGTAACATCCGTCTCGTTGAACACAAGAAGAATTGTCACCTAGGACACACGGATAAATCTGCTGTAGTGGAACATCTTTACCAAGAAGTTGATCACGAAATAAAATTCACTGAAACGAGTGTCATATCGAAAACATCGCATTATCATGCGCGTATGTACGGAGAGGCTACTGAGATCTATAAGCACAACAGAAGTTCAACAGAAAAGGGAAGTTGTAAAATTAGACAAAAATTGGATGTCAACATTGCAAAGGAAGGATGACGATCGGTTACTTTCAACCGAGATTGTTAGCAATACGAGTGATAATCTCGTAGCCGAGTCACGTGATAGACTGTGCTGCCCTCTACATCGCCTAAATAATTGGCGCTTCTTCGAGTTCTGGTTGCAGTTAGTCATTTTATCTCTGAAGACATCTCCTGCAGTTGGAGAGGAAACGTTCGGAGAAAGTTTTATACATCGACCACGGCCTAATAGCCCGGAAGTTTTAAGTGATGTCAGAAATTAAAATAAATAAAAAACCATTTTGCAGCCGATACTGCCTATTTTTTCTTGAACATCTCAACAGATTGCTGTATCATTAGCTGAAAGATGGAGTGTGTGATTTTCATTGTTGGAAGTTGTGATACCAAGTGTTTATTTTGATCTATCTTGAAATGTCCAGAAAATCTGAGGAATATGTTTTTTATTTTTTAAAACAAATAAAGGAAAATGAAGCTGCAAAGTTGTGGGTGTCATTGTCCTGCTTAAGTCCATATGTATCATATATTATACCATCTGTAATATATTCACTATGGTTTCAAACTTTTTGTGAGTCGTTAGTTGTTAACTAGCATTAAGACAATAGTAGCTAACTGGTGCTTTTAGTATGTGTTCTGGACAGAAAAGGATTTACCCTTCTACCCATAAAATTGCAGCACCTTGAAGGCAGGCTACAACAAAGGCCAAATTGGCAGAAGTGTAGCACAGGCTCAGATATGCAAATGATTACTAATTCAGCAAAACCCTGCAAAGTAGTCCTGCAAAATAGAAGTAACTCCATCTACACTCTTCACTTGAATTTTAATTGTTTGTGAGAAGATCGTGTCACCCTTCATATAATAAGGAGAGACATCTAGCAGCACATGTCGGAATTCGACAGTGGCTCGCTATGGGCATATCAGGACTGCAGCCTGACTTTCCAGGATACTGCTGCTAGTGCTCTACGGGATCCTGTAATGAAGACTTACAACCGATGACTTCAAGAGGACTGAACTCAACGTCACACAGGATCTCAGCCGCCTCAGACACATGCTCAGCCGCGCAGAATCGCACAAGAACATAACATACTTTAAATCAGGAAATGGCAAGTATCCAGGCAATCAGCATAACGACGCCCAGAGCACCACAGACTGTCGCAATGGCGACCACTGTTGCGGTTTCTCTTGACGTGTGATCAGAGAGACGCGCACTGACAGACTGTTGCATTTGTGACCATTGTTGTGGCGTCTCTCGACGAATGATCAGAGAGACGCGCACTGACAGACTGTTGCAATTGTGACCATTGTTGTAGGCTTCTCTTGACGAGTGATCAGGGAGACGCGCACTGACAGACTGTCACAACTGTGGCCATTGTTGCGGCTTCTCTTGATGCATGATCTGAGAGATGCGCGCTGACAGACTGTTGCAGTTGTGACCATTGTTGTGGCTTCTCTTGAGGACTGATCAGAGAGACGAGCACTGATAGACTGTTGCAATTGGGACCATTGTTGCGCCTTTTCTTGACGAGTGATCGGAGAGAAGCGCGCTGAGAGTGGTCGACCCAACGACAGCATTGCACACTGGAATGCACCACATCGATCTCTCAGACGAGTCTTGATTGTGCGTACAGCTGCACGACGGTCATACCTGTGTATGTGGCCTCCGAGGACAACGAACATCGCCACAGTGCATTCGTCATTGTAATGCGGCCCGACTCTTCTGTGGAGTGCTGGCCAGCTCGTTCCCCAAATCTCTCATACAACGACAACAGCAGGCCACAGGTTGCTGAGACACTGGCACATCGTCACTCTCCAACCACTACGATTGATGAACATTGCCATAAACTTGAAGCAGCATGGAAGGACACTCCTGTGTCACTCGCGCTCATTTTGACTCGACGACCAGCCAGGTTAGAGGTGTCATAGCTGCCAGAAGCGGCAGATCTCTGCACTGAATTCTGCATCTTGTATAGCCCCAAATCACCTTCAAATTTAGTATTTTTTCCTTACTATAAATTGTACACTCCTGGAAATTGAAATAAGAACACCGTGAATTCATTGTCCCAGGAAGGGGAAACTTTATTGACACATTCCTGGGGTCAGATACATCACATGATCACACTGACAGAACCACAGGCACATAGACACAGGCAACAGAACATGCACAATGTCGGCACTAGTACAGTGTATATCCACCTTTCGCAGCAATGCAGGCTGCTATTCTCCCATGGAGACGATCGTAGAGATGCTGGATGTAGTCCTGTGGAACGGCTTGCCATGCCATTTCCACCTGGCGCCTCAGTTGGACCAGCGTTCGTGCTGGACGTGCAGACCGCGTGAGACGACGCTTCATCCAGTCCCAAACATGCTCAATGGGGGACAGATCCGGAGATCTTGCTGGCCAGGGTAGTTGACTTACACCTTCTAGAGCACGTTGGGTGGCACGGGATACATGCGGACGTGCATTGTCCTGTTGGAACAGCAAGTTCCCTTGCCGGTCTAGGAATGGTAGAACGATGGGTTCGATGACGGTTTGGATGTACCGTGCACTATTCAGTGTCCCCTCGACGATCACCAGTGGTGTACGGCCAGTGTAGGAGATCGCTCCCCACACCATGATGCCGGGTGTTGGCCCTGTGTGCCTCGGTCGTATGCAGTCCTGATTGTGGCGCTCACCTGCTCGGCGCCAAACACGCATACGACCATCATTGGGACCAAGGCAGAAGTGACTCTCATCGCTGAAGACGACACGTCTCCATTCGTCCCTCCATTCACGCCTGTCGCGACACCACTGGAGGCGGGCTGCACGATGTTGGGGCGTGAGCGGAAGACGGCCTAACGGTGTGCGGGACCGTAGCCCAGCTTCATGGAGACGGTTGCGAATGGTCCTCGCCGATACCCCAGGAGCAACAGTGTCCCTAATTTGCTGGGAAGTGGCGGTGCGGTCCCCTACGGCACTGCGTAGGATCCTACGGTCTTGGCGTGCATCCGTGCGTCGCTGCGGTCCGGTCCCAGGTCGACGGGCACGTGCACGTTCCGCCGACCACGGGCGACAACATCGATGTACTGTGGAGACCTCACGCCCCACGTGTTAAGCAATTCGGCGGTATGTCCACCCGGCCTCCCGCATGCCCACTATACGCCCTCGCTCAAAGTCCGTCAACCGCACATACGGTTCACGTCCACGCTGTCGCGGCATGCTACCAGTGTTAAAGACTGTGATGGAGCTCCGTATGCCACGGCAAACTGGCTGACACTGACGGCGGCGGTGCACAAATGCTGCGCAGCTAGCGCCATTCGACGGCCAACACCGCGGTTCCTGGTGTGTCCGCTGTGCCGTGCGTGTGATCATTGCTTGTACAGCCCTCTCGCAGTGTCCGGAGCAAGTATGGTGGGTCTGACACACCGGTGTCAATGTGTTCTTTTTTCCATTTCCAGGAGTATATATTCACAATGACTAAAACTTCATTATTTGCTGTCCTTCCTGGT
The DNA here is from genome assembly GCF_021461385.2 of Schistocerca piceifrons. Taxonomy (NCBI): domain Eukaryota; kingdom Metazoa; phylum Arthropoda; class Insecta; order Orthoptera; family Acrididae; genus Schistocerca; species Schistocerca piceifrons. Next base: position 101,406,939 of record NC_060138.1, on the reverse strand, counting down.
GTCGCAATTTTAATGAAAAGCAGTACACAGTGCGATTCTGTGTTCATGTTACAAAGTATGAGGGGTGATGGAGAAGGATAAATGCATCAATTTGAGGTAATGGACCCTCGTCCAAGAACGACTGAATCAAAAGTTGCAACCGTAAATCGTTCTGAATCCTCTTCTACTACAAACTCTTTGTTTTCTAAGTTTTGGGAGGAGGTGGTATGGACTAAAACAAGAAATAATTGTCTAGTAAACATCCGCTGTAAAATGCATACCTGGCTACAGAGTCCTTGTTCAGTCAGAGATGTGTTTCACAATAACAAAAATGAACAAAGGTCATAGGTCTTAAGGTATGCACTTCAGAGCCCACATTTACTGGACATTTTTTCTTGGTTTGATCCATACCACATCCTCCCAAAATATGGAAAGCAGACAACTTACAGTCCAAGCTATCAGAACGATTTTCGCTTCTAACTTTCGACTCGGTTGTTTTCGGACCACGGCCCTCGTAATTTATAAAGCTCAGAGTTTCTAATAGTCACAGTACTGAACATCTTGCTTAGGTGATGGTCAACAGCACGTACAGATTTTAAAAAATGTGTAACACGGTGCTGTCTGTAATAATGTTATTTTTTATTTTGCTTCTGGTTTCGGTTCTGAACCATCGTCAACGTTAGAACAATTATCTTAGATATGTCACATGCCATACATGCTTTAACATATGTTATTACATAAAACCATAACTGCCAAGAAAAATCATAAATTGTGACAAGAGTGAAATATAATGGCACGCCATATTGCTGCATAGAATATATTGCTTAATAGATACTTTTTAACAGTATTTTTAAGTACGTTCGTTTTAGTACTACCTTTAATTTTCCCAGGCTGTGTATTGTACAATTTTTTTTCTTGGTAGAAATTGGCGTTTTGAATTTGATGTTCATTCTCTCTTGGTGAATGTAAGTTCAGTCCAGATCCTGTGGTATGATCATGTCAGAGCTGTTTGTGGACTAATAATCAACGTTAGTTTTGATGTGCACAACAGAGTGGTATGTGTAGTTAAAATCGCCGCTGTGTTGAAAACATATTTACAATGTACCCGACTACTATTTTTGATTGATAGTCTTATGTCCCTTTGCTGTAGTTGGAAAACTGTTTTCGTTCTTTGTGCATTTGTGCCCCAGAAAAGAATTCCATAGCTAAGAATTAACTATACATATGAAGAGTATCTAACTAAAAGACACCAGCTTTTATACTCTAATGACTGGACTTAAAGGGCACATGCTGTTGGCACTGTGTTTGCAAATGATTTAATGTGCTCACACATCTTCAACTAAGAATCAGTGTTCATTCCTTGAAAATTTGTTTGTTACACAGCCTACATTTATTTTAACAGTATCATTTTCCTTCTTCAAACTGAATATCATGCCATTTGTTTTCTTTATGTTCAATACCGCGTTATTGCACACTGACCAAGTGTAAGCTTTCTTGAGGGTTTCATTTGTTTTTTCTGCATGGAGTTCTCTTGTTTTATGACTGACTATAATATTGCCATTATCGGCTAAGATAATTTTTTCCGTTTGATGTACTCTACTGGGACAGTCATTGATGTAATTCAGGAACATTATTGCCCTTAACATGTTACCCTAACACACATATTTATGTATTTTGGTTCTGATAAATGTTTCACTAAAAGTTTCACCTTATTTGACGTAATTCTGCTACACAACCGTGTTTAAGACTCCATCTACAAATCTACACCGTCGACGTAGACATTAAATGGTGATCACTCTTTACTGCAACCACCTGCCTCGGATTTTTTCCCCCGCTGGAAGCCAGCTGGCGTCGGTGCTGTCGGGGAGTATACTGGATATTTTCCCTCCGCTGCGAGGTCTTTGGTTGCGTAAAAATCTTGTGCAGGTAGGTGTTTGTTAGGCGACGCAATACAGTGTATTGAGTGAAAGTGTTTCAAGTGAAATGGCGAAACACAAGTATTCTATCTGCCAAAGAGTATTGATGTATGATTCATACTTGAGTACAGAATCAGTGCGAGCAGTAAGGAGATTATTTCAAGAGGAATTTCCTGATGTTCAAGTTCCTTATCGGAGTACGATTCATCGAAAAATAAATAAATTTCGTGAAATGGCAAGTTTTCGTGACAGGAAACATAGACAACGACATATAATACTCACATAGGAACCTCTGGATATCACTGAGCATGTTCTGGGAAGGTCTCCTAGAAAATCAGTTCCACATCCTTCTTAGCAAATGGAAATATCGTGTGGCTCCGTTCAAATGGCTGCAAAGTTACTGAAGGTCTCTATAAAATAGCTGCAGTGTAAGTACTTAAACTGGGTGACTTTACAAAAAGGTAGCGGTTTTGTGTATGGATTTTGAAAAGGGGGCATCACGTAGAAATTGAGCCTAATCTATCTTTATTTTCGGTTTCCTAGAAAATCAGTTCCACATCCTTCTTAGCAAATGGAAATATCCTGTGGCTCCGTTCAAATGGCTACAAAGTTACTGAAGTTCCCTATAAAATAACTGCAGTGTAAGAGCTTAAACTGGGTGACTTTACAAAAAGGTTGCGGTTTTGCGAATGGATTTTGAAAAGGGGGCATCACGTAGAAATTGAGCCTAATCTATCTTTATTTTCGGACGAATCATGGTTGCAACAGAGTGGATACGTTAATTCAAAAACTGACCATAGAGTTCAGAGAAGCCGAGCGTAATACACGAGGCACCTCTGCATGATCAAACAATAGAAGTGTGATATTTTTTCGGGAAACAATAAACAGCGAGAGATATGTGTAAAACGTTTTGTGCCTAGTTTCTTGCTAATTTAGCTTTCGCGACCTATCTGCAGGATTTTGCAACGGCACATACAGTCAATTTCTCATTACAGATGGGCGCTAATGACCATTGTAGTTGTGCGCCCTAAAACCACAAAAAAAATTTCTCATTACAGAAAATTCATGACGTGTTTCAAGACAGAGTTATCACTAACGACATATGGCCTCCTCATTCCCCCGTTGTAACCCACTACGATTTTTCTCTCTGGAAGCCATTAAAACAGAAAGTGTACAAATCAGTTCCACACACTTTAGATTAACTTAAACTAACATTCGTCAAGAAATTGCTGCCATATCTCAGAGGGAAACGCATAGTGTAATGAGCAAGTGCCTAAGCAAGTGTCAGGAATGCTTGAATAACGGAGGGAAGCAGTTCCAGTCTCTCCTTGCTAAATATACGTGAATAATTTACTTTTCATTTTAAGTGTTTATGTTATCTGTTTAGAAATAACTTATTCGACAAACCGTACTACATTACCTGACTTTACTTGGCATTGTTGCACTCGACCTCGCATGGCCGTTACCGGAAACACGTGGTGACGTTTCAATTAACACGTACAATGCTAAGGAAAACTCACCGCTCTGTGAACTATATCAAAGAGTTGTGCAAATACTATCGAGTGTTTCAACATGTCCTCGTGGAATATCACGATAAAAACTAACGAGAAACTGACCAAAGCCCTCTCTCTCCCACGCGCAATAACACTGCGGCCGACTGATACACTACTGGCCATTAAAATTGCGTACTAGAACTGACATGTGATTACCTTTTAACGCAATTTCGGTGCATAGATCCTGAGAAATCAGTACCCAGAACAATCACCTCTGGCCGTAATAACGGCCGTGATACGCCTGGGCATTGAGTCAAACAGAGCTTGGATGGTGTGTACAGATACAGCTGCCATTGCGATTCAACACGATATCACAGTTATTCAACAGTAGTGACTGGCGTATTGTGACGAGCCAGTTGTTCGGCCACCATTGACCAGACGTCTTCAATTGGCGAGAGATCTGGAGAATGTGCTGGCCAGGGCAGCAGTCGAACGTTTTCTGTATCACGAAAGGCCCGTACAGGACCTGCAACATGCGGTCGTGCATTATCCGGCTGAAATGTAGGGTTTCGTAGGGATCGAATGAAGGGTAGAGCCACGGGTCGTCTGAAATGTAACGTCCACCGTTCAAAGTGCCAGTGCGAACAAGAGGTGACCAAGTCGTCTAACCAATGGCACCCCATACCATCACGCCGGGTGATAACCCCAGTATGGTGATGACGATTACACGCTTCCAATTTCGCCAAACACGGATGCGACCATCATGATGCTGTCAACAGAACCTGGATTCATCCGAAAAAATTACGTTTTGCCATTCGTGCACCCAGGTTCGTCGTTGAGTACACCATCGCAGGCGCTCCTGTCTGTGATGCAGCGTCAAGGGTAATCGCAGCCATGGTCTCCGAGCTGATAGTCCATGCTGCTGCAAACGAACTGTTCGTGTAGATGGTTGTTGTCTTGCAAACGTCCCCATCTCTTGACTCAGGGATCGAGACGTGGTCGCACGATCCGTTACAGCCATGCAGATGAGATGCCTGTCATCTCTACTGCTAATGATACGAGGCCGTTGGGATCCAGCACGGTATTCCGTATTACCCTCCTGATCCCACCGATTCCAAATTCTGCTAACAGTCATTGGATCTCGACCAACGCGAGCAGCAATGTCGCGACACGATAAACCACAATCGCGATAGGCTACAATGTGACCTTTATCAAAGTCGGAAACGCGATGGTACGCATTTCTCCTCCTTACACGAGACATCACAACAACGTTTCACCAGGCAATGCCGGTCAAGTGTTGCTTGTGTATGAGAAATCGGTTAGAAACGTTCCTCATGTCAGCACGTTGTAGGTGTCGCCACCGGCGCCAACCTTGTGTGATTACTCTGAAAAGCTAATAATTTGCATATCACAGCATCTTCTTCCAATCGGTTAAGTTTCGTGTCTGTAGCACGTCATCTTCGTGGTGTAGCAATTTTAATGGCGAGTAGTGTACTTACTGTGGACCTCCTGTCACCCACCCCACGGGCACTACATACGGCCTCGTCGGCCAGTCGCAGGCCGTGAAAGCGTTTTGCATTCACGACTGATCAGCCTATAGAATCGGAGATAAACTACATCCTTCTCTCACTCCTTATCTTTGTTGGTGCTGACTCAGTATGCACTTACATCCAACACAAATGTGTTTTCGAACAGGGTGAGTTGCTGTTACCAGATTGCAGGAGAATCGCCTTAGCTTTGAAAAGGCTTTATGCTACTAACAGCAGCCAGAAAGTGGTTGTGACCTTGACGATCATCCCGAGTGTGGTCATGCAGGCGAAGGCGTTGATGGTGAGCACCTCCAGGTCGTCCGGCGTGTCCATGATGAGGTTGGCGGTGGAGGTGGAGAAGAGGGCGAGGTGCGCGGCCACTACCAGCGCCAGCCGCAGCGACCCCCCAGGGGGCCCTGTGTCCCCCGGCGCCGCCCACAGACCCAGGTGCCGCACGCCCACGGCGCTGGGACCCAATAGCGAGCTCTCCTCCATGGCCGCTGAAAATCAGCGAAAAACACCATGTGTAGCGCCTTTCATCACAAGTCCTGTCCTACCTAGAAAACAGAATGAAGTCAGGGCAGCACTACAAAAAAATACCATTTTCACTGCAAGAACAATATTTTTATGTTTATAATATATACCTAAAAATGAAAATATTTCCTCAATAACTTCGGTACTGTCCTCTAATTATAGCATTTTTAAGTATTATAAGAAAAATAGTATAACTAAAATAGACAAAATACAAATCTTAAAAGGTACATCTTAAAATTTCAATTATATCAATTTTGGATATAATTAATCATGTAAATAAACAAACTGCATAAATCTTGACCACCTAATTGTTCGCCTCATCAATAATCCAAAGACTATGATGAATAATAACCTACATTTAAAATTAAATATGTGAGACATTTAGTTGAAAGGACAGGTGTAAATCATAACAACCTTCAAATTTAACAAAATATGATGTATTCAAAGAAAATAATATGGGAGAAGAATCAAGTTAGAAATAGGATAATTCAAATAAGAACCTAAAATAACTACAGTAATTTTTAAAAACATTGAATAATAAGGAAAAGCAATCACATGAACAATATCGAAAATTAATTGAGGTATAAGACTACCCCCAAAAACAGCAAAAATAATAAATTAATTACACCTAAAGAAATATAATGACCCTCATCATACACAAAAATTAATGAACTCCAAAGAAAAATATATATAAACAAAAAACATCCAGGTTGTATATGAAGTATGAAAAAGAATAATGGAGTGCTTGATTGAACAATTACCTTGAAAGGGTAAATAAAGCAATTAAAATTACCTCCATTAACAATTATATAAGATAAAATTAAACTACCTTATTTAGTATCGAAAACTAACATGCATCATACACATTAATGTAATATTACACAAAGGTAAACAAATAAAGGTGCCGGGTTCATATCCCACTTGTAGTAGTATCAGTCCTCTCCTTTTAATGACTAACTACCATCCAAAACTTGTCTTTTGCATCATAACTTTATCACATTATTAAATGGAAAGCTAGTTAAGATAAGGGTCCATATCCCATTAATGGAATATCAGACCTCTAATTCTTAATGAGCAAAAACTGTACAAAACATCTCCTGTATCAAAATTAATTATGGGAATGATCCTGTTCATTTCATCAAATTCCTAAGGAGTTTCCATAGGGCTAGAGATCAGTTTACTCTCATCTATCCCATTATTAGCAAATAATGGAAAGATAACAACAAATGAACCATCTATTATACATTTTGTCATTCAAAATAGCAGCAAAAATTTCATTATTTTCAATACTTTTGATTCGGGTAAAACATCCAGTAGGATGAGAAAGACAACTTATTCCATCATAATAATAAGATCTACATTATTGTAAAAATTGAAGTGGGTCCATTTCACTTTTGATTTCCAGAAATTATAGAACTATGAAGATGAACTAATCGCTTAATGTTGATAACATGAGATTACTCACTACATTACTGACATAAGCATTAAATAGTTACATATGTGAGATAGAATTTATGTATGACAATAACTTGAAAACACTGACAAAAGATATATGAAAGTGAAGCACCATGTCTCCTACACATATCGACATATGTAATCAGATGGGCAGTGATGACCCTTTGTTGGTATGTCTTTGAACAGCTGTTTCCTGTAAACTGCACAGTGTTTAATCAAGCTAGGTAGGGCAACGTTCTGGGCAGTATAGCATAAGTTTTTACTTTTATGTATACATGCCACCATAGCAGTGATATCATTAGAAAGCACTGATGAATATGGAATGTCGTTTGGGCCTGTGTTTACAGTGACAGTGGTTACATATTAAAATGACAAATGCGATAGTGTGAATTAAGAGTGTAGGAGTACATACTTGAAAATGACACAAGGCTGAAATCAGCTGAATGTGTATAAATGTCACTTATTGTGTAACGGCAAGAGTGGAAACTATAATTTTATTTCAATAAATTTGTGGCTAGGGGACCAAAACTTAAAAAAAAAAAAAAACTTGTGGAAACTAATGTGGCAGAATTTTGTGCATTTCATTGGTGGGAGATAAGGTGGATAAGTTGAAGAAGTTGCTCGTCAATGAAATATTTGGAAGAAACACACATTGGGTATTGGGGTCCGTTAGGTGACTTATAAAGTGATGATGGATTCATTGAGAAACTATAGTTTCAAGGATTTTGCTGAAAATCAACGAAATAGGCTTGCCACGGCCATTGAGATCTCTCATCAACGCTGTTGGTCGTCTGACATGAAGAGTAGCCAGATATTTAACCAGGTTAATGACTCCAATAGTTACCCTCTGTGAACACTGTATTGAAAACTCTCAGACATTTACTGAACAAATCAAACTAATTAAGATTTGTCCAAATGATAATTTAGTCAGCCTGTATATGGTCACACTATTTACAGAAGTTCCTATGGAAGTATATTGAAACTGGTGATAGAAATTATAAAATTATATAGTTGTTCTGACATGCTGTGACGACCACCCACTCCTTGTACAGTAGCAAATTTTATGAAATGATCTACAGAATGACTATGGCTTCTACAATGTCTCCAGTAGTGACCAAATTCTTTATGGAACATTTTGAAGAATGTACCTTAAGTTGGTTCCATTTTCCCATATTCATTTTATAATTATGTTAACATCACGTTGATGGTCTGACCACATGGCAATGAAACTCTTCAGCAGTTCCAGTAACATGCATCCAAACATCCGGTTTACCGTTGAGACAGGGAGAGAGAGAAACGTTTTTTTTACAATGAAAGTCAATGGGGTGGTTCGAACAGTCTGTATACTGTAAGCCAACATACACTGATTTATATCTCATGATGGAGAGTTTCCACCATCCAGTCTAGAAAATGTGTTGTGTGGAAACGAGCTGTCGACGCTGAGAACTAACAGAGAAATTTACAGAATTGTTTACACCCTTAGCCAAGCAGTGGTGGCACCATTGCTGATGTTTACACAACTTGTGACAGAATGACGACTTATGACGACCAATTAGAAGCGGTCCATGAGCTATATAAGTCAACTGCAGAAGTCAACTACACTACCATGTTACTTACGTCACAATTAACCAAGCCCACTCCCCTGTATTTCACCTCGATGCTGGTGTGCCTCAAGACTGCGTTCAGTCTCCTTCCGTTACATTCGGTACATTGCAGATATTCGCAAACCACCACTCTCTTAACTACTTCCTGGAATATGCTGATGGCAGCACATACCTAAACCCAACGCTCCGATGGCTCTCTCCAAGCCACTTTTATCTCCTAGCGAAGTGGTGTAATACATTGAAACTCGACAGAAAAGCCAGTACTTGGTGTTTCTGTTGCCCAGACTTTCATCTCTCCTTCTGCAAGCAACACATCATTTTGACTAATACGCTAACGTATTTAGGAGTAATTCTTGATGGAAGATTGAACTGGAGTGCAGACCTCCTTACTGTCCAATATAAAGCCCAAAGCCGACTAACACTACTAATATGCCACTCCTAGAGTCTAAATTCTTCTACCATTATCCTAATCTATAAGTCCCTCACACGCTCCATTCTAACTTAAGCCAAATGCCATGTCCCTTGGAGGCTTCGAAAGGCATGCAATCTGCCTCGCCTTCCACAGACGCCTACCTTCCGCAACTCATCTCCTGTATCGTGTTATCCACTTTTCAGGTCTTCTTCTCTGCTCAGAGCAACTTTGGATCCAATACATTAATCGCAAAACCCAGTCCCAACACCCAGTATCCTATTTACTAATCACCAGTCCAACTACTGTACTGCGCCACTACATATATATTCCACTTTCCAAGCACCTTCATGCCTTATCCATCCTTTTCCGTCATAACATCAATCAGCTCCCACTATCAAACACTGAAATCCTTTCCAGAATATACCTCAGCTCTAGTGACAATGATCAGCCACACACCATACTTGCACTTGCCTCCCTCTGCCCCTTCCTCCACTTCACTGACGTTTAGTCCTTACTTGCGGTTCCTCAGGGCACATTACTCATCATTCCAGTCCATCAGACCATGATCATTTTCATGCACTGGCAGCATCACCAGCATCACCCATCTACCATAGCCTCATTTACATTATTATCACTGATTATATAATAACTGAAATTTAAAACCGTCTAAGAGGTTTTAAAAATTGTTGATCACTGTATTTTTTTTAAAAAAGAAACATCTTTTGTTGTCATCTCTCTTTCATTATACCGAAACTTGTTTTAGATATGTGCAACCTTTGGCTGAAGAGCGCTTTTTTTCCATTCCCAGGCCGGTCCTTCGCGAGGAGTTGAAAAAACAACAAAGAAAAAAATAACAGCAACAGTCAGTGGCGCCTGAGAAAGCTGATGGTGGTAATCGTCAAAGGCTTGAAATTTATCCAGAACTGACGTACAAGAAGTCCGACAATGTTTTATTCAAGAGTGTCTTCGTGAGAAACTTCTTTCTCATAACTACAACTTTTTTCGAAACATATCTCTACGTGTATCTAGCAGTGATAGGACTTAAATCTTTCAATTACTTTCTTCCTCTTAGAATCAGAAATGGCTGGTGGTATGCAGCAGAGATTGTTCCGCCTGTGTCATGGGTGATCCTGGTGGTGTGTGTCTGTCGTGTTCACGTATCAGGCTCCACTATAGACATTCTGCAGAATTCAGCTATTTTTTCGGTGAATCTTATTACCTGTTTTAATCTTTTGTTCGTCTAAAAATGAAGTCTTTAAAATTTCTTCGATAATTTCCTGTTTCTCCTGTCTCTTCCCTTGGCAATGAGAAACGCCGCCTGCGATGTGTACTTCTTGTTTTCCAGTGTCTATGGTATCCAAGCTGTGGAGGATGCCTGCCACCATAAGCTACTAGCAGCTTATCCACTACCCTCGAAGAGAATGTATTCCGCCGGACGCACTTAACGGTATTATTGTTTCATGACTCTGCGTCATAGTGAATTCCAATTCTTCAAGTACTGTCCTTTGCTGTTGCCAAAAATACACATATATAGAGCTCTTCTACAACTGCAAATCACTAAGAATCTTGTATTTACTTGGAGATTAGATGAAATTACAAACACTGTTCTTTCCGTATACACGCAGTGAGGAGATTCTCAAGGAATCGAAAGACGTCAGAAATGTGAAGAAAACATCACACAGACTTACAAGGAAACCGGTTTGCTAGTGTCCCCTTGACAGTTCTTAAGTAAAACCGTCGTCAAAGATGTGGAATAAGTCAAAAGTTTTAAACATGTTCTTACTAAAAATTTATCCAAACATGTAAATGTATGCGTAGTAGAGCGAGCCAGATAATTCTGAGGCTCTTGTAGCCAAGCATTAAAAAATAGAAACATAGTCTGTTATTAACAGACATTTCGTAAAGGGCTCACTGTGCCTGTAGCTTATAGCTTTGGCTCTTGAAGTGAATGTCTGTAATGTTGATCATTGCACCTTTGGCATGGTAAATATTTTAGAGAGTATTGATATAATTCGCTGTGTTTCTGGTTTCGAGGCCTTCTTGCAATGTACAGCTAGAAAATATTGTTAACTTGCGAAACACTGATGAACACATGCAGAAGTCATACACTACATAATATGTTATCGTATTGGCGGTAATATACTGTTTATTAACAGTGTAGGAAAAGATAGATTGATACTGTAAAGGAGACATATCGAGTTGCACACAGACACGATTAAAACACACTCGCATGTAGCTTTCGGCAACAGCTTTCATCAGTAATGTGAGAGACATACGCAACATTCACACACAACATTCACACACGCAGACAAGAAAGCACACCGACCGCCAGTTCCAGTATCTCGGCAGGAATGCAGTATCACGTGGGACGCAAGAAGCACTCTGCAGGGAACAGGGAAGGGGAAGGGGTAGTAGTGTACAGGCAGGAAGAGAGACGAACGCTGTCTGTCAGAGTGTACAGGGACTAGACTCCAACAGGTGCAGCATCAGAAGGTTGTGGGGCAGGGAGGTGGGGAAAAAGGGAACAAAAAAGATAGGAGTAGGAAAGATGGGCGGATGCGTTGCCAGAGGGCTGCGAATAAACAGGGTGGGAGACAAGAATGGGGAAATGATAGAAGAGAGGGGGTGGAAACTGTAGGATGGAGGGTGTGGGGACAGTATGTTACTGTAGATTGAGGCAGGGATGATTATGGGAGCACAGAATGTGTTGTAACAATAACTCCAATCTGCACATTTCAGAAATAGCTGGTGGGGGAGGGAAGGATACAGGTGGCTCAGGTAGTGAAGCAGCCATTGAAATCAAGTGTGTTATGTTCAGCTGTACATTGTGACACAGACTGGTGTACTTTGGTCTTGGCCACAGTTTGGTGATGGTCGTTCATCCTGGTGGACAGCTGGTTGTAGTCACACCAATATAAAATGCTGTGTAATGATTTCAGCAGAGCTGGTAAATGGCATAGCTGCTTTCACAGTGGCCCAGCCCCTTGTGGGCTAGGATAAAACAGTGACAGGACTGGAATAGGAAGTGCTGGGTGGGTGGATTTGGCAAGTTTGTACCTGGATATTCCACAGGGTTATGATCCTAGTGGCAAGGGGTTGGGATTGGGAGTGGCATAGGGATGGACTAGTATATTGTGGAGATTCGGTGGGCGATGGAACACCATTTTAGAAGGGGTGGAAAGTATCTCAGGTAGGATGTCCCTCATTTCAGGGCACAATGGTAGGTAATCAAGGCCCTGGCAAAGGATGTGGTTCAGTTGTTCCAGTCCAGGGTGCTACTGGGTAACGAAGGGGACACTCCTCTGTGGCTGGTTTTTGAGGATGGTGGGAGGATTGGGATTGCGAGGGGAAATGTCACAGGAGATCTGTTTGAGGGCTACGTCTGGGGAACAGTGCTTGTCTGTGAAGGCCTTGAAGAGACCCTCAGCACATTGAGCAAAGGAGTTTCTGTCACTGCAGACACGCCATCCCTGGGTATCCAGGCTATATGGGAGGCATTGTTTGGTGAAAGGGATGACAGCTGTCAAAATGAAGGCACTGTTGTTGGTTGGTGGGTTTAATATGGAGAGAGGTGTGGGTGGAGCCATTGGAGAGGAAGATGGCATGCTGTGTTGAGGAGGACCACATGAAGCAGGTGGGAGAGAAGGTGTTGAGGTTGTGATGGAATGAAGATAGGGTGTCTTGGCTCTGGGTCTACATCATGAAGATATCATCAATGGATCTTAAGTAGACTAGGGGTTTGGCGTTTTGGGTAGTCTCCTCTAGATGTCCCATGAAAGTGTTAGCATAGGAGCACACCATGTAAGTGCCCATGACTGTGCCACAGGTTTATTTATATACCTTCCCTTCAAATGAGAATTAGTTGTGGGTTAGGATAAAGTTAGCAATGAATGAGGTAGTAGGTTTGGAGTCTGAAGGACGTTGGGAGAGTTAGTGTTCAATAGCAGTAAGACCATGGGCATGAGAGATGTTGGTGTACAGGAAAACGGCGTAAACAGTGATGAGTAGGGATCCAGGAGGTAAACGGGTGAGGATGGTGGAGAGTTGGTGAAGGAAGTGATTTTAACTGCAATTTAAATTCATCAAAAAGATTTAAAAATCGTAAAAATTGTTTACCAATGTATTTTTTGAAAGACATCATTTATTGTCAACTGTTTTTATCTATTCTAAAACTTCTTTTAAATTTGTGTAAGCTTCAGCTGAAGAGCTGTTTCTGTCTGATGCTGGACCACCCCTTTGTGGGGAACGGAAATAACAACAACAAAGAAAGAAAAACGCCCACGGTGGTCCGTTGGCCGTGACGAAGATGGTCGTGGCAATCGCTGAAAATTAGAGGTTTTATACAGGGCTGATGTGGCAAGAAATACGAGAACGTTTTGTTCAATTATAGTTATATCTGCTTAGTAATATTAGTTATACTAACATGCTCAAACCATCCTGGTTCTATCATTTTATATTTAAGATTCGTATTCTCCAAGAATTAGCATTCATCATATACGATACATTAATACGAATTAAATCCACTACAGGAAAAATTTAAAACATGGAATAAACAGAAATTCTGGTCGTTTCCACGAGTTATGTAACGTGAAGTGTGAACAAAACAAGCGTGAATAAAAATCAACTCGACTTAGAGTAGTTGGGCAGTGGATGTGTGTCAGTACTCAGCACATGTCTAAGAACCTAGATAAGAATTTTTGTGTTAACAGTAAACCTCTCTGCCAGTTTCATTTGTACATTGTATATTACTGAGGTGTGATAATTTATTTAAAAGTGAACATTATGTGTTCGAATTTGGATCACCGACTACAACGATTGATCACCTCAAACAACAAGAAGTATGGGAACGGTACCAGTGGACAATGAAAGCATGATTGTTCAAATAAAGCTCAGTACAGCTATCGACAGTGTTGTCATGTATTGTGTGTCTTGTACCTGGTGGGGCAGTAGAGAAGACACAAAGGATATCTAAACACAGCTCCTCCGATGTGTAAGACCAGTGCCTTATCCACTGCATAGTTTGGCTCTAAGGGTTGATAAACACTTGGACCTGTATAGAACTTGAACCCTGCTCCTCATTCCCAAGTGCCACCCCTCAGTCCACTACAGACATAAACACTAGGTGGTAGCAGAACGCCTACTCATTCCATATCCAAAAGTAGGGCACAAAGAATTAAGACTGTACTATTAAAAATTAAGAACTTGAGTTGGAAACCCTTCAGGACTGCATGTTGACACCAACACTACTTTAACGTAAATCAATAAATTCCTGCAGCGTTAAACAGTGAACACCAAAATTCTGATTCAGAATGACAACAGAATCATAGCTCACATAAAACTTAATTACTCTTATAGAATGTTAATGAGATAACAAAGGATATTTACAAACCTAAATATGTACACTACTGGCCATTAAAATTCCTACACCAAGAAGAAGTGCAGATGATAAATGGGTATCCATTGGACAAGTATATTATACTAGAACTGACATGTGATTACATGCCGGTGGTTCTAGGCACTACAGTCTGGAACCGGGCGACAGCTACGGTCGCAGGATCGAATCCTGCCTCGGGCATGGATGTGTGTGATGTCCTTAGGTTAGTTAGGTTTAATCAGTTCTAAGTTCTAGGCGACTGATGACCTCAGAAGTTAAGTCGCATAGTGCTCAGAGCCATTTGAACCATTTTCTTGTGATTACATTTTCACGCAATTTGGGTGCATACATCCTGAGAAATCGGTATCCAGAACAACCACTTTTGGCCGTAATAACGGCCTTGATACGCCTGGGCACTGAGTCAAACAGAGCTTGGATGACATGTATAGATACAGCTGCCCATTCAGCTTCAACACGATACCACAGTTCATCAAGAGTAGTGACTGGTGTATTGTGACGAGCCAGTTGCTCGGACACCATTGACCAGACGTTTTCAGTTGGTGAGGGATCTGGAGAATGTGCTGGCCAGGGCAAGAGATGAACATTTTCTGTATCCAGAAAGGCCCGTACAGGACCTGCAACATGCTGTCGTGCATTACCCTGCTGAAACGTACGGTTTCTGAGGGATCGAATGAAGGTTAGAGCCACGGGTCATAACACATCTGAAATGTAACGTCCACTGTTTAAAGCGCCGTCTATGTGAACAAGAGGTGACCGAGACGTGTAACCATCACGCCGGGTGATACGCCAGTATGGCGATGACGAATACACGCTTCCAATGTGCGTTCGCTGCGATGTGGCCAAACACAGATGCGACCATCATGATGCTGTAAACAGAACCTGGATTCACCCGGAAAAATTTCGTTTTACCATCCGTGCACCCAGGTTCGTCGTTGAGTACACCATCGCAGGCGCTCCTGTCTGTGATGCAGCGTCAAGGGTAACCGCAGCCATGGTCTCCGAGCTGATAGTCCATGCTGCTGCAAACGTCGTCGGACTGTTGGTGCAGATGGTTGTTGTCTTGCAAACGTCCCCATTTGTTGACTCAGGTACCGAGACGTGGCTTCACGATCCGTTACAGCCATGCGGGTAATGCCTGTCATCTCGACTGCTAGTGATACGAGGCCGTTGGGATCCAGCACGACGTTCCGTATTACCCTCCTGAACCCACCGATTCTATATTCTGCTAACAGTCATTGTATCTCGACCAACGCGAGCAGCAATGTCGCGATACGATAAACCGCATTCGCGATAGACTACAATCCGACCTTTATCAAAGTCGGAAACGTGATGGTACGCATTTCCCCTCCTTACACGAGGCATCACAACAACGTTTCACCAGGCAACGGCGGTCAACTGCTGTTTGTGTATGAGAAATCGGTTGGAAACTTTCCTCATGCCAGCACGTTGTAGGTGTCGCCACCGGGGCCAGCCTTGAGTGAATGCTCTGAAAAGCTAATCATTTGCATATCACAGCATCTTCTTCGTGTCCGTTAAATTTCGCGTCTGTAGCACGTCACCTTCGTGGTGTAGCAATTTTAATGGCCAGTGGGGTAGTTAACTAGGGAATAACTTGAAGGAAGATAACAGCACAAATGTAGATGTAAGAAACAAAATTAGCTCAATTGAATTAGATTCAAATAATAACTCCTCAACAGTATGGAATGCGTACTGACTTTCAAATTAAAAGATATAACCAACAAATACCCCATCAGCATATAATATTGTTAAAATTCTTATGTTAGATCTTAACATCTTATGTAACGTAGCTTGAAACTGCTATATAGAATCAAAAATTAGTTACGGAATCATATTTCCGCTATAAAATACATAAAGTTAGGAAGCTATTTTGAAGGCACAAAAATAATAATAAGTAAAGTTATATTCTATACTAACTAAATGAAAATGCAGTATGCATTAAAAATATACTCAATATTGTACATCATTCCATTAATTAACAAGTGACAAACTATACAGAAATTGCACAGGACTCAATTTAGTTATTAGGAAAATTAAAAACAAACATTGAAGATAAGTTAAACGGATAAAAGAAACAAGCGTCGTCCTTTCAGTGTACCGCTTCAATAATAATCGTTACACAGCTAAATTCTGTCTTAGTGAATCAGTAAAGAATGTATAAATACGAAGAGTTTAAAAGAGTATGAGTTCTGATCCACTTTCAAATGGCGTATTCAGCAGTTTCTATGGTCCCTGTGGAAACTGAATCCCTACACATTAGAAAATGTTTCTTTGCCGCTGCAATTACTAGTCGACAGAATACATGACGTCGTCAACATTGAATGATTTGATTTTCTTTTTTGTCACTATAGTCTTTCTTCAGTTACGGAAATTTTGTTGTGATCTAGGGTCAAGTCACTCCCCTCTGCAGCTCACCTAAGCTGTGGCTGTGCTCAGGCACCGAATTATACCCTGTCCCTGTGCTTCATCAACAACCGCACAAACACAGCACTTCACTGTGTGAGCACTAACCAGAGTCATCCACAAGGCACAGAGGCACACTTCACACGTCGTGACAGACCGGGGAAAGGCAATGAGTAAACCACCTCCATTAGGATCTTGTCCAAAACGGCAATGCAGGATTCCCATTTCTGTTCGCAATGCTCATTTCCTGAGTTCCAGTCTGACTTTGACTTCTGAGGGCCAAGCCAGGAACTAGTGTGGGTACCCAAGTGGCAGCTTCTGCCATATCGGAGTTAGTGATAGTAACAAAACGTCTTCCACGTCTCGCTATTTTCACAGTATCGCGGATTTGGCACAGTACCATCCTATGATTTAGAGAAACTTGGTCTGCCGACAGTAAGAAAATTTACTTCATGTGTGTACCATGCTTGTATTTTTGGATCATTTTTTTACGTCAGTAAGGACGGCAGGTGAAAACTTCCCAAGCCAACTGAACGCACTCTTGTCATCTCCTTGTAAGAATGTATCCATTCTAGGACAGTCAGTTACACTATTCACGAGAAGGCACAAGGTGGGGCAAGTGGGGGAATACGGCCTCTGTGATATTCTCAATAAATGTTAGTAGTAATGGCGTCAGGAGCCACAGCTTTGGCACAATGGGAGACCATTCGAAGTAAGATGGGTTGGCAGAATGAACCTTGCAACGCTGTAAACATTAATAAGTTTCACAGTGAAATGATAACTGAGTTAAAATGGTTAGGCTTTAGTATTTGAGTTGTTTATTGTACTTTATTTTTGATTCGGTTTCAACTAAAACACTGTACTTCTATGACTAAGTTACTAAGCCGGACGTGGGAACAATTGCGTGGTAGTAGGCTTCTAACTATAAAGTAGGAATGTGAAAATCTCAGCTATACTTCACAGACATGTGATCTTCTACCTCAAGTAAAAATAATACCCCAACAGTACAAATAATTGAGAAGAACCGATATTAGTGTCGAATCAATAGTTTTCGGGGTCACAGGCTGTTTAGTGACAGTACTGAAAACGTTTAAGTCCACGTTTAGTAGAATAAAGGTTATACAATTACGAAGCAGTTTCCGGAAATTTTTGGAAAATAATAGAACTCTGTAGAACTTTCAGGCAGAAATTCATTTTATGTTATAGATTGACTTGATTCCTTTTCGTGAATAGGAGATTAGGATGCATAAGGAACCGAACAATAAGTTACTGATAAAGAGTAAACCTGATGCAGTTATAAAAAGTTTGTTTACCGAGATTCTGAGACTGGCTAGAGGCTGGTCTCACTGGATGATTCACGGACGCGGCACGACAGCTTACTGGGAGACTTTCTGTCACGTCGTTTGCGGTAACGTTCTCCGCAATGCAGGCAGGTTCCTGTAAGTTTAATGAATTTCTGTAACTTGTTTTGAAATATTGCGTTGTTGACAGGCGTTACCTGCCTGGGCTAGCGGAAGTTTTTCGTTGCTTCATTTGTGAGACTGGCGAGGTCTCCAAACATGTTGCGAAATGTTCACTTCTCGTACCACGAACCCATATTCGGCCCTCCTGCATTGTGAAACGTACAACGTGTTGTGTTTACTGTAATACTTGCTGTTTTGGAACTATTGACGAAATGCTCGTACGTAAACACTCCATGAAACTGTATGTATGGTGGAACAGTTTACTCATTCGAGGGATGAGGGGAACACGGACTTGCGTGATGCACACACTGTGGCATGGCTAAACTGCCGCAAAGTTACAGGTTGCGTACCTAACGCCTTCCAGGGGCAACAAAAATTTGATTGCGAGTATTTCACTTAATTATTGACCGAATTTAGAAATTTAAAATGGTGTCTTAATCTACTTGTTAAAATGGATAATTTCAGGTTAAAGGCTAAACACAGTAAAACAAGTGTTACAGTTCGAACCTCTGTGTATGTCTTGAGGTAGCGTAACTAATTACGAGGAAATTACCAGACTTTATTCATCCAGTATTTGAGCGTGAGAGCACTTACCTACTTTTAGCAAACAAAACGCCTAATCTGAAATCATTACGAAGCTTTTTCTGGCTGACACCCCTCACAAAATGATGAAAAGAAAAAAAGTTCATCGCTTACTAAACTTTCGCCGTTCATGCAGCATAACTTCAGCAGCAGGCATGACGTTTTAGTTTGTTACTTCTTTATTACTGACTTTATTTGAAGCACATTTTACGTACACTATCCGCATATATTGCCGAACATACCTCCGAAATTATATTATTATATGGTACTTAAGCCAGAAGGTATGACGTCATATCACGCGTGAGAGACTAGCTGTTTATTAAAACGGAGCGCAAATACTCAGACTATACTCATCCAGCGTTTGAAAATGAGACGACTTAGTGTCTTTCAACAACTTTTATACGTAATTTCAAACCTTTTCTAATCCTTTTCTCACATGCAAGTATTTAACACGTTCACTCATGTATAAGATGACCAAACGTTTCAAGGTTTTTTATACAAGAGAGTTCGATTCTTTAAAGACTTTCGGGATTGTTTGTTACTTCTAGTACTTCGGTAACATTACCGGAAAGAAATGAGAATCCTGGGACATTGCAGTACACATTTATTTGAGTAGTACAAAAGTTGTAAGTACAATGTTATTGCTTTGATATAAAAAGTTTGCTCGTAATCTAATGCTTCCTGTCTTTCTGCCGATACAGAAAAGAATAATCCAAAATGAGACTTCGCTCACATAAGCAGTGTAAAAGCATTTAGACTTACAGTCTCTGAAAGTAAGTATTTCAAAATTTTCTTATACTCTTCGGTGTATACACATTTATGTGTGTGACAAGTTGGTTATTAAATTTTAAATTTATTTGTTTATCAGGTTCTGTGGGGCCATACACTTGGTCATAGAACGAGTCCGTTCATAGCGTAGAGAATGGTAATTAGAAAAATTAGCAACAGATTAAATTAAACAAGTAATAAAACATGAGAAAATTATACGTATAGCAGTCGAAACGCTGCTATGTTCAAAGACGTTCTATTAAGATGTGAAACTTCTTTATTTTCATGAGTGTGGCTGTACTTAATTTGCTGTATGACTGAGACCCACAATATCCTAGCTCAACGAAATCTGACTGCTCAAAAAATATAACCTGACCTCAAATTATTAATTCAAAAGAATGACCCTGACTAAAAAGAAATCCTAGGAATAACCTATACATTTCATTAAGCACTTACCTCACAAAAATGTTCATTACGCTAACTACTGCAATACAGCGAGCGTCAGTACTACCAGCTAAATAAAAGATTCTAACTACTAAATCCACTAACTACTAATAGGCATGTGGTTAGCAAAGGAAACATTTTGTTGGAAACCAAATAATGTATTTTTTACGTTAATAATGTGACATCCAGTTCAAACACGAATATAAATCGTCATTGACATCTAGTACAAGGGCATATAATATGAATAATATTCAATTTCCAAGTCAAACATGTACAGATCGTTAGCCTACGCTAACACTTCAGACCTCTACCCTCCATCAATGCTGACTTCTCACATCTAACATCCGTCACTGCACGCTGTTCACCTCCAACTGCCCAACAGTACTTCCATCACCGATAGCGACTAACTTCCAACTGCCCAACACTACTGGCGATTAACTTCCAACAACGAGTCCGACCAGCCACAGAGTCTCTTACAAAGAAAGTGCAGTCAGAGATCCAATACAAAGCGCTACGCAGCGCTGACAACACAGAAGCAGCCCACTTACACACCCCGCCTGCTCACCACAAAAAATTTTATTATATTTTAGGCAGTGGCCAGGACCAATTTGTGTTTTTATATTTATTTGGGTTGTTTATATCAACAATATTAAATAGATCAAATGCTCACAATTATTAATAGCTCTATACTGTTGGTGAAAATCAAAAATTGTCCTCACAGTCCCTAAAGACTGTCCTAATCATTTATCAGAGTGGTAATCTATGTCAGTTTTATGCACAAAGTCAGAGCAGTAAAAGAAAATGCACACGCAAGTGGTGGATGTCCATGCAGTCTTGAAGAAGTGTTGTCCTCCCAACGGAAACACAGTGTTGACTCTTGATATGAAGATTGGTAATGGGCCACAACAGAGCAAACCCACAGCAGAGTCAGTCGAAGTCTTGAAGAGTATTGGTAGAATTAGACCCACAGTATTTCTTGTAGAGATTATGGTAGTAATGGTCCACCAAGGGTGCAGACCCGCTGTAGTCCTTGAAGAGATGGCCAGCAGCCATCAATTGCGAATTTGCAGGTGCACAATCACAACTGAAGAGTTTTGCGGATAATAAAGCAAGCCCATAAATCGCCACTTGTGCATTCACTAATTCGTTTTTGCAATGTCCTTAGAACTAGCAATGCTGTTAGCCATCCCTTGCTGAATTATCACCACACGTACAAATGCTAAAACAGTCATTTAGCTCTGAGATTTTACACATACAGTACGACAAACAGAAATGTGTGAAGTAAAATGAATCCCTACTATTTACTTAACTGTCTATACAACTGGTGTCTATACAATTTACAATTTTATGTCATAAGAATACAATTACAAAGGAACAGAAAACATCATTAAAGAACATAATAATACACATAACATTTGTAGTAATGCAGGCTTTACAAAGGAATAGAAATAAGCATATACATGAGCCTTATAGGAATTGTGACATAAGTAAATAAATGAATAATGAGAATATCAATTGAAATATTGACTTGGCACATGAGCATTAAAAGAAAACAGAACAGAATATAAAACAAAGATATATAATATAAATCAAAGATAAACGTCTTTCCAAAGTAAAGAATATAATAGGTTTGAGGATAACAGTATTCCTCATCATAGTGAATGCAGCTTAGTACTATAAGAGAAAAATTCAATTAATCTCATCAGGTAAATACACAAAGACAGGAAAAACGCAGACACGCAAGAGTACACATAAACATATATCAGAATAACACAAAAGCAAAGGACAGGGTTTGTTTTCAGTGTAACATTTGGTACTACAATACTTGTGGTACTTCATTTCCAATAAAAACTTCGTTTTCCCACAGATCTTTTCTTGTTATTTCAACATTTGTTCCCACAAAGAAAATCCTATCTAAGCATGCTTTCTGTATTTACTTTCACATATTTCTTACCTCATCATTTATTTTAGGTTATCTTACCTCATCATTTGTTTCCAATAAAATCCTACCTAAACATGTTGTTCCTAAACCTTACTTACCAGTTCATTTCCTTTTTCAAAATAACTATTCCTCAATATACAATACTCTTTAGCCAATTTTTTTTCTTATAGCTTCTCAATACATTTTTTCGCAACTCATCACAATTCATTTTCTTATGTAGCTTACCCTCTCTTAAACTAACTTGAATCTACTGAACTCAGATACATAAACTATAGGACGAGGCAATGCAGCAGCACAAAGCAATTAACACAAACAGCAATGACAAAAAATGCAAATTGGCAAAGCAAGCAGCAGTATATATAAATAAGCAAAGCAAATGCAACATCACAACTAATATAAGGCAATATGCAGCAAACAAGAAAAATAAATCAGTGGTAAAACTGGCTTATAAGAGTAGTATAAAGTAAAATCATACTCAGTTAAGAAGACAGATGAAGTGGCAACTAAAATTAAGGACATAAATATTTCTCCAGGTGCCAGGTTTAGCTCTTTTGATGTAACCAACCTATTTACAAATGAAACCATAGACATAATCTTTGAAAAATTAATAAAACATAAAAAATTGTTAATTGCAGAAATATCAGAAGTCAAGGTCATGTTACAGCTAATATTGTCTCACAATTACTTTATATTTAATGGGAAAGTTTACCGACAGAATGAGGATCTTGCCATGGGCAGTAGCATTTCAAGTTTTCTGGCAGACATATTTCTCAATCATCTGGTAAGTGAGTTCTTTAATGAAGACAATAGACTCAAAAGCAAAATAGTATATTACTCGAGATATGTTGATGACACCTTGCTGGCATTTGATGGAACAAAAGATGAGTTCGAAGATCTACTAGCAGTATTCAATTGTTTCCACAAAAACATAAAATTCACAATAGAACATGAGAACAACAGAAGCATAAACTTCCTGGATCTTTAAATCACCACCCACCAACAAAAACAGAAGTTGAGCATACACATAAAACACACAGACATAACACTGGACAACTCATCATGTCATCCCACCACACAGAAACATGCTGCATTTAGGTCCATGCTACACAAAGTACATTCCCTTGATTTAGAAGAAAACACTGTCAAGAATGAGACAGATGCAATAAAGAGCATTGCCATAAGCAGTGGCTACACAGCCAAAACAATTGACAATTTAAGCTGACAAATACACGAAAGCAAGACAACGAATGGACACACTGTGAAAGAAGAGAAAATATTCGCCAGTATCCCATACCTGGGACTCATATCACAAAAAATCGCCAACTTTTTCATAGTAACAAATGTAACAGTTGCATTCTCAACCAATTATAAGTTATGAAACCTGCTCATCCATAACGTAAAATCAAATACGCAAACATACAACAACAGCAGAGTGTACAAAGTAT
The DNA here is from genome assembly GCF_021461385.2 of Schistocerca piceifrons. Lineage (NCBI taxonomy): Eukaryota > Metazoa > Arthropoda > Insecta > Orthoptera > Acrididae > Schistocerca > Schistocerca piceifrons. The sequence goes on along the minus strand of NC_060138.1, from coordinate 101,383,557 downwards.
CATGCCCCAGTTGTACCACCTACTATGTAGGGAAAACAGGCAGAAACTTCAAGACCCGTTTTTTTTCAAGAACATGTAAATGCTTTCAAGCTCAAGAATTTCTAAAAATCAGTCACTGCAAAATATATGTTGGAAACCAAGTATGACATCAACAGTCTAGAAAACAATTTGGTAACACTACATAACGAAGCCAATGGTAAGACTCTAAGTCTGTTAGAACAACTGGAGATATACCTCAACAAAATCAAAAAATCAGAATCTATGTTAAATGAACAAACAGATTTCGCAAGCCATAGTTATTTCAGTAATTTTTAAAGACCTATTCTAAAGTTATCAATTGTTTAATAGTTTATATTTAGCACTACGAATAAATCCATCTTTGACAACCGCATGTACAAAAATATCTGTGAAGCGTTTAGAAACGTGTGTGTGCAAATGTACGTCTTGAATGAAGTGACATGTAGTAAAACGACGGAGAAAAGAATGTTTTCCGGTACTAAAACGTTAAAAATGCTTTCCTTGAATTATGTGGTAAGTTTACACTTTTCATTTTCCACTATTTTGCACACATTTTCAGTGTTCGACTTACGAAATTCATAACCTAACATTAAACCTTTTCGTGACAGGAATATGCCTTTCACCTCATTCAAGAGAAGAAATAAAACATGTATTAAGACAAATTACATCTGACGATGGACCCACAGGGTCCGAAATGTATCGTGTAGTTAAAAAACACGAAAACGTTGTGACTGAATGCGTTGTTTAATTCATGCCTCCAATGTTTTGAATACAGTCACGTTTTAAGCTGCAAAATATGGATAAAAAAACTGTTTGCTACACTCAGTGAACTGTACAAAGACACTTCCCCATATAAAATACAGTAAACAAACACCTTCAAATATCCGAAAACATCTGTTTCTCAGTCCCCTCCCCTCGTTTTATCTATGTATGTATCACACACATACAAACACACATACACATCATGTAAGTCTCCGCAGCAGATACACCACAGTAGTTATCACCAAAACATTCAAAATATAGCAACGCTGTGAACAGAAGCAAGACGATGAAGTGAACGGCGACAATAATATAGCGCCTCTCAATGAGAATGGAAACGTAAGTCTGTGCACGAACATCATTTTGCGAAAAATACTTCTGAAGAAAAAATGGCGGGAGTGAAATATAAGAACAGGTGCGGAATGCAGTACACACAATAGCAGCAGAAAGATAAATGCATCAAAAAGGGAGAGCTGGACGGAAAACGTAAGTACAGTAACATACACAACCACTACTCACGAAAAAATAATCGCATTTCAAAAATAAGCAGATTTCTTCAGGAGTACTTAGCAGATGACATGCTGTCATAACAATAAAAAGGCACAAAAAAGCTTAGGTGTAAAGAACAATTTTCAAAAGCAATATTATTCCAGGTAATCAATCGAAAAAATAAAACAAAATGCGCATTTATAGCTTTTAGGCTTAAAACAGGAAACCAATCATAAAGTTTGTAGGAGATTTTACAGAAATTAATCGAGATCCACAGAAGGTGACACGTAGGTTTTGACACACATCTGTCTAAACAAAAAAGAATTACATCGCGATTTGCATAAAGTGGAGTTAAAAAGATCCAGGGGAATGCAAGAGTGAACGTCCTAGTGAACCAACGAAAGGACTAAAATCTCTGGCTGACAGTAGTGAAGTATCAGATTTTCTAAATACGCCTCACGTATGCGTTGGATTATCTGTGTATTGCCGTTTATGTTCGTTAGGGTTAATCACCACAGGTACTTTTTGTGCACTCGAGGATATCTCTGAAAAAGACGAAGGGCGGGGGCTGGGTGGGGGCAGTAAATGGCTTAACTACAGTTTAAAATCTCTCATAAAATGAAGCTCTCGTTATGTCACGAAACATGCAAAAATGAACTTTTGCATGTTATTGTTGCTGCTGTTGTTGTTTTCTTCAGTTCAAAGATTAGTTTATGATGTATAAATCTTTTCATCCCTGAATAACTACTGCAAGCTGAATCAATTTGGAATTGTTTGCCACAATGAAGCCTTAGGTTCTGCACTATGTCGGAGTAATTAACAGCTACGTTATTACGTCGCTACTTCATGCATTGTTTTACGAGAAGTCGATTCTAGTTGCGTTTAGCGGTTTTTACTCTGGTGACTGAACATATATCCAAAGAACTCTCATAAGCTGGTTCAGGTATTGTAGTATTGGTAGACAGGTAATCCTAGCTAAAACCAATACTCCCTAAACTGATACGAAAGACAAGGCTTGAGATGTGGATACGTATATGGAGAAACATATACGTGTCATGCTCGTAAAATAATATTACTCCATACCAGCACAAGTTCAAAGTTTTCTTCATTTCAGTTCATACAACCAGTTGTGTAATGATGGCACCCGAGCTGCCTGGCTGCCTGTTCATAAATTTATACCAGGTGTCTTTACTTAGTTTGCTAGCATATTGTAGAGTTTTTAAATAAGTAGTAGATAACAGTCGACATAGTTTCAAGTAATTAAAATTTAATACTATCCTTGTATGTTTGTAACCCCCTTGTGACAAATGCTGACTAAAAGAGGAACTACTACTTCATTTGCTCAATAAAGCAATACGTATCTGTACCGCATATATTTACCGATATACAGAATGATGTATCTGCTACGTATCAGTAAGTAGCGTTGTTCTCTCCAGAATTATTCGTCCATAACATTTATGCTTATTTCACGAAATGCAGCAGGAGCTAATTTATTTGGAATAATAATCTATTAACAATTAATTTAATATTGATTTTCAGAACCAAACTGTAAGTACATAGCGCGTCTTAATGCGCAGTCCAAGCACAGTTACGTTGATGACTACTGCACGACTCAAATTACGTAGCGATTCAGCTCCCCAAATAAACACAGAATCCAGCGAGCACCTCTCAAACAAGATTAATTAATTTGGGGAAAACCTAACACTTAAGGAATTTGTTTTACTTACAGTATTTTACAACACATTATTCTTAAATTACTTTCACATTATTCTTAAATTACGAATTAATGTCAAACATTTAAATCAAGGGCTAATTTAACACTGACTCAGCGATACAGTTTTAGTCGATGCCATTTTATCTCTGTTTTGCTTTAGGATAAGGTAAACGTCTTTTACCTCTCCCTTACTTTCTTTTCCAAATTATTTACTATGAAGGAATTTTGTAAATATTAACCAGGTAGAAGGATAATATATTCTCTTATTATTTACCTTGATGCAGAAACTTTTTACTTAAATAATATTATCAAGTTGGACGTATTACTAAATAATTACTTCTCTGAACTTTGTTTCTTTCGTTCAAGTAACTGACAGTTGTCCGCCGCTCGTGATCTCGCGGTAGCGTTCTCGGTTCCTGAGTACCGGCTCCAGCGTTCGATTCCCGGCGGAGTGAGGGATTTTCAACTGCAAGGAGATGATTCTGTCGTCTTCATCATCATCATTCATCTCCCATTACGGTCGGAGGAAGGCAACGGCAAACCACCTGCATTAGGACCTTGCCTAATACAGTGGCTCCGTTCTCCCGCATCGTTCCCCTACGCTGTGTCAAGAAGCATGTGATTTCATCACCAACTGACAGTTAACTAAACATATCTTGTCTTTTATATGTTTCCTTTTACGAACATGCCAAAGTTTCGTTTCTTTAATTTAATTTTCTTAAGTATTTTTCTTTTGGGACTCAAGTTACTTTGGGGATTATTCTATTATTTCTTTCTAAATAATATCCGGAAACTTCTTTATTACATGTTGCTGCACCGAAGCTTTACTTGTCCTTTTATAGTACATCAGAAATGGATTGCAGTGAACGAGTGCAGCAATTATACAGGGTGTTACAAAAAGGTACGGCCAAACTTTCAGGAAACACTCCTCACACACAAAGAAAGAAAATATGTTATGTGGTGTCCGGAAACGGTTACTTTCCATGTTAGAGCTCATTTTATTACTTCTCTTCAAATCACATTAATCATGGAATGGAAACACACAGCAACAGAACGTACCAGCGTGACTTCAAACACTTTGTTACAGGAAATGTTCCAAATGTCCTCCGTTAGCGAGGATACATGCATCCACCCTCCGTCGCATGGAATCCCTGATGCGCTGATGCAGCCCTGGAGAACGGCGTATTGTATCACAGCCGTTCACAACACGAGCACGAAGAGTCTCTACATTTGGTACCGGGGTTGCGTAGACAAGAGCTTTCAAATGCCCCTATAAATGAAAGTCAAGAGGGTTGAGGTCAGGAGAGCGTGGAGGCCATGGAATTGGTCCGCCTCTACCAATCCATCGGTCACCGAATCTGTTGTTGAGAAGCGTACGAACACGTCGACTGAAATGTGCAGGAGCTCCATCGTGCATGAACCACATGTTGTGTCGTACTTGTAAATGCACATGTTCTAGCAGCACAGGTAGAGTATCCCGTATGAAATCATGATAACGTGCTCCATGGAGCGTAGATGGAAGAAACTAAAGTCAGCTCTAACATGGAAATTAAGCGTTTCCGGACACATGTCCACATAACATCTTTTCTTTATTTGTGTGTGAGGAATGTTTCCTGAAAGTTTGGCCGTATCTTTTTGTAACACCCTGTATATCCCACTGTACAACGATATAAAATTCTTAGAAAAACGCAGACATAAAAACCTAAGTGCCACCACCACTCTGAGCCCTGATGTTAAACATTCCAAACAAAAATTATGCGTCCGCAGGCGTTGGTAAATCGCGACCAACTATCTTTAACTAATTGAATGGTCACTCGTCACTTCAAAGCTTAAGTGATTATTATACTGTGATGTGTCTGCATGAGTGGTTCCATTGGTTTACTATTTATTGTTACGGAGAAGATCTAGACAGTTTACGGGCAATAAACACAGTACAACCAATATATAGTTTCTTTCCAAAACTGTCTAGTGCCTTTTCTGTTGTGTCGGGTAATGTGGGAGTCAGCACCGACACAAACAAGGAAGGGGAGAAGCTGTTATGGCTGGTGGCAGGAATCCGAAATCATTTGTACAAAACACTTTCCAAATAATACAAAAAATTTATTTCTAAAAAGGAAATAAACATCAAGTAACTTCTCATTATGAAGTGACCTGTGCTTCCTGTGCTTCTTGCCCCTTCTAATTGCAATTACTTTTCACAATATTACTACTCGCACAACGCAGGGTAAGTATCACCTTTCTATTACCCGAGCACCAATCGCCGATTCCGATACACTTTCTATACGTTGTAATTTGGGTAAAAACGCCAAGAACTGTAAGTAATCACTTGTTTGCATAAAAAAAACGAGACGTAAAGTGTTTTGTAATATACAAGTAACATATATCAAAACAATACCGTATCAACCCTGATCGCACCGAAGATGCGTTAAAGTGAAAAGGGCGAAACGCGTCTGGGAGAAATAAAATACAGTACAGCGGGAAAAGGTTGTTTATACTTAAAAAAAGAAATTTTTGTGTTTACTACGTTCGCTGCGGAGGATGACCACACAGACAAACTTGTTAATAGTTATCCGACCTACCGATATAATCTCCAGCAGTATTCAGTGGTACCGCACTTCAAAAGTTCCCGTTCTCTTTTTTTCTGCATGGTGTAGAGTCTACGTTTCATATCCGTAAGAAGTTTCATCCTAGACAAAAGTCTTCCTAACATGAATTAAAACGCTGGCTTCAGAGTTCATCTTCATGTGATAATTATTCGTGGATAGAATCATTTGCCTTTTAACATACTGCAAAAAAATGGTTCAAATGGCTCTGAGCACTATGCGACTCAACTTCTGAGGTCACCAGTCGCCTAGAACTTAGAACTAATTAAACCTAACTAACCTAAGGACATCACACACATCCATGCCCGTGGCAGGATTCGAACCTGCGACCGCAGCGGTCACGCGGTTCCAGACTGAAGCGCCTTTAACCGCACGGCCACAGCGGCCGGCTAACATACTGCAAGCATGAATATGTTCAAATATCGCGTATTGTGATGCGCAGTACATCTAAGCCAAAGAAATTCAGTACGACACGCTGAGAACCTGTTGAGACATTGTAACCTTAATTCGTTTTGTATTCAGAAACGAACTGGTGTCAGAGTGGACTCTAAAAGTGGTTCCATTTTACGCTGGGTGTTTGTTTCTAAGTCCCCCCTATAAACTTCCCGAGGACGTTAAATGTCACCAGCAGATAGAGACTCACGTCCAGAATTGTACCGTTAAGAATGACAAGAAAAAAAGAAAGAAGTACGGAAAGTAGTGCGTTCCATTCCACTACGCCTGTTGTCTGAAAAAGTTTGACTCGTAACTGTTGCGCCTGTCCCCAGCTAACTCTTGTGATAACAAGGCCCAACGTTAACCGCTGTAGTGGTAGAGGGACGGGACGGAGACCATTTGAGTAAAAAAGAGCAGCACGTGTGTAACGCGACGCCACAACGTTGCACGTTTCATTTGTTCTTTAGAACAGAGAGTTGTTGCATTAATTAACTGGTTACTTAACTTCTGTACCCATTACTAGCGTCACGATACGGTACTACCGCTATTTCGCAGAGCAGACACTTGTGAGAGAAACGACCTATTCATTGTTTGTTTCTGTTGCATGCAAATTGTTTGTTTCCAGTCATGACTTCCTGTTCATCTTCGTCCGGTATCAACTACATGTCGCAGTAGTTTAACAGAGACGTTCAGGAACATACCATACACCATTATGGATTGCGCAGTGCAGCACTTACTTTGTCTTCGATACACTTTCTCGTGCTGTGACTATATGAAATCAGACTATATCTGCAATATTTTTCAAGTAACGGAGTTACTAAATTATTTTTATTGTGGTGAAACAAACAAATCCAATTTTGCAGCCGATGAAATCCGTGTCCTACAATTAGACTGGATCAAGGTCTTTCCCTATTATCAGCAACACCTTTATAGCCATCTGTCAAACTACAGCTAAAGGGTGGAATGATAGTTTCCATAAGCCACGGTTACGTTTCTAAAATTCTAAACTGTACGGAAGAACTGCGAACGCCTCAGGGCTGCTTCTCCTAAGTGTAATGTTAGACGGGACAGTCATGTCAATGCAGCTCTCGCACGCTGTGTAGCAGAAAGTGCAATGAAATGAACCTTTGAGAAAGAGCAAATTGATTAAAAATGTGTACCTATCAGTCTATAAAGCGGATTTCTGGTTTTTACGTGCAGTGTTTCAAGAATTGATTAAGCTATAGTGTGAAAGACGTCAGTCATCTACAGTTACTATCCTAAAGCTCGTAAAGGTTCATCCTAACATACGCTCCGGTCTGAAGTGGACTCATCATTCTGGAACCAAGAGCTTAGCTGTCAGTCTCTCACTGTTATTATTTTAACGAATATTAGGCTTGTAAGGTCGTTGTAATGTATCTGAAAAATTTCAGATTGTAAGAGAGAGAGAGAGAGAGAGAGAGAGAGAGAGCGAAACAGCAGCAGATTGAAGCTTTGACTCTATTTCTGAATATTTATCGGATTGCGGAACTGATATAACTCTATTGATAAGAAACTGAAGCACAATTTAAAGCTCGTGCACGATAGTTCGCAAAAATAAGACTGAAATCGCTATCTTCCCTTTTCAAATGCCGTGCCTTAGTAATAATACACAGCATCATGTTTGGCTTATGTTTCCTTCAAAATGACAACAAATAGCAATAACAATAACTAATATTAGTATTGATATTAATCGCATAAATATCGAATATTTTTGTAAGAAAGGTGACAAAAGAAGATGCAATAACTATAGAGGAATATCTCTCACACCCGTTGAATAGTATTTTCAAAAATTATGCTAAACGGAAGTGAATAACTCCCGACCAACGACTAAACAAATATCACGAGCCCTTTAGAAAATGCAGATCATGCTCAGAACAGATATTAAATTTGAAATATACAATCCCCTACAGACTATTGAACACTAAAAGAGAGTTATAATATTTGTCGATTTTAAGAAGGAATTTGACATCGTTGATGGGGAAACCCTAAATAAAGTAATCCGAGAATTTTTTCGTAGCCGTAAATTGGAAAAACTAATGCGTGAAGCACTGAGACACGCAGTCTTAAAAGTAAAGTTCGTGACTGAAATTTCTAAGCTCTGTAAAATAAATGCTGGTGTAAAACAAGTTGATGGCGTTACTCCAGTCCTCTTGAACTGTGTTTTAGAAAAAGTAGTATGAATATGAAACGAAAAACTAAAAGAAAAGTCGATTATCATCAATAAAACTTGGATGAAAAAAGCTGTGTTTTGAAGTAAACTACCTAAATTTTATGGACGACATTTCTCTAAAAATGGGGAATCAAGCAAGTGAAGAAAACAAGTCAGTCTCTTAAAACAAATAGCCAGTAGAGCAAGTTGAAGAATCTATGCAGAGAAACTAAACTTTATAACAAATATAAAAAGGCACCAACATTTTACATAAACAGAAAAGATCAAAAATTTCAAATACCTACGACATACAACTGAAGAAAATGGGCCAGAAAAATTTACCATAATGGAGCGATTGGTAAAATGGAACGGGCATATTGAACAACAAAAAATATTTGCAATTAGAAGTAAATATCAACCAATGGGAAAATAATGCAGACAACACAGTGTCTAAATCAGAATGGCTCTACGCAAGTGAATGAAGAGCGCTGAATTGTAAATTAGACAATCTAGAAATATTACAGAGTCGAAACGTGAGGAAAGTATTGCGTCAAATAAGAAGCACATAAGTCTGGAAATTAAGAAGCACTGGTGAAATATATCAAAATACAGAAAAAATAAGGAATGGATGGCTGATGGTTTTCGCACATTTATGTAAAAGGAATCAGAAAAGGCTGACGAAACAAATCTGCAGGCATCTCAGGAGGAAGAAGTTAGTAACGAGCTGGATCAGAGAGGTTAAAAAATTAGAAATGCATAACATTAAACCTAAAGAATAGAGAAAGGTTTCTAGACGGAAAGCAGTGAATTCAGAAGGGTTTCAGAGCAGTACAATTAAGAGAATATTTGTAAAGTAGTTTGAACAAATAAAAAGAACAGACATGACGAGAAAAGAAAAAAAAAATGGAGGAAAGGGAGGAAGCAAATGAGCAGGAAATTAAACTGTGGCAACGGCTGTCCGTGACAATCTAAATCGGAAGGCAAAAAATATTAATGTAAACCAGAACTGCCATGTAACATTCAAACAGACATTTAAAGTTTGACGTGTTTCTGTGCCTAGCGGCTTCCGGCATTTGGAACCTTATGTGCTTTAAATGACGCTAGTCAAAAGATCCACATGGCAAAGGACCACAAAGGAAGTGTTTAACTGTTGACGTAACTTTATCTACGTAACAGTCTTTGCCGTTCTACTACATGTCTGTAAACTGAGAATATTATTCCCTAACATAAATATGTTAATAGTATATTGGCTGCAGCCCATATAATTTCGATTTTGAATTACTTTTACGAAGTTTATAATCTTCTGGTAACTATTTGAGATTTAATTAAGATATTGGTTAATACACTCAAATTGTAACCCAGCGTTATTCTGTTGATTCAAAATATATACCTGAAAATGTAAAAACTTTTTGCACTACAATTAAGAAAACATTTATATAGTGTAATCATGAATACAGATAAATAAACTCTACTTTTATTTTACTAATATGAAGACTACTTGATTTTTTTCTGTTTTCGGCGTTACTTTACAATTACAATACAATTACACTGATCCACAACTCGCCAAAGTACAAGGATGTGTCACTAAATCTATTACACAGACATTGTCCATAGAGTACGGTACATAATCTATGGAATGAGTATAGTCTACTGCGCATGTTCTGGAAATCAAACCGGGCTAGTCACGTGATTTCGGGACGACGCTCTTTGTCTACAACAGTAATAGTAAACTTGAATATTACATGTATTCGCCTTGTTTTATATACGTTTCTGCACATTTGAGTTGTAGTATCAACTATGGAGCAGTATTGTCGTTGGTATCAACTATGGAGCAGTATTGTCGTTGGTATGGAAGTAAAGAGAAATATGTGGAAGGAGGACTAGTTACCTTTTACAGGTATGTGCAACAAACATATAATTTTAAATGTCATGTTGATATGAGATACTTTATATGTTGAAAAATATCAAGGCACAGTATTATAAGGTCTTGTACTGTAGAGATAATTTCTGTAGAGATAAAAATGGCCATGTGTTTACGAGGCAAGTGCTAGATAAATTTGCAAGCGTGTTTGAGTAAACTGCCAGTCAGTGTACACATATTATGCTATGTTCATTTGCGGATAAAGTTTATACACGAGAGTCTGATTAATTTCCTCCAATTTATGTAGGTTCTCAAACCTTTGGGTGTTTCTAAGCATTTCTGCATGGGATTATTTCCTGTATAGTTTCACTGTAACATAATTAATCGGAACAGATTCAACAATATGAATCAGAGAAATAGAAAACCTAAAAGGATTGTTGGCTGCCACTTATTTATTACTCCAAAATTCGAGCACTGGTGTATTTTTTATATTTTGTGCGTAGTGAATATTTTTACTTTTATGATGAAAGGACGAAAAAATGCTATAGATATTTTTATTTGTCTATAAAAAGCAGAAGGGCGAATACAGAAAAACTGAAAATAGTAATGGACAAACAGGTGGTGCAAATCGCTTGTCGTATTTGCGTAACAATTTCATAGTTCCAAATACGTTATTTTCACGTAACACTTCGGCGCCATCCACAGTGTCATTGTAACACAATTAATTAGAACAGATATCCGTCAATATGAGTAAGCACAATAGGTCACGAAAAAATATTGTTGGCTGTCAATTTTTACCCCGTTACCGAAAAAATGTAAATAAAGTGAAATCTGAGCTATGGTACTGTGGAGAAAATGCATAATGCCATTGCTCTTCACATCTTTAACCCAACTTCAGTTTCTGGTGTCAAATTGTTAAGATGTCTGTAAAACGCATATGCCAATTTACGGTACTTTTGAAGGTGATCTATCTGTATCAGCGAAGTAATAGCAATCAAAATACGCTAAGCCCCATACCGGCTAAAATGCGTCGTATCAGAACACGTGACTGCTGCAGGAAATATTGCAGACAGAATTCTCGTTATGCGCATCAGAATGCTCCCTCCATAGATATTTATACTCTATGATGTTGTCCCACGTATCCACAGATATATATTACTAAACTGACGATACTTATACAATATCATTGACGTTACTGAAGCCAACACTTAAGATTCTGAAGTTTAGTATCTCAGTACGGTGGCGAGCGCAAAGGAGGTGTAAACATCTGTTTATTAACTGATAAAAAGTCCCCAGAAATGGGGATATTCTGATATAACTACGTTACCTTTACAATTGCGACATAGTGGACAATACGTGTGTCGTATTTGGCTGTTACTTTTCGAAGAGCAGACGGAACATACAAGGAAAAGACCATGTCTCAATGCGAGCATAACTAGTAACGTTTTACGTAATTTTGCTTTCGTAATGTATTTAAGCCTAAATAATTACACTACAGTTAGTCTTATTTGAAACACCAGCAGTGTTTAAATAGTTTATATATATTTTTTAGTAGTTTAATAAATCTAGTATCAACAGACGTAGCTTAATGATGTGTTTAAACCAGTGTCGATCAACTTCGGCTTTTAGTAATACTCTTGTTATGAAATTGCTCCTATGAGTAGAACTTGCTACTTGTCGTTGATAACAAGTGTCATTATTCATTTGAATGTTCTTACGAAAACTACAGTCTGCTTTAAAGATGTGTGCATGTAACTTGATCTCCTCATAACAATGTATGTGCTAAACTCAACTTAGACGCAACTATTTGGTCAATTGTAGAACTTGTTTAGATCACCTCTTAAAGCTTACAATATCAGTTTGTTTCGTTAAGTCGTTGTAGTACCATACACAAACTTTCTGACGCCGCCTTCTTACCTCACCAAACATTAGGGTTTAGTGAAAGACGCAGCTTTGCCACTAGAGTGATGTAGGTCGGTGCATGTATCATACAATCCCCGCATCTTTCACTTTATTTTTTTCCCGACGTATTATGTGATAGATGTGATTCCCTCAGTTACTTCAGTTAGTGCTCAGTCTCTGGCATTTAACTTGTTCATTCAAATTCATATTTTTACAAACTGTTCACTATTAGATATTTTTCACTTTGAGTCACTCAACTTTACAGTCCAAAAAGCAGCTGTTGACTACATAAGTTCAATGATTATTTCCAACTTGATATGAAAACTATATTTACGTAAATCATTCATACAATCTTTTTTTCATGCCACAGCTTTAAAGGAAATTTCATACACTAAAAAAAGATTATCTACATACCAAGACGGCGGATTGATGGATGTATCGGTGCTAAAGGAGAGCATTTTGAACATTTCAGTAAAGAGAGTGTCCTGTGGTATTGTGTTTCTTTCTGTTCCTGTGTTTCCCACTCCCACTATTAATGTACATCTACATCTACATAGATACTCTGCAAATAACACTTAAGTGCCTAACAGAGTGTTCATCAAACCATGTTAACAATAGTTCTCTATCATTCCACTCCCGAACAGCGCGCGGAAGAAGCGATCACCTTCATATTTCCGTGCGAGCTCTGATTTTTCTTATTTTACTATTATGATCGTAGGTCGGCATCAACAAAATATTTTTGCATTCGAAGGAGAAAGTTGGCGATTGAAATTTCGTGAGAAGATTCTACCGCAACGAAAACCGCCTTTGTTTTAGTGGTGTCCATCCCAAATCCTGTAACATGCCCGTGACCCTCTCTGCTGTATTTCGCGATAATACAAAATGTGCTGCTCTTCTTTGAACTTCCTCTATGTACTTCGTTAATCCTATCTGGTTAGGATACGAGACCGCACAGCAGTTATCAAGAGAGGACGGACAAGCGTAGTGCAGGCAGTCTCTTTAGCAGATCTGTCACATTTTCTAAGTGTTCTGCCAACAAAACGCAGTCTTTGGTTTGCCTTCACCACAACATTTTCTGTGTGTTCTTTCCAATTTAAAGTGTTCATAATTGTAATTCCTAGGTGTTTAGCTGAATTTACGTCCTTTAGATTAGACTGATTTACCACGTTGTCGAAGTTTAGTGGATTCCTGTTAGCACCAATGTTGATGACCTCACGCTTTTCATCGTTTAGGGTCAACTGCCAATTTTCGTACCATTCAGATATATTTTCTAAATCGTTCTGGAATTTGTTTCGATCTTTTGATGAGTTTAGTAGACGGTAAACGACAGCATCATCTGCAAACAACCTGAGACGCCTGCTCAGATTGTCTCCTTCATTGCTTATACAGATAAGGATCAGCAGAGGGCCTACTGCACTACCTTGGGGAATGCCAGAAATTTGCTATGAAGTATAAAATTGGTTCTGACAGACAAAGAAAGCATTTCCGGATCAATAGCCGGATAATAAATTTCCTCTTTTACGTACGAGGAATGCGTCCAGCGAATTTGGCCGTAATTTTTTGCTGTACCATTTACATGTTGTACGTCACATATGACACTTGCAAACACGTTAGACGTGCGGAAATTGTATGCTTCCGCTAACAAAGTCGGATAGAAAAAAGATAAATGTGAACCATTCCAGCTAGCAAGTTATTAAGGGATCATATACGAGAGAATGTTCCAGATCGTTGGATGGCGTGTGGCTTGAGAACTTTGTCAGGTGTTGGGGAGATGACGCAATGTACACCGAAGCCGCCGGCTTGTACTGCGTTTTATGGAAAGTGTTACGATTTGAAAAATTCACGTGCGCAGCACACCTCCTCTGGCGACACTGGCTGCAACAAAGGACAGGGGGAGAATGATCGTTAGCGGGGGCGGGAGCTCGGTGTCGTCGGGTCCGGCCCACTGTAATCTCCCTTCGCAGTCAGCCATTATGCAAGGCCAAGGATTTTTGCGTGAGGCACAAGACTACTTTAAGGGGAGTAGCTCTTGTCATAAAAAAGAATATGACCCGAGGTTAAGTTTCATGAATATTAAATGCGTCTCCCTTTTCAGAGACAATTTTCTATCCTCAACTACATACGTAACATTGGGGAGATAAAGATGCATTTGACGTCGTATCATTTAAAGAATTTAAGTGGTACAAAAAGAAATATATTTCGTCGTATCGGTTCTCAGGTGAAGGTCTGTCTGCTACCGCTGCAACGCCTGTTCCGCTAACCGAGCTTCCGAGCTTCCAAGTCAGCAGGACTAAACTCTACTGAGGTGGGAGTACAGCTTGCTTGTTTATGTTACTCACTTTACTGCAGAATCTTTTCAGTGTTCCAGTGAACGCTGTTAGCGTAAGTGTATCCAGACAGTCCACTGAGGATGTTCAAATGTGACTACAGCCAGTCTGTCCGACACGAGATGGCAGCATGATAGACACATTTTATGTCAGACTCGTGGGAGAGAACTGTATGGGTTTTAACAGGACATGTTGCAGGGGAATTCTAGTCTTGAAATTCACACAACCAGAAACCACACTGCGCGTAAAAACCTGTCAGTAAGAGCCTGACAAGCCTTTTATTTCTTCCTCTCTACTTCGAACGCAAATTCGTCTGAGAAAGAATAATATCCCCACACGAGTATTTTTACTGTGTTCCTTGTTCAGAAATACTTTTACCGAAATCAAAACCCACCGTGATTCTTCATTAACCACAGACGTGAAAAGGAAGCAAAACGCACAAGCATATGTTTTTTGCCTATACTGCGGATCCTACTGTGCGTAAGAACCTCTGTAATGTATTAAAAAATAAAAATAAAATCGATATTCTCATGTCGTGGTAGGTGAAACTGCATTAAAAGTTTGTTATTTCTTTTGTGCTCGTCGTCAAACGATAAACGTATCGACAAAACTACATCCTCAATGCATAAAACAAGTCACGCTTGAATGAAATGCAGTGTAACAAGAAGCTCCATGTCCAACACGTTTCTCACTTTCACCTTAAAACTGTTTAAAAATTGTGAAACGGAATTTCGTAGTGCAAATAGAAATCCCTATTCTCTTTGCTTACTACAACGATTTCCACTAGTCGTAGTAACGCTATGTTAATTTTGCGTTACATTGAACCTACCTGAGAAAGTCTTGGGTACAATTAGCAAAGAAAAAACAAAATAAATAGGAATAAGGGCCTCAGTTTCTTGACATGTGTAATTATTACGTCCCTTTCGTCGGATGTGACTACTTCGCTTGAACTCGGAAGGCTTAATGAATAGTTTATTCATTAGTATGAAGTGTTGAGAACATCTTAATTTTCGTAAAATCAGGAAAGTCAGATCCACAAAAATCTCACCTATGTCAGAACTCACAAAATGAAGCAGATAAATCTGATTCTTGTACTCTTTTGCCCCCAATAACATGTTTAAAGAAATAACCGAACTTCTGTCTTGGTAACCTCACATAAATTTTCAAGTTCAGAATACTTAAATGCCAGTTTTGAAAACCGCAGCTGTTTGTTCCAACAGAAATGAAGTAATAAAATCGGTCTGAAATTATGAAAAGAATTATATGAAAGAATGAGAAACACATAAAAAATAACAGTGTTATTCAGTATACAATCAATAGCTCTTAACATTTATTAACTCTTTTCACAAACAGGACTGAAGGTCTGTCCGTCTAGTTTAAGTAAGCCAAAACAACGCATTTATATTCAGAGAGCGCATAAAACTACAAATCAAATTTCTTCTTTTCCATCCTTGTGGCTGATACAGCGACCAGTATAAGATTTGAGGTAAAAATATAGTCTTGGTTACGGCGTTTGTTATTTTAAAATTTCATTTAAATTTTAAATTAGAAACCTCCGCAACCATGACTGTATTTTTTATCACTAATCAGGTCGTTCTTCACCTTATGCAAATGCTTGAAAACGCCGCAATACTTCGCAATTGCTAATACCGTATGGGAACTAATCTACGTCCTAATCTGGAGTGTTCCTGGGAATTGTTTCAGGGCGCAAATTTCGGCACCTCGTTGTGACTTCACCCAGTTTGAAGGTATGAGGCTGGAATTTATAACAAATCGTATAGAATATGACTCTCTGTTTCTGTCTTTTATTTTATTTTTTTAACTTCGAATCAACCATCTTTGGGGTACGTCAGATCAATTACTTCATAGATGCTTGTGCTCCCTTTTTCTCCCAATAGCTCTTCATTCTATGTATCTTTTATTGTTTATAAGTTACTTTAAGTTTTTTTGCTACACAATACAATTACAAAGCGTGAGAATGTACAACAGTTTTCGTTTTAGGCACAGTGTGCGGTAAGAATATGAAGTACTTTTACTGAACTACCAGTTCATGAAAGGGCGACATACTACCGACGACGCAAGAAACATTCTGATCGTAAATCAGTTTCAACGTCTTTGAATGTCGTTTATTGTAATCACCTCGTTTATTGTTATCGCAAACTAAAGCTAGTTAGGAACCGAAGTCGCTTGAAATGAATGGATAAATCTCCTGGGATCTTTGGTAAAGGGCAGGACTGAGCAACAGTTTTAGCTCGTGGGTCACTTTGTGGGAGCGGAGCGCCGCACGTTTTAAAATAATCTCGTGCATTAGTTTACTTTGCAGTTCTGAGAAGGTATAAGACGTTACATAAAAATTCTGTCGATCTTGGCGGGTCGTGTGGGGGTATGGAGACGCCTCTCCGCCTGCTGAACACTTCAAGATAGTAGCTAGGACGAAATTACTTCTCATAGATTTATTCTGCATGCGGGTGCCGTTTCAAACACTCAGAGGATTGAAACTGCATAGTGGTACTGCTCTACTAACGCATAGAATAACAAATTTCAGACGATACATATTACTTGGTGTTATTTTAATTGCAAACCCATAGCGTACGTTTACAACTTTAGTAATATATAGGTTTTCTGTTTTAACCGACTGCGAGGAAGAAAACAAAACAGCGCGGAAAAACATTACACAGGACAACCAACTCGTCTCGTGGTTTAAGCACTGCTATAGTAGATTAAACCGTCTACGACAAAGTAAAAGAAATCCCGCATTTTCACAGCACAGCACAGCATTTTCTTTCTCGAAGACGGTTGTAACAGAAAACCAGTACATTGTTGTTTAAAAAATATATTTAGAAATGTCCGTCCGTACGTTTATTAGAGTATCGTGTAAACATTTAAAGTAAATTGGTCAAGAAATTTTCGAAATTTTTGTTAACGGCTTTCTATATAAGAGTATCGCGTAAGCATTTGAAATAAATTGGTCAAAAATTTTCGAAACTTTTGTTAACAACTTTCTATATTTCTTGGCTCTAAACAACTTTTGTCTCTAAGTGCACTCGAACAACGAATGCATGGAATGGAGTGTGTAAGGGAACGAAGCAAGTACCTTTCGTGAGCCACACAAGAGAAGAATTAGAATTTAGTACTTTTCATTTACACATAATACGGTATATTTCTGTTAACAATACTGGTTGCTGTCACCTTTCTAAACAATGTGGTCAGTTTAGTAACTTTAGGCGATCCTCCCGTCCCTTACATACACGGCAGGCCAGAATAAGATTGTTCTCGTAACTAAAAGGATCGTAGTATGTACCGAGAAAAAGAGAAAACTAATGTGATAGTACGGTCTTATCAGCTCTTACACAGATGACAAACATCATGATGTTGCATAAAATAATCTAAGGAAAATGTTCTGTGTCCATTCAAGTATACACGCCAGCACTCGAAAAAAATGATATATAGTTAACCATAGGAAAAAAATAAACACACTCGGCAATGAAAAGTATAAGAAAATTGAAAAACGTTACCAAAAGAGTTGACGCCGTCAGTTTGCAATCCTGACTCGACTGCGTATGAATAAAACCAGTAACAACAGCTGATGATGTTATCGTTACTACGTATAACATACAGTAACATTTATTACTCCAAAATCCGCCACAAGATGGTTTTACAGAGAACCTCAGAAGTGGTTGAACTGAGTTGTGTAAGATGCTCTAAAGTGCACTTCATTCCAATTTAAATTCCCATTTGTAATTAAAACGAAAAATTTAGAAGATTCTGTTTTACTTATTAACTTCTACCCATAATTTAATTCATCACATGTATCGTACCCTTTGATCTACATGATTATATGCACACCATTTTCTTTGAATTTAGATAGAGAATATTTCCGGAAAACCAATCAATAATTCTTCAGACAAGATGTTTACCATACCCTTTACTGTTATAGATTCTTGCACACTACGATAATTGTAAGTATCTTGAGCCAGAAATCGGTAACAGATTTTTCATAGTCCTCAGTTAGGCACAGCTAATTTCTATCTTCAAAGCTATTTAAGTAAATATTATATTGGTGAAGACATTCTGGAGGAGTTGGTTTCAAATCCTCTAACCGCCTTTCTCTATTCTCCACCAAACGCATATGTTAAACACATATAAGTGCTAACAGCAGCTGTATTAGAAACTATTTATCCTAAAGAGAATGTACTATTCTTGTAGTTGATGTTAAAAATCTTTTCTTTAGACGCCTTGGTTCACAATATCTCCATGGAACATTAATATTGTGGTAGAAAGTTTTTGTCATTCATATGAAAGTGCTGATTTCAATCGTTTCCATTTATTCTGTTTTCATATTTGCTATATTCAGTTATTCATTTAAAAGCTTTGTATATTTTGCTCACAAATCCACAAGCTTAATCAAGACTATGCAGTACATTAAACATTAAACTGCCACTAGATTGCTCTAATGAGCGTATTTAAAAGACACAGCGTAACTTCATATTTACGAGTAAACAAGAACAGTTTGCAATTTTTCTGTAATCACAAATTTTCAGCTGAAAGCAATACATACATCCTTTAAATAGCAAATATACGAGGTTGGAAATTTTTGAAGCGAATTTTTTTTACACACACTGTACTAGCAATGACTGATAATTTTGGAGACCCAAATCTTACAACTGAAATTTTTCGTTAAACAATATATTTTAACCCTTTGTTTCCTGACATAAGAAAATGTTTACTTTTTAACATTTTCTTTGCAGAATTTATGCTATTGTGGCCTCAAATGACGGTAGGATTTTTTGTAAAATTTTATTTTATTTTTTGCAACTTTTCTCTCTCCTGATACTCAGAAGTACCGTCAGACTCCATGGACAGAATCACAACATGCGCAGAAAAATGCTCCAATTTTTATAACTTGTACTTTATTCCACATAAATATTAAATATTTTTACATTAGAAAATTAACAGAAATATGATATTCCTGAATTTTTTTATAAATTTCGCATAAATTTATTCTAGAGCAACTTCACAATACATAGTAACTTGGCTATACATTTTTGACAGTATATACATATCACATATTTAGTGATACCTCATGAAATTGTAGGAAACAGTTCTTTTTCTCATTGCAGCACAAATACACTTTACATGTACTACATTGTGAATGTGGTCTCGACTGAATTTTATTTTTTGCACACATTTCGCATCGTCCTCTTTTACAACTGAACACTACAAAATGGTTTCCTCGGTTGCCAAGACGTACATCCTTCGGAACAGAAAAGTTATCCTTCCTTCTCTTTGGGAGAGTTATTTCATCTTTACCAGAGTTTCTCTTTTTGAGATTTGGCACTTGCTGTTCATTCATTAGCCCTAGTGCCACAGCACGCCTGAATTCCAGCAGTGGCAGTGCCCCATGTAGATCACTGAAAATGACGTAAGCATTGACAAAAGCAATTTCTATTGCTCCCCAGAAGAGACGGTGCCACCATTTCTTTGATCGCTTGTCAAGACCATAAGTTGAACGTAATCTGTCTGCATGATCCACACCACCCATATTTTTATTGTAATCACATACAATAACTGGACATGGTATAGTCACACTAGTTCAATCTTTCTGTTTTCTTGTCACTACGCTCTGTTCGATGCAATGGAAGTTTGACGCAAAATACACTACTTCATTTTCCTTCCATTGAAATACTGTTAGTTCTAAAGATTTGATTTAGACATTTTTCTTTAGGTAAATTCCCTGGCAAGCCTTTCCTGTTTTTTCTAATTGTTCCACAGGCAAATGTATTTACGGATTTCTGTGTGAGAAAAAGTGGACAGAACAACTAGTGAGAGGTAACGCGTTGCTGCTACAATAAAGTGTTCGCACAACCTGACGGTACTAATAAGTCCGCCTTATATTTTCCACTTTATCTCATTCACTTGTAACGTAATGCTTCAAACTGTTATAAAAAAAACAAAGAAGGTAAGTATGTACAATGGAAAACTCAACGGAAGTTTCAATAAATTGCGCACAAATTCAGGCAACACCATGGAAACAAGCACATACAATCTTCTGTTTTCACAGCAGCGCGCGAAAAACAATTTCAAGCTCTGACCGCCAGAGAGGTCTATGTATTGCACTATAACAACTATGAAACAGTAGAGCAGAGTTACTGTTACGCACCGACAGGCTCTCAGATCACGAAACTGCACCACGAGAAAATAATGAGAGTCAAAACTTACTGGTACTTTTAAGTACCGTCAGGCAACAAAGGGTTAAATAACGTTCATCACTTCTACTGTCAGTAAAATCAGGGCTATAAATAGTGGAACTGGAGTTTTGAAAGGTTACGAGCAAAGATTCGAATATTCTGCACATTTTATGATAACAACAATTTTGGATTAAGATGTTTCTTAAAACATAATTTTTATAAAGAGGGAAATGGAGGCTTTGTGAAGAGAAATAAAATAGTAAAAACCACTGATTATTAGTGTCCTCAAGGTATTAAAGTAATTTGATATACAATAGTACTACACAAATTACTTATGACATAAGTGTTAGTGAAAACTTAGTTACATTCAGAATAATAAATAATGAAACTGTAAATTAGAAGTTAAGTTCCCTTAGATTCCCTAAATCAGTTACAATGAATGCCAGGATGGCTTCTTACCCTGTATGAGCTTCTGCTGCTTCTATAATGACCTCATTGTTGACCAGATGACAAATCCAACTCCTCGAGCATCCTTCCTTTATTTCTTTGGGACAGTTTCAGTTTGTACATCATTATTTTATGGCACAGTAAACAAGTTTAATATATCAGGAAGTTTCACAGCAGCATAAATTCCGATGCATTTACTGGGTAGTTAGTCTCCTGTGAAATATATTTTGAGATTTAATTACGTTTATTTTCTGGTATTTAATAGAGCTCGCACCAGTAGATACCCAAATTCACAACTCTGATGGATGTACTTATCTTAGCTTGTGTCGTTTCGTTCAGGTTCCCCCATCCACTGCTTCATTTGAGTTCCAAGGTGAATCTAAGGTTCGAATAACAAATAAAAACTTCATGGAATATTTATTTATTGTTACTTTCCAGCATAAACAGCAACATATCGATTTCTCTCTGGTATCACCGTCATTATCACCGTGTCATTATCCAAAACGAAAATGCAGTGTCATCAAAAATTACTCACGGTATGTTTAACCTTCAACTACCTGTCGCTGTCGATATTTTCTCCATACTCTACCGTTTTAAGCTGAGATAATTTCTTTTGTAATGGCAGCTATACAAAACTACTCGTCTCATCTAAAACATGTCCTGTAATTCAAATAATCTGTTATAGGATTTCAAAATTCGCTGAAAGCCAATTTTAAGCAAACATCCATGCATAAAAATAAAGAGTGGAGATACCCTACAGAATTATGGCTTTCTTCGCATGCATGTTTACAGTACATTGATTGAACCGGGTTGACATGGTACTGGAAGGTTAAAAACACACAAAAACAAAAATCAGTACAAAAAAAAACAAAGTTAAAACTAACCAGAATGTTGCTACTGGGTAGATCAAGTGATTGCACTAGATCAACGAAAAGTATAAATCTGAAAATGGATTTTGGCAAGCGAAAGTGTTTCGAAAATTATCGATGTTTTTCCACCAATGTTCTAATTAATTAAATTTATATCCAGGTCCTCAGTCTTCTGAGTGGTTTGATGTGGCTCGCCGCGAAATCCTCTCTTGTGCCAATATCTCCTTCTGGGCATAGCACTCGCACCTGATGTCCTCAGTTATTTGTTCGGTTTATTACAATATCTGTCTTCCCCTTCAGGTTTTCCTCTACAGCTTCTTCCAGTACCATGGAAAAACCTCCGTCTATAGCCTCACATCTTACATTTCCCAAATAAATTTGACATCGTTCGGTAATAACGATCGAACCTGAGCTAAAGTCTAAGCGTTCTCTTGCGCTATCGTCTATGCTACAAGAAGAACTGACACTGTACGTGACAGGCCTCTTAAATTTACGCGCGCTACCGCCTGATTGGGTAACTTCAGTGTTAATTTGCTCAAAAAGCAGAAACAATTTTTTTTCTTAACCATTATTTCTCAGCACGACCTATCCGGAAACACCCTTACAATCTTTTCAGACCGCATCTCATCACATTATATACAACCTACTCCAATTTTTTTCGGAATTTCTACATACTGCACTATTTCACAATGTCTAAGGAGTTTTATTTGTCAACAAATCCTATGAACAAGTCTTGAATTTTCTTCAGTCTTGCTTGAACTATCAATTGCAGTCAGAACTGTCTCTCTCCTGCCTTTACATGTCGTAAAGCCGAACTAATTGCCACCTTAGATTCCCAATTTTCTTTTTCCATTCTTCAGTATATTATTCTTCTCAGCAAACTTCGATGGATGATATGTTAAGTTGATACTGTGATGGTTCTTCCATCGTGCTGTGTCGAATGGAATGGTTGTTTTCCTACCTCCAGATATTCACTTTAGCACACGGTCACCATGAAGAATGCGGTTGGCGTGGGCAAGTAACTGCCACGAGCACCACTGTGGCCAGGTTGATAGAAAGCACGAACAGCGGTGTGGTGAATCAGCTGCAGCCAAGTGGCACCAGTAACATCTGCTGGAGGCCAGCGCCGTGGTCATGATGGAGGCGGTGGAGAAGCCTGCCAAGCGCTGCCAGGGACCAGATTAGAGCGATCGCTAAGGTGTCCGTAATGGCAGGCTGTACCTGGAGGTGTTGGAGGAGTAGACAGTGGCTGCATGGGGATGAACGAGCGAGTTCTGCACAGAGCCTTAAGCGGGGGCCTCAATAAAATAGTGTGCTGTGGTACTCTCAGCTGGACGTCACTACCATCTGCACGGAGCGTGGGCAGGGCATCGGCTCAAACTGTCTGGTAGAGCAGTTGATGTCTTTTTCTACTTGGATGAACAGCAGTTACAGTGGAGGCGGAGAAAGAGACTTCTGTATATCAAGAGGGGCACTAGCTGAGTGCTTTTGCTGCTGACTCTTTCACGCTGGTAGCTTTTTCGTGGTATCGTGCACTGTGTAGTGTAAGAGCAAGGCATTGGGTGTATCTTCTAGCGATAGTATTCTGCACGGATCTCTGTGATTGTTGAGTGACAAGTTGTAGTTGTTCACTGATGACACACAGGAGTGTGAGTGCGTTCAGCGTGAGTGAGAGCTGCTCTAACTGTTAACTACGCCCTTTGAGCACGATTAATTGTATTAATACCAAAGTGTGGGCGTAATGCCGAGATATCATCCTGTTATTTTCTTCTACACTGCAGAAAAAAATTGTACACCCTTTTAGAGGTTTGCAGTCCTCTGAAGGTTTATTGTTGCAACAGTGCATATGGAGTACATGAAATGATTACGTTTACAGATTAATAGCACAAGTCACTCAGAGGTACGAGGTATTGATCTAATGAGAAAGACCCATATTAGTTTGTTGTGTTGCCACCACGGGCGGTAATGTAGGTGCTTGCTCTAGCATCCAGTCGATAGCGCATATGGCGAATACTGCCCTAGGTATGCATTTTTCCTTGCCTGCTTGACCTGCTCACGTAGTTCTCTTAAGAGTTGTCGGTTACTGAGTCCTATGAGTCATTTCGTCCCATCATATCCCAGATTTGTTCAAGCTCGAGCGTTATACGTTTAGAAGAAACGATCACCTCTCTGCTGTAAGAACGACAATACAACGGGTCTCACAACATTCTGCACGTACGAAGCGCTGGTTAGCGTCTCCTCCAGAAACCCTAAAGGTTAACGAGAGCTTATCGAACCGCAGACCATAAGGCCTGGGGTGGGGCCAGTTTGCCTTGGACAAATGCAACGCTCACCATCTAAATCTACATCTACACAGTACTCCGCAAGCCACCGTACGGTGCGTGGCGGAGGGTACCCTGTACGACTACTGGCCTTTCCCTTCCAGTTCCACTCGCAAACTGAATGAAGGAAAACGACTGCCTTTATGCCTCCATATGAGCCATAATTTCTCGCATATTATTTTCGTGGACCTTGCGCGTACTGTATGTTGGCGGCAGTAGAATCCTTCGGCAGTCAGCTTAAAATGTCGATTCTCTAAATTTTCTCAATAGTTTTTCTCGAAAAGAAAAAATAAACGCCGCCTTCTGTCCAGGGATTCCCATTTGATTTCTCAAAGGATCCCCACAACACTTACGTGTTGTTCGAACTTACTGCTAACAAATCTAGCAGCCTCCCTCTGAACTGCTTCGATGTGTTCCTTCAATCCGACCTGATATGGATCCCAAACACTCTAGAAGCGATCAAGAATAAGTCGCATCAGCGTCCTATATGCGGTTTACTGTACAAGTGAACCACTCTTCCCTAAAATTCTTCTAATAAACCGAAGTCGACCATTCGCCTTTCCTACCAGATTTCTCACATGCTCTTCTCATCTCATACCGCTTTGCAGCGTTATGCCCAGATATTTAAATGACTTGACTAGTAATACTGTATCCGAACATTACAGGTTTGATCCTCCTACTCACCCACATTTTTTCCACATAGCTGCAGTTCATAACACCAACTGGAAATTTTGTCTAAGTCGTCTTGCCTCATACTACAAAAAAATGGTTCAAATGGCTCTGAGCACTATGGGACTTAACATCTATGGTCATCAGTCCCCTAGAACTTAGAACTACTTAAACCTAACTAACCTAAGGACAGCACACAACACCCAGTCATCACGAGGCAGAGGAAATCCCTGACCCCGCCGGGAATCGAACCCGGGCGTGGGAAGCGAGAACGCTACCGCACGACCACGAGCTGCGGAGCCTCATACTACAGTCACTTAACTTCGACACCTTACCGTACGCCACTGCATCATCACGAAACAACCATAGATGGCTGGTCACCCTGTCAGCAAAATCATTTATGTATACAGAGAACAACTGTGGTCCTATCACACTTCCCTGGGGCACTCCTGACAGTACCCTTGTCTCCGATCAACGCTCGTCGTCGAGGACAGCGTACTGGGTTCTATCATTTACGAAGTCTTCGAGCCATTGACGTATCCGTGAACTTATTCCATACGCTCGTACCTTCGTTAACAGCCTGCACTGGGTCACAGCGCCAAATTCTTTCCGGAAATCTATAAATATTGGCCCTGCCTGTTTCCCTACATCCATAGCTCTCAGTACATCGTGTGAGAAAAGGAAAAACTGAGCTTCGCACGATGGATGATTTCTAAAACCGTGCTGATTCGTACACGTAAGCTTCTTACTCTCAATAAAGTTTATTATATTCGAACTGAGAATATGACGAAGGATTCTGTAGCAAACAGAATTTAGAGATATTGGTCTATAATTTTGCAGGTCCAGTCTTTTACCTTTGTTATGTACTGGACTCACCATGTATCCGTTGTAAGCGCAAATGACCAACAGCTGCATGCAGGCAGAAGCTGCTTTCATCGCTGAAGACCATAGCCGCCGCTCCATCTTCCAAGAGAACCTCTGACGTTACTAGTCGAGCTGTGCACTCGATGCTGTGGCGTGACTGGAAGACGGTTGTGACAGATCGTGCTGTTGCTGCGCCGTCTGCAGTGGCGACTAAACCTGACGAAGTTGTTTTCACTATTTTCGATAAACTCAAAGTAACAGACCAACGGAAGAAAGGTGCTAGTGGACCAAGCTGAGCTCAGGAATAAGGAGTTTAAAACGGAACACAGTCGGGCATTAAAAAGAACAGTGATGCCACTACAATTTTTTTGGTGTGGTGTCGCGCTCTATTTATCGCTGACGTGAAGATGCATCATCTTGATACTAGAAACATTTTGTTGTTGGTTGATAACGTTCCAAATCGACCTTAAATCCTTTCGCTTGAAACAGTAAATGAGTACTTTAAAGGTTTTATTTATTTATTTACTTTTGTCTCACAAGGTTACTTCAGCTCTTCAACCAAGGGGCCTAGGCGTTACTGAAATAGCCAAATGTTATTACAAACAGGCATTGTTGTGCATGGTACTGACTAGGCTAGAAAATGAAAATAAATTTAACGCCTGTAGAAAGAAACTGACTTCAAGGATGCTGTGTATTATGTAATATGCTTCTTTTGCACTTAAAATTCAGTAACTTGGCTTCATACTGGACGTTAGCCACTTTTTTATCACAGTTTGTTATGTGTTCTTCAACGCAGCCTATTCAATAACATGTCTTCGAACGAGACGTTGACCATTTTTGTAGTTAGTGTGCACTGAGTTCACTATCACATCTATAGTTCTAAGTCATTACATGTTTAGTTTATTCGTTGTTGGGCTTGTTGTTTTCGATGGAGTACGTTGCTAGTCCCACGTTGTTGTCCTTGTACCAAGAAACGTTAAATGATCAAAGAATTCTTATTGAGCTAACTTCCGATATTTATTCAGATAAATGCAGTTTCTGAACTCTGAAATAGATATATTCTTCAGCATTTCCAAACTCAGCACTAATAGCGTATAACACTTCTGCTCTCAGCAGTACTACAAAAAATATCAAGTCTCTTTGCAACAACTCTTCTACTAAGAGCGTCCATTCTCCAACATGTTCTCTTGGAGTCTTTGTATCCCCACTCTAACAAAATGAACAGTGATCTCATGTTGGGGTCAAAGAGTCTATAACATTACCGATAATAATAACTGGTATAGTTTCGAGACGACTAATGAAATAGAATTCAAGTGAAAGCCTTCAAGATTAATTTAAATCCGCATGCTACAATTATTTAAGTATGGAGTAACTCGTTTTAATGAGAGTGTGTATGTAAAAATTATTCTTACCCAACTGAAAAGATTGATACCTACTGTTATCATACATTTATTACTATATTATTGGCTTGGTTACATTATACAAGACCCCCATAATTCCATAAATAAGTATCTGCTAGTCCTGTGATGCAACAAGTAATATATATATATATATATATATATATATATATATATATATATATATATATATATATATTACAAATGTTTTAAAATAATTCATGTCCTATCTTCTGGTTATTGATCCATTGTCCATTCTTCATCCTTCTGCTGTAGTGCAGTATCAATAGGGTCTTATTTCATCGTCTTTTTTTGCCATACAACATGTGGCTTTTTGGCATTAATACACAGAACAATGTTTCCTAACACAATAATTTACTTTCTATCCCAGTAACTGAATTGGAGTTATGTGAATTAATATACAAATATATCAGAAATGTATGTGAGATGAAATTTATCAATTGTCTAATCCTGAGTTTACAGCAAAATAGGCATGGTCATTCAGCAGTTATAGAAAATAATTCGGATGTATTCAGTCAGAGACATTCAACTGCTATGCAAATACTTGCAATAAGTGCAAAGCTGAAATTCAAGAATATATATACTCAGTAGAACTTACCTCAACATCTTTGTATATTACAATAGTACTTAAATAGGGATGTAATACATTAGATTAAACAAATTTCAAATGTGTATCTATAAATTGTCGTGGTAGATATGACATGAATGAAATGGCAAAATCGGGCATTCTAAAAATTGATATTATTGATTATGAGACACAAAACAACTTATAAGATATTTTAAAAACTTTCGAAGATAATACTGTCTAGAATAGCTGTGTGCAGGCGGGCATTATCTTGCTGAAATGTAAGGACAAAATGGCTTGCCATAAAGGGTAATGACGTGGGGTGTAAAATCTCATGGACGAATCACTGTGCTGTATGGCAGGCAACCGTCAAGTTCGTACCCCATAACTGTCTGGGAACTCTCCAGACAAGTCTTCGCTGGTCATCGGAGATGAGATTCCTGGACAGAGCCGTGTCTGGAGATACCCCAGATAGTGGTTGGACACCGACCTGATTGTCGCCCGCCATATGGGCCGACAACCAAGAGCGATGGTCTGTGGTACGATTTCTTTTCATATCAGAAACCCGGCTCCCTAACAGCACAGCGGTACGTCGATATTCTATGACCCGTTTTGTTGTTCTTCATGATAAGCCATCCTGGGCTTACAAATCAGCAAACTAATACCTGCCTGCACACAATGACAGTTTCTACTGCTTGTCTTCATGTTTTCCAAACCCTACCTTGGCCAGTAAGATATCTCACAAACTGCAAACTTTTGGAGCAGTATGGGCAAACGCTGCGACCATTTCGGGATTTTGATGATCTATGCACCAGTTGGCTGGAACATGGCACAATATCCCTCAGAAGTACATCTAAAAACTATCATTCAGTGTCAAGCTGAATAACTGCTTGCATAGGGGACAGACTTTCTCAACTTGTGAAGCCTATTCGGATAATTCCTTTGTGATGTGTCGTTCTTCTTTTCTCAGAGTTTATTTAGAAAATATGTCCACTGTGACAAATATAAAACAGTAAGCTCTCTTGTCCCTGTAATGAGCCGTATAAATCGATAGCGAGGAGACTTATAGAATTCTCAGGTAGTATATTTTGCATCTGTATCTGACAAGTTGTATTAGTTTCATTCGTTAGCCTCTGTCACCAGTTGAAATTTCCTTCCTTATTCTTTTCGACAGTTTATAAAAATTTATATTTTCTTGCAATTTGTTTAGATATTTCTGAAGACAATAGTGTCCATAGCTTGCATAATTATACATACTAAGTTTGTCAGTTTACTGTTCTGGTCAACGCAGTCTCCAATGGTTTGAGTCTAATTTCATTCTTGTAAATAGTATTCCCTTGTGTACCTTGTAATCTTTGTTGATTTTCCCGTAGGTCTTTTTATCAGAGCAACTTCTTACCAATTTTCAATTATCACCGTGAATCTGCTTTTTGTGAATGACATTAGAGATGCTCTTAATTACCTTCTCGTCTTTAACCCCTTAGGAGACATGGGTTCTTTGTTTTCTTGCTCCTCAATATCATTGTTATGCTCCTCTAATGGTATCTGAGACAATGTATCAGCAGGTAGATTCTCAGATCTCTTAACATACTTAATGTAATTGTCAAACTGTACTAAAAATGTGACCCATCTTGTCACCCTACTGTGATATAACTTGCATCCTTCCAAATATGTTAAGATATTGTGGTCTGAGTGCACAATAGCTTTATGTCCTTACAAGTACTTTCTAAAACTGGTATCCGATCAATGTACAGCTAGCAATACACGCTCAGTTGCAGTATAAATTCTTTCATGTTTCGGAGAATCCTACTTGTGAAAGCAATTATTTGATGTGTGTCTTCCGCATTTACAGTCTTTATTTGAAACAAATGAGGGCTGAGTAAAATGGTAAGAATAAATCTGGTCTATACAGCAAGTTATAATTACACAAGGAACTTTTTATAGCGCCAAAACCTTCCTGCAATTCCTTATCCCAAACCCAGAAGGAAAACTTTTCAATAAATTATACAAACTTTGTGCATTCTTATTTCGTTTACTCAGGTACCTCCTATAATATTCACATGTTTTAAAGAATGATTTTAGTGGTTTCTTATTTTTTGGTATTGCAAACTCAGCAATAGCCGTAATTTTGTCAGAGTCTGATAACTTATCTTTCTCAGTAACGCAATGTCCCAAAAATTTCAGTTCATTAACCACAATTTACATTTTTCTAATTTCAGTGACACTTCTCTTGCTATTTATCCGGCTCTTCTTTTAGTACAAATAATGTTCATCCCAACGCTGATACCAAACAAAATGTCTTCAACATATTTAGCTAATCAGGAAGATAATTCGTGTCCTAAGCTTCATCCAAAGCTCTGATGAACTCAGCTACTGATAATTATGTCATTATATTATTATATGATAATTATGTGCAAAAATGCTGCGTATTCCGAGATTCTGGAGCAAGTGAAACTTGATGGAATGCAGAGGTTAACCTAAACTTGTCATCAGTTTGCTTCACTGAAACGTACGTAATAAGTCATTTATATCCTCAGAATGACCATTTTCTCTATGTAAAAATTTGTTCAGGAGTCTAGTCTAAAACAAATCTAACAGCTCCATTACGTCTTACTACAGTTACTAAAGGATTGTTATAATCACTACAACTTCTCTTAATTATGCCATATCTTTCCATCCTCTGAATCTATTTTTCAATAACTGGTCTCTTTGCAATTCACACATCATATAGTCTTTTAAAGAACTGCAATTGAGGTTTCAATTTCGGTACACATTCAAAATTCTTCACATTTGCTGGTTCATTACTGAACACATCCCCCTGTTCCCATGACACACCTTTAAGCTCAAGTTTTTGTTGACTCTTCAACCTTCAGCCCCACAGCTTCTCATACCTTTTCCTTAGTTATTTTCACCAACTTCATCTCTTCAGCTTCTAGATTTAAATTATCCTCTACTAAATGACTTTCCTCTTTCACTACCGCCAATCTCTTCATGTGTTCACAGTCTCTTCCCATTCCTCCTCTGTGAGTTTTGTTTGTATTATATTCCCTGTCACATATAACGTTTTCTCTCTTCATTCAAGAACTGCACTAACTTGATGTAACCAGTCAGTCCCCAAAATAAATTCTTTACTTAACACTGAAATTATTAAACAACCATGTTCAAATTCTACATCCTCAATATCAAATTCAGTGAAGGTGGGTATTTCCCCAAGTTACTGTGTCTACCAGTAGCCCCTCTAATTACTAAGTCCTACCACTGGCATCTCAGTATAATTCTTATTTTTTCTAATTTCATTGCTTAAAGCTTCTGATATTCCAGAAATTCTGCTGCTCGAATTCAGTAATGCTTCCACTTTCCAGTTTCCTATATTCTCGAGAGCATATGGACTCTCCATTTCATCACTTGTCTTTGTGTCAATGTTTTCATCTAATAGGTCCTTTTCAGCTGCTTGAGATTGGTAAGGAGTTCTTGTGGTAGGGAGTTCCATTCCTCAACCAGCGTCGTTGACAACTGCTGGATGGTCGGTGGTACATGTGATTGTGCCACAGTACATCTTGCTAAAGCATTACACAAGTGCCCGATGGGATTTAAGTCGGAGAAACAGGCAAACCATTCCATTCGACGAATATCCTCCCATTCCAAGAGCTGTTCGATGTGGTTGCACATTGTCAGCCACAAAAATGAAGTTAGGGTCCAATGCAGTCCTGAAAAGACGCACATGGGAAGGAGTATAGTGTCATATTAGTTGCCTGGTGAGCGTGCCATGTTCATAGATCGGAGGCCAGTACATTCATGCAACATTCGCCTGTTCACACTATAACACCTGGCCCAACAAAACACTGATGTTCGAGAATGTTCCATAGCGCATTACATGTTCCCACCTCTCACCATCGTGGGTACGTCTAGCACTCTCAGAAGCTGTCGTTTTGGTGTTACAGATCTTATGGTGTGGGAAGACATAATGTTGCGTGGGTTTACTAGCTTCGAAGTGTTTGAACATGGTAGGCACACACTAGACACCATTGTAACACCATGCCTCAAGACCACACTGGTACTTATCTACCGTCACCCAACTGGACATGCTACAGGTTATATTAGTCATCATTCATTGGATTCAGAACCAAATCAATGTTCAAAAATTTATCAAAGAAAGTGAAAATTTAACTAATTTGGCGCACATCGTTATCACACTTAACTTACTTACTCATACTTCCCTGTAATAAATTTTTGTTAATTGTTGCTAATTTGTGTTGCTATATTTTTTTCCGCAGTGTGCCGTAAGCTGTATGGCTCTGTGATGAAGCTGTATCGTTGGTGTGTAAGCAAGCCATATCAATAACATCAAATACTTTCAGTGGTCGAAAGTCCCCTTCCTGCTGCATATTTACGTTGAAGCTATGTGGATACAACATAAAAGAGGAAACTAGTTATAACTAACTGTGGAGTAGAATTGTATCGGGAATTGAGACTAGTGCTAATGTTGGGTTGGAACTAAGGCAGGGCTACGGTCGCAGGTTCGAATCCTGCCTCGGGCATGCATGTGTGTGATGTCCTTAGGTTAGTTAGGTTTAATTAGTTCTAAGTTCTAGGCGACTGATGACCTCAGAAGTTAAGTCGCATAGTGCGCAGAGCCATTTGAACCAGCCAACTAAGGCAGACTTTCGAAAATTCTTATGTGAAATGGAGGGATTATTTAGCACAATATTTCGATTGGGTTGTGCAAAACAAGAAGCACTGGATAATAACAGAAAAAACCTGATGAACACCAAAATTGGCGGATAAAAAAAATATGACTTGAAATGGTCAAGTTTGTGGAATACGCGATCTTGGTTTTCGATATAAAATTTATTTTGTCTTGATTGTAAATTTAGACAAGGGTGGCAGGTTTTGATTCATTGTGCAAAATAAATTTTGTGTTGAAGATGAAATAGAAGGAGTGTAAGGATTCTTTACGTTACGACTTAATCTATGGTCTAGAGCAAAACAGTGGTCTACAAGTATATAGAAGAAATAATTGAAACGGTGCTACCGGGGCACATGTTTGTGTAGGTATTTTGTGTTGATTCTAGAGATACCGGAGAGAGAAAAAAAGTTGCGGTGGAGCATTTTTTAAGCTACGCAACATGGAAAGCTCCAAGGAAATTATCAGATAACCTATGAAATACTGAGCTACTAAACAATAAAAATTACAAGAAAGAAGTCTGTGGTTTTTCTGGCAGAGGAAGGGACGTGTCTTTGCGGCATATTCTAAGGTACCCATGATCAGAGGATTTGGTGAGGGAAGGCAAACAGAAAGGAAGGAGCAGACAAACAATGGCGTGTATAGAACGCTCGTAAAGGACATTGATTGCACGGAATATGCGGATTCGCGTTACCAATAAATAGAGATCAATACCAAAGCATCCAAAATGAAAAATTACGTGTATCTTAATATTCTGACTCAGCAAATCATCCTGGTGGATGATACTTCTTGTACTACTGTCTTGTTTAATTTTGTCACTACTTGTTCCATTCGAGAATGGTGTGTGGGAAGACTGACTGTCAACACTTTATAAGGTGGAATATGTCTGATTTGATTTTACAGCTACAGCCATTTACAGCGATATACTTGGGAGGAATTAACATACTGCTTGATTCTTCTTGGAATGCGCATTCTTCGAATTTCAGCAATGAGACTGTACGTGAAGCACTATCCCTTTGTAGTGCACTTTGCATTTATTGTTGAGTCTGCCGCTATACTCTGTTCAAAATTACTTCATAATTAACAGCTACAAAGAAAGCAGTGGGCGGAGGCAGACGTCGGAGGCACGGTAGGGGTTCAACCAATACCACGAGCTTTGTGGCCGCAGCAACCACGTGCGGTTGCCAAATCTCTACCACTTGTGCTAGCAGGCCCGTTACAGTAACAGTTTCTCACACACGCAACGTGTCATTTAGTGTCACTACCCCTCTCCTTCAGACGCTGGTTGCCTTTCCTTGGGGTTTTGGTTGCCTATATAAGACAATAAATGTCTGGCGCAGTAGTTAGATCGATTACTGCTGCTACAACGGCAAGTTTATAAGATTTAAGTGAGTTTGAACGTAGTGTTATAGTCGGCGCATCGATGGGACACAGCATCTCCGAGGCAGCGATGAAGTGGGGACTTTTCCGTACGACCATTACACGAGTGTACCGTTGAATATCAGAAATACGGTAAAACATCCTCGGACATCGCTGCGACCGGAAAAAGATCCTGCAAGAACGGGACCAACGGCGACTGAAGAGAATCGTTCACCGTACCAGAGGTCCAACACTTCCACAAATTGCTGCAGATTTCAATGCTGTGCCATCAACAAGTGTCAGCGTACGAACCATTCAACAAAACATCATCGATATAGGTTTTCGGAGCCGAAGGCCCACTCGTGTACCCTTGATGACTGCTCGACACATAGCTTTACGCCTCGCTTTGGCCCGTCAAAACCGGCCTTTACACAGTTGATGAATGGAAACATGCTGCCTTGCCGAACGAGTCTCGTTTCAAATTGTATCGAGCGGATGGACGTGTACGGGTATGGAGACAACCTCATGAATCCATGGACCCTGCTTGTCATCACGGGACTGTTCAAGGTGGTCAAGGTTATGTAATGGTGTGGGGGCTGTGCAGTTGGAGTGATAGGGGACCCATGATACGTCTAGATACGATTCTGAGAGGTGATATGTATGTAAGCATCCTGTCTGATCACCTGCATCCATTCATGTCCAACGTGAATTCCGACGGATTTGGGCAATTCCAGTAGGACAATGCGACATCACACGTCCAGACTTTTTACCGAGTAGCTCCAGGAACACTCTTCAGAGTTTAAACACTCCCCAGTCATGAACATTATTGAACATATCTGGGACGCTTTGCAACGTGCTGTTCAGAAGAAATCTCCACCCCCTCGAACTCTCGGATTTATGGACAGCCCTGCAGGATTCATGGTGTGAGTTCACTCCAGCATTACTTCAGACGTTAGTTGAGTCCATGCTATATCGTACTGTGGCTCTTCTGCGTGCTCTTGGGGACCCTACACGATACTAGGCAGGTGTACCAGTTTCTTTGGTTCCTCAGTGTATATGAATCATAATCAGTACTAATTTCTTTTGTTACTAAGAATCCCTGGCACAGGATAGGAAGAACGCACAATTTGTTATCAGTGTAAAAATTTTGTGTAGTGTGAAGTATAGTTTCTAAGTTAGATATCGTCTGTTAAAAACGATTTACAGCTTTATCTTTTATAAGTTATTACCTATTATTTTGAAAACAGCAGTTCTCCATCACTTTTAAAAAATTCTGTAGGTCTTTATATTGGTTTTATGTTATCAAACAAGATGTAAAAATGTTGCCTCTCAAAAAAAATCTACAGGTCTCCTCAACAGATTATCCGTTACAGAAGTTTTTTTCCATTTCCTAGAAAATGTGACTGAGTGGAAAAGTGTTGTTTAAAAAATAAACGGTTCTGTTTATAAACAAAGGTTTTAATGTGTCTTAATATCTTCTTCTTGCCACCCAGTTGCCAGTAGTTGAACTAATGGTAATCGGACGGCGAGGAAGAGTTATCAAGATATACGAAACACTACTATTAATTACATAGTAAGCACAGAATACATAAGAACTTTATGGTAGTACTGAAAGAATAATAGTTTGATGATGTTAAACTGCTAGTTTCAAATTTAAAAATATATATTCGTGGCCACCTTGGATTTGCAAGCGGAAATGGCAAAGTTATGTATCTGTAAAATTGTTTTTGACGAACCTGAGAAATCTTTTAATCTTCATGTTACGTGTGACTAAATGTCACATGTATGTTTCAATTACAAACCTGTGGGTATGTGTTGATAATTATGAGATTTGTATTAAGAAGTTGGGAGTATTGATACCAACACCAATAGTGTTACTAACATAATAATGTTACAGTTAACGTTTTTCAGAAAATAAACGACTTCAAGAGCTTGATGTTTTCGTTAGCCTCTCATATTCACTTGAGCCCCACTGCTATACTGCTCTATATAGGGAACTACGACCATCGTTTTCCCCTTCGTTTGATGTAGTCTGCTGTTTGCGATTGTCTGCAGCTGCATCATATGACACTTCTTACTGTACTGGGCTCGGTTGTTACGTATGGAGTATAGGATGTGTTACGTATTTCCGGAAGTTTTCACTAAAATAATGCCGTGATGTGTTTTCGGTTGCACTTTTCGAGATCAGTAGGAAGGTAAATGGTGTAGGGTTTGTGCTGAAGGGAGAGATGCAGCAGAAAGAATGTTTATGCATTAACGTAAATCACCTCATTAAATGTTATGTTTCACCGACGAGTATATCGCAAAGCAAAGAGCTCCAGTTTTTTAATTTGAATATTCATAATTAAAGTTTTTA
Organism: Schistocerca piceifrons; assembly: GCF_021461385.2. Lineage (NCBI taxonomy): Eukaryota > Metazoa > Arthropoda > Insecta > Orthoptera > Acrididae > Schistocerca > Schistocerca piceifrons. Next base: position 101,347,539 of record NC_060138.1, on the reverse strand, counting down.
CATAATGATGTATGGTTAACTTCTTTCTGTATCGACTATTTTTATTTCTCTGCAGATGAATGAAACACACAATTAAATATGACGTATAACTGAGGCAACAAATCTGTTTATTGTTTAATTTCGTTCCGTAGTTAACTTTAAATTGTTTAAGACTGTTATATACGTTTCCGATTCGTTCGGTAGCGTTTAGTGTAGGGTTACAGCAAACGAAAAATAAAAGATGGAAAGCAAAAAAGAGATGTAATCGGAACAGTAAAGTCGAATTTTTGTTCTCATAATTTTACAGATGTCTCCTTTTTAAACTGGCGTAAGCAATTTCAAACTCAGGTACTATGTACAATATGTGCATATACAATGTTTGTTGTTTAATTTTGCAGAAAATTTGAGAATGTTACTACAGTGATGTACACGACGAATGTATCAGTTACACTCGTTGAGATATGGGCTGTTAGCTATTAAGGAAGGACAGTGTGAACGCTCTGTGCTTGGTTAATACATCTGTACGGAGATATTGTTCGTTGCATACCCATTTTACCTAAAGCATTTATATTTTTCATAGTGCTTTGCTTCTGTAAAAATTCCATGAGAGAAATACAATATTCAGTATCTACATCTGCATATATACTCTGCAAACTGCTGTGAACTACATGGCGGAGGATACTTCCCACTGTACCAATAATTATGTCTTCTTTTACTCAGTTCCTGTATGGACCTCGGGAAGAATCTATACATACAGAGTGACCCAAAAATCGGAAGAAGCTCTAATTACACGACCGATTTCAGCCAGACGTGGCGCACATATCCCTTACTGTCTGGAAATCATCACTGTGCGGATAAGTGTCATCGAAGGAGTGGGGGTGAAAAGGTGTTGTTGGATATACCACGATGCGCGAACAGTCGTACTTTAGTCATCCAGTGTTGGACAATGAGCACATTTCGTGAACTGGAACAGCTTCACACATAATTTCAAACTTCTATGGAGACTTTTTATCGCTGACAACCCACACAAAAAAATGAAAGTAAAAAAGTTATCCCTTACGACATTTTCGCTATTAATGCAGTAAAAGAGCCGTATGGAGCATGAAGTTTTAATTTATTACTTCTTTACTACAGACTCTACTCGCAAAAATTTCATAGACAGTGTGCACATATACCTCTGAATGTACCTAGGACAGTATATCGCTGTACAACACATACTTCAGGGGATACGACATCATAAACATTGAGACGTGTGAAAAACTGCCGAGTCATCCATGATGTTTTAATCTACACTTCGTTACTACAAACTCTATTCACAACTGTAACCTCCCCACAAAAATTTACATGACAGAAATATTATTTATGAATGCCAATGGACATTGCGCTAAGTGTAACCTCTCCGCTGAAATTTTAAAGACAGAAATAATAAATGAATAGGAGCCAAACGTCCAAACGTACCCTCCCTGCAATTAAATTTAATGACAATAAAAGTGAGAATCGCAATCTGACTCAAGTATAAGTTCTTCATAAAAAAATTAAAGTCCATTCAGTGATAAGAAAATCTCAGTGATAATAATGATTCAATTAAACCGAAATATCGGTCTTTGGCCCTGTGCAAAAATCAAAATTAAATTCTTACCTCATTGCAACACCTAGTCAAATTTCTGCTCTTGTTGTTGCGCACCGCTTGGAGGAACTGCATTGCAAATAATAATATTCCTTTTTTTTTTTTTTATAATCTAATTGAAAACTGAAACTTTTGTTTAGGGGAAGTGGAACGAAATAGTTACTTCAATTAAATGAAAATTTTATGTAAAATTGCTTTTGAAATCAAAGTTATTATTGGGGGCACTTGTTGAAAATTAGTTACAATAATTAAACTTTACATTATCCGTTGATTATCTTAATTAACAGTATACCTCATTCAGCATCTTGACCAGTGTTGTCGCCAGACCACATCACGCAATCCCACTGGACTGCTACCACTGACCGACCGCTCTGCATGACGACTACTAGCGTTCTGCACGCCACTGAACAGAGCTACTGCTCGCGACGACTACTGACAGAGTACTGCCCTCAACTAGACAGAGCTACAGACTCGCAACGACTGACCGACAGACTGAGACCCGCTCGCAACACTCGCGCGGTCAAGCGCATACTCTCTGGTCACAGATGCTACAATGCCTCGCCATCGCTGCTATGTTACATACGTGTTTCATAACCCTCCACTGGGGGGGCAAAAATTTGGCAGCGATGGTGAGTCATTTGGACTTGCCAAGCGCGGCAAAATTTTTCTTTAATTAACAAAATTCTACAACTTACAGATTATTTAAATGTTGTGCACACGCACTAAGTACAAAATATATCAGACAAAGACAAAATGTGAGTACAAAACATAGTAGCAAATCAGAAAAATGTATATACAAATTATTTGACAGATAACAAAGTGTACAGGCACTGAAAAAAAATTCTTTAGCATATTCAGAACAAATAAACAGACTGGCAATATATTATGTTGACAAGTGACATGAGTGCACATCCAATGCAGTTGAGAACATATCAGTAATTGATGAAATGTATGTACAATTAGTAACAAATGACGTAAGTGCATTCGCATTAAAGTATTGAATATACAGAATAGTAGAAATCGTATTGAAAAATGAGAAAAGTGTACAGGCACTGAAGTTCAGTAGAAAACATATTAACACCTAACAGAAGTGCACATGCACTGTAGTTCAGAAAATAAAAAATGTATATACAATATAAAAGACAAAAGTGCACATATACTGTACTTCAGAACAAATAAAAAAAATGTCTTTAGCATTTTGGCAATAAATAAACATAATAGCAAAAAATCATCATATTGAAAAATGAGAAAGGTGTACTCGCACTGGAGTTCAGCGAATCGAAAAAAATGTGTAACCCATGAACATAAATAATGTTAGCAAAAGTGATTTTCACTATGTGACAAGAATTAGGATAGGAAAGGGAAGGATTGCATCATGGTTGTAGCACTTTAGATTGCACACAGCTGTTCTGAAAGTCCATATCTTTCCACAGAAGTACAACACCACGTGACACAACTTGAAGTTCTTTTCCCCTCAGAATTTATCAGCGTAGCCAAGACACTGAACTGTCGTAGTAATATTCCATTTTTTTATTTTGGCAGTATATTAGGTACACCAAACAGTGGGACCATCATAACGTCTTCATCGCTCACGGTGATGGACAGCATGTCGTGTCAACACCACGCTCTTACAAGGCACACCAACGTAGAATTAGTGCAAAACCAAAGATAGTGCTCCATGATCACTAGGATAAACAGGACAAATGGACATTGCAGTAATTCAGGGTAGTTAGCTCATAAGGTGAAGGACATTAAGTCACATAATATTGACAATTACAGTCTTCATTAGTAGTTTGCGGCATTCATAGCCCAGTTATTGAACATTTCTGTACCAAGTATGCAGTATTACAGAAAAATGTTCATTAATTGTTTTACATAGAATCAGTAATCTTCTTTTCCTAGTTACAAAGCATTATTAAATAATCGCATTCTTTTCCAGTTACAAAGCATAGTATAGTTAATTAATCATTTGTCATTCCAATATAGTATTAATCATTAACCTTCTGCTAATTACAAAGCATCATGAAACAATCGCATTCTTTTCCAGTTACAAAGCATAATTAATAATCATTAGCCTTCTCCTAATTACAAAGCATTATTAAACAATAATTAAACAGTCGCATTCTTTTCCAATTATAAAGCATAATTAATTAATCATTTGTCATTTCAATATAGTAAGAATCATTAGCCTTCTAATTACAAAGCATTATGAAACAATCGCATTCATTTCCAGTTATAAAGTATAGCATAATTAATTAATCATTTGTCTTCCAATAGTAATAATCATTAGCTTTTTCCTAATCACAAAGCATTATGAAACAATAGCATAGTTAATTAATTATGTGTCATTCCAATCTAGTAAGAATCATTAGCTTTCTTCTAATTACAAAGCATTATTAAACAGTCACATTCATTTCCAATTACAAAGTATGAACATTGAAAACAAGAGCTAATTAATGGCATAATTAATAACAATTCATTAAGTGACACTAATTATTGGCACTCAGTGGCCATCAGGTATCGAATAGTATAAAGCATTGTTCCTCATTCAGTATTATTCAGATCGTTACGAAGTCATTATTAAAAATCAATTAATTATAGTCATAACATTAATAATCATGGGGATTATAAGTAGTCTCATTACAATAACAGTGGTAATTACTAGCCAGTTACTAAGCATTATTTTATATATATGTGTATTTTTGTTGTCTCATTAAGAAGTCATTACTCAAGTGACATACTATTCAGAGCTAATCAGTATTATTCAGAATTTTCTCAAACTGGTATCACTATTTGGGACTGTTAATACATTTTTTTTTGTTAGCAATGCATTGCGTTGGGATCGATAATTAAATTGCTGAGGCATAACACTTTTTGCTTTTGACCTATTGCTGCAAATGAGGATAGGTAACGTCATTCATCATGAGTCAGCTGTAGCAAGGTTATGTAACAAGGCAGTATATGTGATTACATTTATAAATGGTAAACACAAATGGGTAAAAAAAAATGCAAGTACAAGAACAGGTATAATAACTAACAGGTTTAGTAAGTATCATGAAAAGCTTCTCCTGGAAAAAATACAAAATGGATTATTGACCTGAAAGAAGAAACGCACACTATGCTGAAAAGTAGTGAACTTCGAATTAACAGGTAGTGAAATGTGTATAAAAATGTGTTCCATAGCTGTCCTTTCCAAAACTTTCCGTCATCCTACTATGCAATATAACACCTGCTGTCAAAACAAACTGCAACAAATACTTAAATAACTACATAGCCTAAATACACAACTTCAACATTATCTTCATCTGTAAAGAAAACTTCATTATACATATCATCATAACTTCATTATTCATAACAGCATATTCTTCATCATTATTCGTCAGCATTCATTATCATCTGCAAAAATCACTTCATTACTCATTACATAACTATTCCTTATCTCTAGCATATTTCATCACTAAAACTAAGATGTGTAGTTCTGTCTGACAGCCTGCATCAATCACCTTGTATTCTGAAAGAAAAAATTAGTTAAGACTGCTATTCTACGATGAGTATAGTATATTCTTGTTAATGCTTATTAATCCTGATCCATTTACTCTTCCTCATAAAGTTATTGCATCTTCTTTCGTTTATTCCGTAGGTGAAATTCCCATTTCTGTTGAATTTATTTCTTACACGCGCCATTTCTTACTGAAATTGATGAACAGAGATTAATGTCTTGCATTTAAATCATATACCCACTAAATAATGACTGGTTTATGGTAACATAATTAACCATACAGCATAACATGACAGAAAACGTAATATGTTAAAGGCATTGACAGTGTTCAGATGCAAAAATGTACACAGAATAATACAATGCAGCAGCAAAATGTAAAACAGTCACGATGTTGAGACGTCATAAGGCAAAAAAAAATGTCAAAGTGAACTGGTGTGTGTTATATCTGAACTATTTCACAGTACATACAAACAAAACTGGAGTACAATCATATACACAAAAAAAAGTGAAAAATGTGCACGGTCTGATGTGTAACGACAAGAAAAGCGACCTGCTAACCTTACCTTGCCGGGCACTTGCCAAGAAAAAATACGATAATCATCAGTAATTAGTCAGGTGAAATAATTGCATTAGTAAATGACATCATAGTGTGTTGAATCATAAAGTGTCTTCATTCAATAAACGGTTTAATGTTTGAGATATGGTGGTTGCCTTTCGATTTTCTGGTTCTCAAAGTTTCGACGTGTACAACATTGGGGTGAGGGATGCTGCGAATCCGATATGGACCTGCGTATAGAAGTTCAAATTTACTGCACTTACCTTTTATTTTGCTGGATAAATAGTGTGTACGTACTAATATCTTCTGTCCAACGTGAAAGTCTCGGCGTCTACAAACCTGTTTTTGCCGTCTTCTCCGGCGCTCTGCGGCACGTTTGATGTTGTTCAGCGCAATGTCAATTATTTCGTGGTGTCTTAGTCGACGACATTTAGGGAAGTTTACTAATTCTTTAATTTTGTTCGGTGGTTCAACGTTTTTGAGTATAACAGACGGAGATAGCATAGTGGATTCATTTGGAATGGAATTAATTACATCTTGGAATGAGAGTATGTGTGTATCCCAATCAATATGTCTTTTGTGGCAGTATATTCGGCACAGCTTACCAATTTCTTTCATTAATCTTTCACAGGGGTTCGAAGAAGCATGGTACTTGGATATATAGATCGGAGAAATGTTTCTGGCTCGTGACATGCGTGTCCATACGCTACTACGAAATTGAGATCCATTGTCAGAAATTACTTTCATCACATGCCCTACATGAAATAGAAAATGTTTTACAAATGCTTTCGAAACAGTTTTAGCAGTAGCTTTACGTAACGGAGTGAAAGTAACAAATTTTGAAGTGAGCTCAACAGCGACAAAGATGTAGCAAAAACCTCTGTTAGTTCTCGGAATCGGACCAAAAATATCTACAGCGGCCATGTGTCTTAATTTAACAGGTATAATGGGATATAATGGAGGAATATGTGAAGTGGTGTCTGATTTAGCTTTCTGGCAAATTTTACAAGACGCTACAACTGGTCGTATACGTTTCTCCATGTTGGTAAAATAACAGTTCTGCCTCAGTATAAGAAAACATTTTCGTGCTCCGTAATGTGCGTAACTTAAATGAGTGTACCAGATTAATTTGTTGACCAGTTCGTCAGGAATGCATAATAACCAATTGTTACTGTCAGGATGAGAGCGGCGAAACAGAATGTCATTGCGTACAGTGTAATGGTTTCTAATCGTAACATTATTCTTATCTTCCCAAAGGTGTTTAATTTCTTTCCACAGATTGTCTTTATTTTGCTCTTGTGCTATGTCCTGTAATGACGATGAAATAAAGTTTTCAAATGCAACTTGCTGAATGTACATGACACTGAAATTTGTTTTGCAGAAGTTGGTTGCTACGTCTTGCTGATTGTTGCCGAGAGAACGCGATAGTGCGTCTGCTATAACATTTTGTGTGCCGGGAATGTGAACAATCGTAAAATTAAATTCTTGCAAATAAAGTTTCCATCTGCTTAATCTGTCGTGAGTAAATTTAGCTGAAAGCAAAAATTGTATTGCTCTGTGGTCTGTGTAGACGGTGGTATGTCTGCCATAAAGAAAGTGCCTAAATCTCGTAAAAGCCCATACAACACATAATGTTTCCAATTCTGTAACAGAATAATTTCGCTCAGCAGGTGACAGAATGCGGCTTGCAAATGCGATGTTTTGAATTACTGTTGAACCATCTTCTTCAATTTCCTGGAAAATATGTACGCCTAAAGCGGTGTTGGAACCGTCGGTGGCAATGGAAAAATTTCTAGTAAGATCTGGGTGCGATAAGAGTGGAGCATTCAACAAAGCATGTTTCAAATAACATTCTCGTGAACAAAATTCTGCGTGTCAAAAGTAATGTTTGCGTTACTGTAATATGCAATCTGTGCTGTATCTGGTTAAAATCTATCGTACGTGTTATTATTTACTGGAGAATGCTGTGGCATATCCATTATATGAACTGCTCTGTTATTTCTTACTGACGTATTACGCTATAGATGACACCTATTGTTTGGATCATTCATGATTATTCGTTGTTGCTGATGTTCTTGCTGCTGAAAAGATCGACTGTTATTAAATGTACGCTGAAAATTGTGCTCGTTATTTTTACGTCTGTCATGATAGTAATTTCTATACGGCGCATTGCGATACGAGTTGAAATAGTGTGTTGTCTGTACGTAGTTATTTCTTTGCTGCCATGCGTTACTATTTGTTGGGGCTGGGACTATACGTGCACGCGGCGAAACATTAAAGTTTGGTTGACCTTGTAGACTGCATTGTTGGTTAGGTATGCTAAGCGGTTGACTTTCATGCTATTGTGGTGAAAAACATCTATTGTTACAAAAATGTGGTTCCGATTGCTCAAAATTTTATACATACTGATGATTACGATTTTATCTGTTATTAAAGTTCTCGTAGTTCTGGAGTGCCTAATGAAAATTGTCACATTCGGTAAAGATTTGTCATATCCGGTTTTCTTTACATATTCTTAATCCTAGGTAGAGCAACAGTTAAAGAGCAGTTTTGATAGATATAAAGGATAGTAGAAGAAAAGGCAGCAGTGCAGAAAACTAAAGATGAAACAGCACTACTACAGCTCGGGGCCCTATGCTCGCTACGGCACATATTCATTAAAGCGTAATGAATCCCCTGAGGTCATTTACGCACTGCAAATCAATTTTAGCTTTTGCGTTGCAGGAAATGGCGGTACAAATTCAGAAATAAATTGCTGTCTGCATGCTAATTCTAGTTTCTTCATTATAGGCAATGCTGTTGTAAATATAAAAATAAATTGTCGCATCTGGTTCAAAGCTAGCTTCTCCATTACAGGTAATAGCGGTGAATGTACAAAGGTAAATTGTCGTATACAGTGCAAAGCGTGTACCTGTACGCTGTCATTATTAAATTCCTTAGATTTTCTTACAAATGCAAACTGCTTGAAATCTACGTTCTCGTCACTCGGTTTGATAACACGTTCGGGTTTGTGAGTGAATCTGTTCGTCTGTGTCATTTCGGATTTCAAGTTGCATAGCTTTTCAGATTTTAAGTCGCGTGGCTTTTCGGATTTTAATTCGCGTATTCTCTGTAAATTGTTCACATTATACACGCTGCGTGAGTCAGACAAATGTTCGCAAATTGGCGGATTCTGTGACGTATTGGTGACTGGAATAGTTTTCAACTCTGTTACTGTAACACTTTCGTCAATTTGGTTGATCTGTCGTGCAAATTTCTCGTCAACTTCCGTATTCGGAGTGTGCGAAACTTCCACTGACTCTAAATTAACCTCGTCGCGAATCTGTACTGCGTTTTTACGGCATTATTCGGTGACTGCATTAATTTCGTGTATCAATGTTGCGTTTGCCGAACATTGTTCGGTGACTGCAATAATCTCGTCTTTATGTGATTCTGTTGTGTCTACACGTGTGCTACTTAATTCTTGTGCAAAAGTGCTAACTTCTTTATTACTGTTTTTAGCACAATCCTCAGTATCCTCACGTAATTGTTCTTTATTGTCCTGACATTGAACGGTAACAGCTGTAATCTGTTCACTAACTTGTTTCTTCTGTTCATTAACGTTGTCGTGTTTTTCGTTCTGCTGTTTAAAATTTTCAGAAAATTGTTTGTTCTGTTCTATAAATTCTTTGTGCTGCTCATCAAATTTTTCACAAATTTGGTCAAGTCGTTGCAACACTAGTGCCAAAAATCGATCAAAGCCAAAATTAGCGTTTATACTCTCTGTGCTGTTTAGTGGTGGATCTGGAATTCTCTCGCTTTCTGTAACCATTTGGTTATTCTGAGATTTACAAAAAGGTTTGCCAGTCAAATGTATACTATCAGTCATTGTTTCGGAATTAAATAAATCTGTCCTACTTTGTGATCTGTTCATTTTCATTAGACAAATTTGTCTGTACATTACTTGAGTTTTCCGAATCGGGTGTGTTAAGCTGGGCAGCGCTCATTACAATAGAGATTCCCGCGTCATCAATTGTCGTCAAATTAACAGACGAGACAATTGAGTTCGTTTGTTCATCATTAAGATAAAAGTCATCATCAGTGGTTGTAATGCAGTGATTGTTAGTGAACGCAGGATTGTCATCATTACACTGCGCGTCACAAGTCCTATCGGTAAAGTTGTTTGGGTCGGTAATTTCATTCAAAATACCTCGCGATACACTATTCACAGTCTTTCGCGGCATTTTAACAATAGTCAAAATTATTCACAAAATAAATAAGCACAATGCAAAAACAACACACAAATACAACAGAGCAACGAATTGCCGTTGACCTGTAGAGAGAAAGTCACAAGATTAGTAAAAGCGTTGCGCTAAATCCTAATTATATTTAAGCAAATAAGAGCAGATATCTGACTGTTGCTCAAAAGACTCTCAACGAAATACGATCCTGGACTGGGTGTCGCCAAGTGTAACCTCCCCACAAAAATTTAAAAGGAATGTAATGACAATACTTAATAGAAATGGGAGCCAAACGTAACCTCCCTGCAATTAAATTTAATGACAATAAAAGTGAGAATCGCAATCTGACTCAAGTATAAGTTCTTCATAAAAAAATTAAAGTCCATTCAGTGATAAGAAAATCTCAGTGATAATAATGATTCAATTAAACCGAAATATCGGTCTTTGGCCCTGTGCAAAAATCAAAATTAAATTCTTACCTCATTGCAACACCTAGTCAAATTTCTGCTCTTGTTGTTGCGCACCGCTTGGAGGAACTGCATTGCAAATAATAATATTCCTTTTTTTTTTTTATAATCTAATTGAAAACTGAAACTTTTGTTTAGGGGAAGTGGAACGAAATAGTTACTTCAATTAAATGAAAATTTTATGTAAAATTGCTTTTGAAATCAAAGTTATTATTGGGGGCACTTGTTGAAAATTAGTTACAATAATTAAACTTTACATTATCCGTTGATTATCTTAATTAACAGTATACCTCATTCAGCATCTTGACCAGTGTTGTCGCCAGACCACATCACGCAATCCCACTGGACTGCTACCACTGACCGACCGCTCTGCATGACGACTACTAGCGTTCTGCACGCCACTGAACAGAGCTACTGCTCGCGACGACTACTGACAGAGTACTGCCCTCAACTAGACAGAGCTACAGACTCGCAACGACTGACCGACAGACTGAGACCCGCTCGCAACACTCGCGCGGTCAAGCGCATACTCTCTGGTCACAGATGCTACAATGCCTCGCCATCGCTGCTATGTTACATACGTGTTTCACAACACATTTCGCAGACGGTAGCTATATATGCCAACGGATGTACTTCCAACACTATGTCATTGTACAGCAAAAAGTTCAAGAGATACGATGTCGTAAACGTCAAGTTACGTGAAAATAAAGCTACAGGGAGAACTTTGCTAGAGATACTGATGAAATATGTGCACAATTACTAGTGGAATGTGTGATTCTTGAGTTTCTCCCGGCGTATTTGATAATCAAAATATCCACGGGTGTGCTGCCGGTCTATAGTGTCCAACGGGCACAATATTTCGGCGATCATACATGTCGCCATCATCAGGTGAACTGACGGACTGAGCTCCTGTGAACGTGCCGGCACAGAGATCCGTACGCTATGGCTGCTCAGAGGGAACTGGGTTCGGTCACGGCGGCGGCCGATTTAAATACCCTCCGCCCGCGGCGCGCTCCCTCCGCCGTCCGCGCCCCGCACCACGGTGGCGCTTTGGAACAGATTGCGACGGCGTCTGAGATGACGACGGTGTGATGGCTCTGTCCGCTGTGGTCGTCACAACTATATGTTTGCTCGATTTACTCTTGATTAACCCGATCGCTGGTTCCCAAGCCTTCCTAAGATTATAGCCACAGTCACGGTTTATGAGGTCGTCATTGGTGCGAATTTCGATGGCCTCTCTGACAACGCTGTCCCAGTATCTAGACGTCTGTACCAGAATCCTCGTGCGGTCATACTCCATGGCGTGATTTTCCGACAAACAATGTTCAGCGACCGCCGACTTGCTCGGATACATCAGTCGAGTGTGCCTCTGGTGTTCACGGCATCGATCCTCGACGGTACGCATCGTCTGACCAATATACGACTTGCCACATTGACACGGAATCTGGTACACGCCGGCCTTCCTCAAACCGAGGTCATCTTTGGCGCTCCCCACCAGTGCACGAGTCTTATTTGGAGGACAAAACACAGTTCCGACCCGGTGTTTCTCCAGAATGCGGGCGATTTTCCCCGAGAGTGCGCCTGTGTATGGAATAAATGCAGTGCCTACCTCCTCCCTCGTGACTTCATCCATCTCAACAGGTTGTGCTGTAGTGGTTGGGCGGAGAGCACGTTGAATCTGCCACTCTGAGTACCCATTTTTTTCGAAATACAGTTCTCAGATGTCCCAATTCCTGGGGTAGACTCTCTGCGTCAGAGATAGTGCGCGCCCTATGTACTAGAGTTTTAAGTACCCCATTCCTCTGTGAAGGGTGGTGGCAGCTGTCTGCGTGCAAATACAGATCGGTGTGCGTAGTCTTCCGATACACCCCATGATCTAGGGTGCCGTCAGCCCTTCTCTTGACCAAGACGTCAAGGAAAGGTAATTTACCCTCCGTTTCAGTCTCCATAGTGAATTTGATGTTGGGGTGTATGGAGTTTAGATGTGTAAGGAAGTCAAGGAGTTTATCCATACCATGTGGCCAGATGACGAACGTGTCGTCCACGTAACGGAAAAAGCAAGTAGGTTTCCATACGGATGACGACAGGGCTTCCTCCTCGAAGTTCTCCATGTACAAATTCGCTACCACCGGTGAGAGTGGGCTACCCATGGCGACTCCCTCCGTTTGTTCGTAGTATTCTCCATTAACAAGAAAATACGTGGAAGTCAAGACATGCCTAAAAAGTTCAGTGGTCTTCTCGTCAAACTTCTGACTAATCAATTCTAGTGACTCTCGCAGTGGTACCCTCGTAAACAGGGAAACGACGTCAAAACTCACCATGATATCTGACTCATCCAACCTGAAGCTATCAAGGCGTTTAACAAAATCCACGGAATTACGGATGTGATGAGGGCATTTACCCACATAAGGACTTAATATTCCCGTCAGGTATTTGGCCAACAAATATGTAGGTGCCCTGCTGTTGCTGACAATGGGGCGTAATGGTACCCCCTCTTTGTGAACCTTCGGGAGTCCATATAGTCTAGGCGGTACTGGACCTTGGGGTAACAATTTCTTAGCGTCACCCTCCGGTAAATCTGCGTCCTTGAGAAGCGCCCTCGTCTTGTTCTCCACCTTCTTTGTAGGGTCAACGCTGATCTTCCGGTAGGAATCGTCATTTAGCAGGCTCCGCATCTCATCAGTGTAGTCCTTATGGGAGACAACAACTGTAGCATTGCCTTTGTCAGCCGGTAAGACAACGATTTCAGAGCGCTCCCTCAGATCACGAATGGCCGCCCTCTCTTTACTGCTGATATTTGACTTCATTGACTTGGATTTCGTCAACGCACGACAAGTTTCACGACGTATTTCCTCGGCTGATTCTGGGGGAAGTCGAGCTGCAACCTGTTCAACAGCACTAACAATTTCTGCGACTGGAGTGAACTTGGGGGTGGGAGCGATGCGGAGCCTGCTAAATGAGGATTCCTACCGGAAGATCAGCGTTGACCCTACAAAGAAGGTGGAGAACAAGACGAGGGCACTTCTCAAGGACGCAGATTTACCGGAGGGTGACGCTAAGAAATTGTTACCCCAAGGTCCAGTACCGCCTAGACTATATGGACTCCCGAAGGTTCACAAAGAGGGGGTACCATTACGCCCCATTGTCAGCAACAGCAGGGCACCTACACATTTGTTGGCCAAATACCTGACGGGAATATTAAGTCCTTATGTGGGTAAATGCCCTCATCACATCCGTAATTCCGTGGATTTTGTTAAACGCCTTGATAGCTTCAGGTTGGATGAGTCAGATATCATGGTGAGTTTTGACGTCGTTTCCTTGTTTACGAGGGTACCCCTGCGAGAGTCACTAGAATTGATTAGTCAGAAGTTTGACGAGAAGACCACTGAACTTTTTAGGCATGTCTTGACTTCCACGTATTTTCTTTTTAATGGAGAATACTACGAACAAACGGAGGGAGTTACCATGGGTAGCCCACTCTCACCGGTGGTAGCGAATTTGTACATGGAGAACTTCGAGGAGGAAGCCCTGTCGTCATCCGTATGGAAACCTACTTGCTTTTTCCGTTACGTGGACGACACGTTCGTCATCTGGCCACATGGTATGGATAAACTCCTTGACTTCCTTACACATCTAAACTCCATACACCCCAACATCAAATTCACTAAGGAGACTGAAACGGAGGGTAAATTACCTTTCCTTGACGTCTTGGTCAGGAGAAGGGCTGACGGCACCCTACGTCATGGGGTGTATCGAAAGACTACGCACATCGATCTGTATTTGCACGCAGACAGCTGCCACCACCCTTCACAGAGGAATGGGGTACTTAAAACTCTAGTACATAGGGCGCGCACTATCTCTGACGCAGAGAGTCTACCCCAGGAATTGGAACATCTGAGAACTGTATTTCGAAAAAATGGGTACTCAGAGTGGCAGATTCAACGTGCTCTCCGCCCAACCACTGCAGCACAACCTGTTGAGATGGATGAAGTCACAAGGGCGGAGGTAGGCACTGCATTTATTCCATACACAGGCGCACTCTCGGGGAAAATCGCCCGCATTCTGGAGAAACACCGGGTCGGAACTGTGTTTTGTCCTCCAAATAAAACGTGTGCACTGGTGGGGAGCGCCAAAGATGACCTCGGTTTGAGGAAGGCCGGCGTGTACCAGATTCCGTGTCAATGTGGCAAGTCGTATATTGGTCAGACGATGCGTACCGTCGAGGATCGATGCCGTGAACACCAGAGGCACACTCGACTGATGTATCCGAGCAAGTCGGCGGTCGCTGAACATTGTTTGTCGGAAAATCACGCCATGGAGTATGACCGCACGAGGATTCTGGTACAGACGTCGAGATACTGGGACAGCGTTGTCAGAGAGGCCATCGAAATTCGCACCAATGACGACCTCATAAACCGTGACTGTGGCTATAATCTTAGCAAGGCTTGGGAACCAGCGATCGGGTTAATCAAGAGTAAATCGATCAAACGCGTAGTTGTGACGACCACGGCGGACAGAGCCATCACACCGTCGTCATCTCAGACGCCGTCGCAATCTGTTCCAAAGCGCCACCGTGGTGCGGGGCGCGGACGGCGGAGGGTGCGCGCTGCGGGCGGAGGGTATTTAAATCGGCCGCCGCCGCGACCGAACCCAGTTCCCTCTGAGCAGCCATAGCGTACGGATCTCCGTGCCGGCACGTTCACAGGAGCTCAGTCCGTCAGTTCACCTGATGATGGCGACATGTATGGTCGCCGAAATATTGTGCCTGTTGGACACTATAGACCGGCAGCACACCCGTGGATATTTTGACTAGTGGAATGTGTTAAATAAATGTAAAATGTATTTGACATGAGCGTACGTGGGCAAACGCGGGAGGAGTATATGGACAGCGAGAAGGAGGGGGAACTGTACAAAGGGAGGGGCAGGTGGGAGATGAACAGAGAAAGGAAAGATCAGCAGATGAACGAGGAGGGGGGGGGGGGGCTGAGGAGATGGACAGAGAGGGGGGAGGAGGAGATAGACATAGAGGGGGTGTAGGATGAGATGGACACAGAGATCCAGAAGACAGACTAAAAGAACAATGGAATATATTGGGCTGTTGCATAAGTTCGTAGCGTAGTTCCATAAGTTTAAGTTAACAGGACAGATATTCATAACAGAATGTGTAGGCAACAGAAATAATTATATTCTTCTTCATGATTTACAACAGTCTGCCCACGCTGGGTTAAGTTTTCGATTTCGCGATTGGAGAATTCACCCGGTTGTGAGGCGAAGAACTCATCGAACCATGTTCGAAGAATATTTTATACGAAAATGAAGTTCTTTATAAGGATGGTGCGGAATGAATTCCCAACCTAGCTCCCGAACAGTAGTGTTTGTCAGTCTAGCAGTACACAGGTGGGCGTTGCTGTGGAATTGCATGACTTCACTTTGTCGTCCTGATCGTTGTTCTTGGATTGCATCAGCAAGTTGTTCACAATAAGTGTCAGGCCCCCGGATCTAGGAGGGGGCGGGGGGGGGGGGGGGGCGGAAACCGGGGTATCTACCTCGGCCAGCAATTTCGGGGGGTGGGCGCCAAATTCACATTCTTGAAGAAAATAACCTTGTTTCAGAAAGCGCCTAGCACTCAGCACACGTTCGTCTATCGACTATTCATATGACGTTGAAACGCATCCCGGTTGGTTTTTGAGTATTTTTGAACACATTCAAGTTGAATTTTGGACTAGTCGTTAGTTGATTTTTGAATGCGTGCATCGTGTAGATGATGTCTCCGCCAGGGGAAACCCCTTCGCATCAAGAAGTAAAAAAGTTTCCCTGAGACAAAAGGGGAGGGGGCTATACGAGCTGAGTCGAATAAACCCAAACAGGTGAATACCAATCGCTGCTGTTTGTTTATGTCGTTTACTGGGTGTGCGAATGATAAGCGTTGTTATAATTACTAGCGAAATCCATATATTGAGACTACCAGAGTGCAAATAAACGACTAACAGGAATAAATGGAAGAAAGACTGCACTTTATCCTTTCAGGGTATCCAAGTAAATGAAATTTTGACTGAGAATTTTTATCAAATCGTACCTGCTAAGGGGCAGTTGCACTGTCCCCGGTAGGCAGCCACTGAAGTTCTGTTCTCGGTATAGCGAGGAAAAGGTGTTGTAACAACATGTAATAACGCCTAACCGGAGAATAAATGCGGAATAACTAAACTGGTGATTCTGGTAGGGTTAGTGAAGTTACAGAATTAGTGTGACAAGACTGTTTGTTAGAACGAGGAAGGAGAAGAAACGAGGACATTACACAAATTACATGGAAGAATATGATAATTCCAAATTTATATAAAAATTTCGTACTAATACCACTTTTAGATCTGATGCTTGAGAAATTGGAGCATATGAATGAATTGTGAACCTGTTTCCTAATATAAAACTTTGTGTTTGTGTATAATAGGCCCGATACGCATTTGACATTGGTACTTCGTGAATTATATTTTGTCGTTTTACCTATGTAAACGAGGTAGATAAAAATGAGCATTTGTGCCAAAACAGTCTTGCTTATTTGGTGTGTGTTATAATTACTGAAATATCAGAAAGGCCTCTTTCGTTTTATCTATCAGACAGTGACAAAATAGATGTAATGAGATCAAGAAACCAAACCAGTCTTGGTTAATATTAGTATTAACAGTTTTTTCATAATTATACAGTGACATTTTGATTTTTCATGTAGCGAAACGTTTGAGGAACGTCAATGAGATAACAGATTCTTTCGCAGAAAGGAAAGCACGCCGTGTAAAGCTATAGCAAGATTAGAGAGAAAAAAATTCTGGGACTTACGGATTGAAGAAATGTGTCCTGTCTTGGTTGTCTCTCGTCTTTACTGGTTTTGTGTTTCCTGTATTTAATTTTACGTCACACAAAAGAGAAAGTTATTAGCTAATAGGCAACAAAGACTGCAATTTTCCTGAAGAGTTCTTATTCTCCCAGTCACAAATAATCCTACCCAGTATTAATTGCTTTCTTTTTCTAAAATTAACAGAGGGCTAGGATGTTAGACCAGTCAACTGGGTGAAGGAGAGGCAGCACCGACCATTTCAATTTTCTCTGTCCCGAATATACACTATGTGATCAGAAGTATCCGGACACCTGGCCGAAAACGACTTACAAGTTCGTGGGGCCCTCCATCGGTAATGCTGGTATTCAATACGGTGCTCGCCCACCCCTAGTCTTCATGAAAGCCTCCATTCTCGTAGGCATATGCTCAATCAGGTGCCGGAAGGTTTCTTGGGGAATGGCAGCCCATTCTTCACGGAGTGCTGCACTGAGGAGAGGTATCGATGTCGAACGGTGAGGCCTGGCACGAAGTTGGCGTTCCAATACGTCCCAACGGCGTTCTATAGGATTCAGGTCAGGACTCTGAGCAGGCCAGTCCATTACAGGGATGTTATTGTCGTGTAACCACTCCGCCACAGGCCGTGCATTATGAACAGGCGCTCGATCGTGTTGAAACATGCAGTCGCCATCCTCGAATTGCTCTTCAACAGTGGGAAGCAAGAACGTGCTTAAAACATCAATGTAGGCCTGCGCTGTGATAGTGCCACGCAAAAGAACAAGAAAAACACGACCAAACCATAACACCACCGCCTCCAAATTTTACTGTTGGCACTACACACGCTGGCAGATGACGTTGACCTGGCATTCGCCATCCACTCTGCCACTGGATCGCCACATTGTGTATCGTGATTCGTCACTCCACACAACGTTTCTGTCTGCCTATTGCACATTACGACCCGCTTCAACTGTCAGCAGTCTCTGTCAGTCAACAGACGAGGTTGGCCTATACGCTTTTGTAATGTACATGTCCCTTCACGTTTCCACTTCACTATCACATCGAAAACAGTGGACCTAGGGATGTTTAGGAGCGTGTAAATCTCGCGTACAGACGTATGACATAAGTGACATCCAATCAACTGACCACATTCAAAGTCCGTGAGCTCCGCGGAGCGTCCCATTCTGCTCTGTAACGATGTCTAATGACTACTGAGGTCGCTGATATGGAGTACCTGGCAGCAGGTGGCAGCACAATGCACCTAATATGAAGAACGTATGTTTTTGGGGGTGTCCGGATACTTTTGATCACATAGTGTAGGTTTGATGGCTTCCATTACAAAATATACCCGTCTGAGTTCGACAGAGCGAAATACAGTGCCGTTCGATAGAAGAATGCTGTGTGAAGAGGCGTGGCACTGCACTTCGGCACACGTAAGACCAAATACCATGTCATACAGTTATTCGAACATATGTGTTTTACATATCAAACTCCTCAGAAAGATGTGTGCTGCTAAATGAACATATTTTGGAAAAACCGATTTTTTTTAAATTTTTGACGTTCTATCTGAAACGCTCGTGTGGGACAGGGGGGCGCCACTATCAAGTTTTTATTCCGGTTCGGAAATATCGTAGATCTTGGGCTGACAAATGTCAGCAGTGGTGGTTACACTGTAGTACAGCACACAGTCGCTGTTCAGTCAGTTGCAGAGCTTAGTTTTTTGTAGATGCGCGCGGGTCTTTGTGCTCCACTCGCTATCTCCTAATGACAAAATGACAATATGTGAACTCAAATAGCAACAGTGAACTACAAATAAAGATGAAAATCGGTAAATAAACCCATATTAATTACTTTTGAATACATTGTGGGAATGAACATTGATCAATGTGTTACAAGTATTTGTAGGTCTGAAGATGACCACAGTAGTGGTCGAAACCGGTCACCGTAATAAATAAATTGTGATCAAGACTGTTTTTGATAGTAAAAATCCATATTAACCGGAACACCAACACACGAAACAAATACGCTACGAATTTATGCACCCACCTAATGCATGCCCGGACAACGCTGGGGACACAGCTAGTGGTGTACAAATGTGTCTGTGTGCGCTGTAATTAGTCTAGTCCTGTTCTTCGCAATCCCTGTGGGGGCGTTACGTAGGACGTTGTATTTGCGCCAAGAATTTTAAGTTTTCGGCACGTTGTTCTTCTTGCGCACTCAGCCAGCTACGGCGGTATTGCTCTGGTGCTCGTAGCTTGGGGAGAGTGCGCGGTTGGCGTTGCCTGAACCGCAGCAGCGCCGCTCCGAGCCTAGCTGGTGCAGCGCGACACGGAAAAAGTTAGCCATCTGCACAGAGTGGTAAAGACGACGTCATCTGGAAGCCAGTGCCGCCTCCAAGCCGTAGGGGAGGGGGGGGGGGGGGAGCGCTGGTGCGTCATCGGGTCCAACAATCTGCCTGGCGGGCGAGACTGTCCGTACAGGCACGCTGGGTCTGGATGTGGCAATCAGTGCTGCAGCGACGAGAACTTCAACCGACGGAACTCGCATTGGTTAGCGGCGGACGAGTCACACGTAGGTGGTGGTCCTGCTAAAGGGCGCAGTCCAGACACGTTTTGGATAAGGTGTGACAGGCCTAAGTTTTGGTCAAGGGCCACAGCTGGACCGGACGGAAGTTGGCTGGCGACCAAAAACCGAGGCGGAAGGTCAACTGGAACGTAGTGTGCCGAGCAGCTAGGCAGCAGTCAACGGTCAACAAAGCTTAGCTGTTGCGAACACCGCCTACCTGGTGGGTAGATGGGCCTGTAGCCGGTGGTCAGAGAAGTGACCACAACCAGATGCAGGGAAGGGTGGTTTTTGTTATTGCGGTAATAAACTGAACACTAAAGAGCGTGCTTTTGTGACCTGCAGGCTTTGGTAGTCAATTGACAAGTTGGCAGATTGAGATTATTGTACAACATGTAGTGTGTAGAATTAACACAGCCAGAGGCTAGTGTGAGAGTTTTCAAAAGTTGGCACAATACAATAATAAAATAAATAAAAACCTTCCTAAACAATATACATATTCATTACAAACACTCAATGTCCCCTTTCAGTCCCCTTTAGTAAGTGTCCCATGCACATGAGCATTATTCTAGTATAGTCACACAAGCATTTAATAAGCAGTCTCCTTTGTGAATTGACTTCATTTTCCTAATATACTACCAATGAACTGTAGTCTGTCAAGGTGCTTCACCTAAGACTGAGGTTACGTGATCGTTCCACTTGATAACTATTGTACCCTGGTGTCTGTGTGACTTACCTGATACAGTATAACTCAAATGTGGTTCATCCCATATGCCAACAAGCGGGCACCAACGAAGTACAAGTTTTGATACTGCACAGTGTGGTCTTGGGGCCGCGATGGTGTGATTCCTGTGTTGTGTCTTATCTCCTCATTATATTCATGTTCAGCTGTTACACAAGAGAGGGTTCTGTATTCTGTTTGTAATCTGGTTGAAAGGGTGTTTAATAAATGTACATGCTCGTATCTGTTAGTTTCCTTAATTTTATGTTGCTGTTGTTATCCGTACACTAGGTCCCATTGGTAGCATTAAATGTAGCAGTAGTAAGTTGCTGGTGGACCTCTTTAGTAACAGAGTTATATCCTGTTGCGATTTTATTAATTTGTTGTACAGTGTTTATAGGACTGCCCAGTCGTAACATACAACTACTGCTCAGTGCAATATTGTGTTTTCTGTTCTGTCATACTTTTGTGTGGCACATGGGCTGAATCACATTTGAGTTACATGAGTTATATTTTTACATAAGCATTAGCTCTTGGCAGAATATTGTTGATTTACAATTAACTGTCTACCATCCTATGGATGTCATTGTGTTTGTGTGAAAATACTTCAGGTATTAATAAATGTCTTTAAAAAACAAGTCCACACCTGCACAACCCAGAGTCGAAACCCGTCCCCACCCAAATTTTGTGCTAAATACTGATTTCCTACTTTCCTCAGTCAAAACTGGTTCTTGAAACTTCGTAAGGGGGCTTTCACGGGACATTCTGCATATGCATTCAAGAGTCTCGCAGTTCTGTTTTTGCGGTATCTTCGTGACGTTCTTCCACGGGTCAAACGAAACTGTGACCACTCGTGCTGCCCTCCATTATATACAACGCTCAGTATCCCCTCTCACTCATATCAGTTAAGTGTCCCGTACACCTGAGCATTATTCTAGGATGGGTCACAAGAGCGTTTTATAAGCATTCTCCTTTGTAAACTGACTCTACTTTCCTAATATATTACCAATGAACCGAAGTCTGTCAACTGCTTTACCTTAGACTGATGTTATGTGATTGTTCCATTTGATATTTGTTACTGGCTCTGAGTTAAATGATTTCAGTTGCGACTAATTTATATTGTAGTCATACGATACTACGGTATTTCGTTTTGTGGAGTGCACAGTTTTACTTGTTGAACATTTTATGCATAATTGTCAATATTTACACTGAAACCTTATCAAGATCTGCTGAATATGTATGATGCTTGTTTCAGACAGTGTCTCGTTATACTTAACTACATCATCTGAGAAAAGTCTGTTACTATTTATATTGTCTGCAAGGTTATTAATATACAACATGAAAGCAAGAGTCCCTACCATTTTCCTGGGGGGACATCTGCAGTTACCAGTACATTTATCGATGACTCTCCATTCATGACAACAAGCTGTCCTGCCTAGCAAGAAATCGTCAATCCAGAAACAAATTTCGCTTGACACGGCTGTGTTCACACTCTCTGTAATTAGGCTATTTGTGCTACAACCTCAAATACTTTTCCAAAGTCAAAAACATTGTATCTACCCGACGTCTTTACTCCATGGATTTCAGGACGTCGTGCGAGAAGAACACAAGTTGTTTTTCGCATAAATGATGCATTCAGAATCCATGCTGGTCGGCATGCGGGAGATCAATCTGTTCATGACACCTTACTACGTTTGAGATCAGTGTACGTTCTAAAAATCTACAACAGATCAACGTCAACAATAGTATTGATGATTACGTCTGCTACTTTTCTTTTAGACAAGTGTGATCTGTGCATTCATCCAACAACTGGGCACAGGTGTTTCCGAGGGACACTTGGTGCGTTATGGTTAGAAGTGGATCTAACACAGCGTAAATTCCGTAGCGATCCCAGTGGGCTGTGGCTCTTCGTTTGGTTTTAGCTGTTTCAGGTGTTTCTCAACGTCACTCACATTAATATCTACTTCAGTCATCTTTGCATGGTGCAAGAATTAAATTAGGAGGTTACATCTGTTTTTTTTTTCTATATAAAGGGACATTTTATAACCCAGTTCGCCATTTGTTTTGCTTTGCGGCCTTCAGTTTCAGTTCCTATGTATTGCATAACTACCTGCCTATTCACTGTACATAATGAACAGTGATTCTGTCTCGGTGATCAATGAGATCGTACGATAGTCGGAGCTGCAGCCCATCTCAGGAGTTTTGTTCCAGAGTTCACTTGCGATTGGTAAAGACTAATAAATCAGAGCAATGTATTCATAGCACGAGGTCTGTTACGAAAATGCAGTTCACAGAGTTCACAATAAAGACAGCCATCTATCCTCCCCCCATGAAACTTGAAACCTTGCCGTTGGTGGGGAGGCTTGCGTGCTTCAGCGATACAGATAGCCGTACCGTAGGCGCAACCACAACGGAGGGGTATCAGTTGAGAGGCCAGACAAACGTGTGGTTCCTGAAGAGGGGCTGCAGCCTTTTCAATAGTTGCAGGGAAACAGTGTGGATGATTGACTGACCTGCCTTGTAACACTAACCAAAACGGCCATGCAGTGCTGGTACTGCGAACGGCTGAAAGCAAGGGGAAACTACACCCGCAATTTTTCCCGAGGGCATGCAGCTTCACTGTACGGTTAAATGGTGATAGCGTCCTCTTGAATAAAATATTCCGGAGGTAAAATAGTCCCCCATTCGGATCTCCGGGCGGGGACTACTCAAGAGGACATCAGGAGAAAAAGAACTGGCGTTCTGCGGATCGGAGGGTGGAATGTCAGATCCCTTAATAGGGCAGGTGGGTTAGAAAATTTAAAAAGGGATATTAATAGGTTAAAATTAGATATAGTGGGAATTAGTGAAGTTCGGTGGCAGGAGGAAATATATAGAGGGTCTACACAACGGCGATATACTTGAGGACAATATTATCGAAATGGAATAGGATATAGATGAAGATGAAATGGGAGATATGATACTGCGTGAAGAGTTTGACAGAGCACTGAAAGACCTAAGTCGAATCAAGGCCTCAGGATTAGACAATATTCCATTAGAACTACTGACAGCCTTGGGAGAGCCAGGCCTAACAAAACTCTACCATCTGGTGAGCAAGATGTATGAGACAGGCAAAATATCCTCAGACTTCAAGAAGAACATAATAATTCCAATCCCAAAGAAAGCAGGTGTTGACAGATGTGAAAATCACCGAACTGTCAGCTTAATAAGTCACGGCTGCATTAACCCTTGGCGGGTTAATGTATGGTCCGTCATTATGGAAGAAAGGATAATTGGGCCTCATTTTATCGGTGGCAATCTAAATGGTGCAATGTATGCTGATTTCCTACGTAATGTTCCACCGATGTTACTACAAGATGTTTCACTGTATGACAGAATGGCGATGTACTTCCAACATGATGGATGTCCGGCACATAGCTCGTGTGCGGTTGAAGCGGTACTGAATAGCATATTTCATGATAGGTGGATTGGTCGTCGAAGCACCATACCATGGCCCGCACGTTCACCGGACCTGAAGTCCCCGGATTTCTTTCTGTGGGGAAAGTTGAAGGATATTTGCTATCGTGATCCACCGACAACGCCTGACAACATGCGTCAGCGCATTGTCAATGCATGTGCGAACATTACGGAAGGCGAACTACTCGCTGTTGAGAGGAATGTCGCTACACGTATTGCCAAATGCATTGAGGCTGACGGACGTCATATTGAGCATTTATTGCATTAATGTGATATTTTCAGGTAATCACGCTATAACAGCATGCGTTCTCAGAAATGATAAGTTCACAAAGGTACAAGTATTACATAGGAACAACTAAAATAAAATGTTCAAACGTACCTACGTTCTGTATTTTAGTTTCAAAAACCTACCTGTTAGCAACTGTTCGTCTAAAATTGTGAGCCATATGTTTGTGACTGGTACAGCGCCACCTATCACAAAGCGAAAAAAGTGGTCCAACTAAAAATTCATATTTCTTTACGTACTACACGAATATGTAATAAAAAATGGGGGTTCCTATTTTTAAAAAACGCAGTTGATTTCCGTTTGACCTACGGCAGCGCCATCTAGCAGGCCAACGATAGCGCCATCTGGTTTCCCCCTTCAAGCTAGACAAGTTTCGTTCTTTGTAGTTTTTTCGTTTGACGCTTATTTCGGGAGATATTTGGCCCGGTCACGATCAATGGACCACCCTGTATATACATATATACCTTGAGTGAACATGTGTTACATCAGTTTAGGTTAGGTTCAAAGAGTGTATTGCTAGATATAATCGAATTTGCTGCAATAGTCAATAACTGATTATGAAATTATACAGTGAGATGATCAATTATTGACAGTGAAAATTGAAATTATACAGTGAGATGAGAAACCAGATGGCAGTTATAAGAGTCGAGGGACATGAAAGGGAAGCAGTGGTTGGAAAGGGAGTGAGACAGGGTTGTAGCCTCTCCCCGATGCTATTCAATCTGTATATTGAGCAAGCAGTGAAGGAAACTAAAGAAAAATTCGGAGTAGGTATTAAAATCCATGGTGAAGAAATAAAAACTTTGAGGTTCGCCGATGACATTGTAATTCTGTCAGAGACAGCAAAGGACTTATGGAATGGATAGTGTCTTGAAAGGAGGGTATAAGATGAACATCAACAAAAGCAAAATGAGGATAATGGAATGCAGTCGAATTAAGTCGGGTGATGCTGAGGGAATTAGATTAGGAAATGAGACACTTAAAGTAGTAAAGGAATTTTGCTATTTCTGGGAGCAAAATAACTGATCATGGTCGAAGTAGAGAGGATATAAAATGTAGACTGGCAATGGCAAAGGAAAGCGTTTCTGAAGAAGAGAAATTTCTTAACATCGATTATAGATTTAAGTGTCAGGAAGTCGTTTCTGAAATTTGTATGGAGTGTAGCCATGTATGGAAGTGAAACATGGTCGGTAAATAGTTTGGACAAGAAGAGAATAGACGCTTTTGAAATGTGGTGCTGCAGAAGAATGCTGAAGATTAGATGCGTAGATCACATAACTAATGAGGAAGTATTGAATAGGATTGGGGAGAAGAAACGTTTGTGGCACAACTTGACTAGAAGAAGGGATCGGCTGGTAGGACATGTGTTGAGGCATCAAGGGATCACCAATTTAGTATTGGAGGGCAGCGTGGAGGGTAAAAATCGTAGAAGGAGACCAAGAGATGAATACACTACGCAGATTCAAAAGGATGTAGGTTGCAATAGGTACTGGGAGATGAAGAAGCTTGAACAGGATAGAGTAGCATGGAGTGCTGCATCAAACCAGTCTCAGGGCTGAAGACTACAACAACAACAACAACAGCAACAGTGAGATGATAAAAGTCACGGGAGAGCGATATGCACATGTACAAATGGCCGCAGTATCGCGTACACAAGGTATTAATGCATTGGCTGAGCTACCAATTGTACACAGATGTCTCATGTGAAAAGGCTTCCGACTTTGAACGCGGAATGGTGGTTGAAGCTAGACACATTGGAGATTCCATTTCCGAAATCATTAGAGGATATAATACTCTGAGATCCACAGTGTCAAGAATACCAAATTTCAGGCATTACCTCCTACCATGGAGAACGCAATAGCCGACGGCGTTCACTTAACTACTAAGAACAGCGACGCTTGCCTAAAGTTGTCAGTGCTAACAATCAATACTGCGTGAAATAACCGTAGAAACCAATGTGGGATGTACGACGAACCTATTTGGCATTAATGGGCTACTGCAACAGACGACCGACGCAAGTGCCTAAGCTAACAGCACGGCACCGCCTGTACCATCTTTCTGGGCTCGTGAGCACATCAGTTGGACTCTAGACGACTGGAAAACCGTGGCCTGGTCAGATGAATCCCGATTTCAGTTGCTGAGAGCTGAAGGTAGGGTTCGAGTGTGGTGCACACCCCTAGAGGCAAAAGCTGGTGGTGGTTCCATAATGGTGAGGGCTGTGTTTACGTGGAATGGACTGGGTCGTCTGGTCCGACTGAACCGATAATTGACTGGAAATTGATGTTTTCGGCTACCGGGAGACGATTTCATCCATTCATGGACTTCCCAAACAACAATGGATAACAATGTGCCATGTCACCGGGCCACAATTGTCCGCAGTTGGTTTGAAGGACATTCTGGACAGTTCATGCGAATGATTTGATTATCCATATCGCCAGATGCGAATTCGATCAAATATTTATGGAAAATAATCGAGAATGTCAGTCTTTGCACAAAATCCTGCACTGGCAACACTTCCGCAATTATGGACGGTTGTAGAGGCAGCATACCTCAATGGAAAAAGTTCAAGGCAATCGTAAAATGCGTTTTAGACAGGTACGTGCCGAGTAAAACTGTGAGGGACGGGAAAAACCCACCGTGGTTCAATAACAAAGTTAGGAAACTACTGCGAAAGCAAAGAGAGCTTCACTGTAAGTTTAAACGCAGCCAAAACCTCTCAGACAAACAGAAGCTAAACGATGTCAAAGTTAGCGTAAGGAGGGATATGCGTGAAGCGTTCAGTGATTTCGAAAGGAAAATTCTCTGTGTTGACTTGACAGAAAATCCTAGGAAGTTCTGGTCTTACGTTAAATCAGTAGGTGGCTCGAAACAGCATATCCAGACACTCTGGGATGATGATGGCATGGAAACAGAGGATGACACGCGTAAAGCTGAAATACTAAACACCTTTTTCCAAAGCTGTTTCACAGAGGAAGACCGCACTGCAGTTCCTTCTCTAAATCCTCGCACAAACGAAAAAATGGTTGACATCGAAATAAGTGTCCAAGGAATAGAAAAGCAACTGGAAACACTCAACAGAGGAAAGTCCACTGGACCTGACGGGATACCAATTCGATTCTACACAGAGTGCGCGAAAGAACTTGGCCCCCCTTCTAACAGCCGCGTACCGCAAGTCTCTAGAGGAACGGAAGGTTCCAAATGATTGGAAAAGAGCACAGGTAGTCCCAGTCTTCAAGAAGGTTCGTCGAGCAGATGCGCAAAACTATAGACCTATATCTCTGACGTCGATCTGTTGTAGAATTTTAGAACATGTTTTTTGCTCGCGTATCATGTCATTTCTGGAAACCCAGAATCTACTCTGTAGGAATCAACACAGATTCCGGAAACAGCGATCGTGTGAGACCCAACATGCTTTATTTGTTCATGAGACCCAGAAAATATTAGATACAGGCTCCCAGGTAGATGTCATTTTCCTTGACTTCCGGAAGGCGTTCGGTACAGTTCCGCACTGTCGCCTGATAAACAAAGTAAGAGCCTTCGGAATATCAGACCAGCTGTGTGGCTGGATTGAAGAGTTTTTAGCAAACAGAACACAGCATGTTGTTCTCAATGGAGACACGTCTACAGACGTTAAAGTAATCTCTGGCATGCCACAGGGGAGTGTTATGGGACCATTGCTTTTCACAATATATATAAATAACCTAGTAGATAGTGTCGGAAGTTCCATGCAGCTTTTCGCTGATGATGCTGTAGTATACAGAGAAGTTGCAGCATTAGAAAATTGTAGCGAAATGCAGGAAGATCTGCAGCGGATAGGCACTTGATGCCGGGAGTGGCAACTGACCCTTAACACAGACAGAGGTAATGTATTGCGAATACATAGAAAGAAGGATTCTTTATTGTAGGATTATATGATAGCGGAACAAACACTAGTAGCAGTTACTTCTGTAAAATATTTCGGAGTGTGCGTACGGAACGACTTGAAGTGGAATGATCATATAAAATTAATTGTTGGTAAGGCGGGCACCAGGTTGAGATTCATTGGGAGAGTCCTTAGAAAATGTAGTCCATCAACAAAGGAGGTGGCATGCAAAACACTCGTTCGACCTATACTTGAGTATTGCTCATCTTTGTGTTATCCGTACCAGGTCGGGTTGACGGAGGAGATAGAGAAGAACCAAAGAAGAGCGGCGCGTTTCGTCACAGGGTTATTTGGTAAGCGTGATAGCGTTACGGAGATGTTTAGCAAACTCAAGTGGCAGACTGTGCAAGAGAGGCGCTCTGCATCGCGGTGTAGCTTGCTGTCCAGGTTTCGAGAGGGTGCGTTTCTGGATGAGGTATCGAATATATTGCTTCCCCCTACTTATACCTCCCGAGGAGATCACGAATGTAAAATTAGAGAGATTCGAGCGCGCACGGAGGCTTTCCGGCAGTCGTTCTTCCCGCGAACCATACGCGACTGGAACAGGAAAGGGAGGTAATGACAGTGGCACGTAAAGTGTCCTCCGCCACACACCATTGGGTGGCTTGCGGAGTATAAATGTAGATGTAGATTTCTGCAGGGGCTTCCAACTACTTGTTGAGTCCCTCTCACGTCGAGTTGCTGCGCTACGCTGGGCAAAAGGAGGTTCGAAACCATATTACGAGGTATGCCACGGCTTTTGTCACCTCAGTGTATGTACTGTAGCGGTCAGTGTATGAGGAGCAGCACAGTGGGCCCAAAATGGTGGTCACTGGGAAGCTGGCTGTGCATTAGCACTTCTGTGCACAGTGTAGGCTGTGTGCCGGTGCAACTGATCACTACACAAGTGTGCATCCGCATTTGGGCCGCAGATGCGGAGCAAGGCGCTGGCGGTGGGCGCTGACCTGTGCCCCTGCTTCGCGGGCCTCCACAGGCTGGGGCTGTGGCCCTCTCAGCCGGCCGGCCCTGCAGCTGGTGGTGGCGTGTGGCGCGGATTGGCGGCGTGGCTGCACGCCGGGCTGCTGACCGTGGCGCACGTCGTGCTGCCCCTCACTTTAGCCGGCAACTTTCTCAACTGCCACTTTGACAGTCTCGATCTGCTCGCCACCAACGTCTTTCTCTTCTCTGGCATGGGAGGTGTGTCGTTAAAGGTACGTCATCTATGTTGTCGTCGTAGCGGCACTGTTTGTTTTTCGTTATTGATTTTCGATTCCCCACCGCCCCCCCCCCCCCCCCCCCCCGAAGAGGGCGGGCTGGCAGCAGCTTAGTACGCCGCTCTTCAGCCTACAGAATTTTTAAAACATAAGAAGAGGATAATAAACAATAAAAGCAGGCGATAAAACAGTGACTTAAATTGTGAAATGGCGGAAAATTGTGGAAAGTTTAAACATAAAACAAAGGGTTGGCAATGCTAATAAAATACACAGGAAGCAGACAGGTAAAACAGTAGACAGACAATTAAAAAAACACGGTGACAGTGTGGTTTCTGTTCACAAGAGGTATAAAAATCACACCCAGCGACAGTGTGGTTTCCATTTGCAACACTTTGGAAAAGACGCACAACACTTAACACTCACTGGAAACACTGCACTAAGAAGTCGGTTCGAAGATGACACACCACAGCCAAGTGGCTGATGCGGGGAGGGGGGACCTGGACAGAAGAGGGGAAAAAAGGGAGAAGGAGAGGAAAAACGAAGTTGGGGGGGGGGAGAGAATCGATGGAGGGAGAGGACTTATAGGGGGCGGGGGGGGGGGGGGGGCAAGACAGATGCGAGAGGGAATGGAGAAAGGCAGAGGAGAGGAATGCAAAAGGGCTCGGGGGAGAGAAGGGAGACAGAGAGAGGGTAGGCAGGGAAAAAACAGGATGGAAGGGGGGGGGGGGGAGGGCGCCTGGGAAAAGGACAGAGGAAGGGAGGGAAGGTGAGGATCAGAGTTGATAGGAGAGATAAATGGAGGGAGAGAGGACATTTGGGAGGGGGAGTCAATGGAAGCAACCTTGGGAAAGGAAGGGTGTAGAGATGGAGGGTAGGGGGGATAAAACAGTGAAGGCGCGGCAGAGGGCGAGGGTTAGAGAAGAGAGGAGCAATCAGGGGATGAGGGAGATCAAGGCGGCGGGAGATGTAGAGTATGCGGATATGTTCGAGGAATCGGAGCAGATGGGGAACGGAATCAGGTCGTAGAGGATCCGCGTGGGGAACTGGAGGTGTATACGGAAGGCGAGGCAGAGAGCATGGAGCTTGAGGATCTGGAGGGACTTATAGAATTTGGGGGGGGGGGGGGCGTAGATGGGAGAAATCAAGGAGGTGGAAGGAGCGAGTGGTACGACCTACAATGATTGCCTTATTTTAGTTTTTAATTTTTATTCACCTTGATTATTCTGGCTGTTAATGTAAGCAATTCATCATCAATTTTTAGAACGCCATTGTTCTATATATCTGTTATGATTTGTTGTTACAAGATTTAGCAATTGAACACTATTGAAGCTCACAACCTGTTTGCGCCACCTGCCGCGAGCTACGTACAGTAGTCTTAGGGGCCTTGTACGTTTTCTTATCCAGTGTGGTGTGTTCTGCCAGAATCATAGAGTATAAGTATCTATGGAGTGAGCATTCCGATGCACAGAACGAGAAAGATTTCCTGCTGCTCAAGTCACGTGGTATTGGGGCGGTGCATGTTAGTCTGCATAGTGCTTGGCGTATTTCGAATGTTATTATTTCGCTAGAACAGATAGATCACCTTCAGAAGTATCCTGAAACTTTGTATATGCGTTTTATAGACATCTTTACAATTTTATACCTGGAACTGTAATAGTTTTAAAGCTGTCAAGAGCAAGGGTATTGTGGTTTTTCGCCAAAGTATTATAGTTTAGTTCGACTTTACTTACGTTTTTTCTGGTGCGGGAAAAGAAGTGACAGCGAATAACACCTTTCTAGGTTTTGTATTGCACTTATTCATGTCGTAGAATCTCCGTTCTAATTAATTACGTCACAATGACACTGTGTCGGCGCCGATGCATCATCTGCAGATGAACATAGCACGAATACGTAAACACTGACTGGCAGCTTAAATGCACTTGCAAATTTATGTAGCATTTCTCTCGTAAACACATGGGCAAAAAAAAAAAAAAAAAAAAAAAAAAAAAAAAAAAAAAAAAAAAAAATAAAATAAAAAAAAAAACCGCAGAAATCGGCTTTATAATGCAAGACATTATAACACCGCTTCTCGATATTTTTAAATATATAAAGCGTTTCACATCAATATGATATTCACTATTAGAGATTTTTTTGTACGTACTTATGAAAAGTAACTGATCCTCCTTTCACGTACTTCTCTTTACATTCGTAGTAATAAGAGCACTGCACCATGGCTGTTATTACTACGAAAAAGATTAGAAACGTATGTAAAAACAGGTGAATACGTGTTACCACAAGTTTCGCTCTTACCACAAATTGCAGACGAGCAGCGACGTCCAATTACCACGTGACTAGCCTGGTTTGATGTTGAGAACATGCGCAGTAGGCTATGATCACTCCATAGATATTTTTTTACTCTATGGGCAGAATACGCACTACACGTCCGGCATGTTTATGGTTTAATGTTTGCTGTAGGCCTGATCCCTTTTGGTTTACATTGGACTGCGCCACATGCGAATCCACAACTTACTTCTTGTTTTTGTTGGGGGTCGTCGGCTTAGCGACAAAGCGGGTCACATACTTTTTTAAAATACCTTTGTGTCATCTTCTGTTTTATTATATTTTACAGAACACCGTGCAGTATTTTTAAAGCTTTGACAAGACACATTTACCTGCTGGGATATTTTGTACGCGGTATCCCATGTGCCCGTCGCTACCAAATATCAGTAAGTTCTTTTATATTTTCTTGGTAATTCAGTCACACTGAATGGAGTCACGCCACTATTATGAAATTTTCTATTTCTGCCGTAGGTCAGTGCGAAGGTGCGTAAGTAAAGGTGAAATGCGTCATTGGGAAATCACAAAAAAATTTGACACTGCAACCAACACTGCTTGTTTCTTCGTGTCGTACGTACCTGTTGCTATACCAACCTCGTCATTTGCTGCCTCTGGATCACGGGGGCCCGGATTCGATTCCTGGTCGGGTTGGGGATTTTCTGTGCTTGTGTTGTTATCATCATTTCATCACCATCATCATCATTCGTGACAGCGGCTAGATTGGACTGTGTAAAAATTGGACTGTGTCAAAATTGGGACTTTGTACGGACGCTGACGACCGCACAGTTGAGCTCCCCACAAACCAAACATCATCGTCATGAACTGAAAAATGTTTTAGAATCAATGTAATCTGCTTGAAAGACCAGTAAATTCTGTCACTCATCCAAGAAGTCTGTTTTATGTATTTCTCAATTTTTTTTTAAAAGATAAACGCTCTGTGACTGTTTTTAAATATAAGGCAGGTAAGTCGGAAAACATTGAGCAATGTAAAATAATTTCCTCTTCAATATTACATTCTATACAACAGAGCTGATGACCATCACACCACCTTTTTCAAACATTTCACATGAAAACGAAACCGTACAACACATTAAAAAAAGAGAGCAGCAGATGCTTGGCGCCTTGTAGTCCGTCTTCCTAGGACCTTTGGCCAGCACAGCAGGCGTAATAGTGGCCAGATCACGAGCTGTAGCGGACGAACTCTCTCAGCCACAGCACTCTCTCGCTCCGCTTGAAAATAAGGAACACAACGCTCCAGATTCAACCCAAATGAAAATAGAAATTACATATGTTAACACTGTAGTGCATTAAAATACGAAATGTTCTAATCTAATAGTAACATACTGAATTACAAAACGTGACAAACTTTGACATTACCTGTGAGAGTGTAAGCAGTAGGAGTATGAGTGCCAGTGTCAACAGCCTGTGACATCCACATATTCTCCTCACTTGTTTCACAACACAGATAATGAAGTCTGTTTAACATCAACATATTTATTGTCTGATGACATATTTACGTAATATTTTGGTATACGGGATGTCAAAAAAGTCTCTCTGCAGTGCTGTGTGATTGCTAGCCGCGCATGCCGTATGATTGTTCGCCTGCTTGGGTTACTTTCTTTCAAGTGGACTCTCCCAACATTCCACTGTTTCGTTTATCTCAGCCAGCGTCAGAAGTATTGTTGGTGTTTGTCGTTACGTGTTGACGTGAACGTTTAACTTTAGTTCCTTTGTTCGTTTGTTTCGTTTTTGTCACTGCTAAAATGCTAACCATTGAAGAACGTGTGTTTTCAGTTGAACAAGTGTTCAAAGCTGGCGGTAAATATACAGTTTCAGTTCGTCAAACATTTAATTCAGTTTTCCCGGAGACAACACTCTCACAGCGCGATACTGTGCGAGATTTGATTAACAAATTTCGAAGTACGGGTTCAGTGACAGATGCATCGAGAAGTGGTTGTCCTAACGTTTTGTCTGAGGATAAACTACTCAATATTTCCGATAAAATGTCCATGAGTCCAAACAACTCAGTAAGAAAACTCGCGCAGCAAATCGATGTTAGTGCCGGAACGGCCCACACAGCTGTAACGAAAAAATTAGAACTTTTCCCATACAAAGTGACAGACGTGCAAGAACTGAAAAATACTGATCAAGGCAAGAGACTGTATTATTATCAATGGTTCAAAAATTTTTTCACTGATGAGGCCTGGTTTCATCTATCGGGGTACATGAACTCGCAAATTTCTCGTATGTGGAGTACTGCAAATCCACTGTGTATTCATCAGGAACGACTTCATTCTGTGAAAAAAGAAGTTTGGGATTGCAATTTCTAGCCGTCGGGTTGTTGGTCCTATATTTTTCAACGAAACAATAAACACACAACGATACTGCAGTAATATTCTGTACCCATTCATAGGAGAACTTCTGTTAAGTGAAATACAGAACGGTTGTTTTCAACAAGATTGTGCAACCGCGCATACAGCTCGCGTTTCAATGTCACTGCTTGCTGACGTTTTTGGTGATCGCATAATTTCACAGGGACTTTGGGCTCCACGATCGCCTGATCTAACACCACCTGACTTTTTCTTCTGGGGTGCAGCGAAAGCAACTGTCTATAAAAACCGTCCAAAATCCATCAATGAACTGAAATATCCACTTTCACTGCTTCTGTTACAGCAGAAATGTTACAGCTTGTGTTTGGAAACATGATTAGACGAATTGAATTGTGTATTCAACAACAGGGGGTCACTTTCAAAATTTAACGTGAATAATTACTATTAAAAACAGTCTTGATCACGATTTATTTAACAAGGTGACCGGTTTCGACCACTACTGTGGTCATCTTCAGACCTACAAGTTGTATACTGCAGTGTCACCGCCAGACACCACACTTGCTAGGTGGTAGTTTTAAATCGGCCGCGGTCCATTAGTACATGTCGGACCCGCGTGTCGCCACTGTGTGATCGCAGACCGAGCGCCACCACAAGGCAGGTCTCGAGATACGGACTAGCACTCGCCCCAGTTGTACGGACGACGTAGCTAGCGATGCACACTGACGAAGCCTCGCTCATTTGCAGAGCAGATAGTTAGAATAGCCTTCAGCTAAGTCAATGGCTACGACCTAGGAAGGCGCCATTAGTAACATTGCATGTATCTAAAGAGTCTCACTTGTATCGCCACACTCTCCAGATGTACCAAAAGGATGGATTAAAGTTAAGTATTCCAGAAGCTACGTACTTTTCTTTATAGCATTCATTACGTATCCTGATTCAGACCTCACGCCATCCTGCTTTAGCTTAGCGCGTGCCTTTCGGCTTCCTCTCATTGTGTCTAGGCTGTCTTGTCTAGACACAACATATACAATGCTCTAATTAGAGGGCTACATACATTAAAGAAAATACATAAAGTTATAAAGCTATAAAGCCATAAAACGTTGAATTACCATTGAGTAGGAACCTCTTACTGTTGGAGAATCACTACTGGAGAAACCAGTGCACGTCTTACTACGAGGCCTGTTCAGAAAGTAAGCTCCGATTGATTGCCAAATTGAAACCACAGTGAACATCAGAAATGTTTTACTTGTAACAATTAGCTACACCTTTCAGCTACTTCTCTACGTAGTCGCCGTTCTGACTTAGACTTTTGTCATAGCGTTGTACCAACTTTTCAATAGCTTCATCATAGAAGGCAGCCGCCAGTGCTTTCCGCCAATTCTCCACGCTGGCCTACACCTCGTTGTCTGTGTCAAAATGTTGTCTTCAAAGACAGCGGTTCATGTGACCAGAGATGAAACTCAGGGGGAGACAATTGCGGACTATATTGTGGGTAATCTCACATTTCCATTTGAAAACGATGCAGGAGCATCTTCATTGCCCCTGCAGAATGCGGCTGAGAATTGTCTTGAAGAAGAAACAGCACGACAGTTATGTAATGTTAGCTGCATAGCTTCCGGCGAAATTTCTCACCAGGCCCTCGTACTTGGCGGCAGACACTATTTTCTAGACATCTTTACGCACTCACTGCGAGCTCAGAAATGCGAAGAGCGACGTGATGCTAACTGGGGTTATACTAGAGACACTATCCAACACATCTGTGCAAAGCTTTATCGGATTTTCATAGTCGTTTCCATTTCGCGACCGATCGGAGCTTACTTTCTGAACGCCCCTCGTATATATATTGGAGGCTCCACCCACTTCTGACTGCATGATGTGTGTGTATTTATTTCTAATTCTTGACAATGTTCTTTTAACTAAGAAATTTTAAATTGTAATTCGACTTATAACTCATTGGTTAATAATGACATCATGCAGTCAGAAGTGGGTGGAGCCTCCATTATATATAGTAAGACGTGTACTGGTTTCTCCAGTAGTGATTCTCCAACAGTAAGAGGTTCCTACTCAATGGTAATTCAACGTTTTATAGCTTTATAGCTTTATAACTTTATGTATTTTCTTTAATGTATGTAGCCCTCTAATTAGAGCATTGTATACAACTTGTAAGTCTGACGATGACCACAGTAGTGGTCGAAACCGGTCACCTTGTTAAATAAATCGTGATCAAGACTGTTTTTAATAGTAATTATTTATAAGACATTGATCACTGCTGTTCCCGTAATGCATTCAAAAGTAATTCATTTAACGTGAAAATTTGTAAGTAAAAATGAATATCCAATAAATTAATAACTTGTATTTCACTGAGTTTCATTTCGGTATATTCACTGCGTCTTACGGCACCCGCGTCTAACAATCATACGGAACTTTTTAACACCCCGTATTACTAGAGTCTCATCTGAACTTCCAACACATTTTTAGGGTGTAGTTAAATATCTGCCTACTAACATTTTCTGTCTTTTTCTGGCAAACGACGTTTCAGAAAAGTTTAATACTGATTTATCATTATTCATTACATTAATAACAACATTGTATTACATTAATATCTACATTAATTTAATATCTTGACCACCTCCGTAGCTGAATTGTTATCGCAGTTGCCTTTGGTGCGGAAGGACCTGGCTTTGATACCTGGTACGTCCTCATATTTTTTTCTGAGGTACAGAGATCGCTTATCAAACAACAGCGCCTGTGTTATTGAGAAACATGACGTAATGTTCCTTTCTTAACCCTTTAGGCCATACGAGCGCAAATCACGGCCAGATCTAAACTGAGGAGGAAGAGGAGATTAGAGTTTAACGTACCGTTGACAACGAGGTCATTAGAGACGGTGCTTAAGCTCGGATTAGGGAAGAATGGGGAAGGAAATCGGTAGTCCCTTTCAAAGGAACCACCCCGGCTTTCGCTTGGGGCGATTTAGGCAAGTCACCAGACCTAAACTTCCATATGGACATTCGTGTATGTGCGAAGGAACACTGCACCATACTTGTTATTAATACAGCCACTACTATTTCGTATTTGTTCTCCAATACCGAGATCTCAACTCTCAATGCATATGTACTTCCTTGACGGAATATACATAAAGTACGAGTGCAGGTTGTGTCATACAGGCGACGAGATATGGAAGTTTTGGTCTGGCGGCCGTGATTCAAGCGAGGTTAGTCGAAGCGGTTAAGGCGTCCGTTCACGTAAAGCGCGAAATTCCGTTTCGAGTACCGGTTCAGCACAAATTTTCATCGTCGTAATTCCAATGTACAGCCTATGGTCGTTCACATTCGCAATGGCGAATACGTTTCCTGGAGTTCACTTAGCAAGTCCAACTTGAATATAGGAGCAGCGGCATAATTAGGATTCACGGCTGAAGCTATTGCCGGCGTGCTGATCACACGTCCCACGCTCATAGATGGCTCCTCGTACCGCCTTATATGCGGCAGTTAGCCCATCGGAACAGGAGTAAGGCCTAATCCCTCAGTGGTCTTATAAATAAATACCTACATAAATACCTTATCTTAACAGGTACAGCCGGCCGGAGTGGCCGAGCGGTTCTAGGTGCTGCAGTCTGGAACCGCGAGACCGCTACGGTCGCAGGTTCGAATCCTGTCTCGGGAATAGATGTGTGTGATGTCCTGAGATTGGTTAGGTTTAAATAGTTCTAGGGGACTGATGACCTCAGAAGTTAAGTCCCATAGTGCTCAGAGCCATTTGAACCATTCTTAACAGGTACAGACGTGACATATACTACTACAGATGTAGTCATATTTAACAGAGCTTTGTTACTTTTATGATGATATTCAATACGAAACTTTGTACACATTCAGTGTTTGCTTCCTGCTCACACTCAAAGTGTACTATTACGTTTTACAGATGTCTGGGTTTGTATGGAAGGATCGTCAGGTCGTGGGGTGGCGGGTAAAATCGGTTGTTTATTCTGGTTTATGAGTTGAAATGTTTAGTAGCGTTGTACGATTTTTAGACACCATAGCCTTTTACAAGGTTGCGAAAAATATTTGTATGGAAAGCCAGAAAACGACTGAGAACGTGTCGTTCATAGCCTTCATTGCACAGGTCCACTTCTCAGCTCGCCTACAGTGAAATAAAACGTTCTAGAACCCTGAGAATAATGCAAAGGAGTCAGGAACCACGACAATAAATAAAAGTCTACTGTCATTTAACGAAACAGTGTATTACGATCAATGATCACACGCACAGGAAAAAGTCTGAAAATCATTTAACCTCGTCCTGTTGTTCTCAGCACCCGAAACAGTTCAGAGATTATTTCTTTGTTTCCATTTAGGAAATATTAATTGCTCGCCTTAAAAGTGGAGAAAGATCTCGGACACTTACCACATAGTTTTCTGTAACATAGCGTGCGGAGCACAAAACGCACCACGGACAGCGAAATATGCGTTTCGAGATCAATTCATAACCCAAGTATGTTAACTTTTACGCTGTTTCAACAGTTGTACACGGTATATCATTCGAGCGAAAGACAATAACGTCAGTCATTATCAACTTCACCTGAGACTCAAGCGGCCGCGAACAGAGTGACAGTGGAGCGTGGCATATTCCTGTATGACTGAGAACAATCGAATAACCTCCCAGCTGCAGACACCTTCTGGCTTACACCGATGGGCCAAAACATTATGACTACCCGTTTAATAGTGAGTTGTTGCACTTTTCAAACACAGTACAAAAAAGATTCTGCTTGGCGCTGATTCTACAAGTTCTTGACAGAAGCATGTGGGACCAGATGTCTATGCACAGGTCAACTCTCTCCCCTCCCGAACAGACCATGAAGATCCAACGGTTCCGACCGCCCTCCACGTCCTCCTCAGCCCACAGGCGTCACTGTATGCGGATATGGAGGGGCTTGTGGTCAGCTCACCGCTCTCCCGACCATATGTCAGTTTTCGAGAACCTGAAACCGTAGCAGTCGCGCGGTTCCGGACTGAAGCGCCTAGAACCGCTCGGCCACCACGGCCAGCTCTCCGATACTAACGATCACTTTATACAGGACTGATTTGAGAATAGTATAATTTCTGAACCGTGATTGGATGTGAACAGTGGTCGCTATAATGTCTGGAAAGCTACATTGTGCACATATCACACAGAATCGATATTTAAGGAAGTAGTTTTTCATTTTACAGTTTGTTACCATTGTTTATCGTAGAGAAACCTGTAGGAAGGATGTATGTCATGCGCTGGAAATATGTTTCTCACATTGGAATGTTAACATCGCTGCATTCCACATGACTGGTAGGTCGGAAACTGAAGCGATATAACAGTATTGCCTGTTTTAAGTGCAGAACTGTGTAGCCTTAGGAGTGCGTTTGTTTATGTTCCCTCTTACCAGTACCCTCCTGCTACTGATCCCAGACACTAGAACACTACTTTAAAATTGATGGCGAGGTTGATTTACGTAAATTGCCTTGAACTCCATCTGCCTGGAGCTCCATCATACATAAAAACCACCTGTTTCTTGTTCTTCTTAACCGTTTGCTATTACGTACTCGTACATCACAGCACTTTCAAATCTATTACTATACACCGATAAGGAGTGCTAACCTCCTCGACAGGGGCAGGTCTGGAGAAATCTTGTGCACATTGATGGGCAAGGACTCGTCAAGCATCATTCATTCATGAGACACGGAATGTAGCGGTCTACTTCTGATCAGTATGTAATGGTGCTGCGGAGCGGGTTGGTCAAAGACAGTGCGAGGGGATCTTTCAGTCTCTAATTTTATCCTAAGACTGTGAGAATGCTCTATGACACTCATTTGCATACAGATAGACTGTAAATTATGCACTATGCTAGAGGTGCTAAAAATATGTAGAGCACTGTCTGGTATACTTTGACGATGTATATGTTCGTGAATTATCAAGAATGGACATACTGCACAGTCATCTATCCACATTCGCAAGGTTTAGTGCTTATACGGAAATTGGGTAACATCTGTTGCATCATTGTTCGGTGTTGAAATTACTGTAAAATTGATAAAATTGTTCGCACTATCAACTGTGATGCTTATCATTATAGTACATAAAAAAAAATGGTTCGAATGGCTCTGAGCACTATAGGACTTAACATCTGAGGTCACCAGTCCCCTAGAACGTAAAACTACTTAAACCTAACTAACCTAAGGACATCACACACATCCATGCCCGAGGCAGGTATCGAACCTGTGACCGTAGCGGTCGCGCGGTTCCAGACTGTAGCGCCTAGAACCGTTCGGCCACGCCGGCCGGCTACAGTACATCGACAGTGTCTTTTCCACCCCATCTGTCCACTGGTAAGCTGTTGGATACCACATAATGATTGACTGACATCGCTTGTTTGAGATGGAGAAAGAGTTTTGGTGGAGGGGCAACACCTTCTGGGGATGGCTGGCGGGGAAACAGTGATCACGTACATGATTGCAGTATGAGGAATCAGTCGAAATGAAATGCAGAGCCGTCGGCTATTCTGTGACTGTGACAGATGAGTTTGAATGTAGAGGACGTCAATCACCTTAGGACAGCAGTTTGGAAACGCTCCACAATGTGGCCAAACTCTTCCAGTTTCCTTATGTTGTAACTGTCTTTTATTTAAAATCATCCAGGGTGTGTGATGTGCTGTGGTAGCGGCAGTAACAACACTGTGCTAGATGTGAATGGGACTCAAGGGGCACGGATCTGCTTTGGACTGCAGTATCTGTATGAAGTTTGGGTACGCATCACAACGCAGTACCATAATCCTCGTCCTTCTCCCACTTCCCATACTGTCTTTTAAACTACCTCGTGTTGCAATAGCAGGCTACATTTGGCACTGACCTTACACATCGTACACTGTTGGTGGAGCTACTGCAGCTTGTTCCCATTTCCACTAAATGGTCAAAACACGGTCCTGTCGCACAAACTCGGGTCACTCTGTTTCTACATGGGTTGCAGAAGGTGGTGGACATAGCTCTCTCCAACTTTTGCTCAGTTCCGACTTAAATTGGAACGATCAAATCGCAAAGCTGCAGAAATGGCAGCAGTTGCAAGAGGCATAGGGACTATCTAAAATTTTACTGTAGCAGACAGGTACGAAAAAGGTGACTCATTTCGAGATATGAGAGTGCCAGAAATATAATTTACTAGTGGCTGTAATCATTAAAGGAATTCTCCATCGGATACAATGCAGGTATGTGGTTGAATGGAAAGACTTGATTCCAAATCAAAGATATCATTTCTACCGGAAAACGTAGCACTAGAGGTCTGAGAAGCTAGTGTACATTTCTTGTGACCTCAATAAGCACGCCATCTACTATTTGTGAACCTTATCAATCAACCATCGCCGATAACCCAGTCGATATAACACCGAACCTCTGACGTGGCATTGAGACACAATGTGTTACAAATACTGGAGAAATATCTAGCGGCGGTGTGAGGGAGTTGCAAGTACTGATTTTGTTGTGGCGTAGGTTAACAGCCACGCCACTCGGAAGTAGCCGAAAGGCACGCGTTAACTCACGCAGGCTAGAGATAGGTCTGAAACAGGATACGTAATGAATGCTATAAAGAAAAATACGTAGCTGTTGGAATACTTAACTTTAATCCATCGTTGTTGTACATCGCTATTGACGATACAAGTGAGACTCTGTAGATTCAGGCAATAAACTACTAATGGCGCCTTGCTAGGTCGTAGCCATTGACTTAGCTGAAGGCTATTCTAACTATCTGCTCTGCAAATGAGCGAGGCTTCGTCAGTGTGCATCACTAGCTACGTCGTCTGTACAACTGGGGCGAGTGCTAGTCCGTCTCTCGAGACCTGCCGTGTGCTGGCACTCGGTCTGCGATCACTAACAGTGGCGACACGCGGGTCCGACATGTACTAATGGACCGCGGCCGATTTAAAGCTACCACCTAGCAAGTGTGGTGTCTGGCGGTGACACCACATTCCTCCCCCGCAAATCGGCGAACGGTCGTGTTATAAGGCTTCCGCCCGCTGTGGGGAGGACCCCATGTTGACGTATGCGATGAGGTGGGGAGCCTAACAACAGGCGAGGCTGTGCCACCCGCACCCTGCCATTCGGTCCGAGGGGAGCTAGGAAACGCCTGAAAACCTAGTCCAGGGTGCACGTCAACATGCGGTGTATGAGCTCTGAGAGATACTAGAGGGGCCGAAGGGTCATCTCCATTGCGTCGGGGTACCCGACGCGCGAAGACGCCATGTGTTCCGGAGCGGGCAAAAGTTCCATGGCGGAGGACATCTGGTCACGGGAAGCGATCGGCGGCTCGTGACCCAGGGAGGCGCTTGGCAGTTGCAGCGAAGCGTCCACTGCGGGCGGCGCCGGCGGGAGACCAAGCGGGGGCGTCGGTAACACCTGGGGATGAGGCGAGCCAGTAGATGGGTCCCCAGGGCGCTGACCGGACGGCACCGTCGCTGAAAGCAGACGGGGAGCGGCAGAACCCAGGCGACGACAGAGGCGCAGCTGATTGAGATGCCGACGCACCTCACCAGAGGCCCCCAAAACCAAATACATCGTGCGGCCGAGGCAGCGAAGAATGCGCCCTGCGAGCCAACGCCGTGAACCTCGATAGTTGCGATAGAATACAACGTCGCCTGGAGCAAAAGCAGGAGTCTGCCGCTGCACAGGAACCTGATGCGGCGGATGCAGCAAAGACATCAAGGTTCGATGAGGACGACCATGGAATAACTCAGCTGGCGAGCGACCATCTCGGGGCTGAGAGCGATACGAAGACAAAAAGAGCAACAATGCGTCCTCCCGAGAATGCGACTCTTTCAACTTCAACATCTGTGACTTGAAAGTCCGGACCAATCGTTCAGCGGCACCGTTTGACTGAGGCAAAAACGGCGCGGACGTCAGATGTTGAATACCATTGGCCTTGCAGAATGACTGAAATTCTGCGGACATGAATTGTGGGCCATTGTCGGAAACAATAGTCTGTGGAAGACCTTCAATGCAAAAAATAGCAGACAACGCTCGGATGGTGGCAGTTGACGTCGTGGAAGACATCCGGACAACAAAAGGAAATTACTGAAAGAATCCACCACAACCAACCATCGGGCATTCCAGAATGGACCAGCAAAATCGATGTGCAAGCGTTGCCAAGGGGAAGTGGCTTTTGGCCATGCAAAGAATTTCCGCGGCGGTGCGGATTATTGTTTGGCACACGCCATGCAAGAAGAGCACATATTCGTAATCGCAGCATCGATTCCGAACCAAGTACAGTGCTGACGAGTAAGTTGTTTCGTTCGCACTATACCCCAAGTCCTTGGTGAAGAAGCCGTAAGACAGAGGACTGTAACGAACTTGGGACCACGACTCTGGACTGATCATTATCAGAACGCAACAACAAAACACCACGCCGTACAAAAAGTCTCTCCTTGTGAGTAAAAAATCGGCGAACCAACGGATCCTCGATCCGAGACTTTGACAAAGGCCATTGCGTAGCAACAAAACGCAAAACGGTAGCAAGGACAGGGTCAGCAGCTGTGGCTGTAGCTACACGACGAAAATAAATCGGAAACGATTCGACCACGTCATCTTTTTCCGCATCAATGAACATGCAAGCAAGTTCGGAAGAATCGAATGCTCTATCCTCAGCAACAGGCAAACGGGACAACGCATCGGCGTTTCCGTGCTTAGCCATGGACCGATACACGATATCGTAGCGGTACTGCGAGAGGAAAATAGACCAGCGAATGAATTTCTGCGCTGTACGCAGAGGTACAGGCTTGTTCGGATGAAAAAGTGATGTCAAAGGTTTGTGGTCCGTGATGATGGTAAAGTGACGACCATACAAGAAATCATGGAACTTAGTAACACCAAATACGAGAGCCAAAGCTTCTTTCTCTATCTGTGAATAATTTCTTTGCGCAGATGAGAGCAATTTGGACGCAAAGGCAATAGGGCGATCATGCGATCCATCTTTGTGGGCAAGCACAGCACCGATCCCAAAATCCGATGCATCTATCATCAACAAAAGGGGTTTCTGGGGATCGAATGGCGTAAGGCAAGTATTAGAAAGCAACGCCGATTTCAACTAGCGAAAGGCGCGTTCGCATTCCGTCGTCCAGACGAACGGAACACCTTTACAGCGTAAGCGATGAAGCGGAGCTGAAATGGAAGAGGCATTGCGCACATTCACTC
The DNA here is from genome assembly GCF_021461385.2 of Schistocerca piceifrons. NCBI lineage: Eukaryota > Metazoa > Arthropoda > Insecta > Orthoptera > Acrididae > Schistocerca > Schistocerca piceifrons. The sequence goes on along the minus strand of NC_060138.1, from coordinate 101,303,392 downwards.
ACACCTTGTGATTCCAAATCATGTAAGGTTCTCGCGACCTCATCACGCAATGCGTGTGGAACATTGCGCGCTCTGAAAAATTTTGGTTGCGCGTGTACTTTCAGTTCCAAATTCGCGTTATAGTTCGTAGCGCAACCAAGGCCCGGTGCAAAAATGTCTGCAAATTCTTCACATAGACGAGAAACACTGTCTGAAGGCACAGTCTGGTTCACTGAGAGGACCTGATTGACTATTGACAAGTTAAACAACTGAAATAAATCTAAACCAAACAAGTTCACTGCAGTAGAAGAACGAAGAACGTAAAATGACACAAGTTTTGTTTGTCCCTTGTATGTTGCAAGAAGAGTGCACTGTCCTAACGCAGGGATCTGCTGTCCTGAATAACTATGTAACTTAACAGTTGCGGCACACAACGGAGGTTTGCCCAGTTGTTTGTATGTGTCGTGATTGATCAATGAAACTGCAGCTCCGGTATCGAGCTGGAATGGTATTACTTTGCCTTCAAAGTCCAAGTGTACAAAAAGTTTATTGTCCTGCCGACGACAAGAGTGACTGTCTCGTGCAACGTGAACAGACACTGGTACAGAATCACTTGCTCATTGACGTGATTTCCGGCGACGTCGACGCACACTATTTGTGGGACGAACACTGTCACTGTTAGAGAAAGTGGCACTGGGCGGAGTGGAATTAACTACATGAATGTCCATGAGTGAAGGTTCATGAGCCTGAGTATTCTTGGTACGATTCCGGCGCGAAGCAAAGGGCCTGGAATCGTTGTGAGTGTCTGATCTGAGCTTTTTCTGGCAAACACTCTGAACATGTCCTTTTTTATTACAGAAAAAGCAAATAGCTTGGCGTGATGGGCAATTCTCACGCGAATGTCTAGTAGCACACCGCGGGCGTGATTTCACTGCATTTGCGCGCTTGCGCGGGACACGTAGCTGCGCGACGTGCGCGAGGGCTGTTGACAGTTCCGTGCAGCTCGCCCGGCGGGTCGGTTAATGTGACACACAGCTGGCGAAGTTTCAAATGAGTCCCGAGCAAAGTCAAGTGTGTCTTGCCTATCCAATATGTCTATCACTTGTTGAAGGGAGGGATTGACGAGTTTAAAAATGTGCTCCCGTATACGAACATCAGAAACGTTCTGTGCAATTGCATCACGGACCATAGTATCTGAATAAGGGAGTCCACATTCACACTCAAAAGCACAATCCCTTGTAAGGCCTTGCAAAGTTGCAACCCACTCCCAATTAGTTTGACCGGCCATACGTTTTGTACGTAAGAAAGTATACCTTTTTGCAACTACATTAACTGATTCCTTGAAATAGGCGTCTAAAGCAGACAAACTTTCTTTGTAGGACAGAGTTGCTACGTCGCGTCGAGGAAACAATTTCACTATCACACGGTACGTGTGCACGCCGACACAAGACAATAAGTGAGGCTGCTACTCGTTACCTTGAATTCTGTAAGCGGCGAGATGAAATCCAAATTGGCGTGACCACTCCGTCTAGGTTTCCATAGCTGGGTCAAATGGCCGGAACGTGGGTGCAACAGCATGTCGTGGCTGCGGTAGCGGTGGAGCGGCGGCTGCCGCATCGTTTTGCATTGCACGTTGATCCTGGACGAGCTGTCCAAGGGCATCCAATAACGCCTGCGTCTGCTGATTCTGCAAGCGATAAAATCCGGACAGTACATCTGGAGATTGTGGTGAAGCCATGACACAAGCAAAGTAGAGCAATACGAACGCTAATTCCTCTTTGAAGCCTTGTCGCCATATGTTGTGGCGTAGGTTAACAGCCACGCCACTCGGAAGTAGCCGAAAAGCACGCATTAACTCACGCAGGCTAGAGATAGGTCTGAAACAGGATACGTAATGAATGCTATAAAGAAAAATACGTAGCTGTTGGAATACTTAACTTTAATCCATCGTTGTTGTACATCGCTATTGACGATACAAGTGAGACTCTGTAGATTCAGGCAATAAACTACTAATGGCGCCTTGCTAGGTCGTAGCCATTGACTTAGCTGAAGGCTATTCTAACTACCTGCTCTGCAAATGAGCGAGGCTTCGTCAGTGTGCATCACTAGCTACGTCGTCCGTACAACTGGGGCGAGTGCTAGTCCGTCTCTCAAGACCTGCCGTGTGGTGGCGCTCGGTCTGCGATCACTAACAGTGGCGACACGCGGGTCCGACATGTACTAATGGACCGTGGCCGATTTAAAGCTACCACCTAGCAAGTGTGGTGTCTGGCGGTGACACCACAGGTTTCATACCATGTTCCTTAGCCGAATCACTCTCTAAATTTGATAATTTTATTACGAGGTTGCACAGTCTGCGACATGTAACCGCACTGTTGGTCTGATAGTATACACTTTGGTGATCACCGTCCATATTCAGTGTCGTGGTATTTGTCTGGAAAAACCATTTCATTCGGAAGTAATGACATACCTCGATTTATAAAGCTATTATAGCTTTTAACATGGATACTTGTATGTTCCTGTAGAACCAAGGCCGCTTGTGACACTAATATAAAGTAGTTGTTGCGATCGTGTTTTTTAATATCTGGTGGTTTGTAAGACGATTACACCTTTCTTTCTAAGACACAGTGGTACCACTCTCAAGAAAAACTTATGAGGCATATCCACCCATCGCTGATTTCTGGTCAGTATTACTTTGTATCGCAGGCAATCAGTTAATGGCTAAGTTTTATACTTAGTAGTAGGGGATGCATGATAGGTTTGCCTTAAGCATCAGCCTTATGAAGTATATGTTTGTGTTCTGACATGTGCAAAGGAAATGACTATGTCCAGTTGTAGGGGAGGTATGGATTTGATGTGGGATACTGTGATAGCAATGAGAAGCGTATGTCAAGTCTTAAGAATGGTACAGATATTTCTATTTCCAGAGCCACAGCCATTAGGAGAGTATATTTCAGATACTTCGCTCATTGTCAAATGTCATTCAACTGAGATAGCAATCGTAACATTTAATTGTAAGTATAGCAATCAAATATATATGTGACTGATTTCCTAGGACGATTATGTCTTACAGTGCATGGCGCGCCAGTGGTGGCTTGTGGCTGGAACGATTCACGTTTCCCGTTAATGGCAGGAGCTGTCCAAATGGAAAGGCCTGTTGAGATGCAGTCATCTAGATGCTGTCCTCTAGACAGCCAAGTAGCGAACTAATACTTAGTATGTCTTGGACAGCTTTCGTGATTGTGTGGAAATTTGAGAATATTCAGTATGGACATGTGTTTGCGCCACTAGACCATTATTCCCTCCCAAGTAAATTGTCTGATTGACTGCTTTCTGACATTTCCCCATCTTTATTTGGTTCAGAGAGCATCGACTGTGGTGTGTGTTGCGTGCATCTAGCAGGTGAAAGACGTGTGAAGGACATGTTGGCTGGTTCTCTAGACATAAGAAACACCTTAGTTGACTTTGTAAATTATATGGATGATTTGGAATCTGTTGTATCACCGACATCAGTATTTGCGAGTGAAAACATCAGTTTCCTCTATTTTTTTCGAAGTTTCATGTAAAGGTCTTTGCAGATGGGATACGTTTCTAGTTACTCAGTGATTTACACCACACTTCACCTTGCTAAAGTTTCGGGTTTCTAGAGAAATAATTTCCAGTCTATGTCTTCAGAATTATAGTGTGCAAGCGATATTGCTGTGAGCATATTGAGAAGTATCGCGAAAATGGCATATTATTGTGGCAAACCAACTGGAATTACATATGTTCTTGAGATTGGTGTAGAAAAGCAAGCAAGCAAGCAGGTCAGGACCAGAAACAGTAATGCGTTTGTATGGAGGCGAGTCAGCCCCGAATTTGTAGAGCAGTTTGGAGTGTGATATCAGTCCACTGAGGGCGCTCTGGTCACGCATCAGGGGTGGATGACTGGCTGACCTCACAGGAAATATTTAGCTCAGTGAGGAGTATACCTATGGTGCCTGTGCTTATGTTGTCTGTCTTCACGGTATATAACAAGTGTGTGGCGGTTGGTAGCTATACAAATGATTTGAAAATGAAATTTTGTATCGTTCAGGATACAAATTGTATGTTTACTACATCGACACAATACACAGTGCTATACTGCCATGTTGGAGGTCAGTTTCACTCTCTAATATTCAAGCTCCAGCCCTCAGTGGAGAGAAGTGTAATTGAGTAAAATTCTTTCTGTATTTTATGATCTGTAGGCCACTTTGCAGGGTTTAATTGTCGGTGCAATATGGTGATCTGTAGAAAATAGTTTTTTGCCACTGAAAGTCTCATCTGCAGAAAGAAAAAAAAACAGTGGACACTGCTTCCACATTGGCGGCATCAGTAGTTTGGGAGGAGGGGGGTAAATTCAATAAGAGCCAATCATAGTGCTCCATTGCTCCATTCATTCACAAGACATCCTTTGTGCCGGGACATAGGAGCCTGTGCATAGCAGTGAGAACGTTTACCGTTTCTGAGATGTTTGTTGAAAGCAGGACTTAACGATTTCCAGGAAGGGTAACACATGATGGATTGGGTGCCAAGTTAGGACCAACAGGACAAATACATTTGGCTATTTCCATAAACAGTTTCTGTTAGGGTAAGAATTTCCATGCAGACAAGCTGAGATATTACGAAAACTCCTAGAAAAGAGACCATTAACTAATTCTGGGACAGTTTACGATTTCCGTGAGGGACTAACATGTGATGGACAAGCTCTGCCACTAGGAGCATCTGGAAGAATGGATTCAGTGTTATTTTGAACTATCTTCGTTAACAGTTTCTGAAAGCATTGCAGAAGATTTCTATTGCACGTCCAGAGGGGGGCTTGGTTGTTATTTACATAGACATGAGACATCAGTAAAACATTTTACTACACCTGCACAGGTGAGTAGCTGTGCAGACATCTCTTGCTTGGAAATTACGCCTGCACTGGACCGGCAGATACGCGTGGTGGCTGGGTAATCACATATGTGGCCTGAGCATCGCGAGTGTCCCATTAGGATCACTAGGAACAGTGCACCCTGGGCTATTCTGCGAAGCAATGGGACAGATTTCTGCAGCGTCTGCGAGGATGAGTCACTCAGCAATTAGGTCTTCGCTGGACCGCAGGTAAACAGAGGAATCGTGCCAGCAATGGTGAACACACGCGTGTGGTCCAGAAGGTGACTTGGCACTCATTTACATAGACATGTGACATCACTATAACACTTGAAGAACTCTTAACTCTATACCCGAAAATAGACATGACTTTCACTTGCCATTGACAACGGCGTGATACCAATAGCTCCCGCTCCAGTGCTGGCTTGCATATGGCAGGCTCTGCAAAGTGCATGGCCGTGTTGGAACAGTTCACTGTAACATTGCGTTTTTCATGTGCAATGAATGTTTGTGCACTGCATTTTTTCGGGTGTTTGAGCTATGTGAGCGTGTTTGCGTAGCGTTACATATATATTATTTTGGTGATCTACAAGTATTTTCCACATCACATACATTATTTTGGTGATCTAAAAGTATTTTGCACGTCCGTATGCTGTGTGCTGCATTATTTCGGTAATTTACGAGTTGTTTACGTCTCTGCACATCAGTGTACTGCATTATTTATGAGCAGTTTGCAGGTCTGTAGACTATTTACTGCGACCTCAAGCATCTCACGGCGAGTGTTTTGTATCAGTGTAATAAATAAACTACAAGAAATTCATCCCTAAATAAATTGTTCCAAAATAAATAAAGTACACTCCTTCCTCTCTCTAGCAGCTTAGTGCAGGCTGAGTCCTTTTCCCACCATTGTGCACCCTAGGCCGCCATCTTGGAATATGTCACAGGAGGGACGATGGCGCCCTTTAGTGGCGGTACTGTGTACTAGGTCAGTTGGGCTCCAGACCTCTTGATGAACATACTGCCTCTAATTGTTTAAATAAAGACTGAAAATAAAGACTTACGTCCATCCTATCCAGCACAAGGATGAGCCCTTTTCCTGCCAATTCCTAGGTTAGTGGAGTTATCCCAAGTGAGCTATTTTCCCGCCATTTTCTTAGATTAGTGGAGGTAGCCGCAGTGGGTTGCAATGTCCTGCTGGAATTTGAATTTCCTGCCATTTTCTGGGGGGGAGGGGAGGGGGGAGGGAGTGGTATAGGTTAGTGGAGGTAGCCCAATTCACCTATTTTCTCGCCAAAATTTGAACTTCCCACCATGACATCATTGCGATGTTGCCATATCTATCGCTGCCATCTTGGCTCCACCATCTTGAATAAATTTTGTCAACAATGGAGAGAGGGGCCATATGAACTTTGTTCTACTACTTACATATGAACAAATGGCGTAGTTATTAAATATAAACTGATATTAATATGTGGATTGCCACCTACATATAATTTAAAAGGGGCACCTCAGATCCATTCCGCACGTTTGTGCTTAAATTCCATATATCTTATTTGAGTGTGTGAGGTGGATGTATTTTCCTTCTGCCCACGTGCTCGTCAGATAATGCTGTGACTGTTGTAGCTTTCTGTAATCGATTGCTCCCTTTCTTTGATGCATAACGAGTACCTACATGTATAGCGGGATTTTACTAATTTTTATTTTTCTCAGTGCAACGAACTTTCGTGGCTTTCGCACATGTTCACTGCGATGACCTGTTTCCCTGCCTAGTCTGCACTGGTGATATGGTAGCTTCTCTCTTTTTCCTGCCGCAGCGATATCGGAGATTTGACGCTTTGCCGGATTCCTGATATTCACGGTATACCCGTGAAATGGCCGTAGGGGAAAAACCCTACTTAATTTCTACCTCAGAGACGCTATGTACTATCGCTCGTGCACCGGCTATAGCACCACGTTCAAAATCACTTAAATCTTGATAAAAAAAAGGTTCAAACGTGTGTGAATTCCTAAGGGACCAAACTGCTGAGGTCATGAGTCCCTAAACTTACACACTATTTAAACTAACTTAAACTAAGTTATGCTGAGAACAACACACACAGCCAAGCCCTTGGGAGGACTCGAACCTCCGGCGGGAAGGGTCGCGCAATCCGTGACATGGCGTCTTAAACCACGCGGCCACTCCACGCGGCCAAATGTTGATAATAAGCTATTGTAGCAGCAGTAACCGATCTAACAACTGCGCCAGACACATGTTGTCTTATATAGGCGTTGCCAAAAGCAGCTCCTTATTCTGCCTGTTTACAAATCACTGTATCTGATTACGCATGCCTATGCTAGTTTCTTTGGCGGTTCAGTGTATAAAGTACTTGGCCTAAATTTAAATAGAAAATATTGCGTTCTTTTGCCTATATTAAAATTATTCGTTGATAAAGTTCGATTTATGGCCAGAGGCAGTGAATTTCTCCCCCAACAACTACAGCATATGTTACAAGGTTCTGGATAAATTAAATTCGAGAACCTGTAGCAAACAGCAAACTTTAACAGCCTAAAACGAAATACACTTGTACATTCATGGCATCAAAAGCAATGCATTTCCTGCTAGCATTTATGATGGCAGTTAATAATAAATCTGTTTTATAGCGAGGTTTCAGGCTTAGAATGTTAGGGGAAAATTTACGTTATTGATTTTGGAATAATTTCGCATTTGCGTGAATGTTTCTCATTTTGACATGAGTAGCATTCTGTATATAGATCGATTGGTTACCACGTGGTAGCGAATACATAGAATGCAACAGTATGTTACCTTCAACAGGGCTTCAATATAGAGTTTTCACGAAACTTATCTGCACTTATGGATGCTACATATACTGTATTTTGCCAACACAGTTGCATGTACAAAATAACAGATTTTGGGAATCATAGTGATAACACTTGTCAGCTTCGTACAGCATACTGACAGTAAAGACACGACGCAAGCGAAATGCATTGCCTGAAGAAAAAAAAAAAAAAAAAAAAAAAAAAATGAAGCACCAAAAAGACAGGTCGGATGTCAATCTCACTTCATATATATACAAGCTATCGGCGAGTATGTAAATGATTAGAGCTGCAATTCTCTGTGACGTTTAGAACGGCCGATTGCTTTAGCGTTTATATTTAGTTATCAGCCCTGGTAGGGTACATAAGACGCGTAAACAGCACCAGGTCTTGAGTGACCACTGAGAAGGATACTGAGATGCTGGTAACTGACGTGGGACAGCCGGAGTTTGAAACGGACCTCATTGTGAGTCTCCATTTGGCTGGATGCTCGATTTGTGCAATATACAGATTTGAGCAGCATTTGGATGTGACAGTGGTTCGATACTGGATTGCATAGGACCGTGAGGGCATGAACACATGCCGCCAACATTTCGGTAAATGCTGTTTGACCACACAAGGGAGGGCCACTGAACTGCTCACCAAGCATGTGGTAAACACTTCACATTTGAGTCTGTCATCCGAGAACAAGTATTGAAACATTCTGCAACACTGCAACACTCTGTATCGTCCCGCACTATTATTTACAGACTAGCAACAGCTGGACTAGGGATTACTGTCCCATGCGTAGGCTGTAGTTAAGATCGCAATCAGAACGGTTGTGTTCGGAGCGGTACGAGACCGGGAAGCATGGATTGCTGTGTCCAGTGGTGAATCGTGGTTCTACGCCACCCCAGATGACTGTCGTTGGCGAATGTCGACAGGCACAGCGGTGATATTTTGTGGGAAGCCAGCGGGTATGACATCGTGTCATGGCTGGCAGTGATTGAGGGAACTTTGAAGGCACAAAGATACCTCACAGACATTCTGTATCTTCATGTGTATCTCATGTGGCGTTATTGTGATGCCATTTTTCAACAGGACAGTACTGGTCAACACATGGCACATCTCTCCATGAACTGTCTGTGTGCTCTTGAGGTATACCTGTGGCCAGCAAGATACCCAGGTCTGTCCCCAATAGAATATGAGTTGGATCTATCCCCAATGGAATATGTGTTAGATCTGTCCCCAACAGAACATGTGTGTGGCCAGCGCAGACATCAACTCTACCCATTGCAAGTATCCAGTATATCAAGGAGCAGTTACACCAGATCTGGAGCAGCTTCGCTCAGGGAAGGTACTCCCATGGCCAGCAAGATACCCAGGTCTGTTCCCAATAGAACATGTGTTGGATCTGTCCCCAATAGAACATGTGTGGTAGGAGCTCAGGCGTCAGCACTGTCCCAGTGCAAGTATCCAGTATATCATGGATCAGTTACAACAGTTGTGTACCAGCTTGCCATAGGAGAGGTACTCTCAGGACCTGCAAGGTGCCCACATCTGTCCCCAACAGAACATCTGTTGGATCTGTACCCAATAGAACATATATGGGACTAGCTCGGACGTCAACCCTTTCCCAATGCAAGTATCCAGTATATCAAGGACAAATTACAACAGTTGTGTACCAGCTCGCCTCAGGATAGCTACTCCTGTGCCCTGTAAGGTCCCCAGATCTATCGCCAATAGAACACGTGTGGGACTGGTTCGGATCTCAAGTCCCAGTGCAAGTACCCAGTGTATCACGGATCAGTTACAGCAGTTGTGTTCCAGCCTGCCTCAGGAGAGATACTGCCATGGTCAGCAAGATGCCCAGATCTGTCCTCAATAGAACATGTGTTGGATCTGTCCCCAATAGAACATGTGGGGCAGGAGCTCAGGCGTCAGCACTGTCCCAGTGTAAGTATCCAGTATATCAAGGACCAGTTACAGCAGTTGTGTACCAGCTTGCCTCTGGTGAGGATACAATGGCGTTATCACATCTTTCCTAACTGAGTGAGTGCATGCATCCAGCGTAGGGGGAGAGCAATGTAATACTCGTAATTGGGCTCATACTTCCAAGTTCCTGGCAAATTTCAGCCGATTTTGTAAACGCTGAAATAACGTGACAGACCCAGCTCAGCCATATTTCACTTTTTTTGTCGAGCAGTGTATTTGTGGAGCCCTAAACTTTGTTTCCGTTTTCAGGAACAAAACCACTAAGGAGTTACACAGTTCGTAGCGTAGATCAGGGCACGGTTATGTATGTAGGTTCTAACGAACTGTTTCAATATTCTGCAGATCTGACAATTACCTGCTTCGGCAAGTTGCAGTCCGTGACATAAGATGTGTATTCTGAAACAGTAAATAATCCTTATTCACGTACAAATCAATGGAAAGTTTTTGGCATTGGGGTCGATGCAAAGCACAGTATGCAGACGTTCTGTGCTCAGAGACTAGAGTTCTGCATCCAGGAGATACAGGTGTCACCAGCGCTGCTGCAGTGTAAAGGCGTTCTAATTCTGTTGCGTACGAGTGTAAGGCAATAAATGAAATCAACGATTTAATAAAGGAAATCAATAGTTGTTCTACATGGGCGCTGTACCATCAAGATAAGTAGGACGAATTGAGATTACTTTTGTGGACAGGCGCTGCTGTTCGCGCTGGACAAGAGGCGCTTCGACCGGCTGCTGGTGCAGCTGCAGCAGACGCAGACGCTGTTCGTGGACAACGCGGGGGCGAGGGAGCGCTGCCGCACGATCGCCACCAGGCTCTACAACACGCACCACGTGAGTCCACCTGCCGGCCTCCCTACTCCGGCTGTGCCTCAGTGTCTCGACAGGACGCCGCCATTACTGCTTTCGGTGGTCAGTCTTTTGACTGGTTTCATGCTGTCTTCCATATTTTTTCTGTCTTGTGCAAATATTTTTATCCCTATAATCAGTTTTGCTCATTCGCGTGCCCCTACTAAGTTTCCTTTCAAGCGTTTCGTCCCTCGCCAATTTAGTTATTCCCCGATTCCATAGCAAATGCCCCAGTATTAAGCTCCTCTTTCAAGTGAGATGTCCTGCATTGACTTTTCTCCTCACCTACTACTTTTAAAGCTTCTCCGTTTTTTTCTTTTTCTGTTCACTTGATTTTCAACACTATCCGATAAGATTGGATTTCAAATACTTCCATTTTTTTCTTCTTTGTATTTCCTATAGTCCACATTTCACTTCCATATACTTCTGCGTACACTTTCAAGAACTTCTTCTTTGGCCGTATATCAATATCTCATACCATAATAGATCTTTCATTGAAGGGAGTTTTCTTCACTCGAGCAAAACCCCTTTCTGAACTACATCTACATGGATATTCTGCAAATCACATTTAAGTGCCTGGCAGACGGTTCACCGAACCACCTTTACAATTCTCTATTAGTTGGTTCAAATGGCTCTGAGCACTATGGGAGTTAACTGCTGAGGTCATCAGTCCCCTAGAACTTAGAACTACTTAAACTAACCTAAGGACATCACACACATCCATGCCCGCGGCAGGATTCGAACCTGCGACCGTAGCGGTCGCGCGGTTCCAGACTGTAGCGCCTAGAACCGCTCGGCCACCCCGGCCGGACCTCTATTAGTTCAGTCTCGTATAGCGTGCGGAAAGAACGAACACCTATCCGTACGAGCTCTGATTTCCGTTATTTTATCGTCGTGATCGTTTCTGAGTGTGTAGGTCGGTGTCAAATGGCTCTGAGCACTATGGGACTTAACTTCTAAGGTCATCAGTCCCCTAGAACTTAGAACTACTTAAACATAACTAACCTAAGGACATCACACACATCCATGCCCGAGGCAGGATTCGAATCTGCGACCGTAGCGGCAGCGCGGTAGGTCGGTGTCAATAAAATATTTTCGCATTCGGAGGATACCACTAATCGAGTGGCCAAGAAAACTGTTTCGCTTCTGAATGATTCTCCCTTTCCACCAGAAGTTGTTCGGCGACTGAAACAAAGTGGTCCGGTGCCTCCTAGACTTTATGGACTACCAAAGGTCCACAAGAAAGATGTCCCTCTACGCCCCATAGTGAGTAACATAGGCTCTCCGACCTATGACGTTGCCAAACATCTGGCATCATTGTAGAGGCCTCTTGTGGGAAAATGTACTCACCACATAAGAAACTCGGCTGATTTCATTAGCAAACTGAAATCATTGAAGATGAACCCGTCTGATATATCAGTTAGTTTTGATGGGGTGGCTTTATTTACAAAGGTTCCCCTTCCAGAATCTCTCTAACTTATTGAAAGAAATTTTGACAAAGAGATTTCAGCTTTATTTAAACATGTTCTGACCTCCACATATTTCTTATTTAACAACGAATTTTTTGAACAGACGGACGGAGTCGCCATGGGTAGTCCCTTATCCCCTCTGGTGGCCAATTTATTTATGGAGGACTTCGAGGAGAAGGCACTTGAATCTGCTTACTTGAAACCCACGGTATTCTGGAGGTATGTTGATGACACCTTTGTAGTTTGGCCCCATGGTGAAGACAACTTGCAAGACTTCTTAAGACATCTGAACTCCCTCCACGATCAAATAAAGTTCACAATGGAAATTGAAAAGGAGGGATGCCTTCCATTGTTGGATGTTTTGATTCGGCGCAGAGAGGATGGCACTTTGGGACATGAAGTTTATAGGAAGCCGACGTACACCGATCTGTATTTACGTGCAAATAGCTGCCACCCTCCTGCCCAGATAATGAGTGTTCTCCGAAATTTGACCCACAGAGCGCATATTATTTCTGACGAGAGCAGTCTGCAAGATGAACTTTCCCACTTACAAAGAGTGTTTGAAGACAATGGGTACTCTCCACAACAAATACAGAGGGCACTCAAAATGAAACTGAAAGAGGCCACAAAGAAAACAGAAGAAGATGAAGAAACCTTTAAATCGATAGCCTTCCTGCCATATGTTGGTAGACTCTCATCAAAAATAGGACGCATTCTCGGCAGACACAAAGTAAAAGTAATTTTTCGTCCTCCACCCAAGACAGCTGCACTCGTGGGCTCCGTCAAAGATGATTTGCTGCTCCGAAAATCTGGAGTTTACAAAATTCCATGTGAATGTGGCCTTTCTTGCATCGGACAAACAACTCGTACTGCCCAAGAAAGATGTACAGAACACCGGAGGTACACACGACTTTTACAACCTGACAAGTCGGCAGTGACAGAGCACTGTATTGATAATGGTCACAGTATGTTGTATGACAACGTCGAAATTTTAGCAACTACATCATCCTTTTGGGACTCGATAGTGAAGGAAGCAACTGAAATTCGTTTGAAGACGAATTTAATTAACAGAGATAGTGGTTTCAATCTTGATAAATACGGCACTTGCTGTAATAAACTCGCAAAGACGTCGTCAGAGTGCAGCTCACAATGATATATCGATATGCCAACACAGATCAACTGCGGAGTCATAGATACAACTCGCGCATTATGCACGTCTCTGCCGCCCAACGTCTCTGGCGCATTTGCATCTGTGGCCGCATGCGCAGTCGCGCGGTAAAACAGCATAAAGGGACGAAGCAAGCACTGGAGCGGCGCCGCCTCCGACTCCTCAAACTCCTCTCTGGCTGGACATGGGGGTTGCACCCCTCTACCATCCTCCACACCTACAAATCCTTAATCCACCCATCCTCTGTTATGCCAGTCCTGCCTGGATATCTGCCCCCCCCCCAAATTCTGTAAGTCCCTCCAGATCCTTGAGCGTCGTGCACTCCGTCTCGCCTTCCGTATACGCCTCCCGTCCCCCACGCGGATCTTCTATGATCTCATTCCTTTCCCCCATCTGCTCCTATTCCTCGAACATATCCGCATCCTCTACACCTCCCGCCGTCTTGAACCCCCACACCCCCTGGTTGCTCCTCTCCTCTCTCATCCCCGCCCCCTGCCACATCTTCACCGTTGTGTCCCCCCTACCCTCCATCTCTACACCCTACATCTCCTTTCTCAAGGTGGCTTCCATCAACTCCCCCTCCCGGATGATGCCCTCTCTCCCTCCATTTATCCCTCCTATCAACTCTCATCCTCACTGCCCCTCCTTTACTCTGTCCTTTCCCTGGGCTCCCTCTTCCCCCTTCCATGCTGTTTTCTCCCCACTAAACCTCTCCCTACCTCCCTTCTCCCCCCCCCCCCCCCGAGTCCATTTGTATTCCCCTCCTCTGCCTACCCCACTCCCTGTCGCGTCTGCCCAGCGCCCCCCACCCCTCTTCTGGGTCCTCATCCTCCTTCAGCTCCTTTCCCGGCTCCCCCCTTCGCTTTTACTCTCCTTTCCCCCTTTTTTATTTTCCCATCATCTGTCCAGTTTCCCCCCCACCTGCTCTCGGCTGTGGTATGTCACATTTGCCAACTTTTTAGTGCAGTGTTCCAGCGACTATTCAGTGTTGTTCGTCTTTCTCGTGTTGCGAACAGAAACCATGCTGTCGCTAGGTGTGAATTTTATGTCTTTTGCGAACAGAAACCAGACTGTCGCCGTGTTTTTTAATTGTCTGTCTATTGTTTTACCTGTCTGCTTCATATGTATTTTATTAGCATCATCATCCTTCTGTTCTTTGTTTTAAGTTCCACGATTTCTTTTCGCCATGTTACTCTTTAAGTCTCCGATTTTATCGCCTGTTTTTATTATATATTCTCTTCATCTTTCTAACAAAGTCTGTAGGCTGAAGAGCGGAATACTAAGCTGCTGCCAGCCCGCCCCCTTCGGGGGGAATTGAAATTCAATAAAGAAAAAAAAAAAAAAAAACTGGAGCGGCAGTCTTGCGGCTCACTCTGAAGATGGCTGAACGTTACACAGCCGAAATATTAGAAGAAGGAGATTTATTGCGGCTGCACACCCGAAACTCAATGGAACAAGGCATTGATTGTTTCTTGCTGCTAACATACTTCACATACAGTCAGAATCTCTTTGGATTTTCTGCCAGGTTTCGAGACAAAGTTTTGTTGTGAAAACTGTTATAGGCATCTCGCATAGAAGTCCGCGCTAAATTTCGAGCTTCTGTAAAAGATCGCCGATCTTGTACATTTTCCGTCTGTTTAAATTTGGCATGTTTGTTTCGTTGTTGTTTCTGCAACAGTGTTCTAACCCATTTTGTGTACCAAGGAGGATCAGCTCCGTCGTTTTAATTTTTTTGGTATAAATCTCTCAATTGCTGCCGAAATTATTTCTTTGAATTTAAGCCACATCTGGTCTACACTTTTATTATTAATATGGAATGAGTGGAGATTGTCTCTGAGGAAGACGTCAAGTGAACTTTTATCCTCTTTCTTGAATGGGTATATTTTTCGCTTATTTTTCGAGGATTTGGGGATTACAATATTCATTCTCGCTACGACAGCCCTTTGTTCACTAATCCCTGAATCGGTTTTGGTGCTTGTTATCAACTCAGGATTATTTGTTGCTAAGAGGTCAAGTGTGTTTTCACAACCATGTACTATTCACGTGGGCTCATGAACTAACTGCTCGAAATAATTTTCAGAGAATGTAGCACAATTTCGCTTGTCCTACATCACCTGGTCAAAACATCTGGACACCCCTTTGTAATCCGGAACTGACTGTCACGCCAGTACAAAAGAAGGCAGGATGTTTCATCAGCAGAGAAACATTGACAGCAGAATGGGTCGATCAGTAGATCTCAGTAGCTTCCAATGTAGACTAGTCATCGGATTTGGTCTGAGTAGCAACGCTTCTAAAGCTTCCAACTACTGGTGCTGTGAGTGTGAAGTGGAAATGCGAAGGAAGAACCACAGCCATACCAAGACCGGTTAGACATCGTGTACTGGCGAACAGGGACCGTAGAGCACTGCGGAGGGCGGATGTAAACAAACCGCATGAAGTCAGCGGAAGGAACCACTCGTGAGTTCCAAAGCCCTACCGGCAGTCCAGGTAGCGGAATGATTGTGTTAGGAGACGAAGAATGGGGTACTACGGTAGAGCAGAAGCTCGTAAACCACACGTTTCTGTAGTTAGTGCTAACCGAAGCTTGAGGTGGTATAAAGAGGGACGCTACTGGACAGTGGGTGTGGAAATGAATGATTTGCGGTCACGAATCATGCTATACTCTGTGGCAATCTGGCGGCAAGGTTTGGTTTTGACAAATGCCTTGAGAAAGTTTCCTGTTGTAATGTCCATTGCCAACAAGGAAGGATGGTGGAGGTGTCTGGTTTTGCAGGATAGAGCGGATCAGGGTATGGTTGTGGAGGGGGCCGTAATCAGTTACTGTTAGTTACACAAAACACACAAACCTTTATTTTCCTAAGCACCACTTAATTAAATATTGCCTTAAAAGGATCAAATTAAGACAATATGGCTGAAGGCCTAGTTAAGAAAACTTGCAATACCTCCTGGGCTGAAGGCCCAAAACCACACCAAAAACAAGAACGGATGAAGGCCTGAACACAACTTATAAAAAATACTTTAAAGAATACACGCGGCTGAAGGCCTTATCTAAAAAAAAAAATATTTCATGTAAATGCTCGGCTGAAGGCCACACACAAGACATTGAACAACTCAGGGCTTAGCGCCTGGATAACAAGAATTTCAGATAGAACAAACTTTCAAAATTTTAGTTATTAAACAAATCAATCTTCAAACTTTAAGTCGGCTGAAGGCCTTATCTTAAAAATATTCCACTTAAAAGCTCAACTGAAAGCCACACACTTGAAAATTGAACAACTAAGGGCTTAAGGCCCGGATAACAAGAATTTAAGCTAGAACAAACTTTCAAAATTTAATTTTTAAACAAATCAATCTTCAAATTTTAATTTAAGTCAGTTGAAGGCCTTATTTCAAAATTAAAACAATCTAAATTAATAGACGGCTGAAGGCCCCACACAGTACATCAGACTACAATGAAAATCACAATCTAAAACCAACAGAACAGTGGTGCTCAGAAGTGTTCCAAGGGTCGGCCTGAGGGGGTAGCTATAATGTATGGTGAGGCGAGACAGGCAGCCAAGAGTAAGGTTAAATAATCGGATGACAACCCGACGCAGGGATGGCTGAAGGACCGACCAACAACCTAAGCAATTACCTTCTGCCTGACCAACGGTACGACAATGGAAAATATCAGACGAGGGCGAAAATACTAACAGCACTACGTCTTCAAACCTGTTGTCTAAAAACAGTCACGGCACAATAACCATTCTTAAGAAAAAAATATTAACAAACATCTAAAAGGCTGTAGAACTACACGCCGTGCTGGACAGCATCAACATGGCGAGGAAAAACACACTTCCAGAAAACTATGCTAACGTCCAGGGCAAGTCACTGGGGCGTTAACGCCCACAAGGCAGAAAATATCACTGCTGCGCTTCACTGAGAAGTAACAACCAATTTAATAGTTAAAGACTGTAGAGGAAGATGGCTGCAAAATTTCACCGACTCCAACACATCATATGTTGGTTCAAATGGCTCTGAGCACTATGGGACTTAACTTAGGTCATCAGTCCCCTAGAACTTAGAACTACGTAAACCTAACTAACCGAAGGACATAACACACATCCATGACCGAGGCAGGATTCGAACCTGCGACCGTAGCGGTCACGCGGTTCCAGACTGTAGCGCCTAGAACCGCTCGGCCACCACGGCCGGCATCATATGTTGCTGCTAGCCGGAACGGCCCTGGAAGCAACAACTGGCAATGAACGAAGAGATGTCAGAGCAGTTGAGGTTTCATAGCAGCTTAACTGATCACTCAACTTCAGTGTGCAGGTTCGGTGGACAACGAACTTTGTACCTCTTGCAGCTACTACCTCACAATCCGATTGTGTGTGCACGCCACCTGCGGTCCCGGCCTGAACTCGCACTGCGGAGACTTCTGTCCCACCCGACTGGCTACCACACACCACCACCACACAGAAATATAGAGGTTACACCAAATATGGCACAGCAGTACTAGTAGCGAAGCGCCGCTGCTGCCACTGCAAGTCAGCAACTCGTCATGGTAGTAACTCAGGGAGAAATAACATGTCACTCGATTGCGACAAACTGTCACAGAACAAATGGCATCAACGCGAACCGGCCGCGGCTCAGGGCCGTTATGGTATGGGGGTGTTGTTTGTCGTTAGGATATGGTTTCCTTACTGAGTTTAAGAAACCACTAAACGCGGAAAGATACAACCACATTTAACAGCAATGTGTAGTACACACAGCTGAGTAATTTATGACAGCTTCGCTCTAAATAATATGCCACTGTTGTTGGTGGCGGCAGCCGGGCCACACACATGAGGGATCTGTATAGCATCAGGTAAGCATTATGGGGTTCTGTAGTTCACCTTGAGCCTTCTAAAGTTGGATCTGCCTCTCCCTGCAGAAGATCACGGTCACCACCTGCTCTTTTTCCTAAAGGACAGCCCTTACTGTTTGTTTGTTGTACAGCTAAGTTTTTCTAACTATTCTTGTGTTCCCTCAATGCGCATTTTATTACCATAACGTTTGTGTATTTCCTCTTGGCGTCAGGAGCACTGGCGCGTTTGTGCACCGCCTACCTCACTGCCGAAGCAGGTCGGGCCACCTGGTGGTCCGTCGTCGGCGCTCCTGGGTTCCCTGACTTGAAATGAGCCGACTGTCAGATTGCGGCGACGCTTCATAGAACCGTCGGGCAGTCTGTTTTATGCGGTCCCTTATCATGGGGGATCCCGGTTTCCTCACGCGAGGCCCTGGTCGGGTAGTCTCGCGAGTCGCAGAGCTCTCCCTTGCATCCCTTGGAGTGGGTTGTTTGGGGGGAGGAAACCAGACAGCGAGGTCATCGAACTCATCGGATTAGGGAAGGACGGGGAAGGAAGTCGGCCGTGCCCCTTTCAAAGGAACCATCCCGGCATATGCCTGGAGCTATTTAGGGAAATCACGGAAAACCTAAATCAGGATGGCTGGACGCGCGTCCTCCCGAATGCGAGTCCAGTGTGATAACCACTGCGCCACCTCGCGCGGCACACCCCTTGGAGCCGACATGTGTGTGTGTAGGGTCGGCTGCGTTCCCCCACACTGCAGACGCGTATTCTAGCACTGGTCGGATCAGTGACAGATATAGCGTAATTCTGCAGTGTGGAGGAAGCGTCGATTGAGGGTTTAGTAGGGGATATAGCGCCTTCAAACGTCCATGCACCTTGCCCCAGACCTCTCGGATGTGCGGTTTCCACGTGACGTGCCTATCGAGTGTTACCCCTAGATAATTAGCCGTGGAAGACCAAGGGCTGGGGCCTCCCATGATTCGCAGCGGTTGGAGGTCCACGGGCACTCTATGTCTCGTTATTGCGACGGCCTGGCTTTTAATGGCATTGAACTTAAGCTGCCATTTCGTTGTCCAGGCCCCTAGGACGTTGCATGCCTCTTTTAAGCGGCGGCGACCGACGTCAATCCTTGGGGGACGCGCGTGGAATGCGGTGTCATCCGCGTATAGCGCGAGGGATACCCTGTCGGTGCGTGGCACGTCAGATGTATACAGGGAGTACAGAAGGGGGCCGAGAATCGATCCCTGCGGCATTCCTGCTCGTATAGGCCTATTTGTTTAGATGCCGTCTTCGGCACAAACGTGAAACGTCTGGTCACGCAAATACGACGCGACGCGAACCCCCAGTACAAAAAGTTTATAGAGGAGGCCGTCGTGCCACAAGCAGTCAAAGGCCTTGAAGGCGACAGAAGATCACGCTCGGTCTTGTTTCCATTTATGAAGTGGCGCTGAAATTGTTGTGACTGTAGGCAAGTATCGGCTACTGTTCAGTAAAGAACACGTAAATTTGTTTTATCGGATGCCAATTATTTATTCTGTGTTGCAATTCTCGCCACAGCACTGTTAAAATAACACACGTAAGAAAATACACGCTATTCCACGTGACTGCCTACATCGTAAGTACTTGTAAATTATGCTGTTGATCACACTTTATAATCACGGAATTAATACCAACGATCAATATAACAGTTCATATTAATAATCATGATACGCACCTCAACATACACGATCACACACGTGAGCCACTCCCACTCAAATCTTAATCCACCTCACAATAAAACTGGCCAGTGCACTGTATCAGTACGTTCCCAAAAGCCTCGCGTGAAAATGCGATTTTTCAGTGGGTCATGTCTCGGGTTCTATTGATCACAGAGATAAGGGATCAAGTGTTTTTGATAGTCTTTGGCCTAGCGGCCATTTTTGTATCCACCTGAAGAACGGTGATACTGTAGCTATCCTGCATCACACGGTCAAAGTTTAAATATTAGACGCTTTCTGAAACCCAAAAAAGCTGAGCAAATCGGTTGGTTCCTTTGAATTAGGTGTGACCTAGTGTCCACCAAAGATAGCTTATAAAGGCGCCATTTGTTCATCGGCGATTCCTGAGAAAACTCCCCAGAAACCATAATTTTTGCGTACCAAAAGTACCAATTGTGTGGACACCCACTTTTATAATTTCTACTCATGGCAAATCGTCGAAATTTTTACTAGATATTCTTAAGATAATGTTCTCGAGAGCACTGAAACGTTTTTCGATATGAGTTTCAAAGTTACAGTATATACGCACATAAAAATAATCATGTAATGTAAGGTCTGAGGCTTAATTGTAGTTATAAGTGATGTACCGAACATTGGCAAGGGTTCTGGGGGTCATAGTAAGGATTCTGAGCTTACCAAACTATGTCTTCAGTAAGTATTTTCTCACAAATAAAACTTTACGACGCGCCATCTCTGCACAATGGGCATTTACGCATATACGGACATGCCCCAAGTGGTACTACAGTGACAAAAAAGGGTTGAAAAGTGCCTTACCTCACCTGAAAAGAACTTAAGATGAACACCAAGAAACCTTTAAACTAGCAAGGGTGCAAATTTAGTGAAATATTCGTAATAACAGTTTTACTATTTTAAGGTACAAGTCATAAGCCGTGCGTTTTAGATGAAATGCTATAGTAGCAGGACCTTTACTGCAACTTAATTGAAAGTGCACAGACGAATGACATGTTATGTAGAACTGTTAAGTTTGAACTATCAATTTAATTTTGACAAGGAAATATAAATAAATGTTGAGAAAAAATGATTTGAATTTAATGATTATTTCAATTCAAGATAATTCATAGTGCAACGAAGAGAACAATTAGTCACAGATAAATTATGTGTCCTGCTATGCCACCACTTAATAAAGAATTTATCCCCATATTGTTCAAGAATCATATGACAATATCAAGAACAGTAAAATGAATGAGAATGTGATTTATTTAGCCCGCCTGCGATTCGGATGTTTTTCAGGCCCACGTGGGTCAAGACTGAATATCTCACAGTACAAAATATATCATCCTAGTGGCTTGTTACAAACCTGAAATCGTAACTTTGAATTAATATGCTAAACTGCACAGTGTTGTGCTTTACCTAACCGTAATTCGGAATAAGTCTTGAGAAGAGTATGTTAAACTCAATCTCATGTTAAACTTGAACATCAGTCTCCTCCACTAAGAACGTCTCAGAACAGGGCTGAACACACAAGAGCCATACATCCAGCACCGAAGAACCACAAGCATGTGTATGTAGTCTACCATTGCTCTATTTTAACGCTGACCATGCGTTGAAGTACGTGGCTGTGCAGAATTCTCATTGGCGGAGACTCTGCTCGCCAAAGAACGTGGCCCAGACTTCCCTTCACGACTGGCCGATGACTGTCCTCACTTCATACTTATACCTCGATTACTATACACAGGATGTGTTAGCCTTGTGATGGCGAGTTAGACAATGTGGAAACCGAAAAAAGTTGGAACTTGTCATTTGTGACGAGCAACTTTCAGATTATTTATAAATACTGCAAAAGTCATTTTGTTTTCCATAACGTGAATGCCGTAGAAGATGGGGACGCGTCCGATACTAGTGTGGTAAAAAAATCAAAATCAAAAGTACACACTGTTGGGCAGCTCACATCAATCTATACAGAGTGTTCAAAAACACTACGTATAAAAAATTTTTGAGTGTCTACAGGAGATAGCAAAAAACACTTTTTATGTCATAAAAAATCACAAGTGTAAAGTTTACTCGATAGAGGGGTCCATGAATGTTTTAAGGCTAGCGATGTTCAGAGACGATGTTCAAACTGTTCTGTGATGAATACTGTTTTAGACATATTGCTGGAAATGTTGGCCTTTTATACCTGCATCAACATTTGCTGAGTAATGGTTGTGTAATTCGCTCAGAACAACCAGGTACTTTACGAATAATGGCTGCACCCTCAGCCAAACGGCAAACCAGCTCTTTTGGAGTGTCTATCGACGTCGTGTACAACAAACGCTTCATCTTCACCCACAAAAAGAAATCCATACTACTTCAGCAACATCTCTAAAACAACATCCGTCATACGGCAGTTTGAACACCGTCTCTCAACATCACTGCCGTCAAAACCTGTACAGAATCCTTGCAGGGAAACGGCACATCTATCACATTTTTGTCACTTATAAATGTTTTTTATCTTCTATATACACACTAAACACTGGTAAACAAATAATGTTTTACATGCTGAATATAATATCACATATTTTTCAATATTTTTATGTTGAATTCTTCTGTTATATATCTTATCCACAGATCACTCAAATATATCATCACCAGTTGCAACTTATTACCAGATAGTCATCTGAGGATGGGTTGGTAATAAATCAAAACCCATAATGATACCATCATAGGTTTTCACAAGGGGGCATGCGGCCGGGGGTAGGGAGGGGGAGGCCAGGAAGGGGCATTTTTACCACCACCACCCTGGAATCTGGGATACAAAGTTTTTATTAATACACTACCGACCATTAAAATTGCTACACCAAGAAGAAATGCAGATGATAAACGGGTATTCATTGGACAAATATATTATACTAGAACTGACATGTGATTACTTTTTCACGCAATTTGGGTGCATAGATCCTGAGCAATCAGTACCCTGAACAACCACCTCTGGCCGTAATAACGGCCTTGATACTCCTGGGCAAACAGAGCTTGGATGGCGTGTACAGGTACAGCTGCCCATGTAGCTTCAACACCGTACCACAGTTCATCAAGAGTAGTGACTGGCGTATTGTGACAACCCAGTTCAAAATGGTTCAAATGGCTCTGAGCACTATGGTCATCAGTCCCCTAGAACTTAGAACTACTTAAACCTAACTAACCCAAGGACATCACACACATCCATACCCGAGGCAGGATTCGAACCTGCGATCGCAGCGGTCGCGCGGCTCCAGAATGCAGTGCCTAGAACCGCTCGGCCACCCTGGCTGGCTGACGAGCCAGTTGCTCGGCCTCCATTGACCAGACGTTTTTAATTGGTGAGAGATCTGGAGAATGTGCTGGCCAGGGCAGCAGTCGAACATTTTCTGTATCCGGAAAGGCCCGTACAGGACCTGCAGCATGCCGTTATGCATTATCCTGCTGAAATGTAGTGTTTCGCAGGGATCGAATGAAGGGTAGAGCCACATCTGAAATGTAACGTCCACTGTTCAAAGTTCCGTCAATGCGGACAAGAGGTTACCGAGACGTGTAACCAATGGCACCCAATACCATCACGCCGGGTGACACGCCAGTATGGCGATCACGAATACACGGTTCCAATGTGTGTTCACCGCGATGTCGCCAAACGCGGATGCGACAATCATGATGCTGTAAACAGAACCTGGATTCATCCGAAAAAATGACTTTTTGCCATTCGTGCACCCAGGTTCGTTGTTGAGTACACCATCGCAGTCGCTCCTGTCTGTGATGCAGCGTCAAGGGTAACCGCAGCCATAGTCTCCGAGACGATAGTCCATGCTGCTGCAAACGTCGTCGAACTGTTCGTGCAGATGGTTGTTGTCTTGCAAACGTCGCCATCTGTTGACTCAGGGATCGAGACGTGGCTGCACGATCCGTTACAGCCACACGGATAAGATGCCTGTCATCTCGACTGCTAGTGATACGAGGCAGTTGGGATACAGCACGGCGTCCCGTATTACCCTCCTGAACCAACCGATCCCATATTCTGCTAACAGTCATTGGATCTTGACCAACGCGAGCAGCAATGTCGCGGGGCGATAAATCGCAATCGCGATAGGCTACAATCCGACCTTTATCAAAGTCGGAAACGTGATGGTACGCATTTGCCCTCCTTAAGTTTCACCAGGAAACGCCGGTCAACTGCTATTTGTGTATGAGAAATCGGTTGTAAACTTTCCTCATGTCAGCACGTTGCAGGTGTCGCCACCGGCGCCAACGTTGTGTGAATGCTCTGAAAAGCTAATAATTTCCATATCACAGCATCTTCTTCCTGTTGGTTAAATTTCGCGTCTGTAGCACATCTTTGTGGTGTAGCAATTTTAATGGTCAGTAGCGGACATCGAGTGGAGCGCCATGAATTCTCTGGGACATAAAATTTTTTTGTGTCGCCTATAAAATTAGGTTCTTATGGCATGACATGTCTCCAAACAGGCCAATTCATTACATGAAAGCGGAAATTTTGCAGCCTTGCCCCTCTCCCCCCCCCCCTTCCCCCTTTCCCCCCCCTCTGCAAAAATTTCGGCGGACACCCATGTGTGCACCCCACGGTAAGTACGGCAACAGCGTTAGCCTGTTGCCTGACTTTTGGTGGTAGTCTAATAGGAGATGGCTCTGCGTTAGTTTAAAGTGAAGAGTCAGTTCGAGGAATCTCAGTCTAATTTTAAGCTGCAAACAGATCAGAACGCTACACCGTAGTCAGCTTGAGTTTGCTGTCACATCCTAAAATCAACATTTCGGTGATCGGGTCTTCCGCATCAAGGTTCCACGTCCTGCTAAGAGGAAAACCATCTCTATTAATCAAATTGTGTGCCAACCTAATTTCAGTTGTCTCTTTTTAAACACTGTCCCAAAAAACGGACATACCGGCAGCTATCAGGGTATTGTTCATCCCGTATCCATCGTCTAAACAATGTTGTGGTACCGTCCATTTTTCAGGCTGTTGCAGCCTCTTCTGGCGACTACTGTCCACGCTGCTTTCCTGAAGTGTGTGAATCGGCGACCGATGTAAGCCTTCTCACATTGACACGGGATTTTTTTTGTATTCCAGGCTTATTAAAGTCCCAAACCATCTTCGACAGTGCAAAGTAGTGCTCTAATGTTGGTAGGTGGATAGAACGCACTATTAATGTCAAATCTCCTTAAAATTTTACAATTTTAAAAGGTATGCCCCCAGCATAAGGAATAAAGAGTGGAGATCTATGCTTCTGCTCATGTACCTCATGGAATAGTCTAGAATCCATAGCTTGATGAACCTACTTCTCGGAGTATCCATTTTTCTTGAACACAACCTCCTAGAGCGCAAGTGTCTGTGTTAGACTATCCGCAACATATGCTTTGCGTAACAGTCATGAGGACGGCACTGCGTTGATATGGTGGGTGGCAACTCTTTTGCATGCAGATGTCGATCGGTGTGTATCTGTTTTCGGTTAACTCTGTGTCACAGAGTACCATCAAGTTTTCTTTAAGCCATTACATAAAACAATGGATGTTCCCCATCACTTTTAACCTCCATGGTAAATTTCATATTAGGATAAAGAAAACTGAAGTAGTTCAGAAACCAGTTAAGAGTACATGTCTATGGTGCCAGACAAAAGAGGTATCGACGCCGTGTCGCCAGAAGCACGTTGGTTGAAAAACGGAAGTCCTCAGTACCTTGTCCTCAAAGTTCTCCATGAATAAATGGGCAGCTATGGGCACAAAAGGGCTACCTATAGTGACTTCGCGAATCAGTTCAAAAATATTGCCATTAAATGGAAAATATGTGGTCAACGTATGACGAGAAAACTTTATCAAGTCCTCATTCAGTTTTTCACTAATCAAACTCAAGGAATCTCTCAGAGGCTCCTGTCAAGTATATTCAAAGGATCCAGCCGCAGAGATTTCAACCGTCGAATGACATCGACCGAGTCGAACGAGGCGGCGCAGTAGTTAACGCTCTGGACTCGCATTCGGGAGGACGACGGTTCAAACCCGCGTCCGACCACTGATTTAAGTTTTCCGTGCGTTCCCTAAATCGCTTTGGGTAAATGCCAGGATGGTTCCTATGAAAGTACACGGTCGATTTCCTTCCCCAACTTTACCTAATACGATGGGATCGATGACCTCACTGTCTGGTCCCCTCCCCCAAATCTATCAACCAACCAAATCGACCGAGCCGCGCGGGATTAGCCGAGCGGTCTAGGGCGCTGCAGTCATGAACTGTGCGGCTGGTCCCGGCGGAGGTTCGAGTCCTCCCTCGGGCATGGGTGTGTGTGTTTGTCCTTAGGATAATTTAGGTTAAGTATTGTGTAAGCTCAGGGGCTGATGACCTTAGCAGTTAAGGCCCATAAGATTTCACACACATTTGAACATTTTTCAACAAATCGACCGAATTGGAGATATGGTGTTCACATTTGCCAAGAAATGAGTGAAGAACAGGTTGTAAGTAGACACACTTAAATCACTAATTATATGGGGACAATACAATCTTGGCAGAACGGCAGGTGACGCTTTTAACCGATTTTTGGACCACTTCAGCTGTGTTCATCCAAGAAATAAATTATACTATGGAGGCTGAAAGTGATAAGAAGCTTCCATTGTAGAAGACAATGGTTTATAAAAATCATGGTGGCTCTCTGGGCCACTGTGTCTATTGAAAACCAACGCATACCTATCGATACCTGCATGCAAAGTGTTGTTGCCATCGACGTACCACCGCAGTGGCGTCCTTAGGATTGTTACTCGGAGCATACGCTATTTACAACAAGGGTTGTCTAACACAGGAACTTACACACTTGGAACATGAGTTCAACGACAGTGGGTACTCCGAGAAGCAGGTTCGTCGAGCTACGGAGTTTGGACCATCCCCGGAGGTGCATGAAGAGAAGCATAGCTCTGTGCCCTTTGTACCTTATGCTCGGGGCATACCGTTTGAGACTGGAAGAACGTTAAGGAGACTCTATTGGACTCTATCAAATATGATTTGTGACTTAGGAAGCCTGTCATATATCCGTGTCAATGTGGGAAGGCTTATACCGGCCGATCGATTCACACAGTTCAGGACAGATGCATGGAACGTCGTCGTCGCAAGAAGCTATAAAAGTATGAAAAATCAGCCATAGCAGTACATTGTTTAAACGAAAAATGAAGGATGGAAGATTAGAATTTAACGTCCTATCGACAGCGCAATCCAATCATTACAGAGGGAGCACAAGGGCGGATTATGAAACGGTGGGGGAAAAAGTCGACCATGCCATTTCAAAGGCACCATCCTATGAGTTACCTGGAAGGATTTAGAGAAGTCACTGAAAACCTAATTCTGGACGGGCCCAGTGTACTAACTACTACACCATCTCACTCGCTTTTTTTAAACAAGAGGAATATGATGAGACCGTGATAGTCATCGATACGTCCCGTGTTTGTAACAGTGTTGTTAAGGAGGCAATTTGAATTATTTTTGCTGAAAATTATTTATTTTTGTCCCGTGCTGCTTTTAGTCTACTAGAGGCCGCCATGTAATAAGTTCATTAATAGAGACAAGGGTTTTCTACTTGGCAGGACGTGGAATCGTGTATTAGCTATGTTCTTTGATGTAACCAGTCCGAGTGTTTGGGGACAGTTTTCGAATGCGATATATGTCTGCCGCGGAAGTGATAGCAACAAAAAACAGAAAATCGGTTATTTCAGAAACCAGTTTTTTGAGGGGTTTTAACAGCCAGGTTAAACTGGAGACGAAGGGAATCGGTGTGGCCGAAAACCGGGGCCCCATATAGGTCGACGACTTCAGCCTTAGCATCAGCTTTCAGCGGTACCCAATAGCAGCAACAGCGGCCTCTTTCCCGAAGATGGCGGAGAGGTGGATCGTCGAAATATGGAGTCACGTTGATTTTATGATTCAACTATGTGCTACTTAGCGTAGAGTTGACACTTATGTTCCAGACAGTCTCAATTGATAGACACTAACATAAATCTTTCGGTCAGAGCCCTCAACAGCAAAAGAGAAAGACACACCATTCACAAACACAAGTAAGCACATGGGAAAGCGGCCCCGAGATGCTGGAGTTGGCGGTTATGTGTGCATGGGGTGTGATTTAAGTTAACGTGTCTTCTTTGCGGTAAGAAGCAATATGCCTTATCCTACAGTGTTGGAACACTATGTGACCAGAAGTATCCGGACACCTCCAAAAACATACGTTTTTCGTATTAGGTCTATTGTGCTGCCACCTACTGCCAGGTACTCCGTATGGGCGACCTGAGTAGTCATTAGACATCGCGAGAGAGCAGAATGGGGCACTCCGCGGAACTCACGGACTTCGAACGTGGTCAGGTGATTGGATGTCACTTGCGTCATACGCCTGTACGCGAGATTTCCACACTCCTAAACGTCCATAGGTGCACTGTTTCCGATGTGATAGTGAATTGGAAACGTACAGCACAAATGCGTACAGGCCGACCTCGTCTATTGACTGACAGAGACCGCCGACAGTTGAAGAGAGTCGTAATGTGTAGGCAGACATCTATCCAGGCCATCACACAGGAATTCCAAACTGAATCAGGATCCACTGCAAGTACTATGACAGTTAGGCGGGAGGTGAGGAAACTTGGATTTCGTGGTCGAGCCATACATCATGCCGATAAATGCCAAACGGCACCTCGCTTGGTGTAAGGAGCATAAACATTGGAACACTGGGAAAATGTTGTGTGGAGTGACGAATCACGGTACACAATGTGGCTATCCGGTGGCAGGGTGTGATTATGGCGAATGCCCGGTGAACGTCATCTGTCAGCGCGTGTAGTGCCAACAGTAAAATTGGAAGACGGTAGTGTTATGGTGTGGTAGTGTTTTTTGTGGAGGAGGCTTACACCCCTTGTTGTTTTGCGTGGCACTATCACAACACAGGCCTACATTGATGTTTTAAGCACCTTCTTGCTTCCCACTGTTGAAGAGTAATTCAGGGATGGCGATTGCATCATTCAACACGATCGAGCACCTGTTCATAATGCACGCCATGTGGCGGAGTGGTTACACGACAGTAACATTCCTGTAATGGACTGGCCTACACAGAGTCCTGACCTGAATCTATAGACCTTTGGGATGTTTTGGAACGCCGACCTCGTGCCAGGCCTCACCGACCGACATCGATACCTCTCAGTGCAGCATTCCGTAAAGAATGGGGTGCCATTCACGAGGGAAACCTTCTAGCACCTGACTGTACGTACAGTAGAACGCCTCTAATCCGTAATCTTCGGGACCGGGACCATGGTCGGAATGAGAAAAAGGTCGGATTATCCGAAAAATCTATATTTATTGCAAAAAATATAAAAAGACATTTAGTACAAAAAATTTAACGATTTAAGAACTAAAAGATGTCTCAGTAATATAAAAAGATGTTTTTTATACAGTGTTGAACAGTATATTAACTAAAAAACGTCTACACACACTATAATATGTATTGGTTTTAGAAGGAAAACGACAAACAAATTACAGAACTGTACTGTACATAATAACGTATCAACGATATATACTGTAAACTTATAAATGTTTATAGCACTGTATATAAAAAAAGAAATTTTTTACAAAGAAATAAACTACTGTATATATAAACTAAGAAATGATTATCCTGTATGCATTGTTTTTACAGTACAAACGAAAACAAATTACTTGAAAAAAAAAGTCAGGGATACATTTTTCACGAGTTTTCCAAGGATCAATCTAGCCTTCACTGGCAGCAAATGTACTTTCGGCATCCAGTTTTTTGTGCAAAACTATCCCTTTTTCTTTGAGAATTGGCCCAGATATTGGAGTTCCTTTCCTTCTTTCTTGACAAAACCACATCCACAATGCGTTATCAAGCAGTTCAAGTTTAGGCTTTTTTAATGTTTTGCGATTCTTCAGAGTGTTTTCACCACCAATCGTAACTGTATAGGAGTCAATGTCTTTCTGATCCTTCCTCCAATCCTTAATTGTCGTAACACCTACATTCAGTTTCTTCGCAATTTTTTGGAGCGAATCTCCTTCGTCCAGTCTTTGTAGCAGTGCTAATTTTTCATTTAGTGTACACACAGTGAATCTACAGTAATAAGTACGGTAGAGAACACGGAATAAAGCAAATAACGAAGTTTTTTAATCCCAACAAAGGATAAAACTGCACAATTACGTACAGTATAACAATATGCACAGCGATAGACACCGCAACAATGGCCCGACAGGCGTCCAGTCAGTGACAAGTCGGCAGAGGCTCGCGAGCCTCAGCATGGTCGGACTAACCAGAGTGACGGACCATCCAAGGTCGGATTAGAAGACTACCAAGAATTACTTCACCGGTAGAAGACACACGGCCAGCACCCTACACCTGGAGCCGGTGCTACCTGAGGCCCCTTTGGTTTGCAGAGAGTCTCGCGGTTCACGGTGTTGGTGTGGGTGACGGTGCCCGCCGCGTCGGGGCTGCTCAGCGGCGACGCGGCCGCCGCCAGGGAGCTGCCGATGCCGCTGTGCGTGCCCGGGGCCGACGTCTCGCTGTCCC
Organism: Schistocerca piceifrons; assembly: GCF_021461385.2. Lineage (NCBI taxonomy): Eukaryota > Metazoa > Arthropoda > Insecta > Orthoptera > Acrididae > Schistocerca > Schistocerca piceifrons. The sequence continues at coordinate 101,273,162 of NC_060138.1, read as the reverse complement.
CGCACTACGAGCTGCTGTACGTCATGCAGGCCTCGTGCCTGTTCGTCGCGACCGAGGGGATGGTTCTGCTGGACGCCTCGCTCCTGACGCTGATGCTCAACATCGCTGCCGAGCTGGAGGTTCTCAACGACAACCTCGTCTCCATAAAAGGCACCGAACGGCCGAAGGACGAAAAATGCTGTCATACAAATGATCGCTATCCGTACTCGAATGACAAGCGTCTCAACAGTAATTCCAGTTCCGCGGACGACACGTACCTTCAGTTAGTGGATAACATAAAACACCACCAGCATATCATAAGGTAAGTGTACTGCACGAAAATCTCTGTGTTATATTCCTTGTCCTTCCCTTCTTGTGTTATTTCTTAACTATCACCTGTCACAGGAATAACTAAATTAGCAGATCATTCTACAGCTGTTTGGCTCTCTCCGTAGCTCACAGATTGTACATTGTCCAGGCAAATGTTCAAATGTGTGTGAAATCGTATGGGACTTAACTGCTAAGGTCATCAGTCCCTAAGCTTACACACTACTTAACCTGAATTATCGTAAGGACCAACACACACACCCATGCCCGAGGGAGGACTCGAACCTCCGCCGGGACCAGCCGCACAGTCCATGACTGCAGCGCCCTAGACCGCTCGGATTGTCCTGTCACATTAATGTAATCACGTGTCAAAACACTCGCTGACCATTGCGTCGCGGGATGCCGCGAGACGTGCAGCATGGGAGTGAGCTTCTGGAAGGTACCGACAGGGATGTAGAGGCATGCCGACTGCATTGCCGTCACCCTTCCCCACATACCAGGCATGAACAGCCCGATCGAGGTGGTCCCACAGATTCTCGACTGGATTTAAATCCGACGAGTTTGGAAGCACTTTCGAAATGGCTAAGTCTGTAAATTGTTCGCGTGCCACCGTGGTTAATGTAAACCGCGCAGGGGAAAATGGCGTTGCTCAAAACCAACGCTCAAATGGTTCAAATGGCTCTGAGCACTATGGGACTTAACATCTGATGCCATCAGTCCCCTTGAACTTAGAACTACTTAAACTAACTAACCTAAGGACATCACACTCATCCATACCCGAGGCAGGATTCGAACCTGCGACCGTATCCGTCGCGCGGTTCCAGACTGAAGCGCCTAGAACCGCTCGGTCACACCGAAAACCAACGCCGAGGAAACAGCGGCACACCACAGGCCATAAATGACAGGTATGCTGAGATGTGTACACGCGAATAGACGTGCAACTGTCGATCGACTGACCACCCAGATGAAGCAAGGGGCTACCAACTGTCTCCTCAACCACTGGGCGTCGAACATTGCTGCGTACGCGTCTCCGCCGCAGGAGCCCGTTTCGTCCCCCATGCTGACTTCCGTTCATCGTTGATGACGGCTGGAATTTGGATGCCAATACGTCCATTGGATGGTGACAGGTGGCGTTTTGAGATGAATCACGTTTTATGCTCCATCAGACAGACGGCCGCTGGCGTGTATGGCGTGAAACTGCTGAAAGCAAACACCCTGCAACCAGGAGGAAGCGCTATTTTCTGGGTGAACTCAACTGTCTACCGGGTCTACCGACTTCAAGATCTCGCTTTCAGTGGCTACAGTTGACAGTGTACGCGATAGTTCTGGAGAAAGTGTTGACCCTAGGTATTCCCATATCGTCTTGAGTTTTGAAAACTCCTTTCACAATTTGTAGCATGCTGAGGTGTTAATGTGTTTCCTGTTTCGCGAAATTTGACCTCATTTAGATGGGGAGTTAATCACAAAGTTATCATTTTAAATATCTCTATACTAATTAGAACGAAGTTTCACACTGAAATCACTGGCGGTTCTCGACGTTCGTAATTATTCGGAAATGATTCGTTTGGAGTCCTACGTTTACTGAAACATTTTTGCTTTCACAATCTTAAAGCTCCACCCATGTTCATTTTCGCTACTAGTTACGATAGAAGACGTTCACAAGTTTTCCTGTGGCGCCCCTCTCAGGTTAGCTGGTGTCGCTTCGGCCTTAAATCGGCACTGCCTGCACGCATATTCATCCAGCGTGGCGGAACCTTTGTGGTTTGCTTGCTGGATGTCACACAGATAGCAGTCTGATATAAGCCTTTGGATTTGGTGACTCTTGGTTATTTATTGAAGCTGCTTCTCACTTGACATTACGACACCGAGTGGACTCCGTTATAGATCTGCACACCATACTGGCACCTCTGCATCAGCAGCCATCAACATCACAGTGTCCGCCCCTGGTAGCTGAGTGTTCAGCTCGACGGAATGTCATACCTAACGGCCTGAGTTCGATTCCCGGCTGGGTCGCAGATTTTCTCCGCTCAGGGACTGGGTGTTGTGTCGTCCGTATCATCATAATTTGATCCCCATCGACACGCAAGTCGCCGAAGTGGCGTCAGCTCGAAAGACTTGCACCAGGTGAACGGTCAACCCGACGGGAGGCCCTGGCAACACGGCATTTTTAACACCACAGTGAGTCTAAATATGAAACACGTGATTAATTAAATGACGAATCCACTTCTAAAACGCCACGATCATCTCGTACTGAAAACAGCGATTACAAATGAAGATTTTTTTAAAATTTTATTATCGATGACTGCACTAACACACTGAAGGAAGAAATGGCAGCACCAAGAAGGAGTTGTGCGACATAATCGGAAGTTGGTACCAGTGTTTCTACATCTGAAAGATGGCGTCTATTCCAGTTCCGCGGCAGTTTCTTAAGAGTGGCGCTAGTAGCGCCACTATGAGGCTGCTAATTAGGTTTACATTAAATACACAACCAAAAAGCCATTATTAATACTCCACCGAATTTCGTCGACGTCATGTAACAGGGCTACGAAAAGCTGGATGTTCCTTCTACGATACTGCATAAAGATTTGGCAGGAATGTAGCCACTGTACATGACTGCTGGCAGCAGTGGTCACAAGAATGTACAGTCACGCCCCCGCCCCCCCCCCCCTTTCAACCCGGGCCCCCTCCAGCCACGTGACACTACTGAGATGGAAGACTATCGTGTTCGACGTACGGCTCTGGCGAATCGCACTGCATCTGCAGAAGCAATTTGAGCAGCAGTTGGCACCACAATGCTAGCCACTTAGCCAACGCTTCGACTGAAGTAGTTACATACTGAGCAGCACATAAAGCACCTCAACAAATTTGACTATAGTTTTCTTACAAACGATCGAGTATATATGGATAAGCTGGGACTCGTGTTCGCTTATTTCGACCCCTCTACCACTCAGCAAAGTTTCTATGAAAGTGGAATGTGGCACTTGGCGTGTTCTCCTCATGACTGTTAGAGATCGATTATTTCAAGTACAGCTTCGAGTCACAGGCCCCGTAGCGTACATTCCACCCACCCCAAACCACCAACATTTGCGACTTCAGTGGCGTCAAGCGAGAGCTCATCAGAGAACAGGGCGGAAGTCTGTTGTGTTCCCTGATGAAAGGTGGTTCTGCGTCGGTGCCAGTAATGGCGGTGTTTTGTTTAGAAAGAGGCAGTCGAGGACCTGCAACCAACGTTTCTGCGTGCTGGGCACACTGCACATACTCCTGGAGTTATGGGCTCGGGTGCGATTTCGTATGACGGCAGGAGCACTCTCGTAGTTATCCCATGCACCGTAACTGCAAAACAGTGCATCAGTCTGGTGATTCGACCAGTTGTGCTGCCATTAATGAACAGCACTCCAGGGGATGTTTTCCAACAGGATAGCGCTCGCCCACATACCGCTTATACTACTGTTCTAAACCAATATGCTCTACCGAATGTCGAGATATTGCCTCGGTCTGCACGATCATCAGATCTGCCTCCAATCGACCTCATATGGGAGACATCATTGAACGAGAACTCCAGAGTCATCCATGCTTAGCATGAACAATACTTGTACTGACCAACCAAGTGCAATACGCAAGGAACTCCACCACACAAACACATCCGGCACCTCTACAACATAATGCATACTTGCATTCAAATGTCAGTGGTTATAAATGTACCAGCATTTCACATTTACAATGGCTTGTCTCGCGCTTACATTGACCTGTGATCTTACGATGTTAATCACTTAAATATGTCACCTAAACAAATGTATTCGGAAAATTTCATTGCTCTACGTTAATTATTTTTTTGTGTAGCGATTTTTTTCGGTCAGTGTAAGCAGCTTATGTGTTGTAGCCTGTTTTTAATACTCATACAATGTGTTACTTTTTTTGCACTTCCATTTTCTATCAACATGAGCAGGAGTGCCGATACAGAAACTTTCGTCCAAATCTGATAGAACTGAGGTCCAGTAACTGGTCTCATTTGGGACTCTGTTAGTTGACAACTCCGAAGCTTTCTTCAAAAAACAACAGAAACATTCCGTAAACCTCGGTCAGAACTAAGACACTACAGCTGTTTGGTTTGTTACAGGGACATTAACGATCTAGTCACGATGTATTATGCTAGTACACGTCTTAGCGTGTATAAGAAAATAAAATTTGCTTAACACGTATTGTGACTTACATGCGACGTTGCTAATGACTGAAAACATAACATGCAAGCATTGGTAGCTATGTTTGTATGAATTTTATTTTATAGTTTCTGTGATCACTACCACGTTCTCGCAAAATCACCAATCTGATTAGAAACGGAAACCTATAAACTTTTAAAAAATGCAGCTAGAATAATATGACAGAAAGGCAGTAAAACTCATTTCTCTTATTTGAAGCTCAACCATATATCTTCGAACTTGATACTTCCGCTCCGTATGGTTCCGTTGCAGCCGAACGATGGAACTGGAGTCCCTGATGAGCGGACCCACGCTTATACTCCTGTTCTACAACCTCGTCTGCATCTCTCTCAGCATCGTGTCTGTCGCCGTGGTGAGTGCACATACTAAGGAAAAAAAGTTTGTTACTATGAGTATGTTGGTGATAAGTCATTCATCTGTTTCGTCGCCTCGTCAGAACAAGGAAAGATTTCTTGCTCAAACATTTATGAAGGTAGCTCAAAAGACAATAAATTTATCATGCCTTTACGCTCAACAATCTTCATCCGAATATAATTTCTTGTGTCATCACACGTAACTTGTGACTATGTGCCATTGTTCCCTGATACCGCAAGTATCCTTGGTCATCCTTTCTTACCTGACCTTCCCCCATCCAGTAGACGTATTAATTTATTATTATTACATAATGTCGTATTTGAAATTTTCGCACAGTTTTCACTTAGGTCCCCTACCATAATAATTCGATGAATTTTCTAATAAAATTTGAATTTCCCCCCACTTTTGCACAGAGCAAGTGATCCATTTCAATCAGTTTGGCTGTTTATTTCATAGCACAAGTGGGCTATTTCCACAGTCTAGTACCTTTTGCATGTCTTTCATCTAACAGTTCTGTAGGGCTGAGGGGAAAATCTGGCGACAGTGCAGCCTTGGCCATTACGATCTTTACCAACAGTACAGGGCTATTACAAATGATTGAAGCGATTTCATAAATTCACTGTAGCTCCATTCATTGACATATGGTCACGAAACACTACAGATACGTAGAAAAACTCATAAAGTTTTGTTCGGCTGAAGCCGCACTTCAGGTTTCTGCCGCCAGAGCGCTCGAGAGCGCAGTGAGACAAAATGGCGACAGGAGCCGAGAAAGCGTTTGTCGTGCTTGAAATGCACTCACATCAGTCAGTCATAACAGTGCAACGACACTTCAGGACGAAGTTCAACAAAGATCCACCAACTGCTAACTCCATTCGGCGATAGTATGCGCAGTTTAAAGCTTCTGGATGCCTCTGTAAGGGGAAATCAACGGGTCGGCCTGCAGTGAGCGAAGAAACGGTTGAACGCGTGCGGGCAGTTTCACGCGTAGCCCGCAGAAGTCGACGAATAAAGCAAGCAGGGAGCTAAACGTACCACAGCCGAAGGTTTGGAAAATCTTACGGAAAAGGTTAAAGCAGAAGCCTTACAGTTTACAATTGCTACAAGCCCTGACACTCGATGACAAAGTCAAACGCTTTGAATTTTCGGTGCGGTTGCAACAGCTCATGGAAGAGGATGCGTTCAGTGCGAAACTTGTTTTCAGTGATGAAGCAACATTTTTTCTTAATGGTGAAGTGAACAGACACAATGTGCGAATCTGGGCGGTAGAGAATCCTCACGCATTCGTGCAGCAAATTCGCAATTCACCAAAAGTTAACGTGTTTTGTGCAATCTCACGGTTTAAAGTTTACGGCCCCTTTTTCTTCTGCGAAAAAAAACGTTACAGGACACGTGTATCTGGACATGCTAGAAAATTGGCTCATGCCACAACTGGAGACCGACAACGCCGACTTCATCTTTCAACAGGATGGTGCTCCACTGCACTTCCATCATGATGTTCGGCATTTCTTAAACAGGAGATTGGAAAACCGATGGATCGGTCGTGGTGGAGATCATGATCAGCAATTCATGTCATGGCCTCCATGCTCTCCCGACTTAACCCCATGCGATTTCTTTCTGTGGGGTTATGTGAAAGATTCAGTGTTTAAACCTCCTCTACCAAGAAACGTGCCAAAACTGCGAGCTCGCATCAACGATGCTTTCGAACTCATTGATGGGGACATGCTGCGCCGAGTGTGGGAGGAACTTGATTATCGGCTTGATGTCTGCCGAATCACTAAAGGGGCACATATCGAACATTTGTGAATGCCTAAAAAAACTTTTTGAGTTTTTGTATGTGTGCGGAAAGCATTGTGAAAATATCTCAAATAATAAAGTTATTGTAGAGCTGTGAAATCGCTTCAATCATTTGTAATAACCCTGTAACAATAATTCCACTTAGCAGACAGCGAACACTACGAGTGGCGTTTGAAAAGTCCTTGCAAAGTCCGAGAGATGACACCACTGGTGCGTATCGAGGTCATGTTTAGTTAGTAGCATTTTTTGAAAGAACGCGCACCAAGCTTCAGCCATATTGGTCTATTTCTTTGTGTTTGGTATTCGACTGATTGTCAAACAATGGACGAAGAATAATTTCGTGTGGTGATTAAACATTACTTTATGAAAGGAAAAACGCCTCAGGAGACTAAAGAGAAGCTTGATAAACATTACGGTGACTCTGCACCTTCGATTAGAACAGTTTATAAGTAGTTTCAAAATTTTCGGAGTGGCCATATGGGCACAAGTGATGCTGAACGTTTTGGACGCTCTGTGGAGGAGGACTCCAGAAATCATTGATAAAATCTATGATATGGTGACGGATGACAGAAGAGTTAAGGTCGTGAGATTGCTAGTGCTGAGATCATCTCGAATGAACGGGTACATAATATTTTGCATAAACATTTGAACATGAGAAAGTTACCCGCAAGATGGGTTCCGCAATTGCTCACACTTGACCAAAAACGGAATCGTGTGAAGTGTTGCAAGGATAGTTTTCAACTGTTCAGGAAGAATCCGCTGGACTTTAAGTGTCGTTTCGTTACTTTGGATGAAGCATGGATACATTACTATACTCCTGAGACCAAACAACAATCTAAACAGTGGGTTACCAAGGGAGAATCTGCACCAAAAAAGGCGAAGACCAGTCCTTCGGCCGGAAAGGTTATGGCGACTGTCTTTTGGGATTAGGAAGGGATAATCCTCATAGACTATCTGGAAAAGGATAAAGTATTACAGGTACATATTATTCATCGTTATTGGACCGTTTGAAAACCGAGCTGCAAGAGAAAAGCCGGCTATTAGACCGTAAAAAAGTTCTTTGCCATCACGACAGTGCACCAGCACACACCTCAGCAGTTGTGGTAGCAAAATTAATGGAAATAGGATTCCTACTAGTTTTACATCGTCCCATTCTCCAGACTTGGCTCCCTCAGACTACTATTTGTTCCCTAATTTGAAGAAATGGCTGGCAGGACAAAGATTTTATTCAAACGAGGAGGTGATTGCAGCAACTCGTAGCTATTTTGCAGGCTTGGACAGTTCCTATTATTCGGAAGGGATCAAAAAATTAGAACAGCGTTGCATAAGTCTAAGAGGAAACTATGTCGAAAAATAAAAAAGGTTTACCCCAAACACGTAAGTAGTTTTTATTTTTGCACGGTCTTTTCAAACGCCCCTCGTACGCAGACATCAAAACAGTAGCTGAGAGTGCACCTTCATCGAATGAGTCATCAAGGCTTTCCCTGCATGCAGCCCGAAACACATTTGATTAAGTGGATAAATTAAGCTCTAGGAGGTACGTGCCCGTAATGCTCCAAACGTTCTCAATTGGGGTTAGATTCGATGACCTTACTGGCCAAGGTAGAGTTTGACAAGCACGAAGACAAACAGTAGAAACTCTCGCCTTGTGCGGATGGGCATTATCTTACTGAAATGTAAGCCCATGATGATGCAACAAAGCGGAGCATTGAATATCGTGGACGTACCGCCGTGCTGTAAGAGCGCCGCAGATGACAACCACAGGGGTCCTCCTATGAAAGAAAATGGCTCCCTGGCCATTACTCCTGGTGGTCGGGCCGCTTTCAACTGGTATCCCACAGGGGCGTCTTCAGGTACGTCTTCTCTGGTCACTGGGGCTCAGTTCCAAGTAGGACTCATCACTGAAGATCACGTCAGTCAATGAGATGCCAGGCAGAAAACGTACTCAAAAGTATTTATCCAAAAAATTATGTAAAGGGTGTAATCTGCAGTATTTCAAAGTACTTTAAGTGTGCTCAAAAGTATCCGAATGATCTGAATTTTTTCGCCATATTTGAAAGTATTTGTCCAGAAAATGGCATAAAGGGTGTAACTTGCGGTATATCAAAGTGTTTTAAATGGTGAGTAAAAGTATCAGAACGTTCTAATTTTTTTGCACTGTGTTCTTAAGTATTCATTCCAAAAATTACGTAATAGGAGTAAATTGCGGTATTTCAAAGAATCCGGCTTACTAGACGAGGGATTGAAGGAGCTACGATGGATATCATCAGTTCCACATAGACTTATCGAACTACCGAAAGTTCACAAAGATGAAGTGCGTTTATTCTCCATTGATAGCAATATTTGTGTCCTCATGTACTCCCCTGCTAAATACCTGAAAGATTTGCTTAACCCTAACGGGAAATGTTCATATCATATATTCAAATCTGTTGATTTGTGCGGTACTTTAACAATTTTAAATTAAAGATACCTTCTGAGCTAACATCGCAAAGATGTTCGGGCTCACATGCGGTTTGTCTTCGTCGAAATGTCTTGGCTCAAACTCTTCTAGGGGTTGAACTGCACGTGTCGCATTACAAGCCCTAAATTAGACACTTGTGACCCTTTTGTTAAATTGTCTGGCTGATGGCAAGTTTGTGAAATTGTATGAAACATACAAAGTTAATATAACATATAATAACATAATAATAATAATATCCGGAGCTAAATTAACGACCCATAAATGATGTAGGCCACACAGTTGCGATTTGGTTAGAATAATGTTTATTCAGAAAGAAAACTAATAGCGAAAGTGGTCGTATTAGAGTTACTGTTACAGTCGAGCGCATATCCATTTGACACAGCTCGATCATTCACAATCTCGTCGTGAAATACAAGTCCAATACTCCACATCGTTATCTATGCGAGAGTTAGAGTTCACACAAGGCGCGCGGCTCCTCACCGCTCAGAGACTGTGTCCCGCGATACCACACAACGCGATATTTTCTAAGTCGTTTCGCTTTCCAGCTACCCAGAAGACCGACTGTCCGCTTTCGCGTCTGCACCAGCACTGTCTCTCTGCCCTGTCTCTGGCCGCGTCTCCCGCGTGCTGAACATCATCGCTCAATTGACTTCCCTGCAGCCGTCCATCTGATTGACTACAGCTTATTCTACATTATTTTACATTTTAACATATTTAAATAATCAAAGCTTGACCACTTTCATGTTCTAAATAGAGTAACAATGATATCGATTGTATGATAAACGTTTAATTCTTTTACTTAAAACCAATACAAATTCCTTCTTAACTTTGAATGTCACGGTCAGTAGCCTTGCACCAATGTCCTTTCTAATAAATAAACAAAGAACAAAAGTAACTATTATGCAATAAACTTTACAACAAATATTCTGTTACCTAATGATTCAATAAGGTGTCACGTTGTCATTGTTCAATGTGTTTTGTGTGGAGGAAATGATGATCTGATGCTTAACTGAAAATAGTGATAATTTAAATTTGCTATATCTTTTAAACAAATAAAGTTACAGAGTTGATATTTGCAACATGTGTCTTTTAATGATCCGCTTTTATATGAACTGTCGATCGTTAAGATCGACCAAAGCGATCAGATTTTACCTTCAGATCTTTGTTACAAAACCTCTTACTTTCATTTTAACGGCAAATCCAAAAACTATTATAGATATGATCAGTATCCAAGTTTTATCGGGATCACCATGAAACTTTAAGAAAGATGATAGATTAAAATTACTGTGGCTTCATTCCCTGAATTACTACAGAATTAAATAGTTTTCATAAATGTTTCCCTTTATGGCCGATCTTATAAAATGAAATGAAGTCCCATGCTTCTTTACAGAGCGTAGGGGAACGGTGCGGGAGACCCACACCGCTTTATTAGACAAGGTCCTAGTGGAGGTGGTTTGCCATTGCCTTCCTCCGACCATAATGGAGATGAATGATGATGATGAAAACGACACAACAACACCCAGTCATCTAGAGATACGAAAAGTCCCTAACTCAGCCGGGAATCGAACCCCGGGACCCCGTGCTCGGGAAGCGAGAACGTTACCGCGAGACCACGAGCAGTGGACATAGCCGATCTTAGGTCCGCCTTATTTAACGCTGCTACGCCTCCCTGGGCACGAACAGCTCCTATCGGGTTTCCCTGTGACATAGGTTCTCATCTGTCTCACTCTTACCCTACAGCACTTAGGCCTGATCACCCTGACCTCATTCAGTACAATAGACGCCTGTGAATCTCCCCATGTCGTGGCAAATCTGCGCTCTTTGTGCCACACGGTCCTGGACGACAGGATTCTTTTCACAATTCCTGGAAGTCTGTCTCTTTCAATCATATACTTAAATGAGAGCGAAATACTCGTTAACTCACAACCTATATCCTAGTGAGCTTCGATGTTTTCTCTCTTTTTATCAGAGGTCCTTTAGAAGAATCCTTAGAGCCTATTGGTCAGAAATTTGACCTAAAAACGACTAATCTCTTCAAGTATGCCTTGATATCGACATACTTTCTATTCTACTGTGGCTACTATGAGCAGATGAAGGAGTAACCACGGGGATTCCACTTGCATCAGCTGCCGCCAACTTATATACAGGGTGTTACAAAAAGGTACGGCCAAACTTTCAGGAAACATTCCTCACACACAAAGAAAGAAAAGATGTTATGTGGACATGTGTCCTGAAACGCTTAATTTCCATGTTAGTGATGTCTTGATTGGGCCCCATGTTCTTCCACCTACGCTCAATGGAGCACGTTATCATGATGTCATACGGGATACTCTACCTGTGCTGCAAGAACATGTGCCGTTACAAGTACGACACAACATGTGGTTCATGCACGATGGAGCTCCTGCACATTTCAGTTGAAGTGTTCGTACGCTTCTCAACAACAGATTCGGTGACCGATGGATTGGTAGAGGCGGACCAACTCCATGGCCTCCACTCTCTCCTGACCTCAACCCTCTTGACTTTCATTTATAGGGGCATTTGAAAGCTCTTGTCTACGCAACCCCGGTACCAAATGTAGAGACTCTTCGTGCTCGTATTGTGGACGGCTGTGATACAATACGCCATTCTCCAGGGCTGCATCAGCGCATCAGGGATTCCATGCGACGGAGGGTGGATGCATGTATCCTCGCTAACGAAGGACATTTTGAACATTTCCTGTAACAAAGTGTTTGAAGTCACGCTGGTACGTTCTGTTGCTGTGTGTTTCCATTCCATGATTAATGTGATTTGAAGAGAAGTAATAAAATGAGCTCTAACATGGAAAGTAAGCGTTTCCGGACACATGTCCACATAACATATTTTCTTTCTTTGTGTGTGAGGAATGTTTCCTGAAAGTTTGGCCGTACCTTTTTGTAACACCCTGTATAAAGAATTTCGAGCTGGAAACCCTGGTATCAGCCGAATGGAAACCTACCTGTCTGTTCCAGTATGTTGACGACAACTTTCTGATATGGCCACATGGAAGTGACAAGCTGAATGACTTTCTCATACGTCTCAGCTTTTATACGCCAGAACATCAGTTTTACCATGTAAGTCGAAGTGAGTGGAGTGCTTCCATTTCTCGATGTCCTGGTGAAAAGAAAAGACGATGGCACGTGGGGCCACAGTGTGTACCAGAAGAAGACGCATGCCGACCTATACCTGCACTCGGACAGCTGCCACTGTGCGGTGCAGATGAATGGCGTGCTCAAAAGATCGGTACAGAGGCCTCTCTGACAGTGAAAGTCTCAGTCAAGAACTTGAACATCTGATAACGGTGTTCCTGAAGAACAGCTACGAGGACTGGCAAATTTCTTACTGTACAACTGGCAGAAACAGAAGGGGAACACCAGAAGTATGTCACCATTGCATTTATTGCTTTTTGTGGCTCATTATCCAGAAAATAGGACGAACTGTCCGGAAATGTCTCGTGAAAAATGTCTTCCGTGCACCAGATAAAAGCCGGCCGCTGTGTCCGAGCGGTTCTAGGCGCTTCAGTCCGGAACCGTGCTGCTGCTACGGTCGCAGGTTCGAATCCTGCCTCGGGCATGGATGTGTGTCATTTTCTTGGGTTAGTTAGGTTTAAGTAGTTCTAAGTCTAGGGAACTGGTGACCTCAGATGTTAAGTCCCATAGTGCTCAGAGCCATTTGAGTCACCATCTAAAACACGTCACTGCCGGTTAGTGCCAAAGACGACCTCGGATAATGGATATCCAGGGACTATCAGATACCCTGCCAATGTGGTAAAACGCTGCGTACTGCCGAAGATCGTTGTCGAGAACATCAACGGCACACCAAATTCGAGCAGCCTAATAAGTCAGCAGTCGCAGAACATTGCCTATCGGAATTACATGGAGCGGATTACGGCCATACTAAAGTTCTGACACGGATGTCTAACTTATGGAACTGCGAAATTAAAGAACCTTATAAGATCCGATAAAGGGAATCGCTGATCGATCGTAATAGTGGCTAAACCGCTATTAATCTGATTGAGAAGAGGTTGGAAATACCCCACAACGAACCGATTTCGGGGGCGTGCGGAGGAACAACTAAGTTGCCGCCAGCATGCGTACGTGGGCGCCGAGTAGGATGGATCTGTCTTTCGGCGGATGGACTGCAGCGGGAGACACAGGATGCGGATGGCGGATAGAACGGCAGATGGGAGTGAGGGGAGAAGAGATAAAAGCGCCATGCGCGCCCCCAAGCGGTCAGTTTATCAGCGCACCAGACAATGGGAACGTTGTCGCTTGCCGAAATAATGCGCCCGTTGGACGCTGACATACGGTCGTTCACCCGTGAACTGTTTATTCGGGAAGTACGCCGAGAGAATCTGAAGAATCACAGATCTAAACATTCATGGTGGTGTCTGTTTGTTCTATATCGTGTCTCCCTACCACTTTCGTGCAACGACGCTCTGAGCGTGTTTTTTAGGGAATTGACTAGTTTGAACCTGGGACCTGTTGCTGGTAAGGAGACGCCAGACCACACATGACATGTAGAGTTCAGAAGAGTTCAGTGAGACTAGCGATGATATAAACAAATACTTAATGATTTCAGCGTCAGCTCCACTGCACTCCCTGTAAAAGAATCTTAATACTAACTAAATTTAGTGGAAGGGGTTCAAGGCTTTCCTATTTTTAGTTAGCTGGTAAAATAACGTCGAAAAAGCAGTTAAGTTTACCATTGGAAATTTTATTCTACTCACAAAACATTGTTTCTAAATTGCACTATTGATAAAAGGAAGTGTTTTAATACAGGATTGGAAAAACCAACTGCATTCAACAAAAATGTGAACGAATATTCCCTGAATGGGTTTCCAAGTTCTACAGTGGATCGAAGGATGACCTATGCCATATCACATCTATAATCTGGGTTTAAATTAAGTTTCACAAAAGAGAAAACTATCAAAATGGTCTACAGTGACCCTCAATTATGTTTTTAATTACTTATCTAACTTGTCGTAAATTACAGTGGCTGATATGGCTTCTCAATAACTATATAACAGAAAAATCATAGCGTTTCAGATTTTTACTTCAAGTGGAAAAAGTGAACACCATGAGCTTTAATTGACGATCGACGCTAGTATTACGCAAAAAGGGGATATAACAGATGAGACTTCTGCAGTTCTGAGTGAAGCCTTATGCGCTCAAAAATGCGGCATCGCGTGCGTTCATTGCCTTGTCGGTGTTCGTCAGGGGGCGGCGGCCGGCGCAGCTCTGTGCAGCTCGCCCTCTCGGAAGCAACTCCTTCCTAACTTCTCCTTACTACTATTTACCGAAGTTGGTTTAAAAAAAAACTATCTGGCTGTGTTTTCATCTGACCAATCAGGGTCTCAATGTTAACCTTAAGCTCCGCCTACAAAAATTCCGTCTATCCAATGAGAAACGTTATACTTTTCGTGGTGGGGCAATGTTTTTAAAGTTTGCAATGTAACAGAGACGCGACAAAGTCTCACGCTAAAACTTGCAGCTGTTGTGGTCCTTTAGTGTTATCGTAACATCTATACTGTTCTTTTGGAGGGCTCTATCTTTTAACATGGGATGGGGGGTGGTCCTAACGTAACAGAGACGCGAAAAAGTCTCACGCTGAAACTTGCGGGTGGTGTAGCCCTTTTTGTGTTATCGTAAGATCTATACTGTTCTTCTGGAGGGCTCTAGCTTTTAACATTAGCTGGGGGGTGGTCTTGACGTAACAGAGACGCGAAAAAGTCTCACGCTAAAACTTGCGGGTGGTGTGGTCCTTGCGGTTAGCTGGCGACGTGGGTGTCCGTCCGTCCCTTATCGTAAGGCCTTCCAGCTTAACACGGTTCTGCTCTCGGCTTCTGTTCTCGTTTCTCCCCTAGGAACTGCGTCTGTCCCACGGTGGGAAGGTATGACATGCATTTAGGCATTCTTGTGTTAGTCTGTGGTATTTCATTTGCTCACTCGTTACTCGTATTACTTTGGTTAATTTAATGTCACGACTTATTCGGAGCTATGTGACATACTACTGGATTTGCTTATCACGTCGGGTTTTTCATGGAAGGTGTTGGGTTTGCAGGTATATTGAAGGACCTGAAACGTTGCAGAAAGAATATTTATACCAAGCTGCAGAATGTATAGCTCAGCGTCACCATACTTCTGATAGCTCATAGCCTGAGAACGGGTATCAGAAAGTGGCCTCAATCCCAATGCCAACGTCGATGATGAAGCTGCGACGACAGTCGTCCAGAAGAGAGCCGCATGCAGGAGGCAGAAAGATCGGAAGCCTAATGCAGAAAGACGAAAGCAGAACGCAGAATGCTTTTACCACCATTCAACGACACCCACAATCACGCGACACGCCCCATACAGACCTGTGAATGGTTCATCTCTACTTCTTCCAAAGTACAGGTCAGCAGACATGCTTTCACTTGACTAGTGACCGGCCGGGGTGGCCGAGCGGTTCTAAGCGCTACAGCCTGGAACCACGCGACCGCTACGGTCGCAGGTTCGAATGCTGCCTCGGGCATGGAGGTGTGTGATGTCCTTAGGTTAGTTAGGAGACTGATGACCTCAGAAGTTAAGACTCATTGTGCTCAGAGCCATTTGAACCATTTGAACTTGACTAGGGAAAGAGCCTAATACATTAAGCAAAGACTGATTGTATACCAGACTCCCGATTTAGAATTTAACAGACTTTCGATTCAGAATTCGTGTAAGAATGAAAAGCTTGAAAGTTGACGTTCAGACGAGCGACTTTGAGGATGTACCTCACAAAAGGAACACGTCGGTAAAATTATTGAACCTTGAGGATGCCATTTTCGAATGAAACATTAATTGGGAGAAGAAGGAGTTGACATTTGTGGTACACTGCGTATTATCTGTCAAACATTGTAAGATGGTTTGTGGAATTTAACTTAGTTGTGAGCATTGTATTGCAGGAGGTGTTATTTTGTTCCTCTGACTTGCAGACTACGTCACACGACTAATTTTGGAGAAAAAAAGTTAAGTCCTGTGCAAAAATCCCGCGCAAAACTTGCATTTCGTCTTTGCTACAGACTGAATGGAGGTGGTTTAGCATTGCACTTTTCCGACATGTTCGTCAAATGCGCACCTGAAACGATGCGGATGATAGTGTATTGCTTAAGTAGGGTCACTGTGTGTCTGGAATTAGAAAAGTCTACGCAACTATGGACAGACAAAGTCGTTCGTTTCGAAACACATCCATTCACTCGTATAGGATGTTGTTAACGGACTGTAGGTTCACTGAGAGCAATGGCGCCTAATTTGGTGCTTATAAAGTGTAACTACCTCCTGTCGTCCATTTCACGGTGGAGGAAATTTCTCCAGACTCTGTAATTTGAATCATCTACATCCGTCTGGATGGGGGCTGGCCCACTCATATTTCTGCCTGAACATTGCTATCAAATCGCATGATCAGTGATTATAATTATGAAAGTTATAACCAGATTACCGTAAGCTAAGTTGTGGAAATTTAATTTGAAGCAGCACTGAGAGAATTCAGACCAACCAAAGCCCAAGGTCGAGACGAACTTCAACCTCAGCTCCAGCAGATTTGCAGAGAAAAACGGAATATGAACTTTTCAAAAGACTGTGCCTTCTAGAAGATTTTGTAGAAAGTAGAACAATACACTTTTCACTAAAAACAGTCGCAACTCCTGCTCCTAGTATGGAAGAACAAGCCTAATTTTGCATACAGTAAGAGCACTTACAGTGGCAATAAAAGTAGAATAAAACGCAAACTAAAAGTAAAACTGGAAGATTAAGACTGTAGTAAAATACAGGGAGACATGCACAGGATCGTTTATTCTTGGAAGGACTAGGAGTTGTCTTGAATGTAAGTGAATGTAATGCATATAAGTAGGTGAAGACATCCATACCTGTTCGGTTATCCTACTGGTGAAAAATCATTGGAAACAGCAACAACTACGAAGCACCTAGGCGTAATTACATACAGTAGAATGACCATCTAAAACAGGGGCGGTCAGCATGCTCAGGCCCGAGTGCTAAAGCGGTCAGCCTCGTTGCACATCTTCACCACTGCCGCGCCCCATTGTCTCAGCAGTTGGAGGGGGAACAGGGGGAAATTTCGAACGCGCCGCACTGAAATAGTAGTGCAGTCGCACTGCACATGAGCTGGTTTTATATTTCACACTTCTCAACAACACAGATCACAAACAAACAAAGACTGAGAGTGTCCTCAAAACCTTAATAAAACTATCGTTGTAATTCTTGCAAGGCTAGAATGAAGTCTTCTAATTCGCACTTTCTTTAATGTCAGTGAGCTTAGGTTCAAATGGCTCTGAGCACTATGGGAGTTAGCTTCTGAGGTCATCAGTCCCCTAGAACTGAGAAGTACTCAAACCTAACTAACCTAAGAACATCACACACATCAATGCCCGAGGCAGGATTCGAACCTGCGACCGTAGCGGTCGCGCGGTTCCAGACTGTAGCGCCTAGAACCGCTCGGCCACCCTGGCCGGCAGTGAGCTTAGGGAACTGGATTGTCTTTGTCAGATTTTATTTTCAAATGCACGTCCATCAGATCAGGAAGATGTTACCTTGCAGTGTCTTACTGTGGGCAGTGTGCAGTCAAGTCCATTTATAACGCGCAATCCGCAATCCATTCCAGATGTTTTAATTTTCGTTCCTGCACTCCTTTTTCCATCATAAATTCAGCAATAGTGACATTTAAATCGAGAAGTCGTTCCAGGAATGCCCCTTGACTTAGCCAATGTACTTTGCAGTAGTAATATATGAAGTCTCTATACTCTTCGTTCATTTCCACTGAAAACTGTTGCAATTGTAAATTGGAATGTTACTATCTGTATCTACAATTTCTTCAAGTGCTCCATGCCACAGATTTAGCACAAAGTGCTTCTTGATGTACAGAACAAAGAATCCCGTCTGTCGAGCATTGTAATTTTTTGCTCTTTTATCGTCATCTAAAAGTTTAATTCTTTCTGCATACTTCTATAAGGTTGATTCGTAGCAAATAAGCGGTACCTGCCCCTAATGCCAATTGAGAATTGTCATCCTTCTCTTCTATCATTTCCATTCATGTTTAAACGATTGTAACGATAGATCGCTGGACTGCCTCTTTTTGCACAAAAAGCTACTGGATCTTGCGGCGGCGCGGTTCCTTCCGTCCCTTTACGACGAACCTGCACATACCTGCGAACATTGTCTCAGCAGATCATCAGTAGGAAAGCCGAGCGAAACCTACTGTACTTCGATGTGAACCGGGCTGCAATTTAAGTCACTAATCTACGTTTCGGGAGAAAGTTTTCACACGAAATGAAAGGTTGGAAATTTTGTCCTCAATTAATATATTCTGAAACTTAGGTGAACAAGTATCACTGCCAGGCCCGTACTAGCCTTAACACAACCACTCACAATCCCTTTCACTCACGTTAGCAAGTTTATGGTGTTGCATTTCCCGAAAACGTAATAGCTACAAAAATACTGATTGTTTTTGATTAAGAATGCTCGCCAAATATTAAGTCTGTCGGTACCAAATGCAGTCACAGTTTTTAGCCACCGACCTGCTCAATACGCCACGCGGAATATATCTCTTTTCTCGGCACAAAATTCACTTAAAAATTCCGAAATTTCTACACGCCCATCGGAATAATTATGCCGTCACTTTACCACACTTTTGATGTACGAAACACTGCTAGATCGTGCAACTTATCGTTTCCATCGGAACTCCTACTACACACCTCCGATCTGTTTCATGGCTAGGCTCCGACTCCTCTCTAGAATACTCCAAGTCTTCTCTACCAGCAGAGAAAGGCGCGCGAAGAATATTGCTTTACGATTGGTCAGTTTACTCAACAGCCAATAGCAAAACAACATTCTCCAGCGTCAGTCCGCGCTTTTCATCAACAACCAATCGCAAAATAGTAAACCTAACGACTGCACTTTTTACCGACGCAATTATCCACTATGCTGAAGTTTTGTTTATGCATAAAGTTATTTACTATTCTTATTTATACCTGAATTAACTTTCCCTTTACCATAAACTTACTTTAGAAATCTATTCTACAAAAATCCCCTTTGTCCACATCCATACTTCTTCGAGATGTTCCCACACTAAATCCCACTACATAACTCGTTAAACAATTATCTTCGTATTAACCTTAAACCACACTCACGCATCATTCATACTGCTAAAACACCTTTATAACAGTTTATGAAAAACATTCTACACTCCTGGAAATTGAAATAAGAACACCGTGAATTCATTGTCCCAGGAAGGGGAAACTTTATTGACACATTCCTGGGGTCAGATACATCACATGATCACACTGACAGAACCACAGGCACATAGACACAGGCAACAGAGCATGCACAATGTCGGCACTAGTACAGTGTATATCCACCTTTCGCAGCAATGCAGGCTGCTATTCTCCCATGGAGACGATCGTAGAGATGCTGGATGTAGTCCTGTGGAACGGCTTGCTATGCCATTTCCACCTGGCGCCTCAGTTGGACCAGGGTTCGTGCTGGACGTGCAGACCGCGTGAGACGACGCTTCATCCAGTCCCAAACATGCTCAATGGGGGACAGATCCGGAGATCTTGCTGGCCAGGATAGTTGACTTACACCTTCTAGAGCACGTTGGGTGGCACGAGATACATGCGGACGTGCATTGTCCTGTTGGAACAACAAGTTCCCTTGCCGGTCTAGGAATGGTAGAACGATGGGTTCGATGACGGTTTGGATGTACCGTGCACTATTCAGTGTCCCCTCGACGATCACCAGTGGTGTACGGCCAGTGTAGGAGATCGCTCCCCACACCATGATGCCGGGTGTTGGCCCTGTGTGCCTCGGTCGTATGCAGTCCTGATTGTGGCGCTCACCTGCACGGCGCCAAACACGCATGCGACCATCATTGGCACCAAGGCAGAAGCGACTCTCATCGCTGAAGACGACACGTCTCCATTCGTCCCTCCATTCACGCCTGTCGCGACACCACTGGAGGCGGGCTGCACGATGTTGGGGCGTGAGCGGAAGACGGCCTAACGGTGTGCGGGACCGTAGCCCAGCTTCATGGAGACGGTTGCGAATGGTCCTCGCCGATACCCCAGGAGCAACAGTGTCCCTAATTTGCTGGGAAGTGGCGGTGCGGTCCCCTACGGCACTGCGTAGGATCCTACGGTCTTGGCGTGCATCCGTGCGTCGCTGCGGTCCGGTCCCACGTCGACGGGCACGTGCACCTTCCGCCGACCACTGGCGACAACATCGATGTACTGTGGAGACCTCACGCCCCACGTGTTGAGCAATTCGGCGGTACGTCCACCCGGCCTCCCGCATGCCCACTGTACGCCGTCGCTCAAAGTCCGTCAACTGCTCATACGGTTCACGTCCACGCTGTCGCTGCATGCTACCAGTGTTAAAGACTGCGATGGAGCTCCGTATGCCACGGCAAACTGGCTGACACTGACGGCGGCGGTGCACAAATGCTGCGCAGCTAGCGCCATTCGACGGCCAACACCGCGGTTCCTGGTGTGTCCGCTGTGCCGTGCGTGTGATCATTGCTTGTACAGCCCTCTCGCAGTGTCCGGAGCAAGTATGGTGGGTCTGACACACCGGTGTCAATGTGTTCTTTTTTCCATTTCCAGGAGTGTTTTACTTTAGTGCACTCTAGTGGGCACAATCGAAACTAAAATCACAGTCCACCTATCCAATATTGTCCTCTATCGGCTAAACTACGTGTACGTCCAGTCTCGTGTCACCATCTGTCACTATCCAGCTCTGAGACACATCTCCCACTTAACCGCCTCCAAAGCAGGATCGTTATACGGCGCTAAGCCTCAATCTGTGAATGTCCTTCATAGAAATTGGAAATTTATGTTAAGTTGCTATGGGACCAAACTACTGAGATCATCGGTCCTTAGGCTTACACACTACATAATCTAACTTAAACTAACTTACGCTAAGGACAACACACACACCCATGCCCAAGGGAGAACTTGATCCTCCGACGGGGGGGAGCCGCTCGAACCGTGGTAAGACGCCCTTAGACCGCACGGCTACCCCGCGCAGCTGTCCCCTTCATACCACGAACAAAAAGCGAAGGGTAAACAGCGCTGACAGAACGATTCTGCCGAACTCAAAGAGAGTTGTGCCGACCGCAAAATGCCGCACCGCAGTGCTAAACGAAGTTTCGCGGTGTTCCGGGTACTTCCGAGAAGGACAGAACAAAGCCGAGTGGCAGGCCGGACTTTGCCCCGCCCGTGGCCCGCACGCATGCCGTGGCTGGCCTTGGTGTAAATGGATCGGTGTGCGCACATTTGCCACGCCGGACATTTGCCACACTCGCCCCTTCGCCAGGTAGCGATCCCTCAGGTAAGGGACGCCCTTCCTCATACTTCTCTGTCCGCTTTCAAACCGTCGTCTCCACATCTTACTCGGTACAACCGGTACGTAAGGGACCTTCTTCTTCGACATCTTGGCGAAATACAGAGCTTCTTTTCCGAAATCGAAAGATTTATAGCTTTTGGGAAACGAAAGCAATTCCGACGATTATGTCGGTATGTAATTAGTTCTGCCAAGTATAAACATAGATCCCTCTGTCTGTACGGTAGCTTCCTTTCACGCTTACTGATTGCGAAAGAAACAGTTCATCGCCATGGGAGCAACAAGAAAGGAACGACGTATAAAGAATGCGAATGTACGCTAATCTTTTCTATTCGATGACTGCATTTGTGCCTGATTTAAGTACTACAGCTGCATGCCCAAAAGACAATAAGGAAAGAAGAAATGTGAATGTGAATGTTTGAAAAGAAGAACGACATACTCCATATTAATTTACTCTCTAAAATCCGATATCCTTTGCGGCGAAACATTAGTTAATAAAGTGTAGCGGGACAATGTTCAAAACATGACTGAAAATACGTTCACTAAATAGAGATAAGAACATCAAATATTGACATGTCATCTAAAATCGACGTACAATTTTAAAATGTTAGAAATAACGAATATTTACAGAGTCACAGAGAAAACATCCTAGGTTTTGGAGGGAAATGCCGTAATTGTAATGATCTGCACTACAACAGAAACAAGAAGCACAACTTAAGAAAAAAAATGTAATGTGTGTTTCAGCTCACAAGCGACTTTGAAGCAGATAGTTCCTGTGAGTTAGTATGGGCAGAGGTTATATTCGACAACCAAAATAAATTAATAACTGGCTCCTTTTACCGACCCTCGGTCTCAGATGAAACAGTTGCTCAACAGTTCAAAGAAAACTTGAGTCTCATCAGAAATAGGTACGCTACTCACACAATTATAGTTGGCAGTGACTTCAATCTACCTTCCGTATGTTGACAAAAATACTTTTTCAGACCCTATTGTAGAAGAAAACAACTTCCGTAATTGTTCTAAATGCTTTTTTAAAAAATAATTTTGAATAATTATTTTATGAGGTCATTCAAATTTTAAATGGTTACGAAAACACACTTGACCTCTTAGCCGCAAATAATCGTGGACATCACGACGGATACAGGGATTAGTGAACACACAGTCGTAGCGAGGCTCAATTCCGTTACAAAGAAATTCAGCAAAACTAAACGCGAAATATATCTGTTTATAAAAGCAGCTAAAAATTCGGTTGACGTCTTTCTAAGAGACAGTGTCCAATCCTTCCAAACTATGTAAGTGAAGACCATATGTGGCTTAAGTTCAAAGAAATAGTATCAACAGTACTCGAGAGATTCATACCAAATAAATTAATAAGAGACGGAATTGGTCCCCCATGGTACACAAAACACGACAGAAAGCTGCTGCAGGAGCACCGAAAAAGGCACTATAATTTAGACGGACTCAAAATCTCCAAGATTGGCGAAGTTTTACTGGCTCGAAATTTGGTGCGGATTTCAATGCGAGATGCATTTAATAGTTCCCACAACGAAAGTATCTCTAGAAATGTGGCAGAAAATCCAAAGAGATTCTGGTCCTATGTTAAGTAAACCAGCGGCAAGGCTCAGTAAGTACCTTTACTGCGAGACAGCGATGAGGAGGAGGGGGAGACAAGGGACCCAACCCCTGGGAGCAGGTAAAATCGTGGCAAATGTCCGGCGTGGCAAATGTCCGGCGTGGCAAGTGTCCAGCATTCAATGGATCTGTCCTTATGGATGACACAGTTAACACTTCGAACAACTGTACACGATACACGTCGACACCGGAAACATAGAAGAGGAGGCGAAGGTACTGTATTTCACATTTTATTTCATTTGACCCCCCCCCCCCCCCCCCCCCTAGATAAAATCCCAAATAGGTATGAGAGACCTTTCTCCAGATTGGAAAGTAACATGACTGGATTGTCACTGAAACCTATAGTGTTAGACTCTGAAGTGGCTACAATGAAAAGGAATGAAAACAGTGCTCCCACAAACATCCTCTTTGCTTACAATTTTCACTTAAACCATGGTCTTTGGAACAAAATACAAAAACTGGGATTTACGGAGGATACAAGAATATACAGAAGTCCTATCGTTTTGGCGCTTATGTGTTGCAGTGTCACGTCTTCCACCAAACAGTGTCGATGAAGTGTGGATGGTAATAATGGAGGAATTTCCCAGTGAGAAAAGGTCGCGATAAAGTACTAACTGACCAATAAGTTGATGGAAAATCCTAGTATACCACCTGAAATATGGAACGATTTTAACCAGCAGCACAGAAGCACATCCAGGTTTGCCATAGGAATTTTAAGCTCCTCGATAAATGAAAAATATCCCAGTGTAAACTTTCTCATAAATAAGTTGAAGGGGGAACTATATTTGAAATAAAAACGGTTCCATTGTACTGACTTGTAACAAAAAAATTGTTGACTAAAAGTTAAAAGTCATTTTAAAAATGTAGCAAGACTCAGAGGATTTAAGAAGATGTTTAAAAAATTTGGCTTTCTTCCGAAAAATTGAGTGAGAAATTATGATTCATAAAACAATACAAAAATCTTAATAATTTTCTGACTAATGTTGTAGAAAGAAAATAGCTAAAAAGAAACAAAGATAATAATTTTTTTCTTTAGAGCTTGCATCATAATATATGTCTGATAACGACATGATTATTACAGTAGATGCACCAAATAGCTGCTTATAATAAGTGATCTTTATTTACGACAAACTGTTTCGGCTTTATCGCCATTTTCAAGTAATTCCAATTACAATTTTCGTGAACATATGTGAATGTGAGTATCATTTATATTAAAGTAGCTGTATTGTACTCACGTCTAGATTGGTGTGACCTCCATATTACGTCGTTAGTGCACTGTCTTATAACTGTCACTTTTTTAATAAGATGGTAAATGATGTAAATATGTTGAAAATAAAGTGTTAATTACGGTGTGGAGGTAGTTTGACAGTTCCACTCTTACGAAGCTATATGTTTGCTAAGATTGTGCAGATGAGCAGCGATATTATTTTACTAATTAAAATTTATTACGATTGTCTTTGGTTGTTGCATGTGTTACTTCCGATTTACCCATTTTCGCGTTCTAAAAGTTCAATAAAGTTTTTGTGGTAGTACTTGTTCTGAATCCTGTATCTTCGTTTAGCATTTCTTGTAGGTATTTTCTCGTGTACATATAGCTTCCTAATTCTTCAAGAATGTTCATTGCAAAACCTTTTGGTATTCTGTGCAGAATCTGGCGTGCATTTTCTATCGTTTCAGCTGTGTGATTTTGATTTTTTTTAAGTGTAGAAAGAAGATCGACTAATTATATTTGTTGTCTCTAACGTGTTCTTTATATCTCACATTAAAATTTCTTCCTGTTTGACCAATGCAAAAGGTATTACAGCTGCCACATCTGATGTTATATATGCCTGGGTTACCATATTTCGATTTCCTAGTGGTGGCGGAAAGCAATTTTATTGAAAGATTGTTATTGGTTCGAAATGCTAGTTGAATATTTGTGGCTTTAAAAAGTACATTAATTCTGTTGGAGAGGCTATCAAAGTAGACTGCTGGAATGTATCTTTCTTTCTGTGTCGGTGATGTTGCTCGAGTTAGGCATATCTGGCTATGTACTGTGTTCTGCCTTGGTGTTTTACATTTCTAGTATAATTTTGTGATTATGTCGGGATCAAGTTCTTCTAGAATTCCTGGTTTTTCTAATGGTCGGTTATTTGATCTATTAGTCAAAGAAACGGAAAAATGCTAGTTTATGAGCCACTGGATGACAGGAATTGGCATTTATAATATTATCAGAATAAGCAGTTATTTGGTGCATCTACTCTAATAATCACGTCGATACGAAAAAATTCAATTACAAAAGCTTTAGAGGATGCCTATCTACTACGTGCATGGCCAGTTCTAAGCCTGGATAAAATGCGAACGGATGCTCTTATCAGCAAAACAGTCAGAAAAACTGCAGCCAAAATATATACGGTCGGAAACACAACGCTGACATCACAGGTGACAAAGTCCACGAAAGTCCGGCCTCAGTGCCTCGTTGGAATGTGCTCTGCCGGCGATGTACACTATGTGATCAAAAGTATCCGAACACCGGGCTGAAAATGACCTACTAGTTCGTGGTGCCCTCCATCGGTAATGCTGGAATTCATTATGGTGTTGTCCCACCCTCAGCCTTGACGACAGCTTCCACTCTCGCAGGCATACGTTCAATTAGGTGTTGGGAAGTTTCTTGGGGAATGGCAGCCAATCTTCACGGAGTGCTGTACTGAGGAGTGGTATCGTTGTCGGTCGGTGAGGCCTGGCACGAGGTCGGCGTTCCAAAACGTCCCAAAGGTGTACTATAGGATTCAGGTGAGGACTCTGTCCAGGCCAGTCCAGTACAGGGATGTTATTGTCGTGTAACCACTCCGCCACAGGCCGTGCATTATGAAAAGGTGCTCGATCGTGATGAAAGATGCAGTCGCCATCCCCGAATTGCTCTTCAAGAATGGGAAGCAAGAAGGTGCTTAAAACATCAATGTAGGCGTGTGCTGTGATAGTGCCATGCAAAACAACAAGGTGTGCAAGCCCCCTCCATGAAAAACACGACCACGCCGTAACACCACCAACTCCAAATTTTACTGTTGGCACTACATACGCTGGCAGATGACGTTCACCGGGCATTCGCCATACCCACACCCCGCCATCGGATCGCGACATTGTATACCGTGATTCGTCACTCCACACAACGTTTTTTGCACTGTTCAATCGTCCAATGTTTACGCTCCTTACTCCAAGCGAGGTGTCGTTTGGCATTTACCGGTGTGACGTTTTTTCTCATCTCCCGCCTAACTGTCACAGTACTCGCAGTGGATCCTAATGCAATTGGGAATTCCTGTGTTATAGCCTGGCTAGATGTCTGCCTATTACACGCTACAACTCTCTTCAACTGTCGGCGGTCTCCGTCAGTCAACAGACGAGGTCGGGCTGTACGCTTTTGTGCTGTATGTGTCCCTTCCAGTTTCCACTTCACTATCACATCGGAAACAGTTGACCTAGGGATATTTAGGAGTGTGGAAATCTCGCGTACAGACGTATGAGACACCCAATCACTTGACCACGTTCGAAGTCCGTGAATTCCACGGAGCGCCCCACTCTGCTCTCTCACGATGTCTAATGACCAATGAGGTCGCTGATATGGAATGCTTGGCAGTAGGTGGCAGCACAATGCACCTAACGTGAAAACCGTATGTTTTGTGGGGGGGACGGTTGCGGATACTTTTGATTACATAGTATAGCTACCAGACCATCGGCGTAGGCAGGCCTTCGCTCAGAAAGTGAAAAATGTCCCCTGCTAAACGTAGGTCGCAATTTCTAGGATTCCTTGCCATTTTCGAGATTCTTAGTCTTCATGATACTTTATTCATCGATATTTGGCTATGAAAGTTGGAAATTGATGCATGTAGAATGTAAACGCTTCTACTCATTTTTATGTTTTCGGCGGGGAACCGCATGATCTCCATCACCCTTCCTCTCCCCTGCTTAGGGGAGTGTAATGGTACTGATTTCGGATTGATATAACTCCACTTTTCAGTCACCTGTATTGATCCATGTGGATGTGTGAAGATGATATACAGTAAAAAGAAAGAATATAGAGAGCTTATTAGAGTTTGAGAAATGTACAGGGTGAAACACCTAAAAATTGCACCGCAAATATTACGGAAATGGAAAGTGCTATTGATGTGCGGTTTCCACAGAATGAATTCGTCGTCAGGAACTCGTATTCTTAGTCATACAAACAGATTGCAAAAATACTTAGAAAGTGTATTTTTTGTGCAGCCATACACTTTTTAAATGGAACTATGCCTATTGACATTAACAAACTAAAAGTAGGGTAAATTAGTCTGTCGCTGGTGTTTGTTACAGGATTCTAGTGCGAATCGTTTACGAGATATCGTATTTTGAAAAGTTTCCACGACGACACTTGTTTGTGCCACTCAACCTGCTTATGTTTGCTTATAATTTGCTTGTGAGTTCTTTGAGTGCCTTGCGGCAGTCCAAGCAGTAGTCGAAGCAGTGGTTCGTGAGAGCGATTGGATTTATCAAGGCAGAAAGAGCCGACATGCTCATGGTGTATGGAGAATGAAGGAAGAATACAATTCGATTTTCTTGAACGGTACAAGCTCTAAGATATCCCAGTAGACATCAACCAGGTCAGTAATTATTTATCAGTCACTTCAATCAGTTACGAGACATTAGTAGTATAAGACCTGGACAACGTAACAGAAGGAAATAAGAGACGACATAAGAGGGAAAAATTAATGTTCTTGCTGCTGTCGCTGCTGTTGATCCACACTCTAACTCCCGCTCAGTCGCACGAGGAAGTGACATGAATCAGGCCAGTGTCCTACGCATTCTCTACCGACATAGGATCAATCCGTATCACGTTTCTCTAGATCAAGAGCGCAATGAAAACGATTATGAGAATCGTGTCAACTTCTGTACATAGGCATTAAGACAGGACACTGCAGGACAGGACACTCTCCGTATTTTGTTTAGTGACGAAGCATTAATGGCCAGCTAAACCACCGAAATTGCACCACTGGTCTGTTGACAACCTCCGTTGGCTTCGACAGGTGGAACTTCAGCGTCCGTGGAGTGTAAACGTGTCGTGTGGGATAGTGAACCACCCGCTCTTATTCCCGTTTCACGTAGACGGATTACTGAACGCACACAAGTATTGCAGCCTCCAATCAGACCATCTTCCACGGATGCTAGGAGACGTTCCTCTGCAGACTAAGAGGAACCTGTGGTACCAACGTGACGGCTGTCTAGCCCATGGTGCACAAAGTACTGCAGCATGCCTCCACGAATTGTTTCCAATTCGTTGGACGCAATGGACCTGTACCTTGGCCGGCCCGGTCCCTAGATTTTACGCGTGTAGACTTTTTCTATGGGAAAAGCTGAAATACGCTGTCTACAAGGACACACCAACTACATTTCATGATATGCTACAGCGTATTGCTGTAGCCTGCTCGGAATCTCCGCTGAAATGCTAGCTCGTGTGCACCAGTCGTTCCATACCGCTGTCAATGGTCGTTTCGAATATAACTTGTGATTGTGAATTGTCTCATTACTGGTCAGAATCCACATAACTGGTGTATGCACTTGTGTTGTTCTTTATTGTGTGCTACCACAGGTATTGCACAATTGTCCGTGAGGGAAATTTCAAAACCATATCTCGTAAATGATTCACACATCAGTCCTGCAACAAACACCACTGACATTCTGCTTCACCTACTTTTGTCAGTGGGCATTGTCCCATTCAAAAAAGTGTATGTTTGCACAAAAATACACTTTCTAAGTCTTATTACAATCTGTTGCTTGGCTAACAATACGAGCCCCTGACTACCAATCCATTCTTTGAAAACAGCACAGCAATAGCATTTTCCATTTCCACAATATTTTCGGTGCATGTTTTGGATGATTATCCCTATATGTTATTAAACAACGTAATCTTTTCTGGATATAATTTACAATATGTGTAAAACTAGCCAAAAAAGCATAAGAATAAAAAGTAGACTCGTAAACAGATGGAAAACTGATTGAAGAATGCTTGTTTCAGCTTTTGCAGATTGGCGGCTACAAACCGATGATTCTCAAGATTATGTTCGTCATAGCGGTCTTTGTTTCCCAGTTGGGTTTTTTCTGTATACTTGGCAACAACGTCATTGAACAGGTCAGTGGTAAAGTGTTTCGACAGATTTACTCCAGAACTTGCACAACACTAACAATATACAGCATGTACAAGTAATCGCTCCAATATTTCCCCTACAATGTCCTTTTCGTACGGTTCATGTGGTCCTTCTTCTGCATATTCCAGTAAGCTGCAATCCGAAGCCGTTCTGTAATATTTCTTACGTAAAAGAGGGACACATTCTAAACAATCAAAAGATCTTGATCAACTATAGATCAGTCAAGCTATACGCATGCCTGGAACGATAACGTTGCTGTTAGTAGTCAGGGACGTAGATAATTTTTTCTTCTGGAGGGAAGTGGTTATCAGTACTGTTGAAGTACGACAGGGGCCGGCAAGAATTCGGCTCGTGTGCTTTAGTGCTCAGCCTGGATTTAGACTCTTCCCCACCACTCTAAGTTGTCTGAGCGGGAGGAGGGGGAAACTGCAAACGAGCCGCCTTTAGATGGCAAAGAAGTCGCAGTAAACCATATTTCCCAGTAACACTCATCAGAATGGAACAAATTTTCAGTATTATTTAATTATTTTTGACTCGCTGAAGACAATTTTTATCTCGTAGAAATTGTCCACATATGGACAGACGCAGACAATTTCACAACTTTTCGCACTCATGTCAACACGTAATCGTGATTTTAGTTTCGTAATGGAAAAAGGAATGTTGATAGAAATACTGCAGTACTTTTGCAACCTCTTTATCTAATCGTGGAACTTAAACCTGTAGCAAATAATGTAGATGTTCTGGATAGTTTTAACACAAAAGAATTTTTCTTTGAAACAGGAATTACACTGCAGAATTATCAGTTGCAATGCACTTGCGCGGGAGCACTTTTAACTGATATGGCGAATAGCCTCGAAACAGATGTAAGACAGACAGTGTCGTCAAGATGTTTAGAAAACTATCGTTGTGATTCTTTCAAGAACACAATGAATTCTTCACACCTCAAGTTTTCTTTGACGTCAGTGAACTTAGAGAACTCAAATGCGAACATGTTTAGGTTAGGCTTTACCGTGACTGTTACTGACATTAAATGAAACAACAAGTTCACTGTTGCCAGTCACCGTTTTATTTATTTCCACGACGCGTTTCGAAGGTTTAAACCTCCATCATCGGGTGGATTTACATTAGTTAGTATTACATTTGTGTGTGTGTTGTATTACGATTTTGGAGGAACTTGTGGCACTGCCTAGTGGAGAAACAAGACACTATTTCAGAATATGGTTTAGGATTACTTTTGACAAAAAAATAAACTGATACCTAATGGTAAACATTAAATCAGTAAACTAGAGTACCTTCAGTGGTCACAGGTTCCTTTTGCTGTCATAATACATCACATGTATACTGCCACATTTGTAAACAAATATGGCGTCTGGAATCAGCTGGATGCAAGGTTCGTATAGCAGAAGAGAAGACATAATCGCAAAGTGCAAAGAATATACATCGTAACAACATTATTGCAGAATAATTGTTTTAAGCATTTAATGGTGTTTGTTTTGAGAAGTCAAATATTGTGTGTGTACTTCAGGTGGTATATAAATCCAATTCTGACAAGTTAAAACAGCTAAACATTCGTACTCGTTTATACAATCAGGTGAAATGCTAAAATGGCTTAAACTTCATACTTGTTGATAACAATTAGGTGAAATGTTACAGACTTTAATTACAATGATCATATTGGCTACAACAGTAAAATCATACATAAATTACACTCTTTGATTGGGATTAATTAACAGATGTGAGGTGAGGGGCTGGAGGCAGAAGGAGAGGTAGAGAGAGAGAAAAAGTGTGTGTGTGGGAGGGGGGAGGTGAGGGGGGAATGGGGGGGGGGTGAGTGAAAGAGAGAGAGAGGAAAGAGTGATTATATGAGAGCAAACATTTACATGGCAAGGAGTCTTAAGATTGTACGTTGCATATATTAGCTACCTAAAGGTTGGGGTAATACATTGGTCAGTGCTATAAAATATGCAGATAGATATAAATTTGTGCCAGTAGCTGATGTACATACAGTTTCAAGCTGACAAGGGGTACAAGCTGTTGGTGTGATGAATTATCTGTGAATGAGGTCAATCTCTTGTACTCTTCGCAGCTGTCAATATTTATGATAAATATTAGGTGTGTGTGTGTGTGTGTGTGTGTGTGTGTGTGTGTGCGCGCGTGCATTTTTAAGAGTGTAGGCAGTTGCTGAAAACGGAGATGATACTATTGTAAATATTGTCATTTTTGTCATTTGAGATGAACTCTGGTTGTTTCATTTGATGTTTTTATACACTCCTGGAAATTGAAATAAGAACACCGTGAATTCATTGTCCCAGGAAGGGGAAACTTTATTGACACATTCCTGGGGTCAGATACATCACATGATCACACTGACAGAACCACAGGCACATAGACACAGGCAACAGAGCATGCACAATGTCGGCACTAGTACAGTGTATATCCACCTTTCGCAGCAATGCAGGCTGCTATTCTCCCATGGAGACGATCGTAGAGATGCTGGATGTAGTCCTGTGGAACGGCTTGCCATGCCATTTCCACCTGGCGCCTCAGTTGGACCAGCGTTCGTGCTGGACGTGCAGACCGCGTGAGACGACGCTTCATCCAGTCCCAAACATGCTCAATGGGGGACAGATCCGGAGATCTTGCTGGCCAGGGTAGTTGACTTACACCTTCTAGAGCACGTTGGGTGGCACGGGATACATGCGGACGTGCATTGTCCTGTTGGAACAGCAAGTTCCCTTGCCGGTCTAGGAATGGTAGAACGATGGGTTCGATGACGGTTTGGATGTACCGTGCACTATTCAGTGTCCCCTCGACGATCACCAGTGGTGTACAGCCAGTGTAGGAGATCGCTCCCCACACCATGATGCCGGGTGTTGGCCCTGTGTGCCTCGGTCGTATGCAGTCCTGATTGTGGCGCTCACCTGCACGGCGCCAAACACGCATACGACCATCATTGGCACCAAGGCAGAAGCGACTCTCATCGCTGAAGACGACACGTCTCCATTCGTCCCTCCATTCACGCCTGTCGCGACACCACTGGAGGCTGGCTGCACGATGTTGGGGCGTGAGCGGAAGACGGCCTAACGGTGTGCGGGACCGTAGCCCAGCTTCATGGAGACGGTTGCGAATGGTCCTCGCCGATACCCCAGGAGCAACAGTGTCCCTAATTTGCTGGGAAGTGGCGGTGCGGTCCCCTACGGCACTGCGTAGGATCCTACGGTCTTGGCGTGCATCTGTGCGTCGCTGCGGTCCGGTCCCAGGTCAACGGGCACGTGCACCTTCCGCCGACCACTGGCGACAACATCGATGTACTGTGGAGACCTCACGCCCCACGTGTTGAGCAATTCGGCGGTACGTCCACCCGGCCTCCAGCATGCCCACTATACGCCCTCGCTCAAAGTCCGTCAACTGCACATACGGTTCACGTCCACGCTGTCGCGGCATGCTACCAGTGTTAAAGACTGCGATGGAGCTCCGTATGCCACGGCAAACTGGCTGACACTGACGGCGGCGGTGCACAAATGCTGCGCAGCTAGCGCCATTCGACGGCCAACACCGCGGTTCCTGGTGTGTCCGCTGTGCCGTGCGTGTGATCATTGCTTGTACAGCCCTCTCGCAGTGTCCGGAGCAAGTATGGTGAATCTGACACACCGGTGTCAATGTGTTCTTTTTTCCATTTCCAGGAGTGTATTTGGAGTGTTTCAAGGATGTCTAGTTTTCTGCCTTTTGGTTGGACGTGTAGGATGCTAATACTTGTGTTGTTAACATGGTGTTTTGTTTCATGCAGGTGGGTAGCTATTGCTGATGTGTGAAATTTTTTGTTTTTTAGTGCTGCCATGTGTTCCTTGAACCTAATCTCAAATGATCTGCCTGTCTGGCCTATGTAGAAGCAGTCACAGTCCAAACATTCAATTTTGTACACACCTGTGTGATGAGGTGGGTTTCATGTGCCAATGTTTGGGGTAATTTCTGTCCAATCTTGTTGTCTGTTGTAAAGGATATGCTTATGCCTTTTCGTTTGAAGACATTGGCAATCTGGTATGAAATGTTACCCAAAAAGGGGATTGTATGGAAGATGTTGTTTTCTTTTTGTTTTTTGTGTTGTGATTCCTTTGCCATTATTGAGTGTTTTATGGTGTCTACTATGGAGCTGTTATAACCATTTTCAATAGCTGTTTGTTTTATTATTTCAATTTCTTGATCACATTTATCTTCTGAGAGTGGTAGTTGGATAGCTCTATTAATCATGTACCGGAATGCTGACATTTTGTGTGCTGCGGGGTGGCAAGAGGAGTTGTGAATTGTGGTATGAAGCCTACCACAACACATACCACAATTCACAACTTTTTACCTCTCTATCTACATTATTCCGTGCTTTATTAAGTTTTCAAATTTATACAGACTTTTGATCACCCGGTATATTTGGCAAGTTGAAGTCAACGTGCATACAACGGCATGATCGGGAAGCATATTCATGAAATTCTGAACTATATGAAGCGCCCTACCACTACAGCTCCTGACGCAGGTGGTCTGTAAAAGAATCCAATCACCATTTTTGGGCCATCTTTAATGCTTATTTTCATCCGTATTAATTCACATTCGGAATCCGTGATAGCCCCGCCAGGTATTATCGAATTCTTTTCTGTAATAATTACGGTGCCCACATAGGTGACTAACGTTTCCTTGCGATATTCGAATTTGTCCGGTTTCGGCCAACTTCCTGTTCCTATTAATATCTAGGCATTACAATCTTCAATTAGCGATACTGATTCTATGACCTTTTCCTGGATGCTCCTTCTGTTTACTAATACACTACTGGCCATTAAAATTGATACACCAAGAAGAAATGCAGATGATAAACGGGTATTCATTGGACAAATATATTATACTAGAACTGACATGTGATTACATTTTCATGCAAATGGTTCAAATGGCTCTGAGCACTATGGGACTTAACAGCTGAGGTCATCAGTCCCCTAGAACTTAGAACTACTTAAACCTAAGGACATCACACACATCCCTGCCTGAGGCAGGATTCGAACCTGCGACCGTAGCGGTCGCGCGGTTCCGGACTAAAGCGCCTAGAACCGCTCGGCCACACTGGCCGGCTATTTTCATGCAATTTGGGTGCATAGATCCTCAGAAAGCAGTACCCAGAACAACCACCTCTGGCCGTAATAACGGTCTTGATACGCCTTGGCATTGACTCAAACAGAGCTTGGATGGCGTGTACAGGTACAGCTGCCCATGCAGCTTCAACACGATACCACAATTCATCAAGAGTAGTGACTGGCGCATTGTGACGAGCCACTTGCTCGGCCACCATTGACCAGACGTTTTCAATTAGTGAGAGATCTGGAGAATGTGCTGGCCAGGGCAGGTCCGTACAGGACCTGCAACATGCGGTCGTGCATTATCCTGCTGAAATGTAGGGTTTCGCAGAGATCGAATGAAGGGTAGAGCCACGGGTCGTAACACATCAGAAATGTAACGTCCACTGTTCAAAGTGCTGTCAATGCGGACAAGAGGTGACCGAGACGTGTAACCAATGGCACCCCATACTATCACGCTGATTGATACGCCAGTATGGCGATGACGAATACACGCTTCCAATGTGCGCTCACCGCGATGTCACCAAACACAGATGCGACCATCATGATGCTGTAAACGGAACCTGGATTCATCCGAAAACATGACGTTTTGCCATTGGTGCACCCAGATTCGCCGTTGAGTACACAATCGCAGGCGCTCCTGTCTGTGATGCAGCGTCAAGGGTAACAGCAGCCATGGTCTCCGAGCCAATAGTCCATGCTGCTGCAAACGTCGTCGAACTATTCATGCAGATGGTTGTTGTCTTGCAAACGTCCTCATCTGTTGACTCAGGGATCGAGACGTGGCTGCACGATCCATTACAACCATGCGGATAAGATGCCTGACATCTCGACTGCTAGTGATACGAAGCCATTGGGATCCAGCACGGCGTTCCGTATTACCCTCATGAGCCCACCGATTCCATGTTCTGCTAACAGTCATTGGATCTCGACCAACGCGAGCAGCAATGTCGCGATACGATAAACCGCAATCGCGATAGGCTACAATCCGACCTTTATCAAAGTCGGAAACGTGATGGTACGCATTTCTCCTCCTTACATGAGGCATCACAATAACGTTTCACCAGGCAAAGCCGGTCAACTGCTGTTTGTGTAAGAGAAATCGGTTGGAAACTTTCCTCATGTCAGCACGTTGTAGGTGTCGCCACCGGGGCCAACCTTGTGTAAATGCTCTGAAAAGCTAGTCATTTACATATCACAGCATCTTCTTCCTGTCGGTTAAATTTCGCGTCTGTAGCACGTCATCTTCGTGGTGTAGCAATTTTAATCGCCAGTAGTGTATAATATTGACCTTCCAGATTTCCTGCTCCGAAAAGATAATGCATCAGAAACTAGTTCAACTCTGCATTCCATATCTTTAATGTAGGATTCAATTAAGGCCTAGAACTCTTCTCATTCTTCACTATTTAATGGTACTTAACTGGTTCAGCTCAAAAAAAGTGAGGAAAATCCAGACAAAACTTTCATATGATCTGTAAAGTTTGTTATAAAGCAATCAAAGAATTATATAAAGACCGCCCCTCTGTTGTACTCTTCGGGATTACGAATCAGGTAGTTTGGTCTGTTCTTTTGGATTTTAATGCCCTGGTAAACTAAGACTGTAGTTTCCAGCTATTGACAAATTTTAGTTGCTCTCCAAAACAGCCCTACAAGTAGCATCAGACCTTACAAGTCTTCTCTAGTACCTTCAGTTAGTACCATAGCTTCTCTCGAAAATACTGTTGCTTTCTGAAGTTGAATTTCCACTCTTAAAGAGCTGTATTCACCCAGGGGTCTTTCTTTTGGAGCATTATCCTTATATTAATACATTTAAAAGGCCACAAGGTATAAACTATTTATGATTTATTTGAATGCTAACCTCCTAATGTTAATATTGAATGGATGATACAAAAGTTACATTTCTTGTCATGTGAGGCTAATATAAAGATTAACGTAACTACTTAATAACAGTCGACGCTTCCAAAATATAAGTAAAAACTTTACCGTGAAATATCACTTCAGGTCAACTGGACAAACAACACAATCTCAGTCACGCTAAGTACAACAAGTTCCTGCTTGCTATCAGCGTCACGAAACGTCTGAAAACTGCCACACGCTCTGTTCGTCGTTTAACAACTGTACTCTCAGTGACTGATCAGTGAACCTAGCACACAGTCATCGGGTGTTATTATGCCATCGAAAATAGGTCCAGTTATATGTTAGGTGTATTATTGTTACATCAGTGCAAATGAAACTTTGAGAGACTCTATAGTGTAAAGCATTAAAAACCTTTAATCTTTTGGTAATCGCAATGTAACATTTCTTTTATTTCAAGATTTAGTGATCTCAGACGTAATTATTCAGCACTACAGCTATCGATAGAAGTTGATAAAGTTGTCGATGCTGGGTTACGATTCGACTGCGGTGGAGTGCGCGGTACGTAGAAAGCAAGAAGGAGGGACATAAGAGGGGGCCTGTTGTGTTTCTGTTATAAAATGATGCAGCTTTAGGAAAGCATGCGCGCAGTAACCACCTGCTATTGTATAAATGACACACGGAAGTAACAAGTTTATGTGAAAGCATAACGTAAAGTATTCATGTTCAAACACACTCGTTAAGCTATTTATTTTTCAGTTGACACACAACACGGGTTCGTCGCGCTACTATACTACTACACCTGGTAAGATCATTGAAGTTGGCAGCAGTCGGGAAAATAAGACAGTCGACGCGAAGTGTATCGACACGTGCCGATAACAGGTTGGGAGCCGAAGCCAAGCTTTAGAGTCGTCAACTTACAGAAATCGTTCCACTTTTCGCTGCTGCCAAATTCTGCATTGTAACAGTGACTGTAAGTGTTCAAACGTGACCGACTTTAAACACGCTTTTAAAAAAGGAAAATCATGGCCGGGAGAGGGACTGAGTGGATCCCCCTCCTCCTCTCCCCCCGTTTCTACTCCCCTGGACGTGGCTCTCGGATTATTTCACCTTTGTTCCCTGTTTGCTTCTATTATCGAGGTTGATACTATGAAGTGTTAAAAATTATAGCTAGAGCCGTCATCTGTGATTGATCTAAAAGCTAGCGTTATTTTCTGATTGCGTGCTTGGTGGTAAACATTTTGAGCCTTTCACATGCATCAAATATTAAGAGATAACTAGAGCACAAATTTTTATTTATTGTCAACAAGTAAAATACATACAATTTATATAATGAAAATGGATAAAATATGCAATGTCATCAAAATATTTTTAGTGCTTAACATAAAAGAATAATTTCAACTCGTGAGGTATTGGTGTTCCTCAAGTGATCCAGTTTTGTGTCAATCAATGATGAACCTGTGTGTGTGCGTGTATGTGTGTGTGTGTGGGGGGGGGGGGGAGGCGGGTTTTCGATCAGTTTTCCGAATTAGATACTTTTGTGCGAATGTGGGAATGACTTGAACTTTGTTTCTGGTTCAACAGTGTGTCTGTTCTGGCACGCGCCAGCATGCGCAAGTGTTGTGATTTACGCGCGCGATGGTGAGTCTTTGTGCGAACTCACCTGTAGCAGCTCCAACTGGTCTGAAGCGTTTACTGTGTGGCGTTAAGGGCTGTACGTGAAATAGTAGCATATACTCATTAAAGAGGTTGGTAAAGAGGTTAGTAACTGTCTTGATGAAGTTTTTGTCGAAACTAAAAAAATAAACGTGGTTTTTGTTACGTATTTGGTGACTTAAGTATTAATCTGCGACCATCACGGACTTTTCTGAACCTGCCAGCACAGTATCTTAGCAACAAAGTTAGTGAGCTCGCACCCTGTCCAGTCTGCATGTCAGGACGAGGAGCAAAATACGTTCGAAGAAGAAAAAAAGAATCGTACCATGAAAGAATTATTCGAATGGGACGTAAATCGTAGATGTGATGTACCATCTACACAGAAACAAATGATTAAAATTTCAGAAAAATAGGATTATTTATTAAAGAGAAAGAGCTTCACAAACTGAGGAAGTCAATAACGCGTTGGTCCAAATGGTTCAAATGGCTCTGAGTACCATGGGACTTAACACCTGAGGTCATCAGTCCCCTAGAACTTAGAACTACTTAAACCTAACTAACCTAAGGACATCATACACATCCATGCCCGAGGTAGGATTCGAACCTGCGACCATAGCGGTCGAGCGGTTCCAGACTGAAGCGCCTAGAACCGCTCGGCCGCACCGGCCGGCATCGTTGGTCCACTTCTGGCCTTTATCCAAGCTGTTCTTCGCCTTGGCCTTGACTGACAGAGTTGTCGGAAGTTTTCTTGCAGGACACCGCGCTAAATTCTGTTTAACTGTGACGTTAGATCGTTAAAATCCCGAGATGGTGAGATGGTTTGAGGGTTGTGCTCACAATGCTCCAAACGTCCTCAACGGGGGGGAGATCCGGCGACCTTGCTAAGGTAGAGTTTGGCAAACACGAAAACAACCAGTAGAAACTGTCACCTTTGTGCGAGTGAGTGTTATCGTTCTGAAATGTAAGCCCAGGATGGTTGGCCATGAAGGGCAACAAAACGGGGTGTAGAATATCGTCGGCTTAATGATGTACTGCAAGCGTGCCGCGGATCACAACGGAGGGGGTCCAGCTATGAAAAGAAAAGGAGCATTATGGGCAGAGCCCTCCAACCACCTCGCCATCTGGGGATTTTAACGATCTAGAGCGTCATTTGGACAGAATTTGACACGATATCGTCATTCAATACCAAGCCGAATAACTGCTTACATGAGGGCCAGAAGTGGACTAACGCGTTATTGAATTTCTTAGTTTGTGACAGTCTTGCTCTTTAATAAATCGTCTAGTTTGTCTGAAACTGTAACCATTTGGTTATCTGCAGACGTACATCACATCTACTGATTTCCGTCCCATTCGGATAATTGCTTCGTCATGCGATTTTTTTTTGTCTTGGACTGTAGTATAGAGCGAGAGGATATTAGGGAAGGCATGCACCAACCAGGTCCATTGTTGAGACCAGAAACAAAGAGTAATTCACGATCGTATCCACACAACAGTACGCAAATAATTTGAAAAACTGGTCGAAAACCCACACAGACAGATACATCATTGAACAAATTGCCACAGAATTGGAACACCTGAGGAACACGTAACTATATCCTACACACTGATATGAGTTTCTAAATTGATCTACCTTCACATGCATTTAAAGGTACACGCAGAGT
Source organism: Schistocerca piceifrons (assembly GCF_021461385.2). NCBI lineage: Eukaryota > Metazoa > Arthropoda > Insecta > Orthoptera > Acrididae > Schistocerca > Schistocerca piceifrons. The sequence continues at coordinate 101,233,575 of NC_060138.1, read as the reverse complement.
ACTTTAGAAAGGTACATTTTACTTTACTTAATTTTCATTTTGAAAGTGCCTGCAGGCTTACATAAAAAACAAAGAGTTCGCCTGTATTTCTGTCTATGAACAACCAGGCTTACAACAAACTAAAGACAATTATAGCCAAAGAAATGTTAAAGAAAACCTTAAAAGAAAATTTATTTCGAACTTGATTTGGGAGTTGAAGCTAATGTGGAATCACAACGAATTTATCTGCCAAGACTACAGCGAAGTTGATGATTTTTCAATTTTTGCCAAAAACAGGTTGTAATTTGAATGTCTTATGTCACTGTCCTGAAACAGACAATTTCAGGATGTGTACCACACAGATATCCTCTTTGAAGATGTAGAACGTATTTTTTTCTTTAGTATGTCACAGTGGCAAATATTCGAAAGTGAAATAAACTTCATCACGAGATGATTGAAAAACGAATTGTTACGAAATATAATTTAAAAGCAACAAAATGTACATTTATTTAATAAATGACAGGGGACTGCAGCAACGAATGTTATTGGATTTCAAATTTATCTATTATTCTTGACGTTTTTCATTCACAGATGACGAATAAATATTTCTATTCTTGTAAACGAATAATATTTCGAGTAAATAGTTTTATTTGGTATTCACGAATAATGAATAACAATTTTTATCTGTATTCCTGTTCGTCATTGAAATAAATTTTGCCTAACTCTGGTTTTTGTTTAACTGGTAAAGGAAGCATGTATACACTGGCTTCTACAATGCTGCAATTATATTGTCTTGCATTTGCTTTCCTTTTCAGAACAGAAATTTCGAATCTTAGAAAATTAAGCAGAATCATTCTTTCATAATCCAGTTCAAAGTGCAATTAAATTCATTTTGTTGCACTAGAATATTATTTTTAGTGAGAATGTACTTCCCGTCCTTAACTTTTCTGATAGGTAGATAGGGAGCGGCCTACTGATGGTGAAAAGAGAAGCAATATTATGCAGTTTTATGTAGCATCAAGTTAACATGCGCAATAATAGTGAAATATGAAACGGTAAAATGAAATTAATCAACACTGGCAATACAGTGCGTTGGAAAGAAGGAAAAGGATATGTAACTGCATAAAAATCCGAATTCTTGTAAGAAGAGATAATATATGGGACGAACAGGGGAAAATCATCGCGGGGGAAGGCGAACTAAACATTTCGATTCCTTATCAACATTTTAGGAAGTTTCTGTACTCTGTAAATGAATCATATAACGCACCAGGCAAACCAGTTTTAGTGTTCCAGTGTTTGGGGCCATTATCAAGAAGACAGGACAGCAGATGCTGAACGAATTCGAAGACGCACTACTAGGACCGGATCACATCACCATAGTCCATAAAAAAGTGTATCAGAGATTCACGAGGAACTTGAATAGGAGTTTTTGGCCGAAACATAACCTTGTTCTCAAGAAATCTTTTTGAGTAACGATATTAAAGGAAAACTGAAAAAATTCTGTTGTCTCCAGTGTGTAAATAGATTTCGCAGGTAACATTGGAATAAGAGTGCGTAGAGCACGTATTGTGACAAACAGTCAGCCATTTTTCACCTCGATCGATACACGAAGAGAATGGGATAGTAAGTTGTTAATATTTTTCTACCCTCCACCATACACTGTACAGTCGCTTCCTGAGTTTGTAAGTAAATCGAAAAGCACAGCTCTTCTTCATTATTCCTTCATAAGGGTAATGATGTGTGATAGTAGCTAGCTCAAAATAAACTTTTCATTCATCCACACTAGTCTGCCAGTCTGGTTGTCGACCTGTGAGAGTCTGGAATTTCTTCCACGCAGTCTCATTACAACTGAGAATGCTTTCCAGCTGATTCACGCGGTAGGTGATGCCCTTATTCCTTGGAGATGTTGACTGGATACTTACTGTAGCAGTCGATCGTTAATGTCACGATTGTAGAAGCAAAAAGAAAACACCGTGGCATCATACGATTTGGCAGAAATCATATTTACGTCGGTCAGCTGCTGACGCTGCACGCACCTCACTGTTGCAGAGCGAGCAGTTGATGATGTCCGCGTACAGCAGCTACTGGCCGGACGCTAATCCTCGCTTCAAGAAGACGCTGCTCATCTTCATGACGCGGGCACTGCAACCCCTCCAGTTAAGGGTCGCAAAACTGTACCCGCTCTCAAAGGAAACATACCTTCAGGTGAGGTCTATTACGTTATTACGATACATTCATTTCTGAGCATCTCATCGATATTAATATTCATACTTCTTAAGTTCCTGTACAGGATGTGCCCCTACGTATCGAACCTCCAGTTTCTTCCATCCACATGCACGAGTTCTCTAATGATCTGCTCAGTCCATTCTGCTTTGTCTCTCCTGCAGAGCCAACGACGCTGGATTCCCCATGCCCTTCAACCCCGAACGTTCCCCAATGGTTCCTACAGAACTTTATCAGTAACTTCACATCCTAGTTAACATGTAGTACCTGAAAATCTATCCTGATGAAACCCAGGTAATAAGAATAGGACGCAAGGCCCGTTCTTTACGTCTTCATAATTTCCATCTCACCATCCATTACCATCCATTCCGTCTTACTAATACACAAAAATATTTTGGAATAACTCCTTGATCCCAAACTAACTTGGCCCTCCTTTCAACTAACCACCCAACAAGAAGCTCATAATAGACTGACAACTGCCCATAGATGAGGCTCAAGTCCTTCTGCCATCCTCTACGACTGCAAATCTTTATTCGAACCATCTTTACTTTCACCAACATAATTTGGGTCTCTGTCCAACCGATATGTTACTAGCCATTACAAGTCCGATAAAGTGTTGCAATCACATGCCCTCCCGTATACATCTTCTTTCTCCCACGTGCATCTTCTACCAGCTGATTAAATTTGTTCCTCTCTAAAATATAAATACAGGAAACTGCAACTGAAAGCAGTACCTTTTCTGAAATGCTTATTTATTCCATAAACCGGTTTTCGACCCTTTACAGGCTCATCTTCAGATGGTGTACACGAGATTACATGAATATTTCATAGCACAATGCTGGGTGTTGGCTGTGTGACAAGAAGATGGAACATGCTTCATTGAGTATTGTTTATACGGCATTTTGGATCCAAAATGATATCGGTACTTACTGCGACAGTATAGCACTCCGTCTACAGGCCACGAGTGGCCTACCGATACCATCCGACCGCCGTGTCATCCTCATGGAGGATGCGGATAGGAGGGGCGTGGGGTCAGCACACTGCTCTCCCGGTCGTTATAATGGTATTCTTGACCGAAGACACTACTATTCGGTCGAGTAGCTCCTCAATTGGCATCACGAGGCTGAGTGCAACCCGAAAAATGGCAACAGCACATGGCGGACTGGATGGTCACCCATCCAAGTGCCGACCACGCCCGACTGCGCTTAACTTCGGCGATCTCACGGGAACTTTTTTTTGTACCATATATATTTATTTAAATATATTAACAATGATACATTTAAAAAGACATTTTATTCTATTAACCTATTATATTTCTACTGTTGATTAATATTACTGTCATTTTATAGGTCTTCGTTTTTATATTTTTTCCTTTTTCGTTTTTTGATATTGTTGTTCCTTGAACCCTGTTACATGGCCACTTGTCATCTTTTTTTGGGTAGACATTGCAGGACAGGCATAATAATTTATATGTAGCATCGACACGTTAATTTTGAGTTCATGTTTCTGTATGTCATGCACTTGTGATGCTACAGGCATATTGTGCATTCTGGTTTGATCTCTTCCTCTAGTTTGCACTGTTAGGCGGGACAGTATGAGGGAAACATCACCATATTAGATGGAGCAGAAGCGGAAGAAACTATTTTACATATGCTGCAGATTATATATAAATTGTAGAAGAGAGAAAATTTTGTCATATTATATACGAGAAGCAGAAAGGAGAGTGTGAGTAAACAATATAATTTTATAGGGCACATAGTAAAGGAAATCATTTAAAAAATTATGAGTAGTTGGCACTTTCCACTAAGTAATGCTTGTATTCTAGACAATATAGTACAAATAATGAAATAAAAATAAAAAAACTGGTAGTACTACTGGGCATACTTTTGACACTGTTTTGGCTGCGCGCATGACAGATGTTCCTGGTGTATCCACTGCGACAAGGCCGTTGCCTACTGCGACAGTATAGGCGAGATTGTTATTAGTGCTTATCTATCATCTTCCATTGTGATTGTGTTGGCAACGCATCACCCAATTTCCCCGAAACTTTGCCATCATCCAGTATGTGCTGTCGAACGGGTGTATGTTACAAATATCTTCACTTGAAGACGTAACATACTTTGATCAGAGACCCTCTTTTTGCGTGTAGCACCGTCGATGTACGGGCAAATGCCTTAATCAAAACAGACGCTAACATAAATTCCCAAAAATAAAGTAAAATTTCACTGGAATTTTTTTCTTGTTTTTTTTTTTAATGCAAAGTCCCCGTGCATATACATTAGGGTGTAATTCACTGCAATTATTATAAATGTGCAGTCCTAAAGCATCGACGGCACACCGACCTGCACAGCGCCGCGGAACGGCATCAAGCAGGCGCTCGCCCGCACGCCAGTGGAAAGAGCGGGCAACGTCACACATCCAGAAGACAGAGTTCTGGGCCCCCTATCAACGCTGATTTGATCAGCCGTCCATGGCTGGTTGGCCCCAGTTCGGTCGCCGACTTCGAGAGCATCAATACTGTGTAATAGGAAGACGATGCTTAGCCTGCATTCTGCGAGTACTAATAGGTTGTCAGTGTACTTACACGAAGGAGGCACAACAAGTTAATCAATGGTTCTCTTCTTTGTAGAATCTTAAAGTTTAATATACATATCATTTTGGATTCCTGCTACCAGCCATCGCCGCTTTTCTGCTTCATTGTTTGCGTCAGTGCTGTCTCCCACAGTAACTGAAACAACAGTAGCTTTATTTTATTTTTGGGGAATCATGTTAGCGCCGGTTTGATTAAAGTATTTGCTCATACATCTACTGCATTATATGCAAACCAAAACAGGTAATGTCTCTGGTCAAAGTATGTTACATTTTCGTGTGAAGGCGTTTGCAACACGCACCAAATGGACAGCACATGCTGGATGCTGGCAAAGTTTCGTGACTATATATATATATATATATTTTCCCTAATCCGATGAGACCGATGACCTCGCTGTCTGGTCTCCTCCATATATATATATATATATACTGTGAAAAGTGAGTGATATGTGCCACCCGTCAGTCACAGTTAAAGTTAACAGATGAATACCAATAACAAAGCCACCCATACTGTCGCAGTAAGTACAGAATTCATTTTTGTACTCAATTCACAATATAAATAATATTAATGGTGAGGCCTAAAGCATGTACCATTTTCTTGTCATGAAGTCAGCACGCGGTATTACGCTATGAAATAGTTATGTAACTTCCTGTGCACCACCTGACGATGAGAGTGAAAAGGGTCGAAAACCGGTTTATGGGATAAACAAGCATCAGAAAAGTTACTGCTTGGTTTTCTGTATTTGTACTGAATAAACACTAGTTCTTAAGCATTCGTAACACATATGTTCAATCTCAAATTCCAGAATATTTTTTGAGATCTTACATTTCCTGTAAATCTGAATATCAAAACCCTATTTTCTCCTCTGTCTCCTACACCATGAGGCTGTTAGTGTCCCTATACAACGGATCCTTGTGTCCTTCCGTCTCCACACCCTATGTGTCACAACCTAAGGAAACAGGCTCTCTCTTCCTAAACCTGAGCTCCAAGGTAACGTTTATTAACCCTATCAGCTATAGGCCTATAGTCCGCACTGGAAAGAGAAGCCCTGAGAGTTGAGGTGAGCTTGGCGTGGTTGCTCTACCACAATGAACCGTGTAACGTGATTTCCTTTACCTCTCTATACCAACGCCTTGTCGTTGCCGAGGCTCTATAGACGACTATTGTTCCCAGTTACGTACCATCGATACGTAGTGCTGGGTGGCACGAATTTGACCTTGAGATACAGACAATTATCCTAATGGAATACCGAGCGAGGTGGCGCAGTGACTAGCACACCGGACTCGCATTCGAGAGGACGACGGTTCAATCCCTTCCGCCATCCTGATTTAGGTTTTACATGATTTCCCTAAATCGCTCCAGGCAACTACTGGGATGGTTTCTTCGAAAGGGCACGGTCGACTTCCTTCCCCGTCCTTCCCTAATCCGATGAGATCAATGACCTCGCTGTCTGTTATCCTCCCCCAAAACAAGCCCAACCCCTGCTGGAACATCACACCATCATCGGGTTAAACATGAACAGTGAAGGAATGCAGATGGTATGAAATAACGTTCACTTAATCGACAGCTGTCATGTTGACTTCAGTTGCTAACAGGTCACACGAAAGTTCACGTGAATGTCTGCCTGCACTGGCCAACGTCCATGGCGCGGTATATATTTCGAGCAGTTTGTCTCATGGATGACAGGGTATCTGCACACAACTATCGACCTGGTCTAACAACAAATGGGGTTCATTCGACCTGGTGACGCATTTCAATTAATCCACGGTCTAATCTCGACAAACCTGTGCTCATTGTAGTGGTAACTGATGATTTCATTGCATCAAAACTGGAAAACGTAGGGGTCGTATGTTCTGGAGCCCCGTGTTCCAAAGTGTGCTGGGCGGTGTGCCGCGAAACACTTGTGCCTGCTGCAGTACTGCAGTCTGTTGTCAGCGTGTCAGAATTCGGTCAGGTAAAAGAGTAACAAAGAAACCTAAAATCATTAGGCATACAGTTCTTTCTGTATGTATGTTTTTCAAGATTCAGAATTATCATTGCTTCGATGAATTCCCTTGTTCTGCCGAACTGTGCGTTATCTGATTCACCGTTTACACAGGACAGGAAAACACTTACCAGTTTGAAACTTGCTGGCAGATTAAAACTGTGTGCCGGACCGAGACTCGAACTCGGGACCTTTGCCTTTAGCGGGCAAGTGCTCGCGAAAGGCAAAGGTCCCGAGTTCGAGTCTCGGTCCGCCACACAGTTTTAATCTGCCAGGAAGTTTCATATCAGCGCACACTCCGCTGAAGAGTGAAAATCTCATTCTGGAAAGTTACCAGTTTGATTAAAAAAAAGGAAGACACTTTGTTTTCAGACGATTTCTCAGAAACACATGTCAGCTATTTATGCCATTAGGAATGTCACCCACATTCATCCATCAGGTTCGCTTCTTCCAAAAAGTTACACTTTACGACTCCTACTAAATCAAGTACAGATACTAAAACAATATTTCAGCTAGAAGTAGAAAGTAAAGGAAAGCGTTGGTATTGAAAACTGTTATAGCGGATCAAATAATATAACATTATTTTGTCTCATTCGACTAGTTTTAAATCTGAGGACCAAAATAAATCGCTGATTTTTGCACTGATCAATACACTTTACCATTATTTTGCTACTAACATCTACAGTTACGTACATCACTCTTTGCTATTGAATTAAAACTCTACAGCTAACACACTCATAGCAGCAACCCCTATTCAATGAGACCATCATGGTGTTTCTTAAAGACTTTCATGTAAACTTCATGTAAATGTACTTTCATTTGGAATCAAACCACAAGTTTAAGCATTTTAACTTCTGCCTTAAAATTTTGTATACAGTCATATCACAAAAATACGGGTAAAATGCGTCTTAAATTTCACTATTGATGCCCATGACACTTCTCGCGGTTTCTTTTCTCTAATTTGTGAATTTCTCTTTTTTCCCTTAGATACAAAAAAGATAAAAATTGGAGCAAAATCCTCTGAATTTAGTTTTTATCCGAGACCAGAGGCTTCACGAACTAAATATTCGAGTGGAAATTGTTTTTCTACGTAGCCTTTTAGTGTTGTTACTTTTCTTTTCAAGACAAGGGCCGAAACACTACTTCTTACCGTGTTTTATTAGTGGAGAAAGCTGTCACCCGCATTGTAAATTATGCAAGAAAAGTTACAGACTTCATATAGTGGACTGAAAAACGAAAGACAATGTAATTAACGTTTGATAAATTTCCACACACTTAAGAAACTGTCATACAGGGTGAGTCACTAACTATTGTCACCAACAATAACTCCGAAAGTCCGATAGGACCTGAAAAGTTTCTGGGACAAATGTTGCATGGGAAAACGGGGGCCATAATATGACGTTGGTGTTTTGTTGTTAGGTGGGATCGCGTCAAAGATATGAAGATCAACGTAGGTTTTTTTCCCATGGGATGCTACAGTTAGGAATTAGGTACTTATTTTCTAATAGCGGCTATCGAGACCAATCCAATGATGTGTAACAGTAATGTGTTTGAAGGTCAAGGTGACATGAACGTCCTTTTACAGAAGGTGTTCGAAGTGATGACCATTGGTATCACTGAAGAGCTGCAATCTTCTTATGATAGATAAAGTGGTATTCCTTATCACTTCGTCACTTATCGAAGCACCTGCTCTGACAATTCTCTCTCGTGTATCGTGCAAATAGTAAATATTCACCGAAGACGGTGTATTCATCTAACGTGTCATTGACATGTAAACACCATCCGACTGTTTCGCAATACGACAGTAATAGCAACGGTAAGACATGTATCGTCGAATCAAGCGAATGTGAATGATGTATTCCTTCGAACAACAAGTCGATATGGTTCTCATTTACGGAGAATGCTAACGAAATTCAGTGAGAGCTAGAGACTTATACGCTTAAAGATATGCTCAGCGTACTCACCCTGCACGTCGTACATTTAAATATGTGTATGATAAATTGAGAACAACTGGATCTTTAACGCATCGGAAACATATCCGGCGAAGGAAAGTTACCAACGAGAAAGTGGAAATTGGTACTCTTGCCACTGTGGTTCGAGTTCCTTGTGTTAGCTCTCGTCAAATCGCAAGGGAATCTGGCATGAAACAGAGTAGTGTTGTTCGTGTTCTGCATCGCCATAAATATCATCCTTACGTATCAGTCTCCACCAAGAATTAACTGGTACGGATTGTTTGCGTCGCACTGAATTCTGCCGATGGGCTCAACTTCAAATTCAGATTTTATTTACTGACGAGGCTACATTCACGAACCATTCTGTTCCTTGTTCCTAAAGTTGTTTCTTCCAATAACAGACCTAATGTTTTTTGCAGGAATGTGGTGTACTTCCCACCATTAAGATTTCCTTCAATGAAATAGGGGCCTATAATTCTATCCTCCAGAATCCCACACCACACATTCACCGACCACAATTTTTGGTGTGGAACTTGCCGCAGCCAACATGGATTTTCAGTTGCCCAATAATTCATGTTATGCAAATTAACATTTTATGGTTCGTGAATGCAGCCTCGTCAGTAAATAAAATTGTATTAATAAATGTGTCATACCTCTGAATCTGAAGTTTAGCCCATCGGCAGAATTCAATGAGACGCAAACAATCCGTACCAGTTAATTCTTGGTGGAGACTGATATGTAAGGTTGATATTTATGGCTATGCAGAACACGAACAACACTACCCTGTTTCATGCCAGATTCCCTTGCGATTTGACGCGACTAACATAAGGATCTCGAACCACAGTGGCAAGAGTACCAATTTCCGTTTCCTCGTTAGTAACTTTCCTTTGCCGTATATGTTTCCGATGCGTTAAATAGCCAGTTGTTCTCAATTTAACATACACATATTTAAATGTACGACGTGTAGGGTGATTACACTGAAGATATCTCTCAGCGTATAAATCTCTAGCTCTCTCTGAATTTCGTTGGCATTCTCCGTAAATAAGCAGCATATCGACTTGTTCTTCGAAGGAATACATCATTCACATCCGCTTGTTTCGACGACACTAATCTTACCGTTCCTATTAATGCTGTATTGCGAAACCGTCGAATGGTGTTTACATGTCAATGGCACGATAGATGTATATACTGTATTCGGCGAATATTTACTATTTGCACGATATACGAGAGAGAACTGTCAGGGCACGTACTTCGATAAGTGCCGAAGTGATAAGAAATACCATTCAGTCCATGAGAAGAAGATTGCAGCACTGCACTGATAATGGTCATCACTTCGAACACCTTCTGTAAATGGACGTTCATGCCACCTTTTTGACCTTCGTTGACCTTCAAAGACCTTACTGTTACATATTGTTGGATTCATCTATAGCCGCTATCAGAAAATAAGTACCAAACTGTGGTGTGCGTACTGTAAGACCTTCGGTACACACACCATCAGATTATTTGACTTGTCGATCTAACGAAGTAAGCGAGTCTCAGCAATATGTCTCGTGGTCTTATCATGGTGTGTTTATCTTCTGCCGCTGGGTCAGACGATAGAAATGCCACTTGCACGCTTAGAGTAGCAGATTGACGGTGACCAACTTTAAACTGAACTTGATTAATTTTCACACACATTTATTAAAATAATAAAAAGCATAGATATTACGTAACTTGATTCTGGATGCTGTTTACAATTGACAATCTGAAGTTCCTTTGGTCTTGGTATGTTAATCTTCTTCTCACATATCTCTGATACTTGACAAAGTGTCTATTCATTTATCTTCATGGCTATGTACAGGAATATGATAATCTTATCAGGCGCAGACTGAAACTTGACTATAGACTGGTACACACAAACGCGTTATAATACCTCGCGCGTTCAGGTATCACTACGCAAGTGTGATCCGCGAGCAGAAAAGGTTCTACGTAGCAACAATCTCATTGGCTGCGTTACATATTAATACGCGGATCGGGGGAAGCAGAATTTGGTCCGTCTCTAAGGCAGCGCCATCTCATAGTGCGGAGACGGACGAGCGCTGCGCCTGCGCTGTTGTGCTTAGTGGGGCGCGCTCTAGTGGAAAGTTGTGTACGCGCTGACTACGCGGAACTATGTACACAAGACAAGCTATAGAATCCCATTAAAAAACAAAAAACAAATTGACCTTCATATATCTGACATGACCCCACATAGCAACAAACAACCAACGTCATATTATGGGCCCCGTTGTCCCATGCAACACTTGTCTCACAAACTTTTCAGCTATTATCATACTTTCGGAGTTATTGATGGTGGCAATAGTTAGTGACTTACCCTGTGTACAAAGATATAACCAAAATTTTGTTACTTTAAAATAACTTAACACGTGGAACGTATTATCACTTCCCCTCAAATACTTTTGAGTGAAATCATTCACTGAAGAGACTTTATTACTGGAATTTAAAAAATCATGGCATAAAATACTACAAGAAAGAAAAGTTAAGATTTACTCCGTAGGTCGTCTGCAACCAGTGTCCACGAATCAGGTGATGAAAATGTGGTTTTAAATATAACGAAATCACGTTCTATCGATCTTATCTGTCACCTATGGCCAAATATAAGGATCGCTGACTGGCATGTGCGATCTCCTGTTTTGTCACAACTGTTAACACTTGGCTGGCTTCTAGCACCAATGGTAGACATCATCGCCTGGAGATGTGGAGCAGGTGATCTATTGAAATATCGCAAAGTCTTAGTCACACCATTCCACAAAATGGCCAAGAGTTTCAGCAAAAAATCTTTCACTTCTTCTATGGTAGCCTGTCTAGTATATATCTGCCCTTGTCTCTTTGTTTTCTTCCAACTAGCAGCTAAACCAGTTAAAAACAGAACGGTGCTCACCTTCTGTAAGGTAGAGGATTCGAAAAAGTCCAAAAATTATGTGACTGCATCGAGGAACGAAGCCTGCTGCTTCCGGTGCCCTTGTCTCTTTGTTTTCTTCCAACTAGCAGCTAAACCAGTTAAAAACAGAACGGTGCTCACCTTCTGTAAGGTAGAGGATTCGAAAAAGTCCAAAAATTATGTGACTGCATCGAGGAACGAAGCCTGCTGCTTCCGGTGCGACTAGCGTTTTAGTCCTTCACTTCTCATGTGGTACTAGTAGAGGCAGTAGCAGCAGCAGAATCATAACCCTTATTTTTTACCACATCACAACTCTTATTGTTTAAATCTAGTTTGCAACTTTAAGACGTTAGGTAAAATCAGCACTTTGTGATGCGAAAGTAACTGGTCGTCTCGTATGCTATATCACACTGTTTTTCCATTCCTTGCAAAATACAGTCATTGAGATAACTGCAAAAGGGCGAATTAATAATGCCATATAAGATTTGGAGACCAGTTGAAAAATAGGAATACAATTCAATCAAAATCTTTCAACGCCACCCCTAAGTACGTGAAACATTTCGTTTGTAACCTCATAGTCAAAAACAATATATTCTCTTAATAAACAATCTTCTCGAAGCTTTCTTGAGTCTTTTTCATTGCGAGGACAATAAATTGTATAACTGGATCTCTGAATGCAATATCTGATATTCAGTACCTTTTTAACTGTGCCACTAGTTCTGTGACATTTATATTGTAACCTCTGCGTAAGCTATTCAGTTTCGACAATGTTAAGAAAAAGCAGAATCTAATACGGGTAAGTATGTGGAACACTTTGAATGACCACTAATGTCTACTTCATTTTTACAGATACTGAATGCGTCCTACTCTCTTTTCAACTTGGTGTTCCAAACGAACGGAAGAAATTAATAAGATGACTCATCGACGTAATTTACCAGCATACATTTTCAGATATTTGAAGGTTGAGATTTAATGCCATAAGGATATAAGAGAAAACCATTATCAGCAAAACAGTTACTTAGAGCTTTTATATTTCCACAAAAAATATTTCAATGCCATTACTTTAGTTTTACAATGAAGTGTCTTTGTTTAAAGAGAATTTTGTAACCAATTCATTCGCTTATGGACTTTGTCACAGCAGTTCTACAATTGTAGTTTAGACTTCTCATCGACGTGAAAACAGTGATACTATAAATACTTTCGTTATAAACATAAAGTCCAATTTTAAACTTTATGCAACATAATCAATCGAAACTTTATTTTGGGAAAATGTTTCTAAAGTGAAGTGAACTTTATTTTTCTTATTAATGACAAAAAAGAACAAAAGTAGCCATACATTAGTGAACACGAAAAGATAAATAGCAAATGATCTCTCTCTTATTTTGACTTTAATTCTATTACTACATTGCTCATAATCCTAGAATGAATCCACTGGAGAATATGTTGGTTTATTGCACCACCATATTTGTGAATCTAGAGTCACATCTGTCATTGAAAATTCTCCAAGCCACTTTTAGCCAGTGTTAGAAACTCAAAACACCAAATTGATTTTCGTCCAGCTATTAGATCTGCTTCTACCTGACCCATACTGCCACCGAATTGTAACACAAAAATTAAAATTTTGTGACTGATATGACATTCAACTCCCAGTTTGTTGAATTTATTCACCAGTTTGTTGAATTTATTCATATGTACGCCATTTTTAACGATTTCTGTGTAAACAGCAAGGAGAATCACCACATATATGAAAATGCTTTACACACCATAATGGCTGTAAGATGGCACTGACTTTAGCTTTACTATGAATATCATGTGCTGTAACTTTTCTGTATTTATCGTAGCAGGAAATGAATCACATTATCTCTGAATATTTGGGTCTACTTATTTCTACTTCGATGTTTGAACGTGAAGTTATTTTACCCTCTCCCAAAGCTGAACATTTTATTCTGAATATATCTGATCCATTTTAGCATTATCTTTCAAACTGAATTTTACACTGGTTTCAGTTTTATTGACTATCTATATCATATGCACACTTTCTGGGTGCTTCATTAATCTCTGTCAAATACTTGAATTATTGAGTAGTTGTAATACACATTCCACACAGTTCACACACTCCCTCACTTTCCTCTCTCTCTCTCGCTCTCTTTCTTTCTCTTTCTCTCGCTGAAACACACACACACACACACACACACACACACACACACACACAAATATGCCTATTCTGTATCTGTCGTAGTACATAACAGTGCAGCACCTTAAATACTGGAACCTTTTTTAAAAATACTTCTGTAATTTTTTTAGTAAAAATAAAAGGAAAGTATAATTCAAACTTTGAGAGTTTAATTAGTTTAGATTCAATGACACTTTAAGGTAGAATTTTACGTCATTAATTTTATAGGACTAAGCAAGTAGTACTATTTGTAACTCCTTCATATACAGGTGTAACTCTACCAAACATTTCGGTTCCATAACATTAGTCAGTACTTTTACATATACACACCAACATTAACAAGGGTACTCTATAAATCGTACTTAAGTGCCTGGATGGTATATCCAACCACTTTTGCACTAATTCTCTGTTATTCCACTGTTAAACAACGTGCAGGAAAAAAGAAAATCAATATCTTTCCGCGCGAGTTCTGATTTTTTTTTTTTTGTCATGATGATCGTCCTCCCTATGTAGGTGAGCGTCAACAGAAGATTTTCGCATTCGGAGGAGAAAGATGGCGAATGGAATTTCGCGACAAGATCCGACCGAGACCAAAAACGCCTTTGTCTTACTGATTTCCATCCCAAATCCTGCATCATGTCCGTGACACCTTCTCCCCTGTTTCTCGATAATACAAAACGTGGTGCCATTCTTTGAACTTTGTCAATGTACTCCGTTAATCCAATCTGGTAAGGATCCAATATCGCGCAGAAGTACTCCAAAAGAAGTCGGAAAAGCGCAGTGTAAGGCAGTCTCTTTCGTAGATCTGGTAGATCTCCTAAATGTTCTGTCAGTAAAACTCAGTCTTTGCTTCTCCTTCCGCAAAACGTTTTCTATGTGTTCTTTCCAATTTATGTTGTTTGTAACTGTAATTCCTAGCAATTTAGTTGAATTTAAGGCCTGCATCCCAAGTTTAAGAGATTCACTCATGGGGATGACCTCACACGTTGCACTAATGAGGGTCAACTGCCAATTTTCGTGCCATACAGATATCCTTTCTAAACCGTTCTGCAATTTGTTTTGATCTTCTGTTGACTTTACTAGGCGGTAAATGACAGTGTCATGTCGAAACAACCCTAGACAGCTGGTCAGATTGCCTCCTAAATCATTTATATAGATAAGGAACAGTAGAGGGGCTATAACACTACCCTTGGGAACGCCAGAGGTCACTTCTGTTTTACTCGATGACTTTCCGTTAATATCTATGGAGTGTGACTACTCTGACAGGAAATCGCGAATCCAGCTGCATAACTGAGACGATATTTCACAAGCTCGAAACTTGATGATAAGCGACTTGTGAGAAACACTGTCAAAAGCCTTCTCGAAATCTAGAAATGCGCAACCAACTTGAAAATCCTTTGTCTATATCACTCAAACATTCGTGTGATTAAAGAGCTAGTTGTGTTCCACAAGAACGATGTTTTCTAAATCCGTGTTGACTATGTGTCAATAGACTGTTCTCTTCGAGGTAATTCATAATGTTCGAACACAATAGATGTTAGAAAATCCTTCTATATGTCGACATTAATAATACGGGCCTGTAATTCAGTGAATTACTCCTACTACCTTTCTTGTCTTTCCAGTCTTTGGGTACGGATCTTTCATCGAGCGAGCGGTTGTACATGAGTTTTAAGTATGGAGCTAATCCATCAGCATACTGTGAAAGGAATGTAACTGGTATGCAGTCTTAACCGGAAGACTTGCTTCTGTTGTTGTGTGATTTAAGTTGCTTCACTATTCCGAGGATATCTACTTCTTACTCATGTTGGCAACTGTTTTTGAATCGAATTCTGGAAGACTTGCTTTGATTGTGTGTTGTAAATTGCTTCACTACGACGAAGATATCTACTTCTAAGTTATTCATGTAGGCAGCTGTTCTCGAATCGAATTCTGTAATATTTGCTTTGTATTCTTTGATGAGGGAATGTCGGAAGGCTATGTTTAGTAACTATGCTTTGGCAGCACTGTCATCGGTATTATTTGCATTGCCCTCAGGAACGCTTCAAGCAATTTTTTATCTGCTTCTTTGAATAGACATATTTTTCTTTTATTTTTGGTGGATTTGGGAGTTACGGTACTCAGTCTCACTACAATGATTCCGTATTCACTAATCGCTGCATCCGTTTTCATGCTCGTTATTTGCTCAGTATTATTTATTGCTAAGAGATCAAGTGTGTTTTCATAACTGTTTACTATTCGAGTGGGCTCATGGACTAACTGCTCGGAAAAAAAATACTACCTCTAACTGGAGTTTCGTATCTCACGATCCCACGCCTCCACCCCTCTCTCCAGTCGGATCTAACGCTCCTTATTTCGGTAGTCGCACCCCACCCCATTCCCTTCACCCACAATTCTACGCAGCTT
The DNA here is from genome assembly GCF_021461385.2 of Schistocerca piceifrons. Taxonomy (NCBI): domain Eukaryota; kingdom Metazoa; phylum Arthropoda; class Insecta; order Orthoptera; family Acrididae; genus Schistocerca; species Schistocerca piceifrons. The sequence goes on along the minus strand of NC_060138.1, from coordinate 101,217,351 downwards.
CCTCTGAGCACTTATTAAGTCTGCATGTTTCATTCCTGCAATCGTAGACTGAGATTTAGAGAACACTATATGATACAGCCTAATTAATTGCAAGTATCTTCGACGTTCACTAAACATAGTGTGTCCTTCTCTGGAACGTATTTATTATCTCTGTTTTCGTGATTTGGTGACGACTATAGCAACAACTTGGGCATTTTGTATTCATTTAAATTTGCTATGTTTTTAAAATGTTTCTACAACAGTGTTCTAACCTGTTTTGCGTACTACGTGAGATCACCTCCGTGATTAGTTCATCTCTCTGATATATATCTCTCAATTGCTGTCGATACTATTTCTTTGAGTTACAGCCACATATATTCTACACTTACATTGTTAATCTGGAAGAAGAGGAGATTGTCTCTCAGGATGAGGACAAGCGAATGTTTATCTGTTTTTTGAAAAGATGTGTTTTGCGTTTATCTTTGGTGGATTTGGGAGTTACGGTATTCAGTCTCGCTACGATAACCCTGTGTTCACTAATTCCTGCATAAGTTTTTATGCTCGTTATTAGCTCAGTATTATTTGTTGCTAAGTAGTGAAGTGCGTTTTCACAACCGTTTACTATTCGAGTGGCCTCACGAACTAACTGCCCGAAATAGTTTTCAGGGACTCCGTTTAGCACAATTTGGGATGATGTTTTATGTGTACCTCCAGATTTTAACATGTATTTTCGCCAACATATCGACGGTAAATTGAATTCACCACCAATTATAATTGTATGGATCAGCTACTTTTTTAAAATTAGGCTCAAGTTTTCTTTGAACCTTTGAGCAATTGTATGATCTGAGTTGTAAGGACGGCAAAAGGATCCAATTATTATTTTTTTCCAGTTGCCAAGAATGACCTCTACCCATACTAACTCACAGGAACTATGTTCTTCAATTTCGCTTCAAGTTAAACTACTTATAACAGCAACTAACACGCCACTGCCAACTGTATTCATAGCCAGCGTCCAGTACCTATAACGATTTGAGCATCAGTGGTTTGTATTGGCGCTTCGAGTTCTGATACTTTCTCAACACAGCTACTGTAATGTACACCTGTTATACTGATGGTTCCTAGATCTATGTTCTTCCTGCGTTCGACCGCACCTTTTGAGACTGACGCCCCGCAATATAGCACCTAAGGAGAAGCTGTTATTTTCATTTTCCAGTTGGCTAATTCCTTGAGGCTTTCGTTCCACGTGCATAGTAGGTGCCAACGAGATGCAGCTGCAACAATCGCTCCCTGGTCTGATGGGTGACTGGAGACACTCGCTAGCAGCTAGCAGGTTGGTAGTATGCAGCCTTGCTCAGTCTTCTGCTTTTGGAAACAGGGCTAGTGGTACATCTATAGTGAGTCAGGTGCATAGTTCAAGTTTCCACCATTAATCGGTGCTTTTGTTTGCGGCATCGTGGTCGGTGACGAGAAATTAAAATATCCAAGATGGTGGCAGCCTCGCATCCCCGTATCTATAATGTTACAAGATGCGCTCTCCCCCTTTACTGTCATGTAATGAGCCATATCCTCCTATTGAACGAGGTGGCGCAGTGGTTAGCACACTGGACTCGCATTCGGGAGGACGACGGTTCAAATCCGCGTCCGGCCATCCTCATTTAGGTTTTCCGTGATTTCCCTAAATCGGTTCAGGCAAATGCCTGGATGGTTCCTTTAAAAGGGCACAGTCGGCTTCATCCCTAGTCCGATGACCTCGCTGTTTGGTCTCTTCCACCACATCAACTATATACTCCTTATCTATCATGTGACAAGCCATGCCCTCGCTTTCCCTTCTCCCAGTCGATCTCGGCACAGTATTCATATGAAAGAGTTAGTTACTTGAATTGCTTAAAAATGACGCCAACTTCGAAATACGTTATAGAAGCTTCCCTTGAATTGGCCTCATGTTCAAGGACACCTGCATAAAATGGCATCATTTTTGAAGATCAGACACACACACAGACACACACACACACACACACACACACACACACACACACACACACACACGCACATACACCTCTGTATTTCATACATCAAATTTTGTACTCCTCACATATTTTTTAAAAATTGCGAACCCTATTTTTATTCTTCACTTCAAAACATTGTTTATGTTATATTCTGTACCGTCTTATCAGTAAATTTGATCTCTCAACTGTACATTTTATTAGAAACTGTGCAATATATGAACAAGTATGAAACATACTCTCCACAAACAGAGAAAAACCAAAATTCCCTTACGCAATGTTATTAAGAAATATGTAGCTGCAAAACTTCAAAATAAGAAGATACAACCAACAATGTTCTTTCCAAATCTAAAACACGTGCAAAAATAGGCCAGAAATACAAAACCACTTAATTGTTATGTCTCTCTCTCTCTCTCTCTCTCTCTCTCTCTCTCTCTCACACACACACACACACACACACACACACATGCATCTACACATAATGTTGCACTAGTGAAATCCCCGTCCAAACAGGCCATGAAAGCCCAACGGCACTGACCGGTTGCCGTGTCATCCTCAGCCCACAGGCGTCACTGGATGCGGATGTGGAGGAGCATGTGATCAACACACCGCTCTCCCGACCGTATGTCAGTTTACGAGACCGGAGCAGCTGCTTGTCAATCAAGTAGCTCCTCAGGTTGCTTCACAAGGGCTGAGAATGTTGAACTAGTGAATGTTCAAAGTTCTACCAGTAAATCATAGATGGCGCAAGGCATAACATCCACATCTATGTTGCTCTGTGATGCTTGCAAAAGTGTCACAACATTAATTCAGTGTTTAAAAGTCAACAAAAATACATTAGCAGCTAAAAAATGCAATGTTAACATCAAGTGTCACAATACTATTTTCAACACACACACACACACACACACACACACACACACACACACACACACACACACACACACATTTCTCTCAAAGTGATGTTTAAAACATGATTATTAACTCTTGCACAAATGCCTCATTGCTATTTCTATATTTCTATGCATAAATAGTTACAAATAACAAGTAAAACACCAAGTTCACATTTAAAGTTCGGCCTAAATCATGCAAAACTAACCTGACCGAGCTTAGAACTGCAGTAAATACATGTTGACTAAAATCCTGCACCAAGCCAAGAAGCATACAGACATGTAGGTAGTCTGAATTTACTGCTACCTAGTGGAAGAATGTAGTTAATTCCATTATTTAGGCCTTCTCTTGGTGTAAGACACAACACACCCTAAAATTAAATATGTCCACGCCTCAATCGTCCTATGATGCTTGTAAAGTGTTTCAGTGATATCTCCACGCTCAAAACATGTGAAGAGTGTTGACATATCAAATTGACCCTGTGAAATTGGTGGTTCACAGAATATGCGGACACGCCTATCACTTTTTAAGACTTCTGTTCTAAGGTTTCACCTTAGCAAGCCCAATTTTCAGGTAGAACAAGATGTAGTTCGTCATACACTACAAAAATATAATTGATGACACTGATTTGCGTTTATTTCATTTTATTACAAATGATTGGACTTGGTCAGTGTTAAGAGCAATAACAACTTTTGATTAATGCTGTGTATTTACCAACTTGAGCTATAGTACCTACTCTCTAAAACCGTAGCGCCCATAAAAAACTACTATATAACATCAACTACTAAAAAAATACGCAATATAAAAAAACTACAGTCAGACACAAGATATGCAAACGACAAACAAGCTGGTGCAGCACGATTTTAAGAAGGAAAGAAAAAAAAAATGTTTTGGTGGGATTTTAGCACTTAAACTGTATATTTACATAATACACAACAATAATTTCAGCCGTGTTTACACATAACATGATAAAGTGCTGGGACAAGAGGAAAATGAAACAAACGATGATGCAACAATACAAGAATGAATAGTTAGTAATTCGAAAATATAAGAGGCATTCAAAGTGTACAGTAGCGGTAACGATTTTATTAACTCAAAAATGGAGTTATACGTAGTATACATACACAAAAATAGTCGCCAAAACAGTTGGCACATTTATCCCATTGCGAAACCAGCCGGTCGATTCCATCCTTGAAGAATTCTATCCTTGAAGAAGCCTTGAAGAGGCTGCTGTCGGATACAGGCCTGGACCCAGTCACACACTTCGTCGTTGCTGCGAATCGATATCCGCGAATAGCTTGTTTTAGATGTCCTGACACCGATGGATCTCGTCCACGGTGATTCTGCGGTTGTCCAAGACTAAAGCATTTCTCTTCCGCAACCACTTCCTGTGTGAAGACACGATGAGCCTGCCCAGGACGAGCATCGTCTTCCAGTGACTCGCGCCCCTCGAGGAATCGTTTGCGCCATTCCACAACACTTGAACGACTCCGACTGTACTCACCGTACACAGCCGTCGTCTGTCGATACATTTCACGGCCTCCAACTCCCTCCACCGCAAAAAATCGAATCACTCCTCGTTGTTTTTGCTTACTCATCTGCATGTCCGGTAGTGGACGGTAACTTATATGACCACCTTCTCTTCGGCGTGAAATTACTCTGGCGCTATACAACATCAAACAGCGCGCACGCGTCTGTCTCTCTGCCAATAGAAGACGCCACCATACCCGCAGTTAACATGGTGCCAACTTACGTGTAAGGCAAAGGTAGACGCGCTGTCTAGGTTTCTTTTGAATGAACCTCATAAAATATTTGCCACTGTAATAAAATTATTTATCATTTATCAAGTACAAAACATAATATGCAAGTATTTTTATAGATCTCTGATTGCAAAAGAGAATTCGAACTTTGAAGGAAAATACTTAAGATCCCAAGCACAAAACATATGTAACACCACTGTCGTAAGACGGCCGCTGTGACCGAGCGGTTCTGGGCGCTTCAGTCTGGAACCGCGCGACCGCTACTGTCGTAGGTTCGAATCCTGCCTCGGGCATGGATGTGTATGATGTCCTTAGGTTAGTTAGGTTTAAGTAATTCTCAGTTCTAGGGGACTGATGACCTCAGATGTTAAGTCCCATAGTGCTCTGAGCCTTTTGTACCATTTTGAACCACTGTCGTACATTAATTGTTCCATAATATTTTCAAAAAAATACACCTTCAATACATCCACAAATTAAATATATCCACACCTGAATTATCTATTTAACTTATTCAAATACGTGCAATTCATTTACTGTGATTAAAAACATTCAGCGACCATCATTCGATCTTAGAACCAAGCATTCAGTTCACATAAAATACATAAAACTGTATATATGCAGACCGAAACAGTGAATGAAAATTTATACCAAGGCTGGGATCCGAACCTGGGTCTGCTGTTCACTAGACAGAAACATTGACCATTTGATTAAAAACATCTACGCCAGCATTTCAGGCAGGATTCCCCATTTCGTTCGATGGATGCTGAGGTACTATTCCAATATAGTTTGAGAGTTTCCGCAATGCTCTTCGAGTTTATGGGGAATACCTAGTGGGCTGAGTGAAAGGGAATTTGGAGTGAGCAAGGATGCATGCTAGGATAGTCCATACAGTCTTCCAAAGTCACTGTGCTGGAGTGGCGTCATAGTTAAAGCATCTACCTAGTGAGCAGGCGACCCGGGTTTGAATCCCGATCTGATGTTTGAAACGTGAAAAGGCCTCGGTAATCATATAGTTTCTCACATAATATTACAAAATATTACAAAATATACATGAGCTCTACTGCTGATGTAGCTTACAACCTAAAGCACACTTGTCAATGAGAATTAGCAAAACAAACAGCCTTATTCTAACCCCAAATCCGTTAAAAATCGTCTCATATCAATGTCATGCTAGGGTATTAGCTCCATTTTGCAGTTCAAAACGTTATCATCTTCTGTTGCTACACAGTGGAAACTTGAGGGAGGGAAGGAAAACTTCATTTCTTTCATTCCTTCTGTGACATACTATAATATTGCTGTCTGGAAATTTAGTGTGGTATATAATTCTATTTCTTTCATTGCCTGTGTAATACTTTATAATGTTGTTGCTTGCAAATTTGCAGATGATTATAAATCAGACAGATGATGTCAGGTACGTGGGGGAAAAATTGATCCTTTCAATCTCTCTGTAACTTATTATAATGTTGTTGCCTCTATAAAGTCAGCATTACAGATAGAGAGGTCATTTACTGATTCTGATGATGATGAGGCAGAAATACTGTTGTAATTTTTGGATGTAGTGTGCACACATGCGAGATGAAATTTTATGTTGAAACAGTATAACAGATAGAGCAGATACTATTTGCTAGAATAATGATGATCAATTTTCAGGGTGTGGAATGATCGTCAGTTTGCAGAGTTTAAAATGACATTCAGTTTACAGGGTGGAGCATAATAGTGAGTCGACAGGGTGGATGTTGGAAGTTTACAGGGTGGGAAATGATGGGCATTTTATAGGATGGGGAATGATGGTCCATACACAGCTTGCGGAATGATGGTCAGTTTACAGTGTGGAGAATGACAGTCAGTTTATAGGTTGGAGAATCATGGAGTCAAAAATTTATGAATTATAGTTCTGCCTCTGCTTCATTACCACCATCATCATCATCATCATCATAATCACTAAATTTAGTCTGTCTGATTTATACACCACAGTAAATTTCCTCTCTCTCTACAGCGCAGTGCTTAATTTAATGAAGTAACAACAGTATAAAATGTTACAGAGGGAATGAAAGTATATGGGTCACCGTAATGATTGATTTTGATATTTGTTGAGTTTTTGACAAATTTAAATTTGGGATAACATTGTTTAATTTGCTAATTATCGTCGACATGTGCAGATTATGCTGTAAGGATAGTAAGATCAGCAGTAGTGCCCGTATGTGTCTTGTGATGTTCTATGAATTTTGATAAATTTAGTGAGTGGTACTAAGGTCCAACTACACACATCGACTAACCTATATTTTATTTTAGTGGTGCTAATAAAGGAGCTGCGTGAATTTTAATAAGGCATACAGATAGTTGAGATGTGGAAATCTTTAATCTGATGGTTCATTATGATTCCAAAATGTGGTATAGCAATCGAACTTCGGTCTTTAAGAAATACTGCTCAACCTAAAAGTTTTATCAGTAATGCCAATATGCAAGCTGTGTGGAATTATTTTGTGTCTTATAGAACTATCAAGTTACGACAGTAGTGCCACATGTGTATAATGCTCGATATCTTACATAGTTTAAGAAATAATACTATTTAATTTAGTTTCGATGTTCGAATTCTCGTCAGTGATCAGAGATCTGCAATTAAACGTGCATATTATTATAAGTACCTGCTTTTGCTTTGTATTTGATAAATTGTAAATAATTTTATTTTGGCGATAAATATCTTATTTTCGTGATGTCAGCAACCATCTCTGACTTGAACCACATTGTCTTTGATCAGAGAGCTGTAATTAAACTTGCATATTATTATAAGTACCTGCTTTTGCTTTGTATTTGATAAATTGTAAATAATTTTATTTTGGCGATAAATATCTTATTTTCGCGATGTCAGCAACCATCTCTGACTTGAACCACATTGTCTTTAACAATGTTTAATCTCTGTCTCCTTCAGCACCGTCTTTGGTCGTGTTTTGGTGTATGTAAAAATAAAAACGTTCTCCTTGTGTATTGCCAACGCATGCAGTAACATAAAATCACGTCAAGTCATCTGCTTCGTTCCTCCCTAAAATCGTGTGTGGCAGTTGGTTTATTTTTTAGCCATGTTTTGTATGACTGTCGCAGTATCACAGTGTGCTGCCTGAAGAAAAATCCCAAACATTTTCTGGTGATTTATTCTGCAGGACACACCTATCTTCAATCTATGAATAGTTATTCGACCATTTCTTCAATTTCCAGATCTGGCTAAGTACGAAATGAGAGAAAGTATTAAAATGAAAACTCTGGTATATCGTCAATTTTAATAATAAATTTTCTCTGACGCGTCCACGCTAAGTACAGTTTGAAATGTGTCTTTCACACATACAGCGCAGTCACCCTTTGTGCCAATTTAAGGCATCCACTCGACCTGTTACCGAAAGGACACTCGAAGTGTCTGTTTATTGAATGCTCGCTCAGTACCTTACGAATGTTCACTTTCAACTGTCAGTCCTTGGTTACGACTGTGCAGGACGCCATGCGGAATTTTAGGTTACTGGAAATAAAGACACAGGACACACAAAAAACAGGAATTTCCACTACTGTAAGACGTCGTGGTCTCCTGACCTTCATTGCTTACATATTCCATCCTCAATCATATTCCGCACATCAAGACACTTCATTCGAACTCGATAAGATAAAGTCAATGTTGTATGAATTCATGTAAACGATATGCAAATAACAAGTAAATTGTAAGTGAGCACCGAGGTTGAGATACTCGAGGATGCTTACACATACACGTTCAACACACGACGGTCACAAAAGCTTTTAGTTCAGCAAACCGCACGCCAGGAGGCCGGTCCCTTCAGAGGACGAGTCAACCTATCTACGTCGGCCGGCGACCGCCCGTAGAGCAGACAGCATTTGCCCGAGTGAAAGGGAGAAGGACCCCATGTTCAACTTAAAAGCAAATTCCGCTACATTGTGTGGGAGCGCCCAGCCTACGCATTCTTTACAAACATAGCACGCAGTTTCAGAGATTTTCACAGGGAGACAGCAAACGCCAAACGCCGATGCTACAGATTTCCGGATTCGTTGCCTTAAACGAAACACCATTCTCCCGTTTTAGAAGAGCAATGCTGATTGGCAGACGATATTCCTGACGCCTTGAGCTGAAGGAGTAATGGAAGAGACCGAAAGATATACCCCTTCACGTCTGGTGTGGAGAGGGGCCGTTCCGCTGTCGCTCTTGGAGCGAGAACAAGTAGTAACGAGAGCGTGTGCGCTCGTACGTGTACTCAAAGAGCGAGGAACAAGTCTCTCGTCAGTACTTCACTGCGAGAGTACCTCTGTCGAGAGCGAATCTGAGTGGGACTCTATATTGAGTCCTTGCGATTAAGCGTTATTCACTGTGGTGGCCGTCACACTTATTGTGCAGTGTGAACGGACAGAGTTATAGTTAGACGCCTGCGAGCGAATTTTTGAGTGGCAACGCGGTGGACTGGTTATCTGACCGGTATACCACGCCAATAATTAGACTAGGGGCAAATAGGAGTCCTTGACTTCATCAAGGCGTAGGGAGAGTTTGATTGGCGAAGGTCAATTCAGATAGAACGAGAGTTATCTTATTTGTCAGCAGTGAGCGGCGCAGACAGCAGTCATCGCAGCTTACATTATTGTGCGCTACAGCTCTTGGGACCCTCAAATTTCCTCCACAACAGTACACTTCACTGCATTTCACATGCGACAGCCTCGACCATACCTAGCAACATTCTAATGGATAATTATTCTAATTGAGTAGGCGCGGCTCTCAGCCATTCTGCCAAGTCAATAACAATCTTAAACTTTGTATAGAAGTTTCATTAACGAATCCTATCCTTAAGAGGTAACTTCACATTCCGAAAAGAACCTGGAAATAACTTGTTCAGTTCATAACTAAAAGTGCCATTGTGATTTCTCAGAATTTTTGCAAAATAAATAATAATTTTCGTTAGTTTCATGTTTTTCTTACACTAACTAGCACTACTCCAGTACCCAAGTATCCCACTAGTTACGTAAGAAATTTTGTGAATTTTTGTGTCATTTCCTTACAGCGAACGACTCCAGAAGATATTTACTGCTGAAAGTTTTTCAGGCAATTCTCTTTAGAACGTTAGGAGCGTCTGTCTGACTTCTGCAGTAGTGTGGGGTGTGGGGTGGAAATTGCATCTTGCAGGAGCCACAGGGTAAAGCGTACATCTCAGATTAATCCGTTGCGCAGAATGACAGAATAGCACCCACACATTCACCACAGACTACGTTCTTTATGTAACACCTTCAGAAAATCTGCAATCTTTAACTCTCACGGTTGCTCAAATGCAAAGCATTTATACAGTGCTCGGTACAAATGTGACTGCTCGTCACGGTATTTGAGCACAAAGTCCTCTCGACTGCCAGTCGCATTCGCGCTAGCCGTACAAAAGCGCGCGAAATGGCTATCTTCTGATATGGTGTATCCGAATGCAGCCAGTCATCTTTCGACTTCGATATATAACATCCTGCGTTTTCCGTTGTGAACCAGTCACTTTATCAAAGCAGAGTAGACCAATTCCATTAAATAATGTGTTTTGGAAAACGAAATAAACTCAAGTTAATCCCCTCTTTAAATGATTAAATTATTGAAATACGTTTCTACTTTTCCAAATACCGTAAACTGGCGTCTTACAAATCATAAATTTCCCCGATGTAGGTAATGCATTCACACGATTCGGATGTATATTCCCACGCTTTCATACTTTCAGTTACTTCCAATTGCAAATATATAGAAGTCACATAAATACTACACTTATTCCTTCTTTCACTCTAGTAAGAAAACAAATAGAATTGACATTATGTTACGTAGAACGCAACGTCAGCAAAAATGAAAATTTTCTGAAAAGCTAGCTAGCTATTTCATTAAACTCCCTCAGTGATTTTTAGCTATTACTTAAGAACTTACCAGGACGTTACTGATTTATGGACGTTCTCAACTCAGTGATTTGTTTGATTTTGTAGATCTCTAAAAGTACACAGACACAATACCATTTTTGGTTACTGACTTAATAAGCTGTTGTACATAGTTCTGCCCTCTCTGGTGCAAGGCAAAGGTCAAATGTAAATAATTATAATTTACATAACATTTCGTGGCTTGTAAGACGACTGCCGGTTGACTGATGCAGATAACATATGTCACAGTAAAGCTATGAGCCGATGCACATATGCAGCTATCTTCTGGCTGTTTCTAGATTCCTGTGTGCATGAATACACCACAGTGCGGTGGTTTTGCATCGTGTATTTTTATTCGACGTTGGTGGTAGTTAGTTGTTGATTATGGAAAACACAGTTTTTGAGAGACTTGGCGCCATTGTTTCGATTGATAAATGTTGCAGCCTTCATCGAAATTATTGTACATAACCCTGCGTAGGCCCAATATTTTGTAATAAAAAGCAATAATTTCAAAACAGCACCTCAGATTATATTTTTAGTGAAGCAAATGATACATTATCTTCTTACCCCACAAAGTGTTGCTTGCTGAGATGAAACGTTACTAAAAAACTTATAAAACGTCAGATGATGATACTGGTTCTATGAACCATCAGTAACACAGCATCAGATTGAAATGTTAATATCTGTTGCGTGTTTTAGATGTGGAGGTACCACTGTAGCACTTGACAAGCATCATGAGCAGTCTTGATGTGGAAATAATGTAATATTTTGAAGGTTCATTGTGTCTGACACCAAATGCAGGCCTGAAATATGGTATTACTTACGTTGTTCCATTAGCTGGCTGTAACGCAGACTGCATATTTCTTTGTGTGCTTGCCTGTTTAGCATAGTTTTTCATCCAACATGTAGTTTCTGCAGTTACTGGCTCGATGACGTTAGTTGTTCTACACCTGATTTAGCGAAACTTGAGCAGCCAACTGTACAAACATCCCTAACATGTGTTTCATTACTATTTAGGCATGAAAAGAGCATTGCGGCACTTTCTTTAGAGTTCGAAGTCATGTTTTAGGATCTAATTTGATGGATATGTGTGTGTGTGTGTGTGTGTGTGTGTGTGTGTGTGTGTGTGTGTCTGTGTGTGTGTGTGTGTGTGTGTGTGTGTGTGTCTGAACACATGTTAGATGTGGAAATAGGGCAAGTTACATCCATTAAGTATGTTTTGGTTAAATACGTTTGGGCATACTGCAAAAAAATTCAGATAATTTAGATATTTTTGTGCATAGCCAGGATGGTTGTTCTGGGGCTGCATTGTGACTGCCTGTTCCACTTTAATCGATTGTAAAATATTGAGATGTGACTCGAGCATAGGGCTGAGGAGTGGTTAGGGAGTCAGGGGAAGGAGGGTTACAAACCATAACTTGTCGAGTTCCGCTGTATTGGATTTTTTGAAATTTTTTTGTTTTTGAACTGATCTTCGGGCTACCTCGTATTTGTGAATTTCCCACCAGTGTCATCCACCATTTTTAAATTTTCCCCCGTCCGCTATCTTGGATTCCGAATTTCCTGTCATCTGCCAACCTGCATGTTAGAATTTCCCGCGACAGATGTGCTGATTAGTGACAGGTACTTTATTTACGCACCAAAGTTGTTACAGATATACTACTAGAGCTACTAAAATTGCGAACGCACCTCATCTCGTTTTCTGTTTGCGTCTGTGCGTTGGTGTAGACATATCCTCCTTTATGGGTTGTTAGAAGAATAGCCGCTAGTCTAGGATGTTCAACTTAGTCTGTTGTCTGATACCGAGAGATGCGCATATTTAGCAAGTGTCGACTAGCAGAGGAATTCAGGCAACCCTCTGCACAGTATACCATAATTTTCGGTCTATTAATTTTAACGTCCACTTCTCCATAATATTAGTGATTCACCGTTTATATCTGTGATTTTGTTAGTGTTTATTAGTGACATTATTACTGATTAGTGGTTGCTGCCACAACGTGAGATGCTACAATCTACACACCAGACTTTGTGGTCAAGATAGGTAAAGTATCTTTGTCGAGAGTTTCGTTCTTGATGCGAATTCTCATCGTCTGTACATCTACCAGTACTTTTTCCATCGGCTTATAAGAGCTTCTGTCTTCGTGTATTAGACTTTCAATGTGTTGAAGGCTATGATCATAAACGGTGACTGTTGGGCTAACCAACTTGTTTGCAGTAGGGGCAGAACCTATCCTCCAAAAATGGTTCAAATGGCTCTGAGCACTATGGGACTTAACTTCTAAGGTCATCAGTCCCCTAGAACTTAGAACTACTTAAACATAACCAACCTAAGGACATCACACACACCCATGCCCGAGGCAGGATTCGAAACTGCGACCGTAGCGGTCGCGCGGTTCCAGACTGTAGCCAGTAGAATCGCCTGGCCACCACGGCCGGCCCCTATCCTTCAATTGTACGCAGTACCTGTTTTGTAACAGCGAAGCTGATGGTGTCTTCTTCACTGGTTCAACACCATGCTTTATTGAAAAAGAGTGATTTTTTTCATATGTCTGGCCACTTACTATGCTAGTTTGTTGAACCCTCTATCCTTGTGCTCCCACTCTTCTTAACTTATCTCCTAACCATGGTCTTTACTGCAACAACAACAAAATTATGTGCCTGTAGATAAGTGATGGGCTCAATTACCAGTTGCCAACATCATTAACAGTTATCAAGTTTGTGTCCTGCTGTCGGGTTCTAGCCGTGACGATGAAAGCAACTACCTGTTCACGTTCATTGACGGTGGGGGACAGGCAACCATCTCCAAAGGGAGCTAAGGTCGCTGTACTCACCACAGTCAGTAAAACACAACCCACTACAGTAGGACTTTGGTGCATGTTGGTGAGCTATCACACTTACATACGGCTTGTATAAATTGCTAATATGGACGTACTTAGCAGAAAAGTTTATGTGATTCTTCACCTTCTCTCGGCGTACTTCACAACGAGAAAGTTCATGGGTGAATAGCCAGATGGTCACATTATTTCGGCAAGCGGCCACGTTGCCATCACCAGGTGTGCTTGATGAACTGGCTACTTGGGCGCTTTTCCTTCTTCCCCCATCCTTCCCTTTGCCGTTCTACCCTCCATTCGCACTCAGCATAGTCTCCACCACTCCTCCCGCTGACGCATTGCTCCGTCCTAGGTTCGCGCCCACTTACACAACGTGGCGGCTTCACTGCTGATCGTCAGCCAGCCCCCGAAGACAACTCGTTGTGGGATATCTCTTTCCTCTTCTTAATCAGACTAACTGCGGGTTCTCAGGACTTACGAAGGCCGTAGCGACTATCATGGTTGATCTTCTGTGCTCTTACTCTGATATCTATAGATTCTTTAATGAAACAGTCCCAGCAGTTACACATCTACGTCTGAACCTTAGTATAGTCGTAATCCATTTCCTGTAGATCCGATAGGCAAAGTTCTGGGACTGCCAACATGTTAGGGTGCTGCAATCTGGTGTGCGTTGGTATTCTCGACAACGATCTTCGACAGTATGCACCGTCTGATTTATGCATGTCTTGTCACATTGATAGATCCCTGGTTTCCATAGTCCGAGCTCGTGTTTGACACTAGTAGTGTCCGTGCTTTAGCTGGTAAACAGAAGACACAAGAGAGGCAGTTCTGATGTTGCAGGAGGTAATCAAAGCAAGACTAAAGAAAAATCGAGACACGTTCTTAGGATTTGTTGACCTGGAAAAAAGAGTTTGACAGTGGAAAATGGTGCAAGATGTTCAAAATTCTGACTAAGATAGGGATAAAAGACAGGTAATATGCGATATGTACGAGAACCAAGATGGACAATAAGAGTCTAAGACGAACGAAGTACACGGATTAAAAAAGGTGTAAGAGAGGAATGTAGCCTTTCACCCCTGCTGTTCAATCTGTACATCGAAAAAGCAGTGACGGAAATAAAAGAAAGGTATAGGAGTAGGATTAAAATTCAAGTGAAAAGATATCAATCTTAAGATTCGTTGATGACGTTGCTATCCTCAGTGGAAGTGAAGAAGTATTACAGGATCTGCTGAATGGAATAAACCGTCTAATGAGCACAGAATATGGATTGAGAGTAAATCGAAGAGAAACGAAAGTAATGAGAAACAGCAGAAATAAGAAAAGTGAGAGACGTAACGTCATAATTCGCGATCACGGAGTAGACGAAGTTAAGAAATCCTGCTACCTTCGCAGCAAAATAACCCTTGAGGGACGGAACAAGGAGGACATGAAAACCAGACTAGCGCTGGCAAAAAGGTCGTTTCTGTTCAAGAGCAGTCTACTAGTGTCAAACATAAATCTTAATCTGAGGAAGAAATTTCTGAGAATGTACGTTTGAAGCACAGCATTGTGTGATAGTGAGACATGGACTATGGGAAAATCAGAACAGAAAAGAACAGAAGCATTTCGGCATGTTGAAAATTAGATGGACTGATAAGGAATGAAGCAGATTTCTGCAGAATCAGCGAGGAAAGGAATACATGGAAAACACTGACAAGAAGAAGGCACATTAGGATAGGACATTTGTTAAGGCATCAGGGAATAACTTGCATGGTAGTAGAAGAAGCTGATTCAAATGGGTCTGAGCACTATGGGACTTAACGCCTGAGGTCATCAGTCCCCTAGAACTTAGAACTACTTAAACCTAACTAACCTAAGGACGTCACCCACATCCACGCCCGAGGCAGGATTCGAACTTGCGACCGTTACGGTCGTGCGGTTCCAGACTGAAGCGCCTAGAGCCGCTCGGCCACTGCGGCCGGCAGTAGAGGAAGCTGTACAGGGTAAAATCCCACCGTAGAGGAAGACAAAGATTTGAATAAATTCAGCAAATAGTTGAAGACGTATGTTGTAAGTGTTACTCTGAGATGAAGAGGTTGGCACAGGAAAGGAATTCTTGACAGGCTTATAGACAGTCGTTTCTCCATCGCTGTAGTTGCGAACGGAACAGGAAAGGTGTTGACTGCTAGTGATATGTAGTACCCTCCGCCATGCCCCTTACGGTGGCTTACGGAGTATGTATGTAGTTGTAGATTTCGAGTTTTTCCTGGCAGTTATCGTATTTCATAATCTCAACCATTAAGGGCTTTGCCGGTGCGCCACGGAAATTGTTGCTATGTACTTTATTGGTATCTGAAAAATAAAAGATACAGAGGATAATTTTTTTCCTTCAGTGTAAGCCTCATTGGCTGAAATACGCTTAGGACGCTTAGTAGGACGCTGACCAGATTTCTCTCGTATTTGAAGGATGCTTTGATATAAGACTTTGAACGTCCGCCGACATGTGGTATAGCCACCCATGTACTATGGCCTTGATAATTGCTCACTCTAGGCCGGATCTGACGAGTAGCATCAGGTCTGACAACGGTGGTGTATTTTCCAGAAAACACGGATCTCTACCACATCAATGAGTTCTGCAGTTTCAGTGTTTGTTGCCTTCTGCTCGTGAACAAACACGTAAGGGATCTTCCACGTAGGCAGAATTTGTGAATATGGCGTTAACTGTCTTCTTGAAAATCCCCAGTTGTTCCAATATCAATCTCACTAAGATCGCTGATTTTATGCAAGTATTGCACTTCTTCAGACCTGCTTATATATCTCGACGCATAATATGATATTTTACTAAGTGAATCTAGAGCCTGGTTCAGATTAAAAACCACTGACTGGTACACCAGCCACTCCCAAGTGTGCTTTATACGCTGTTTCCAACTCTTCTTTAGGCAAATGCAAATTATGCTCAAACAGTTAAAAACGATAACAAAGAGAACGGAGTTTACACAACTTTCCTTCCGTAGGCTGGCTACTGACTGTGGCTCTCAAACTGTTGAAATAAACATCTTGCCGATCATGCAGTAGCGGACCTCATCATAACTGAATCCTTCTTCTCATGGACAACCTGTAGGAGGAGAAAGAAGAAGAAAAAGAAGAAGAATGTCCCATGCACGATGTTTCGCTTGGTTCGAACGCTGTGCGTCATCAACAGTTGCCTCAACATCCTAAGAACGTGTAAACCAATGTTGAGCTATTTTATGCGCCATGGTTCTTTTTACAATAACGCTTAGGATGAAGCTTTCATTTACCTTTCACAGAAGTTCAGAGTGCCTTCCACCGGACACACGAGAAACGTCCACATGACGATCGAATACTTCCCATATATTTGCGAGCAAGATGTAAGTAGACTGTTTAGGTTTTTATGTTGGTAACGCCACGTAGCGCTCTGTATGAAAATCAGTGACTGTGCTGTGTGCAGTCTGTGGCTGGTTTGCATTGTTGGAATACTTGGTATTGTAGTGTTGGGCAGTTGGGAGCTGGGTGTGAACAGCGCGTAGCGTTGTGCAGTTGGAGGTGAGCCGCCAACAGTGGTGGATGTGGGGATAGAGATGGCAGAGTTTTGAGAGCGGACGATCTGGACATCTGGACGTGTGTTCGTCAGAAAAAGGAAATTTGTTAAGACTGGATGTCATGAACTGATGTATATATATTCTTTTATTTAGCTGGCAGTATTGGCGCTCGCTGTATTGCAGTAGTTCGAGTAACGAAGATTTTTGTGAGGTGAGTGATTCATGAAAGATATAGGTTATTGTTAGTCAGGGCCATTCTTTTGTAGGGATTATTGAAAGTTAAATTTCGTTGCACTAAAAATTCTGCGTGTCAGTTTACAGATGATCAGAATAAGTACAGAGAGAAATGGCTGAGTACGTTCAGTTTTGCTCATCTGTTTGAAAATCAAATAACGTAGAGGTTTTCCAGCTCTGTCATTCATAAATTTTTTTCTAAGGGGATGTTTCAAAGACTACGGTTACTGCATCCACTGCTGTTGCTAATGTTGCTATGCAGCGTGGCAGTTCACCTCGACTTACAGTCCCGTCACATTAATGTGACCACGGCCTATGTTCGACGTCTATGTGCCATAACCACCCATAGCCGGTAGGTGGCAGCACTAGCAATGAAGGGTATGTAGAACGTTCGGGGGGGACACGGAAAACAGTGCAGTCGTGGTATTACTTGAACGGTGCGATTTATATGACGTCCGAAAGAGCGTGGTCATTGGTTTTCCGTCCAAGCGTGGAAGTATTTCCGAAACGACTAAGTATGTTGAGCCATCGCGAGCTGGTGCCAGTCTTATTATGTTCATGTATCGTTGAGATCGATTGTGGTTGAGGTAAGCTATCTTTGCTTTTCGCGTGTCTTATTCTGCGCCTTCGCAGGCGAAGCGAGTTGGTTGCTAGCCTTCGACGGGAACCCTCGAGATCTCGTGTCATTCGCGGGGGAGACGAGTGTCAACGGCTGCCGAACGAGTGTGATGACCGTTACACGTTGTGGTGTGAAATTGGTTGAGAGTTGTGACGACATGGGCAGCTTGGAGATACAAGTTCTGTGACTTCGCTGGGAACAGAACTTAAAGAAAAGCGGTGAAGCTGTGGAATCCGCTCCCTCGTATTGTGTACCTGATGTGGAGTAAGTCGTCGTGATTGTTTGTTCACCTACGCACTCAGAAATTGGAATGTCTTTCTGATTCGGGCGGAAACTTTTAATTGTGCGAGCGCCTTGGCGGGGAGTGAAATGTCATCAGAGGTCTAGGCCTGGCAGTGTTTAAGAACCTGGTCACTACCGGGAGTTGGTGACATATCCCCTTCCAAAGTTCTAGTAATATTCCTTCCTTCAGGACGGGTTAAGCTGGTATATATATAAAACCTCTTTGTGTAAGAACTTGTTTTCTTAAGTATTACGGACTGGCAATTGGCTAAACCTTAAACTGCATAGCATCCGCTGAGTTCTTTGTGCAGCTTTTTCTAGTAATTTTTTATTAACATATCTGAGTACGTAAACATTTATTTTTTTAAGGTCAGTGTCTCTGTAGTTTTTTTACTTAAGTGATTCTATCATGTTATGTAATGGCATCTTAGTTTGCCACTAGTGCTCAGTGTAATTAAGTCACGCTGTACCTGTAACTGCTTCATTATATCTATTTTGAGGGAAATCCTATATGGGAGTTTGAAGTTCCCAAGTTTGAAAGTTACCCCCTTTTCTTAATTTGGAATTGTTTGTTAGAGTACTGAGTATGTTGGGTTTCTAATTGTATTTGCAAAGTTTTATCTAGCGGCTCGTCCACAATTTGTAATTCTGAAATTATTGTTTTAAAGGCGTAATGCCAATAAAGTTAAGAAAATTATAAAGTGTGACTACCAACCATGATACCACCCCGCTTCCTCTTTTATGGTATTTAAGACATGCTGTGCAAGTGTGGTACGACTAAGGAATCACTTATTGTGGTGTCACCGCCAGACACCACACTTGCTAGGCGGTAGCTTAAATCGGCCGCGGTCCATTTAGTATATGTCGGACCCGCGTGTCGCCACTGTGTGATCGCAGACCGAGCGCCACCACAAGGCAGGTCTCGAGATACGGAAGAGGACTCGCCCCAGTTGTACGACGACTTTGCTAGCGACTACACGGACGAAGCCTT
The DNA here is from genome assembly GCF_021461385.2 of Schistocerca piceifrons. Lineage (NCBI taxonomy): Eukaryota > Metazoa > Arthropoda > Insecta > Orthoptera > Acrididae > Schistocerca > Schistocerca piceifrons. The sequence continues at coordinate 101,198,306 of NC_060138.1, read as the reverse complement.
TTCTCTCATTTGCCGAGAGACCGTTAGAATAGCCTTCAGCTAAGTCAATGGCTACGACCTAGCAAGGCGCCATTAGCCTTACATAGTTTGATAGTTATCGTATGAAATGTCTCATCAAGAACGATGTATACAACAAGGATTAAAAGTTAAGTATAATAGCAGCTACCATTCATTACGTATCCTGTTTCAGACCTCTATCTAGCCTAAGTGAGATTACGCGTGCCTTTTGGCTACTTCAGTGTGGCGTAGCTGTCTTGTTACGCCACAACACTTATCATATGTAAAGTGTTCCTATGTTGCCTTGATTGAAGTACGCTGTTCATGGAAAAATGGCTCTATCCAAATTCGGCGCCAAGGCAAGCGTGGTGCACCTCGGGGCATAGATGACAGGGGTGAACAACTTTTTTGTAGCTGTGTACGGGAGAATAGACGTGCAGTTGTTTGGTACCCGACGTCCCAGATGAACCAAAGAACTATCAACAGCGTCTCGTCCACGATTGTTCAGCGAAAGTTGCTGCGTACGGACCCCCGCAACAGGTGCGTGGTTCATGCACCCATGCTGACTGCCGTTCATCGGCAGTGAAGGTTGGAATTTGCACGGCCAATGCAACTGGACGTCCACTGAGTGCGGGCAGTTGGCCCTGTCATAATATGAATTACGTTCCATGCTCCATCGGACAGGTGGCCGTTGGCGTGTAGGCCTGCAGCGTGGGACGTCTGTCAACAAACACAAGAACAGTCGCCGGAAGGGGGACGGCGAACCCTATCTGCAGTTTGTCTTTTCCTTAGTGTGATGGCATCTACCAGCAAGACAATGCAACGTGTCACACAGCTAGCAGTGTGTGTGCGTGGTTCAGAGAATACCAAGATGACTTCAACGCACTCCCCTCGTCACCAAACACGCCAGAATTAAAGCCCACGGAGAATGTGTGGAACTACTTCCATCGGGCTGTTCGCACCATGAATGTTCAACCTAGATATCTAGTGCAGCTGGCGATGGAAATGGAGTCGACATGGCTCCAGATCCCTGTCGGTACCTTCCAGAACCACAGTCACTCTCTTCTTGCTCGTCTAGCAGTGGTTTGTGCCGCAAAAGGTAGTTTTTCAGTCTTTTGACAGGTTGTCTCATTAATTTGATTGGGCAGTGTATAAAGGGATACACATTGGAGACCCTCACGAATGCACACAAACAAATCACATGCCGTATGATGAGGCGACGTTGGAAGCCAACGGTTCGATGCAAGACCGTGCGCTCCTTAAGGTCTATCCGTTGCTTAGGCAGCTTATGGTTAGAAATTCTCGTATTTGCTTGTAGCTGCATATGTCGAAATGGAAAACGCCTTTCGCTGCTATATTAATCGCCATTTACACATGTCGCGCATTGGGTAAAGAACGAGCGAGACAACCGTCTCGGTATACACATGAACCGGAAAATTACAACTGACACCAACATAAACTTTTTCAACTCCGAAGTATTCACCCCAAAGTCCCGTCTACATTCGTGTCAAAAGTCATGTGAAATCGGATTAATCTTGTTTAAATAGGCTGTACACCGAATCTGGAATAAGGCGCGTCCAGAAAGAGAAGTCGATTATTCTCTCACCGTGCGAAAGAGTATTAAGCCTAGTTTACACGACGACATTGGGTTGCGCCACTCATTGCGTGGAATGAGTTGCACTCAAATAGTTTCATATTTGACTGTAGACATGGCGAAACCACTATATACTTCAGTTTCGTCGTTTTGTGGATTCCTGAGTCGTCTCTGAAATGAAAGTTTTGGCAGCTGCACGTCGCACGAGTTATGATGGAGTTAAAGATTGTTGCGTGGAATCGGTGCATAAGGAAAAAAAAAAAAGAAATGTGTTTCGATTCGTGACTGGATTAAGAAAAGACGTCAGCTCGGAAGCTCAGCATCCTTGCTGAAATAATTTGTAATGGAAGACCCGAGAAGTTCTTTTGATTATCTTAGATTGTCACTAGGACTGTTAACGTTTCTTCTAAATAGAGTTAATTATGCGATAAGGAATAAAGATATTATAATGCTTGAAGCACTGTCGCCAGAACTGAAATTATATATCACATTGCATGCATTACAATCGAGAACACTTGGCATGCTATAAGATGCGGTTTTAGTTGGTGATGACGCTTTTTTATTAACACCAATAATTATTAACAGTTATAATTATTAACATTAACAGCAGTAATTATTCGAAGCAGACCACATTAAGAAGAGAATGGTTTGCATGGCTCTGAGCACTATGGGACTTAACATCTTAGGTCATCAGTCCCATAGAACTTAGAACTACTTAAACCTAACTAACCTAAGGACATCACACACATCCATGCCCGAGGCAGGATTCGAACCTGCGACCGTAGCAAATGGTTTGCAAACTACTCTCTTGAAGATAGATCTGTACAGTGGCAATATTTCAAAATTCAAACATATTTGAATGGGGAGCACTGCTGCGACGTTTTAAATAGATAAATATTGAATAAAGAATACAGCTTCTTGATTTGTGTAGCCTTCCCTCCTGTCAACAATATTCGGCCGGTTCAAACAATGGGATTTTAGTCTTGTAGACAACAGCACTTCTACAGCTAGAATTACATTTGCTTCTATTTTTCTTAATTCAGTTGTATACGTGCTCGTAATTCAAAAAATTTTGCCCTGCCGCTCAGATATTGTCAAACTATCTGTGTTCTGATCGCAAGTGACCGTCTCAGGAGCAGCAATATGTTGCTTATTTTTGTAATCAACATCACTGAAATCCCACAAACAAAGTATAGATATCCAAAAGGTGAACATTATTCTTCGTTCCCCACTTCATATTTCAGCTTGTCTACACTCTACGTACACCCGTAACCTCAAAACCCAAGCAACTACCGTAGCCAAAGTTGGAACACGCCGAAACTGTTTAGTTTCAGAGACGAGTTACGCAAGCGCGCGGCGCGCATGCGCAGTGGCCGGTAGTGCAGTTGCCTGCAACCTAGTGTCGTGTAAACTAGGCTTTATGCGTCATGAAGTATCTCAGCTGTGTGACCAAGTAGACGACGGTGTTGCTGACACGTGTGAGGCAGGAGCTCAGAGGAAGTGGAGGGGGACATGTGGCAGAACGGGGTAGGAGGACAAACCGCGGTAACGGTTCTTTTTGTCGTCTACGTCCTACTGTCTATCGCATATTGTTAGAACTATGTCGAGGGGTGAAGGCGAATTACCTAACAGTGCATCGTCGCCATTACATACTGCGTTGTTCCTTGTTCTGTGTAGATGCGTTCCTCCTACGCGTTTCTGCAATAATCAGTTATTAATATCTCTCATGTAAGTAAACATACGTTTGTTACAATTGATCTTCAGCTTCACCTTTATTTACCTTAAATATTATGTCTCATGGTGATCGCTGAATCTTATATAATCTGCAAGTGTGGTCTTGCGGCAGAACGAGGTAGGGGAGACCACGGTAATTATTTCTGCGTTTTTTCGATTTCGTGCACATAAGATTATTTGTGTTCTGCACGTAATGGTTCGAGTCTACAAAAGAAAAACTGACTGGCAAAGCTTGCGTACTATACCAAATGCAAGAGGCTGTAGAAACTGTGAGAATGGGCCATAAGTAAGCAGAAATTCATTTCAACGTCCTTCAAACCACATTAGAGCATCATATGGGTACGAAACGTGAAAATAAAGACCAAGCAATAAGTCGTTTTAGCCGGCGGGTGTGGCCGAGCGGTTCTAAGCGCTTCAGTCGGGAACCGTGCGACCGCTACGGTTGCAGGTTCGAATCCTGCCTCGGGCATGGATGTGTGTGATGTCCTTAGGTTATTTAGGTTTAAGTAGTTCTAAGTTCTAGGGGACTGATGACCTCAGATGTTAAGTCCCATAGTGCTCAGGGCCATTTGAGTCAATAAGTCGTTTTATGTGTCTCTACAGTGCAACAAGAAGCTGAACTAGTTGGGTATTTGACTACAATGTAAACTCAGCTACTTGGAAATTGGAAATTTGTGTTAAGATCCTATGGGACAAAACAGCTGAGGTCACCGGTCCCTAATCTTACACACTACTTAATCTAACTTTAACTAACTTACGCCAATACACACACCCATACCCGAGGGTTGGTTGATTGTTTTGGGGAAGGAGACCAGACAGCGAGGTCATCGGTCTCATCGGATTAGGGAAGGATGTCGGCCGTGCCCTTTGAAAGGAACCATCCCGGCATTTGCCTGGAGCGATTTAGGGAAATCACGGAAAACCTAAATCAGGATGGCCGGACGCGGGATTGAACCGTCGTCCTCCCGAATGCGAGTCCAGTGTCTAACCACTGCGCCACCTCGCTCGGTATGCCCGAGGGAGGACTCGAACTTCCGACGGCGGGAGCCGCGCGAATCGTGGAAAGGTGCCAGACCGCGCGCCTATGCCAAGCGGCTCAGATTCTTGGACTAACAACTAATGAACATCGAGGACTAGCATACGAACAGTATTGACTACTGTGAAGAGGGATGGATCAGAAATAGCACATGTCTCAATTGGGACCATAATCTGTGTGCACGGATCGACAGCGACCATGAGGTTATGTATGCACTTTATGTGAAGCACAAACATTTATAGTTTATATGCTGTTTATAAATAATTTTTGTATGTGTAGTGTATACAAATGGTTTGGATTTTCATTTACAACTAATTTCTGTATGTGAAATATTATTTCCCATTTTGCTCTAACAATGGGGAAAAAATGGGGAAAAATACAATTTCTCAATTTTTTCAAGAAAAATATGAAGTTAGGAAATTAAACATTTGCATAGTGTAATGTTCTGAAAATTAGTGGTATAATAAAAAGATCTGAACCAATTTAACATTTTATCATTATTTTCTTGTATCTCAAAATGACTGTCGAACATTAAATACCCCACTCTGCTACAGGCCCTCCTACACCTCTACATGACACATTAAAAGGAGACTCTCCAGACAGCTAAACGGAAACTTTTGTACAAATTGATTGTAGAACTTCGTTATACCAAATCCCTGTATTCTGAAGGGGCACAGCATATGACATGTGTAAGACATTTGAGGGGTGTCTGCTAGCAGATCTGTAATGTCACTGGAAGAACTTTTGTAAATTGTAAAACAAATGGTGTAAAAAGTCTGCTCACAGATTTTGACTGCTACAGTGGAGTGCCGATGAAACAACAGATGGTAAGTAGCTCAAGTTGAGCTTCCACATTGAATGGAAGGGCTCATGTGACAATGATAAAACGACCATAAAGATATAGTGTATGATCCTGAACCCAGTAGCCAGTTTCACTAGCAATTGAAGAACCTCACAGAGATTGGTAGTTGTGTATAAAGTGTGAGTTTAGCTTTCTGGTAATGGTATATTGCAGGCAGGATAAATAGTATGTATCTGGACAGAACATGGGGATACAAAGCTGCAAGATCATTATCAAATTTCGACAAAACCGTTCAAGGGCAATTTATAATTACTGTATTTGGTTGAATCCTTACAAATATTGCGTTCCGCTCGAAATTTACCAGGCATCTATCATTATTCTACAACTGTTACTGTAGTGTGCTTTCTATCTCTAAACAGGCTGTCTGTGTCTTTAACAGTTCCAAATATGTGCCTTCTGCGTTTTTTAAAAATCTGCGGAGACGTGTCGCATCAGTTTTTTAAACTATTGAGTAGGAGGAGGAATTACCTCCAGCACCGCCAGTGCTATAAGAGGAAAGCATCTTGTATAGTGACAGTGGCGTGACAGTCTCTCTACCACAGGAAGCCGATTAAATAGTCATGTTAAAAGGTAGAACTCGACATTTGTCTACACATTTCGTGGTGACTGATTGATGTGTGAGGAAAACACTAAACCTGATACGCCAATCGTAAAGAAAGCATACAGTTTAAATTTTGTAGCAGGCATTCAGCCTACTATCAAAGTAATTAAAAAATCTAAATTGTGAAATCGAAACACTCGAGCATTACTCAAGAATGGCTATCACTAGCGTTCTATACGCTGTCTTTTTCACAGATATGCTACACTTTCCCAAAATTCTCTAAAAAAAAAAAAAAAAAAAAAAAACGAAGCCGATCTTTACTACCACTTGCGCGTTCTATTTCATATAGCTTTGCAACTTTACCCTTTGACATTTAAACGACGTGATTGTGCCAAGTAGCACACTACTAATTCTGTAATCAGAATAATTGCTGGAGCCCACCCACGGTCATCCTGCAGACATCTATTTAAGGATCTAGGGACCTCACAGTAACCTCGCAGTATATATATTCACTTCTGAAATTTGTTGTTAATAATCCAACCCAGTTCAAAAGTAATAGCAATGTGCATAGCTATAACACCAGGAGAAAGGATGATCTTCACTATGCAGGGTTAAATCTGACTTTGGTACAGAAAGAGGTAAATTATGCTGCCACAAAAGTATTTGGTCACCTACGAAACAGCATCAAAAGCCTGACAGATAGCCAACTAACATTTAAAAATAAAAGAATTTCTAGATGACAACTCCTTCTACTCATTCGCTTAATTTTTAGATATAAATTAAGGAAAAAAAAAACAACTTAAACATTAGTGTCATGCAATATTTTGTGTAATGTAATATCTTGTACAGACATCTTTTATTAACCTGACACGTTCCACATCATTACGAAGTGTCGTATTCATGATCTATGGAACAAGTATTAATCTAATCTAATCTAATCTAATCTGTATTCGAACGGTATAGGCTCGTTTTCCCTACTCATTCGCATTAACTTACATTTTTGTACGTTTACAGCAACCTGCCATTTATCACATCAACTAGAAATTCTTCCTAAGTCACCTTGTATCCTCCTACAACTACTCATCGAAGACACCTTTCCGTACGCCACAACGTCATAAAAAACACACATAAATTGCTGTTCACTCCGTCAGATCATTTATGTGCACAGAGAATACGAGCGGTCCCATCACGATTCCCTGGAACGCTCCTGAGAATACGCTTGTCTCTGATGAACACTCGCCGTCGAGGACAACATACTGGGTTCTGAACTTAAAAAGCTTTCGAGCCGCTGACATATCTGAGAACCTCATGCCCGGACCTTCGTCAATAGTCGGCAGTGGGGCACCGTATTAAACGCTTTCCGGAAATCTAGAAATATGGAATTTGCATTTTGCCCCAAATCCTTGGTTTGTAGGCTATCATATGTGAAAAGATCAGGCTGAGTGTCTCACGAGCGATTCTTTTTTCTAAATCCCTGCTGATTTGTCGACAGAAGCTTTTCTGTTTCAAGGAAATTTATTATGTTCGAACTCAGAATGTGTTCAATAATCCTGCAGAAAACCGATGTTAAGGATATTGGTCTGAACTGGAGCATGAAGGTATTTGAGACTTTCAACAGGTAGATCGAATTTTTCTTGCAACAGTTCCTGCATGTACGAGATGAGGCAAGTTAAACAATCACTGAGATACAAACTTTGTAGGCATGACTAAGATTGAATTACTCTGAGCTATGTTCAGTCTCTAACGACCTCGTGATTGACGAGACGTTAATCACAGGCCTTCTTTCGTTATGTGGAATAGATCAGACAGGATCTAAATGCATTTAAGGTAAACGTAAGATAAAAATGTATTTAATTCGTAAAGAGTAGCGCGGAATTGATGTGTTTCGTTACTAATTACTAACAAACGTCAGGATTAAATGTCTCATGAGCGACTGCGCGGGAGCTAGTAATGAGGGAAGAAAACTGGGCACGTCCTTTTCAGAGGAACTACTGTCTTCAGTTATTTAGGAAGAACATTTCTTCCCCTTAAGACTTCATCTCCCAATGACGCTTGGCGATCGGCATAGCTAGATTTGGAAGGCTCTTGTTTTAACTGTTCCAGTTACGAATGCCTTCGAGCCACGAAATCCATCGTCACCCATTGGACCTTTCCGCTTGTAGCTTCAATTATAAGTTGTAATAGGTAAAAAGTCTCACTCCTTGTACGAGGGACGTCCAGTAAGTACAGGAATACATTTTTTATGTGAAAAATGCAGAGTTTATTGGGTGACATTGTGGAATATTTCCGTTTCAGCACCTGTAGTTTCATTGAGTTGCAATCGATAGTGACGCTATGCTTGGCCTTCAAAATGGCGTCTGTAATGGAGGTGCCTGCCAGACAGACAGCTGTCATTGAGTTTCTTTTGGTCGAAAACCACAGCATCGCAGATATTCATAGATGCTTGAAGAACGTCTGTGGACACCTTGCAGTGATAGCCTGGGTCTAGCACCTTCTGACTTCCATGTGTTTGGCTCAATGAATCATGCTCTCCATGGGAAGCAGTACGTGGATGATGCAGAAGTTGTTGATGCAGCAAGACGTTGGCTGCGACATCGACCAGTGTAGTAGAACTGTACGGGCATACAGGCCTCCCAGTAAGGTGTGTAAGGTCGTCGCATTGAATGGAGAATATGATGGAAAATAGGGATTTGTAGTCAGAAGTGTGGTGTATTAGAATCCTGAATGAAACCAAAATACTTTCAGAAAAAAATGTGTTGCATTACTTATTGAACACCTCTCGTAATATACCACAAGCATTGAGACTCACTTTGTTTGTCATGTAGCAGTCCTTTTCGCAATTTATTATGATGAAGGATCTCGACATCTGATATTTTCAGTGTCCATGGTATATGCAACAGTTGATGACACACATATATTTCAGAGGCTTCACTTCATTTTTCAGTACTTGGGTCCAAGATTGAACTACCAAACCCAAAAGGATAACAAGAGAAGTATGGAAAATCTAAATATGGATAGTATCCAGACAGGGATGTCAACAAGATTCCCCCCCGCAATTTCGAGTCGAGTATCATAAACCACTGTTTTACGATGTGACTCGTCTTTTCTAAGTAAAGTACAACCACAGATGTCACACAAAACTTTAGGTTCGTATAATACTCCTGTAGAGTCTTGTACCACGAGGAAGCAATGGAGAGGATGTTATCATAGGTGTCCAGTATGCTCTTTCTACAACACAAATGCACACAAGGATTACTACTGCTCTTTATTTACATGAAACTGCTACTTAACTTGAACAGAGTCCATGTTTGTGGTACAAGCTCATCAGTAATAGTCCTGTTGCAGACAATATCGGTAATCTTGCTATTACAAATTTTAGTCTCACTGCTGGTCCTGCTATGGTCACTAATGTGGTCGCTGTGTACTGTCATAACCCATGAGCAATTATACCTGCTCCACAAGTGACCAGACAGACTCCAAATTGGTGTCAGTTAGTGAGTCTCCAGTCGGCGGTGGCAGCCTAAATACTTACTATCGAGAGGGCGTTGGCGATCTGTTGCTTGTCGGTGTGTCTCTGGCCTCGCTTGATCCAGCGCCTACTATCGATATTCGCGCTACATCTTTGCCGACCGATGTGCTGGCGACAGCTTATGCCAGCACAACTTCCTGCCTTAAAGAAAGGAACAGACAGAATGGACCATATAAATGGGGAGAAGATGCTTCTCGGCTGAAAAATACTCGTACACTACGGATGGGTGTACGTTATAAACCGAAAGGGTGGGCTTCAGTAACACGTATCTTCTGTCCGCTCCTCCGCTGCAGCTGTTCGAGAAACAATGACTGTTTGCACTGTGCGCCAGTGGCACTTCGGCAAGCCTCCAGTCGAGAGACGTCGCCTGACAAAAAGCACTCGTGTGCTGTCTGGCTGGAGTGAGTGCGGCTTGTTTAGAGTGACTTTTGTCCCCGCACACAATGTGACGAGAGCCAGGTAGTCGGCCGGCGGCGGCGATCCTCATTAGCTTTATCAACAAGCGGCCGGGCCGGCCAAAAGAACAACGGAGAGCGCACAAAGCGCGGACGTGACGCAGCAGGCGCGAGCTGGGCCCGTCCACCTGCCTGCTGCCTCTCGCTCAGGGGGTCCAGCTCCAACTCGGCGCCTGCCAGCGTCCGAGTAGGGCCACCATACACTTTGCAAGCCAAGTGCAGGATGACTGAAAAGGAAAGATCAGATTTCAAATGTTTATTACAAACAAGCTATGAACAATAGAAACACAGTGCTTGTGTCACTGGCTAGAGGGAGTTTCAAGGTTCTATGTGTACACAGAAACTATTCTATACTTCCGTACACTCAACATGAGCGCCATGCGTTGTTGGAGAAACGTCGAAACGGTAGGTTTCTGTTTTTTGCATCGATAGCTTCAAGCATTTGATTTCTCAGCTCTTGAAGAGTAGCTGCCGTAGGTGTGACATATGCTTTCTCTGTGAATGCAGGCTTTCTCGGCGAATACCGTTGATAAAATCTCGGGTTGACAGCAGGAGAACGACGCATTGACTGGGCTGTCAACACGAGAAGATTTTATCAACATATGCTTTCTCTTTTATCTTTGTGATCATGAACCGTTCTATAAACAGTTTTAATTCTTATCGTTGCTCATAGTTTTTTTGTGTACTTCATTCTTCTTGATCTTCAAATGGCTCTAGCACTATGGGACTTAACGTCAGAGATCATCAGTCCCCTAGACTTAGAACTACTTAAACCTAACTAACCTATTGGCATCACACACATCCATGCCAGAGGCAGGATTCGAACCTGCGACCGCAGCAGCAGCGCGGTTCCGGACTGAAGCGCCTAGAACAGCTCGGCCACAACGGCCTGCTTCGTGATCTTCCACGTGTATGTTTTGGTTGTTCAGCATACAGCACTTTCACTGAACAAAATATTCACGTTACTGTATTGAGAAGAACTGCAGTCATCTTGCATGACCGAGCGAGGTGGCGCAGTGGTTAGCACACTGGACTCGCATTCGGGAAGACGACGATTCAATCCCGCGTCCGGTCATCCTGATTTAGGTTTTCTGTGATTTCCCTAGATCACTCCAGGCAAATGCCGGGATGGTTCTTTTGAAAGGGCACGGCCGATTTCCTTCCCCATCATTACCTAATCCGAGCTTGTGCTCCGTCTCTAACGACCTCGTTGTCGACGGGACGTTAAACAGTAATCTCCTCCTCCTCATCTTGCACTTTCGTGTGTTTTGTTTTGCTAATGCGGGATGCGTTTGTCTTTTGTTTGTTTTGGTAATGGCGGGAACGGTTCAAAACGGCTCTGAGCACTATAGGACTTAACATCTGAGTTCATCAGTCCCCTACACTTAGAACTACTTAAACTTAACTAACCGAAGGACATCACACACATCTATGCCCGAGGCAACATTCGAACCTGTGACTGTAGCAGCAGCGCGGTTCTGGACTGAAGGGCCTAGAACCGCATGGTCACAGGGGCCGGCGGTGGGAACGTGTGCTATCGCTTTGCCACTACGGTTACATGCAACATATCTTCCGAAAGACGAAAACCGAATTTCGAAACTTTTTTCACTGTCATGCTTATATGTCAAGGTCTGAAGCGGATTTTCTAGCCCATTTAAATATAGCGCCTCCAAAACAGTTGATACAGTTCAGGATTTAGTCACCACAATCGCTGCTTCTCGTCAATTGGACGAGGTGTAAACAGCTTCACTCGAATATTTCTACTTATCGTTCACTGTACAATATACCACTCCGTCCCAATTAGCCTAAAATTTATAAGAACAAAACGAAAGCTGACAGCCCAAGTACGTTTCAAAACTAGTGAGCGAAAATCGATTGCGGAATTGGATGACCGGCAATCACAAGAAGATTTCCAGAACCGATTTTGAAGTATTTACATGACCACCCAGAAACGGTATTGGTAAATTGGTTGATGAAATCCGGTTATGGGATCCCCATGTAAACCAAGAGTGTGAGTGATTGTATTTTACAATTAGAGTGTGACGTGTGCGTTTTATTATTTTCGGCCAGGTTGTGTGTGTATTTATTTTTTTATTTTTTGATGTCCTTGCTTTTGTGTGTGCGGGTGTGTGTGTTTTTCTGAAGAGTGCTAACAACTCTTGATAAATGTACATGTAAATTATTGGATGATGATCGAAGGTGGGGATATTGCCTACTTTGTGAATTATTCTGTGGTGTCTAGGGGGCTTCTTCTCAGATGAAAGGACCTATTCGAATTTCAATAAACACCTGGTCCCGCAGATACGAGGAAATTAGCCTTTGAGTGCAACTTCGAATATTGCAGGATGGAACCTTGGGACTGCCGTGTGCATACTCTGATGCTAGAACGGTGTAAGGATATGTTCAAAGTTATAAAAAGGTGTTGCAGAGAGGAGTATTTAATTAATTCTGTGGTTATAAGAGATGGATAAATTTTAATAGTATTTCAACAATATATGAGGAACAAAAATTGCATGGCAAGTTGAAGTATAGAAGAAATGTAGATATGACTATTCAATAAATATTCCTTCCACATTAAAATAGTTGCTTACCTAACCCTTTTTTCCTTTTATGAGTCACTTCTTAGTCCACGAACAAATGAACTATTTCTTCCACAGACTTTTTTCGACTTCCCAATTTGAATCAGTACATATTATACACTACTGGCCATTAAAATTGCTACACCACGAATATGACGTGCTACAGACGCGAAATTTAACCGACAGGAAGAGGATGCTGTGATATGCAAATGACAAGCTTTTCAGAGCATTCACACAAGGTTGGCGCCGGTGGCGACGCCTACAACGTGCTGACATGAGGAAAGTTTCCAACCGATTTCTCATACACAAACAGCAGTTGACCGGCGTTGCCTAGTGAAACGTTGTTGTGACACATCGTGTAAGGAGGAGAAATGCGTACCATCACGTTTCCGACTTTGATAAAGGTCGGATTGTAGCCTAGCGCGATTGCGATTTATCGTATCGCGACATTGCTGCTCGCGTTGGTCGAGATCCAATGACTGTTAGCAGAATATGGAATCGGTGGGTTCGGGAGGGTAATACGGAACGCCGTGTTGGATCCCAACGGCCTCGTATAACTAGCAGCCGATATGACAGGCTTCTTATCCGCATGGCTGTAACGGATCGTGCAGCCACCTCTCGATCCCTGAGGCAACAGATGGGTACGTTTGCGAGACAACTACCATCTGCACGAACAGTTCGACGACGTTTGCAGCACCATGGACTATCAACTCGGAGACCATGGCTGCGGTTACCCTTGACGCTGAATCACAGACAGGAGCGCCTGCGATGGTGTACTCAACGACGAACCTGGCTGAACGAATGGCAAAACGTCATTTTTTCGGATGAATCCAGGTTCTGTTTACAGCATCATGATAGTCGCATCCGTGTGTGGCGACATCATGGTGAACGCACATCGGAAGCGTGTATTCGTCATCGCCATACTGGCGTATCGCCCGACGTCGGTCACCGCTTGTTCACATTGACGGCACTTTGAACAGTGGACGTTACATTTCAGATGTGTTACGACCCGTGGCTCTACCCGTCATTCGATCCCTGCGAAACCCTACATTTCAGCAGGATAATGCACGACCGCGTGTTGCAGGTCCTGTACGGGCCTTTCTGCATACAGAAAATGTTCGGCTGCTGCCCTGGCCATCACATTCTAAAGATCTCTCACCAACTGAAAACGTCTGGTCAGTACTGGCCGAGCAACTGGCTCGTCACAATTTGCTAGTCACTACTCTTGATGAACTGTGGTATCGTGTTGAAGCTGCATGGGCAGCTGTACCTGTGCACATCATCCAAGCTCTGTTTGACTCAATGCCTATGGCGTGTAAAGGCCGTTACTACGGCCAGATGTGGTTATTCTGGGTACTGATTTCTCAGGATCTATGCACCCAAATTGCATGGAAATGTAATCACATGTCAGTTCTAGTATAATATATTTGTCCAATGAATACCCGTTTATCATCTGCATTTGTTCTTGGTGTAGCAGTTTTAAAGGCCAGTAGTGTGAACATGTATGTATGTGTATGCGTGTGTGTGTGTTTTCCACATCTCCTCCTAAACCACTGGACCATTTTAAGCCAGCCTTGGTACACACATACCTTACTGTCAGGTGAGTGTAGCTGCTGGAGGTGGGGTGGGGGAAAGAACCACGTAACTATTAAAGCGGTGGGGGTGAAAAAGAAGCCCCTGACGCGTGAATTCCCAGATTTTATTCATCCAGTATTTGAAAAGGAGAAAACTTACCTACTTGTAGAAAACTTTATACGTAATTTGAAATTTTTACGAAATATTTTCTCTCTGATAACCCCTACAAAATAATGAAAGGGAAAATGTTTATCGCTTACTACTTTTCCGCTGTTCATTCGGTAAAGGTACGTGAGGCATGACGTTATAATATTTTTATTACCACCTCTATTCAATACACATTTTACAGACAATACGCACTTATACCCCTGAACGTAACTGCAAAATTATTTCATTGTACGATACTTGGTTTAGGAAATATGATGTCATAAACAATGGGATGCGTGAAAGACTGCCGCATAATGCACGACGTTTAAATTTATCACTTCGTTGGTACTAACTCCATTCGGAACATATTTTACAGGCACTATCCGCATATGGCTCTGATTGAAATAACAAAATGACATCATCGTACGACTCATAGTTCAGGATGTATGACGTCATTAACGTAAAGGCAAGACGCTGTGTGGTACGGCCGTGGATGCATAGCTACAAATAAATAGCTAGGCAACACCGGGTATCTCTGTTAGTAAATAACGTATGTCCCATATCGCCGTAAGTCGTTCGGTGGTAAAGTGCTCTTTGATGTGAAGGTCGTTACCAGCATGTCATGATCTCACACAAATGCAGGATGCTTTTCGATCGGTACCCCTGGGATTTGCAGGGGGGTGTTACAGACTAGCACGAGTGGGGTGGTTGTAGGGATCTGGAACATTCTATAATAATTAGTACTGGAATACTTTAGTAAATTACTTTTACTTAACTTTGTCCTGCTACTGCACTCCTGGAACATAACTAATAACAACTATCTTCCTTGAATACAAATGACTCATTAACAAACATTAACTGGATTATAAAGAAAACCAAGGTAACACAATTCTGGTATTACGTGCGTAATACGCGCGCGAACTAGAGGCTGTGAACCTAGCGAGCTGAAGGCTATTCTAATCTGACTTCGCTCACGACCTGTAGCTGAGTCGACCGGTGCGATCTGCCAGTCTCTGTCCGTGCCATACGGCGGCGCTGCAAGTGCCAGCGAGTCCGGAGAGGTTGGAAGTGCTGGACCGCTGTCGATTATAGGAACCTATAGCGTGGTGTCTAACGTTGACACCACACTCTTAACATCATTTTCTGGAAACAACTCACAAACAGCCTGGCCGCCATCCCGTTGCTAAATTGAGAACGCACACATAGTTTCAAACCACCAAATTGGTTGCTCCCTAACGTTTCGCCGCAGCTGGTTGTTCCTGCATGCCTGGTTTCCGTTGTCTCGCAGCGAAGCCGCCCGTACTTTCTCTAACCTCTCCTGGTTGCTGTGGTAGTCAGTTGTCTGTGCACTAACAGGTCTGAGAACACCAGTCAACTGCTGCTGCAACAGCACCTCACCTCTCTGCAACAGAAGAGCCTGGAGAAGCAAGATGAATTTCATGAGTCTGCGACAGCAGCAGCAGCATCAGCAATCGTCATTGGCCTCAGGTGTATAATATCTCGCCCCCAGATCAGGAATCATGCGATGAGGCTAAACAAGATTCCCTTGGCTCTGGCTTCAACTCGAAGTATTCGAGGTAGCTGACAGACAAATATAGAAAGCCTTTGTCATTTTTTGTACAGAGGCTGAGATATTGCGCACATATAGCACCTATATGAATGTCTGAAAGAACGGACACCACGCATTCATATAACTGATTCGCCTAGATGGGCAATGATCCTCCTCCTTCAGTGCGGATCAAGTACGTTCGACCTCCTGGGGGAATCTGAGTAGTGGCCATGGAGAAAATGGGCAGGGTTCAAAAAAATGGTTCAAATGGCTCTGAGCACTATGCGACTTAACTTCTGAGGTCATCAGTCGCCTAGAACTTAGAACTACTTAAACCTAACTAAGCTAAGGACATCACCCACATCCATGCCCGAGGCAGGATTCGAACCTGCGACCGTAGCGGTCGCTCGGTTCCAGACTGTAGCGCCCAGAACCGCACGGCCACTACGGCTGGCGAAATGGGCAGGGATTGCGGATATCTGGAGCTCGGTGGGTTGGCCTTGAGGGGTGTCAAGATACTCTGCGCAGCTGCCACTGACACTGTGTCTCGGGTGGCGCAGTGGTTATCGCGCCTACCTAGTAAGGAGGAGATCTGGGTTTGAATCCCAGTCCGGCACACATTTTCACTCTTCGCCGCTGTTGCCGCACAAACTCCTGATGTAGCTGCTATCACTAATCCCTTCTGGAACGCCGTCACTAAACAGCTGTTTTGTTTAAATCTAAAAGGGGTGGAAGGGCGGACCCAATAAAGTTAACATTTCAATTTCAATGGTTTTATTAACTACCCAAAACAATCTCAGATACAATTTGACAGGTACCACTCGGACAAGATTCATTACATAAATCATAAGCAAGTTTTTAAATAACTTTAACAAACAACTTTAGTTAAGACACATTATTTAAGGCCCTTTCAATTAACATTACATGTTGCCCACGATTTTCCATCAAAATTGACAGAAGCCACTGAGGCTGAATTTAACCATTACTTTAACAAACAATTCTAGTTAAGACACATTATTTAAGACCCTTTCAATTAAAGCGTTACATTACACGCAAAATATCATTTGACGCACAGCCTCAACTTCAACACGAATACTTAAAACACATTTATAACTTGATCAATCTTACAGAGCGACCCCGAAATTATTCAAGTGCCCATTGACTTGTAAGATTGACCTTTAGGGCATAAAAAGTTATAGCCTTTTACAATGATAAATGAGTAATAACAGAAGCAAGGTCCAAGTTTGTAAGGCCGAAGTTTAACGACGAACGGTGGAACCGACCGAGAGGAGTAATACTTAACTTCGAACCAAGACGTGGCTCCGCTTGCAACCCGACGTCGAGTAGACCACCAAAATGTGAACCAAGCAAACGCTACCGAAGAGGAACACCCGAGCTCAAGCGAAGTCCACCGCTCGTAGGCCAAACTTATAATCTAAAGCGAAACCCTGCGCTTCGATTGCCCGCTGCCTCAGCTCACTGGAACACAGACCACACCCGACAACAGAAGGCAGAAAAACCTTTCTTAGCTTTAACATTTAAAATTGATCAGTAAATTAACTCTATAAAATCAAGGCTAAACAGCAACCAATTTCGTTAGAAAGTGCTTCCTTTAAGTGAGACAGTACTGGATAAACAATCACTAAGAGTGGGAAATGCGCTGGCTCACGTAAACCGGCACTCACTAGAACTTAATGACACACATCTGCAAATACATCAATATTATGCCGAAGCAGAGCACACGCTTAGCAGGAGGCCTCAAATGAAATCGAACAAGCATCACATCATACGTCGTGCAACGTCTTGCTGTACAAAGAGCGATCGCAATCGCAGTTAAGTAAGCGCTCTTAGTAATTAGCGTACTTAAGTGGATGTCTAGATGCTGGGACGATTTTGCGAAGATGTCAGACCATCACTTCGCAAGACCACAACAGCGTGTCCCTCCAAGGAAGCGGGCTCATCCACAGCTCACGAGGTTGCCGGAGAATGCACAGCGCCGGCCAACTTCCGCCGACTCCAGTACAACCACGTGACATCCGCCGCCCGGCCTCAGGCACGCCGTCTTCGCTTCTGTTCGCCAACCAATCGCCGACTCGCGCACTGCCGCGTTCCGTTCTCAAGCGTTGTGTCCTCTCCCCCTACTCGCGGTCGGCACTCCCTTATATCTCGAGCCAACCAAAGCCCAAAGATAAACCCCTGCACCAGGAAATAGATCGTACTCATGTCAGAGATACTACTAGCGCCAGTTCCGCCACGGCTCACCTCCCCTTTCCGTTCCTTTCTCATCCCTTTTCCTTCAGTTAAATCGCATAGGGCCTGCTACACAATGTTCGTTACCCACTTCTTCTTTCTCAGAGTCGCATCAAGCAAAACGTTATTTTCCACACCAGGCATCGTTCCATCAGATATTGGCAGCTACACTCCTGGAAATTGAAATAAGAACACCGTGAATTCATTGTCCCAGGAAGGGGAAACTTTATTGACACATTCCTGGGGTCAGATACATCACATGATCACACTGACAGAACCACAGGCACATAGACACAGGCAACAGAGCATGTACAATGTCGGCACTAGTACAGTGTATATCCACCTTTCGCAGCAATGCAGGCTGCTATTCTCCCATGGAGACGATCGTAGAGATGCTGGATGTAGTCCTGTGGAACGGCTTGCCATGCCATTTCCACCTGGCGCCTCAGTTGGACCAGCGTTCGTGCTGGACGTGCAGACCGCGTGAGACGACACTTCATCCAGTCCCAAACATGCTCAATGGGGGACAGATCCGGAGATCTTGCTGGCCAGGGTAGTTGACTTACACCTTCTAGAGCACGTTGGGTGGCACGGGATACATGCGGACGTGCATTGTCCTGTTGGAACAGCAAGTTTCCTTGCCGGTCTAGGAATGGTAGAACGATGGGTTCGATGACGGTTTGGATGTACCGTGCACTATTCAGTGTCCCCTCGACGATCACCAGTGGTGTACGGCCAGTGTAGGAGATCGCTCCCCACTACATGATGCCGGGTGTTGGCCCTGTGTGCCTCGGTCGTATGCAGTCCTGATTGTGGCGCTCACCTGCACGGCGCCAAACACGCATACGTCCATCATTGGCACCAAGGCAGAAGCGACTCTCATCGCTGAAGACGACACGTCTCCATTCGTCCCTCCATTCACGCCTGTCGCGACACCACTGGAGGCGGGCTACACGATGTTGGGGCGTGAGCGGAAGACGGCCTAATGGTGTGCGGGACCGTAGCCCAGCTTCATGGAGACGGTTGCGAATGGTCCTCGCCGATACCCCAGGAGCAACAGTGTCCCTAATTTGTTGGGAAGTGGCGGTGCGGTCCCCTACGGCACTGCGTAGGATCCTACGGTCTTGGTGTGCATCCGTGCGTCGTTGCGGTCCAGTCCCAGGTCGACGGGCACGTGCACCTTCCGCCGACCACTGGCGACAACATCGATGTACTGTCGAGACCTCACGCCCCACGTGTTGAGCAATTCGGCGGTACGTCCACCCGGCCTCCCGCATGCCCACTGTACGCCCTCGCTCAAAGTCCGTCAACTGCACATACGGTTCACGTCCACGCTGTCGCAGCATGCTACCAGTGTTAAAGACTGCGATGGAGCTCCGTATGCCACGGCAAACTGGCTGACACTGACGGCGGCGGTGCACGAATGCTGCGCAGCTAGCGCCATTCGACGGCCAACACCGCGGTTCCTGGTGTGTCCGCTGTGCCGTGCGTGTGATCATTGCTTGTACAGCCCTCTCGCAGTGTCCGGAGCAAGTATGGTGGGTCTGACACACCGGTGTCAATGTGTTCTTTTTTCCATTTCCAGGAGTGTATAAAGCTACCCACATTAGCCAATGCAGCAGTGGCGAATGCCCGTGGAGGCAGAGACCGCACCTCGTTTTCCTACGTATCTGTAGTGCCTACAGTCTGTTCAGACCAATACCAAATTAATAAGACATTTCTACCGTACGACGTGCACAATTGTCAAATATTAGTGTATACAGGCCGTTTTCGTGACGATGCTACGAACATACATGCTCGAGAATGGCAAATGTAACAAATCTAAACGGGGTATGATACATGGAAAAGAACATGAATTAAATCGAACTGCCAAATCTTAATTTAGACTTAGTTTTTGAGATGTAGATGGTAATGAAACCACGAACTTTGTTGGAGAATTGGTACTAGGACTAACTGAGTTAAAGGGATTACAGACCTTGGCTGCAAGCGGTAAATGATAGAATTCAATGGAGAAAACTAAAAATCTGAGCCTGTGTCTCCTGCTTACTACGCAGATGCGCAGACCATTGAGCCATCCGGACACAGTGGCCACACCAACCACACGGACGACCCCTGTACGTCTACTGTCGGACCCAAATTCTCAACTTATCCACACAGTACTGATGCAGTGCCCCTTGCCGAATATCCTAATTACTCACGACTTTTCGACGATTCCCGTAAGAGTTTGAGCCTGCACTGAACAGATCATTGGCCGTCTCACCTTAATTATTTATATATGTGGTGTCTGTTCTTTCGGACATGTCCGATGGAACACACAGCACTTACACACTGAAGAGGTAAAGAAACTGGTACACCTGCCTAATATCGTGTAGGGCCCCCGCGAACACACAGAAGTGCCGCACACGACATGGAATGGACTCGTCTGAGATTGTGCTGGAGGTAATTGACGCCAATGTCAAAATACCCAGACTCGTGAACAGAGGTCGACAAGAGGTTCGTGGACCAACACCACTTATTGCCCGAACCGCCACAGTAAGACTCAGTTTTTACAGTTTCTAACACAAAATTCAACGAAACCTGACATTTTAATTTCACAGAACGGGCATATGATTAGTGAAACTGAGCAGTTCAAATTTCTAAGTGTTCAGATAGATAGTAAGCTGTCGTGGAAAGCCCATGTTCAGGATCTTGTTGAAAGACTTAATACTGCCATTTTTGCTATTCGAACCGTATCTGAAGTGAGTGATCGTTCGACACGAAAATTAGTGTACTTTGGTTATTTTCATTCGCTATTGTCTTATGGTATTATATTTTGGGGTAACTCTTCCCATTCCAAAAGGATATTTTTGGCTCAGAAACGGGCGGTTCGGGCAATAAGTGGTGTTAGTTCACGAAACTCTTGTGGACCTCTGTTCACGAGTCTGGGTATTTTGACATTGGCCTCTCAATACGTATATTCCTTATTGTCGTTTCTTGTTATCATTATTAGTTTATTCCCAAGAATAAGCAACTTTCACTCGGTTAACACTTGGCAGAAGTCAAACCTGTATCTGAATCGGACTTCCTTAACTCTTGTGTGAAAAGGTGTGCAGTTTACTGCTGCATCCATTTTCAATAAGCTGCCACGCGAATTCAAAAATCTTAGCAGTAATCCATGCGCTTTCAAATCGAAACTGAAGAGTTTCCTTATGGACCACTCCTTCTATTCTGTCAAGCAGTTCCTTGAAAAATTAAGCTGATTTTTATGGTATTGCTGATAGCGTTTACTTAAACTTATGGACTGTCTTTTTTAAGGCTTATGAAGATGTATTTTTTACTGTTATTACGTTTATGTTGTAATTTCATGGACTGACACGTTCCATGACCTTGGAGATTTGCTCCTCAATTTGGTCCTACGGAACTTGACGAGTAAATAAGTAAATAAATAAATAAAAAGATACACCTATTGCTACACTTCAGTTCATCTTTAGACGACTATGCAGGATACTTAACTATTCGCGTCAGGGTTTTCCTAGGCTGCACTAGTTATTTTCTTCCCAGCCGGCACATGAGAGGCATTCAGAAGCAAAATAAAGAAAACTGAACGGCCACGTTTTGCTCGCAACTGTATAATTATGACGAAGCGGTTTCTCGTGATGACACTTGTGAGGACAATCTGCGGGACACAATCGGAAATCCATTAAGAGGACGACAATGGGCCACGCGGCCCCTTGCCGCCGCACGCCCTCATTGCTCGTCTGGCAGGGTGGGATGAGGCTGCTGGGCGATTAAACACTGAGAAGGGAACGTGTTTTGTGGCGGGAGGTATCAGGAAGCGAAGTTTTCGCCCGTTTAATGCACCTAAAAACGCAGAGTTGGCTCCAGCGCACAACTCTAAGCGTGTCTCGTACAGTTTTTAATGTGTTTTTCAGATTGCTACACAGCAAAGTGTGTTGATTAAGAGCCAGACTGGCAGTCTGGAGGAACCAGGTACAAAGCGACTTCCAGCGATCCACGTGCTCACTTGATGCGAATGACAAGATGCTAGAAGCATTCAACACCACAGATCGCGAAAATATTTCTGTATTTGTTGTTGTTGTTGTGGTCTTCAGTCCTGAGACTGGTTTGATGCAGCTCCCCATTCTACTCTATCCTGTGCAAGCTTCTTCATCTTCCAGTACCTACTGCAACCTACATCCTTCTGTATCTGTTTAGTGTATTCATCTCTTGGCCTCCCTCTACGATTTTTACCCTCCACGCTGCCCTCCAGTACTAAAGTGGTGATCCCTTGATGCCTCAGAACATGTCCTACCAACCGATCCCTTCTTCTAGTCAAGTTGTGCCACAAACTCCTCTTCTCCCCAATTTTGTTCAATATCTCCACATTAGTTATGTGATCTACCCATCTAATCTTCAGCATTCTTCTGTAGCACCACATTTCGAAAGCTTCTATTCTCTTCTTGTCTAAACTATTTATCGTCCATGTTTCACTTCCATACATGGCTACACTCCACACAAATACTTTCAGAAACGACTTCCTGACACTTAAATCAATACTCGATATTAACAAATTTCTCTTCTTCAGAAACGCTTTCCTTGCCATTGCCAGTCTACATTTTATATCCTCTCCACTTGGCCCTTCATCAGTTATTTTGCTCCCCAAATAGCAAAACTCATTTACTACTTTAAGCCTCTCATTTCCTAATCAAATTCCCTCAGCATCACCCGACTTAATTCGACTACATTCCATTATCCTCGTTTTGCTTTTGTTGATGTTCATCTTATACCCTCCTTTCAAGACACTGTCCATTCCGTTCAACTGCTCTTCCAAGTCCTTTGCTGTCTCCGACAGAATTACAATGTCATCGGCGAACTTCAAAGCTTTTATTTCTTCTCCATGGATTTTAATACCTACTCCGAACTTTTCTCTTGTTTCCTTTACTGCTTGCTCAATATACAGATTGGATAACATCGGGGGGAGGCTACAACCCTGTCTTACTCCCTTCCCAACCACTGCTTCCCTTTCATGTCCCTCAACTCATATAACTGTCATCTGCTTTCTGTACAAATTGTAAATAGCCTTTCGCTCCCTGTATTTTACCCCTGCCATCTTCAGAATTTGAAAGAGAGTATTCCTGTCAACATTGTCAAAAGCTTTCTCTAAGTCTACAAATGCTAGAAACGTAGGTTTGCCTTTCCTTAATCTTTCTTCTAAAATAAGTCGTAGGGTCAGTATTGCCTCACGTGTCCCAACATGTCTACGGAATCGAAACTGATCTTCCCCGAGGTAAGCTTCTACCAGTTTTTCCATTCGTCTGTAAAGAATTCGCGTTAGTATTTTGCAGCTGTGACTTGTTAAACTGATAGTTCGGTAATTTTGACATCTGTCAAGACCTGCTTTCTTTGGGATTGGAATTATTATATTCTTCTTGAAGTCTGAGGGGATTTCCCCTGTCTCATAAATCTTGCTCACCAGATGGTAGAGTTTTGTCAGGACTGGCTCTCCCAAGGCTGTATTTAAGACATCCGATTTCGACGGATTTTTGCTTGTCATCTTCAGGTATCAAAAATCGTTTAGTTGTGAAACTTACTCATTTTACTTTGGACCTCACGCCAAATTGTCATGTGCATATCCGTAAAATGAATACCTTTCACAACAAAAAGATTTTTGAGATCTGAAAATGACAGCAAAGTCTGTCGAAGCCGGTTGTCTTAAATAAAGAAATATTTTATGCGATCTAAGTTGTTGAATGTTTTTAGCAAGTAAAACAGATTGCTCCTTCAGTATTCTGAAAATGAGGAAGTTCAATGTCAGGATGATTTCCTCGAAAAGACCATAACCATCTCGGTTCCTGTTTCTTATCCGGCTCTTCCGTTTCATAATTTGTCATTGGGTGAACACCTTCTCAGTGTGTGAACAGCCCACCTACTGTTTGATCAGAGCAATTCGTATTGATTTCGTAACGGTTTATTCATATTTGATTAAGAGAAAATTCTAAATATGTCGTGTTTTTATTTTAGGTTCGTACAGCATGAAAGGTACCCCTTCCGTTCAAGCCACATTTTATTTCCTTATTTTCCAGTTTTACAAAAAATTGTTCAAATGGCTCTGAGCACTATGGGACTTAACACCTGAGGTCATCAGTCCCCTAGACTTAGAACTACTTAAAGCTAGGGCCTCATAAACATCCATGCTCGAGGCAGGATTCGAACCTGCGACCGTAGCAGTCGCGCGGTTCCGGACTGAAGCGCCTAGAACCGCTTGGTCCCAGCGAACAGCTCCAGTTTTGCAAATATGTATCGCATCTGCATATGTAGAGTTCAGTGGGTAAAGCGGTACTGCAGAACGCACACAGTCAGAACGCATAGATTTCAGTTCCCACGCTGGCTGAAGGAGCCATGTGGCGTTACCAATGGACGATGACGTGAGGCGCTGTGGCTAAACGCCCCTTACGTCAGCTGTGAGATACGTAGGAAAAGCCCAATTATTCTAGCTCGACGCAAGTAATCTTGCTTAACAAATATTTGCTAATAAATGTAGCTTTTTCCACTGCAGAGATTAGGAGAAGGCTACATGTCGTAAGTTCGTTCTTACAACAATATTACAACGCTATAAATCGATCATATTAATAAATAAAGGAATGAGGTTTAAGTTAACGAAAATGTACAAACGGTTACGAAATATCACGAGTGTAAGTACTAGCTGTAGGCTACGCACTATAGTCGCCGGTCGCCAATATAATGCCTTCTGATATAATTCTATAGCAACACCATCCTGTCAGGAAACTGTTAGCTTTCATTTAGTCATTAATAATTGTGTCGACATTATCAGTTAGTAAATAAGTGCTTCATAATGGCATCCCTTTCGAATGTTAATCCGGATAATAAAGCTTCCCGCTTTATCACTTAGAGTCACAAGAGATAGAATTGCACCTGCGTAGTAAGCAGGAGACACAGGCTCAGATTTTTAGTTTTCTCCACTTACCGCTTGCAGCCAAGGTCTGTAATTCCTTTAACTCTGTTAGTCCTAGTACCAATTCTCCAACCAACTCGACGTCGCTGGTGCTGCTTCTGAGAGGGACATAAACTTTGAAAGCCTCTCGGCAAAATGGGTAGAATAAATTCTACAATCGTACACGACGACTCGCTAGGATGGAAAAGCACGGCCAGTCATAGAGTGAGCCTCTTACGCCATCCTCTACGGGCTCACTGGCTAAATTGAGACATTTCTGGAGATTTGCTACAAGTGAGGGATTCTTGTGAGCACCCTCTCCCACGGCGCCCAAGGAAGTAACTGTGAAGACGGAATTGTGATAGTTACATATACCTTTCGTAATTTTTATCTCGTCTCTTTACATTAAATGAGTCTGAAAGGTATTTATTTATTTACAAACAATACAATAGGGAAGTTTACAAATACCATTATATTTAAATAATTGTACAAAGGTACATTACGTGTCACAAAAGAAGTCACTATAAATGAATGTAGGTGAAAACTACAATTGGGAACTTGGTAGAGGACTTTGCGTCCATGAACGAAGCGTTGTAAAACGTTGTGTTGCTATGTTCAGTCGTCACCAAGTCAGGAAAACAAAGAAAATAAATACGTTCCAGAGCACGCCACACGCTGTTTAATGAACCTCGAACACCCTTGCAATTCATTAGGCTGTATCATGTACTGTTCTCAAAATCTGACGCTACAATTGCAGGAACGAAACACGCAAATTTGGAAAGCGCCAAGAGGAGACCGCATTGAACTGTGGGTGAAGGGGATGAGGTGGGGTGTGACTACCGAAATAAGGAATGTTAGATCCGACTGGGAAGGGGGTTGGAGGGGGGATCGTGAGATACGATACACTTAGTTTAGTTAAAGGTAAGTTTTTTTTTTTTTTTTTGACCAGTTACTACATGAGCCTACTTCAATAATAAACGGTTATGCAAACACAATAAATAATCCTGAGCTAATAACGAGCATGAAAACGGATGCAGGGATGGGTGAATACGGGATCCTCGTAGCTATACTGCATACCGTAACTCCCAAATTCACCAGAAATAAACGAAAAATATATCTATTCAGAGAAGCAGATAAAAATTCGCTTTACGCTTTCCTGAGAGAATCTCCACTCCTTTCAAATTAACAGCGTAAGTATAAAACAGATGTGTCTTGAAATCAAAGAAATAGTATTGACAGCATGTGAAAGATCTATACCAAATAAATTAACAAAAGATGGAGCTGATCCACCATGGTACTCAAAACAGGTAGGAATACTGCTGCAGAAACAATGAGAAAAGCATGCCAAATCTACAAGAACGCAAAACCCGCAAGATTGGCGATCTTTTACAGAAGCTCGAAATTTAGAGCGGACCTCAAGGGGAGATGCTTATAACAATTTCCACAACGAACCTTTGTCTCGAAACCTGGCAGAAAATCCAAAGAGTTTCTAGTCGTATGTAAAGTATATTAGCTGCAGGACACAATCAATGCCTTCTCTCCGTGGTAGCAATGAAAATACTATCAACGACATTGCTGCCAAAACAGAGTTACTAAACACAGCCTTCCCGTAACGCTTTACCAAGGAAGACGAAGGAAATATTCGAGGTTTCTAATTAAGAACAGCTTCCAATATGAGTAACTTAGAAATAGATATCCTTGGAGTAGTGAAGCAGCTTAAATCACTTGATAAAAGCAAGTCTTCCGGTCCAGATTGTGAACCAGATAGGTTCCTTTCAGATTATGCTGACGCAATAGCTCTATACTTAACGATCATATACAACCGCTCGCTCGACAAAGATCCGTACCGAAAGAATAGGAAGTTGCTCAAGTCAGACCAATATTCAAGAAATATGAGTAATCCACTGAATTACAGACTCATATCATTAACGTCCATATGCTGTATGATTTTTGAACATATATTGTGTTCGAACGTTGTAAATTCCTTCGAAGAAAACAGTCTAGCGGCACTCAGTCAACATGAATTTAGAAAACATCGTTCTTGTGAAACACAACTAGCTATTTACTCACATGAAGTGTGGAGTGATATCGACAACGGATTTCAAATTGATTCCGTATTTCTGCATTTCCGGAAGGCCTTTGACACCGTGCCTCACAAGCGGCTTGTAATCATATTTCGTGCTGACGAAATATCGTCTGTTTTGCGATTGGATTCGCGATTTCCTGACAGAGAGGTGACACTCTGTAGAAACTGACGGAATGTCACTGAGTAAAACAAAAGTGATTTGTGGCGTTCGCTAAGGGTATGTTATAGGCCTCTGCTGAAACTTCCTGGCAGATTAAAACTGCGTGCCGGACCGAGACTCGAACTCGGGACCTTTGCCTTTCTCGGGCAAGTGCTCTACCAAATGAGCCACTCAAGCACGACTCACGACCCCTCCTCACAGCTTCAATTCTACCAGCACCTCGTCTCCTACCTTTCAAACTTCACAGATGCTCTTCTGCGGGCAGTTTAATATCAGCGCACACTCCGCTGCAGAGTGAAAATTTCATTCAGGCCTCTGTTGTTCCTTATCTATATAAACGATTTAGAGATTTAGGAGACAACCTGAGCATCCGTTTTACGTTTTTTATCGTCTAATAAAGTATTTAGAAACAATTGCAACGATTTAGATAAGATATTTGTATGGTGCGATAATTGGCATTGACCCTAAATAATGAAAAGTGTGAAGTCATTCAGATAAACTCTAAAAGGAACCCGTTAAACTTCGGTTCCACGATAAATCAGTCAAATCTAAAGGTCGTTAATTCAACTAAATATCTAGGACTTACAATTACGTACAACTTACATTCTAGAAAAACAAATGGAAAATGTTGTGGGAAAGGCGAACCAAAGAGTGGGTTTTATTGGGAGAACACTTAAGAGATGCAACAGATCTACTTTAGAGACTGCCTTACACTAAGCCTATTCGTCCTCTTTTGGAGTACTGCAAATGAAAAATATAGATGCTTCATTTGCATGCATAGTTCGAATGATTCAACCGTTATTTACGTCCCGGCAGATGTGAACTACACTGCTGGGACACTTACCATACTGGATTAGCGGAGTACATTGAGGAAGTTCAAAGAAGGGCACCACGTTTTGTACTATCGACAAATAGGGGAGACAGCGTCATGGTCATGATACAGGATTTGGGGTGGAAATCATTACGATAAAGGCGTTTTTCGTTGCGGTGGGATCTTGTCGCGAAATTTCGATCAGAAAGTTTCTCCTCAGATTGCGAAAATATTTTGTTTTGCCGACCTACAAGAGGAGAAACTATCATCATAGTAAAATAAGGGAAATTAAACCTCACACGGAATGATATAGGTGTTCGCTTCTTCCGCGCACTGTTCGAGAGGGGAATAACAGAGAATTGGTGTGAAGGTGTTTGGATGAACACTTTGGCAGAAACTTAAGTCTGATTTGCAGAGTACCCATGCAGAAGTAGACGCAGATATTAATAATTCCCTGAGAAGTCCAACTGGTCACTCTGGAGAGCTAAGGGTGGTGTAGAAGTGGCACCAGGTGGTCGTGTAATCTTTTACAAACAGCGTAAGTCTTTGCAATGAAATGGAGTGGTTGTGCGAGTCGGTTGCGTAGAACCAGTGATGTAATGTGGGTCCACATGGAGCTGTGACAAAGGCAGAAAAGGAACTACCGTTGTACAGTGGCAAGATTTTGCATCTCACAGTGCTGTTGAAGCACACTATATCATGGAATTAGATTTGGTTTTGATATCGTTTGACAGGAGCAGGGTAGTTTTATTATGAATACAGAATATGACTGACATCGAGAAGCACACCTTGGCACAAGTAACTGATTCTCACTTGCATGCTTGGTGATCGGTCTTGAATGTAGCGATGCCGTGAAAAGCTCACTGGACACTGGAGGAACAAATAGGACAAAGGCACCTCCGCCGCAGTGCATCCATAAGCGTGCGAACAGGGAAGACCGCGGGAAGTCAACCGACGGCTGGGCGCACAAAGGCCCTTTCTGTGGTGGCACGCTATACGAGGGGGTGTCTGGAGATGCGACAGTAGCACGGCTGTTGTTAGCGAGTGGTTGCTAGCACGGAGACGCCGATGGCGCCGGCTTTACCAGGATGCGGCCGGAATGGGATGTGAGGGCAGGCGGTGTACAACGATGTCCAGCAAAATTTTTAGACAGTGTAGAAGCCGCCTGGAATGTGTTGGGAAGCTGTGCGGCGCCACCAGCCGTTAGCACGGAGCCATGTCCGCCAGCCTGTTTCCTGCGATTTTTACTGTGGACGTTTCCAAATGCATATGGAGCTAGGGAAAAGGAAATTTGGTCTAGAAGATTCTACGGGAGAAACCAACCCTGAGTCTGTGATTTACCGGAGAAAGTACTTGGTCCGTGTCAGCAGGACACGGGACTCAATATTTGACTAACCTCACATTGATTGGAAGAATCCACTGGATAAGTTCATGGTGCAGGGTGCTCTTATTGGGTCAAAAGTTACTGTTTTTTGAATACTTTGTACTCTAAACATCTCCTCCAGGGTGGCATTTATAAATGACAGAGCCACCTTTTTAGATATTGTTTTAAAAATTCCATTGCGTAATTAATGTACTTATAGATAGCCTTCGTTCGCATTCATGGAAACTCACAGTAGAGAGATAAAATCAGTACACACAGATAACTAAATAGGCGGACGACTGGAGGAGTGTTAGTGTGTTTACCCTCACCACAGCATGAATGAAGTTGGCCACAGAGCCGTGCTGCGGCTCGCGTTGGTGCTGTTTGTAGGAGTGTTGGAGGCCAGACCGTATCGTTTAGTTGGCATTGTTGCGGTTGTTTGTCTTCTTTTCGTCTTGACTGGCGCCATCCGTTTTGCAAGCGTTGCCTGTCCGCTAGTGACAGCAGCGCAGGTTACCGATATCTAGTAACTGTTGCCCTATCTTTGAGGCGACGTACTGGTTTTTCCCAGTCGTGTGAGTGGCGCAGTACGGTTGGGGACTCAGGAGGAGCCAGGTCTGCGCAGTGGAGAACAAGCCGGGACCGCTGGCGGCACGCAGGGACTGCCGGATGGAAGGGCTGTGGTCACGAGGGTGCACGACCTCGTCGTAAACCAGATAAGATGAGTGTATTTCAAGTAGAGAAACCTCCACCATTGTGACATCTCGCGATTCTCCAGTGACTTGGGTTCGTGTTGCTGCTCGTAGTGTTACCGAGGCGAAGAGCAGCGAGTGGAGTGTTTGTGGAAAGTGGATCTGATTACCTTTCTTCGACTTCTTATTACTATTTACTGCGTTCAGCTTGTTACCTTTTGTTAAGTTCAACCAGCGGTATTTTTCCTGCCTGGTGGCTGCTAATGCCCCAGTTACCTTTCCTGGGGGTTAGAGTATGTAACGGCAGTGTCCGGTAAGGCATGTAGTTTTGACAGCTTTCTTGATTGTAGGCCGTTCGTGATTCTTCTACTCTGGTGGTAGTGATTCCTTTCTCATTCCGGGCGCTCTAAGCGCAGTATTCTGGGGGCGTAGTGCAGTCCACCGGTTCCGACTTTGGCATGTTGTTCAGTTCTTGCATTTGGTTTACTGGACGTCAGGTAGCTTCAGCAAGACTATCATTAGTCATTCGTTAGACCGCCAAAAGTCTGAGTTACCGTCTTGTGAAGTGAATGCAACTCTTGGCTGCCTATCTCATCGCCTGCGAAAGTGTTTGTTGCTAGACCTTCTCAGAGGTCGATTCCTGGAGCACCATCTGTGACTGGTCCTTGTCTTTTATTATTGTATTATTTATTACCATACCTTGTAATACTTAGATGAAAGGTTATTTATGTCTAGTTAATAGTTCTGGTCGCCTTCTGGAATACATCTAGCAGTTTAAGGGTTGTGTTAGAAGGTTACCATCACCTTATTTCACCCGTTTGGTGATCAGTTGCTTGTTTTCTTTGATTAACCTTTGCTTGTATTTGCTGTTTTACAGCAGGTTTGTAAATTTTTTCATAGAACTGCCGTTCCTGGCGTGTAAGGCCTTCAGCCGTGTATGGTCATTTGCTTTGAAAAAAATAATTCGATATTTGTATCTTAGCAATAAGCCTTAAAACCTTATTTACTGCCGTTCCTGGCGTCTGATACCTTTTGCTGTTTTTGTGGCCACTTTTTAATATTTCAATACTGTAAATTGTAATTGCAGCGAGTTGTTAAACATTCTTAATTTATTGCCATTCTTGGTGTGTAAGGCCTTCAGCCGTGATCACAGTGGCTTGTTCTTTTTAAACATTTTCTGTATCTGCATTTTATGGTGATTTACTAAATTGTAACGCACTCAAAACACTATTATTTACACAGATGTTTATTCCTTCATTAATAACGTGTGGTATTTTTTTATTTATTGCTGACTCTGGAATTAATGTTTTAAAAATAAATCTGTGTAACTATAGAAGGCAACCAATAGTAACAGATTACGGACCCATCCACAATCGTAACCCAATCCTGCCTTCCTTGACTACCAGGTTTGTCGTTGTATTAATGTGGACGGTCCAATGTGTCTACAAGAAATGGTGTACTGCTTTAATACATATAACATGGCGTAGAACATTGGTCGTAAACTGATCTAACCCGCAGGGACCAGAGGCGAGTGACAAGTCGCACAATAAGTCAGAATCCCGTAAAAGTGGCCATAAATAATAATAATAATCATGAAATCAGACTTAACAAGTTTCGTTTAATAGGTTGGCTAGAGAAACGTTGGGACTATTGAGTCCCAGCCTTATATAAGCGGACAGCTGTTTCTTCCGAAGGTTGAATTTCGGGTCCAACGCGGCATTCATTTGCAGGCCGAGCGCCGAAAAAGCCGGGCTGGAAAACTACTGCATTGTTCGGGTGAAATATTGTTGTTCAGTGAAATCAAACCAAATATTTTTTGAAATGTAAGACTATTCCAGAAGGAATGTACTTAATTAAGAACACTTATTTCACTATTAACAGCTAATTTTTGTTAGTTATGTCCATGAACCATGGACCTTGCCGTTGGTGGGGAGGCTTGCGTGCCTCAGCGATACAGATGGCCGTACCGTAGGTGCAACCACAACGGAGGGGTATCTGTTGAGAGGTCAGACAAACATGTGGTTCCTGAAGAGGGGCAGCAGCCTGTTCAGTAGTTGCAGGGGCAACAGTCTGGATGATTGACTGATCTGGCCTTGTAACATTAATCAAAACGGCCTTGCTGTGCTGGTACTGCGAACGGCTGAAAGCAAGGGGAAACTACAGCCGTAATTTTTCCCGAGGACATGCAGCTTTACTGTATGATTAAATGATGATGGCGTCCTCCTGGGTAAAATATTCCGGAGGTAAAATAGTCACCCATTCGGATCTCCGGGCGGGGACTACTCAAGAGGACGTCGTTATCAGGAGAAAGAGAACTGGCGTTCTACGGATCGGAGCGTGGAATGTCAGATCCCTTAATCGGGCAGGTAGGTTAGAAAATTTAAAAAGGGAAATGGATAGGTTAAAATTAGATATAGTGGGAATTAGTGAAGTTCGGTGGCAGGAGGAACAAGACTTTTGGCCAGGTGATTACAGGGTTATAAATACAAAATCAAATAGGGGTAATGCAGGGGTAGGTTTAATAATGAATAAAAAAATAGGAGTGTGGATTAGCTACTACAAACAGCAGATTGAACGCATTATTGTGGCCAAGATAGACACAAAGCCCATGCCTACTACAGTAGTACAAGTTTATATGCCAACTAGCTCTGCAGATGATGAAAAAATAGATGAAATGTATGACGAGATAAAAGAAATTATTCAGGTAGTGAAGGGAGACGAAAATTTAATAGTCATGGGTGACTGGAATTCGAGAGTAGGAAAAGGTAGAGAAGGAAACATAGTAGGTGAATATGGCTTGGGGCTAAGAAATGAAAGAGGAAGCCGCCTGGTAGAATTTTGTGCAGAGCATAACTTAATCATAGCTAACACTTGGTTCAAGAATCATGAAAGAAGGTTGTATACCTGGAAGAATCCTGGAGATACTAAAAGGTATCAGATAGATTATATAATGGTAAGACAGAGATTTAGGAACCAGGTTTTAAATTGTAAGACATTTCCTAGGGGAAAATGTGGATTCTGACCACAATCTATTGGTTATGAACTGCAGATTGAAACTGAAGAAACTGCAAAAAGGTGGGAATTTAAGGAGATGGGACCTGGATAAACTGAAAGAATCAGAGGTTGTAGAGAGTTTCAGGGAGAGCATAAGGGAACAATTGACAGGAATGGGGGAAGGAAATACAGTAGAAGAAGAATGGGTAGCTCTGAGGGATGAAGTAGTGAAGGCAGCAGACGATCAAGTAGGTAAAAAGACGAGGGCTAATAGAAATCCTTGGGTAACAGAAGAAATATTGAATTTAATTGATGAAAGGAAAATATAAAAATGCAGTAAATGAAGCAGGCAAAAATGAATACAAACGTCTCAAAAATGAGATCGACAGGAAGTGCAAAATGGCTAAGCAGGGATGGCTAGAGGACAAATGTAAGGATGTAGAGGCTTGTCTCACTAGGGGTAAGATAGATACTGCCTACAGGAAAATTAAAGAGACCTTAGGAGAGAAGAGAACCACTTGTATGAATATCAAGAGCTCAGATGGCAACCCAGTTCTAAGCAAAGAAGGGAAGGCAGAAAGGTGGAAGGAGTATATAGAGGGATTATACAAGGGCGATGTACTTGAGGACAATATTATGGAAATGGAAGAGGATGTAGATGAAGACGAAATGGGAGATAAGATACTGCGTGAAGAGTTTGACAGAGCACTGAAAGACCTGAGTCGAAACAAGGCCCCGGGAGTAGACAACATTCCATTAGAACTACTGATGGCCTTGGGAGACCAAGTCATGACAAAACTCTACCATCTGGTGAGCAAGATGTATGAGACAGGCGAAATACCCTCAGACTTCAAGAAGAATATAATAATTCCAATCCCAAAGAAAGTAGGTGTTGACAAATGTGAAAATTACCGAACTATCAGTTTAATAAGTCACAGCTGCAAAATACTAACGCGAATTCTTTACAGACGAATGGAAAAACTGGTAGAAGCCGACCTCGGGGAAGATCAGTTTGGATTCCGTAGAAATGTTGGAACACGTGAGGCAATACTAACCTTACGACTTATCTTAGAAGAAATATTAAGAAAAGGCAAACCTACGTTTCTAGCATTTGTAGACTTAGAGAAAGTTTTGACAATGTTGACAGGAATACTCTCTTTCAAATTCTGAAGGTGGCAGGGGTAAAATACAGGGAGCGAAAGGCTATTTACAATTTGTACAGAAACCAGATGGCAGTTATAAGAGTTGAGGGGCATGAAAGGGAAGCAGTGGTTGGGAAAGGAGTGAGACAGGGTTGTAGCCTGTCCCCGATGTTATTCAATCTGTATATTGAGCAAGCAGTAAAGGAAACAAAAGAAAAATCCGGAGTAGGTATTAAAATTCATGGAGAAGAAATAAAAACTTTGAGGTTCGCCGATGACATTGTAATTCTGTCAGAGACAGCAAAGGACTTGGAACAGCAGTTGAACGAAATGGACAGTGTCTTGAAAGGAGGATATAAGATGAACATCAACAAAAGCAAAACGAGGATAATGGAATGTAGTCAAATTAAATCGGGTGATCCTGAGGGAATTAGATTAGGAAATGAGACACTTAAAGTAGTAAAGGAGTTCTGCTATTTGGGGAGCAAAATAACTGATGATGGTCGAAGTAGAGAGGATATAAAATGTAGACTGGCAATGCCAAAGAAAACGTTTCTGAAGAAGAGAAATTTGTTAACATCGAGTATAGATTTAAGTGTCAGGAAGTCGTTTCTGAAAGTATTTGTATGGAGTGTAGCCATGTATGGAAGTGAAACATGGACGATAACTAGTTTGGACATGAAGAGAATAGAAGCTTTCGAAATGTGGTGCTACAGAAGAATGCTGAAGATAAGGTGGGTAGATCACGTAACTAATGAGGAGGTATTGAATAGGATTGGGGAGAAGAGAAGTTTGTGGCACAACTTGACTAGAAGAAGGGATCGGTTGGTAGGACATGTTTTGAGGCATCAAGGGATCACAAATTTAGCATTGGAGGGCAGCGTGGAGGGTAAAAATCGTAGAGGGAGACCAAGAGATGAATACACTAAGCAGATTCAGAAGGATGTAGGTTGCAGTAAGTACTGGGAGATGAAGAAGCTTGCACAGGAGAGAGTAGCATGGAGAGCTGCATCAAACCAGTCTCAGGACTGAAGACCACAACAACAACAACAACAACATGTTTTTAGCAGAATGCAAGCGAGAAAATTGTAGAACACGAGGAAAAAAAGAGAAGTTTTAGATTCCACAACATTCTGCCAACTTTTTCTTTCCATCCTTGAGCATGTACTATTATCTTCCGGGCAGTTGAAAAATGTCATTTTCTACCTGAGAAAATAGCAATTGACGTCGAAAAGTTTGGAACAAACGGCATTGTAACCGCCAGGCATTATGTGAAAAAGTACTCATGGTAAAATATAATAACAGGAGTCTATATACTGTTGACCTACGGACCGGACATTATTGCTTCTACATTTTACCAATAGTTCAGCTGTCAGATGATGCCCAGGACATCACACACATCCATGCCCGTGGCAGGATTCGAACCTGCGACTGCTACGGTCGCTGCTTCGAATCCTGCCTCGGGTATGGATGTGTGTGATGTCCTTACGTTAGTTAGGTTTGAGTAGTTCTAAGTTCTAGGGCACTGATGACCTCAGATGTTAAGTCCCATAGTGCTCAGAGCCATTTGAACAATATTTGATGCCCAGGAATTGAGAAACAAGTTAATAAGGCAATATTGCCTAATCTTTGCTCGAACATCTTTCTTGCGTGAAAAACATGAAGAATGTGTTCGGGAGACTTCTGGCAACAACAGTTCCCTGTATTTCCTCTTTGCGGAAATCACCTCGGAGGAAAGTGAAAACTATGTTTTCGGAAACTATTGCCCTCTTGGTGCCTGCTGCAGATATACTGTGGATGATGAAGAGTATGCCAAATTTGGTGAGGAAGAAGATGAAGAAGAAAATAAAAATGAACAAGAAATTTAAGAGTAAGAAGACTAAGAAGACTTCTAAAACTTCCAGTTTTTGTTGCTAATATATATCTCCTGTAACCAAGAAAGTAGTAGAGGCAGTTTTGTAATAAAGTTTACAATTAAAATTATAAATGTTAATCGAAAACATTTTAGTCTACTTTATTAATTTTTTCCAGAGTATTTTCGTCCTATTGGATACATCACTTTGAATTTGCTAATTTTGATCTAAAAATCGTTATCACAAGGGTCAGAAACCCTATTACACCCATTCATGACCATATTTGAGCAATCTTGAAATTTTGGTCAATTTTTGAGGGTTCTGGTCCACTGTTCACCTTGCCAACGACAATCTGTGAGCAATTGCTGCTGTCAGTTAAAGCTTGTCCATCTCAACCAGCTCCCGAGAAAATGAAGTGAAGAATACTGTGTTCAGATGAAATTTGGAGTCGTGTGATCCGCATAAGGCCATCGGTCACAGTCATGCCGCGCTGCACCGACGACCCGTAGTATGCAGAGAGTGTAATTCAGGCTAGTGCGGTTCTCCGATGTTTTTATGGTGTTTTTCACACCATGGCTTGGGTTGACTCATTCAGATTTACCGTCTATGTGAACCAATGTGTTTATATCTAAATTATCGATGAGAAATTGTTGGCTTTTCTTCTACATCTTTATGATGGATATGCAGCAGATACTGTCATATTCCAAGAACAAAACAGCTGTATTCACAGAGTTGAAGGCATACTTTCCGGGTTTGACGATCATTCGGACACATTATCGAAAATCGACTGATCCGGTGAAACATATGATCATATCCCAGTGCAAAAGACTGGGACTATTTGCAACAGCAGACAGTATGTAGCAATTTGGTAGCTCTACGGCACCTAGTCAGCAATGAGTGACCTCAGCTGTATGTTGCATACCTCGGCTTCCTCGCCAAATGGAGGAACTATCAAGGTCAGAGGCGGAGTTATGGCTCCCAGGGGTGAGTAATTTTCTTTCTGTTTCCATATTTTTGTCCAAACCATATACATTAGAGAAAAATGTAAAAAATCGTTCTGAAATACTGATGAAGGTTCACAACACAACAGACCAGTGAGGTCAGCAGCAGCGTAACATCACCCGCCTGGAACTTTCTTGAGGCAAGCGGGCTCGATGCCGTGAATAGGGCAGCTTTTTCGATACGCTGAAGCAGCATTACGTCACAACACTCGCTTGGTGCTGCCACCCGGTTGCCGGTCAGTGCCGGGCTAGTTAATGAGACCAGGGATACTTCGGCAAGTGGCGTACGTAGCGTTTGTGACAGCAACACCACCACAAACATGCTGTGATACGTACACATACTGGCTGTCCGACCAGACCGCTCATTGAAACGATGAGTTATCGAGCCAGCAGCTGGAGGCTTCTTCACGACAGTACTTCGTGCCAAAGTCCGTGCATCGATGCCCACCTTCCAGAGGTCAGTAATGCTACAGTCCGACTGGCGAACGATGCCGGTCCGCGCAGGTCGAGCCACCGACAGAACTGCACTGTTCGCTGGTTGCAAGCGACAGCTGCGGTACGTGCATACATGTGCTTTGCCTTTGAAGAAAGCGAGTGTTGCCGGCCGGAATGGCCGTGCGGTTCTAGGCGCTTCAGTCTGGAGCTGAGCCACCGCTACTGTCGCAGGTTCGAATCTTGCCTCGGGCATGGATGTGTGTGATATCCTTAGTTAGGTTTAAGTAGTTCTAAGTTCTAGGGGACTGATGACCTCAGAAGTTAAGACCCATAGTGCTCAGAGCCAAAGCGAGTGTTCTGAAAATTACGTCTCTTGCTTGATTATGTAGAAGTTGTCGTTTACTACCACCATCAGTGATGACAAGTGCAATGAAAAATCACTAAATAACTCGTTATGATCACGTTTAATGTTCGCGCTAGCTACGACTTTCACGGCAGAGCGCTCAGGAAACCTGCTGCACATCAGTGGCTGCTGAAGAATGAGTTACAAAGGTGCGCCATCGTTCGAGGCCCCAGCTATAATACGAACTTTTAGAAAGTAATAATTGGATCCTATTGCTTTTGAGCAGCTTTTGACTCCCCCCCCCCCCCCCCCCCCCCCATCGCACCGTCCTCCACCACGGCACAGCCACACCCTCTACAAATGATAACCAGTTTCGAAATATGCCAAAGCAGATCGGGACATGATCGATCACCTACAGTCTTTATGGTTGCAATTTGATGTGACGGTCCTGAACGTAGGAGACAGCCCCATTATTAAGACAGTCTACATCAGCTATACTATCAACAGAATGCAGTGCTATGATCAATGTTGAATTTCTTTTGATCGGATTTTAGATCTTCAAGTCAGGTTTATTTTTAGTTTGGTACTGACACGTAACTAACAGCAGTACAATCCTCTTATGTCCTCCTACACACAAGAAGAAATGAGCATCACGTAATTATTGCCCAGATTCCCACGATTACTACACTATTGTCACGTACCTCTTGCTACGAGATGTCTGCTGGCCGCAAATTGACAGCGGTAGTGCGAGAGCAGTTAGTGCTTCTGAGAGGTGAGGCTAACATCAGACGAAACAGTCTCAGTCGTTCAAGCTGTTGTCAACTCAGAAGGAGATGCGGAACAAAATCAGTGCAAGTTTTGCTGGTTCTTTTCTGTGCCCCCATGCAGATGTGCAATCTGTCCTTACATAGCAGACACGCACTTCACCATCACTGAAGTGACGATGCAAATCTTAGCAAAACTGGTTGTCACAGAAAAGCCTGAGAAGACGACACCTCACCTTAATGTTATTCTAGAGCTACAGCACCTGAAACTGGATTGGTCATCTGACATTGTCACCTTCCCTGATCCAGCACTGAGGTGAAATGAGATGTCTAGATTTACATAATCTAAATTTTGGAACCTACTACAGACAAGCTCAAATAGCGAGGGAGATTAGGATATAACGTCCCGTCAACATCGTGTAAAAATTCAGTCCTCTTAAAGGGAATCGTGGATAGCAGACTTGAATACTGTTCCTAACACTGTAAGGATGCAACCAGGCCCTGCGTAGCTTGTCTTCATCACAGATCGCCTTCCAGAACAAGCGCAACCTGGCATCTACTGTATACAGAGAGTTTCAAATAGGACGCAGGCACTGTGTCTGGCGTTGCGGGGAAACCAATAATTGGACAGGCGAGGCGGACTCGGATCGCCGGTGACCCTCCGACCCATCTTTTGCACTCAGGTGAGTGTTATATCGTATAATTGCGCCATTGAGTACCTCAGACCACTGTCTCTACAGCATCTGCTGACAGAGCTGGGCATAAATGCAAACAACAACATATAAGAAGTTGCAACATGGCCCAGGTGTGTAGACCGTTAGACTGATGACCCCAGAAGCTGGGTCCCATAGTGCTCAGA
This sequence comes from Schistocerca piceifrons, assembly GCF_021461385.2. Taxonomy (NCBI): domain Eukaryota; kingdom Metazoa; phylum Arthropoda; class Insecta; order Orthoptera; family Acrididae; genus Schistocerca; species Schistocerca piceifrons. The sequence continues at coordinate 101,159,024 of NC_060138.1, read as the reverse complement.
GCCATTTGTGTAGACCTTTAACATCAAGATATATAAGAGTCATTTTCATCATAGCTAGCCATGAACAAATTGTTTGCAACAGCAGTCTATGGAAGCAGTGAACAACACCACCTCTGACAGCATGCTCAACAAACTGTGATTGTTCTATAGCCGTAATAAGTAGTTTTCTGCAATGCATCCCACGTCAACCCAGGTGAGGTCACTTAACAAGCTGGATCTCGTTCAAAATGGTTCAAATGGCTCTGAGCACTATGGGACTTAACATCCGAGGTCATCAGTCCCCTAGACTTAGAACTACTTAAACCTAACTAACCTGAGGACAGCACGCACATCCATACCCGAGGCAGGATTCGAACCTGCGACCGTAGCAAGCTGGATCTCGTTCCTACGTGTCAAGACAGAGTGTACAGAACACATTGGCAGAAAGAAAGGTGTTAGATTTCAGATGTAATTTGGAGTAGTCTCCTAATGTCTTCCATTGAAAGGAGCTCCACACTTTGCACGCTCTTTGGTAATCTGATTTCTTCATTGCTTTCACACCAGTTAGCAAGCTTTTTTATAACTTCAGCCAATGGCAGCTGTTCTTTCAACAAAACAGATTCATCAGATACATGTTCATAAAGAAAGTCATCTTCCTTATTCATTAAATTACGCTTCCCGCTATCAGGGAGATATTCTCTTGTTATTTTTAGCTTTTCAGGCTTTAAATATGCGATGAATTTCACCAAAGAGCACGCCAGAAAGTTGAAGAATCCTAAAAACTAAAATTTTGTTTCACTATGATGTCGTGGTCTCGCGGTAGGATTCTCGCTTCCCGAGCACGGGGTCCCGGGTTCGATTCCCGGCGCGGTCAGGGATTTCCACCTGCCCCGAGATGACTGGGTGTTGTCGCGTCGTCTTCATGATCATCATTCAAACCCATTACGGTCGGAGAAAGGCAACGGCAAACCACCTGCATTAGTATCTTGCCTAGTAGGGCGGAGCCGATCTCCCACATCGTTCCCCTACACTCTGTCAAGAAGCATGGAGTCCATTTCCATGATATCTCCATGACAGATTCCATTAGTGTTTTATATTTTTCCGTATTCGCAATAATAACAGAAACATGGCCTGGATTTATTTTAGTTCTTTTTTACACTGATTCACAGATGTTCATGATTATAAAATGTGCACCATAATTTGGTGGATTGTGAAACACACCAGGCACCATAAAATTACGTCTATCATTTAAACTGCTGCTTTCACTTACAGCACGAAATATACATGTAAAATGGCAATGACCTCTGTATTCCACATCAGACTGCTTGAAGTGAAAATGACTCTGAGCACTATGGGACTTAACTTTCCGTGTCATGGTGTGTTGGTCGGTTGCGGCGGAGCAGCAAGGAAGTCACTGCGGCGTAGGTTCAGACCGGGGCCACTGGCGGTGCGCACGCACGCTCGGAGTTGTGTGGCACTAGCTGCGAGAACTGCTAATTTCGTCGCCCACCGCACCTGCATACTGGAGTTGAGTAATCAGTGAACCTGTCATGAAAGCTCAACCGTTGTGACATCTCTTCGTTGATTGCTGGTTGTTGTTTCCTGGGCCATCCACGCAAGCAGCAACGTGATGGTGTGTTGGAGTCAGCAAGATTTTGCAGCTGTCTCCCAGTATGGTGTTTAACCTTTGAAATGTGCACCAGCAGTTTCTTCTGCCTTGTGGCCGTTAACGTTCCAGTTACCTGCCCTGGTCATTAGCGTAGTTTTGTGGCAATGGTTTTCCTCGCCGTGGTGTTGCTGTCCGGCACGGCGTGTAGTTCAACAGCTTGATGTTGTTCTCCTTTTCTCTTTGATTGTTTATCGTAACTTGACTGCGATCATACGCCAATTATTAAGACATAATCTCGTTGCAATCCTCGTCTTTGCTGGTACTTTTGGTTCTCGTGCTTTTGGCCGAGTGGAAGGGAATTGATTAGGCGATTGGTTTGTTCGTCAGCTGTCCGTAAGTCGTGCTGCAAACCGATTGTTTAGTTTTACGCTTAGCTGTCTGTCTGTTGGTTCTTCAGCCATCTGTAGGTCGTGGTGCAGCCAGATTGATTAGCGTTATGCTTGGCTGTCTGTCTGTTGGTTCGTCAGCCATCTGTAGGTCGTGCTGCAGCCCGAATGTTTAGTGTTACGCTTAGCTGTCTGTCTGTTGGTTCGTCAGCCATCATGCTGCAACCCGATTGTTTAGTATTACGCTTGGCTGGCTGTCTGTTGGTTCGTCAGCCATCTGTAGGTCGTGCTGCAGCCCGACTGATTAGCGTTACGCTTTGCTGTCTGTCTGTTGGTTCTTCAGCCATCTGTAGGTCGTGCTGCAGCCCGATTGTTTAGTGTTACGCTTGGGTGTCTCTCTCCACTGAAATGTGGTTAGTGCTTCCTCCCCAGGCTGACCTTTGGAACACTTCTGAGCACTACTGTTTCTTGTTTGTCATTGTCTACGTCATTTTATTCGGTTGCAGGTACTGTGTCAGGCCTTAAGCCGCATATTAATATTGTCTGTTTTATGTTTAGTATATGGCCTTCAGCTGAACTTCATAACAACTTCAAGATTTGGCCTTCAGCCGTGTTCTATTTAAAAGTTGTTGCTCTGCGTTTAGGCATTCAGCCGCGTTTGTTTCAGAATCTGTGGCTTTAATACGTAAATCCTTGTCTATAAGGTTTCTCTTTAATTATCTTAAATTCTTGAAACGGCCTTCAGCCGTCTTCTGTAAGTGTTTATCTTAAGGTTGTCTTTAATTATTCTTGAGTAATTGTTTGGGCCTTCAGCCGACAAGATACTTCAAATTCTCTTAAGATGTTTTTCTATTGCACTGTGTAAAGGTTTATCTTTAATGTTGCTCTTGTATTATTTAAAGAAATTTTATTTAATTGGAGTTTCAGCCGAAGAATTAACGTGTGTTTTCCTTAATATAGCCTTTAACCGAAATTTATAGATGCTTGGGTTTTGAAGAATTTCCTTAGCTGATGTGGAATATTATTTCGGCCTTTGGCCTAGAAGATATTGTAATTTTACTTAAGTAAGGCCTTCAGCCTTTACTCTGAATCCTGGTGTTTTAAAAGCAATGATTTAAACTTATTCGGGAGAAGATACTTGGCCCTCAGCCGTGAATTGATCTTTGTTGTTTTAAAGGGAAAACCCTGCATTGGTTTGAGGAATAAAGTTGTGTGTGTTCTTGTATAACTAACAGTAATTGAGCTCGGCCCCTTTCCACAACCTGATCCGCTCTGCCCTGCGAAACCAGATTTTATGGAGAATTCCTTGCAGATCTGACAAATTTCTTCTCTTCAAAACTTTTCTTCCTCTTCAGTAGTAATAATCATTCGACTGTTCTGTAATATGTAATTTTTATATACTCCAAAGTGTGATACGGCTGTTTGGCAAACCATGCCATGCAATCTGCATCTCGTTACATTAGATGAAACCCTGAATTTTCGTCACTCTAACTGTCGAGTACATAAATGCAATACCGTATGGCTTATGTGCATGAATTTCGTTACCAACACCTGGCTGCAGTAAGCATTCAATGCCTTCATAATTGTTAAATGGTGACTTTAATTGTTTGTTACATGAGACGAATTTCGTGAATTGATTCTCTGCTTCGGGCATGATACTTCTGGCTGGTTTGCATTGCGAACACTGAATTAATTGTGCAGTTAACTTCTCGCCAGAACGAAAATACCATAAACAGCGTTCACAACCTTGCACTGGTTTTAATGTAGTAGAAATGGTAAATTTATGTGTTTGCGTCAGGTAGCAAAAACAGATTGACATGCTTCTCGTGCTTGTAATGTTACGAGACGTGCAGTGGAACCACTTGAAACTTTTCTCCTTCGTCCCTTCCTCTGTCCCTCCTATATCCATCCACCCAGAGTACAGAAGGCCTTGATGTCCGTCTACAGCCTTTTACCTCTCACAATTCCTTCCATTACCAAATTTACGGTTCTTTAATACCTCAGGATGTGACCTGTCAACAGATCCCTTCACTGAGTCAAGTTATGTCATAAATTTCTTTTTCTGCAATTTGATTCAGTACCTCTTCATTATCATAGAAAGTGTTTCAATCGTGTTTATAATAAAGACGTTCCATATACACTAAGCCTAAAATTATTGAGCTCCTCATTAGTTATCTACTCCACCGCCTAATCTTCAGCATTCTTCTGTAACATCATACACTCCTGGAAATGGAAAGAAGAACACATTGACACCGGTGTGTCAGACCCACCATACTTGCTCCGGACACTGCGAGAGGGCTGTACAAGCAATGATCACACGCACGGCACAGCGGACACACCAGGAACCGCGGTGTTGGCCGTCGAATGGCGCTAGCTGCGCAGCATTTGTGCACCGCCGCCGTCAGTGTCAGCCAGTTTGCCGTGGCATACGGATCTCCATCGCAGTCTTTAACACTGGTAGCATGCCGCGACAGCGTGGACGTGAACCGTATGTGCAGCTGACGGACTTTGAGCGAGGGCGTATAGTGGGCATGCGGGAGGCCGGGTGGACGTACCGCCGAATTGCTCAACACGTGGGGCGTGAGGTCTCCACAGTACATCGATGTTGTCGCCAGTGGTCGGCGGAAGGTGCACGTGCCCGTCGACCTGGGACCGGACCGCAGCGACGCACGGATGCACGCCAAGACCGTAGGATCCTACGCAGTGCCGTAGGGGACCGCACCGCCACTTCCCAGCAAATTAGGGACACTGTTGCTCCTGGGGTATCGGCGAGGACCATTCGCAACCGTCTCCATGAAGCTGGGCTACGGTCCCGCACACCGTTAGGCCGTCTTCCGCTCACGCCCCAACAACGTGCAGCCCGCCTCCAGTGGTGTCGCGACAGGCGTGAATGGAGGGACGAATGGAGACGTGTCGTCTTCAGCGATGAGAGTCGCTTCTGCCTTGGTGCCAATGATGGTCGTATGCGTGTTTGGCGCCGTGCAGGTGAGCGCCACAATCAGGACTGCATACGACCGAGGCACACAGGGCCAACACCCGGCATCATGGTGTGGGGAGCGATCTCCTACACTGGCCGTACACCACTGGTGATCCTCGAGGGGACACTGAATAGTGCACGGTACATCCAAACCGTCATCGAACCCATCGTTCTACCATTCCTAGACCGGCAAGGGAACTTGCTGTTCCAACAGGACAATGCACGTCCGCATGTATCCCGTGCCACCCAACGTGCTCTAGAAGGTGTAAGTCAACTACCCTGGCCAGCAAGATCTCCGGATCTGTCCCCCATTGAGCATGTTTGGGACTGGATGAAGCGTCGTCTCACGCGGTCTGCACGTCCAGTACGAACGCTGGTCCAACTGAGGCGCCAGATGGAAATGGCATGGCAAGCCGTTCCACAGGACTACATCCAGCATCTCTACGATCGTCTCCATGGGAGAATAGCAGCCTGCATTGCTGCGAAAGGTGGATATACACTGTACTAGTGCCGACATTGTGCATGCTCTGTTGCCTGTGTCTATGTTCCCGTGGTTCTGTCAGTGTGATCATGTGATGTATCTGACCCCAGGAATGTGTCAATAAAGTTTCCCCTTCCTGGGACAATGAATTCACGGTGTTCTTATTTCAATTTCCAGGAGTGTATTTCAGACACTTCTATTCTCTTCCTGTCTGAACTATTTATCCTCCGCATTCACATTCGTACAATATTACACTCTAGACGAACAGCTTTAGTACAGACTCCCTAGCACATAAATTTATATTTGATGTTAGCAAATTTCTGTTATGCAGAAAAATTTTTCTTTCTATTGTCGTCTCTACTTCGGACCATCGTCAGTTATTTTGATGCGACAATAGTAGAACACATGTATTACTTTTAGTGTCTCATGCCTAGTTTAATGCACCATGATTCGACATTTTATCTTTGATGGTATGCGTTTTATAGCCTATATCCATTCCTTTCAACAACTCTTCCAGGTCCCTTGTCGTCTTCCAGAGAATTTCGATGTCTTTGGAAAACCTCAACGTTTTTACTCCTCCTGCCTGAACTTTAATTCCCTTTCCAAGTTTCAATTACTCCTTGCTCGATGTACAGACCGAATAATATCGGAAATAGACTACAACCCTGCATGACTCCGTTCTTAACTGCTGTCTCCATTTCACGGCTTCCGAAGTTCATAATTGAAGTCCGGTTTTATTTACAGGAAGTAGGTAATTTTTCGTTTCTTGTATTTTATCCGAGCTATCTTCAGAATATCGAAGAGTGTAATCCAGTCAACATTGACAAAAGCTTTCTTTAAATCTGCAACAGCTAGAAACTTTCATTGTTCTTTCTTCAGTCCGTCTTCCGTGAAAAGTCGCAAGATCAGAAACGCCTCGCGTGTTCCTAAGTTACTGTGGAACCTAACCTGTTCTTCCCCGAGATCAAGTTCCACCAGTTTTCCCATTCACCCGTAAATAATTCGTGTCAGTATTTTGCAGTCCGAACTTACTGAACTCATGGTTCCACAAAGTGTACACTTCTCATCACCTGATTTCTTTCGAATTGGAATTATTATGTTCTTCTTGAAGTCTTTCACCTGTCTCATATGTTACATATTGTTCACATACCTATCAGAAGTTATGGTTTAGTGGACCGATCCCAGTAATACGAGTTGCACAGTAACTGCACACCACACTCCTGTGTTCACATCACGCAGAGTGCAAAGACTGTTAATGTAACTGATGGGGATTTAAAAAAAAAAAAAAAAAAAAAAAAAAAAAAAAAAAAGAAGAAGAAGAAGAAGAAGAAGAAAGAAAGAAAGACGTTTCATGCGCAACCTCTCTATGAAGCACAGATTTCAACAGCCAGCCAGTATCTGGTCAACAAATACCCTGCCATTACTTTCTGAGATATCAGTCTGAGTTCTTGCATTGCTCTTTGACCATATGCTACTAACATACTAGTCTGATGTCCTGAACCGCGAACCATTTCGTTAGACTTCTTCCCAAGGCCACTCTTAACACATCTGCTTCGTCTATAAACGATTCGCTTCGAGCCTGGGGCTGAGAAAGGGCCAAAGCGTCGCCAGTGAACGGAGCTTGCGTCCGCAGTACCAGTTCGTCGCAACGTCGGACACAGCCTTTGCGAAGCACAAGGAACAACGAGCACGTAACAGCAAGGCAGCGAACAGTCCAGTCCGCCATAAGAATCAAGTGCACCACTGCTTCTCTACTGAATTTTTTCGTTCGTAGCTCTACTGCTGGTCATTAATATTGCAACTTCATGAACGTGTCATGCAGCAAACGTCCAACTGACATGAAGCGTGCTACGTGCTGGGGTATGCAAATGATGAGCATTTCAGAGCAACCGCACAGGTAGGCAGGAGTAAGGCAGTCTACATTCTGTATGTAAGGAAAGATTATGCTACAGGAGGTTTCTCAATCAGCAGTCCTATTCCAATATTGGTTGTTTGCGAGAAGATTATTTTATACCTCTTGATAGAGGTAGAAACGCTGTCAACATGTGTCGGAATGGCACAGCAGTAGTATCGTGGATTACCAGGATTGCTGTTGATCCATCTGCGAAATTGCATTTCGCGTTGACTGGTGAAACGTGGGACTTAAGGCTGGCGGAAAAGGAGTGGACGGTGCCGAATCTGTTACCGTTGGTTGCACAGAAAACACATCCACTTTATTTAAAAAAAACTCTCGACAACCATTTTTAAAAGATTTTACTACAATGGCGGCAGAAAAGCCTTATTAGAAAAATTGCAAGTTATTGTCGGCTGAAGGCCAGCAGCAATTTCAGAATACACAACGGCTGAAGGCCTGAATTACAAGTGAGGAAGACAGTTACACATTAACAAATACTAAGATATTTTCTTCTTAACGATCAAAATGGTAAGAAGCTATAGTAACGGCTGAAGGCCTTGATAAGAAAATAATTGCAGATTATTGGTTGGCTGAAGGTCACAAACAATGTTACACATAATCAACGGATGAAGGCCTGATTACAAGTGGGGAAGACAACAACATGTTAAAACATCAGGGTAAATTTTAAACAATTACGACAGTTTGTCCAAATACGACGGAGTGATCCACAGACAGTGCTCCCTGGATCGACCTGAGGAAGGTGACTACAGCTGTGTAAGCGGTAAGACAGGCATCCAAGAGTTATCATCACTTACCAGGTTGGCTACTCAACTGGGGACAGCTTAAACACCAACCGACGATCTTACAAATGCACCTAACGTCTGATCACCGGTACAACGACTGAATATTCCAGACGAAGACGAAGTGACAGGAGCACTGTGTCTCCAAAATCCGGAGTTTAGAACGACCAGAAGCAACAAGGAAACACGACAACCAACACAGAATAACACCAACCGACCGACAAATAAAGCAGGAAAAACAACACTCCACTCACTGCGAGCAGCAACACGCCACCCAACGGCGAGATCTCAACATAGTGAAGGATTCACTGCTGAATTTATGTGCCCTCCACTGAAAGATCCTGAGTTCGGTGGACAACAAGGCTGTAGCCCTTGCAACTACAGCCCTTCGATGCGGCAGTGCCTGCATGCAGTCAACAGTCCCGGCATGGCCTGGCCGTGCGCGAACCTCGCTGCTCCTCCGTCCAAACCGAACATTCTTCCGCTCCCGACCGAACTCTCCACCAAATCCAGTACACTGACAGCATTAAAATAACTGATCATTCAAAACCACAAGATACACACGGATCCGGGAAAACAATTCCACCAGCAACTCACAATACTGAAACCAGTCACTGTGAAATAAAACGGACGAATTAAAAGTTGGCACAAACACAGAGAAGCCAGAAGCGGTCGCAAGACCAAATGCGCGTCGTCCGCTGCGACGACCGACCGAAAGAGCAACCAACGGTCGTCCCCACTCAAGTCAGGCACGGGAAAGATCCCAGTATAAATCGTCGACTGACAACTTATTGCCATGAAACTTCCTGGCAAATTAAAACCGTGTGCCGGATCGAGATTCCAACTCGGGACCTTTGCCTTTCGCGGGCAAGTGCTCTACCGACTGAGCTACCCAAGCACGACTCACGCCCCGTCCTCACAGCTTTACTTCCGCCAGTACCTCGTCTCATACCTTCCAAATTTTACAGAAGCTCTTCTGCGAACCATGCAGAACTAGCACTCCTGAAAGAAAGAAGGAAGGTAGAGCACTCGCCCGCGAAAGGCAAAGATCCCGAGTTCGAGTCTCGGTCCGGCACACGGTTTTAATTTGCCAGGAAGTTTCATATCAGCGCACACTCCGCTGCAGAGTGAAAATCTCATTTTGGAAACTTATTACCATGAGGTCACTTCGACGGGCGGACACGGACACACAAGTGAAAGTTGCACTACTCGAATATCACGGTCCATTCAACTAAAACTCGCTGAATCCGGTCCTTGACGTGGTCGTGCACTCTCACGACCACATCCTTCCGTCGGATCTCTGTCCCAACTCGACTCGCTTGACACACGACGACACGGAAATACTAGGGGCCGCTCCAAAGATAGTATCGCAGTACGCGCTGTCGATAAGAGCTGGTGCTGCCACTAACGGACAGATAAGGCGAGCTAACGTAGTGATGGCAGGGAACACACTAAGAAAACGCGACGCCACTATCGCTATTAGAAGATGCCAAGCCATGAACGGCATAAAGGGGAGCCGTACACGGCTCAATTGGGATCCCCCGCATGTATATGAAAGTGGAATCCGTCGATGAAGCCTCAGCAGATAGCACAGGCCAATGCGACTAGCACCCGAGAGGACAGAGATGTACTTCCCTCAGCTGTGCAGAATCGATCAGCCACGATACGTAAGTTGCATCACGAAATAGGCTTCATTGCGCCAAGACAATTGTCAGTGCGATGGTGCCTGGGGCAACATGGACTGTCAGCAAGATGACGAATGTTGCTGCTTCGCTTGACGTGTCAGCAGCGAGACGCACCCTGACAGTGGTACGTCGAATAACAACACTAAATAGACGATTGGCTACATAACATGATCACTTCTGGTTAGCGTAGCCAGTAATTTATGATGCATTAAGGGAAGTGGCTGTGCGATATGGCTCTGAGCACTATGGGACTTAACATCTGAGGTCATCAGCCCTCTAGAACTTAGAACTACTTAAACCTAACTAACCTAAAAACATCACACATATCCTTGCCCGAGGCAGGATTCGAACCTGCGACGGTAGCGGTCGCGCGGTTCCAGACTGAAGCGCCTAGAACCGCTCGGGCACACCCGCCGGCACTGTGCGATATCTTCGAGTTTTCTGTGACATTATCTTTCAGCAAGTTAATGGAAGATCGCATGTTATCTGTGATGACCTGGCCTACCTCGACAAGGAGGCTTATCGGCATCTGAGGGACTGCCATGCCACCACTTGTCAGCTGCTAGAGTTGATGACCACTGACATGCAATTAAAGCAGCACGGGATAATGTACCCGCACCTGTCTTTCAACTTCAGTTCGCAATGAAGCCAAGACAGGTTATAGCCATTGATGCTCTGTGTTCTAAATTTCGCACCCAGTATACTCACAAATCATCCACGAATTTAGGATATTCTTTCTAATATAGACTACTACATACGTAGAACAAGTAAAATTTCGTTATTTGTAATTTTAATGGCCAGTTTTATTTACATAGCGTTTCTTTTGATTTCTACAGGAGTTCGTGAAGGTTATCGAACAGTCAGTTGTGAAAGGCGCTAATCAATAGAAAATATCCTTTGAATATTACATATTATCGCTGTAATATGTGAGTAACGGAATCTCTACAATCACTTTCTAAACTCCGCCATGTGGTAGCTGATGTCCTACATGTATCTTCACCTTATGACAAACTTCATGTCCACAACTTGCACAGAAATTGATTATTCCACGTGGTACTGAAATGTTATCATCACATTCAGATGCAGTATGTATGGTACTTTCATGTCACATACATACTGTGCTAAAAGTCAAAACCGAGCAAAAAGTCCTCAAGACTGGAAACTGTAGAAATCTGCACTACTACACACTGGTCGCAAGAGCAGTAAATTAAAAGGAACGTGACGAAGCTTTGTAACAGTCTACTAGAACTTATTTAATAAAACATTCCCCAGCTGCACTCAAATTAAATGAAGTGGTGGTGTAGTAGTTAGGTGATATGATGGTCCATCACATTTCAGTGCATATGAAGCCATATAAAATCAATGAATATTACGTAAATTGAAGGTGAAGGTGGGAGAAAGGAAAGAAAAGTTAAGGAAGTTTTGATGTCAGCGGCATTGGGACCTCACGCGGAATCGGTGGCAAAGAGTGAAAATGTGTTGCGTTAACCACTGCACCACCTGGATACAGTATTTATCGCAATTGCATGGACTGTCCCAGCAAGCGTCCCGCCTTACACACATTCCCACCTAGTGCCACCTATCTGCAGTCTTAGTTCATGTCCTCCAAGCTCTCTACTTTGAGATTCCTGCAGGAGGCCGAATGTACTCTGAGCAGCCGAAGAAACTGGTACATCTGCGTAATACCATGTAGGGCCCCCGTGAGGACGCAGAAGTGCCTCAACATTACCTGGCAGGGACTCGATTAATAACTGAAGTAGTGTTGGAGGGAACTGACACCATGAATCCTGCAGGGCTGTCCATAAATCCGCAAGATCACGGGGGGCCGGAGATCTCTTCTGAACAGCACGTGGTAAGGCGTCCCACATATGCTCAATAACGTTCATGTCTGGGGAGTTTGATGGCCAGCGGAAGTTTTTAAACTCAGAAGAGTGTTCCTGGAGCCACTTTGTAGCAGTTCTGGACGTGTGGGGCGTCGCATTATCCTGCTGGAATTCCCCAAGTTCTTCGGAATACACAATGGACATGAATGGATGCAGGTGATAAGACAAGGTGCTTGAGTAACTGCCAGAGCCGTAAATAGACGTATCAGGGGTCCCACATCACTCCAACTGCACACGTCCCACACCATTACAGAGCCTCCACCATCGTGAACAGTCCCCTGTTGACACGCAGCGTTTAGAGATTCGTGAGGTTGTCCTCATACCCGTAGACGTCAATCCGCTCGATATAATTTCAAACGAAATTCGTCCGATCAGGCAACATGTTTCCAACAGTCAAACGTCGATCTTGACTGGCCAGGCGTAAAGCTTTGTGTCGTGCAGTCGTGAAGGGTACACGAGTGGGCATTCGGCTCCGAAAGCCTGTGTCGATGTATGATTCGCACGCTGACACTTGTTGATGACCCAGCATTGAAATTTTCATCAATTTGCGGAAGGGTTGCACTTCTGTCACGTTGAACGAGTCTCTTCAGTCGTCACTGGTTCCGTTCTTGCAGGATCTTTTTCGGCCTCGGCGATGTCAGAGATTCCTGATATTCGTGGTAGAGTCGTGAAATGGTCGTACCGGAAAGTCCCCACTTCAGTGCTAAAATATTCAAATGTGTGTGAAATCTTATGGGACTTAGCTGCTAAGGTCATCAGTCCCTAAGCTTACACACTACTTAACCTAAATTATCCTAAGGACAAACACACACACACACCCATGCCCGAGGGAGGACTCGAACCTCCGCCGGGACCAGCCGCACAGCCATGACTGCAGCGCCCTGTGACCTCTCGGCTAATCCCGCGCGGTTCCCATCGCTCGAGCACCCCTAGATAGGTCAGGGGTTCACTACACAAAGGAAGCGGCTACTCGGGTGGCGTGCACATGGTTTTTTTTTAGGCTAGCCAGTAGTGCGAGGTGTCCTGATGAACACTCACCAGTCGATGTGCAGGCAGGGAAACCAGGACGCGCTCAGTGCAAAGACACTTCAGCTATCAAGATACTAGCAGTAAATTTACAGAGTGTTCGGAATAAAGTTCCTGAATTTACTGCCCTCCAAGAAGCTTGTGGCGCACAAATTATTCTCGGGTCTGAGACCTGGCTGATCCCTGAGATAGAAAGTTGTGAAATATATAGTGAGGGTTGGAACGTGTATCGGAAAGACAGATTAGACACCGTAGGAGGCGGTGTCTTCATTGCAGTTGACAAAAATATTGTGTCTACTGAGGTCGAAGTAGAGTGTGATTGTGAAGTTATCTGGACACGTTTAACAGTGCTAGGAGAAATAAAGTTAATTGTTGGGTGTTATTACCGGCCACCAGCTTCCACTGTGACTGTTCTAGAATCATTCACAGGAAGTCTACACTCTGTATCGCTGAAATACCCGGATCATGCTATATTAGTCGGAGGCGACTTCAGCCTATCTAGTATAGACTGGGATGTCTATGGATTCATTACAGGTGGTACAGACAAGCCGTCGTGTGAATTACTTTTGAACACGTTATCCGAAAACTGTCATGAGCAGCTAAATCGACAGCCAACGTGTAATGGAAATATTTTAGATCTGGTAGCCACGAACAGACCAGACCTCATCGACGGTGTCAGTGTTGAGACAGGGATTAGTGATCATGATGTTGTCATTACGACTATAGTTACGAAAGTTAAAAAGTCGTCAAGAAGGCTAGGAGAGTATTCTTACTAGAAAGAGCAGATAAGCAGTTGTTAGCATGCCACTTAGTAAATGAATCGACTTCATTTACTTCCGGTACGATGAACGTGGAAGATTTATGGGCAAATTTTAAACACATTGTAAATCACGCATTGGAGAAGTATGTGCCGAAAAAGTGGGTTAGTACGGAAAAGACCCACCGTGGTTTAACAGCGCAATTCGGAGAATGCTCAGGAAGCAAAGGCAGTTGCACGCGCGGTACAAGAAAGATCGGGAGAATGAGGACAGGCAAAAGTTAGTAGAGGTTCAAATGGTTCAAATGGCTCTGAGCACTATGGGACTTAACTTCTAAGGTCATCAGTCCCCTAGAACTTAGAACTACTTAAACCTAACTAACCTAAGGACATCACACATATCCATGCCCGAGGCAGGATTCGAACCTGCGACCGTAGCGGCCGCGCGATTCCAGACTGTAGCGCCTTTAACCGCTTGGCCACCACGGCCGGCAAAAGTTAGTAGAGATTCGTGCTGCTGTAAAAAGAGCGATGCGCGAAGCATACAACCACTACCACCGTCATATCTTAGCAAAAGATCTTGCTGAAAACCCAAGGAAATTTTGGCCTTACGTAAAATCGGTAAGCGGGTCGATGGCTTCCATTCAGTCACTCGCCGATCAGTCTGACCTGGCAACGAAAGGCAGCAAAACGAAAGCTGAAATTTTAAATTTAGCATTTCAGAAATCTTTCTCGCAGGAGGATCGTACAAACATACCGCCGTTTGAGTCTCGTACAGATTCCCGTATGGAGGACATAGCGATAGACATCCCTGGGGTAGTGAAGCAGCTGAATGGTTTGAAAATAAATAAATCTCCAGATCCTGATGGGATTCCAATTCGGTTTTACAGAGACTACTCTACTGCATTGGCTCCTTACTTAGCTTGCATTTATCGCGAATCTCTTGTCCAACGTAAAGTCCCGAGCGACTGGAAAAAAGCGCAGGTGACGCCTGTATAGAAGAAGTGTAGAAGGATGGATCCTCAAAATTACAGACCAATATGCTTAACATCGGTTTGTTGCAGGATTCTCGAACATATTCTCAGTTCGAATATAATGAATTTCCTTGAGACAGAGAAGTTGCTGTCCATGCATCAGCACGGCTTTAGAAAGCATCGCTCCTGCGAAACGCAACTCGCCCTTTTTTCACATGATATCCTGCGAACCATCGATGAGGGGTATCAGACGGATGCCATATTCCTTGACTTGAATCGGTGCCCCACTGCAGACTCCTAACTAAGGTACGAGCATATGGGATTTGTTCCCAAATATGTGAGTGGCTCGAAGACTTCTGAAGTAATAGAACCCAGTACGTTGTCCTCGATGGTGAGTGTTCATCGGAGGTGAGGGTATCATCTGGAGTGCCCCAGGGAAGTGTGGAAGGTCCGATGTTGTTTTCTGTCTACATAATTGATCTTTTGGATAGGGTGGATAGCAATGTGCGGCTGTTTGCTGATGATGCTGTAGTGTACGGGAAGGTGTCGTCGTTGAGTGACTGTAGGAGGATACAAGATGACTTGGACAGGATTTCTGATTGGTGCAAAGAATGGCAGCTAACTCCAAATATAGATAAATGTAAATTAATGCAGATGAATAGGAAAAAGAATACTGTAATGTTTAAATACTCCATTAGTAGTGTAGCGCCTGACACAGTCACGTCGATGAAATATTTGGGCGTAACATTGCAGAGCGATATGAAGTGGGACAAGCATGTAATGGCAGTTATGGGGAAGGCGGATAGTCGTCTTCGGTTCATTGGTAGAATTTTGGGAAGATGTGGTTCATCTGTAAAGCAGACCGCTTATAAAACACTAATACGACCTATTCTTGAGTACTGCTTGAGCGTTTGGGATCCCTATCAGGTCGGATTGAGGGAGGACATATAGGCAATTCAGAGGCGGGCTGCTAGATTTGTTACTGGTAGGTTTGATCATCACGTGAGTGTTACGGAAATGATTCAGGAACTCGGGTAGGAGTCTTTGGAGGAAAGGAGGCGTTCGTTTCGTGAATCGCTACTGAGGAAATTTAGTGAACCAGTATTTGAGGGCTGACTGCAGTACAATTTTACTGCCGCCAACTTATATTTCGCGGAAAGACCACAAAGATAAGAGAGATTAGGGCTCGTACAGAGCCATATAGGCAGTCAGTTTTCCCTCGTTCTGTTTGGGAGTGGAACAGGGAGAGAAGATGCTAGTTGTGGTACGAAGTACCCTCCGCCACGCACCGTATGGTGGATTGCGGAGTATGTATATAGATGTAGATGTAGATGTAGCGCCAACGATGACACCACGATCAAATTCTCTTAAATCGTGATAACCTGTCATTGCAGCAGCAGCAATCGATCTAACAACTGCGCCAGACACTTGTCTTATATAGGCGTTGTCGACCGCAGCACAGTATTCTGTCTGTTTACATACCTCTGTATTCGAATACGAGTGCCTGTATCAGTCCCTTTGGTGCTTCAGTGTAACTGTGCATACACACTGGAGATGGTAGATTCATTGCTCAACCAGACGAATCAGTAATATGAATGTGTGGTGTCTATCCTATTGGACATGCCATTCATGTAATTGATGTGCCTCGACGGGAATGAATCCACTACCTTCAGAGCAGATGCACGACTGCGTTTGGCCTCCTGCAGCAATCATAAAGTACCACCTACTGTCTACGTGATGTGTATCACAGATGCGGATTCCGGGTGGTGTCTGTTCTGGCATGTCCGGAACAACAGACACCATGCATTCACATAAATCGATGAATGTGGTCGGAGTCGATAACGATGTTCTGTACAGCAGAAGGAGTGCTGTATCGAGTAGTGGAGTCGGTCGGATCGGCAGGAGAGCGAGAACAATGCGTGCAGCGCGGCCGCGTGTCAGGGGCGTGACAAGTGCGGCAGTGCCGCCCACCCGCCACGGCCGCTGATTTGCCTAAGCTCGCCCTTGCTGCGCGCCGAACAATAGGGGAGCCGGTGACGCCCCTCATTGTGCTGCAGGAGGCGCTGCCGGGACAAGGCGCGCTCGTCCCGTTTCCACTGTGCGCTGCGGTGGCGTCAGTCTGACCGCTGCAGTTGCCACTCGTCACACTTCACGTCCGACCGTGTGTAAGGTTATGATCGGTACAGTGTACACTACTGGCCATTAAAATTGCTATACCAAGAAGAAATGCAGATGATAAATGGGTATTCATTGGACCAATATATTATACTAGAACTGACGTCTGATTAAATTTTCACACAATTTGAGTGCATAGATCCTGAGAAATCAGTGCCTAGAACAATCAAATCTGGCCGTAATAACAGCCTTGATACGCCTGGGCATTGAGTCAAACAGAGCTTGGCTGGCGTGTACAGGTACACCTGCTCATACAGCTTCGGCACGATACCACAGTTCATCAAGAGTAGTGACTGGCGCATTGTGACGAGCCAGTTGCTCGGCCACCATTGACCAGACGTTTTCAATTGGTGAGAGATCTGGAGAATGTGCTGGCCAGGGCAGCAGTCGAACATTTTCTGTACCCAGAAAGGCCCGTGCAGGACCTGCAACATGCGATCGTGCATTATTCTGCTGAAATGTAGGGTTTCGTAGGGATCGAATGAAGGGTAGAGCCACGGGTCGTAACACATCTGAAATGTAACGTCCACTGTTCAAAGTGCCGTCAATACGAACAAGAGGTGACCGAGACGTGTAACGAATGGGACCCCATACCATCACGCCCGATGATACACCAGTATGGTGATGACGAATACACGCTTCCAATGTGCGTTCACCGCGATGCCGCCAAACACGGATGCGGCCATCATGATGCTGTACACAGAACCTGGATTCATCCGAAAAATGACATTTTGCCATTAGTGCACCCAGGTTCGTCGTTGAGTACGCAATCGCAGGCGCTCCTGTCTCTGATGCAGCGTCAAGGGTAACCGCAGCCATGGTCTCCGAGCTGATTGTTCATGCTGCTGCAAACGTCGTCGAACTGGTTGTTGTCTTGCAAACGTCCCCATCTGTTGACTCAGGGATCTAGAGGTGGCTGCACGATCCGTTATAGCCTTGCGGATAAGATGCCTGTCATATCGACTGCTAGTGATACGAGGTCGTTGGGAGCCAGCATGGCATTCCGTATCACCCTCCTGAACTCACCGATTCCATATTCTGCTAACAGTCATTGGATCTCGACCAAAGCGAGCAACAAAGTCGCGACACGATAAACCGCAGTCACGATAGGCTACAATCCAATCTTTATCAAAGTCGGAAACGCGATGGTACGCATTTCTCCTCCTTACACGAGGCATCACAACAACGTTTCATTATGCAACGCCGGTCAACAGCTGTTTGTGTATGAGAAGTCGGTTGGAAACTTCCCTCATGTCAGCACGTTGTAGGTGTCGCCACTGGCGCCAACCTTGTGTGAATGCTCTGAAAAGCTAATCATTTGCTTATGAGAGCATCTTGCTGTCGGTTAAATTTCGCGTCTGTAGCACGTCATCTTCGTGGTGTAGCAATTTTAATGGCCAGTAGTGTATTAATGGATCCAGAATGTGACAGAACTTTGGAGGATCTGCGATCAAACAGGAGGGATACGTTACTCTGAAGAATATTCAACGACTGGGGGAGTAGCAAGCAAAAGACTATTCAAGTTAGTGCGCTGAATATATCGGAGTGGAAACATAACATCGTAACTGCGAAAGAATATCATTCACATAATATCGAAGATAGCGGAGCCAAATACATAGGAGAATTATCGCACAAGCAGCTCTTGAGGTCATGGTTCCAAGTTGCTGAAAAAAAGAGTATGCAGAAGAAAACGCTGACTATAAGAAGGGACAGGATAACAGGAAAGATTAGAGGGCGAGAACTCTGACAAAGATAGGAACACATTCAACAGTTCATCAAGTTGGGTGTAGGTGCTAGATTGACATACAGAACTCGGCACGGCTGAGGAGGTCGTGGCTGGCTACATCAAACAATTCAGACTACTGATCAAGTAATAAAAAGGTGCTTTATGAAGTGTTAGATCCAAAAATCGGATATGAAACACAGAAAGTACTTTGCAGTGTGTAGTGCTGTTTGCACACATAGCGCTAATCATGTCGTTACGACAGATCAATGTGTTTGAATTTTGCTTTGATCATATACTGTTGCTTGTACAGTACCACTTCTTTAAATATTTAAGGAGAGTCGTACCGCCCAAAAGGACAAAATGAGACACTTTAACTTTATGCAGATTATGAAAATACAGATATTTATGCTTAATTTGGTGTTCGTTTTATTGAAATATTCGAATACTTACTATTTTAAATAAATATTTGAAAATAATCATGCACTGACATTTTTTAAAAATTTTGTTTTGAATCATTGGTGGAGAGTAAACCTGGCGAACTTGTCAATTACAAAACTAGAGTCCATTAATCATGCAGAGGAGGATGGCCACGAGACTGTGTAGACTAAAACAGCAATGGAGAAGAAGTAAGTTATCAGGTGATCTAAGTATTAGGCGTCGACAGACAGTTAAACAAATTAATCAGATTACCCAGTATTAATGTGTGGATATCAGAAGTAACAGGGACAATTTAGATAGTATGAAGACAGCTGCTTGGGAAATTTATTTCTGCAAACTGCTACAGATGCTGAACCTGTGTTCCATTGACTGGTGTAAATGGTTCAAATGGCTCTGAGCGCTATGGGACTTAACTTCTGAGGTCATCAGTCCCCTAGAACTTAGTACTACTTAAACCTAACTAACCTAAGGACATCACACACATCCATCCCCGAGGCAGGATTCGAACCTGCGACCGTTGCGGTCGCGCGGTTCCAGACTGTAGCGCCTAGAGCCGCTTGGCCACCATGACCGACTGAGTGGTGTAAATATCTGAACGCAAAAGAGGAAGATAACTATACACTCCCTCAGAAAATTACTGTACCAAATGCTGTCTTGCTTGACGTGAAACCTGTGTTTCAGCATCTCGCCCATCCAGAGCTGTTGAACAAATGTCTGAAAGGCAAAACACAAAATGCCAACCAAGTATTCTTTCAACAATGTTGTATGGTCAAGGATATCAAAAAATGTTTTTGTTGGAAGGTCAGTCTTCGAACTTCGTGTTTTCGGCTCTGCTCTTACTTTTAATGATGGGTATCCCGGGAATTCATAAAGGTTAAAACACCATTAAAAGTGTGATGAACGTGGGCCAGCCACCAGTCATGAAGGCAGAGACTGCAGCAAACAATATGTCAAAAGAAGCTAGATTCAAGGGAAAGAAGACGGCATTGGGGGAGGAAGATGAAGGAGATGAGGACTATCAGATAGGAGGATTCTGACATATTTTGAATGTGTGAGCTGGCTGTATACTAAATTTTTTCTTTAAAACACAATTTTCTCAAAATGATATTTTTCATTACAAATGCCTATTTTTCCCAGAAACTTCTAAATCTACCTATCAATTATTTACCTCATCACATAGATAGTACCGTTATGTTATAGGTCTACTTTGATAGCATTTGTGTATTGTGTATTAAACCGGGGACCTTGAAACGATGGAGAGGCTTCGTCCCACCTTAGCCCTCAGTAGTTCACAACGCCGTAACAGGCCACATCAGTCCACCAACCCCACCGCCGTCCCACACCGAACACAGTGTTATTGTGCCGGTCGGCCTCTACTATTTAGTTAATCTCCTGAATGTGCATGGCACCATCAACAGCGTTGCGACAGCAACATCAGAAAAAGAAGAAGAGGAAGAATAAAAATTGCACGGAGAAGATAGAGTAAGAAAACCAGCAGCGGAGAATTAACTTCTGTGCGTGGAAGACGTAAGAGAAGCCATAAAGTAGTGAAGAGAAGAAAGGCACCAGAAAAAGATGGAACATCTGCAGAAAGAGTGTACCACCTAGTTTGTTTAATTTGCAGCAGAGAAAGGTTTCTAGCAGAGTGGAAGCAGTCTGTCATCTGTCAATATTAAAGAAAGGAGACCCAGTGATATGCAGCAAATACAGGGGAATTACGTTGCTATGCACAACTTATAAGATCTTGACCACTTTGTTGCTGCAGCGGCTTAACATCATACGTCGATGTCATACTTGGATTTCTGCTAGCAGGGATTAGAAAGGCAACATCAACCGTAGACCAACTGCATATAATAAGCCAAATGCTGTCAAAAAGCTGGCATTTCACAGAGATATTGATTCATACTACCAAAAAGCGTATGATAGTGTGAACAGGCAAGTAATATGGCAGAAACTGGAAAGGGCGCAGGTTCCTAGAAAACTAACGAAAATAACAAAAGCATGTATACAAGAGACAATATGGTCAAAGTGAATGGAAATACGATTGGAAAATTCAAGGTGGAGACTGGAGTGTGACAGGGAGACTGCATTTCCACCTGTCTGTTTAATCTAACTCTGGAAAGAGAACTGACAAACAAGCCTGGAGACAGGAATACAGCTGGGCAGAAGAATCAACACTCTGGCTTATGCGGATGATGCAGTTATCATGGCACAGAATGAGCAAGATTAGATGACAACGGTGCTAATGGAGGAGACAGTGAGAGCAGGTCTGAAGACGAATATTGGTAAAACCAAATACCTTTAGATGTAAATGGTAAAATCTTATAAAGGACAAAACGGGACTGTTGGTGACAGTAGTGAAAAGAAAGAGACAGACCTGAAAATAGTGGCAAGAATCCACGCAGGAAACAGATGAAGGTTTGTACACGGAAAACTGCTGAAGTTGTGAGATGGCATGCCTTTCCGATGCATGCAGTGGCCTGCCCCCTCTCATGTTTACGGCAATCATCTTACTCTTAATAATTCCATTTTGGGGTGGTATAGCCGATAATGGTGATTACAATGCTAGTATTGAGAACTCGGAAGATGTGAATGTTTTCCTCTATAATTGCATGCGGTGAAGAGTTGCTATTCCTTCCCACGCGGCGTCTCTTGTCGCCTGGGTGGTCCGGAAGGACAGGAGGGTTCTGCTGGTCAAGAAAGGGTTATGCCGGCTGGTGTAAGGGACTGGCTGAGTAGGGTGGATGCTGTCCAGACGCCGACATTGTCAAGAGCAGTACGACACGCCCACGCTGGGTTCTGAGGGAGCGCCTGGGGTGAGATATTCCGTTTGTTCGCGGAAATTTGGTACACCAAGGCCACTGTGGTGAGGGTGGTAATGTACTGGGTTCGACTTGTACGGGTGCTCTGTGACGCAGCCTAGTCTCGCCTTTCGATCTGAGTAGGCTACGAGGCTGAGCACTCGCTGCTCTTAACAGTCTGCCTTCCGTTGGCTGTCTAATATACTTTTGTTTAATAGTACCTGTTTGACGAAGTTGCTGAAGTTTCGGCTGCAACATAACTTTCTGAGTACAGTTGGCAATTGAGCGTTCTGTGTACAAACGGCCTAAGTTGTCCGTCTCGAGGAGTTTTGGCTAAAGTTGACTGTATCGCAGTTTCTGTCTTACTTTGCTTGTTAAAATCAATCACTGTACCGTAAGTGATTACGTGGCGAGCTTTTTTCTTCTCCCTCAGAGGCGTATTTGAACTGCTTTATTCTGGAACAAGCAGGGCAGGATAATTAGCATCGGGCTGTACTCGGGACATTATCATCACCACGACGGGACGTCGAAGCAACCAGCCATCGCCTCCGGTACGCCAGATCGTGTTCTTGCAGTAATGAAGACAGCATGGTAATGTATGTCCGCAGCACCGGCAGATTAGGTCATTTTGCTACGTGATAATCAGAGCTCAGCTGAGCGCGCCTGTTTCCATTCTTTCTATCTTGGCTCTGTCTTGGGTTTTCACTGTCTGACTTCTCACTACTGTTGCAGCGCAACCAATGTCGGGTTTGCTGGGTGTTTTTCTTAAGATCTGAGTTGCAAGTGATTGGCCCCACATACCACTTGGTGTTAAATGTCACAAGTTACTTTATGGACAACTTCACCTTCACAGCAATTATCTATGTATCAAATTGACATATTGTAAATGTTTCACGTGTTTTTCATTTCGAATTTAGTCAGAAGAAATCCAATTGTTATCTTGAACAGAACTTTCATTCTGTAGTTATGTAGAGCAGCAGTTTCAACTGTCACAACATTAATTAAACTTTCTACTGTCAAATTAATTTTTATGAAATTAAATTATTGCCGGTGCCAAACTCTTCTCTATTCCACTTGCAGGGACGATTACAATCAGTTCGCGTTCCTTTTTTAATCCATGTGTAACAGCAAAAGTCGGAGTTAGGAAAGGGGGGGGGGGGCTTAGAGCATCATTTCCACATGCAAATTCTAGCTGCATTTAGTGCTAAGCACACTTCAAGCCCGACACCTCGTAATGTTCCTGCTTCAAATTTAAATACGGCGGCATGAACGTTTCGCGCCACGAGGAGAACAGCCCACAGTGCTGCGATGGTCGTGCAATAAACGACCACACACGAAAATTACTGTAATTTTATTTTAAAGAATTATTACTACGAAAATTTATTTACATTAACATACAGTGCACCATATCGCGTACTTTCTATTATATCGTACAGGTAGCAATTTCTCCAGCGTTACAGCATAAAACTCTGCATCACTACGGGTGCTACCCTAGCAGCGGCAGGGAAAGGGTAAGAAATTGCGTATCATTTTTCGAATATTTGATAGGAAAGGAAAAAATAGGGAGCGTATAACATCCTGCGGATGACATAGTCATTAGAGCAGAATGGTAGGCTCTGAAAGTGGAAGTATGGGGAACGAAATCAGCGTGCCCTTTCAAAGAAATCATCCCGGCAATTGCCTTAAGCGATTTAGGGAAATCACATAGTATGGGGAACGAAATCAGCGTGCCCTTTCAAAGAAATCATCCCGGCAATTGCCTTAAGCGATTTAGGGAAATCACATAGATCTGGATGGCCAGATGGGAATATGAACCGCCGTCTTCGCGAATACGAGCAAGGCAGTTCACCACTGCGCCACCACACTCGGCATCTCGTAAGAAAAGGTAGCGCATACAGAAAGCAATTTCTTCTGATAATAGAAGGGCAGTGTGCCGCCAGTTGCACAGTCTACGCTTCGCGGCCTGACCCAGAGCTTCCATTACAGTAGGTCTTCCAAAGTCTGCAGCTAATACCAGTGGATGCTGTTGCACAACTAGAGGATCGCTAAGGTTGGACCCATACTGGCCCCGGCTGAGAGCAGCCTAGACACAACAAAGCAGGAGTGTAAAAATTAAATATTTGTGATAGTGACTGCTGAGTAAGGGAAAAGGTAGTGTGTCAAAGGCGAATCGATGTGTAATGATCGGGGTGGACATTGTTGCAGTGTCGATTACTGTTGTGTCAGAAGTTCGATAATTAGTAGAAGGTGTACAAGTTTTCTTAGATTTTGGAGTATGTCGTTCCAGTGACAAGTACGAGCTACAGAGAAAGATTTCGGGTAAATGGAGTGTCGCTGAAAAGATTTAAAAATTTATAAAAGTGCTAATCGTCCTCATATTATTTGTTTGAGTCATCAGACTTTAGATTGGTTCGATAACATCCTCCATCTTTTCTAAGTCTGAATCATAATCTGTTTTTCGTTTTTTAACCTTACTGTCCACCTACTGTCATCCTCACTATAGCTGCTTTGAGTGACAAATGGCAACTCCATTTCTTCGGCTTTGGGAATATTCTTTCAGCTTATGCAATAGACGTTCTTCCTTGTTTTTATCTTCAATACTTAGATTTTCTAACTTCCACTGAGCTCCAACAACTCGCGTTAGCTCTCTTGATTCTCAGGTCAAATTTCCAGTTAGGGATACTTTTACACTGAAGAGTCAAAGAAACTGGTACACCTGCGTAATATCGTGTAAGGCCCCAGCGAGCAAGCAGAAGTGACGCAACACGACGTGGAATGGACTCGACCAATGTCTTCTGAACAGTACGTTGCAAGGCGTCCCACATATGCTCAATAATGTTCAAGTCTGGGGAGTTTGGTGGCCAGTGGGAGTGTTCAAACTCAGAAGAGTGTCCCTGGAGCCACTCCGTAGTAGTTCTGGACGTGTGGGGTGTCGCATTGTTCTGCTGGAGTTGCCCACGTCCGTCGGAATGTACAATGGACGCGAATGGATGCAAGTGATGAGACAGGGTGTTTATGTACGTGTCACCTGTCAGAGTCGTATCTAGACGTATCAGAGATCTCATATATCTCCAACTGCACACGCCCCATACCATTACATAGCCTCCACCAGCTTGAACAGTCACCTGTTCACATTCAGGTCCATGGATTCATGAGTTTGTCTCCATACCCGTACAAGCCCATCCACTGGATACAATTTGAAACGAGACTCGTCCGACCAGGCAACATGTTTCCACTCATCAACGGTCCAATGTTGGTTTTGACGGACCCAGACGAGGCTTAATGCTTTGTGTCGTGCAGCCATCAATGTTATACGAGTAGGCCTTCGGCTACGAAAGCCCATATCGACGACGTTTCGTTCAACGGTTCGCACGCTGAGAATTGTTGATGGCTCAGTATTGAAGACTGCAACAATTTGCGGAAGGGTTGCGCTTCTGTCACTGTGAACGATTCTCTTCAGTCGTCGTTGGTCTCGTTCTTGCAGGATCTTTTTCCGGCCGCAGAGACGTCGGACATTCGATGTTTTACCGGATTTTTGATATTCACGGTACACTGGTGAAGTGGTCGTACGGGAAAATCCCCACTTCGTCGCTACTTCGGAGATGCTGTGTCCCATCGCTCGGGCGCCGATTATAACACGACGTTCAAACTCACTTAAATCTTAATAACCTGTCACTGTGGCAGCAGTAACCGATCTGACAACTGCGCCAGACACTTGTTGTCTTATATAGGCGTTGCCGACCGCAGCGCCGTATTCCGCCTATTTACGTATGTCTGAATTTGAATTCGTATACCTATATCAGTTTCTTTGGCGCCTCAGTGTAGTTCTGTTAACGAACATGAGTGTTGGATTATCCTCTGCTTCAGTCATAAGTGTTATGTCACCTTCGAACATCTCTTACCTTTCATTTCTGTCCCTCGCCTCGTCTGATATTTCCTTTCCGTTCCTTAAATTGGTATAATGTAAATAGTTTTGACTATTGGCCACGTACACTGAAGTGACAAAGCTTATGGGACACCTCCTAATAGCGAGTCGGACCCCCTTTTGCCTAGTGTAGTGCAGCCTCTCGGCGTGGCCTGGACTCAAAAACTCATTGAAAGTCCGCTGAAGAAATACTGAGCCAGGCTGTCTCAATAGCGATCTATAACCGCGGAAGTGTTGCTGGTGCAGGAGTTTGGGCACCTCTGTTATGTTATAAATATGTTCTATGGGATTCATGTCGGGCGATCTGGGTGGCCGAATCATTCGGTCGAATCAGTCAGAATGTTCTCAAACCAATGGCGAACAGTTGTGATCCGGTGACATGACACATTGTCATCCATAATATTCCATCACTGTTTGATAACATGAAGTCCATGAGTGACTGCAGATGACCTGCGAGTAGCCGAATATAATGTAGTGTTGCTTGTCTGTTATCAGCGAGAAACTACTCAGACGTCACTGCTCTCGGTCGTTAAGTGAAGGCCGTAGGCCACTGCTTTGTCCGTGGTGCAAAATGATGCCTGAAATTTGGTATTCTCAGCACACATTTTACGCTGTGGATCTCGGAACATTGAATTCCCTAACGATTTTCGAACCGGAATGTCCCAAACCTCTAGAACCAATTATCATTCCGCTTTCAAAGTCTATTAATTCCCTTCACGTCGGAAACCTTTTCACATGAATCACCTGAGCGAAAGTGACAACTCTGCCAATGCATTGCCCTTTCATACCTTCTGTAGACGATACTACCGCCATCTATGTATGTGGATATCTCTATTGCATGATTTCTGTCACCTCAGTATACAGGGTGTTACAAAAAGGTACGGCCAAACTTTCAGGAAACATTCCTCACACACAAATAAAGAAAAGATGTTATGTGGACATGTGTCCGGAAACGCTTAATTTCCATGTTAGAGCTCATTTTAGTTTCGTCAGTATGTACTGTACTTCCTCGATTCACCGCCAGTTGGCCCAATTGAGGGAAGGTAATGTTGACTTCGGTGCTTGTGTTGACATGCGACTCATTGCTCTACAGTACTAGCATCAAGCACATCAGTACGTAGCATCAACAGGTTAGTGTTCATCACGAACGTGGTTTTGCAGTCAGTGCAATGTTTACAAATGCGGAGTTGGCAGACGCCCATTTGATGTATGGATTAGCACGGGGCAATAGCCGTGGCGCGGTACGTTTGTATCGAGACAGATTTCCAGAACGAAGGTGTCCCGACAGGAAGACGTTTGAAGCAATTGATCGGCGTCTTAGGGAGCACAGAACATTCCAGCCTATGACCCGCGACTGGGGAAGACCTAGAACGACGAGGACACCTGCAATGGACGAGGCAATTCTTCGTGCAGTTGACGATAACCCTAATGTCAGCGTCAGAGAAGTTGCTGCTGTACAAGGTAACGTTGACCACGTCACTGTATGGAGAGTGCTACAGGAGAACCAGTTGTTTCCGTAGCATGTACAGCGTGTGCAGGCACTATCAGCTGCTGATTGGCCACCACGGGTACACTTCTGCGAATGGTTCTTCCAACAATGTGTCAATCCTCATTTCAGTGCAAATGTTCTCTTCACGGATGAGGTTTCATTCCACCGTGATCAAATTGTAAATTTTCACAATCAGCATGTGTGGGCTGACGAGAATCCGCACGCAATTGTGCAATCACGTCATCAACACAGATTTTCTGTGAACGTTTGGGCAGGCATTGTTGTGATGTCTTGATTGGGCCCCATGTTCTTCTACCTGCGCTCAATGGAGCACGTTATCATGATTTCATACGGGATACTCTACCTGTGCTCCTAGAACATGTGCCTTTACAAGTACGACACAACATGTGGTTCATGCACAATGGAGCTCCTGCACATATCAGTCGAAGTGTTCGTACGCTTCTCAACAACAGATTCGGTGACCGATGGATTGGTAGAGGCGGACCAATTCTATGGCCTCCACGCTCTCCTGACCTCAACCCTCTTGACTTTCATTTATGGGGGCATTTGAAACCTCTTGTCTACGCAACCCCGGTACCAAATGTAGAGCCTCTTCGTGCTCGTATTGTGAACCGCTGTGATACAATACGCCATTCTCCAGGGCTGCATCAGCGCATCAGGGATTCCATGCGACGGAGGGTGCATGCATGTATCCTCTCTAACGGAGGACATTTTTAACATTTCCTGTAACAAAGTGTTTGAAGTCACGCTGGTACGTTCTGTTGCTGTGTGTTTCCATTCCATGATTAACGTGATTTGAAGAGAAGTAATAAATTGAGCTCTAACATGGAAAGTAAGCGTTTCCGACCACTTGTCCACATAACATATTTTCTTTCTTTGTGTGTGAGGAATGTTTCCTGAAAGTTTGGCCGTACCTTTTTGTAACACCCTGTATAAACCTTTTCCACAATGTCCCCACCAGGAAAGAGGTCCTCTCTGCTTTCCACGTTTGCTACTTTATTCTCGTAAATGTTTTACATTACAAGCTTGTGCTATATTTTATCCTTACTTATCTCACATTTCTTAGATACTACTCCACGCATTAAACCTCATATCGAAATAAGATTTTATTGAAACACAAATGAAACAATGAAATCTTGGGGTTGGGTTATTTGGGGGAGGAGACCAGAGAACGAGGTCATCGGTCTCATCGGATTAGGGAAGGACGGGGAAAGAAGTCGGCCGTGCCCTTTCAAAGGAACCATCCTGCCATGTGCCTGGAGCGATTTAGAGAAATCACGGAAAACATCAGGATGGCCAGACGCTGGATTGAACCGTCGTCCTCTCGAATGCGAGTCCAGTCTTGAGTTTTGCTTATATTTCTTATCAAGCAAAAGTTGATGATTGGTTATTTGGTGCCGTTACTTTTTCTATGGAGAAGTTGCTCCTCGTTCTGTAATTTTCTCACTTTTCTTATAATGTTTGAATGTCAGACAGACTGTGCGATAATTTCCACGCTTATCCTCTCGTTTCTTCTAAGTACCGTTCAAATACGTAAACTAGTGGCAGGAAAAATACAATACTTGCCTGCATAAACCTATATCTACGTATGAGCTGTTGGACGATGCTATAATCTCGACGCGTTGCCACGTGAAGAGCAAAGGTATGATACTTTTTTTTTTCTTTTGTTTGTAAATGTCCGACTGCTCTTTATAACTCTTAGATACACGATTCTGTTACGCTCCGTAGACGAAACACTTGCATCCGAATAATGCCGACTACAAAATTTATGCTGGACGAATATTAAGTTACGTGTAAAGTATCGCGTGTATCCATCGCTGCCGCAGCCATCACGTATTCGACGAAAGTCCACAGAATATGTATACACTCCACACACGTACGCTGACGCGCGGACTGCCCGGGGCGGCAGCTAAGGTAGCAGCTAATAATATCTTTAATGGGATATCATAAAGCGATAATCAGCACATTTCGAGGATAATGTGTCAAGTCTGGAGGTGAGCCGAAACAGCCCACGGAGTGTTAGCGTGCGATAATCACGTGTGAAAAGAAAGCAAAGTAGCCCGGCCGGGCCCCAGAACTGCCCGGCCCGGGGCGCCGACAAAGCGTTCTCTCCGCATCTGATACAGCCAGGTCTGTGCGTCTCACACAGACTGCTGAGGGCAGAGGCGCGGGAACGCAAAGCGCAGCGGCTGCCCGCAGACGCGTAGCTCTCAACAGTTGTGTGTTGCTAATCTGTACAAGGAGAGGCAGCCGAGGCAGGCTCCACAAATACACAAGCCGCCATCAGTACGCGCTCGCTTCCCTGTTTCCAGTACTGTGTGATAGTTACGTCAGAAAGCTTATTATAAAAAGAAGTCTGTATGAGTGAATAGCGAATAGTTCGCCATGATAGGTGACTTTTCTAATACGTGGTATTAAACTACTGGCCATTCAAATTGCTACACCGCGAAGATCACATACTACAGACGCGAAATTTAACCGACAGGAAGAAGATGCTCTGATATGCAAATGATTAGCTTTTCAGAGCATTCACACAAGGATAGCGCCGGTGGCGACACCTACAACGTGCTGACACGAGGAAAGTTTCCAAACAGCAGTTGACCGGCGTAGCCTGGTGAAACGTTGTTGTGATGCCTCGTGTAAGGAGGAGACATGCGTACCATCACGTTTCCGATTTTGATAAAGGTCGGATTGTAGACTATCGCGATTGCGGTTTATCTTATCGCGACATTGCTGCTCGCGTTGGTCGAGATCCAATGACTGTTAGCAGAAAATGGAATCGGTTGGTTCAGGAGGGTAATACGGAACGCCGTGCTGGATCCCAACGGCCACGTATCACTAGCAGTCGAGATCGTGCTGTAACGGATCGTGCAGCCACGTCTTGATTCCTGAATCAACAGATGGGGACGTTTGCAAGACAACAACCATCTGCACGAACAGTTCGACGACATTTGCAGCAGCATGGACTATCAGCTCGGAGACCATGGCTGCAGTTACCCTTGACGCTGCATCACAGACAGGAGCGGCTGCGATGGCGTACTCAATGACGAACGTGGGTGCAAAAATGGCAAAACGTAATTTTTTCGGATGAATCCAGGTTCTGTTTAGAGCATCATGATGGTCGCATCCGTATTTGGCGACATCGCGGTGAACGCACATTGGAAGCGTGTATTCGTCATCGCCATACTGGCGTATCATCCGGCGTGATTGTATGGGGTGCCATTGGTTACACGTCTCGGTCACCTCTTGTTCGCATTGACGGCACTTTGAATAGTGGACGTTACATTTCAGATGTGTTACGACCCGTGGCTCTACTTTCGATCCCTACGAAGCCCTACATTTTAGCAGGATAATGCACGGCCGCATGTTGCAGGTCCTCTACGAGCCTTTCTGGATGCAGAAAATGTTCGACTACTGGCCTGGCCAGCACATTCTCCAGATCTTTCACTCATTGAAAACGTCTGGTCGATGGTGGCCGAGCAACTGGCTCGTCACAATACGCCAGTCACTACTTTTGATGAACTGTGGTATCGTCTCGAAGCTGCAGGGGCAGCTGTACCTGTACACGCCATCCAAGCTCTGTTTGACTCAATGCCCAGGGGCATCAAGGCTGTTATTACAGCCAGATTTGATTGTTCTGGGTAATGATTTCTTAGTATCTATGCACCCAAACTGCATGAAAATGTAATCAGATGTCAGTTCTAGTATAATGAATACCCGTTTATCATCTGCATTTCTTCTTGGTGTAGCAATTTTAATGGCCAGTAGTGTATACTGTAACCTGTGGTGACAAATAAACCAAACTGAAAAACAGTTGTCAGCGCGACGGAATGCCATGCAAAGAGTCCCGGGTTCGATTCCCGGCTGGGCCAGAGATTTTCTCCGCGCAAGTCGTCGAAGTGGCGTCAACTAAAAAGACTTGCACCAGGCGACCGGTCTACCCGACGGGAGGCCCTAGCCACAAGACATTTCAACACCGAACACTTTGTTTTCCCAAATTTCTCCTCTTGTAAGGTGTTCTTTGAACACTAATTAGCCAGAGTATTATGACCACCGACCTACTATTGACATAAACCCATCCATGCGACAGCAGCGTCACTGAGCGATGAATGACGGCTAGTCAGACACACACACGGTGCATGTAGTGCCACTCAGCGTGCTGTCCATGTGTAGAATGGGAAGGCGCGCAATCAATCTGAGTTTGACCGAGGGTGGATTGTGATGGCCCGGAGGCTCGGCACGAGCATTTCGGAAACTGCACGACTTGTCGGATTTTTGAGGAGTGTTGTGGTGGATGTCTTCAACACGTGGCGGGATCAATGTGAAACCCCGTCCAGATGTTGTAGGGTCGGGCGGCCACACCTAGGCAGACTGGTAAATCAGGACATGCCGGGAACTGTGGCAGAACTGACGTCAGACTTTAACGCTGAGCTAGTACAAATGTGTCTGAACACACAATGCACCGGACACTCCTAACGATCGGCCTCCGCAGCCGACCACCCAAGCATGTCTCAATGTTAACACCACGACATCGGCGACTAGGACTGGAATGGGAACGTGACTGTCGGCAATGGACGTTGTCGCAGTCGCAGAGCGTTGCATGATCTGATGAATCCCGATAATTTCTTCATAATATCGGTGGGAGGGCACGAATCCGTCGTCTTCCAAGGGAACTGATCCTTGACACCTGGATTGTGGGACCGAGACGAACTGGCGGCAGTTCCATTATGCTCTGGGGAACATTCACGTGCCCATTCGTGGGTCGAGTGGAGCTCGTGCAAAACACCATGACGGACAAGGAGTCACGTGCATTGGTTGCAGATTATGTATACCCCTTCATGACGATCATGTTCCCCGAGTGTGCTAGCATTTTTCAACAGGATAATGCGCCATGTCACAACGGCAGGAGTATGATGGTGTGGCTCCAGGAACACAGTGGCGAGTTCCAATTGATGGATTGGCACCGCAACCCGCCAAATCTGAAACCGATTGAACAAAAAAATGTTCAAATGTGTGTGAAATCTTATGGGACTTAACTGCTAAGGTCATCAGTCCCTAAGCTTACACACTACTTGACCAAGACTATCCTAAAGACAAACACACACACACACACTCATGTCCGAGGGAGGACTCGAACCTCCGCCGGGACCAGCCGCACAGTCCATGACTGCAGAGCCCAAGACCGCTCGGTCTAATCCGCGCGGCCGAGTGAACACTTGTGGAATACGACTGAACGTGGCGTCAGTACTTACGGCCCCCCTTCCCGGAATTTACGAGACATGGGTGAATTGCGACCTACCAAACCTCATTTCTTCCATGCCACGACGCGTCGCCGCTGTTATCCGTGCCAGAAGTGGACAGACCTGATATTAGGTAGGTGGTCATAACATTCTGGCTGGTCAGTGCATACCGTGTTCAACTGCTGAGCAGTACTGACTATTGGTTGGTCCGGTGCTGCACATGTCAACCGCGTCGTGTAACAAAAGATTAAACTTAATCTTTTTAAATGCCGTAAGAAACTAACTGTGTGCTCAGTGTAAACTACATAACTGAAAATCAATACCGAAGTGTCTTATGAAAGTTGAATGATATGAAGAACAATGTTTGACTTCCACAAAAATAAATTACTGTTCTACTGAGAAAAAATAACAGTATGAATTTACGGAATGAGATTTTCACTCTGCAGCGGAGTGTGCGCTGATATGAAAATTCCTGGCAGATTAAAACTGTATGCCGGACCGAGACTCGAACTTGGGAACTTTGCCTTTTGCGGGCAAGTGCTCTACCAACTGAGCTACCCAAGCACGAATCACGCCCCGGGTCTCGAGTTCGAGTCTCGTTCCGGCACACAGTTTTAATCTGCCAGGAAGTTACAGTATGAAATTACCAACACTGAAAACTAATCTTCTTGCTTAGCACAACTCCTGATAATTCTGACTACGTACATTTTCCTCATAAGGATGCAAGGTGAGATCAGCCCTGAAATAAAAGTGACTTACCTCTTGCTCAGCATGGCATTTTGTGTCAGATGTACTGACGGTTTCGAATACAAATACAAATCAGCAGGTGCAGCAGGTAAAAAAAAAAAAAATGATCCACTTATTTTTCTTCTTGTCAGAAACAATCTGCCACTACGTGTGGCGTAAGGTGCAATGCGTACACAACAAAATATTCAAAACTTTATTAACAATGATGAAGGTGGGTTTCGCTTTAAAGAAAATCGTTCTTCAAAAATTAAACTCTGATTATTGACAAAAAGGACTGTGCAACATAAGAAGACTCTAACAACTGCGAAATTCTCTCATTACAAAAATTACAGAAATCTCAACCAGTTGCGTAATTTGTGACACAATGAAAACAAAGACGGCAAATTAACACTAATCATAAATGTTATTAGTTATCTGAGGGACAAAGATTTTCTTCAATCATTAGTTCTGACAAACAAACATTTTATTCTTACCCATGCATAGACTACCTTTAAAATTCCTAAAAAAATCGTTTCCATTTGTAGAAAGAATAAAATAGTTTTATAAACAAGTTTTCGTCTCCATAATAAAGTAGTCCAGATAACATGCTCACACCCTGCAATCCGTGCGAGCTCACACAACTGCTCAGTGCGTGTGGGCATGGCAGTTTTCAAACGGAAATATATGTATATGGCTCTGAGCACTATGGGACTTAACTCCTGAAGTCATCAGTCAATATTTGTATAGAGATCCTTGATTATGTTTAGTTCCCGTTTCTTAACCGAGAAAATAAGAATGGTTAAAGGATTATTTTTTTAAAGTACGAACGTTCTCTGTTAAACACGGATGAACTAACATTCACTTGGACACAAGCATCGAAATATAAAACTCTGTTAGTAAATTAAATAGTTTAACTAGATATAGATTGTACATTAAGTGCATTTATAAGGACGAAGAGTGATGTAATATTTGCCTGATGACTCGCATGGTAAATGCAGTGGCGTGGCAAGACAGCCAAGCCACTCGGAGGTAGCCGAAAGGCACGCGTTAAGCTCACGCAGATTGGCGTGAGGTCCGGAACAAGGTAAAGTAATTATCCTATAAAGAAAAGAACTATGTACTTGGAATACTTAACTTTAATCCACAATTGGAGAACATCGCTCTTGATGATACAAAAGTATATATAAGCTGGTAATGGCGCCTTGCTAGGTCGTAGCAAATGACGTAGCTGAAGGCTATGCTAACTATCGTCTCGGCAAATGAGAGCGTATTTGTCAGTGAACCATTGCCATTAACGTCGGCTGTACAACTGGGGCGAGTGCCAGGACGTCTCTTTAGACCTGCCGTGTGGTGGCGCTCGGTCTGCAATCACTGACAGTGGCGACACGCGGGTCCGACGTATACCTAATTTCTACATTACGATTCGCAAAATAAAACATCTTCCCCAGCCATATCGCTCGTACATTTGCAATCGTAGCAGATGCAAATGTTATGGCGGACATTACCTTGCTCCATCTCGAGATGGAGAAAACGGCATCACGAAAGTAAATAGGCACGCCATCAGCGACAACAAACGGTGCAAGCCAACGTAAAAACTCACGCCTGACCCGGAGCAAGACAGGCAGAGAGTGTCGTCATCTACCCGTAACAAGCAAGAAAAACTCAAGTAGCCGAAAGAGCTCTCCACACATGCTCCGGAACCAAGTTCCCTGTGGCGAAGATTACAGAAACTACTGCCGCTTCCCTTCACGCGTATACCTTACAGTGTTTTGCAGTTCAGTCAAGAGAAGACAGGCGTCCACGCATCGTTGTTTCTGTTCGGAAGTCAAGGGGTGCGGGAAAAACTATGCACACACTTTCCTCTTCTTCCAAACATTCTGGAGAATGTTCGAACACTTTATTTGGAAATGCTGCTTCACTGCGATTTGTGACACAGCCACGTTGGCACACTAGAGCCGCACGCCCACTACTGAATATTGCCTGCTCACAACTGACTGCTCGAATCCACGTCTCTTGTGTCATTTCAAGCTGTCACCGCAGTTACTGGGCTGAGGTCGCCAGGAATAAAATCAGTGTTGAGACTTGTTGAAGGCAGAAGCATCTTTCTACAGTCCGTAGCAAACGCCGGCTATCCAAACATTCTCAACAGTGTTTCGTGAAAAGAACGTCAAACTCCTCTCTGAAGATTCCGATTTGTTTACAAAACATTTCCGTACTAATCGAGTGTTGATCGAATCTATTGGTAAAAAGCCTAACGGCACGCCTCTGAACTACTTCGACTACTTCTTTTAATCCGACTTGGTTTGAATCCCAAACACTTGAGCAGTGCTCAAGTGAGGGTCGTACAACTGTTCTTCATGCTGTGTCCTTTATAGATCAGTTACACGTTCCTAGATTCCTCCAAAAAAGACTAAGACGATCATTCGACTTCTCTACAGTCGACTTTACGTACTAGTTCCATTTCTCATAGCTTTGCAAGGTTACGCCTATATACACTCATGCTCATAAATTAAGGATAATGGTGATACATGGTGAAACAACTCTCTGGTGGGCGGTTTGCGGGTTTAAATCACCTGGGGGTATGATCACGCGGTGCATTGGAAGTGCGGTCGTCGCACGGTGGCGCTGGCAGCAGTCCACTTATGCAGACGTGTCTTGGTGCATGTCAGAGTACGGTGCAGCGAGTAAGTGTGCCGACGTTTTCAGACGTGCTAATGGTGACTGTGTGTTGAAAATGCCTCAAAGAACACATATTGATGACGCTATGAAGGGTAGAATACTAGGGCGACTGGACAAACACAGCAGGTCGTAGCACGGGCCCTCCGTGTGCCACAAAGTGTGATCTCAAGATTATGGCAACGATTCCAGCAGACAGGAAACGTGTCCAGGTCCTACAGTACGGGGCGTCCACAGTGTACAACACCACAAGAAGACCAATATCTCACCGTCAGTGCCCGCAGACGGCCACGGAGTACTGCATGTAGCCTTGCTCTGGACCTTACCGCAGCCACTGGAACAGTTGTCTCCAAACACACAGTCTACAGAAGACTGAAAAGACATGGTTTATTCGCCCGGGGACCTGCAAGGTGCATTCCACTGACCCCTGGTCACAGGAGAGCCCGAAAAGCCTGATGTCAAGAACACAGTACATGGTCATTGGAACAGTGGTCCCAGGTTATGTTCACGGGCAAGTCCAGGTATAGTCTGAACAGTGACTGTCGCCGCGTTTTCATCTAGCGTGAACCAGGAACCAGATACCAATCCTGTAATGTCCTTGAAAGGGACCTGTACGGAGGTCGTGGTTTGATGGTGTGGGGTGGGATTATGATTTGTGTACGTACACCCTTGCATGCCTTTGATAGAGGAAATGTAACAGGTCAGATGTATCGGGACGTCATTTCGCAACAGTATGTCCGCTCTTTCAGGGGTGCAGTGGGTCCCACCTTCCTCCTGATGGATGATAACGCACGGCCCCACCGAGCTGCCATCGCGGAGCGGTACCTTGAAACAGAAGATAACAGGCGAATAAAGTAGCCTGCCTGTTCTCCAGACCTAAACCCCATCGAGCACATCTGGGATCGTGTCGATTGACGTATCGCTGCACGTTTTCAAACCCTTACGACACTTCAGGAGATCCAACAGGCACTGGTGCAAGAATGGGAGGCTATACCCCAGCAGTTGCTCGATCACCTGATCAAGAATATGCGAACCCGTTGTGTGACCTGTGTACGTGTGTATGGTGATCATATCCCATACTGATGTCGGGGCACATGCACAGGAAACAGTGGCGTTTTGTAGCACATATGTTTCGGGACGGTTTTCTCAACTTATCACCAATACCGTGGACTTACAGATCTGCGTCGTGTGTGTTCCCTAGGTGCCTATACTATTAGCGCCAGTTTTGTGTAGTGCTACTTTGTGTGGCACCACATTCTGCAATTATCCTTAATTTATGAGCATGAGCGTATTTCATCGACGTTACTGTCTAAAGTACTACATTCAGAACAATGACACCACTAATTCAGTATTCGTCCACTACATGATTGTTTTTCAGATTGATCTTCATTAACTCAAATTTTCTCACATTTAGAGCTATCTGAGATTCATTACACCATTACAGTCACTCAGGACACTTTACCACACACTACAGTCGCAGATTTCTGCTCACTCTCTGCGCCAAATCGTTTATGTATTCGTATGTAGAGTAGAAGAACGGTCTAATCACATTTCCCTGGGGCAAACCTGATGATACCTTGATCTGCGATGCACATTCGCCGTCCAGGACAACGTACGAAGTTCTGTTGATTAAAAAGTTTTGCGGCCACTCACATATATGAAAACTATTCTGCATGCTTTGTTAACAGTCAGCAGTGTGTATTTTCACACATGCGCTTACAAACAAATACAGTTTCAAAAAGATAAAAAAATGCCGTATTTCAATAAATGTAAACTATAGAATATGCATTGTTGCTTAAAATAATAAGAGAATATTTTATTAAATAATATTTCACACAGTAACGTAGTAGTGTTTTTAACACTCAGTCACCAAGTAATTGTTATTGAATAGCGCAATAATATAGGGATTCAGTACTTCGTAGGATATCCTTTCTGCTTTGTAAGATCTTGAGGTATACTCACATGCAGTTCCAGTTCTTCCTTCAACTTCATAGTTTCTTACGTGTTGATTATATTTCACCTGATAGTTCTATCTTGTTCGTCCTATGAATTCTCTATGGAGTTAAGGGCTGGCGATTGAAGTGGTGTCTCATTAACTTTGGAACAGTTATACAGACGCTATTGTTTTACAATATATCACACTTTGATTAAAACTTCATGGACTAGAACGAACATGCTTAACCTACATAGTCCTCCGTTGCCCTAAATCAAATCAGTCCAATGTAGAGAAGCTTGCTTTACAAAAGAGCAGCGATCCATGCCTTGCTGTTTGACGATAATTCTGTAAAGACCTCGATAGCGGATGATCCATGGTGTGTAATGATCCAGGCTGTTAAGACCTATACTGCCATACTGGCACTCGATTTTGGGTCTTTTGTAGGTTTCCTTGTCATGTACCAAGTGTTCGTTGTGTTAAGCCTAGCCATACTTGCAAGACGTAATGTCCTCAGAACCAGGTTTTTCGTTTCTTAAATATGCAGTGGTTGACGATGTGTTTACAGCCAACAGCCCTGTGACTGCAATGACTAAAAATTAATTGAATTACGTCACTCTTGAAAGACAGTCACAGACTGTTGTACTAGTCCTGAGGCTCAGCTGCAGGGCAGCAGATATTTGTAAACAATGCTTATCTTTCTCGTTCTTAACAGCTTGGAGTCAAATGACCATCGTGAATGAAACCTGCTTGCTGTTTAATGTTTCATGTGCTTGGTTTCCGTTTGTTACTAATTACCTAACGTAGCATGGGAAATAATGTTTCTAATAATGTTTCTTATACTAAAGTCATTTCCAAAGCTTTCTTTGCGTACGTCCAAGGCTTAACAAGTGTTGTAAACTTTAAAAGAACTCACTTGCACGAATGTGATTTCTTTTTCAGCAGTGCGAAACTCATTTTCAGTGTCTGTGTGGAAATATTTGAATGAGGAAAAAACAAATCTCTCTTTGTTTTGGTAACAAACCCCTTCGCCTCTGGCATTACGTTGTCGTAAGAGATTATCTCTTAATACGTACAATCTACCTGCACCTGTTTCCCTTGACACTTTACATTGCATAACGTTTAACTTTCTCGCCTTAGGCGTTGATGGCGATCACTTGGTGCTGAGGTAAAAGAATTAGAGTGTTACACAAGGGCCTGATTGGACACATCATTAAATCTACAACAGATAACAATTATATGTTTTGAAATCGTTGGCAGCCATCAATTGGCTCCATCCAGGCATTAGAGGTGCCACTCGCTGTTGCTGAAGTGAACGTCCTGGGTTCGATTTCCTGTCATTACCTCGAATTATTCTGAGATGATCTGGATTGCTTCCATTCATACTGGACAGATCAAACGAGTGTCGGCTTCGTAACTGGTAGAAACGAAGTCGTATCTAAGTGCTTGAGCATACTGTGTGCATCAAGACGTTTACTTGCAATCAGCCAGTATTGTGTAGAAATGTTGCAAACTTTGTTTGCAGCTGTGCTTCGACATAAACACAAGATAGGCCGTTTCGTTTTGCCGAGTTATTTGCTAAATTATTTACTTCCGGTTACTCACTTAAGCAGTATTGCTGCCGCAGATCACTAACAATCCAGTTATTTTTAGGCACTCCTTACACATTTATCAATAAAGGAAATAAATTTCCTCAATGAATCTGCAACGGTTGTCAATATTTTGTGAGTATAACCGTCTAGATCGCTTAATATACGCCTTTTTTTGTAATAGAGTTTCGGCTACTGCTGTTATCAGTTCAAAACTTGAAACTTGTAAATCAACGTTCGGTGGCAATAAATAAAAATTATTTTATTGATTTACAGTGAATGTTATTTTACGAGATCTAAGTTTTGATTTGATGCTGACAGACATAATAAGGAAGGACATACATCAAGCGATGTAGACGGTTTTATTCACAAAAACTCCTTACATATGCGCAATTGACGATGTGCCTGACGTTTGATCAAAGCAGGATGAGACGACGTTAACTTCAAGTCTAGTTAGCGTTTGTCTACAGTAGATAAAGTAATTTAATTTTAGGCAAAAGTTTTCCTCTGAAAGTGTGAAACTACATGCGTTATTAGTCGCAGATGACGAAACAGCAACGCATGTTCAACGCGGACCAAAGCGACCCAACAGTGAAAGACTTAAGCGTGGCTCAGATATTGTTAAAACAATTAGTGTAATTAGTATTCGTAGCTACAGAGATATATACTTTTCATCTTATTATCTCTTCGTTTACCTATAAACAACGTTGTCCGACTGATACAACAACGCTGACATATTTTCCCAAAACAGAAAGCAATGAATCATTTCTGCTAAAGGCGACATCACCAAATCACTGTGTTCTGCAAATTACCCGCCCGGTTAGCGGTGCGTGTTGTCGGGGTGGCAACAAGGCTGCCTGTGGCTTTTGCGATTTCCCGCATCCCACGAGGTGAATAATACCGAGCTGTTACCCAAGCACTACCTCATGACAAATTCAAAAATATTTAGAAACGAAAAACGCTTTCGTTCATTTACACATTAACAGCGCTACACGCAGACAGTTTGAGTACACATATTCCGTCCCTGGGAGGTAACGACGTGGCGACAGGAATGGCATTCGGCCATCTCTTAAACTAAGCATGACAAATCCGACCCTGTGCCGATGTGGGACAAAGGCACGACAAAAAGAAGACTGTATTCTGAAAATGGGTTGCTAGTAAAATGGCGTGTGGTGGGTATGATGTAGTGGAACTCAACACAAAAACAACTTCAGCTGTACTCAATCTACTAATAACTAAATTTACTTTCTAATATCTCATTCCCTTGTATATCTCGCACTCAAATGAAAATAATTCACCTTCGGTATAGAAATACACCTACGTTTAGAAAGATTAATAATGGGTCAGTCAGTAGGAAGGTGTCAGTCATAACTTGGAAACATCCTGTCATCTTCGTGCAACAATTCGTTTGGATGTGAAAAATTAAAGTAGAATGACTGGACACGGTAAACAAACTTGAGTGATTTTTTTCGGCAAGTTTTTTGCCTCCACTCATTCTACATTGTCCGACGGCGTGCCGAAAGCGTCAACGGTTCTAAAGAACGTCTTCATGTTGCCCACCGCACTGCGAAATGCAGTTTTCGACCGCGAAATGCGTGGGAATCAACGCCTCAGGGGAAGCATCCGTTATGCCACCCACAAGGCCATTTCGTGACGATTCCAAACATCGGTGTGCCTGAAATATATTCTCGGCTATCCATAAGAAAAACCGCGTGACTTCAAAGCTGGGCGTCGCTATCTGGACCTCCACTGCACAGACGTCAAAGGAAGGTGTGAAATGTGCGTAATGGGGGATGTGACGTCCTACCCATTCGCGTGAGGCGTCCAAAGTAGCGTTGGGCATGATTTTAGTGCTAACGTGATATCATTAACCCACCATATACGTCACATGAACTTCCGAGTTGTAGTCTTGTTTTTTTTTTTTTTTGGCATTTATCGACACCTCGCTGTCTGAAGCGTCATCGAGCCCCAGGGTGACATCGCAGAATGTCACGCTTATGCGCCATTACAGAGGACTCTGTTGGCAGCTTTGAGCCAAATTTCAAAATTATGCGTTGCAATGAGAGGCAATCAGGGTGAGCGTGTTGCACAGTGTAATACATGATTACCATAATATAAATAGATGAATCTGAAATATTTAAATACGAGCTGTAGTCTCACACTTTTCAATTTATTTCAGTGAGTATCACTTACCATAACAGAATTGAAGGGACCCAAAGCTTTTCTAGAAGCTCTCCTGCGAGAAAAGCCTAAGACTGGAAACTTTAAATTTCTCGCTAACAGGTTTCAAATCTGGAGGGATGCTACTGGAAATGTACGCTTCGGAGCGATGCAGTTCTTTTGAGATTACCCTAGAGTGTCCTGTGAAACAGGACTGCCCTATTTAATGGAGCGAGTTGGAGCTCTGGACGGGCATTCAGGAGAACAGCGACTCGAAGCCCCTCCCGGCAAGCTAAAGTTAGGTTCCCCATTCTTTGCCTACATCTATGAAGCCAAGGACAGGGATGAATCCACTGAAAAGACGAAGTCGATTTCCTTCCCGTCATTGTTCTGTATGTTCTTATGCTCCGCCAATAACGACAGCATAGCGTTAAACCACAGCTTTCCTCCTTTAATTCCCCCCTCCGTCCTTACCTTAACCAACAATGGGGCAGATATAAGAATATAATCTGAGAGTGCTCTTATT
Source organism: Schistocerca piceifrons (assembly GCF_021461385.2). NCBI lineage: Eukaryota > Metazoa > Arthropoda > Insecta > Orthoptera > Acrididae > Schistocerca > Schistocerca piceifrons. The sequence goes on along the minus strand of NC_060138.1, from coordinate 101,117,148 downwards.
TAGGTACCACCATACGGCAAGGTTCAAATGGTTCGAATGGCTCTGAGCACTATGGGACTTAACTTCTGAGGTCATCAGACCCCGAGAACTTAGAACTACTTCAACGTAACTAACCTAAGGACAGCACACACATCCATTCCCGAGGTAGGATTCGAACCTGCGACCGTAGAGGTGGCGCGGTTCCAGACTGTAGCGCCTACAACCGCTCGGCCACTCCGGTCAGCATACGGCAAGTATCAAGGCTTTTTACTATGGGGACAAGGGATCACAAATTTAGCATTGGAGGGCAGCGTGGAGGGTAAAAATCGTAGAGGGAGACCAAGAGATCAATACACTAAGCAGATTCAGAAGGATGTAGGTTGCAGTAGGTACTGGGAGATGAAGAAGCTTGCACAGGATAGAGTAGCATGGAGAGCTGCATCAAACCAGTCTCAGGACTGAAGACCACAACAACAACATACTATGGGGAGAAACACATCTACATCTGCATCAATGATAATACTCCGCAAGCCACGTTACGGTGTGTGGTGAAGAGTGAACTATATTTGTGTCTCCATAAGGTATATACGTTTTTAGGAGTAAAATAAATAACCACAAAATAATCTCATATATTTTACAACTTAACTACAATATCACAGAAGTAAACCTGAACTTTTATTCCTTTTCTTTGTAATGTGCGTTTGACTTGGCCATTTTTAATAGAGCCTTATTGTTTAAAAAAATAATCGTGCACTTCGTGACAATCAAAAATCATGATTTTCCATGCATAGAAGACTAATTTCAACAGTAACGACTGAAAGTTTATTCTTCTCCATTTTTAGCACTCTGTCCGCTTTATTTCCATCACTGATAATATTCTTTCTACGTTACCGTTGACACGAAGTATGGAATACTCGTACGTGTAATATACAACTTTATATTGCACGTGAAATTTCGTTTGTAATTTGGAAAATACAACTACTGATTTTTGGGAAGCTGTTTCGTTTTTCCATTGTGGACACTGTGATTCATAGATTAGAATGGCTTTTACTGTAGTGATTTTGTAATATAAAAATGTGTCATTTAAATTAAAACTTTTGTTTTCAAATATTCCACCGATATTTCTACGGCTTTCGACTCAGGTATTTTACCCAAAATCATCTATGAAAACACCAAATATTTTCTTCAGTGTTATTGTTCACAGTTTAAAATAGTCAGTCAATCAGAATTTTGGGTGATTTTCCCTTTAACAAAAAATTTTAAGCATCAAATAACTCTACAAAACGTTCATTTTAATTATTTTATCAATGTTACACGATGATAGGTCAACCACTGTTTGCAGTGTACTATGTAATATGTGATCAGGGCATCTAATTTCTTCAATTATGTCTCAATTTCTAGTTTGTACATTATTAGTACCAGGTCTCTCTCGTCCTCCAAAATATGAATTTAGCATCGTCGCCTCCAAATACAATGCATTTCTTCACCTCACCTTTTAAATCATTTAAAAGCCATACACAAAAACTGACCACAATATCTAACGTCTCCCCTTTTAATGTTCCCAGATTCAGTTATTTTATATTTATGCCTGTCTTGGTAAAAATATTGAATCAAGAGTGGAAACTTCGTTTTCATTTTAATCATTACTTGTGTCAGTGCTAATGCTATGAAATGGACAACTTTGAAGTTAATGATGAATGAGACCCACTGACTGAGATTCAAGAACTTATTAATTAAATATGTTGTTTTTGTTATAGTTGAGGCATGTTGAGTGGAAATTATTTGAGTATTTAAATTTTTTTGATATTCACTTAGTAAGGTAGTCGTAGAAGCAAAACACTGATGTTTTTTGACCACATGGTATGCAAAACAATTCTGCTGCAGTAACGTTTTCTTCTTCTAAACTATCGTGTTTTACAAAATATTTTGTGAGAGGTTTAGTTGTACTTGAGGATGATACGTTGGATTTATGTTTCTCCTTCGCAACGTGCTCCTTTATATCTGCAATTTCTCCATGACCAATACTTAAATATGTGTTACAGAGTTTGCAGAGGGCTTCGTTTTATGTTGTGCCTTTTTTTAATAAAAGGGATAATTGTCGCTATGTTCGTCAGAAGATGTGTACTTTGTCTTTGGCATTCCGGATACTGCAAAACAATTATAAAATACGACATTTAGAAATTTCGTCATGAATTAAGAGACTACATTTTACGTACAGTAAACAAATTTTTAAAGAGTTCACCTTAGAGGGGAGTGAGGGGAGGGAGCAGTGCAGGGATTAAGCAGTTAACAGCATTTCGTGCATTGCTGATTACATTAATTTTGGCCGATCTTCCATTACTGTAGCAATGTCACATGTAAATAACAAAGTTTCGCAATTGTGCCCTGTAAGGACGCTCACATTCAAATATGGCATTATTTGCAGTAATAAATACTAAATAAAATACCTTCAAGTGATAATGACAATAAGTAGAAAACCAATGACATTGTAAACTACAATAGTGCATTTATTACATGGCAGACTGTTGGACCGGAAGTGTTGGGAGCAACGAGAAACGCTACGATGTCTGCCGACTTTTATCGACCCGACACGATCGGAGCTAGAGTGGAAGGAGTCGTTTAAAAAGTTGTCGTACTGTAATTACTAGCCGGCCAGGGTGGCCGAGCTGTTCTAGGCGCTGCAGTCTGCACCCGCGCGACCGCTACGGTCGCAGGTTCGAATCCTGCCTCGGGCATGGATGTGTGTGATGTCCTTAGGTTAGTTAGGTTTAAATTGTTCTAAGTTCTAGGGGACTGATGACCTCAGAAGTCAAGTCCCATAGTGCTGAGAGCCATTTGAACCATTTTTGTAATTACTAGCTTCAGTAAAGTTTACTTACATCGGTAGTAAGCTGCATACAGAAATCGTAGAAGTATATGATATCTATATAAATATCTTTTCAAACGGTTTCTAATCAGCTGAATAGAGTAACAATCAGAATCACTGCGCCTGAAGTTGCAGATTGAGAGTGGCGAGAGCATGATTGTGAGAAACACGGCGTGCTGCTCGCCGAATAGAGGGGGTGTTATCGGTTTGGCAAGAATCAAAAAGGTGACAAACCGAGGCATTTGAACGTCCCGAAAGAAGTAGCCGGAAGACCGGTTCTTGAAATTCAAAATCGGGACAATCCCCATTAATCGAGACACCTGACAACTCTAAACGTCTCTCTTGTAATGTCTGCCACTGAAGCCTGTTTAGCTTCTCCCTACTGTTCTCACGACCAGTTATAAATGAGAACGATTGTTACGGCATACATGTGTTCTCCCACTCCCCATTCTCAGGTTATCATATTGGAGCTATAAAGAACGAAATGGTAAGCAGATTTACGTGTTCATATTAGGTATTTCTAGCTCATATTACTTCATGATTTATTGACACCCTGAGAGCAGTAAGTGCATTACTGTACAATGGGCCACTCATGCAGAGCGCTGTAACGAATACAATTAGACTGCTAGCCGCACTCATGCTCATAAATTAAGGATAATTGAAGAATGTCGTACCACACAACGTGGCACTACACAAAACTGGCACTAACAGCATAGGCACATAGGGAACACACACGACACAGATCTGTAAGTCCACGGTATTGGTGATAAGTTGAGAAAACCGTCCCGAAACATATGTGCTACAAAACGCCACTGTTTCCTGCGCATGTACCCCGACATCAATATGGGATATGATCACTATTGTGGACTGGCAAGACAGCCAATCCACTATGACGGGAAGCCGAAAGGCACGCGTTAAGCTCACGCAGGCTAGCGTGAGGTCTGGAACAGGTCAAGGTCTTTATAGTAGCAAAAATAGTACGTAGCTTCTGGAATACTTAACTTTAATCCATAATTGGTGAACATCGGTCTGACGGTACTTGCATCACAAGATAAATAGCAAATGATAATGGCGCCTTGCTAGGTCGTAGCAAATGACGTAGCTGAAGGCTATGCTAACTATCGTCTCGGCAAATGAGAGCGTAATTTGTCAGTGAACCATCGCTAGCAAAGTCGGCTGTACAACTGAGGCGAGTGCTAGGACGTCTCTCTAGACCTGCCGTGTGGCGGCGCTCGGTCTGCAATCACTGACAGTGGCGACACGCGGGTCCGACGTATACTAACGGACCGCGGCCGATTTAAAGGCTACCACCTAGCAAGTGTGGTGTCTGGCGGTGACACCACAATCACCATGTACACGTACACAGGCCGCACAAGGGGTTGGCATACTCTGGATCAAGTGGTCGAGCAGCTGCTGGGGTATAGCCTCCCATTCTTGCACCAGTGGCTGTCGGAGCTCCTGAAGTATCCTAGGGGTTTGAAGATGTGCAGCGACACTTCGACCGAGAGCATCCTAGACGTGCTCGATGGGGTTTAGGTCTGGAGAACAGGCAGGCCACTCCATTCGCCTGATATCTTCTGTTTCAAGGTACTCCTCCACGATGTCAGCTCGGTGGGGCCGTGCGTTATCATCCATCAGGAGGAAGGTGGGACCCATTGTACACCTCAAAATGCGCACATACTTGTGCAAAATGACGTCCCGATACACCTGACCTGTTAAAGTTCCTCTCAGAGACATGCAGGGGTGTACGTACGCCAATCATAATCCCACCCTACACCATCAAACCACGACCTCCATACAAGTCCCTTTCAATGACATTGAGGGGTTGGTATCTGGTTCCAGGTTCATCCCAGATGAAAACCCAGCGAGAATCAGTGTGCCATAAATATTATAGATATACATATGCATATATATAATTGAAGAAGGAAAAACAAGGCTTTTATATGTACATGTATACATAAATAAAATGTAACATAGTTGCAGTGGATGGGGCATCCAAATCAGGTGTAAACTTCTGAACTGCAAAAGTTGTTAACATAGCTTGGATCTTAGCATAGATTGGAAGAATCGTAGATTGCTTACAAAGCGTATTTACAGACATCTAGATGACATATAGATACAGTTACGAATATGAGGAGTAACTTTAAAGAGTAAATGATACTTTATGGATGCTTTTGAAGAAATAAAAGCATGGGCCCATCTAAAAAATCCAGTTTGTGGGACATGAGATGCCACGTTACCGATACCGTCTTTGAAGTTACTCCTCAAATTCGTAACTGTATCCAAATGATATCTAGATGTTTGTAAACATGCTCTGTAAGCAGTCCATGACGCTGTGATAAGAATTTCTACAGGTCTCTCTAATTCAGCTTTGGCATATTAAAAACGTAATTCTACACTTGACTTGGTTGCCCCTTTCACTGCAATTACTTTACATGTTACTTAAAAACTTTACTTAGCCTCTTATAAAACATACAAATTGAAATTTCCTAAAATATCGAAACATAAGCCTTTATAAACCCAAAGAACAATTACAGTGTAATGAATTATACAGTCTTGACCATATCCACACGATATCATTACACGAAAAAGATTTTAAATCTACCAGACTTGTACTTATATCATTCGAACATTACTTATCTGCTGTAAGTTTTATAATCTATCTTTACATATACATATATAAGCCTTGTTTTTACATCTTCAATTATATACATATATATAGCTATCATATAGAGGGCAGATTAAGTATCAAATAATGGACGAAGTAAAGTTCTACTGGAACGATCATTTAATTAATTAATTAATTAATTAATTAATTTGCATCTGCGATGTCTCTACGGTGACAGTTTACATAAACTACGTTCGGTGTTGTACCTGTGTTCATGGGATGTACCGTCGATCAATCTCCACCTCATGATCAAGCATATGTGTAACACCAATGACACGAAGCATGGCATGGGTGCAGTCTTTCTCTTCACTGATAACGCTTATCACAGTTAATGGCATGAGAGCTTTGTTCTCAAAGTGTACGTGTCAGAATCTCGAGGATGAATGATTCGCCTTGATGGGGAGATATTTCTCTGCGAGGCGCGGCACGTTCTTTAACAAGATCAGGAATGCAGGGACAGGGGTTCCCAAAGTCTCTGTGTTTGGTCAGTATCGTACACTACTATTGGCCTAAGTTGGCAGCGGGATGATCACCCACTGTGAGGGAATTTGTCGTGCTACAGAGATCGTGATCCTAAATTTCTGTTGGTCTGTCAATCTTTCATGACTAGAAGTGAACAGGTTGAGCCCTGTGTACTTTCATCTTTCCACGACTCGTTTCCTGAGCGTCGTGTGGAGCCAATATTTTTGGAAATCGACAGTGTTTGGGCGCGATCGGGCTCTAGCATCTCGTTGCTGTCTTTTATTGCTTCGCTTCTATTTCGTTTTTCTGCTGTTGTTCAGGGTTGGTCTTTTATGAAGCTCTTTCGTTTGAACTCCCGCCCGTAGTGTACCCAGTATCGATTTCGAGTTCTGTCTTTGGTGTACTTAGAAACCGTAGCTTGGTAACACGACCGACTCACGTGTTTACTACAGCAGACTCTTTGGCCTGCACTATTTACAGGCGAGCGCGGTCACGTTGGAGGAGGTTGTCGCGCAGTGGCCTTCGTGTCTGCTCTGGTGACGTCGACCTCCTGCCTTCCGCGTACGGCTGTTGTTATCGAACCCGCACTTCTACCCGTGGAGGAACGCCGGCCTGGTTGGGCCCCTCTGTCCGCTCTTCACTGGTTGTCCGCGGGAGGCGGATGGCAGTCTAATCATCGCCTGCGTCGACGAAGGCAAACAAACAGTAACCATCATGGGGCGGTGGAGCCGCCGTTCGGCGGGGGTTTGAGTCCGGGAGTAGTTCGGCTGGGTCGGGTCTGCCGGGACGACTCAGAATTGTGCACGGCAGTCCCGGACAAACGACGAAGTGCGCCGAAGGAAAGGAGAAAAGAAGTATGAATGTTTCAAGTTGATCGTCCTTTGGGATTGAGTTCATTCAGTCGTCTTTCCCGCCTTGTGGCCACCGCCTTGGAAATCCTCTGTTCTGTTCACTGGTACAATTCTGACAGTGCAGATTCCTCCACGCATCGTTGCTAACCGGTGTAGTGGTGTATTTTGGTAGTTGTGTACGTTTGCACTTCTATGTTTCGGTAGTTCATCCTCCCGCCCTGTGGTTGCAGAATTTCGGGTGGGGAGTTAGTTCCTTGTCTCCCAAGATCTAGTGCTGTATTATTAAGGTTAATTCTGCTTCAGTCTAGTGTTCTGTTAATCCCTGGGTATAAGTGTCCCCCATACTATTTGCGCTATATTTATTCTAAGTGAGTTGCACTGACAGTAGTTGGGGGTTGGAGTCCTGTCACGGAGCTGATAAGGGGTCACATTGGTTTCGGCTTGTCAGTTGGAGGGTGTTGCCTTAGAGGTTTGTTAACATTGGCATGTCAGCGTTGTCTAGCGCCACCGGGACCTAAGGAAGAACATTGTGCTGATTAGGGAATGTTGTTACACGTTCTTGTTTTCATTTCGATACCTGTATTTGTGAAGGCAACCGCATGAAGTAAGATCTGTTCTGAAGCTATGCTGGATCTTGCGCTCTTCGGATTTTTGGTTTTGTTTTGATCCCGACTATTTGGGTGTCAGGAATATGGAACTGTGTTGTTAATGTTTGGCTTGAACAGCGGGCACGCGGCTAGTTTAGTACGTGTGTAGTGGCATGGCGTCCTCGTGAAGGCGTGTCCGCTAGATTGCTATTGCGTCTCCTCAAAGTGTTATTTCCATCTTCCTAAAACCCCTTGTTAAAAGGGAGGAAGAAAAGAAACCTTTAGAAATACCTTCTATTTGCATTAACTATCTTACTTGTCGCTTAAGTAAATATCTGCTCAGTGATTAAGCTAATGGGAGCACCTATCCTAAAAGCAACTAGCGCACTTCTGTTATGGTGGTCCTCGTGCCTATTTTGGTCCGACAGATTGTATAAACAGGCTTACATGCTCCGTATCGAGCTTCTGATGATGTTTTTTGAGTGATTGTGGATTATTAAAATTGATTACAGTGCAAATGTTTGTATTTTACCAACCGTGCTTATAAGTTATTAATGTGATTGGCTGGAATGTAATACGAAAGTTTTAGGACCATAGGTTGTCCAGGTAGAAATTTTGAAGCCATGCTGTGTTGTGAATTCATGTACTTATGTTTTAAATTGCAATGAGAATTTAAATGTGGTAAACCCACGCTTTGTGATTAATAATTAAAGATTTAAGAGTGCGTTCACTTAGCGCTGACTTATGTGTTGTGTTATTGTTATTTTTAAAAATTATAATAGGCGTTTTAGTTTCTTAAATTAAAGCCTTTCCAATTCGAAAGTGATGGCCCTCCCATTTTGGGCAATTGTAAGCATCGAAGCAGGATTTACGTAGTTGGTGCTATGTATTGTATGTTATGAATAAATTATTTATGTGTTGAATCACGCCTGATATGTCAACTCCTTGGCCCCGTCCACACCTTGGTCGTAGTCTTTTAGTATTAAATGATCAGACCACCGTTCCACAGGTGCCTATTAAAAATTTGTTGAGAGATTCGAACTAAGAAACGAAGTGGGATGAGAATAATTAAGTGAAGGAGGTTTAATGGCTAACTTGGAAGGACAGCATGCTACAACGCTATAGCCCCTCGAAAAAGAGAGAGAGAGAGATAATCAGGTGCGTACAACTGACAGGAGTTATAAAATGCGAAATGTATGTGGCAGTTACATTGTTCTGGGTGTGTCTTACCTGGAACCTGTTCCACAACTTCACGCTGTACCACTAGCCGTCAACAGTGACTCCTGCTAAGGATCTCTGGACGCCTCTGCTGTTCTGGTATTGTTCTCTCCTGGGAGTTTGGGTGCATTTCACCTGGATAGCTCGAGCTAGACTATCTGACTGTCTAAAGGCCTATAGATTACCGAAGATTAGTTTAAGGTAAAGTTCGGCCCCGGCAGTTGCTACGTGGCTAGCGCTTTTAGACGAATGCCAGTACCACATTATTATGCCAAAATATCCTTTTCAGCGAGTCAAACTCCTTGGTATGCCTCTTCAGTATAGCGATTTTCGTACGTGTGGGCTACTAGGTACGAGTAACGTTACACCTTTAAGTTTTGTGGCTAGGAGTCTCTGTGAATGGCTAGATACTGTGACCAGTCATTACAAAGTCTGAAAATTAAAATTAATCGCAGCAGTCGTGTTATTTTTGTACTGTCTTCCAAACTGAAATCTCTGGTTGTCAAATCTACGTTCGAAAGAGAGGTTCCTGTATTTATTCAAGCCGTTATTTACTCATAGCATAAACGTTTTAGGACAAAATTAGCAGAGCTGGCACTATAGGTTACGCTGTTTAAACAACATATTGGAATGCAGCTGGATGTCTTTGACAACCGCCAATAATAATGCCCTGACACAACGTGCAGCAAAACACCTTACTACATTGTTGGACGCACTAATAGGTCGCGTTTCTTACATCAATTAGACGAATTGTGTTTGAATGACTCTCATATTCTAGTAGGTTTTGATATGGTCGCTCTATCCACTCACGTTTCTGTCAGATTTGTTACAGTTGCTTGACATTAGTTTTCAAGTGGAATTAACAAATCTCTTTTCACACTAAATTAGAATTATGTATTGATGCCTTCAACTGCTGACGGGCGATGATATATCTCAACGGGTCGAGCGGTTCTAGGCGCTTCAGTCTGGAACCGCGCGAGCGCTACGGTCGCAGGTTCGAATCCTGCCTCGGGCATGGATGTGTGTGATGTCCTTAGGTTAGTTAGGTTAAGTAGTTCTAAGTTATAGGGGACTGATGACCTCAGATGTTAAGTCCCATAGTGCTCAGAGCCATTTTATATCAACGGGGGGAGGTGAAAATGTGTGCGCCGACAGGGACTCGAACACGGCATCTCCTGCTTACATGGCAAACGCTCTATTCATCTGAGCCACCGAGGGCACAGATTATAGTGCGACTGCAGGGACTATCTCGCGCACGTCTCCCGCGAGACCCACATTCACACCTTATATGTCCACACACTATATTCGTAGTGTCCCTACCCAACACTCATTACTCGTCGAAGACATTCCTACCACGTCCCGTAAGAGTTCGTTTAATATGTGTGCATCCACACAGAAGAAGGAGGTCATGGCCGGTATTGACAGAACCAGAACCATAGCCATATAAGAATATTTTCACATGTGTTGACCTTCAATCTCTTTTTATACGAAGGACAGTTCTGTGAACAAGTAGATGGGTACCCCTTTGTCACCTGTTATTGCCAATCTGTTTATGGAAGATTTCGAACAACTCACCCATGAGCATATGACACTGAAATATGCTTTTTTCAAATATGTAGACGAAACAGTTGTTGTTTACCCTCGCAGAAGTGAGAACTGAAACAGCCTTTTAGAACATATTAATCCAATCCACCTAATGCTCGTTTCACGGTGGAGGTGAAAGAGGGCGTCTGCCTCTCCTCCAGGATGAGTTGATCAGGGGGATGATTGATGGGCCGCAGGGATGTGCTTCATACCTCCCACGTCATATCAGGCCCTGAAAGTTTGTCAGCTGAGCTAGCCCACCTCAAAGCCACCTTTAGCAAGTGTGGTTATAGTAAAAGACGGAACAGATGCGTGTTGCGCTGTTCACCAACCATGAACCGGGTGAGTGATGAAAAAATTGAGGTGGTACTTAAATCTACGGCTTTCTTGCCTAGTGCAGGTAGCATTTCCAACAGGACTGGTCGTATTCTGCGGAAACACAGTGTGAAGAGTGTTTTTCGATTATCAAACAAATATTGGTTTGTATAAGGCGGGGCTCTACCGCACCCCTTGCAGTCGTGACATGTGGTACATCGGTCAGATAATATGTATGTGAAGGAGCGTGGTATTGAGAGTATAAGCGTCACAGACTCTTAGAAGAGCCGGATTAGATGAGCCGAACAATGCCTTGGCACAGGTCACTCTGTGGAACATAACAACACGGACACTTTGGCATACACCTGCAGCTATTGAGGTGTTTTTAAGGCAGAATTTGACATTAAAATAGCCAGTGACAATATAAATGTAGACGGAGGTTTTTGTTTAAATTCTTCTGCTCTCTCCCTGATCAAACAACAGAGGGACGATGTTACTGTTACTCGCTCTCCTGTTGGTAATCAATATTCGCTTTTGATAACTTCTGACGTTGGTCATCTTTGGTTGTTTGGTGGCGATAGTGTTTACAGTGCGCGCATTGTCTTTCTGCACATGCCCCGCATACCAAGGTTTTAAATTGACTTGCAAAAGCTTTCTCTAATTCAAAATATATTGTATTGTAAACCTAGGTTTGCCTTTCTGCAGTGTATTTTCTAAAATAAGTATTAGGTTCAGAATGATCTCGCGTGTTACATTTCATGGATCTCAAAATGATGTTCCTGAAATCTGCATCTACCAGTTTGTCCATTCTTCTGTCAATAATTCGTATTAGCATGTTTCAACTATGACATAGTAAAATGATGGTTCGGTAACATCACACCAGTCAGCATTTGCCTCCTTTGGAAATCGAATTATTACTTTCTTGTTGAAGTCTGAGGCTATTTTGCGTGTCTCATACATCTTAAGGACCACGATGAATAGTTTTATCATGGCTGGCTCCTCCCAGGATCTCAATAATACTGATGGAATGTCGTCTATCCATGACCCTTGTTGCAAATTAAGTTTACGTCTACCACTAGAAGTACCTCACAGCTTAAGATCTACTTCAGAAACCTCTTTCTAACGGTTATATGGTGTATCTGAGTCCTTCCAGTACCCCCAGGCCTCTTCCATGGATGCAGTCTTCTTATACGATTCTTAAACCAAGTGTCAACGGTGATTAAATTATGCTCTCCACAAAATTCTTCGAGGCGGTTTACTCTTCGTTCGTTTCGCTGAGTCAGTGTTCTCCTGCTGCTTTTCCTTCTCTTCCTTTCCCTGCTATTGAATTCCATTCCCCTGTCACCATAAAATGTTCATCTCCCTTACCTGTCCGAATAAATTCTTTTATCTCATCATATATTCTTTCAATCTCTTCATCTGAGGAGCTAGTTTGCATATAAACTTGTTCTAATGTGATGGGTGTTGGCTTCATGTCTGTCTTGGCTATGATAGCACGTTCACTTCTCTGTCCATAGCCGCTCACCCTCGTATCCTATTTCTTTATTTATTATTAGACCTACCCCCGCATTGCCCCTATTTGGTTTTCTGTTTGAGTCAAGACTCACCTGACCAGAAGTCTTATTCTTGCTACCACGGTGTTTCAGTAATTCAGACTCTAGCTAACTTCAAGTTACCCATTCCAATTTTTAAACTCCTTGTTTTACCTACCCAATTGAGGGATCAAGCATTCCACGTTCTGGCTGGTAGAATGCCAGTTCTGTTTGTCTTCATTCTTATGTTAAGTAAATTATACATTTGAAACTACAACGTTTGAGTTGTGAATTGTAGCTCAACATTTCCAGGATTATCAGCATTCAGTTCGCTGGAATTAAAACTGTCTTCTACAAACTCTGTTTCTATCACCCTAAATGTAAATGAACTAGTTCTGGTTTCATTGACCAGTGACATAAGCTTCGCACAAAGGAGCTTTTGGTATTAATTATGTGCAAATGAGAGCATGTCGCAATGAATTAGCCATTCAAAGTGCCGTTATTCACGAACTGGGTTAGATTTCGTAGGGCAGAAGCACTTAGATTTCGTAGGGCGGAAGCACAGACGTGTAATAAGGAAGCAACTTACTGAACAGTGTCTAAATCTGCGCAAGGAAATAATACACAGAATCTAAAGGATATATACACCTATAGGGGTCCGGTGGAAGACCCCTACAGTTGTCAAGATCGTGTCGAGCAGCGTGCGATGAGGAGGATCTGTCACTCCCCAAAGCATCAACAAAACATTATTCACACAGAAACTTTTATTAATCGGAAAAACAGAACTGTCTTTCACAGGCACTGGCAGCTCAGTCAGTCATAGTCAGCAGTACCAGGCACTAAACAAGGACAGTCAATAACATATCGATATATCGATATATATATTCCAATAGTATCGAATTGTGTTGGCTATATTTTATCCACTATACATCGATAGATATCAAAATAGCAGTATCTAGTGCTGATACTTTTATTTTGTATTATATTTTTCAGAATTTTTGATAAATATTTGAAGCTATTCTTTTGAAGTCGTAGTAGAACATAATTTTACTTTCACTGTGTGAAGGAGTCTTATTACTTTTTGGACTTTCAACATCTCCAGTCCTTCTCTTTCGACTGTGTGAACCAAGAATATGTGACGCAGAAGAAGTAGTCAGATTGCACTGAGGGAACGGCACTGAGGGGTGGCGGTGTAAATGGAATAACAAGATTTCCGTTCTGACGAAACAGCCCACCGCCTACGTTAAAAAACAACTTTTAACGCAAGTAGTATGCTACTTCTCCACATCGGCATTCTTCAAAAACAGTTGCTGATAATTATGAAAGATATCCGAATGACAAGATTGGTCTTTGCGGTGGGCAGAGACTTGTGAGGAGAAATGTTGCCATAATCGGTGCTCGGCGTTAGCGACCGAAAGTGCAACGTTTAGCTTCACCGCGCAATTTTGACACTACAGCTGCTAGATCATTGGCGTTGGCAGAAATGAAAAAAAGGAAGTCGACATGAAGTGTTGCGGAAAAATCGAATGTGTGACTACGGGCCCAACGGACATCTTTTATTGTGCCACTTAACATACCGTTACCCCTATTAGCAAAGTGGTTATCTCCAAGCGTGAACGTACATCGTTTTTCTTTCAATTCTTGCTCTAAGGGGGACAAGCAGACTGCTTGCTCGTTGACGTACAGACTATGTAATAATAAATCAATACTTAAATATACAGCTCTAAAACCGGCGCTATATTTACGACGTGCAGCGGATAGTTTTATAGACCGGTACGTCGATATCGTTACCGTCAATATTTCGATATGAGACTCCTTTTGTTATTTAGAGAGCCGATAACGATTTTTTAAATATCGATGTATCGGGTTCCCGATAGTTTTAAATATCAACGGTCCGACAGTCAGTGGCCTCCCAGGCGTTGCATCTGACGTGGCCCTCGATGTATGGCAGCGGACAACAGCCTCTGCTAGCTGATCTCTGAAGCGCTGTCTTTGAGGTCGTGGGGCCAGGAGACTTGTCTTCAAATCCAGCCTGAAGTACTCGTTTTCGTGTAGAGTTCGACCTTCTGCTTGCAGTTAGTAGTCACAGGCTGGCAGCATCATTATCGGCTGCAGGAACGGAGCGAGCCACAACAATGAGTCCCCCTCACGATGGTGGATCGCGTACAGCTTCTTCACGGCGTAATTCAGCTGTGCAGTCACGCACTAGATCCTTCGTTAAAGTTTAGTTGGAGAGTTTTGAACCATTTAAGCTGTAATAGCTTGCATAATGCTAACATGAAAATACGTTAACCCATTACTAGCCAACTTTTTTTTGGGAAACAATGTTTTTCTATGTTTATGTAATACAGTGTGGCAAGTAACATAAATAAATGCTTTATTTATTCTTTAAATTACTCGGACGAACAGAATTACCTGATCTATTAATAGATCATTTATGATTCACCTACTTGCACAAGTGAGTGGCTCCATAGTGTCAAAATTGGTGCCAATAGAGATGCATTTATTATCATTCCATTTGACAAACAGTATTTCACCACTTGAATCAAGGGCCACGTCGTAAGGGCCACGAGGCAAATTTTCCAATAGCATTGTTTCTTCAAGAGGGAAGTTTTCAGTTCTGTTTTCCCCCTCTGTACCTGTTTCCCTAAATCCAGTGTTTCGCAGATGCACCAAGAAATCTCGACTAGTGAAATAGTTGTCGAAGTAAATAATATGACCCTGAGAATTTTCAGTCCACTGACGCATATTTAGCACTATTCTAGATCCAACATCAAGGTCGGTATTTTTATTTGCCACTTCCATGCCACAGTAGAAATCAAAACTGAAACAGTAATCATTAGAAGCGCACACAGTGCCCATGGTTTACAGCCAAACGGATTTGCCATGTCTTGAGTGAAGTGGTTTTGGTTTGTAGTGGCCGTAATACTGCACAATCATTTCATCGACACTCAAGTCATCCGAAAATATACCTGTCTGCTTGAAGGCCAAGTTCGTCTTCGTAATTAGTATCCTAACCTTGAACCGTCTCTCATGTTTCTTGTCTTGAGCTTGATCATTATCATTGAAGGGAATTAGAGATTTTATATTCTGATATTTATTTCGCGCCGGCTGAAGTGGCCGAGCGGTTCTAGGCGCTACAGTCTGGAACCGCGCGACCGCTACGGTCGCAGGTTCAAATCCTGCTTCGGGCATGGATGTGTGTGATGTCCTTAGGTTAGTTAGGTTTAAGTAGTTCTCAGTTCTAGGGGACTCATGACCTCAGAAGTTATGTCCCATAGCGCTCAGAGCCATTTGAACCATTTATTTCGCTGCATAGCTTTCTCGAAGATTTCCAGCCCAAAGTCATCGTATTTAGACCAAGAATGTGTTGCTGATGGAATTCTGTGGTACCCTGACAAAAGCAGTAAGCCTAGGAATGGAGATCTTGCGCATCGAAAGAGAAGTCGTATATGTTTTTGTAACAACTTGCCTGTCGCACTGATTCTCTCACGATATAATAAAATGTGCTATTAAAAGTTAAGATAATTTCTCCAACTTCAAAAATCGAGGTTTTTTATTTTGTTTTTCATTTCCTCTAGAGATGTGTCAGCTGAAACGTCATTTTTTAGGAGTTGAAGTAGCTGTGTATTGGCTTCATTTTACTGTAAATCGGCAGTCGGCTGCAAAGTTTTTCCTGGCTCCTTAGGATTACTCTGTCTTGAACACCCATTACTTCATTGTTCACAGTCCCCTAGCACGTATTTTCAGTACTCTGAAAATGAACTTCCACCGATCCAGGAACAACTAGGACATTCGCTGTACCTGTTGCACCATCATCTGCCTTACCTTCATCAGTCAAAACATCAGTCTCCGGAGGAACAACCACCACATCAATGTTTTCATTGTCTTCATCGATCAATCTTTCAAATTTATTATCATTATGTATAACATCTAGAACTTTATTCATAGTAATGCTTTGAACACTACGTCACATTCGGGAAGACGACGGTTCAATCCCGCGTCCGGCCATCCTGATTTAGGTTTTCCGTGATTTCCCTAAATCACTCCAGGCAAATGTCGGGATGGTTCCTCTGAAAGGGGACGGCCGACTTCCTTCCCAATCCTTCCGTAATCCGATGACCACGCTGTCTGGTCTCCTTCCCCAAACCAACCAACCAACTACGTCACAGTTTGCTTGCATTTTCTGTTTTATTGTATTGTACTGAATAAAATAAACTTCACCAACCCTACTACCACAATTGAATGCTATTAATGCGCTGCTTTCATTATAATTGTGTCAGCAGACGGTACTGTTTCCTCCCAGTGATCTGTCTTTACTCTTGCTAAACAACAATGTAGGCCAATTATGGCAATTTATTTACTTGCAGTGTTATTGTACGAACATTTTCCTGTACAACCAGAGTTAATAGACAGTAAGAAATAATTGATAAACATAGAGAGGAGTGCTCCAAATGAGGCCTCATTTTAAAATGTGAGAAAAACCAATTGCTCCTATGTTCACTAAAGAAGAAAATTACTAACTTTATTGCCAATAGTGCAGGTTTGTAATATAACAACTGGAATTCATTATAAGTTATCCAATAATTAAGAATAAAATAGAAAACAATGTAGTCTAAAAATAGTTCACTGGGAGATAATGGGTTAATGTGGTGTATGTGGTCACATGTTCCATAGAAAATACAAAGAAAAGGTTATGATGTGCAACGTGTTTCGACCGGTTCACGTCATTATGACGCCAGGTTATAGATGCTAGGTGGTCGTCCAGAGTGCAAAAGAAATTTTAATGTGACCGAGCTTCGCAGTTTGGGATTAGTTCTCGCTGTCTCTGACCAATCCCAAATGATTGGTTCCCACGTTCACATTCTTCTTAGGATTTAGGTCAGGATATGTTTTATTATTTAAGAGGTTGAATGGTACAAACTTTTAAGACTATTTAGCTGCAAGTTCTACTAGCAAAATATTTCATACTGAAATCAGTGGCGGTTTTCTGACTACACACTTGCGTTTATTTCACAATTGGCTCGTTTCCAGATTCATGTTCGATGGCACGGTTTTACTTCTATTATCGAATACCTTCAGCCTTGTCAGTTTCTATTCTTAATTACTCAAGGTGTATTACTGTTACAAGTATAAATGAAAGGGGCGAGTAAGGGAGAATGAAACTAGGAAAAAACAAACTTAGCTCTGGAAATCAACGGTTTCGGCGGTACGACGTATTACTACTGAGTATATGAACACCTTATTTTATCAAGTGTTCCACGTGGTCACCATTTATGTAAAACCAAGCTTCAGCACGTCTCTTCATTGACGTCCGTACATGTTCAAACATTCCAGGAGTGTTTCGAACGCAGTGACAACCACCACAATGCCTTCCCGCAATTAATCGACGCCATCAACAGGACTGCATAACTCCAAGGCTTGTAAGTGTCCTCATACAATAAAATGCAGCAGTTGAGGGACCTGGAAGGCCAGTGTATTGATGAGCCGCGACCGATGTATTAGCGGGTTATCGAATAAGAGGTAGCGTTAGACGTTAACAGTGTTGCAACATTGACCTTACTACCCGTGTGCATATGTCGTATTGGAGAAACCATTCGTTTCCGGACGTGTGATTATTGGGATTATTTCCGTCTTCCGTCGTCATCTACTCTTCCCTTTCCGTTGTACCTCTAATAGTCACACACATTTTATATATACAAACGACCAGAATAATTGATGCCATTGAAACAGTTTCACATTCAATTTTAAGTACACTACATCAAGGGAAGGCATTGTATTTTCGGTAAAATCAAAATCAAGTTTTCTGAAATTCTGTGAACGACTTGATTACCATAACGTTTTCTTATATAACAGCTAAAGTAGACGTTTGCCGTAACAAGAATTCCATAAAAGCATAGCTACCCTTATAAGTGAAGAGCCAAAGAAACTCTTAGACCTGCCTAATATCGTGTAGGGCACCGCGAGCACGCAGAATTGCCGCAACACGACGTGGCATTGACTCAGACTATTGTCTGAAGTAGTGCTGGAGGGAACTGACACTTTGAATACTGCAGGGCTGTCCATAAATCCGTAAGAGTACGAGAGGCTGGAGATCTCTTCTGAACAACACGTTCCAAGGCATCCCAGATATTCTCAATAATGTTCATGTGTGACGAGTTTGGTGGCCATCGGAAGGGTTTAAACTCAGAAGAGTGTTCCTGGAGCCCCTCTCTAGCAATTCTGGACGTGTAGGGAGTCGCATTCTCCTGCTGGAACTGCCCTAGTCCGTCGGAATGCACAATGGACGTGAATGGACGCGCATCTAGACGTATCACACGCCCCATACCATTACAGACCCTCTACCAGCTTGAACAGTCCCCTGCCGACATGCAGGGTCCATGAATTCATGAGGTTGTCTCCATACCCGTACACGCCCATTCGCTCGATACAATTTCAAACGAGACTCGTCCGGCCAGGCAACATGTTTCCACTCATCAACGGTCCAATGTCGGTGTTGATGAGCCCAGGCGAGGCGTAAAGCTTTGCGTCGCGTAGTCATCAAGAGTACACGAGTGGGCCTTCGGCTCCGAAAGACCATATCGATGATATTTCGTTGAATGACTCGCACGCTGACACTTGTTGATGGCCCAGCATTGAAATCTGCAGCACTTTCAGAAGGGTTGCACTTCTGTCTCGTTGAACGACTCTCTTCAGTCGTTCCAGGATATTTTTCCGGCCGCAGCGACGTCGTAGATTTGATGTTCTATCGGATTCCTGATATTCACGGTACGGGAAAATCCGCACTTCGTCGCTACCTCGAAGATGCTGTAAACCATCACTCGGGCGTCAACTGTAACATCACGTTCAAACTAACTGAAATCTTTATAACCAACCATTGCAGCAGCAGTAGGTGATCTAACAACTGCGCCAGGCACTTGTTGTCTTATATAGGCGTTGCCGAACGTAGCCTCGTGTTGTGCTAGTTTAGATATCTCTGTATATGAATACGCATGGCTATACAAGTTTCTCTGGAGCTTCAGTGTATAATGCTATGACAGAAACAATATAATGTAATGGATAAACTGCAAAAATTTCTGACGTTTATTTGAACGGCCGTTTTGAAATAAGAACGTTGACTATTTATGTTAGTACTCCACATACTGTATGCAGCTTTTGTATTCGTTAATACGTAAAAATGTTTGGAAAATTGCGGTCATAGTAGTAAATAAACGTTAATTGCCGGTTGTAGCTCTCTTGCTTTTGGCCGTGTAAAGCGATCTTGATGGCTTCGACTGTCGTTGTACGGCTGGAGTGACGGAATTATGCTTGAGACGGAGTACTGCACCTTTTTTTCTAGTCGGATCTGAAATAGTGCAGGAAACGCTGAGGAACGTTCTGTGTTTACTTTACTAAGCGACGTTTTCCAAGGAACGTGAGTAGGTGTTACTATGAGTGGGATGCTGTAACGAGGTGGTGTTACTGTCCAAAAGCGGCTGGGGTAATTACCCGCGCGGTGCCACTTAGCGAGCGCGGACGTCGCAGGCGGACCGGCATCGTCCCTGCCTACAGAGAATCGAACGCTTCTCGTTCGGCGTAATTAGTCGGGGGCCCAGCCAGGGGCGTTCCTGCGTCCGTGGTTGGCTGATGCTCCTCGTGTGTTTCATGTTGAAACAAAAAATAATACAGCTACTTCAGACTTCTGAAGGGGGAAAAAAAAATTGAGACCCATATTACGTCAAAGTAAAGAGCTTAAGCGATGGAGCTACAGCTCTGCTGAACGTGACTAGGTGGCAAAGTGACCTTTAGCTTCTTGAAGTAACAATTGTAACGTAAGTGAGCAAGAAACAACTAGTAAGCTCTCGATAAAGATGTCTGTACAAGCATCTGAAATGCACTGCTTACGAACATAACTTTAGGATTTCGATAACTCCCCCCCGCTTTAGGTGTTGAACCGGGACTAGTGGAGTGAGGGCCAACTTCCCTCAAATGCACGCCAAGCGTCAGTACTAACTTGGATGGTAACGGAGACTGACCCCAAACGGTTACTATTTACGAGGAGCGTTCGACTGACCCCAAACGGTTACTATTTACGAGGAGCGTTCAATAAGTAATGCAACAGATTTTTTTCTGAAGGCATGTTGGTTTCATCCAGGATTCCAATATACTACACCACTGACCATTAAAATTACTAATCCAAGAAAAAATGCAGATGATAAACGGGTATTCTTTGAACAAATATATTATACTGGAACTGACATGTGATTACATTTTCATGCAATTTGGGTCCATAGATCCTGAGAAATCAGTACCCAGAACAACCACTTCTGGCCGTAATAACGGCCTTGATATGCCTGGGCATTGAGTCAAACAGAGCTTGGATGGCGTGTACAGGTACAGCTGGCCATGCAGCTTCAACACGATACCACAGCTCATCAAGTGTAGTGACTGGCGTATTGTGACGAGCCAGTTACTCGGCCACCATTGACCAGTTGGTGAGAGATCTGGAGAATGTGCTGGCGAGGGCAGCAGTCGAACATTTTCTGTATCCAGAAAGGCCCGTACAGGACTTGCAACATGCGGTCGTGCATTATGCTGCTGAAATGTGGGGTTTCTCAGGGATAGAATGAAGGGTAGAGCCACGGGTCGTAACACATCTGAAATGTAACGTCCACTGTTCAAAGTGCCGTCAATGCGAACAAAGGTGACCGAGCGTTTAACCAATGGCACCCCACACCATCACGCTGGGTAATACGCCAGTATGGCGGTGACAAATACACGCTTCCAATGAGCGTTCACCGTGATGTCGCCAAACACAGATGCGATCATCATGATGCTGTGAACAGAACCTGGATTCATCCGAAAAAAATGACGTTTTGCCATTCGTGCCCCCAGGTTCGTCGTTGAGTACACCATCGCAGGCGCCCGTGTCTGTGATGCAGCGTCAAGGGTAACCGCAGCCATGTTCTCCGAGCTGATAGTCCATGCTGCTGCAAACGTCGTCGAACTGTTCGTGCAGATGGTTGTTGTCTTGCAAAACGTCCCCATCTGTTGACTCAGGGATCGAGGCGTCGCTGCACGATCCATTACAGCCATGCGGATAAGATGCCTGTCATCTCGACTGCTAGTGATACGAGGCCGTTGGGATCCAGCACTGCGTCCCGTATTACCCTCCTGAACCCACCGATTCCATATTCTGCTAACAGTCATTGGATCTCGACCAACGCGAGCAGCAATGTCGCTATACGATAAACCGCAATAGCGATAGGCTACCAAAGTCGGAAACGTGATGGTACCCATTTCTCCTCCTTACACGAGGTATCACAACAACGTTTCACCAGGCAACGCCGGTCAACTGCTATTTGTGTATGAGAAATCGGTTGGCAACTTTGCTCATGTCAGCACGTTGTAGGTGTCGCCACCGGCACCATCCTTGTGTGCATGCTCCGAAAAGCTAATCATTTGCATATCATGCATCTTCTTCCTGGCGGTTAAATTTCGCGTCTGTAGGACGACATCTTCGTGGTGTAGCAATTTTAATGGCTAGTAGTGTATATTGTTGCACACTCTTCTGGCTATAAAACCCTATTTTTCGCTATGATCTGCGTTCAATGCGGCGGCATTGCGCCATCTTACTGGGAGGGCCCTTACGCCCGTGTGGTACCAATCTATTGATCGACGTCGGAGCCCATCATCCACGAATTGCTTCCCGTAGACTGCATCCTTCATTTGGCCAAACAGATGAAAGTCGGAAGGTGCGAGGTCCAGGGTGCATGATGGATGAGCAAGAACAGTCCAATGAAGTTTTGTCAGTTCCTCTCGGGTGTGTACACTTGTGTAAGGCCTTGCGTTGTCATGGAGAAGGAGTAGTTTGTTAGCATTTTTGTGGAAAAAAATACGCCGAAGTCGTTTCTCCCATTTCCTGAGGCTATAATAATACACTTCAGAGTTGGTAGTTGCCCCATAAGGGAGGACATCGAACAGAATAACACCTGCAGAGTGCCAGAAGACCGTCGCCATGACTTGACAGGCTGAGGGTGTGGCCTTGACATTTTCTTCGGAGAGGCGGTGTGGCACCACTTCATTCATTTTCGGTTCGAAGTGATGAATCCATATTTCATCGCCTGTGACGATATTCGACAAAAATTGTCACGACCAGCCATGTAACGCACAAGCAATTCCGCTCAGATGATCCTTCCTTTCTCTCTATTGTCTCCTGTCAAGCGACGAAGAACCCAACTCGTGGACAAGTGTCTGCATTACCAGGTGAGCAGCTAGATGTTTAATTGTGCTCGGTCAGTCACCTCGAATGAGAGTGTCTCCACGTTCCAAAATTGCAGGAATCACAGCTGTGTGCAGCCACCCGGCACGCGGGAGATCGGAAAGGTTTGTGAGACCTTGTTGCGATGCTGACAGGCGCCGCGCCCAACGACTGACCGTGCTTTTGTTCACTGCCAGGTCTCCTTAGACATTGCGCAAGCGCGACCCTCTCGTTTTCCGCCGAAAGAAACTCAATGACAGCTCTCTGCCTGAGACGCACCTCCATTACAGACGCCATTTGAAACGGGAATATTCGGCGATGTCTCACGACAAATTCCTCATTTTGTCAATTGAAACTGCCGGAGAAAAAAACGTACTGCATAACTTATCGAAAGCCCCTCGAACATAGTATTATATGGAAACAGAAGAAAGTGCTATAAGAAGACAGATAAATAATTGCAATCTTTCAGTATTAACACATTAAACCAAAATTCAGGGGTGTGCGTGTGCGTGTGCGTGTTGAAGGCTCGCAAGAAAGACGTTATTAGCATCCATGCTAAAATAGTTGGAGGTGACCGTAGTTAAAGTAGTTACAACTAAAAATGAATAACGGATACATTCACTTAAAATCACAATCACTCTCTATCATATTCAATCACGCTGAGCTATCCAGCTGTATTCAGCCGTGGAGAATGTTCAAAATGGTTCAAATGGCTCTGAGCACTATGGGACTTAATTTCTGAGGTCATCAGTCCCCTAGAACTTAGAACTAGATAAACCTAAGGGCATCACACACATCCATGCCGGAGGCAGGATTCGAACCTGCGACCGTAACGATCGCGCGGTTCCAGACTGTAGCGTCTAGAACCGCTCGGCCACTCCGGCCGGCCGTGGAGAATGTAAAATTTGCAACTATGTCACTGTTAAAATGTGCTATTAAAATCTTAAATAAATTATTGGATAAATTTATAAAACTAATTAAATTCTGGCTTGTTGATCACTTACTAGATATCAGTTTGAGCCACCGCGATAACATGTTAAAACAGTCTCATAAAAAAATTTTAAAAATCGTACCACTCTCTCCTCATTGCCTGCTAAAATATAATAAGATCGGCTGGTAGTTCTCGCTTCCCGCGCCCGGGTTCCCGGGTTCGATTCCCGGCGGGGTCAGGGATTTTCTCTGCCTCGTGATGACTGGGTGTTGTGTGCTGTCCTTAGGTTAGTTAGGTTTAAGTAGTTCTAAGTTCTAGGGGACTGATGACCATAGATATTAAACCCCATAGTGCTCAGAGCCATTTGAGGCATTCGGTTGGTAAACTTACCACTGCTCTATTGTCTGAACAGAAAATACGTCGAGTTAAAATGTAGTTATAAAAGAGAAAGAACCCGGCATCTACCGAACGTCGCATCCTTTAAATGTTTGTGTGCTACTAAAAGGCGATATGAAATGGGATGAACATGTGCGATTTATACCATATAAGGTGAATGACCTATATCGATTAGAAGGGTTGTGTAAATTGCTAGGTGCAAAAGACACATAGTGTCAACAAAAGAGACAAAATTGGTGCTTCAGATTCACGCATTTTGTATATCCACATCCTCAGAGAAAAACCCAACACAGATGCACTGATTATGCTACCGCTCTGATGTGAAACATATTCAGGTGAAAAATAAAGACTATGTTTTGCATGAAGTTGGATCCGATAAATCAATATTTTCTGAGCTTAGAATCTACGATTCTTTTTATCTGTCCCATGAAGAAACGCTGTCACTTTTTGCTTGAAGCAATAACAGGTGAGAGAACATCGCAGATAATTCAGATTGGATATACGATGACTTCTGATTTTATTTCAATATGTACTGCTGTACTAATAAATAGCTCAGAGGCCTTTCAGAACTGCGAAAATTACAGCTGTCACACATGAAATACGAAATTGCTTACGATTATTGGATTCTGAAAGCAATAAGTGACTCGAGACAGGTGATTGGTACAATCAAAATTCCAGAGTTATGGTCGGCAGTCCTAAGAGGAAATTCGTTCACTATTTGCGCCCTAGGTGATGATGGCCATTATAGTCGAAGTAACGGCCGAGTGCGTGGAAGCAAAACGAGATCCTGAAGTGCAGCTAAGGTGCTGCTGCCGTCTTGTGTAGGAGACCAGATTTTTAACAGCCCAAACGACGTGACACGGAGTGGTTTGTGTAGAGATTACGCAAAACACGTCGGATAATAACTTGACGTATTGATACCAAGCGTCGGGCAGAGTGGCTCAGAAACGGCTCCCGGAAGCAGAGGCAGCCTGTTCGTTATGTGTGGGACGAGAACGCGGTCCGCGGGCAGAAACAAAACCACGAGCACGCTACCAGCGAGTGCCATTATCGGAACATTAAAGTAGGCGGTCGGGTGTCGTGAAATGGTAATGGACGTTGTAGGAGATGACCCGCTGATATGGGAATATCTGGAAACTGTAGAAGGTGTTGTGCACAACGAATTTTACCGCATCAATATTCAATTACTCTCATCCATATGCAGCGGCGCGACGGAACCTGTTCCCACCGCGGATTAGGCACGCAACACTCGGCTGTCGGCTGCCGACTGTCGGCTGTCCACGTGCGCACCCTCTCGCGCCTGCGCAAGGAACGGCGGTGGGCGTCGGCCATAGGTAGTCCTTAGCATTGTATTAGAAGTGTTGCCTCACCAACGGAAGGGTTTGGTTACTTTGTGCCGATTTTGTTAGTAATTGTGTGAGGGTACATCACAAAGAATAGTCACAACGTTAGAGTCACTTAACTTTCAGCTTTCCCACTTCAATTAGTATTCATCCCAGTTTCACACGACACTGCCCCACCTCGTAACTTTTCTTTCCTACTACGAACTCTGGAGGATATATGCACGTCTTCCTGTGGGATTGAGGCCGGTCGGAGAGGCCGTGCGGTTCTAGGCGCTACAGTCTGGCACCGAGCGACCGCTACGGTCGCAGGTTCGAATCCTGCCTCGGGCATGGATGTGTGTGATGTCCTTAGGTTAGTTAGGTTTACGTAGTTCTGAGTTCTAGGCCACTGATGATCTCAGAAGTTAAGTCGCATAGTGCTCAGAGCCATCTGAACCATGGATTGAGACTCACACAGTACTCACCACGTGGAGGTGCTAGTCTCTAATTTCAAGACCTGCACACGCCATTTCTTAAATATTTGCAAATTTTAGTACACACGCCAGTAATTCAGCTTAACTTTAGCACTCGGAAGGCTCGCAAGTATTTCAACTTATTGCTACACGTGGTTTCATTGTGACTGTTGGTCACTTCCGAAGACTACTACGATCTCCTTAATATTACCTGCCTGACATTTAATTCTCCCCCCAAAAGTTCCTGAAATAGAGAAATAATTATTCCAAACTACTCTTAAGTATTCCACATGCATACCATTCTCTCCACTCTTTTGTCTTTACGGAGCACACCTAAGACAGGTCTTACCAACACAAGATCCAGCGCCAGAGTGCTGAAACATGACCGTTCTTCAGGTCATCTCGCACCTCCGCCGAGGTGGGGGGAACACCATGTTACCATATTGGTCAGCCACATTTCAGGTGCTCAAAGTTCAGGTAAATTTCATATCTTTGGTTCCACCAAAGGTGCGCAAAGGACCGTCTCAGAGATGATCATATATTGCACATTCATTATCTGCGGTTAGCAGACGACCATACATTCATTCATTTCACAGATCTCACCAAATTGGATGTAGGGATTTATTTTGTGGGAGTGCACATGTGATCAATTAAATAAATAAATTGTCCTTCTTTCCTACACTGGTATCCGGCTTCGGTGTATTAAGTGAAATTGAGTTATTATTACAAAAAATATGTTGTTATGACAAGAATAACGAAGAATGGTTCAAATGGTTCGAATGGCTCTGAGCGCTATGGGACTTAACTACTGAGGTCATCAGTCCCCTAGAACTTAGAACTACTTAAACCTAACTAACCTAAGGACATTACACACATCCATGCCCGAGGCACGATTCGAACCTGCGACCGTAGCGGTCACGCGGTTCCAAACTGACGCGCTTAGAACCGCACGCCCACACCGGCAGGCCTAACGAAGAATGTTGTACCTATTTTCAATGTCGGGTGGTACCGTACCCTTTCACAGAAAATCGTAATTTTGGTAATATTTTGGATGTCAAACTGGGAAAAGTAAAACTTCAATAGCATCTGAGTAATAGCGAACAACATCTCTGTCAAAGAGGTTGCGCTGCGAGAGACTGTTAGTAGCACCTTTACTTGTGAGTGGAGTGCATTCTTGGGGGGGGGGGGGGGGAGAGGGGAGAGAGAGAGCGAGAGAGAGAGAGAGAGAGAGAGAGAGAGAGAGGAGGAAACGAGTTGTATCTTGTGATGAAGTAATATGTGCTTAGGATCTGCCGTGTGCCGCCAATAATTTTCTTATATTATTCTTCATTTAGGGAGATATAGTTTGCAGATTTATTCAGAAGACTTGAAAAGATACTGTAATAGCACATTTGCTGAGACATCCAAGCATAGTAATTAATTTGGTCAGGGATTTAGAACTGGAGATTTGAGCCATAACGTGTGGTTAACCAATTTTGCTTCAAAGACGGATAGCATACGTGTCTGTAAGAAAATAAAGAGAATTTGTTCAGGTTTTTTCACCATTAAGGTAAAGCGTATTTTTAATATTTCAAGTGTTAAAATATTTTATCTTAGTGATGTAAAGTTTTGTTAATACAATTACTTTATTGTTTTTCCATCAGTCAGCATTCGTCTCTTTATTTCAAATTTCACATATATAACTTTGCTTTCTCGAGTTTCTGAGTAACAGAACTAATTGACAATGACTACTGCAATAACGAGACTTACTAGCACAGAAGTTTTGTGCATGTTTCTGTGCTTTAAAGCTTTCATTGCACTTCGCGTTGCTAGTAGCTCGAATTTTTATTTTTTTAACTATCATAGCAGCAACAGCCTCAGTAGTTTGGAGACAGCATCAGTACAGCATTTCTTCATTGTGCAAACAGGTAAGCCATTTACAATTTACACGTGCTACAATTAACATTTCAACAGTGACGTATTTTACAGACAGAGCATTTTTGGGAGATATTTCATATTTTTCTCACCATCAGATTGCTTATATTATTGAAAAGAGGACAGTTTTCTTAAATTTAACGGAATGGACTCTACTCTAGCCAAGATCATTCCAGTACACAGTTTAATGTTGCGTTTCTGATAACTTTAGCATTGCTGATCACTTTTCAAGAATTACGAGATTACTTATGAATTCAAACTGTTTCTCTGATCAAGAGTTCAACTTCACATTACAACACAGAGGAAATACCACTGAGTATAATTATATACTACTATACAACAAACACTAATTAGCCACTTCCAATACGATAAAGTACATCAATGGCAATGTTTTCCCCAAATGCTTATCAGATATATAATGGTCAGTTTATCCCACGATCGAATCCGGCATGTATGTCAAGTACCTTAACACATACTAATCTAAAATGCAGCCAAAATATACCGAAATATTTGACAACGCTGAAGTTCATAGCTATATAGTGCACAGTTGCACACAGGATCATCAAATGGATTGTGGTAAACCAGGTATACATTGACCAATTTTCAGATTAAAATGTCACTATCATGGTGGGTTTTGAACTTGTGTGATATTTATGTTACTGAACGTAGGGGATTGTATGAAAGGATTACATACTAATTAGTACAACATATTTTGTAAAATGCAGAGGAAGGAAAGAAAAAATTGTAAGTGGTCAAAGTTAGCATGGATTCTGGGTACACTGACTGTGTATACGTCAACTATAACAGTCAGCTACCATTCCATTTATGATCAATGTTCCAAACACAATGAAACTTTGACCGCTCAGGAAGAAATACATGGATCTAAAGTTTTCTGAAGTTCTTTATTAAACCCGATAAAAGAAAAAAAACTACTACACTATGTAAATCAGTGTGATCCATCATCAAAATCATATTGATGTGAAGCGCTTTATATGTTTAAAAAATGAGACGCGGTATTATAATGTCTTGTATTGTAGAGAGAATTTCTGCGACTTTTTCTTTTTTTGCCCATGTGTTTACGAGAGAAATGTTAGACAAATGTGCAAGTGCGTTTAAGCTGCCAGTCAGTGTGTACGTATTAGTGCTATGTTCATCTGCAGATAAAATTTATATAAGACGATGTGATTAATTTCCTCCAGTTTATTCAGGTCCCAAAACCCGTGTGTGTATCTAAGTACTTCTGCATGAGACAGTTTCCTACATTGTATACTTTTTGTATTCTAGTTTCCCGAAACATGAACAGAGAGCTAAAATATGGCTCCACAAAATAAAAAGAAAGAATTTCGTCCCTACAAAAATTCAGACGTGTGCTCTACGTCATTGTGACGTAATTAATTAGAGCGGAGTTTCGACAACATGAATAAGTGCAATAGAAAACCTAAAATGGTATTGTTGGCTGTCACTTCTTTCCCCGTACCTGAAAAAACGTAAGTAAAGCGAAACTGAGCTATGATACTGTGGCGAAAAGCACAATACCCTTGCTCTTCACAGCTTTAAATCTATTTCAGTTCCAGGTAAAAAAATTGTTAAGATGTCTATAAAACGCATATACAAAGTTTCAGGGTACTTCTGAAGGTGATCTATCTGTTCTCGCGAAGTAATAACACTGAAAACACGCTAGCCACTATATGGACTAACATGCGCCGATCGAATACCACGGGACTTGAGCAGCAAGAGATGTTGCGGACAATTTCTCGTTCTGCGAATCGGAATGCCCACTCCATAGATATTTATAATGATTAGACCGCAATCACTGTAGCAATGTATTTAATCAAATAGAAAAAAATGTATTTATTCAAACAAATGGTCTCTAGCACGGAAACAATGTAGGAGGGTCACTCCAAAAGAGTTGCACAGTATTTTTGTAAAAATACAGTTTTCATTCTGAACGTGTGAAAGTTTTACAGTGTGTAGATACATCCTTCCCGCTTGTTTTCAAACTTAGTTCAACCTGTTCCCGTGAGTGGCCCCGTCACAGCATGTCTTCTGTTTCACTTCACGTTCGTCAGAAGCAACGTGCTGTCTTAGAATACCTGTGCTGTGAAAACGAGACAGTGGGAAACATCCAAAAGAGGTTGAAAAAGGTGTATGGAGATGCTGCTGTCGATCGCAGTACAGTTAGTCGGTGGGCAAGCAGGTTACGTGATGAAAGCGGGCACGGCAATATTGAGGATTTGAGGATTGTTCCCGCAGGCCTCGTACTGCACACACTCCAGACAATGTGCAGACTTAACGAATTGGCGACTGCTGACAGACGCATCACAGTGAACGAATTGTCACGCTACGTTGGATAGGGGAAGGAAGTGTATACAGTACTGAAAGTGTTGGCGTTAAAAAATGTTTGTGCCAAGTGGATTCCCAGGATGTTGACAGTGGCTTACAAAGAAACAAGAAAACCGGTATGCAGCGAACTTTTGGAACAGTATGAGAATGGTGGAGATCAATTTCGTGGATGAATTGTGACAGGTGATGAAACATGGCTCCATCATTGTTCTCCAGAGACAAAGAAGCAAACAATGGAGTGGCATCATGCAAATTCACCCAAGGGAAAAAAAAATTCAAAACCGCACCTTCTGCTGGAAAAGTTACGGCTATGGTGTTTTCCGATTCCGAAGGCCTCTTGCTTGTGGACATCATGCCAAGTGGAACCACCAGAAATTCTGATGCGTATGTGACGACACTGAAGAAACTTCAAGCTCGACTGAGCTGTGTTCGACCACATCGGCAAAAGCAGGATGTTTTGCTGTTGAACGACATTGCATGGCCACATGTCAGTCAAAAAACCATGGAAGCGATCACAAAACTCGGATGGACAACACTGAAACACCCGCCTTACAGTCCTGACCTGGCTCCATGTGACTCCCATCTCTTTGGGAAACTGAAAGACTCTCTTCGTGGAACAAGGTTTGTAGGTGATGACTCCCTTGTGCACGCTGCCAAACAGTGGTTCCAACAGGTTGGTCCAGAATTTTACCCTGCGCGTATACAGGCGCTGGTTACAAGATCGCGTAAGGCAGTTGAGAGGCATGGAAATTATGTGGAGAAATGAAAATATTGTTCCTAAAGGATGTATCTACACATTGTAAAACTTTCAAAGATGTAGAATAAAAGATGGATTTTTTAAAAAATAGTGTGCATTTCTTTAGGAGTTATCCTTGTAGTTCCTGACACAAGTTCAATAGACCTTTCTTGTTCCGTATCCTCTCATCGATTAGTCCCTAGAGTTTTTACAGGGCGGAAAATTTACCCTTACCTGAATCAATGCCTGAATCACAACTGCTTGCAATTCGAGCAATATATGACTGACATTTATTTTCTTGGTAGTTGGCACATTGACTATTAAAAACGTGTGTTTTATTTCCACACTATCACTGCCATCAACTTTGTTTGGTAAATTATGTATCTTTAATCCTGCGGTAACAATGACCAGTGGTCAAAATAACCCCGAAACAAAGAAATCATAGACATGACCTCTGAAATCGTAATATATTGGCAGATATATACATGTGAACAAAAAGCTAATCAGTGGTCTATTTTGAGAATTAATCGAGTAACTTACACGATGTACTTGAGAACACCCGTCGCAGTGCAGTTAATGATATCGATGGAATTTGCACAAACTGATTTTAACACACTTTTTCGTATACAGTTATAAGTCGCAACAGGTTCGCCAAATGTTACGCAAAAAAAAATGGTACTACATGGCGCCATTCAGCGTATGCTCATGGAACTTTTACCACCAAACAATATATACTAAACACCCAACTGAGAGCCAGCAGAGAGCTGTGAAACTTTTGGTGTATGAGTGATGCCTGGGATCTTAACCTACATCACCATATACATTGTTTGAAATAGTAGATGCCACTGCATGGGACCTTAAAAATTATATTTATTATTGCTAGTTACGGCTTTCAATAAATTTTTGGCAGAAGTTGTTGCACGCTAAAAACTTAAAATTATAACGAATGCATAATTCTGCTTTTACCACTTCGACAGTTCAATTTGTTTTTGGCGTCAGACCACAAATGATTCTTGCGACTGAAGACACTTTCCACAAAGGCTTTGCTGCATGGAACCGGCATTATGCTTTTGATACTTTTTTTTATGTTAGGCGTTTCTCTGTTTAAAAACATTTTTCCCCGGAAACAAGTTGCTGGACATGGAAGCTTGACTTCACAATTGTTCCAAATTCAGCGCGTGCCAGCTGCCAACAGCACACCAAATGTTTGTTCACTTGATTTTTCAAATTAATAAATAAATTAGTGATATGAATGGAATTCTAAATACACCAAACCTCTTATACCTTAATACAGAACACCGAACACGGGTTGAAATACCTAACAGTTCGGTAAAAGGCCGAACTTCTGAAAACCCTGGTGGTAGCTGAGATGGCGGGCATGGAGCTAACACGAGCTGCAGTGTTCGCTATTAGTCCTGGGTGTTTCTATGGAAATTCATCCAGAGTGGTAAATAATTTTACAGTTGACCTCTGATGGTCTTACTGTATATACTGTGTTTATCATTAGAATAAACCTGATGTAAACATTACGCCATGTATTTTTCCGCGTTTGCTGGAATCTCATTGGATTTGGTTTCACGTGGAGCGGAAAGCAAGCTGTCTGGAGTACAGTCAAGTACGATAATAAGGATACGTTTTATGTTGTGCGTTACGCGCACGTCGACTAAGCGATAATACGGAGCAACAGCTTTATGTGCGCATTTAACTCGTATAGCTCTGGTCCAACTAACCTGCAATGACGCGAGCAGTTGCAGTTAAGACACACAAAGCTATGAGCAGAGGAACAATACAGCTTCAAATTTAGTTCACAAAATCGTGATTGGCGAGTGTTCTGAGAGACAGAAGACATCTATAGGGATGTTCGGAAATTCCCGTCACGAATTTATAGGACCTGTAGAGAGGAGAGAGTGCATAATATTTCAAATAGGAACACATGTCCGGAAACGTAGTGTTTTCGTTCTACAACGGTTTCAGTTCAGATGTTTAACGCGTCCACTTCCGCTGAGGGAAAGGAAAAAATATCGGAGTTGCCTCTCCTGGTATACAATAGGGTAGATAGGATGACGTGGACTGGCACGAGTTCTAGCCGGTGCATTGGAAATTTAAGAGACACCAGGTGCAATGGGTGTGACAACGTGGTGGTCGTCACATCGAGCCACTGTTGTAATGCGTCAGTACTGTTCTGTACGTACAGTATTCTGGGTTCGTTTTTGTTTTGGAATAATGTTAGAAAGTGATGTTTAAGTGAATACCAACAAAAGTACCGAGCGCAGTGGCACACTGGCACACTGGACTCGCATTCGGGAGGTCGACGGTTCAATCCAGTCCGGCCATCCTGATTTAGGTTTTAGGTGATTTCCCTAAATTCCTTAAGGCAAATGTCGGGATGGTTCCTTTGAAAGGGCACTGCCGACTTCCTTCCCTAATCCGATGAGACCGATGTCCTCGCAGTTTGGTCTCCTTCCCCAAATCAACACCAACCAACAAAAGTGTTGAATTGATAAATGGCTGATTCATTATGTTTCCTTTCGAATTATTACCAAAGAACTGTACTGCGTCAAACCTAATTCAGTTCCACAAGCAGAAGTAGAACGTAAACGGTACGTTTCCGGACATGGGTTTCTATTCAAAATACTATGTACTCACTCCCCTCTAGAAGTCCTAGTTTTTTTTTGGGGGGGGGGGGGGGGGGGGGCTGAATTACTAAGCGACTATACGGTGGCCCGAAACCAGAACTTAAAATACTGACGTAATTTACTCATGAAAAGCTATAATCTCATGTGCAGAGTTCAACACAATGAGACAAGTGTTACAGTTATAAACTGCGCATACACTATCTGATCAAAAGTATCCGGACACCCCCAAATACATACTTTTTCATCTTAGGCGCATTGTGCTGCCACCTACTGCCAGGTACTCCGTATCAGCAATCTCAGTAGTCATTAATCATCGTGAGAGAACAGAATGGGTATCTCCGGATAACTCACGTACTTAGAACGTGGTCAGGTCATTCGGTGTCACTTGTGCCATACGCCTGTACGCGAGATTTCCACACTCCTAAACGCCCCTAGGCCCATTGCTTCTGAAGTGACAGCGAAGTTGAAACGTGAAGGGACACGTACAGCACAAAAGCGTCAGGCCGATCTCGTCTATTGACTGACAGAGACCGCCGATAGTTGACGAGGGTCGTAATGTGTAATATGCAGACATCTGCCCAGACCATCACACACGAATTACACTGATGGCCACCGTAAATGCAACACCAAGAAAGATAAGAGGTAGCACAACAAAATTTATTTTGTAGATAACATGTTGACCAAGTATCAAATGATTACGTTTACAGACGTCTGTGACATGTGGTTCCTGCCAGAATCAGTAGCCAGCGTAGCAGCCATTGTTGGAGATCACCGCTGCCACACGTCTCGGCATTGAGTCAAAGAGACGTTGGATGTGTTCCTGGGGTACAGCAGCCCAAGCAGCTTCCACACGTTGCCAAAGATCATCTGGTGTGGCAGCTGGGGATGTAATCTGGGTCACTCGTTGAGCAACCATGGACCACATGTTTTCTATCGGCGAAAGATCCGGAGAGCGAGCCGGCCAGGGAGTCAATTCAATCTGGTTATTGACGAAGAACCTTTGGAGTATGCGTTCCACGTGTGGTCGCGCATTATCCTGTTGAAATATGGCTTTGGCCGAGCCCTGAAGGTAAGGAAGGACAACTGGCTCCAGCACCTCGGATATGTAGCGCCGGCTATTTAAAGTACCGGCAATGCGTACTAGAGGCGTGCGAGAGTAATATCCAATACCGCCCCATTCCATAATACCCGGTGCAAGACCAGTGTGGCGGTGCATAATGCAGCTGTCCAGCATCCTCTCTCCACGGTGTCTCCACACTCGAATCCGACCATCGTGGTGCTGCAGACAGAAGCGTGCCTCGTCAGTAAAGACAACGTCATTCCATTCTGCGGTCCACATCCGTCTGTCATCACACCATTGGCGACGGAGACGTCTGTGGCTCTGCGTCAATGGTAGACGAAGCAATGGACGTCTTGCGGACAGACCACTCTGCTGTAAACGGCGTCGAATGGTACGCGCAGACACTGGATGATGCGTTACAGACGCAATGTGCTGTGCTATGGTTCGGGATGTCACTGAGCGATCCGTCACTGCCATGCGCACAATTTGACTATCAGCACGTGCAGTGGTGCACCGAGGTGAATGCGATCGACCATGTCGGTCCGTCGTACCCTTCTGCATCCAACGGTCACATATCCGCATTACAGTTGTTTGATTTCGTCCAACACGACTAGCGATTTCTCTGTATGATAATCCACAATCTCGGTAAGCCACTATCCTTCCTCTGTCGAACTCGGATACTTGATCAAAAGATGTTCGCTGTTGTCTACGAGGCATAACTGATCGTCTTGTGAAACAACCACAAGGTAAACACACATGCCGAACGTACACTCGTCGAAATCGCCAAGCCTTAAATGGCGCTATGAGGTGGCGCCACAGGCGTGCGTGATGTGCGTCTGCGCTGAAATTCTAATCAGTTGCATATCTCATCGCTGCAAACTCATGGTGTAAATTTCACTTGATTCGGATGCTTCCTTCAGGGTGTTGCATTTACGGTGGCCAGCAGTGTACAAACTGCATCAGGATCCACTGCAAGTACTATGACAGATAGGCGAGAGGTGAGAAAACTCGGATTTCATGGTCGAGCGGTTGGTCGTAAGCCAGACATCACGCCGGTAAATGCCAAACGACGCCTCGCTTGGTGTAAGGAGGGTAAACAATGGATGATTGAACAATGGAAAATGTGTGGAGTGACGAATCACGGTACACACTTTGGCGATCCGATGGCAGGGTGTGGGTATGGCGAACTCCCGGATAACGTCATCTGCCAGCGTGTGTAGTGCCAACAATAAAATTCGGAGGCGGTGATGTTATGGTGTGGTCGTGTTTTTCATGGAGGGGGCTTGCACCCCTTGTTGTTTTGCGTGGCACTATCACAGCACAGGCCTACACTGATGTTTTAAGTACCTTTTGGATTTCCACAGTTGAAGAGCAATTCGGGGATGGCGATTGCATCTTTCAACACGATCGAGCACCTGTTCAAATGCACGGCCTGTGGCGGAGTGGTTATACGACAAGAACATCCCTGTAATGGACTGGCCTGCACAGAGTCCTGACCTGAATTCTATAGAACACCCCTGGGATGTTTTGGAGCGCCGACTTCGTGCCAGGCCTCACCGACCGGCATCGATACCTCTCCTCAGTGAAGCACTCCGTGAAGAACAGTCTGCCATTCCCCAAGAAACCTTCCAGCACCTGATTGAACGTACACCAGCGAGAGTGGAAACTGTCATAAAGGCTAAGGGTGGGGGAACACCATACTGAATTCCGGCATTACCGATGGAGGGCGCCACGAACTTGTAAGTCATTTTCAGCCAGTTGTCCGGATACTTTAGATCACACAGTGTATGTCTTCAGATACCGTAACTCACCTTAGACAAATATCCAGATTGTATTCATGCAGTATTTCAGAACTAGATTATTTGGTGACGTGCAACAAACTTTACAGATAATTTCAAATCCTTACGAAACATTTTCTCGCTGACACCCTCTTCAAAACGGAAAGGAGAAAAGTTTATCACTTACTACATTTTCGCTATTCATACAGTAAAAATGGCACATCGAGCATGACGTTTCAATTTATTACTTGCTAACGGAGAAACCCAGCGTCGCCCAGATATTTATTCATAGTTGTACGTCCACACCTGTATCACTGAGCCGTTTCGCTTTGTCCTTAATATGTGTGGGTGAACTCCTAAGGGACCAATCTGCTGATGTCATCGGTCCCTAGACTTACACAATGCTTAAACTAACTTATACTAAGAACAACCCACACACCCGTGGCCGAGGGAGGACTCGAACCGGGAGGAGCCGCGCAACCCGTGACATTGTCCTTAATGTTCATGACGTCATATCTCCTGAACTATGTGTTGTACAATGGTAAGATATTGCAGCTACGTTCAGCGGCGTATGTGGATACTGTCTGTGAAAGTTATTTCGAATACAGTTGGTAACAAAGATGTTGTAAATTTAAACGTCATGCACGATGCGGCAGCAACGGCCTTGCCGCAGTGGATACACCGGTTCCCGTGAGCTCACGGAAGTTTAGCGCTGTCTGGCATGGGTCGCACTTGTATGGGAGACCATTCAGGCCGCCATACGCTGTTGCCATTTTTCGGGGTGCACTCAGCCTCGTGATGCCAATTGAGGAGATACTCGACCGGACAGTAGCGGCTCCGGTCAAAGAAAACCATCATAACGACCGGGAGAGTGGTGTGCTGACCACACGCCCCTCCAATCCGCATCCTCAACTGAGAATGACACGGTGGTCGGACGGTCCCGATGGGCCACTTGTGGTCAGAAGACGGACTGTATGATGCGGCAGTGTTCCACGCATCTCACTGTGTATGACGTTATATCTCCTGAACTATGTATTGTGCAATGATATAATTTTCTTCATGCATTCGCTGATAAATGTATGTACATACTGTCTGTAGAATATGTCGCGAACGAAGTAAGTAGCAAAGAAGTAATAAATTATAGCGTCATGCCTCGTGCGGTACTTTTACTGCACGAACAGTGAAAAGTAGTGAGCGATAAATATTTTTTCCTTTCATCATTTTGTTCGGGTTGTTCGTGAGAACAAATTTGGTAAATATTTGAAATTTTTTGTAAAGTTTGTAGCAAATCGTTATGTGCTGTCTTTTTCAAATACTGTATGAATAAAGTCTGGGAATTCACACGTCTTTTTCATCCCCTCCCCTTTGAGAGATGGGTGGTTCTGACACCCACAGCGATTGCCACCTCACATAAGGTACATATGTAGTAAGTTGGTGGAAATCGGTGCAGTGCTATAGGAGGAGATGTGGAACACACACACACACACACACACACACACACACACACACACACATTTTTATAATACGTACGGATTTACAAGTAGCTCTGTTAGCAACGAATATTGCAGACAGTATCCACATAGCCCACTGAATATACCTGCGGTATTATATCATTCTACGACGTGTAGTTTAGAAGATAATGTAATAAACATTGAGATGCGTGATAACTAGTTTTGGCTAAGATGGAGCGCAACTTATCCAGAATATATTTATCCAGGCCGGCCGAAGTGGCCGTGCGGTTAAAGGCGCTGCAGTCTGGAACAGCAAGACCGCTACGGTCGCAGGTTCGAATCCTGCCTCGGGCATGGATGTTTGTGATGTCCTTAGGTTAGTTAGGTTTAAC
Organism: Schistocerca piceifrons; assembly: GCF_021461385.2. Taxonomy (NCBI): domain Eukaryota; kingdom Metazoa; phylum Arthropoda; class Insecta; order Orthoptera; family Acrididae; genus Schistocerca; species Schistocerca piceifrons. The sequence goes on along the minus strand of NC_060138.1, from coordinate 101,079,414 downwards.
TAGTTCTAAGTTCTAGGGGACTAGTGACCTCAGCAGTTGAGTCCCATAGTGCTCAGAGCCATTTTTTGTTAATTCTCGTCGTGCGACCATAATCACTTCCGAAACCTTTTCGCGCGAATCACCTGACAAGGGAACATCCCCATCGCACCCCCCTCAGATTTCGTTATAAATTGGCACAGTGGATAGGCCTTGAAAAACTGAACACAGATCAATCGAGAAAACAGGAAGAAGTTGTGTGGAACTATGAAAAAATAAGCAAAATATAAAAAAAAATGGGTCGTCCATGCCTAAGATAGGCAATATTAAGGGCGCTGTGAGCCGAGGAGCGCCGTGGTCCCGTGGTTAGCGTGAACAGCTGCGGCACGAGAGGTCTTTAGTTCGAATCTGCCCTCGGTTGAAAATATTGCTTTCTTTATTTTCGCAAAGTTATGATCTGTCCGTTCGTTCATTGACGTCTCTGTTCACTGTAATAAGTTTAGTGTCTGTGTTTTGCGACAGCACCGCAAAACCGTGCGATTAGTTGACGAAAGGACGTGTCTCTCCAATGGGAACCGAGAACATTTGATCGCAAGGTCATAGGTCAACCGATTCCTCCACAGGAAAAACACGTCTGATATATTCTATACGACACTGGTGACGGCATGTGCGTCACACGACAGGAATATGTTGTCGACCCACCTAACTAGTACACTTGCCGAATGGGTAAAAAGATTCTTCTACCTTGCCCGATTTAGGTTTTCTTGTGGATGTAATAATCACTCCAAAAAAGTGATGAAAACATAAGGGTTTGTCACATAAACTGAAAATAAAAAGTTAAAATTTTCGGTCGAGGGAAGATTTGAACCAAAGACCTCTAGTTCCGCTCACCTAACCACGCGACCACGGCTCTCCTCGTTTCATACTCCCCTTAATATTGCCTATATTGCACATGGACGACCCAGTTTGTATATTTTGCTTATTTTTTCATAGTTCCACACAACTTCTTCCTGTTTTCTCGATCGATCTGTGTTCAGTTTTTCAAGGCCTATCCACTGTGCCAACTTATAACTAAATCTGAGGGGGGTGCGATGGGGAGGTTCCCTTGTGAGTACAGGCGTCATCCCGGCCAATGCACTGCCCTTTTACACCTTGTGTACGCGACACTACCGCCATCTGTACACGCGCATATCGCTGCCCCGTGACATTTGTGACCTCAGTGTGTATTACCTGTTCGTAACCAACCGCGCGCGCACACACACACACACACACACACACACACAGATGGGGTGGATAATCGCTCGCCGTCGTGTCACATTCCTGTTCCTCCCGCGGCGCGAGGTGGCTTTTGGCGCCGTCCGGGAGGACAGCGAGGTCACGTCAAGGCGCTCCACGGCCCAAATCCGGCCACGGACGGCCTCGTTAATCAGGGAAGAGAGGAGAAGAGCGCAGCGAATCGCGCGGCGCCTCCCGGCCGGCACGTCCCGCCTGCCCCCCGACATTAGCGCAGCTGCCCAGATGCCCAGATGCCCAGCTGCCTGGCTGCTTGCCGGGTTTCTCAGGCTGGCGCAACCGCAGCAGACCTGACGCCGCGAAAGCAGAACAGAAGGGCAGCCCAACGCCTGTGAGATGCTCCCGGCAGCATCACTAAGCGTAGGGCGACGCAGCCACCCATGCGGTACGGTAACTTATTCGTCCGAGGATCAGTCTACAGGATTTGTCAGATTGTACAAATGTAATATTTCTGCCTTAGTCAGCCATCATATTAGGCTCCAAGAAGCTGTTCCCAGAGCAGTGGAGATGCAAGAAGTATATAGATGACCAAATGTGGTGTGAAGTACCTGTGACAGATGTTAGATTCGGTACTATTCCCGTGAGAAAGACCACCTGCATAATGCTACTGCTCTGTGATTGGCTGCTGTGTTCGGAGCAAGGGCGCCAAAACGTTACAGTGTAGTTATTATTATTAGTTAAACTACTCATTGGAATGACTTCACTTCTTAATAAAAATATTTCTCAACAGCTGACTATCAATCAGTCATTTTAGAATTACTAAAAACAATTTAAATCAAAACAAAAGACTGACGAAATTGCAGACGAAGCACTTCGGAAGCGTTCGGGTCACGCCTTTTCTGGTATGGCGCGCGAAGTGTTTCGGGCTGTTCGTCACTCTGGATTAGGCAGTCGAGAAGGACATGTTGTCTGTCGTAGGATGCGTTTCCAATATTTATTAAAGTTCCTGTTCGTCACTCTGGATTTGGCAGTCGAGATGTACAGTCATGTCGTCTGTGGCAGGATGTGTTTGCCAGTATTCACTATTAATTCACTCCGGTAGTCATGAGGCACAGACACGAGCCACAAATAGTGTAAAGACACATTTTCGTAAACATTGTGGTTGATCATGTACTTCGCTGTATCAGAAGGTGTTGTATTAATATCATCTAGTCTTCTCGTGTGGCTATATTAAAATACGCGAGTGGCATCCCAAAGAAGTGATACATTATTTCACAACAGAACCTCGCTAAAAGTCAGTTTCAGCCTCAATATACAGAACCTACGACCTGCGTGCAGTTTTCTGCGCTGGGGACATTAACCGGCAGACAGCAGGTTAGTGAACTATAACAGAACCTTCGTATTCCACACAGTGCAGTGGAAACAACTAGGCGCCTCACGTGTACTGCATGCACAGAACAAAATGTGCTCAGTGACACGTCATCTGCAGTAATGCAGAGGAGGTAAAGGAGGATGATCGTTTATTAACACCAACAATCAATTCATTCTTCCTTTCTTGCCGTACAAAGAACAACATCCGCAACGCGGACGCGATCAGTCGTGATCTAGTTGGATGAAGTATCTTAGCTTTTACCTAAAATTATACAGGGTGAATCACCTAAACTTGCACCGCAAGTACTGCGGGAAAGGAAAGTGCTGTTGACGAGTTGTTTTCACAGAATGGATTGATGGCCAGGCCTCGCGCTTCAGTCCGGAACCACGCTGCTGCTACGATCGCAGGTTCGAGTCCTGCCTCGTGCATGGATGTGTGTGATGTCCTTAGGTTAGTTAGGTTTACGTAGTTCTAAGTCTAGGGGACTGATGGCCTCAGATGTTAAGTCCCATAGTGCTTAGAGCCATTTGAACCATTTGAGGCAGGGCTCGTATTGTTAGCCAATCAACAAATTATAATAATACTTAGAAAGTGTATTTTTGTGCAAACATACACTTTTATAAAGAGACAATGCTTGCTGACATTAACAGACTAAAAGTAGGGCCAATCAGAATGTCAGTGGTGTTTGTTGCAGGATTCTAGCGCGAATCACTTACGAGATATCGTTTCGAAAATTTCACACACCGACACTAGTACAATACCTGTGATACCACACACTAAACAACAACACATGTGCGCACAATAGTTGTGTGGATTCTTATCAGGAACGAGACAATTAACCATCACCGTTTGTGTTCACAATGACCACCGGCAGCGGCGATATACGCTTCCAGTCTGGTGTGGAACGACTCCTGAACACTTTATAGCATTACAGCGGAGATGTCCGAGCAGACTGCAGTATTACGTCGTTGTACATTATCGAGTGTAGTTGGTGTGTCCTTGCAGACAGCATCTTTCAACTTTCCCCACAAAAAAAAAACAAAAAAATGTCTGCGGGCGTCAAAACTGGCAAACGGGCTCGAAGGTACAGATCCTCTGCGTCCAATCCAACGACTTGGGAACAATTTGTGAAGATATGCTGTAGTACTTAGTGCACTACGGGCTGGACAGCCGTCATGTTGGTACCACAGCTTTTGCTGAGGAACATTTTCTAGCATCTGTGGAAGATGGTATGTTAGGAGGCTGCGATACTTGTGTGCGTTCAGTGTTCAGTCTTTGAAAAACGTACCTATGAGCTGATGGTTCACTATCCCATACTACACTTTTACACACTATGGACGCTCCCGTTTCACCTGAAAAACCAATGGGGTTTGCCAACAGACTAATGACGCATGTTTCGGCGGTTTGCCTGTCCGTGATTGGTAAATGTCTCTTCATTGCTAAACATGGTGCAAGATACAGTTGGAGTATTCTGTCTTAATGCCCATGAACGGAAGTTAACACGATAATCGTTTCTATGCAGCTCTTGATGGAGAGAGGCGCGATAAAGATGGAACCAATTCCGATGGAGAATGCATGGGACACTTGCCTCACTCACGCCACTTCCTCGTGCGATTGCGCGTGAGCTAACGTACGGATCCACTGCCACAGCAGCAAGAAGCTTAATTTCCCCCTCTTCTGTCGTCACTTATTTCGTTCCGTCCCGTAATTGGTTGAAGAGGTTGATAAATAATTGCCGAATGGTGGATGTCCATTGGGATGTCTTGTCGCAAGTATCGTACAAGAAAATCGAACTGCATTCTTCCTACACCTCCATACGCTATGAGCAAGTCGGCTTTTTCTGCGTTGGTAAATCCCGTCGTGCACTTACGACCTACTGCTTCAACTGTCAGACACTAACTGAGAAGCAAGTCTCAGTACACTCAAGGACGACACAAGCACGCTGTAAGCAAACATAACAGCATTGTACGTAGCAACTACTGAATGTTACAAACAAGTGTCGATACGGAAACTTTGCACAATATGATATCTCGTAAACGACTCCCACTAGAATCCTGCACCAAACACTATTGACTTCCTAATTTACCCTTCTTTCGGTGTGTTAACGCCAATAGGCATCGTTCCATTTAAATAAAGAAGTATTATTACAATCAGCTGATGGCTGACACTACGAGCCCCTGACTACTAATCCATCTTTTAAAAATCGCACATCAATAGCACTTTCCACTTCCACAATATCTGAAGCTCAAGTTTTACGTGATTCATCTTGTTGAAGAGATGAATGCTGAATGTGAGATCAGTGTCCAAACAAATATACTAGCTCATTCGGTTTGTTCAATGATCTTATGTCTATATGTACATGGAACAATTTGGTTTGAAAAGTTGGGAAATAGTCATTCACCGTTAATTTAATATCTTTATGCTTTTCGCTGCCCACAGTCTCTCATTCACCTGCAGTGACTTCAGGAGGAGCCTCATGCTGATACGCCTATGTTGCATCTCCGTGTCTTTCCTTTTGACTGAACGAAAACCTGACTCGGCAACCCCTCATCATAAGCACAGGTAGATGGAGAGTTATGTGAGTTCGTATTATTCCCCTCAGATATTGGGCGAATTATTTACAAATAAAAAGCATCATATTGTGAACTTATATTTTATCACATTTTTATAACCCCTACTCTCTGTTCCTTAAATAATGGTTAATTGTGTAGTATGCATTATTTAAGAGGTGTTTTTTGACTTCCTTGTTCGATAAAGGACTCTGTTATATTGTTCAACTCCTTGGGCAAATTATTACACAATTTTAATTCCTAATAGAAAACACTGTTTCGGAAGATACTCAATTATTTTTCTTGGTAACTATAAGTCTCCAGTGGCTCCTATTCCATTATCATGTAAGGAAGTGTTTCTGACGTTTTTGCTATTATTATTGCTGATGTTACAAAAGATAGGCAGATGTGTTCACCTGGCCAAGTGCCCAAAACCCATACAAAGGTCTTCCTATTCACTGATAGATTAAAAAATTGCTGTTGGTTTACTCCTTCTACCTATGAATGTGGGAATATTAAATATACTACATCTCTTTGTCATAGATGAGACACTTACCCTGTTTAGCATATTATTCTGCTGTTCTTCCACCTAATTTGATTCTTCGAATTATATGCAACATCGTCTGGCTTCAGTTCCGATCACATGATGAATCCATAATGTTCCTGTAGGCTTACTTATACTCCAGGACGGAGAGGGAGACCAAGAGATGAATACGGTAAGCAGGCTCAGAAAGATTTGGAGATAAAGAGGCAAGCACAGCACAGAGTAGCGTAGAGAGCCGTATCAAACTAGTCTTCGGTCTTCAGACTACAGTAACAACAACAACAACAACAACAACATATACACTCCTGCAGTACACCAGATACACCAAAACTCTGCGATTTGTATACAGTGTGTATCAAAATTAGAGGAGGAAACTGAGATGGGTAAAAGTGCATGAAGGAAGAGGAGAGAGGGGAGGGGCGCCAAATGATGTCGCTTCTATGGAAATATGTTCTCGAACCAGTCCTGAGTGTGGAACTTGACAAGGTTCTGCCACCTCCATTTACACAGTATTCAAACAAGCATTTTGATACTCAAACCCAGTTGTGAGTGTGATAATGGCTCCTCGTACTTCTGGAGGAACATGCGTTATCTGAGTAATTAGGAGATATGTAGTATGGTCCTGGTTATTTTAGAGAAGCCGGAAAGTATTGTGGACCCATGAGGAATGAGTATTGAGCATGTCACACAACAGACTACTCGTTCACACTCTGTACGTTTTTAATTTTTCACGACAACAAAGAAAATTATCAGTAATGATTAGGCCTCGGAAATGTACTTTGAAGCCGACTTCACACTCACGGAGTAGCCTGTAATGCCTCATTGGCGCCAGGTTGCGAAAGTTAAGAGTGGTTCCTAACTTCCGTAGCGCTGTTCCTCAACTACTGACAATAAATCGTCACAAAATCTCTTCCCTCATGATTGAAACTAGCCACGTCTTTGACCCTCTCAGAGCTGTATGCCAAAACGGGTTCTGAAATACAGAATAATCAGTGCAAATAGTGGAAGTTGCGTCACCTGAAACTAATGTGGGTTACATGAAAATATAATGAGATGATTAGACTGTAAATGTCTCTGCTTAACTATTTGCACAACAGTGATGTTTGAGAATCTATCCAAGAGTCTCCATTATATATATATATATATATATATATATATATATATATATATATATATATATATATATATATATATATTGAGTTGATCGCTGTATTAACAGTAGTAACTTGATTCTGACGAGCTATTGCTCATTTTGCAAGAAAAAAAAACACAATTTACAGCAGCGGTCGATTGTAAACTATTCGCTCCCTTTCACTCCCCCCCCCCCCCCCCCCTTCCCCAAGTTTCTGTGGGCTAAACTTGTCTACGTTGCTGGTGGTAACCAAAGACGTTTTTTCATTTAAGAACCCCATAAATTTCACTTTTTTCATTATTTCCAATATTTTAATAAAAATTAGAACAGACGTAATTTGGTTATTTTTATTAGTTTATCATCTATGAGTAAAATTAACTTCAAGCTTGCAACTAATACTTCATTAATGTTAGGTCAATATATACTACTGCTAAGCTTTTGACGCGTCGAAATACTCTAGTTTCCCCGTTAGATGCTGCTAACGCATAGTGTAACAACTCCTACCTCAGCTCTGTTAATTTATGGTGTTGCGTTCTTGGTGGGAGATATGGATGTAATGTAATTCTGGAACACTGTTGATGAATGAATTGCACACCTTATTGTTGGTGTTGGTGCGCAGACCACTAAGCAAGTATAGCACTTCGAAGTGTTCTTTCCGGTATAATGTGTGGTATGGAAATTGACTCTAATGAGCCACATTTCCAAGTCTGGACTTATTCCATGATCGTTGTATCGTAATACCATGTGCTCTGGCATTCCTATTGTTTGGTTTAGCCGCTGTACTTCTCAATCGACCCCGGAAAACCTCCAGGCAATGATTGTAGGAAAAACTACCACCGATTTCCACCCAAGTGATGTCCGGGGCGTCTCAAGACACGTCTTCGGCCTGGAATCTCACTGGCTGCGGTAGAACTGTCTTCAGTGATGAGTCTCGCTTCGAACTGAGCCCCAGTGATCAGCGAAGATGTGTCTGAAGACGCCCTGGATAGCGGTGGGACACCAACCTAACTGTCACCCGCCGTATGGCCCAACGCATACACATGGCAAAATGACCACTTTTGACGGCCAAAATTCAAATATGTTAAATAATATGTGCATTTATACTTAGAAAGGCTTCTGACCTTAGGGTTGATGTATATTCAGACTTGACAACATTCTGAAAGTACCTACCAACCTAAAAGGTGATTTATAGGTAGCTAAAAATGAATAAGTAGAATGAAAATCAAACTAGTATATTTTACTTAAAGTTTACAGACAGTAAGACAGCATCTCTCATCATCATCATCCATTATTTCTTCGTCACCATTATCTTCAAGCATTTTCACAACAGGTTCTTCTAACATTAACAGTACCTCCTTAGGAAAGGGTCTTCTTATTTTAATGTGCCTCCTCCTCTTGGACGCAATGATAGGATCTGAAGCTATCAGCATCCAGTGGACAATATCCGTATTGGTATGTATTCTTGATGTTTTCCTTGCATGGAAAGTCTTAAACCTTTATATTCTTTCTGACTAGATTCCAAGACATCTTCTGAAAAAAGTCCCACAGGCAAAGGTAGTTCCTTTATTATGTCTGCACCATGTATTAGCAGCTTGTGAACAGATGCACTCATTTTGTACCACTTGTAAGTTTGTAAACAGATTTTTGCTGTTTCGAGGCAATAATTTTTAAAATTACTGTAATTAACGTTAAATCCTCAAGACAAAACGCTTAGGATGTTTGCAAATATTTGTATAATTTCGGGCTCTAGACGTGTTATAGTCAGAGAGTTTGTGGGCTCTGCAAAAAATTTTCTTGCAGTATTCCCGTCATTGGAGTTACCTCCTCCTTGCATGGGCTGGTCTACCACTAATCCCATTTCACGATAGAATTTAGTGGTTATTTCTTCTTTTTATATTTTCTTTGGCTTCTTTACCTCTTGCTTGCCACTGCTTCAGTTCCAATTTATATGATATATGTAACAAGTAGTCGTAACATCTAAGGTATGAGTGTAAAACAGATATCCCAAACTTCAATGAACTAGTTGTAGAATATTGTTTTTGCAAACGTAGGTCAAGGTTGTTGACTTCTTTGGGTGTTGCCTTGCACACATTACACGCTTGTGTTGACGAAGTGTCTGTGAGCACATTGCACGTTTTTCCATCCATCATTGTACATACAGCACAATGTTTAAATGTGTAAGATTTATCCCCAAGGGTCGCCTCAGTAGGCTGCAAACTTGATATTTGTTCCTCAATCGCTTCGCAATGGAGTTTTGCTGATTCCTTTGTCTCCTTTTCAATCTGAAGGCGAATGATGCGATTATATCACGACGAAGGACGACTCGGGTTTTGCCAGAAAATCTGTTAACCATTCGTTGTGACCTCTGACATTTGCAATGGAACTATAGTACATAGAATTATGTTGGTATCTCCATACAGTGAGTTGTTGGCAACACATTGTTTGTAAATGGAATCTCCATCACTACCATCAAGGCCCCACATGTAGGTGACTTCAATCGCTGAGTTTGCCGTATGACCTTGGTGTAACAGAAGTACATCCTGCTGTACATGAGCAAGTCTTTGGATTGTGTGGTCCAAAAGATCGTGAATTTGCACTTCGGTATCCGTGATTGTTATGATACTCGGGTAACATAGCTTCCTTGTTTGTGCTATGACATTATAAGGTGGATAGATGTTCGCGCCTCGAGATTTCGTCCCTTTTTGCCAATGAATAAAATCTTCTTTTCCCATGTCAGAGTCAATAATGAGCGATAAGGCTTCTTCGGGTGAGTAAGGCTTCATAACCGAATATGATGGCTTTTCGTGAATGTGTTTCATGCGTTTGTATCTGCGAGGGCTTATGATTAGGACTAAGTTTACTGCTTGAGCAGCTGTTCTTTTTCCACTCTTATTAAGAATGCTTTGAGCAGCAGTACACAAAAGCTCTGGGATTGACTCAGAAATAATTGGTTGCGCTATTCTTCGTTTTGATCGTTGAGAGCTCTCTTCAAAAGATTTTGCATGTCTTCCTCTGGGTTTTTTGATGTGTAAATCTTCGTTTGTGATTGTAGTGCTTAGAGCCGGCAAGACGAAGTCATTTTTTAACCATTCTGAATTGGATTTGGTAAATCTTTCCATATTCCAATTGGATTTTTTCCACTTTTGTAACAATTTTGAGACAAACACTTTTAAAATTGACTTAATTTTACATACACTGTCTTTTGACTGTATATATTCACTAAATTTATCCATTATGTGAGTCGTTAATCGTTCTATACACCATGACTGTGATTGTTTGTAAAAGTTCTCCTTTTTTAACACTAGAACTAGATCCATTTTCCTCATATTTAATTCCGAGTGACTTGGTCCACTCCGACTACCTGTAAAGAAAAGAGTCTGGTGTCACAATGCGTTGGTTTGAGTTCCTAGAATTTACAATACTAATAGTCAACAAATGCACAATGGTAAATATTTAGGACAGAAAGCGGTACTAAGCGGAACTTTTTTTGAAAGGAAAAAGATTTTTTTTATAAAATCGTCATTTACTATAAACAAGGGTAAAAAAATGAATTGTAACGTTGTCTATTTAATGAACACACCTGTGGCTTCCACCTCCATGGTAAATATTGAGATTTTCGCATGAGATGATCAAAAATATTCACGTTATAATACTTCCGAGTTTCGAATGCAACTTGCCTGTCAGACCCTCACACGCCCTTATTATCAACATAACTAAGAATATTTTACGGCAGCGCGATGGACCAGTTACCTGAAGTGAAGAATACAAGGATGTTTAGACCTAATCTATAAGTGTGAAAATCGATTTTTGACCGCCTAAAGTGGTCATTTTGCCGTTGTGTGCGACGACCGGGAGTGATGGTCTGGGGTTCCATTTCTTTTCATTTCTATGGTTGTCATTTGCGGCACCCTTACTGCACAGCGGCACGTCGACGATATTATACGCCCCATTTTGTTGCCCTTCACGGCAAGTTATCCTGCGGTTACCTTTCAGCACGACAATATCCGCCCGCAAACGGCGAGAGTTTGCATTTGCTTGTTTTCGTGTTCACCAAACCCTGTCTTGACCAGACAACCGGCTCGAGATTTTGACGATCTAACGAGCCAGTTGGATAGAATTTGGCACTATATCCCTCAGGAGGACATTCAACAACTCTGCCGATCAATGCAAGGCCGAATAACTACTCGTATAAGAACCAGAGATGGACAAACGCAGTATTGACTTACTCAATTTGTGAAGCTCTTTCCTTTGAATAAACCACCCAATTCTTCTGAAATTGTCATTTAGTTTCTGTACATATACATCACACCTACCGTTTTCCATCCCTTTCGGATAATCATTCATGGAGCGTCGCTTTATTTTTGTCTTAGAACGTAATAAATTTTGTTAAGCAGACAAAATTAAGAATATTCGTAATCTTGAAATTCGATAGATATTATATTTTGATAAGGTGGCTAAGCAAAGTCGGTGAGACACAGTCTTCAGTTATCGCGATTTTCGTGACATGTAAATTCTTTAGCGAAATTTAAAGAAAACTCCCGAGTGCCAGAAATTAGGTGCCACAATATTTCTGCGGAAAGTCCTCTCGCCATCTTCAAGGGTATACTGGTGAATGCCCTTAAGCTCCTCTGTCTTAAACCTCCTCCAGGCATCTGTGGTGATCCCGAAAGTAACTCTCTCCGTAGGGTGGCGACTCGCCGCCGGGTGCAAGTCTTTTCCCGTGACGCCATTTAGGCGACTTGCGCGTCGGTGATGCTGCAGTGATGACGAGAACAACTCAGCACCCAGTCTCAGGGCGGAGAAAAATCTCCGAGCCGGCCGAACACCGAAGCCGGACCCCTTCGGTTGGCGTTCAGTCACGCTGACCCCGCAGCTACCGAGGCGGGCCCGAGAATAACTGCGCAGGCGCTAATTGAGTGCCTGAGATTCTGCTTTAAGTCTGTACGTTACTCCAGCACCCTCTATGGTGAAAGCTCGTCTTGTTGCTATCAGATTAATAACCTTAGTTCTACGAAATTCCAAAGAGGATTCGGCTACACAGATCACAGGACTCCATGCTGTGTCCAGCTGGTAGCCACCGTCTCGATCGATCAGGTTCTCAGTCGACTTTCACTGTTTCCCTGATGATGGAAACCAAAATGTTCTACAGTAGTGTGCAAATTAATTGGGAAAAGCTCATATTTTACAAGGAATTGAAGTTGGTTAGCTGTAACTCCTTGTATTGGCCCAATTGTTGGACTCTTGGCGGACTATTGTTGCCTTGACGACGAACAACAATTGTGCGTTTCCTCCGGTTCAGTTGAGCATGTGTACCAACAGTGTGTCTTATTTCTGTGTTCTCGACAGGAAAACTTTGTTGTTATGTTAATATGGACATTTCACCTAAGAAGAGAGCAAATACAGTTGCTCTTCTTGAACATACATCTATGGCTGAAAGAGAAATTGCCTCTGTCGTTGCTGTGGGAAAATGTAGTGTCTGAATACTTATTAGGGCATGTAGTGATACTGCCTCACTGTTCCCAAAGAGAAGAGGCAGGTGTGGACGATAACGAGAAACCGTCTCTAGAACTAAAAAGGTTTTTTTCAGAAACAGAAGAATTCATCTTCACAAGACAAATAAATGCCTTCAGAGAGATTTACTGGCTACGGGTTCAAACTGACTTTTCAAAGGTGTGACGTAGACTTCTCGATAGTGAGCGGAAGGTAAAAAAGAAGCATTTTTTGACAACGGTCGAGAAGAAAAAAAATGGCCAGGTGCGAAGAGGATTCGTGCATTGGGGGTTCTGTACAAATTACGGGAATGGAGAATGTCGAACATTTTTACGTTTTATCGGCAGTGATACTGTCAAGATATCGCTCGCAGGGATTTCAAGTTTTTCGAGAATGTTTTAATTTCAATAATGTGACAAAGTCATTCAGGAGGCAGGTGGCAGTACTAGGGTGAAGGGGCTCCAAGAATAATTTTGCTATCAAAAATTGATATGCAAACTACAAAGAGCGTTCAAAAAGTTTTGCACAGTCGTCTCTATTTTTTTATTTTTTTTGCAGAAGGAGACTGAAATTTTTTGTGAACATACGTGGAACATTTAGCTATAAGTTGGTATATAAAGGTATTTTCTTTTATTTACAGTTGAGCCATAATGGACCGTGAAGTAGATGGCAGGTTGCGACAACGGTCGGTGGTGTTCCTCTTCAAGACCGGCTATGACTCTGGCACATCGATTCACAGCAAGCTGCTCCCTGTTTATGGGGAGGACATAGTGGATCGCAGCAGTATCCTGCGGTGGTTGCAGAGGTTTAAAGAAGGTGATTTCTCTCTCCTGGACAATCTACAATGCAGTAGACCATCGACGGCAGTGAGTGATGTGAATGAAACCATTGATCAAATCATCCAAAATGGCAGATGCGTGACGAGACGACGGCTTGCTGAAATGACTTGATTGTCATTGCGTAGTGTGGTATCACTGGTACAGTCACTAGAGTACAGAAAAATTTGGGCACGTTGGGTGCCTAGATTATTGCCAAGAGAAATGGAAACGATGAGGAAGAATGTGTGTGAGGGTCTCATGAAGACCTTTACTGAAGAGTGGAAACAGTGTTTTGACGGCGTCATTACCCAGGATGAAACATGGTTGTTTTTGTCCGAACCTGAGAGCAAAACCCACTCAATGGAGTAGCGTCATCTTGGTTCCCCTCTGTCGAAGAAACCAAGACTTCCAAGAATAGCAGGCCGAAAGGTTATAGTCTTCTTCTTCTGAGATCAGTGTGGTGTCATTTTCATTGACTTTTTGGAACCTGACTCCACAATTAATCGGGACCATTACTGTCTGTCATTGGACAAGCTGCGACGTGCCATCAAGACCCACAAAGCATAGCTTCAGGGTCAGCTCATCAGACTACACCATGACAATGCCAAACCCCATACAGCCCCTATGACGCAGGAGAAAATCAGGAAAATGGGTTGGAAGATTGTTCCTCATCCTCCCTACAGTCCGGACTTGGCTCTGTCTGATTTTTACCTCTTTGGGCGTCTGAAGGCCCACCTGTGCGGTAAGACATTTGATACTGAGAAAGACCTTATTTCCTGTGTCAAGCAATGGTGTAAATGTCAATCCCCAGAATTTTGCCAAAGTGCATTTACATCAAGGAAAGAACGTTGGACCAGATGCGTCACAGCTGATGGAGGCTACACTGAGTAGGCTCAATGTATAGCTAAATGTTCCAAGTATGCTCACAAAAAATTTCATTCTCCTCCTGCAAAAAATAAAAAAAATTAGAGATGCCTTTGCAAAACTTTTTGAACTCCCTCTGTAATTAAACTGATCAATTAATTACTCCCAACCCCACCCTTTGATGATGTCATGTGTTTTCCTCAGGTTGCACATGAGTCTCCGCCCCCTGCCTCCCCTCCCCTACCTGTCGTATTGGAGGGAATTTCGAATATTGGCGGGAATTTCGAATTTTGGCGAGAATTTTGACTTTTAGTTGGAGTTTCTTTGTCCCAAGACGGTACTGACGTCCTACTCCACCCCATCACTCACTCCCCAGGAATTATCATGAAATTAAAAATGAGAGTGCCCTTTTCTGCGACTTGCACCCTGGTCTTTCTGGACAGAAAGCCCAAGTGCACACCACCACAAATGGAAACTGCCCAGATGCAGAAGAGAAAGGTTAGGTGAGTGTACTTTATTTATTTTGGTTGGGAAACTGAAGTAAAGATCGGTCCTAACAACGTGATTAATCACAAATATCGGAACAAATTGCACAACTATATGCGTAGCGCTACACAAGGAGTGGCTAAAATTGCAATAATGCTCAAAAACTGGCGATGCCATACAACTGGTGTTATCCTGCTGGAAAAAATTTCACAATATCACTCGAAATCAGTGGTTAGTTGGTTGGTTTGTGGGATTAAAGGGACCAGTCTGCTTTGGTCATCGGTCCCTTTTTCCAAAACTTAAAACACCCACACAGAGTAAAAACGACAATGGAAAAGACGACAGACGACACAAGACAAAAAAGACATAGAGACCAGACAAAACGAATTAAAGTCACACAGAGTGTGACAGTAGTTGGCCGACCATAGAGACAAAATAGTAAAAGCCAACCACCGAAAGAAAAACACACTAAAAACTCACCCAAAAATCGTTGGCCAAAGGCCAGAATCAATACAAAAGGACAAACAGATTGAGTGATAAAAGCCCCCTACCCGAATAAGACGCAAAACTAAGCCTGCCATAGCATTGTCATCAGTTAAAAGGGCAGGGAGCGTATCAGGCAGCGCAAACGTCTGCCTGAGCAGAGTTAAAAGTGGACACTCCAACAAAATGTGGGCCACTGTCAATGCCGACCCGCAGCGACGTAGAGGGGGCTCCTCACGTCGCAATAAGTGGCCGTGCGTCATCCGTATGCGCCCAATGCTCAGTCGGCAGAGGACGACAGACTCCTTGCGAGAGACTCGCAAGGAGGAGCGCCACACAGTCGTCGTCTCATTGACAGCACGGAGATCATTGGGCGTGGTCAGATCGCGCCATTCAGCGCCCCAAAGCGCTCGCAAATCAGTCTCCGGGAGGCCAATGTCCAGAGATGGTTTACTGGTGGCCTCTTTCGCCAGGCGGTCAACATTTTCATTGCTGGGTATCCCAACATGGCCTGGGGTCCACACAAAGACCACAGAGCGGCCGCAACGGGCAGGAGCATGGAGGGACTCCGGGACAGCCATCACCAGACGAGAGCGAGGGAAACACCGGTCGATAGCTCGTAAACTGCTCATGGAGTCGCTACAGATAACGAAGGACTCACCTGAGCAGGAGCGGATATACTCTAGGGCACGAAAGATGGCGACCAGCTCAGCAGTCAAAACGCTGCAGCCAGCCGGCAAGGTATGTTGTTCGTAGTGGTCCCCTAGAGTCAGAGCTGATGGAGGCTACACTGAGTAGGCTCAATGTATAGCTAAATGTTCCAAGTATGCTCACAAAAAACACGACCAGCAACCATCGAACCGTCAATGTATACAACGCCAAAGCCCTGATATGTTCCAAGGATGGAAAAAAGCGGCGGCGGAAGACCTCTGGAGGGACTGAGTCCTTCAGGCCCTGTGCCAATCCAAACCGAAGGCAAGGGTGTGGCATGCACCATGGGGTGTACGCAAAGGGGCACGGAAAGGAGGTGGAAGAGGGAAAACCTCAAGCCCCGAGAGAAGTTTTCCGACTTGGACCGCGATCGTACAACCCGACCGGGGCCGACGTTCTGGGAGGTGGATGACCGACTGTGGGAAGAGAAGACGATAATTTGGATGCCCAGACAAGCTAAAAACATGGGCAGCATAAGCGGCCAGTAATCGTTGGCGCTGTAACTGCAGTGGAGGGACACCTGCCTCCACAACTAAGCTGTTAACAGGGCTGGTCCGGAAAGCACCAGTGGCAAGGCGTATCCCACTGTGAACGATTGGGTCCAGCACCCGCAACGCCAAAGGGGATGCTGAACCATAAGCCAGGCACCCATAATCCAGGTGGGACTGGATTAACGCCTGGTAGAGCCATAAGAGGGTAGATCGGGCGCGCCCCAGCTGGTGTGGCTCAAGCATCGCAGAGCATTTAGATGCCACCAACACATCTGTTTAAGATGCCGAATATGAGGCAGCCAAGACAACAGGGCATCAAAATCCACACCCAAAACCCTATGTGACTTCACCACAACAAGAAGTTCGCCATCAAGGTAAAGCCGTGGCTCCGGGTGAACAGTGCGTCGCCAGCAGAAATGCATAACGCAGGTCTTGGCAGCCAGAAACTGGAAGCCATGTGCTACAGCCCAAGGCTGCGCCTTGCGGATAGCGCCCTGCAGCTGACGTTCAGCAGCGGAAATGGCAATGGAGCAATAGTAGAGGCAGAAGTCGTCAGCATACAACGAAGCGGAGACAGATGTTCCCACCGCCGCAGCGAGCCCGTTAATTGCAATTAAAAACAGGCAGACACTTAAGACTGATCCCTGTGGTACCCTGTTCTCCTGAACTTGGCAGGAACTATGGGAGGCCCCGACTTGCACGCGGAAGTTACGATGCGACAGAAAATTGCGTATGAAAATCGGCAGCGGACCCCGAAGACCCCAATCATAAAGTTTAGAGAGGATGTGATGGCGCCACGTCGTATCATACGCCATCCGCATGTCAAAAAAGACAGCGATGAGGTGTTGACAGCGGGCAAAGGCCATACAGATGGCGGACTCCAGGCTCACCAGATTGTCGGCGGCAGAGCGGTCTTTACGGAACCCACCCTGAGACGGAGCCAGGACGCCCCGGGACTCGAGTACCCAACTCAATCGCCGGCTCACCATCCATTCGAGCAGCTTGCAAAGAACGTAGGTGAGGCTAATGGGGCGGTAGCTGTACACCCCCAAAGAGTTCTTGCCAGGTTTCAAAACGGGGATGACAATGCTTTCCCGCTATTGCGACGGAAACTCACCCTGGACCCAGAGACGGTTGTAAAGGTCGAGGAGGCGTCACTGGCAGTCCACTGAAAGGTGTTTCAGCATCTGACAGTGGATGCCATCTGTCCCCAGGAGCGGTATCAGGGCAAGCGGCTAGAGCACTGTGAAATTTCCACTCACTGAATGGAACATTGTAGGATTCAGGATGGTGGGTGTGAAATGAAAGGCTCTGATGTTCCATCCGCTCTTTAATGGAATGGAAGGCTAGTGGGTAATTCGCAGAAGCGGAACTCAGAGCAAAATGCTCTGCCAAGAGGTTGGCAATTACGTCGGAGTCAGTACAATCTGCTCCATTCAGTGAGAGCTCAGAGACGCTGACAGGGGTCCGATAGCCATAGAGGCGTCGAATCTTGGCCCAGACCTGCGATGGAGAGACATGTAGACCAATGGTGGACACATACCGCTCCCAGCACTGCTGCTTGTGTTGGCGAATGATGTGGAGGGCCCACGCATGGAGCCGTTTAAAGGCGATGAGGTTTTCTAAAGATGGATGCTGCTTGTGACGCTGGAGCACCCGCCGGCGATCTTTAATCGCCTCAGCGATCGTCGGCGACCACCAAGCCACAGTCCTCCGCCGAGGGGACCCAGAAGAACGGGGAATGGCAGATTCTGCGGCAGTAACGATGCCGGTGGTGACCGAGTGAACCACAGCATCAATGGCGTCGTTAGAGAGAGGCTCAATAGCGGCAATGGAGAAGAACAAGTCCCAGTCAGCCTTATTCATAGCCCATCTGCTAGGGCGCCCAGAAGAGTGACGCTGTGGCAGTGACAGAAAGACCGGAAAGTGGGCACTATGACACAGGTCGTCATGCACACTCCATTGGACAGAAGGTAAGAGACTAGGGCTGCAGATCGGAAGGTCGATGGCGGAGTACGTGCCATGCGCCACACTGAAATGTGTGAAGGCACCATCATTTAAAATAGAAAGGTCTAGCTGTGTCAATACATTCTCAACGGTGGTGCCTCGACCTGTTGCCACTGACCTACCCCACAGAGGGTTATGGGCGTTGAAGTCGCCCAGTAACAAGAAAGATGATGGCAATTGGGCTATCAGCGCAGCCAGGACATGCTGCGCGACATCACCATCTAGTGGAAGGTAAAGACTGCAGACGGTAACAGCCTGTGGCGTCCACACCCGAACAGCGACAGCCTCTAAAGGTGTTTGTAGAGGGACAGACTCGCTGTGAACAGAGTGAAAGACATAGATGCAGACGCCACCAGACATCCTTTCATAACCTGCCCGGTTCTTATAATAACCCTGATAGCCACAGAGGGCAGGGGTTCACATTGCTGGAAACCAAGTTTCCTGAAGAGCAATGCAGAAGAAAGGGTGAAAGCTGGGGTTCACATTGCTGGAAACCAAGTTTCCTGAAGAGCAATGCAGAAGAAAGGGTGAAAGCTGATAAGCTGTCGGAGCTCAGCTAGATGGTGGAAGCAACCGCTGCAGTTCCACTGGAGGATGATATTCTCCATGGCTGAGAAAGGCGTGAAGGGACTGGGAAGGCAGATTACGCCGCTGGGTCACCTGCTGCCTCCGATTGAGAACCTGTGCTAGTGCTACACATGGTGTCTGAGGGACCGGCGAGATTGAGGTCCTCAATGGGTGCCAGAATCTCCACCTCGTCCTCAGATGCAGAGCTTGTAGCAAGCGGTGGGGTGGGTGCCAACGCAATGACATGATTCTTGGGTACTTTCTTCTTTTTCTGCTTCTCTCACTGTGCCTTCGGTGGTTCAGGCTGGGAGGGCTTCACTGGGTCAGTCTCAGGGATGGATGACGACCCTGAGGCGCTACGACCAGCGACTGGTAGTTGTTTCAGCCACTTGCGGGTGTCCGCTTTTCCGCTGGTCGGAACTTGCGAAGGGAGGTCCTGGCTCCTGGCGAGAGTAGCCGAAGAAGTCTTACTCCCCTCTGGCTGGGAAGAGGGAACTGATGTCCCCGATGGTTCAGGGGGTGTTGCTCCTGAAGTAGATGGAGCAGGAGCAACAGGGAGTGAAGTGCTCCCCCACAATCAAGGGGGCTGGTGGATTCTGACCGATCACAGAGCCAACCGAACAGGACGACGTGGGAGATGGGAGAACCGTCATTGCATCAGCGGTGTAGGTCGACGTCATTGGCACAGGATGGAGCCTCTCATATTTCCGCCTAGCCTCGGGGTAGGTCAGGCGGTCCAGGATCTTATATTCCATTATCTTCCGTTCTTTCCGGAATATCCTACAGTCCGGCGAGCAGGGGGAATGGTGTTCTCTGCAATTAACACAGATGGGAGGTGGGGCACATGGAGTATTGGGATGCGAAGGACGTCCACAATCTCGACACGTGATGCCGGAAGTACATTGGGAAGACATATGCCCAAACTTCCAGCACTTAAAACACCGCATCAGAGGAGGGATATATGGTTTCACATCACAGTGGTAAACCATCACCTTGATCTTTTTGGGTCAGACATCACCCTCGAAGGCCAAGATGAACGCATTGGTGGCTACCTGATTATCCCTCGGACCCCGATGGATGTGCCGGACGAAGTGAACACCTTGTCATTCTAAGTTGGCGCATAGTTCATTGTCCGACTGCAGAAGAAGATCCCTGTGGAAGATAATACCCTGGACCATGTTGAGACTCTTATGGGGTGTGATGCTAACTGAAACATCCCCCAACTTGTCACAAGCGAGCAACCTCCGTGACTGGGCAGAGGATGCTGTTTTGATGAATACTGACCCAGAGCGCATTTTGGACAAGCCCTCCACCTCCCCGAACTTGTCCTCTAAATGCTCCACAAAAAACTAAGGATTGGTTGGCATAAAGGATTCACCATCAACCCATGTACAGACAAGGTACCGGGGTGAATAATCTCCACTGCTGTCTTTAGCCATGTGTTTCTCCCATGGAGTGGCCAGGGAGGGAAATGATCTCGGATCATATTTCTTTCCATTGAGGTTAGACCTCGATCGCTTAGAGACTGCTGGTGGAGGCCCACCAGCGAGAGATGATGTACCACGCTTCAGTGCAGGTCATTCGCCCTGATGCCACCCACTCCAACCAGGGGCTCTCCCCATGGGCGCCACCCAGCTGCAGCAAGGACCACCTGGCAGGATGGCCTTCGCCTGGAGTCCTGATGCCCCAGAGGGATAGGCATCTCCTCCTCAGCATACGTGGGGAGGTTGCAGCTCAAGCATCAGCAGTGCGATCCCTGTGTAGTCAGGGGGCTACCACCAAGAGGGTACATGATGACCCCACCACAACGGACTGGCTACCGTGCTGGATGTCGGGTGTCAAATATCTATGTACATCACGAGAGCAAAGATGGAAGTGCACAATGGAGGGAATGGATGCTACCCAGAACACACTGCAGCTGATGTGGCCGGAAGCTCGGTGTAAGTCCAACTCCATGACAATATCGGTGTGCCAGATCTTAGCACAAGATCGATATGTAATGCACCACGTAAGGCGTCCTTCTCCAAATGGTACGCACTAACGGAAAATTTTGAAATGGAGTGGTCAAACCCCTTAGGGGACCATCACATTAAAGGCCGAAACAGCTGAGACTCCTTTTAGTCGCCTCTTACGACAGGCAGGAATACCGCGGGCCTATTCTTACCCCCGAACCCCCAGGGGGCCGAAATAAGTGGCAGATGTACTCAAACTCTACCCTTCACCTACAAGCTGGCGAGGAAAAAGACTGGAGTGGAAGGTACTATCTTCATTTTTTTTAGTGGGAAGTATTTTCAACTGGCTTGATGCTGGTGTTGGACAGAGAGGAGATTAATAAGTGTATTAGGCTACCTGTAAGGAAACAGCTGTGGACTGTGTCTATCGCTGTTTGACGTCGGAGATCGTTACAAACACCTTCCCATGCATTGCTCGACAATCACCCTGTAACCTAAGTGCTCGAAATTCAGGAAGGCCACTACACGCTACCATAACAGGAAAAAAGGCTTCACTGTTCTAAATACACATCAAAGTTATCGTAAAAACAAAACAGCACTCTGAATCAACGGTCATAATGCAACATACTGGGGAAACTCGTCGTCCCTAGGTAGAGGGCCGGCATTTGATCGTGCGTTCTCCTCAATGTATGGCCACCAACTATAGGCACTACATCTGTAGAATATTTGGTTGAGAGTGAATGGGTGCATTCAAGTACAGTGCTATACTATACTGTCCGACTAATGTGCAATTGTGCCTTGTACATAAGAATAATATTCACGAAGGGCTGTCTCCATCCTTCCAATGGACATGTAGTACACAAGGTAGCGGAATTGGGATGACCACGTGCCGTCGTCGTGGATCTTTGAGAGTATAAAATGAGGTGTGATAGGTGCGACACGATGCCTTGGTTTGTTGTTATTACTAGAGAATAAACACAATATTGTTAGGAAATGTCGGTAAAATAAGTTGCATCAAAGATGATAAGCTTTTTAGCAGGATGAATTTAAATGTACTTACATCTCCTACAGAATCGTTTTTCGAAGAGGTTTTCGCTATTTGCGGAGCAGAAGCACTGTGGAAAATAACGTACAAGTGATTGAAATCGAGACTTCGCGATTGGTAATATGGATACATAGTCTCTGTATTTATATGTGAAGAGCTGTCAGTGGTAGAGGGTTGCGGTTCGATTGCGCAACTTGATAACTCTTCGAAATGGTTCAAGTGGCTCTGAGCACTATGGGACTTAACATCTATGGTCATCAGTCCCCTATAACTTAGAACTACTTAAACCTAACTAACCTAAGGACATCACACAACACCCAGCCATCACGAGGCAGAGAAAATCACTGACCCCGCCGGGAATCGAACCCGGGCGTGGTAAGCGAGAACGCTACCGCACGACCACGAGATGGGGCATAACTCTTCGTCTATAAATTATGTTGACGGGTGTGCATTCTGTAGGTACAGAGAAGGAAATTTCTCACGTTCCAGGAAGCTAAGTGCAGTCAATGTAACGAATAACTAATTACTAGGATAAAAAAACAAAATCTGCAGTTTGTACATGTCCTCACATGGTTGTGTGAGCGTATCAAAGTTGGAAGATGTAAACAAAAGTAGCGAAGCTCATCTGGTAACCAATAAGTGCATACACTCACGGGAAAAAATACCAGAGCATCAGCAGAAATCAATTATCTACACCTGTTCACTCCCTGTGGCATTGGAACTCAGATCAACGTATAGACTGAGTTTCCATCAAGCGCATCGCTACATGAGTCTGCAGACAAGCTCTCTGATTTGTCGTAGCAGGATTTGCTTCCAGACTACGAGATTCCAATCTGTACCACTAGTTGAGCCTCATGTAGGTATGAGGCGAGTGTTGCTATACTTTTCATGACCTTCCCATCCAAAATGCATTCATGTAGATCATCGGGAAGAGGGGAATCCTTAGGACGTTTTTAGTAGGATGGTGTGTAGGACACGCAAATAGCCTTGTATAAAATCAAACAAAGCATGGATATGCCGGCAATATTACGATATTCATACAAAACACTACCGAGAAAGTATGAAAAATGACAGAAAATCGGTGAAAATCAAGGAAAACCTGGTATAATTACGGCATATCGATGAGAAATAAGTAAAGTTGAGGGAAATACACCAAAATATGTAAAACCGTGAAAAAATTGCTAAATTATTACGTGAATTCACTGCGAATACAAAAAATTAGAGAAAAAGTACATTGAAATGGGGGGAATTGAGATGGGGTGTGACTACGCGGATATTTAAGACCGAGAAATGCTTAAAAATTATGTTCTGGCTGCATACAGTTTCAACCCTCCTCCTCTCCCTGTAAACTACGTGGGTTTTCGTAACACATACTTCAACAGAGGCGATGAAAGTATTATACAGAGGCGCTACATTAAAGGAGGGGAAACATATGAACCCCAAACCACTACTATATTCTGACACATGCAGTCGAATATAGCCCTCTAACGGTAAGGTTGGGGTTGGATCCGACCCCAGTGAGTCTGTTTTGTTTATAACTCCCCACTCCCTTTTCTGAGAGTGCTGTGCTTCCAGCTACTCTACCAGCCAGTCGTCCCGAGAACGCCGAGCAGGCCACGTCAGTCTGGTGAGTTACCTGCAGCTACCCTCTCTATCCGAAACCTACATTACCCACGCTCGGGTTGGATCCGACCCCACTTTACTGTTTACGTCACAATTATTAGTTTCTTTTGTGGGGAGGATTCAACCCCATATGTTTATATTACATCTAAGTTTTGTTTTCTCTTCTAGTATCTTACTAAAATGGCGCATCAACTCCTTAGAACTCCTGAGGACATATACAACGAGTTTCTCCGACAGGGGGCTGAATCAGAGGATGGCGACAGTATCTATGCAGAAAACTGTTCAGAAACCGAGGATGATGTATTATCTAATACTGGTGACGAGGATGATGTATTTCATTGTGAGGCAGGAGCAGTCGAGTTTGATAATTCTCAGCCAGATGTAGATGATGAGAGAAATTGTGAGCTAGGTAAAGACTTAGAAACAATATGGACCAACAAACCCATCCATTCAAAATTTTCTAGGACACCAGCGTCAAATATAATAATATAACATCCCTGGTCCACGTGGGGAAGCAAGGGGGGGGGTCACTAGTGAAATGGAAATATTTTTATTATTTATAGATTCGAAAATTATAGAAAAAATTGTTTTGTACACAAATCTTGAAATCGAGAAATCTAGGCAAAAGTACAATACGGTCCAGTGGTTTCACTCACCAACAGAGAGCGTTGAAATAAAAGGGTTGATGGACCTTCTCTTCATGAGTGATGTCATAGAAAATTCTATGCTCAGTGTAGATGAGATGTTCTCAGCAACCTATGGGCCTCCGGTATTCCGTTGCACTATGTGGAAGAAAAGGTTTGCATTTCTTCTAGAAAACCTCCGCTTCGATGATAAAGCCACCAGAGAGGCCAGAAAAATCAACGAGAAATTTGCGGCTTTCAGAGAAGTGTGGGACATGTTTGAATCCAACAGTGAAAAAAATTATAGTCCATCTGAATATGTCACAGTAGATGAGACTCTACTGAGTTTTCGGGGTGCCTGTCCATTCAAAACGTATATCCCATCAAAACCCGACAAATATGGGTTGAAAATAATGTCACTATGCGACGCAAGGACATTCTATTTTTTGCGTGACATTGCCTACACTGGCAAGGACAATAGAATAAAGAGGAGACCCGGAGATTTGCCTTTACTTGCCCAGTATGTTTTGCACCTGACTGAATCTATCAAGGGATCTAATAGGAACATTACAGCGCACAATTGGTTCTCCTCACTGGAGGTGACTGACGCCCTCCTCCAAAAGAAACTCACATTTGTGGGTACACTGAGGAGGAACAAACCGCAAATACCACCATCAATGGTGCTTTCCGCTTCAGTAGGCTCTTCAACATTTATGTATCAGGACGACAAAGCTTTGGTGTCATTTACCCCAAAGAAAAATAGAAACTTTTACTGATATCGCCTACGCACTTCTCTGGAGAGATAAGTGAAAAATAAAATAAACCTGAAATTGTGGAGTTCTACAATCTAACTAAAGGAGGGGTCGATGTATTAGATATGATTTGCCACAGCAGGACCACAGAAAGAAAATCGAGAAGATGGCCCATGCGGTACTTTATGCTATTTTAGACATCGCTGCTATAAATAGTTTTCAAAAAATGGTTCAAATGGCTCTGAGTACTATGGGACTTACCATCTATGGTCATCAGTCCCCTAGAACTTAGAACTACTTAAACCTAACTAACCTAAGGACAGCACACAACACCCAGCCATCACGAGGCAGAGAAAATCCCCGACCCCGCCGGGAATCGAACCCGGGAACCCGGGCGTGGATAAATAGTTTTATCATTTACAAAACCAATAGCAAAATGGACAGCGTTTCAAATGACGCGAGAATATCATTTCTCAAAAATCTTGCGCCCTCTTTGGGAAAACCTCTTATGGAAAAGAGGTTGAATAACACACATCTTCCCCGTGAGCTCCGTTCGTCTATTGGAAAACTTTTGGAAAAAGGACCAATCTAACTAGACAAGCCTACCCAAGGACAGCCACTAAACAAAGGAAGATGTGATTTTTGTGACAGATCAAAAGCTAGGAAGAGGAATGCTTTTTGTAGTAAGTGTAATCGTTCTATATGTGGGGAGCATAAAGTTATTAGATGCCCAGGCTGTAAAGAAACTGAGATGTGATAAATTGTGCCAAATATGTATTTCCAGGGCTGTATGTGATCGTTTCCAGGATAACATTATACATTTATTATTTGCTCCTATTACATTATGTGTACAAAGACATTTATTATTGAGAACTTTATATTTCGAAACTGCTGACACTATAATTATTTTCTACAATTAGTAAGAGATGTTTCTCATTTAGTTCCTATCTTTAGAATTTCTAAAGCACTCAAGTTTCTAGTTGATGACTTAATCTATTGATTTTTACTATGTTTTCGATAATTTTATAGAGAATATTTCTATTAAGGTATTTTTTTGTAATCAAGTTCCTATTTTTTCCCAAAGTACTTTATATTCTTACTTATTGATTATAAAAATAAAAAAATTGTTGTTGTAACAAATATTATATGTGTTTAATTGATAATAAAACTTTTTACCAGTATTCATTTTTTATTTTACCCCGAAAAATCGATATTTGGAGAGTGGGGTCTGATCCAACCCCACCTTACCGTTTATGTCAGGAAACTTCACCTTACCGTTAGAGGGATAGTTATTACCAAATTACGGCCGGTTCTCCCAAGCAATATTATTCCTTAAGTATTAAGACGAAGAATCAATGCATTTGTCAGACTCAAGCGTTTCCCTCCAGAGTTCTGTAGGAGAGTTAGGCCGATGCCACATATATCACATTTAATAGTGTGAGGAGGGTGTACTCGAGAGATGTGGTGTTAGTACGAAATTGATATGTTATCCTTCACATGAGCAAAACTGTCTGCCATCAGGCTGAGACTTCTTTATGCAAGAGGAATGCTACCAGAGCTGCGGTGATGCTACTGTACACAGCAATAAGACTGTTACATGCCCTTTGGCTACTGATCGTGGTGCTTACTTCTTGGTGTGCATTTTCCAGCAGAAGTTTCGAAAACATAGCTTCACCGAGAAGTCAAGCAGTATATTGCTCCCTCCTACGTATATCTTGCGAAGAGACCACGAGGAGAAAATCAGAGAGATTAAGAGCCCACACAGACGCATACCGACAATCTTTCTTTCCATGAACAATACGAGACTGGGACAGAAGGGAGAACCGATAGTGGTACTCAAATTACCCTCCGCAACACACTGTCAGGTGGCTTGTGGAGTATGGATGTAGATATAGATGTAGATTTAGAAGCACATGGGTGGTAATTCAATGTATTAACTATCGAAAATATCGGTGTCGTTTTTTCCTCGCTCTACTTCCTAGTGCGACATAGCCGCATCCGTCAAAACCGATAATGCTACTAATAATAAACACGACTGACGTGGGAAGTGTGATTGATGGTACGTATGTTTCCGACTAAAAAAGACGGATAAAATCCATTAATTTCCTAAGAGATAGCACAGTGGTCTTCTAGTTGGCTTATAAGCAGCTCGAGCGTTGGGTGTACACTGACGATGGCTTCCTAGCACACCAGAATATTGTAGAAGGAAGTAGTTTTATGAGTTTAAAGTTTGTCACCTTAGCGACTGGGGTAGGAAACTTGCAAAGTGGTTGTCTATCTGATGCTGGACAAATATATCTTACATTAGTGTATTAAGAGCGTTCCATTCCGCATAACTAATACTTCAGAATCCATTTCGCTTTAACAGCATATTTTTAGGTGCAGAACCGTGTAGCCATAGGACTGTGCTCTCTATGGTCATTTCCCACACGCTGGTACCTTCCTGGTGCTGAGCCCATACAGTGGAATAATACTTCAAAATTAGCTCAGTTGATTTGCGAGAAATGTTTCAAACTGCATCCTTCTGGAATTCCACCATGTATGAACCACAAATTTCTTCTTAACCGTCTATTACATCACTGAGATACTCTAACATCTACTGTACATCGGGAAGAGGTGCAACCCTCCTCGACTTGCATGAATCTGGAAAGATTTTGTGCATTTGGACGTGCTGTGAGTAAGACTGATGCAGAACGTTCTTCGCTGAATAGCAGTTACGGACAAAGCTCGCCCCGTTTCTTCACGAGGCGTGGAATGTAGTGGGTGTAGGACCCTCCTACTTCGGGTCAGTTGCAGATTAAATTGGCGACCGCGTTGCAGACAGGATTGGTCAAGGACAATGCAGGAGGAATCTTTATCCTACAAGTGCGAGAATACTCTGTGACGCCCATCCACACTGGGAAAGATGGTTAGTCGGAATTGTAAATTCTGCACTATGAAAGAAGTGCTGGAAATATGTATATAACCCAGTTGCATCGGTATAGGACAGTGTCTGATGTAGTTTGGTGTACATGACCGAATGGACGTATTGTAGTCATCTACTTGCATTTGTAATTTAGTATTCGGTACTTGCAAAGTAGTTGAGAGATTACTTAGCGATGATACAGAAATTTGGATGCATTCTGCTGTCATTGGCTGGCGCTGAAATTACGGAACAACAGGTAAAATTTCTAAAACTGATCTCGCTATCAACTGGGGTGAGTATTACAGCACACCGACCCATATCAACGCTGTCTTTCCCATCCCGACCGTCCACTGGGTACACTGCTGATTTCCGCATAATGATTGACTAACATCACTCGGTTGAGATGGAGGAACACTGTATATCCGCTACTTGTCGCTGTGAAGCATGAGATTAAATGTAGAGGTCATCATCTTCATACAATTGTTTGGAAGCGTTCCCAAATGCTGCAAACTCACCATATTTCCATATGCTGCGATGCCCTCCACATGAATTTGTTTTTATTTATTTTTTCACCAACAAGATGACAGCACCTCTTTTTATTTGTATTACCTCGCGCATGTTCTGAACAGCACCTTCCAGCGATGATTAACACCGGAACAGTAATCATGTACATAACTGCAAAATGAAAGAACAATGCTCTTCGAAATGGAACTCCGTGACATTCGCTACCCTGTTGATGGGGAAGATGAGATTAACTGTACAGGCCATCACCTTCGAGTAGCTGTTTGAAGCGCTCTACAATACCGCAAACTCTTTCCAGTTTCCGTATGTTGCGATGTCTTCCACATTTTTGTCAATGAGAAACATAACCTCTGTGTTTTATTTCTACCATCCTGTGTGTTGTGGGAGCTGAATAGTTTACACCATGCGTTGTTCAGCTTTCTGTGAGAGCCAATGGATCGAAATGTGTCAATGTTGGTTTAGCACCTGACACAGACCTCTAAGTCATGGAAGAAAAACAAAGTCTATGGTGGTATAAAAAACAGTAGTCATACATTGCTTGGGTGTGTTACAGCAGAAAAACCCTTGTATTAAACTAATGATGAAAGAACAATACGGGGGCCCTCTTCTGTGATTGATAGTCTGTTGGATATGGTCTTCCTCCAGTACAGCTGACAAAACTTAATGCAGGTCTGTGCAAGCGACTTCGACCATTGGCCACCTGCTCCAGTGTAGTGATACGTATGTATGTAAAATGTTCAATGTCAACATGCAGAAAGTATTTGTTTTTCGATATATCAGGAGACAGAGATGCGGTAGAATCTTATCGGAAGTTCTACTACAAGGAATGGTATATCTGGTTAAAGTTTGGATGCATATAATTCTCTAGAAACTACACCAATTTTACTCATAAAACTAAGAGAAACTGGCCATATCTATTCTCGCGGAATCGTGACTGTGTTTATTATTATTGTCATGACTGCATTTTTAAAAATAGGTGCTAGCGCAAGTCGTATGTTATTTCATGCTTCATAACCTCTAATTATAAAGTTGACACCACTTGAATTATAGCTCGTTGTAGGTCCTAGAAATGTTAGTGATTTCCAGACCTGTGAGTAGATCGCATGAAACAGACTGTGATTATCAAATTGCTTACAAAATTAGAACCCAAAAATCCTCTGCTGTTGCGAGTGATTGTCTGCTGGATGATAGAAACTTTACAGGGAGCTCGGTGGAGGGGAGTTGTTGAACAAAAATGTCAAATGTAATCGCACAGACGGTATTTGTTTTCGTTGTTTTGGAAGAGTGAGGTGTGGTAAAATCTTATAGGGGGTTCTAATACAAGACGGGCCCTCACAATTTGTTTCGTAAACGCCAGAGTGATACAGCAACACATTGGAAAAACGGGACTTGCCATAGTGTACAAAACAGCAATGTAATCTCGAATTATAGCTTGTCGATGTTGAAATTATTGTGTGTTTTTTTCCGACATGCGAGCAAATGGTGTGAAAGGTTGTATTCTGTAATGTCGTTTCTCGTGTCTGAAATGTTCATAATACACACGTGCACGACAGTTTATTTACAGACACCGATTTGTACCTGACAGACACTCTCAGATCGTGTAATTTGTCCATCAAGGTGAAAGAAATTGCTTAACAAAGATGTTTTTTCTTTCGAGTTTAAATTCTCGCGTTTTCTTTACTCTGGTGACAGTTTCGAAATAACGAGTAAGCTACATTCTGCAGTGATTGTCAGTTTTCGCAGCAAAATAGTGGACACGTTTTTCCCAATTTCACGCAGGTGGACACGAATAGGAGATGTGAGATAAGTTAATACATCTGACCGATGTATAGCACCAACCTCTGCAGTTTGGTCATCTGGAAATGGCGTCAGTGTTGTAGTTTTTTTTTTTTCACTTCGTTGGATGTCACAAAATAATGAGATGCGAATTATATCCAGCAGTCGAACGTAAAGACTATAACGTTTTTGATCATAAAACTAAAAGAAAATGGACTGTGCCCGTTTTCGTAGAAAGAGGACACTTACTATCATTGCAGTTGTGTTTTCCTTTTTAATAGACGCTTTCATGTAAGTGATGCGTTGACGATAAATAAAAGTGTTCTCCATCACAGAGCGACCACGCCTACTGGAGGCATTGGTGGTGGGCCTACTCTTTGTGCTGTCGCCGATGCAGTGGCACTCCAACCAGGAGTAGTACGAGGGCGGTACGGGGAAGCAGTGCAGCCCTGCTACGTTTTAGATGAACAAAGAAGTGCACTTGGGACAACCCTCATTTTTTTTAGCTGGTTTTAAATCCTTTCGTGTTGGGCAAGGGCCAACGCCTGGACCATCACATCAAGGTAGGCCGGGTGCCGCTTGCCTGCCGGCGCAAGGGCGGTATACCACATAGAGATTGCGAGGCACGCAGTAACACTTGACCGTTTGAAAAAGCTGTGTCACCATTGTAGGTGGAGGGAGTGATGGAGAAAGGGAGGAAGGGGGAAGGATCAGGGAAGGTAGGAGTGGCTATAACTTCACTGACAATAGATCGAGGAGAACGCATGTTCAACTACCGCCCATCTATCCAGTTGTAGTCTTTTGGGACAACGATTATCCCCAGTATGAGTGTTGCATTATGTCCCATTGATTATGAGTGCTCGTTTTATTCACGACAATTTCGATGTGTATATAGAACAGTGAAGCATTTTCCATTAGTTGTGGTAGCGTGTAGGGGCCTTCCTGCATTTTGAACACCTGGGTTGCAGGATGATTGTCGAGCAATGCATAAAGAGGCGACTGTAGTGATCTCTGACGTCAAACAGCAATAGACACAATCTCAGCTGCATGCTTACAGGTAATACACTTACTAAACTCCTATCCGTTCAACACCACCGTTCAAATGGTTCAAATGGCTCTGAGCACTATGGGACTTAACATCTGAGGTCATCAGTCCCCTAGAACTTAGAACCACTTAAACCTCACTAATCTAAGGCCATCACGCACATCCATGCCCTAGTCAGGATTTCAACCTGCGACCGTAGCGGTCGCGCGGTTCCAGACTGTAGCGCCTAGAACCGCTCGGCCACCCCGGCCGGCAACACCACCGTCTAGTCAGTTGAACATATTTCCCCACCACCTTGTAGGTGAAAATTTTTTCCCCAGCAGGTTAATACCAGTTGTAAGGCTTCGTCAATTTTTAGGCTGTATTGCGATTTTAGCCACTCCTTGTGTATCGCTATGCACATAGTTGTGTGATGAGGATCTATCTTTATGATTAATTACGTAATTGGGACCGGTCTTTACTTCAGTTTCCCAACCAAAATAAATAAAGTAGACTAACCCAATCTTTCTCTCCAGCATTTGGGCAGTTTCCATGTCTGGTGGTGTGCAATTTGGCTTTCTGTCCAGAAGGACCAGAGCTAAGTCCTGGAAAAGGCACTGCCATTTTTAATTTCCTGCCAATTCCCAGGAGGAGATTGGGGTGGGACTTCACACAGCCCCGGGACAAAGAAACTCCTACCAGAATTCGAAATTCCCGCCGAAATTCCAAAGGGAAGGGGGGTCGTGGGGGGGGGGGGGGGGGGGAGGAGGGGGCGGAGGGGGCGGAGAACCACTTGCAGGCTGAAGAAAACACATGACGTCGTCTGGGGTGTGGGTGGGCCTAATTGATTGATCAATTTAATTAATTTTCATATAAATATGATTTCAAAATTTTCCTTGATGCTCTACCTTCCTACTACTGGCGACCATTGTAATAATAATCGTATTTATCCATTTACAAGCTGCGACATGGTCGCGAATAAAACAGTGACCCAAATATAGAATAAAGTTCCAGCATCGTCGAATATATGTAAACAACAGCATATGCAATAGTCATCTTGCAAGCAGCACTACTATTTGTTTTGAACGGTAATGCTGCTCGCAAAATGAATATTGCATATGCTGTTATTTATATATATTCGACGATGCTGTTGTTAGTAGTGTGTTTAACTTTTGACGATGCCACTATGGCTGCAGTACATTAGGACTTGTTTTTATAGAACAGATCTAAAGATGGTCGTTATAAAGTGAAACCGGCACTCTGATGACAAAAAATTTGTGACCACAGACGTAAAGTAAAGGAAATTTATTTCTCCATTTATGTTGACTGGATCACAATGCTACAAGTCAAGTAGAAGGCAAGGAATGAATTATATGCTCATGTGATGCGTTTCGGAATGTTTGTTTCACTCACAACTTGAAACGCCATATCCAAATGCAATAATCGCTCCTAGATATCTGACGATGGATAAATTCCGAAACCCGTCATATGAGCCGATGTTTGGCTTTGACCACGGCGACCCAGTCATCCTGGATGGAAAACAACTAATCGTGTTAATTTCAAGATTGACGTCGGATAACAAATGACGAAAGAAAAATTTTTTCGTGTAATATAATTACAAATTAACACTTTTCGGAGTTTTCCCTTTACTTTTACTGTGAACCCGTGCTTCTTGTCTAATTTCATGATTCTATATAGACGGTAAGTGCCCTACACGTTTTGGTGAGTGAGTCTGCCAGTACCAAAATATGTGACACAAATCGCCGTATATTTTGATTGCATTGACTAAGAAGCAAACGGTTATTATGCCACCAAGGGCTCCTAGACCTTGGCATGTGACATAACTTCAACTTGGTGCGTCTACCTGTTCCTGAGAATTATAATTTTCACATTTTTTTCCTTTGTTGTACTGTGAAACCTTCCTTTTTGCCAAATTTCTTGATTGTAGGCCAACTGGAAGTATCCTTTAGGATATGAGGTGTGATTTTGCGAGTATTAAAATATGTGGCATAAACGGTTGTATCTTATGATTTCATTGACTTAAAAACTTCAGTTGGTTACACCGCCGCGGTGCCAAAGACCACAGTATGTGGCATAAATTTCAGCTTCATAGGTCTACCCGTTCCTTAGAAGAACGGTTTAACAGTCGCACAGACACAGACAACAAAGTGATCCTGCGAAGGTTCTGTTTCAACTGACTGAGTTATGGAACCCTAAAAACTATTGGAATGGATCAAAATAGATAAATCTTGGCCCTCTAGTGACTGGAAAAGTGTCATTTTCACTAATGAGTAACATTTTATTATTCAGGTTTGCAGAGCAAGGGTTGTCAGGCGAAGCACCCACGAGGCAGTGAGAGCAGTGTAAAATACCCCCCCACCCCTTTATGGCAAGTTACCGTGGGGCACTAGTTCGAGTTGATAGCATGCTTAATTTAATCAAATACTTGGAAATCTTTAGATGCAGGATTCTGCCAGTCCTACAGACCTTTGCAGATGGTAGAGGAATGTTACATCATGAACTGACTCCGTGTCACTCTTCTGAAGCAGTCAACATGTTCACGGAGTAAAACAACATTAATGTGCTTCAGTGGTCTGGTAATTCACCACACTTAAATCCCACCGAGAATTTGTGGAGTATTGTGATAAAGTGTCTTGGTAACATGGAGTGTTGAACAAACGAATACATGTTAATAAATGTGGTGAAAGTGTTGTTTCATGACGACAAACTATAAAAAATTTGCTCTAACCTGGTCGAGTCTACGCCACAATGTGTTCAGAAACTTTCTGTGAAAGGCCCAGGATACGAAAGGCATGCTCACTCTAAGCTACGATGTACCGCCGTTCGTGCATTGGCATCCTTATCAGAGGACGCCGAAAACGGGTCATATGGGACGAATAGCCATGGTCTCATTCAATTTTCATGAAGTCTGTTTGTTTAGTAATAAAATAGTTTTCTGCGCCAGTCATGTTTATTTTGCCATTATGCGTCCTTACGGGTCACATCGTCATCTTCAGGTGCAGAATTGTTTATTTACATAATCTGAATTGGCGAAGAGTGTAGATGTCTTTTCACGGTAACAGCACAAGGATAATGTACGTGATGTTGCGTCTTTTGTTAATCATAAAAATTGTTTATTTAGCAAAGAAAATTTTAAGTTTAAAGGACCTGAATTCCTGACAGTGAAGTGTACTTACACGGACGGCAGTGTCGTAAAAAATATGCATACTGCTGCTTGCTGTACATTATGTTTACAGAGTCACTTCACAGATATTGCACATGCTACAGCTATACTTGCTTCCATTGGATACGAAGATAAAAAGATTAAATGGTTTCTACATAAACATTTTTTAAAAAATATGAATGGACTGCAACAGAACGTAGACAGGGGCGAATTCAGTTATTATATTAGGTAAGTATACAACATAAATGCTTTTCTTGTATTTTTAAAAATATGAATGGGCAGCAGCATTGGATACAAAAATAAAAAATCAAATATTTATGTGCATAAATGTGTTTCCTTTTTATTGAAAACAAATATGAGTGGGCTGCACCAGAATATTGACACAATTCAGTTATTATATTAATTTCTTGTATACTGGAGGTTGGACTTACTGAGAAATGAATGGAAGCTGTTACACTAACTGCTATGCCTTGAGACTGTAAATTGTGACAATGCTTGAATTACTTTGTCAAAGCATTTGATAAAGTTGATTGAGCCTGTTCACTATTGTCATTGACTAGATGTTCCACAAATTTCTTTCTGTGAATATAGATTTCTAGTTCTTCACTCAGAGATATTCTGTGTCCTTTGTTCAGTGCATGTAGTATTTTAAAGTTCCGTTCTACATTGTCCAGTGGATGTCCTGCGTCTTGTATATGGGAGGCTATTGCAGATTTGTATGGTGACTTGTATCAGAAGGCAAAGATGTTTTTGAATCTAATGTGGAAGTTACGGCCTGTTTGACCTATGTACTGAGTTGGGTGTTTATTACATATGACTTTATGTACATCAGAGGATGAAAATTTGTCTTGACATTTTTTAAGGTTATGAGCTAGTGTTTGGCAAATTTTACATTTTATTTGAACTACTTATAAAATTCTTGTTTTGCATTGCTTGAAGATATTTGAAATTTTTGGAATATATTATCGATGAAGGGACGCCTCTTATTAGCGTATTTTCCTCGTTCTTGCTGTTTATCTTTTTCATTTTCTTTTTTTTTCTATCTGAATTTTCTATTTGTGTGTGTTTATAACCATTAGCTGCAGATATTTGTTTTATGATTTGTATTTCATTCTGGAGGTTCTCATCACTCAGTGGGATTTTTAAAGCTCTGTGAATCATTGAGCAGTATGCTGCTGGTTTGTGCATGTTGGAGTGGCAGGAGGAAGCATGTATGTTTGTAGTGGTTGGTTTCCTGTAAATTTGGTTGTCTTTGTTGCAGATGGTTAAATTAAGGAGTTCCTGCTCACAGGTGAATTTAATACTCTTGTGCATTTTGTTGAATGTGACCGACACTGAAAGTGACTGATGCCAATAATTGTTTTATTTGTTTTTATCAACAGTCAGAGCTCTCGTAAACCATTCTTTATAGACGAAATATTCATTTATTTGTTTAACTTACACAAACTATAAGAAAATGAAATCTCGGAAATTGTTCTTGTAAGATAAAACCAAAAAGCAAAACTGGCTCGCATTTGAGAGGAGGCGAGTTCAGGTCCTTATTAGATGACTACTGTGATTTCTAATTCAACAAAACCTCAGCCAATTATACCTTCTATCATTCACTAGCTCATTTATTGATCCATCCCTAATAATTTCTATGTCGATAGTATTTTTAATTCTAACATTTTTGTCTACTCTCTCTATAAGTTTTGAGAGCTGTTGGAGAGAGAACGAGTCACTCTCATTATTTTTCATATTCAAGGCTACTCTTTAACGTTGATTTTACACCCAAGACATCATTTTTGTGAGATGACAGGAAGTTATCAACATGAAAGGGCACTGATGGGAAAATGTACATTGTTAATGCATTTGATATCTTAATAGCGGCTCTCCTTCGAATAGTATTTTTTGGAGTTGAGAACAAGCGGGCAATTTGGTAATTTAACAGTAAATCTTGCAGTGAAAATTTGGACCTTGTAAACCATGTGCAGCTGTTAGGGAAAGGAACATCTCGAAGCACCAGGGAAAAAATGCTGATCCCAGGAATTTCTCATACCAGTGTGCAGACAATCTCTGAAAGGACATCACGAATCCAGTCACATAACTAAGACGATATTCCATAATCACGCAATTTCACTACAAGCCGCTTGTGTGATACAGTGTCAAAAGCCTTTTAGAAATTAAGAAATACGGAATCGATTTGAAATCGCTTGTCAATAGCACTGAATACTTCGTGTGTGTAAAGAGCTAGTAGTGTTTCACAAGAACGATGTTTTCTAAATCCGTGTTGACTGTGTGTCAAGAGACCGTTTTGTAACAGGTAATTCATAATGTTGGAACACAATATACCGGGTGGCTATAATTAAACTTTCCCCATTTAACACGTTATAACACTGAAACTAATTACCGTACGAGTACCAAACTTGGTAGCATTAATGTCTAGAGTATGGGGGTGAATGATTTCCATGTGTCACAACACCACCGTCCAGTTCCAACTATGACAACCAGGTGCCAGGATCAGTCATCGTGATTCATAGTCTCACAAACTTGATCAGTCACAGTGCACTTTTTGACGTGTCAGCATGAGCTTGGACAAAAGGAACAGGACATTGTTGGTGAAGTTCTATTATTAAAACAACAGTAATACTGCAACTGAACTTCAACAATATCGCTGGCTGAAAGCATTACGGAAGCATCCTGTTTCTTCACGTGCTGTGCGGGTCATGGTGAAGAAGTTCGAGTCCACTGGAGAACTGGGTGTCGCTCTGGGAAAAGGCCGACGACCGATTGCACCACAGGTGGTTGATGAGCTTGCTGGTAGTGTGACAGACAGCACTGCGCGCAGTACCCTATAGTCAGGCAGTGGTTGTGCTGTGTCACGACAGCTGAACATCCCATGGCCCACTGTACGGAAGATGCTTCAAACCATTCTCAAATGGTTTCCGTAACAAGATCCATATCGTACAGCAGCTTGCTGCACAGGACGCACAACAACACGTTGACTTCGCTCTCCACTTTCTCGCAGGGATCGAAGTTGACGAGGGTTGGCTCTGGGCCATCCTATGGACAGACGAAGCTCATTCTGACTGGTGAGGTGAACACACAGAATTGCCGAGTCTGAGAATCTTCACCTCCAGTCACTGTGCTTTAAGTTCCTCTGTATGGTGAATGTGTCCCCGTATTGTGAGGCTTCACGGCTACGTTTACCATTGGCCATTCTTTTTTGAACAGGTTGGCGCTCAAGGACCAAAGACGTGCAGTGTGACTGCGATATGCTTCACCAGCAATATCCGCTCTGCAGGAGAGAGGCGCATTGACGTCAACAGTTTCCAAACAAGATAGGACACCACCGCACATCGCTCGTGAAGCTCACCTACTTCTCCGAAACACATTTGGAAACGATCGAATTATCAGCTGATCGTTTCCAAATGCTTTGCTGGCACGATCATCTTACCTCACCCCCTGTGATTTCTGATGTGTGGGGCTACTTGAAGGACAGGGTTTACTAGGGAAACATTCGCCCATGTGCTGATCTGAAGCACTGCGTATCAAGAGAGGTAGCCGCTTCGTTCTGCTGTGCAGCATGCAGTCCTGCTCTTTCAAACTCTTCTGGACGCTGATGGGCGCCATATTGAGCCCCTTCTGTAGCAGTAATGGTATCGGTATGTAATTGTATGATACACCGTAGCAGCACATTAAAAGTGTTTCAATTGAACTGATTCTGCATTATATCTCTTCCCCATATCCTTGACATTAACGCTGCCAAGATTGGTACTCGTGCGGTAACTAGGTTCCGTGTTATAACGTGTTAAATAGGGAAAGTTTAATTATAACCACCCGGTTTGATAAAAAATCCTGCTGCATATCGACGTTAATGATAAGGGCCTGTAATTTAGCGGATTACTCATACTACATTTCTTAAGTATTGGTTGTGACATGTGCAACTTGCCAGTCTTTGTGTACGGATCTTTCGTAGAGCGAGCTGTTGTATATGACTGTTAAGTATGGAGCTATTGCAAGAGAGCGTGATTTTTCTGGCCGTATGATAGTGTCACTGTCCTGCCTGTCTCGTTCCTGGTGCTTTTGTAAATCGGACAGGAGTCGAGTTGGGTCGCAAATTTCTGGCTGTTTAGGTTTGTTATTCCTTGCTCGTCAGAGCTTTCGGAATTTTTTATCTATTCTACCATGTTGTTTCGTGATGCCCGCAGTGCGTGTGTACCATAACACGTTTACTCAGCTTCAGCCATCTCGTTGAGCGGTGTAACTGCTGTTATCCTCACCCTAAAGGCCTAAGCGATCAGTGGAGGTCGACGATCGCTAATTTATGTATTTGTAATCCAGTAACTCTTTCATGTAACTGCTGTTTTTCTCATTCTAAGGGCCTAGGCGGCCAGTTATTCTACGAGGGTTGTTTTTTAAGTAAGGGCCGTTCGCGTATATAGTCCCGTAGTTCGCGCGGACGCCGCAAAAAGCCACCGCGCCACTTGCCAGCATCCTTCCCGTTCACACTGATGCAAGTTGCATCTCTGTAGCTGACGTGTACGCATCGCTGTGCTACTTTATAATGTTTACGATTATTGAATCGCCCGCCACGTGTGAGATACGGTCAGTGATACGTTTTTTGACCGCGAGAAGCCTATCAGCTGCAGAAATTCATCGTCAGTTAACAGAAGTTTATGGCTTGAATGCAATGAGTGAAGGTAAAGTGCGTC
The DNA here is from genome assembly GCF_021461385.2 of Schistocerca piceifrons. Taxonomy (NCBI): domain Eukaryota; kingdom Metazoa; phylum Arthropoda; class Insecta; order Orthoptera; family Acrididae; genus Schistocerca; species Schistocerca piceifrons. The sequence goes on along the minus strand of NC_060138.1, from coordinate 101,040,591 downwards.
AATGGGTTAGAGAGTTTAAAAATGTCCGTCAAAACGTCCATGACGAAGAACGCTCACGCCGGCCCTCTGTGATCACTGATGATTTGGTGGCTGCAGTCGAAACAAAGATTCGTGAGGACAGAAGAGTCACAATTTCCACTCTTTCTTTGGAATTTCCACAAGTTTCAAGATCGGTTTTGTACAAAATTGTGTCTGAAAACCTAAACTTTAAGAAACTGTGTTCTCGGTGGGTACCCAGACTCCTCACAGAGGACCACAAAGGGAAGAGATTTGCCACTTCACTGGACTTTTTGATTCGTTACGAGGAAGAAGGGGATGACATGTTGAGTCAAATTGTCACTGGAGATGAAACATGGGTATCACTCCCGAAAGCAAGCGACAATCGATAGAATGGCGACACACAACCTCACCCGTCAAGGCCAAAGCCAAACAGACGCTGTCAAAGCGCAAGATTATGGCAACTGTGTTCTGGGACCGGCGCGGTGTTTTGCTAGTGAACTTTATGCCACGAGGAACGACAATCAACTCAGATGCCTACTGTGCAAATCTAAAGAAGCTCCGCAGAGCAATTCAAAACAAAAGGCGCGGCATGCTGACAAAAGGAGTTTGGCTTCTGCACGATAACGCTAGGGCTCACACCTCTCAAAAGACTCGGGATTTGATTGATTTTTTTGACTGGAAAGTTTTGGACCATGCACCGTACAGCCCCGACCTTGCTCCTAGCGATTTTCACCTTTTCCGGTACCTGAAACACCATCTTGGCGGGCAGCGCTTCAATGACGACGATGAAGTGAAAGGGCCGTGAAATCTTGGCTGTCGGAGCAGGCGGCCGAATTCTTTGAAGAGGGAATTAAAAACTTAGTTGTACGGTATGACAAGTGCTTAAATAAACAAGGCAACTATGTAGAAAAATAGGTAAAAGTGTGTAGAATCAGAAAATAAAAGTTTTTTTACAAAAGTATTTGTATCTTTTTTTAAAAATAAAAACGGCCCTTAGTTAAAGAACAACCCTCGTATGTCAGTTTCGTACCCCTTGCATTAATAGCACACGATGTAGTACAGTATGTTTCTAACTTGGCCAAGTTTTTTTAAAATTAGTATGGGAAGTTACTTCTGTTGTAAACCGCTCATTCTTTCATTTCAGTAGTTTATTTAATGTGGCAATTCCCCCTCCCCCGTCCCACCCCTACCGCCGCCAATTTTTAACGTCGGGGGCAGTAACGGCTCCGGCTTTGGGCACCTAGTGCGTGGCTTGGCCACAGTTGACTTATTTCGTGGAAAGGGGGGGGGGGCTAGAAGCAAACACATTGTCTTTATTTATTCCTTATTTTGCCAGGTCATCATCCTGTTGGGTTCTATGTATTGTGTTCGGTGTTACCAGTCAAATCTTGTAACAGGAATAACGAACAATCTGCACTGAATGGCTTACATCTTAGGGATTTGTCTCTGCTGAACATTCTAGCCGCCCGTTGTTAACTGTGGTTTGTCTTTTGCAGGGTGTTCCTTGATATTGAACCGTTTTTAGATAAAAAGGGGAAAGAAAAGGCGGCAGTGCCAAATATTAAATTTGTCTTTTCACTCACTGAATTCTAAGGTTAGCTACGGCACCGGAATGTTTTCTTGCTGGAGATATGGCCAGCCCTCGTAATAATAGTTCACATTTGTTCATTTTTTTAGATTATAAAATTCAGGCCGTTGAGCCTTAATTTCAAGGTTGTTTAAAAGTTTAGCATGCCCAGTGTGGAAAGTCTGTAACGTTCATGTCAAAGGTTATGGAAAATTGTATTTAATTTATTTCCGCCCGTTAATGTTCTCCAAAGCTGTGGCCTTTGGTAAAATATGTGTAGTCTGTTGTTTAAATGCTTGCAATATTTGGGCGTAATCAGACATTAGAAGTTTCCAGTTTCATCGGCTCGTCTATAAAGAGTCATAATTTGATAAAAGACGCTGTTTAATTTACAACAGTTGCTGGTATTCAAACTGTTGTTCCCTTTGTGATTGCCGGCCGCGGTGGTCTCGCGGTTAAGGCGCTCAGTCCGGAACCGCGCGACTGCTACGGTCGCAGGTTCGAATCCTGCCTCGGGCATGGATGTGTGTGCTGTCCTTAGGTTAGTTAGGTTTAAGTAGTTCTAAGTTCTAGGGAACTGATGATCACAGATGTTAAGTCCCATAGTGCTCAGAGCCATTTGAACCATTTTGAACCTTTGTGATTTAACTGGTCAAAAAACGTTTTTTCTGTTTACTTGCTGTTTAATGTATTTATTGCTGATCCTAGAAATAGTCTCTCTTAGTATATGGTGTTTTTTTAATGGTAATGAAGTTTGTCAAATAATGAATGATGTATATTTAAAACCCCAATCCGATCATTTCACGTGTTTGATTTTGATTAAGCCGCACTCTGAAAGATCATATTTCAGTTGTATTGATTTAGGTTTTCCATGGTTTCTCTAAACAACTTCAGATGAATACTGGACTGTTGTGTTCGACAAGAGCACAGCTGACGATGGAACCCATCACAACCCTTTGTTTCATGCAGAATAAAAGCTGTTATTTTATTTGGTCACCAACGATAACGCTATCGAGTAGATGTTTACCACTAACTTTCTCTTTTCTTCCATCGGAAATATGCCAGTCATTTGAGTTTCATGTTATGTTACACTCCTGAGTCTATATCTACGTGAATACTACTTGCTGCTCTGACGGTCAAGGACAACGCTACGTCTGCACAGGACCCAACATCAATAAGACTGGAATCTGACAGCCAATTGTGAACTATAATTGAATGAATGAACGTTGCAGTGCTGTTACCACAACATGAGCAAGTAGAAATTAGGATTTTAGCAGGAAAATGGACTATTTTCGGAGACGGTAGCTACCTAAGCCACGGAGGATTATCATACATCAGATCACGCCAGTGTATCTGCAGTTTTATATCTGTAGTGTAATATTTGTACATACACCGGGTGCTCAATAAAATGTGTTTTGTATTTTCGCCTGAATTACAGAAGACAAAATAACTGTGCAATAAGTTTGTATAATTCCTCAATTGCTTGTTCCTTGGATCTTGTCATCTGATACAAGCTATTTATTCAATTTTTAGCATTAATCTAATTGAATTTTTGCAGCTAACTAGCAAAGTCTAGTGACCTACAAAAAGCGCATTAACATGTCACATTTGAAAGCTACACTATGTGATCAAAGGTATCCGGACACCCCCAAAAACATACTTTTTCATGTTAGGTGCATTCTCCTGACAGCTACTTCCAGGTATTCCATATCAGCGACCTCAGTAGTCATTAACATCGTGAGAGAGCAGAATGGGGCGCTTCACGGAACTCACGGACTTATAAAGTGGTCTGGTGATTGGGTGTCACTTGTGTCATACGTCTTTACTCGAGATTTCCACACTCCTAAACATCGTAGGTCCACTGTTTCCGGTGTGATAGTGAAGTGGAAACGTGAAGGGACACGTACAGCACAAAACAGTACAGGCCGACCTCGTCTGCTGACTGACAGTGAAAGCCCACAATTGAAGAGGGTCGTAATGTGTAATAGGCATCTATCCAGACCATTGCACAAACTGCATCAGGATCCACTGCAAGTTCTATGACAGTTAGGCGGGAGGTGAGAAAACTTGGATTTCATGCTAGAGCGATTGCTCAGAAACCACACATCACGCCGGTAAATGCCAAACGACGCCTCGCTTGGTGTAAGGAGCGTAAACATTGGACGATTGATCAGTGGAAAAATGTTGTGTGGAGTGACGAATCACGGTACACTATGTGGCGATCCGATGGCAGGTTGTGAGTATGGCGAATGCCCAGTGAAAGTCATCTGCCAGCGTATATAGTGCCAACAGTAAAATTCTGAGGTGGTGGTTGTATGGTGCGGTTTTTTTTTTCATGGAGGGGGCTTGCACCCCTTGTTGTTTTGCGTGGCAGTATTACAGCACAGGCCTACATTGATGTTTTAAGCGCTTTCTTGCTCCCTACTGTTTAAGAGCAATCCGGGGATGGCGATTGCAACTTTCAACACGATCGAGCATCTGTTCATAATGCACGGCCTGTGGCGGTGTGGTTACACGTCAATAATATCCCTGTAATGGACTGGCTCGCACAGAGTCCTGACTTGAATCCTATAGAACAACTTTGGGATGTTTTGTAACGCCGACTTTATGCCAGGCCTTACCGACCGACATAGATACCTCGCACCGCCACCCAGCCCAGAAGCAAGCAGTACTCAACACACTGTCTTCACGTGCTTTCCGTATCAGCGACGACGACAACTTAGTATCGGAGTTGAATTTTTTAAAGAGGACATTGAAGGCAAATGGGTATGATAGTTATTCAATCGATAGGGCTTTTAGGCGGAATATATATACCGCTAATAAGAATGACCAGGAACCGTCTTCTCACTCCGTCAGGTTACCGTTCGTTTCTGGAGTCACTGACCGCATAAGCAGAATGTTAAAGAAAAATGGTATTCAGACATCTTTCTTTAATCAAGACAAAATAAAAGACTTTTTCCGACGGAAAATGGATGAACCTGATCACCTCCACAGTGCAGGCGTCTACCAAGTGTCATGTGGCTGCGGCAAGTGTATATAGGCGAAACGGGAAGAACTGTTAAAGAACGCATTAAGGAACACGAACGGCACATGCGGCTAAATCAAAGTGCAAAATCGGCAGTAGCGGAACATCGCGAGAACTGTGGCTCTGACATCGATTTTAATAACGTACGTGTACTGGGTAAAGAAACAAACATTAATAGAAGAAAGGTCCGAGAAGCGGTTGAAATTTCTAACAATTCATCTAATTTCAATAGAGAGGACGGCTGTAGGCTTCCAGCATCGTGGCTCCCCGCCATCAAGGAAGTAAATACGCGGCCAAGGTGTGTGGGCGGCATAAACAACGTGCTGCAAGTCACCTCGGTGGACAATAATACACTCCTGGAAATGGAAAAAAGAACACATTGACACCGGTGTGTCAGACCCACCATACCTGCTCCGGACACTGCGAGAGGGCTGTACAAGCAATGATCACACGCACGGCTCAGCGGACACACCAGGAACCGCGGTGTTGGCCGTCGAATAGCGCTACCGCTGCGCAGCGTTTGTGCACCGCCGCCGTCAGTGTCAGCCAGTTTGCCGTGGCATACGGAGCTCCATCGCAGTCTTTAACACTGGTAGCATGCCGCGACAGCGTGGACGTGAACCGTATGTGCAGTTGACGGACTTTGAGCGAGGGCGTATAGTGGGCATGCAAGAGGCCGGGTGGACGTACCGCCGAATTGCTCAACACATGGGGCGTGAGGTCTCCACAGTACATCGATGTTGTCGCCAGTGGTCGGCGGAAGGTGCACGTGCCCGTCGACCTGGGACCGGACCGCAGCGACGCACGGATGCACGCCAAGACCGTAGGATCCTACGCAGTGCCGTAGGGGACCGCACCGCCACTTCCCAGCAAATTAGGGACACTGTTGCTCCTGGGGTATCGGCGAGGACCATTCGCAACCGTCTCCATGAAGCTGGGCTACGGTCCCGCACACCGTTAGGCCGTCTTCCGCTCATGCCCCAACATCGTGCAGCCCGCCTCCAGTGGTGTCGCGACAGGCGTGAATGGAGGGACGAATGGAGACGTGTCGTCTTCAGCGATGAGAGTCGCTTCTGCCTTGGTGCCAATGATGGTCGTATGCGTGTTTGGCGCCGTGCAGGTGAGCGCCACAATCAGGACTGCATACGACCGAGGCACACAGGCCCAACACCCGGCATCATGGTGTGGGGAGCGATCTCCTACACTGGCCGTACACCACTGGTGATCGTCGAGGGGACACTGAATAGTGCACGGTACATCCAAACCGTCATCGAACCCATCGTTCTACCATTCCTAGACCGGCAAGGGAACTTGCTGTTCCAACAGGACAATGCACGTCCGCATGTATCCCGTGCCACCCAACGTGCTCTAGAAGGTGTAAGTCAACTACCCTGGCCAGCAAGATCTCCGGATCAGTTCCCCATTGAGCATGTTTGGGACTGGATGAAGCGTCGTCTCACGCGGTCTGCACGTCCAGCACGAACGCTGGTCCAACTGAGGCGCCAGGTGGAAATGCATGGCAAGCCGTTCCACAGGACTACATCCAGCATCTCTACGATCGTCTCCATGGGAGAATAGCAGCCTGCATTGCTGCGAAAGGTGGATATACACTGTACTAGTGCCGACATTGTGCATGCTCTGTTGCCTGTGTCTATGTGCCTGTGGTTCTGTCAGTGTGATCATGTGATGTATCTGACCCCAGGAATGTGTCAATAAAGTTTCCCCTTCCTGGGACAATGAATTCACGGTGTTCTTATTTCAATTTCCAGGAGTGTATGTTGGGTAAACATTGCCCCTCTCTTGCTCTGTCAGTTTCGAAGCCAGCCACTGACGACGACCAACCAATAGTGGTAGCAGGCAAAAAAAATGGCTCTGAGCACTATGGGACTTAACATCTATGGTCATCAGTCCCCTAGAACTTAGAACTACTTAAACCTAACCAACCTAAGGACATCACACACATCCATGCCCGAGGCAGGATTCGAACCTGCGACCGTAGCAGTTGCGCGGGTAGGAGGCATTTCAACCAATAACCATTCTCCAGCGTAAGTGTGGAACAGTGCCTTTCTATCCAATGACGATTACCGCCAATGGTATCCACAGGAGATGAGTTACCAACGCGGCTTCTTCTGTATTAGACTATGACTGTGGCCCACCAATGGTAGCCACATGTATTTTAACCAATACTATCACTTCTCCAGCATGATCGCCAGAAAATTCCCCCTTTATAAGTGGACGCGCCACTCGTATCTGACAGTGTTCTAGCGGTAGTGGACACCAAAAGATCGAGAGGAAGATCCCAGCAGAGGGGTCGAAACGTCGAACATTTTAGAAGAAACATGAAGCGGCCTAATAACCCAGAAGATTTTAACTTCATAGATACCTCTCCTCAGTGCAGCACTCCGTGAAGGATGGGCTGCCATTGACCAAGAAACCTTCCAGCACCCTACTGAACTCATGCCTGCGAGAGTGTAAGCTGTCATCAAGGCTAAGGGTGGGCCAACACCATACTGAATTCCAGCGTTACCCATGAAGGGCGCCACGAATTTGTAAGTCATTTTCAGCCAGGAGTCCGGATACTTTCGATCATATAGAGTACATTTTTTTTTTTTTTTGGTCATCAGTCTACTGACTGGTTTGATGCGGCCCGCCACGAATTCCTTTCCTGTGCTAACCTCTTCATCTCAGGGTAGCACTTGCAACCTACGATCTCAATTATTTGCTTGACATATTCCAATCGCTGTTTTCCTCTACAGTTTTTGCCCTCTACAGCTCCCTCTAGTACCATGAAAGTCATTCCCTCATGTCTTAGCAGATGTCCTATCATCCTGCCCCTTCTCCTTATCAGTGTTTTCCACATATTCCTTTCCTCTCCGATTCTGCGTAGAACCTCCTCATTCCTTACCTTATCAGACCACCTAATTTTCAACATTCGTCTATAGCACCACATCTCAAATGCTTCGATTCTCTTCTGTTCCGGTTTTCCCACAGTCCATGTTTCACTACCATACAATGCTGTACTCCAGACGTACATCCTCAGAAATTTCTTCCTCAAATTTAGGCCGGTATTTGGTATCAGTAGACTTCTCATGGCCAGAAATGCCTTTTATGCCATAGCGAGTCTGCTTTTGATGTCCTCCTTGCTCCGTCCGTCATTGGTTATTTTACTGCCTAGGTAGCAGAATTCCTTAACGTCATTGACTTCGTGACCATCAATCCTGATGTTAAGTTTCGCGCTGTTCTCATTTCTACCACTTCTCATTACCTTCGTCTTTCTCCGATTTACTCTCAAACCATACTGTGTGCTCATTAGACTGTTCATTCCGTTCAGAAGATCATTTAATTCTTCTTCACTTTCACTCAGGATAGCAATGTCATCAGCGAATCGTATCATTGATATCCTTTGACCTTGTATTTTAATTCCACTCCTGAACCTTTCTTTTATTTCCATCATTGCTTCCTCGATGTACAGATTGAAGAGTAGGGGCGAAAGGCTACAGCCTTGTCTTACACCCTTCTTGATACGAGCACTTCGTTCTTGATCGTCCACTCTTATTACTCGCTCTTGGTTGTTGTACATATTGTATATGGCCCGTCTCTCCCTATAGCTTACCCCTACTTTTTTCAGAATCTCGAACAGCTTGCACCATTTTATATTGTCGAACGCTTTTCCCAGGTTGACAAATCCTATGAAAGTGTCTTGATTTTTCTTTAGCCTTGCTTCCATTATTAGCCGTAACGTCAGAATTGCCTCTCTCGTCCCTTTACTTTTCCTAAAGCCAAACTGATCGTCACCTAGCGCATTCTCAATTTTCTTTTCCATTCTTCTGTATATTATTCTTGTAATCAGCTTCGATGCATGAGCTGTTAAGCTGATTGTGCGATAATTCTCGCACTTGTCAGCTCTTGCCGTCTTCAGAATTGTGTGGATGATGCTTTTCCGAAAGTCAGATGGAATATCGCCAGGCTCATATATTCTACACACCAACGTGAATAGTCGTTTTGTTGCCACTTCCCCCAATGATTTTAGAAATTCTGGTGGAATGTTATCTATCCTTTCTGCCTTATTTGACCGTAAGCCCTCCAAAGCTCTTTTAAATTCCGATTCTAATACTGGATCCCCTATCTCTTCTAAATCGACTCCTGTTTCTTCTTCTATCACATCAGACAAATCTTCACCCTCATAGAGGCTTTCAATGTATTCTTTCCACCTATCTGCTCTGTCCTCTGCATTAGTGTACATACGAAACAATTATATGACTTGTTTACATATAGAACACTTTCAGTTGGTGACTCTGAAAAAGGCTGAATAGTGGTAAGCCACTGTGTGACATTACGCGTATTTCGGTCAAAGAGCGTGAGCGGGTGGAGGGGTTATTTCCCAGTACAGTGGTGACTGCAGTGAACGATATATTAGATGGATGGTGTGTTTTCAAAGAAACTACTCTGCATTGGCAGAGCTGTCATTTGTAGTCGGGTGATTCATGTGAAAATGTTTTTGACGTGGGACGTGATTATGGCCACACGACCGGAGTAAACAGACTGAAAGTGGAATGGTAGTTGCAGCTAGAGGCATGGGACTTTCAGTTTCGGAAATCGTTATGGAATTCAGTATTCCGAGATCCACAGTGTCAAGAGCAAGCCGAGAACACCACATTTCAGGCATTACCTCTCACCACGGACAGCACAGAGGCCGACGGCCTTCACTGTAACCACCAAGAACAGTGGTGTTTGCGTAGACCTGCCAGTGCTTACAGGCAATAATTGTTGAAATAACAGCAGAAGTCAATGCGGGACTTAGACGGACGTATCCGTCAGAAGAGTGCGGCGAAATATGGCGTTAATGGGATATGGTAGCAGACGACCCACGCTAGTGCCTTTGTTAACAGCACGACAACGTCTGCTGTAGCCTCTCTCCTGGGCTCGTGACCATATCGATTGGACCGTAGACGATTGGAAAGCAGTGGCCTGGTCAGATGACTCCTGATTTAAGTTGGTAACAGCTGACGGTAGAGTGGAATGTGGCGCACATCCCATGAAGCCATGAACCCAGATTATCAACAAGCCTGGTAGTAGCTCCATAATTGTATGAGCTGTGTTTTCATGGACTGAACTGGGGCCCCTGATCCAACTAAACCGGTCATTGAAATACCCCAGGACCCAAATTGCCAATAAGGCACCGTGCAACGTGATGGTTGCTCCATAATGGTGTGGGCTGTGTTTACGTGGAATGGACTGTATCCTCGATTATATTTGGCCACTTGGAAACCATTTGCAGCCATTCATGGATTTCATGTTGCCAAACAACGATTGAATTTTTATGGATGACAATGCACCTTGTCATCAGCCCGCAGCTGTTCGCGAGTGATTTGAAGAACAATCTGGATAGTTCGAGTGAATAATTTGGCCATCCAGTCCGCCCGACATGAATCCCATCGAACATTTGTAAGACATAATCGAGAGGTCAGTTCGTGCACAAAACACTGTGCCAGCAACATTTTTCAATTATGGACTGCAGCATAAGCAGCATGGCTCAGTATTCCTGCAGAGAACTTCGAACGACTTGAATCCATGCTACGTCGAGTTGCTGCACCATCCCCGGCTAAAGCCGGTCCGACGCGATATTAGGAGGTATCAAAATGGTTCAAATGGCTCTGAGCACTATGGGACTTAACTTCTATGGTCATCAGTCCCCTAGAACTTAGAACTACTTAAACCTAACTAACCTAATGGACATCACGAGGCAGAGAAAATCCTTGACCCCGCCGGGAATCGAACCCGGGAACCCGGGCGCGGGAAGCGAGAACGCTACCGCACGACCACGAGCTGCGGACTTAGGAGGTATCCATGACTTTTGTCACCTAGTGTAAAAAACTGCGACGATGAGATGAGCTATTGTAATTATAAACATGATTCTGTGAAAAATATTAAGAACTTTGCAACTATTTTTAATAATTAATATTATGCTGGATAATAGGAATTAATAACAATTGAACCAATGAAACGATCACATCATATGAAGTATCAAACGACAGCTGGTGTCGTCAGCAAACACCACAGTCGGATGCATTTCAAATAGTGCATGTATATCAAAAAGTACAGACGAATTTATAAAACTTAAATATGCAAACGTACCACAACCATAAATCCTCCACAAGCTACACGTAAAAAGAAGGTACAGTATCGCTCCCCTAGTACCTCACCTAATCGTCCCAGATAAAGACTATGAAGACTACCTGCAGATAAATATTACATATAGTTTAAATCGTTATTTATGTAAGTGGACACTGTTGTCATTGTGGTATTAGGTGCGAAGAATGATTTTTTGCAGTTCTCCACGCCAGTCCATCCTGCGCAAGCCTCTTTTCATTTCTTTATAACTAATGCAACCTACGTCTATTTGAAACTCTTGACTGTATTCAAGCCTTCGTCTCCCCCTATAATTTTTGCCTCCAACACTTCCATCCATTACCAGACCGACAATTCTGTGATGCCTGAGGATGTGTCCCATCATTCACTCCCTACTTTTAGTCAAATTGTGCCATAAATTTCTTTTTTCCCTAATTCGATTTAATACCTTCTTTTTCGTTATCCGATCTGCCCATCTAATTGTTCAACATTGTTCTATAGCACCACAATGCAAAGCTTCAATTCTCTTCTTATCTGAAATGCTTATCGTCCACATTTGACTTCCATAAAAGGCTGCGTTTCATATACATACCTTCAGAAAAGACCTAACACTTAAATTTATTTTCGATGCTAGGAAATTCTCCTTTTTCACAAATGCTTTTCATTCTATTGCCAGTCTGCGTTTTACATCCTCTATACTTCGTCCATCATCAGTTACTTTCCTGCCCGAATACCAAAACTCATTTACAAATTTTAGAGTCTCATCTCCTAACCTAACTTCCTCAACATCGTCCCATGTACTTCGACCACATTCCATTATCCTGTTTTATTATTTTTTTTTTATGTTCATGTTATAATCTCTTTCCAATACACTACTCATTCCTTTCAACTGCTATTCCAAAGTTATTTGCTACCTCTGACAGTATTACGTCGTCGGCATCGCTCAAAGTTTTTATTTTCCTTGCTTAACTATAATTCGATTTTCAAATTTCTGTTTGGCTTCCTTCACAATTTGTTCAAAGCACAGCTTGAATAACATCGGGAGTAGGCTACAAGACTGGATACAATGGTGGGTTGATAGTGTTCACATCTGTGAACACTTCCTTTCTTTCAAATTGAAATTATTACATTTTTTTCTGGAAGTTGAGGGTACTTTACTAGTCTGATGTATCTTGTGCACCACGTGGCATAATTTTTTTAGTGTAGTTCTCTCAAGAATCACAAAATTCCGGGGAAATGTCATCTATTCCACGGCCTTATGCCCACTAAGCTCTTTGAGAGTTCTATGTAATTTTTTTCGCAGTATCGTATCTCTAACCTCATTTTGACATATTTCTGCTTCTCTTTCTACAACGTTGTCCTTTAGTTTGTTTCCCATACATTGGCACTCTGTAAAGTATTTTCCTTCTTTCCACCTTTTTTCAGCTGCTTCTTTTCCTAAAGAGTCTCTTCTTCTAGCTGTTTCTGCTTTTCCGTTTTACACTTGGTCATTAACACAGTTATATTAAAACAACAAGTGCGAATAATATAAAGTAAAACATTTACACATAAGGGCCTGTATCTAGATGACAGAACAGCTTTCTTGAAACTGGCCATACGTGTTTTGTAATTTTAACATAATTCTGTCATACTGTGAAGCAGAAAGTAAGTACGTTTATGAATTTTGCTAATAACTTTGACAATGTTAGGTGACGTTTTTCTAATGAGAAATCGAAAAATAAATGTAATAACTGCAAGCTTATTCTACTACTGTGCAGATAGCCTTAGTTTTGAATGATGGTGACTGTTTCAATATTCAACATGTTTTCAATACTGTGCAACGTCACAGAAAGTATTTAAACGTTGTCAGCAGCGCGAGCGCGGTCTTTTCATCTTTCGTTTTGGGTCTTTGGCTTTTGATGGGTAGACTTTAGTCTTTGAAGGCAGTATCAGTGGTGGCGGTCGAGGCAGTCTGGGTGGTGAAGCAGCCAATCTGCTTAACGACTCTTTGTTCAGGTGTCGATAGTTGAACAAAGCGTGCAGGCTCATAATTTAATTTTTACAAGAGTTTGGGTTCAGTGCAGGCTCATACATTAACTATTCATTGGATTAAGAAAATTTGATGGTGGTTTCAGTGATTGAGTTTGAGCGCGGATACGAACTTTAACTTTATTTGTGGAACGTGAGACAGCTGACAACTTTGTTGAGACTCGCTTGTACTAGACTTGTTACCAAGTTTTCACAGTGATTGTTTAGGATGAGGGTCAGTTCTTAAATGCATGAAGTACAGAGTGCTACTGTACGACCATACCACACCAACATCGAAGCGAGTCGAGCTGACAGTCTAGCTTGTCCACTGCCAACACCGATAGTAGACATACACTCTCTAAGACATGGAATTACCTGAATGGGGTGGAAATTGGTAGACGTGACATATGTGTATAGACTAACAAATGATTCCAATTCCATAAAAAAATGGACGATTTATTAGCCGGCCGCTGTGGCCGAGCGGTTCTAGGCGCTTCGGTCCGGAACCGCGCTGCAGCTACGGTCGCAGGTTAGAGTCCTGCCTCGGGCATGGATGTGTGTGATATCATTAGTTAGGTTTAAGTAGTTCTAAGTCTAGGGGACTGATGACCTCAGATGTTAAGTCCCATAGTGCTGAGAGCTATTTGAACCATTTTTTTTTCCTTCTCAGTGGCTTCGCAATACCTCTTAATTAGTTACCTAGGGTTAGCGTTATTGGCTAGTGACACAAAGATCCCAGGTTCGATTCCCAGTAACACTATTTTATGGTGGTGAGGTCTGGAATTGGGTGTTCTCAGTCTCGTGTGGCCATATGAGAAGCTGCTCGATTAAATAAGCAGCGAGGCTGATTCACAACCTGCTGAAGTGGCTTCAAATCAGGAGGACTGCCCAAGCCTGAGGGCCTTACTACGTTTATTTATTGTTATACTGTCATCGGCAAATGTCAAAGTTTGTATTTTTTCTTCCTTTTCAAATTTGTCTTTGGTTTCCTTTCCTGATTGCTCAATGTACTGATCGAATAATGTGGAGGATAGGCTACAAACCTGTCTCACTCACTTCCCACCTAGTCTTCCATGTCATTCGACTCATACGAGTGCTGTCTGGTTTCCGTACGAGTTGCAGATAATCCAACGAAACGTCGTACGGGTACTGAAATCCACAGGACCGTAGGGAAAGTTGGGGTATAATCGGATAGCTAAGGATAAAGCTATATAACACTGACAATTTTCATTGTTGGGGCTACAAATTTATGTCAATGAAAGGTAAACAAGGCATGAGCAACGTAACGAACTACGAGGAGTTATTTTTCATGGTTTAAATTATATTTAATATTATTTAGCGCCGTGCAGTATACGGTTATACCCCATACCTTGGGGTAGAAGCAGGTACTCTGGGGCACTAACGGGCAACGTTGTATTTGCCGTCTGAGGCGTGGGACACATCGATATTCATGCAAATCATCTTCAGTCCAACCTGTACAGTCGTCATGGGCCCATTTCTCACACTTTAAATACTTTATCAATCACCTAATTTTCTTGTTGACTCTTTGTAAAGAGGACAAGGCCTTTTATTCTCATCTTCAGAACAGCTGTATGCCCACACGTCCTTCAGACTCTTCTGACTCTTTGTTCTGGTCTAGGCCCGGGGCCTATCAATAACTTTTTAACCTGCCGGGAAGATGCTTCTGTTGCAATGAGTTCATTTTTCTCAGCAAGACTCCTTGATCGCGGCACATTTTCCTCTTCGCCTGGTTGGTGATGATCTCTAATAATGAGCAACTGGCTTCGCTCTCTGCGATGATACAGTGAAAGAAAACTGTTTGCACATCAGCCGACGGATCAGAACGTGAAGAAGAAGCCGTAATTGAGTCTGTTATGTTCTGAGAACCTGGCATTATTCGTTCTGTTGTGTCAGACTATGAAAATTCCACTTCCCCAATTGCAGTTGCATTAAGCGGGAAAATACCTGTATTTTTAAACCCGTATAGGTCATTTTCCATCGTTGCTGCTCTCTAGTATAAGAAATTCAGAACACTTGAGCTATTTTAAACTGGGTTACCACTCTTCCCGGATGGCTGTTAAGCCGTGTCTTAAATTCCTGACCGTATAATGCGCTTAATGGTACCATCTCAAATGAAAATACAACTCTTGAATGGGGGATAACTATTCGGATTAGTAGTGACAAAAATAAGCTATAAGTGGTGCAAAATAATTGTATATCCATTACGCAATTATTTAATTGTAGTTATTAAAACATCTACACAGACGTAGCATACTGTTAAAAATCATACTTCTTACGTTACACAAATACGTTCGTGTAACGAAGTCATATGATAACAATAGGTAGGTCCGGTTTTACAACATTACTTCTGCCCAGCTTTACCCCAACATTGCCTTATCTGCAAAATTGCTGGTGCATAAGAAAGAAGGGGGCCGTGTGTTGGTTAGGAGGAGGCAAGCTGACGGTTTGCAACCAACCTCTCTGCATGCTAGACACACTAGACATGGCATATGTTCGCAAAGCCTATTCCCAAGCTGGTTCTGCCTCGGTGCCAGCGACGGCCGAGTGTTGGGTGGGAGGAGGCAAGAAGAGGGCCTGCAACCAACCTCTCCGCATGCTAGACACACTAGACCTACACCTGGAACTATGGTCTGAGTGAGATTTCCCATGACAGCAGGAAAACTCTCTTGGTTATCTCATGCACTCTGACTGCAAAAGTGTACATCAGTTGCGCTGCCATTCGTGAACAGCATCCCAGGAGGTGACTTCCAACAGGATAACGCTCTCCCCCATATCGATGTCGTAGCCCAACATGCTCTACAGGTTGTCGACAAACTGCCTTGGTCTGCTCGATCATCAGATCTGCCTCTGATGTGGCACATATCGGGCTCACTGGACGACAACTCCAGCATCATGCACAAACAGCATTAACTGTCCCTGTATTGACCAACCTTGCGGAACAGGCATGGAACTCTATCCCACAAATTGACATCCGGCACCAGTAGAACACACTGGAAGCACTTTTCCATACTCACTCATTATTAACGTACCAGCATTTCACATTTACAATGGGGTATCTCGCACTTACATGAACTTGTTCTTCCATTGTTAAACACTTACGTATGTCTCCTAGATAAATGTATTCCCAGAACTTCGTTACTCTACATTAACTACACTACTGGGAATTAAAATTGCTACACTAAGAAGAAATACAGATGATAACTGGGTATTCATTGGACAAATATATTATACTAGAACTGACATGTGATTACATGTTCACACAATTTGGGTGCATAGATCCTGAGAAATCAGTACCCATAACAACCACCCCTGGCCGTAATAACGACCTTGATACGCCTGGGCATTAAGTCATACAGAGCTTGGATGGCGTGTACAGGTACAGCTGCCCATGGAGCTTCAACACGATACCACAGTTCATCAAGAGTAGTGACTGGCATATTGTGACGAGCCAGTTGCTCGGCCACCACTGACTAGACGTTTTGAATTGGTGAGAGATCTGGAGAATGTGCTGGCCAGGGCAGCAGTCGAACATTTTCTGTATCTAGAAAGGCCCGTACAGGACCTGAAACATGCGGTCGTGCATTATCCTGCTGAAATGTAGGTTTTCGCAGGGATCGAATGAAGGGTAGAGCCACGGGTCGTAACACATCTGAAATGTAACGTCCACTGTTCAAAGTGCAGTCAATGCGAACAAGAGGTGACCGAGACGTGTAACCAATGGCACCCCATACCATCACGCCGGGTGACACGCCAGTATGGCGATAACGAATGCATGCTTCCAATCTGCGTTCACCGTGATGTCGCCAAACACGGATGCGGCCATCATGATGCTGTACACAGAACCTGGATTCATCCGAAAAAATGACTTTTTGCCATTCGCGCACCCAGGTTCGTCGTTGAGTACGCCACCGCCGGCGCTCCTGTCTGTGATGCAGCGTCAAGGATAACCGCAGCCATGGTCTCTGCGCTGATAGTCCATGCTGCTGCAAACGTCGTCGAACTCTTCGGGCAGATGGTTGTTGTCTTGCAAACGTCCCCGTCAGGGATCGAGACATGGCTGCACGATCCGTTACAGCCATGCGGATAAGATGCCTGCCATCTCGACTGCTAGTGATGCGAGGCCGTTGGGATCCAGCACGGCGGTCCGTATTACCCTCCTGAACCCATCAATTCCATATTCTGCTAACAGTCATTGGATCTCGACCGACGCGAGCAGCAATGTCGCGATACGATAAACCGCAATCGCGATAGGCTACTATCCGACTTGTATCAAAGTCGGAAACGTGATGGTACGCATTTATCCTCCTTACACGAGGCATCACAACAATGTTTCACCAGGCAACGCCGGTCAACTGCTGTTTGTGCATAAGAAATCGGGTGGAAACGTTCCCCGTGTCAGCACGTTGCAGGTGTCGCCACCGGCGCCAACCTTGTATGAATGCTCTGAAAAGCTAATCATTTGCATGTCACAGCATCGTCTTGCTGTCGGTTAAATTTCGCGTCTGTAGCACGTCATCTTCGTGGTGTAGCAATTTGAATGGCCAGTGTATTTTCTGGTGCTGCGATTTTTTTCCGTTACTGTGTGAGGGTTCCCTGTTCCACCCCCACACCCGATTTTAACCCAACTTCCGCTGTATCATCAGAGTACACAGTGCCGTTATGCAGAAACAGCACAAAATGTAGAAGCAGCACTGCTTCGACGTGCCTGCTCACACTACACAAATTCTGTGTCTACAGCTAGGAGGCACTGCAATCTACAAACAGACCTGTTGCATTTTTGCCCTCGGACGTAATTTTATGTACGGACTCGCGTGCGTGGTCGGTACAGTGAAGCGCTCACTTGTCGGAGAGGACAGGAGGAGCGCCCTGCGGAATGCGCCTGCTGAGGGCAGAGCGCGGCACGCCCTTCCGGTGGGCCGCGGCCATCCATCAGCGCTCTGGTCCCTCCACGCCACGCCACGCCACAGGCTGGGCCCGGCGGCTGGGGCGTCGCGTCGGCCCACGCCCCGCAGCGCTCTCTCACGGCGGCCGGCTTGCGCCCACCTGCTCCCAGACCACTCGTACTCTCCGGATAATGCAGGCCAATTAGTGCTGCCGCATACCTCAGACGGGAGGAGCTCCGTCCGAGTGCTGTTCGCTCTAATAGCGCCACGTTTACTTGATACACGGTCTTAACGCGACGGAAACGCCAGAAGTGGCAGTAATTTAGGGAGTACCCCAGAGGAGTGTAATAGGGCCGTTAATGTTTACAATAAACCGGCTGAACCACCTACAGCTTGCGCCTCTTATTTCGTGAAGGACTCAAGATGTCAGACGAAGTTTCCGGGGAATGGTAGTAGGTAGAGGAGCACGTGATTAGATTGGATTACATGTACTTCGTAAGTAGGCTGTTTAGGTTTTTATGCTGGTAGCGCCACGTAGCGCTTTATATGAAAATCACTGGCTGTAATGCGTGCAGTCTGTGGCTGGTTTGCATTGTTGGAATATTTGCTATTGTAGTGTTGGGCAGCTGCATGTGAACAGCACGTAGCGTTGCGCAGTTGCAGGTGAGCCGGCGGCAGTGGTGGATGTGGGGGGAGAGAGACGGCAGAATTTTTGAGAGCGGACGATCTGGACATGTGTCCGTCAGAAAGAGTAAATCTGTAATACCGGATATCATGAACTGATATATTTATATGATGACTTTTGAACATTATTAAGGTAAATACTGATGTGTCGATAGAAGTGCCGACACAGTGTTATTTTGAGGGGGCGATATGGAAGCTATAAGCTCCCGCAGAATAATGTGAAGTCTGAAACAGGACGCTCAATGAAAGCTATAAAGAAAAGTACGTTGCTTTTGGAATACTTAACTTTAATAAATCCTTGTTGTATACATCGTTCTTGTTGAGACATGCTTTAGACGATAATTATCAATTGCTATGTAAGGCTAATGGCGCCTTGCTAGGTCGTAGCCATGGACTTAGCTGAAGGCTATTCTATCTGCTTGGCTAATGAGCGATGCTTCATCAGTGTAGTCGCTAGCTACGTCGTCCGTACAACTGGGGCGAGTGCTAGTCCGTATCTCGAGACCTGCCTTGTGGTGGCGCTCGGTCTGCGATCACACAGTGGCGACACGCGGGTCCGACATGTACTAATGGACCGCGGCCGATTTAAAGCTACCACCTAGCAAGTGTGGTGTCTGGCGGTGACACCACAAATACATCGTTTGTTCTCTGTCAAAATCTTTCATTTGCTAACTATGCCTATCAGTAGTTAGTGCCTTCAGTAGTTTGAATCTTTTATTCAGCTGGCAGTATTGGCGCACGCTGTATTGCAGTAGTTCGAGTAGCGAAGATTTTTGTGAGGTAAGTCATTCATGAAAGGTATAGGTTATTGTTAGTCAGGGCCATTCATTTGTAGGGATTATTGAAAGCCGGCCGGAGTGGCCTTGCGGTTCTAGGCGCTACACTCTGGAACCGCGTGGCCGCTACGGTCGCAGGTTCGAATCTTGCCTCGGGCATGGATGTGTGTGATGTCCTTAGGTTAGTTACGTTTAAGTAGTTCTAAGCTCTAGGGGACCGATGACCACAGCAGTTAAGTCCCATAGTGCTCAGAGCCATTTGAATATTGAAAGTCAGATAGCGTTGTGCTAAAAAAATATTGTGTGTCAGTTCAGTGAATGTCTGAGTACGTTCAGTTTTGCTCAGCTGTTTGAAAATCAAATAATGTAAGAGGTTTATCAGCAAAGTAAGTCATAAATTTTTCTAAGGGGACGTTTCAACTCTTCGTTCCAATTGATCCGCAGTAAGGAGATCCTCTGGGATTTGAAAAGAAGAATATGCATTAAATATTTACAAAATAAGAACAGATATGCTAATGTACCTTACACAGATCCCAATTGAAACTGCACTTGCGGATATGGGATTGGTAAAAAAAAATTTTTTAATAAAAAAAATTAAAAATTAACATTTTTACATTTAAAAAATGTAAAACTTGTCATCAAACATTAAATATTCAATAAACTTGGTGCACATGGTAATTCTTAGGTTATTATAGCCACGCATCATCAAAATAAATAAATAAATAAAAGACATTTTACAACACTTATTTGCAATTATTTCAATACTGCACAAAATTTTACAAAGGAGTCAGATTGTATGCAATATTCACATTATGTCTAATTATTAATACCGCACACGCATCAACCGGTTCTGCTAAGAAGTTCATCAGTGGAATAGAAGGAGTTGGCCACCAATAAATCCTTTAGACTCTTCTCAAACTGAACTGTTAGTTAAACTTTTTATGGCTGCTGGCACGTTATTGAAAATGTGTACTGCTGAATAATGGACACCTTTGTTCAAATGTTCAAATGTGTGTGAAATCTTATCTCGGCCGGCCGGTGTGGCCGTGCGGTTCTAGGCGCTACAGTCTGGAACCGCGTGACGGCTACGGTCGCAGGTTCGAATCCTGCCTCGGCCATGGATGTGTGTGATGTCCTTAGGTTAGTTACGTTTAAGTAGTTCTAAGTTCTAGGGGACTGATGACCACAGATGTTAAGTCCCATAGTGCTCAGAGTCATTTGATCAGTCCCTAAGCTTACACACTACTTAACCTAAATTATCCTAAGGACAAACACACACACCCATGCCCGAGGCAGGACTCGAACCTCCGCCGGGACCAGCCGCACAGTCCATGACTGCAGCGCCTTAGACCGTGGACACCTTTCTGAACCAAACTAAGTGACTTAAAATCTTTGTGAAAGTTATTCTTATCTCTAGTACTGGTTCCATGAACTGAGCTGTTGGTTTGAAAAGTAAAGGATATAATTAAATGACAAAGGATATATTTAAATGACAAATAACTCCGCCAAAGCCGGTCCCAAGCCCGGTTGAAAAAGGAGGAGGGGGAGGAGTAACAACCTCGTTAAAAAACCTTGGTTCACCTGGCCCGGGTGATAGTACCTCGTAAGGGTCCCTTGCCAGGGTAACGGTGAAGACCTCAACGGCAGTGAAGGCGGAGATGAAGATCATCGGAACGGCGGAACTGGCGGAAGAGGTGAAGATTAACCAACGGTCCAGAAGGCGGAAGAAGACACTATATGTCCCAACGGCTTTTGGAGCGGAAGAGTTATCTTCAATCAGCAGCGTCTGTACTTCAGAGAAGCGGCTGCGAAAGGCGTCTGTACTCCAGAGGAGCGGCCTGAATTAACTTCTTAGTGTAGCGAACTAAGTCTTAGTGGAAGGAGGTGTATACCTCTGGAAACAACAGCTTTAACCAAGTATCAGAAATGGAAGGTGCAATGAGAAAGTTTCCTCCCCGTGGTGGTAATACCGCCGAAGCTGGGCATTCGGATCCGGGGGCCCAGCATCATTGCGCAACAGACCAGTCGGAGGGTCCTAGGATCCCTAACGCTAAACGTAGGAACAGACATCAAACGTTCATAGGAACACTGAACGTGAACTCAATGCTGAGAACAGGTAAACAAAAAGAACTGACAAAACTAATGGATGAACACAAACTAAAAGTTCTGGCTATACAAGAAACAAGATACCCAGATGAGGATACAGTACAGGCAGACCAGTACAGGATTTATAAAGGGAAACCAGCACAGATAGTAAAGAATACAAAAGGTCTTCGGGTATATGGCACAGCATTTGTGATACATAACTCATTTTCTACTAAGGTACTAGAATTTAAATCTAAATCACCAAGAATATCATTGATAACATTCAGAAGTAAAAATAAAAAGTACACACTTATAAATGCCCATGCACCAATAAATAAAGACAACCAACAAAATCCAGAGAAAGTGCAGACATTTTGGGAGGAACTGGAAGAAACAATAGGGAAGATCCCTGAGCAACACACTACAATTCTGTTAGGAGACTTTAATGCACAAATTGGAAGAAACGAATTATCAAAAAGCACAGGGAGGTTTACAGCACACACTAAAACTAACATGAATGGCCAGAGATTAGTGGAGTTTTGTGAGAAATTCAAATTGAACATTATGACAACTAAATTCCAGAAGAATCCCAAAAAACAAACAACATGGAAATCACCGAACAAATTACTTGGCGAGTTCCAGATTGATCACGTGGCAATAAGTTATGATAATTCAAGGGACATTCAAGATGTACAGGTGGTGAAAGGGGCCAACTTTGATTCTGACCATTATCTGACCAAAATTAAGATGAAATTAACACCAGAAAGAAGTCACAAGAGTGACGAAACAAAAATAGCCAAATACAGAGTACAGGACTTAATGCTCAATCAGCAAGTCTTAGACGACTACAAGGAAAAGACAGATAAAATCAAAAGTCACAAATGGGAAGAAATTGCAACCTCAATACGAGACGCAGCAGAACAAACAATTTTACTAACCAAAAAGAAAAAGCATCCCTGGTGGAATGAGGTCTGTGAGAAAGCACTACAGAAAAGAGCCAGAACTTGGGAGAAATACAACTCAACCAAAAGGCCAACTGACTGGGAGCAGTTCAAAACGCAAAGACGTGAAACGACGAAAATCATTAAAAGTGAACGAAGGAAATATGACACACAACAAATACAGAAAATACAAGATGAATTTTCTAAGAATAATACACGCAATTTCTTTCAAACATTCAGAACTACAATAACAAGATATAAACCACCGACACTCTGCTTCAAAGATGAAAAAGGAAATCTGATCACCAGCGTGGAACAAAATTGCCAACACCTAGCGAACTACTTTGAAACGCTGCTAAGCTGCAAAAGACCTGATGAAACCTTGACATTTGAGAAGCCTAAGAATAAGCTACCAGACTCTGAACCACCTAATAAAGAAGAAATTAAAGAGATCTTGAAAGGATTGAAAAACAATAAAGCATCTGGTAAAGATTCGTTAGTCGCGGAACTACTGAAATACGCAGGAGAAAACTTAATAAATAATTTCGAGGCGCTGTTTGAAGAGATTTGGAATACAGAGAAGATTCCGGAGGAATGGAAGACAGCATTGATTCACCCGTTACATAAGAAGGGTGCCAAGACAAATGCAAATAACTACAGAGGTATCTCATTGTTATCAGTGGCCTATAAGATCCTATCCAAGGCACTACAAAACAGGATTGAAAATCAGGTAGAGAAAGAACTGGGTGAATATCAGGCTGGGTTTAGAAAAGGAAGATCATGCAGTGAACAGATATTCAGTCTACTCTCCATAATACAACTTCGCGCACGCACATCGAAAAATCTAGTAATTACATTCATAGACTTCAAAAAAGCATATGATTCTATTGATAGACCAACTCTGATTAACACATTAGAAGAATTTGGGATTGATGATAAAAGCAGAAGTCTAATCCAGGAAACCCTTACGGGAACAAAATCGCAAGTGAAGTTTTTGGGTAGATTGTCACAGCCGTTTGTAATTGGAACAGGTGTTAGACAAGGGGATGGGCTCTCCCCGCTGTTGTTTAACATTGTCCTTGAAAAAGTGGTCAGGGAATGGAGAAAGAAGATGGCAGAAGCTGGAGTGAAAAATGGGATAACGTTAGGAAGAAATAAAACAAAAATTGAATGTCTGGCATTTGCTGATGACATGGCAATATTGGCAGATGACATCGAAACAGCAAAGATTCAGATAGAAATGCTGCATGAGATCGCTGAGAAGACAGGTCTACAAATATCGTATGAAAAAACAGAACTGATGATACAGGACAAAACAGACCCAACACAGACATTGCAAACTAAATATGGAATAATTAAGAGAGTTCATAAATTTAAGTATCTAGGGGAATGGATTACACCGACAGGGTTACCAAATGTTTCACTACAGGAAAGAGCAATAAAGATGGAAACGGCATACCAGCTATGCCGAAATGTGTACAATAAAAAGTCGATCTCCATCAATGCCAAGCTCAGGCACTACAATGCGGTAATAAAACCAGAAAGTTTGTATGCGATTGAATGCATCCCGCTGAACAGGAAACGTCTGTTGGAGAAATTGGAAATAAAAGAGAGAAAAATACTGAGAAAGATCTTAGGACCTAAAAAGGATGGACAGGATTATAAATTGCGATCCAATAAAGAGTTATACGAGAAAATTGAAAAACTGACAACATCCTTTAAAAAGAGAAGACTGAGTTTCTATGGGCATGTCAAAAGAATGGCACCAGAAAGAACGGCAAAGAAAATCCTGGAATACATGGAAAGCAGAAAGACACAAATTAACTGGCTGAAAGAAGTAAAAGAAGACATTGCAGAAATGAACATTATACCAGAGACAGTTTACAACAGAATGGAATATAGGAATGCCATCAACAAAATACAGGGATTCAAAGACCGAACGCAATCAAAGAAGACGGGAACAACCTGGTCGCAAGAACGTAAAGAAGCCCACTCAGAAAAAATGAAGAAGTACTGGGAAGAACGCAAGAAAAAGCACAAGAAATGACTGATGCTTAGCGTAGTCCAAAGTTGACTGTAACGAATAATAATAATAATAATAATAATAATAAATGACAAATTTTTTTATCGAATAAATATGTTGGAAAACAGTAGTTAGTATCTACAATTTCTTAATCAACCCTCTGCAGGACGTTCTTGAGTTCACACCACTAATAATTCGTATTGCTCGTTTTTCGGCTCGGGACACATTAGCTTGGCTTGATGAGTCACCACAGAAAATAATCCCGCATGACATTATGGAATGGAAGTAAGCATAGTACGCTAGCTTTCATATTTTTATCCTACCTATGTCTGATAACAATCGCAGAGCAAATAGAGATTTGTTTAGGCGCTTCAGTAGTTCTGCTGTGTGCTCCTCCAAATTAAATTTATTGTCACGCTATAATGTCAAGGTTTTAACCCTATGAACTTCTTCCATCGATTGGCGTCATGTTTAAGGCATAAACTGCCTGAAACCTTTACAAGTTCCGAACTGCGTGCGGTATGTATTTTTCAAGGTTCAGTGACAGAGAATTGGCTAGAAACCATTTATTAACGTTTATGCAGAATTTGCAAATGTAGGTCTCTCAATTCTCAGAGAAACAGAGGTACTGAACCAAGTAAGATTTTTTTTATGGGAAGATGTACGGTTTTTAACATTGTTGGAAAGCTCTTCGGAAGAATAGTACAGTGATAAGATGGGAACTAATGTTGGCATTGAAACTTTAGGCAGAAGTATCGCAAAAATGTGCTAAAATTGCAAGGTAAGCGGGCAGAAAACGGCTATTTCATTGTAAACGCCGCCAAGTGCCCGGATCTGTCTTTATATGCAGCAACAAGCTAGGCCTTCGCTACTAACAAGGAAACAGAGCCTGTCCAAATTTATGGTACATGTAGGGCCTGGCCAGAAATGAAAGTGACAAATTGGAAGCTCCACATGGCCAAATGTTTAAAAAAGATAGCGTTATAAGCACAGGTCCTGAGAAACACGAGCCACTTCTGTTAGTGTAGCCGGCCGCGGTGGCCGTGCGGTTCTGGCGCTGCAGTCCGGAACCGCGGGACTGCTACGGTCGCAGGTTCGAATCCTGCCTCGGGCATGGGTGTGTGTGATGTCCTTAGGTTAGATAGGTTTAAGTAGTTCTAAGTTCCAGGGGACTTATGACCTAAGATGTTGAGTCCCATAGTGCTCAGAGCCATTTGAACCATTTTTTTGTTAGTGTATTTTCCAGACAGCGGTTGGTGCAGTGGCAAGAGTGGAGACGAGGGACGAGGTGTCGAGTCCCTAAACAGAATTCTTCTTATATTTTCGGGTTTTACGTTACGTACACTGCAGATAAACTAAGTTTTATGTTTATTAATATTCTCTCAAAAGGCATGAGAGGGAAAGGCGAAAGCAAGTTTGGAATTGCAAATAAGTTTCGAGGAAGGGATTGTAAGGCGATCACGAGAAATGCATCTATAAAATTAAATACTTTTATTATTTTACAGCTGCTGATTTACACGTGCTGCGGTGATATTCATCGTAAAATTAGGGGAAGGGGTCTACAGAACTACTGAAGCGCCTTGCATATGTTATATGGCAGCAAGCCACACGTAACACATCATCTTGCCACTGCTGATGTGCAGTGGAATGTATTTTGATGAGGTCTTCTCGGGATGTGATTTCTTTTCTTCTCTCGATGAGATGAGAGCGATTTTGACGCTTTTCGATCAAATTCTGTACCTGATCGCAAGAACAGGCATCAGTGTTTCTCTAGTGGCGTGCATTTAGGAGGAACCAGTTTAATACTACACCACGGGAATCCTTCTTTACCACGAAAAACCTCGTCGTCTATTTGTGGCTTTGTTTGCCCACCTTCCCCACAGCCAGTTAAAAGTAAAAAATTATTCTCCTACACGCGCGGATTCATCACAACAGTGAAAAATGTTTTGTGTGCGGCTGTTGTAATAATCACAGATTTTGATGAAGTAGTGACAACATTTCCATATTTTGGAGCAAATTCATCCACAATGTTTTGAATCCAAGGCGCAAGGCCGGCCGGAGTGGCCGTGCGGGTCTAGGCGCTACAGTCTGGAGCCGAGCGACTGCTACGGTCGCAGGTTCGAATCCTGCCTCGGGCATGGATGTGTGTGATGTCCTTAGGTTAGTTGGGTTTAATTAGTTCTAAGTTCTAGGCGACTGATGACCTAAGAAGTTAAGTCGCATAGTGCTCAGAGCCAGCTAAGGCGCAAAAGAACTAGAATATTCTAGTAGGCATTCGTAGACAGTTGACAATAGGTTTCCAGAAAGGATTATTGCGCGTTGTTCTGTATAGGTGTAAGTTTGTTTCACGAGCTCTACTTTTGCACCTCGTCGGTAATAGGGTTCAGTTATAAGTCGATTGGTACCGGCAACCTGGGAAGAGACCATACAAATGAAAATATTTTGTTCAAAAATGGTTCAAATGGCTCTAAGCACTATGGGACTTAACATCTGAGATCATCAGTCCCCTAGGCTTAGAAATACTTTAACCGAACTAACCTAAGGACATCACACACATCCATGCCCGAGGCAGGATTCGAACCTGCGACCGTAGCATCAGTGCGGTTCCGGAATAATGCGCCTAGAACCGCTCGGCCACAGTGGCCGGCAAATATTTTATTGTACGCGACATTAAAAAACAGTGTTTCAACTTACCTGTTTGGTCGGACGCTTCAATTATTACCTCATCTTGGAAAGTTATCTGCAGAGTCCTCTGGGGCGCTGCAAGTACAATCCTTTCTTGAAAATTTATTCTCAATTCCAAATTTTCCTTTGCCTATCTTTTCATGCCTTTTATGAAAACATTGATAAATATAACATATACAATACATTGAATATTACTTCGATTAATTTGCAGTGCATGCGCCCAGCCAACCTCGTATTACCGTTCTATACTCATTCTCCTACGCCAATCTTTGGCTATAAACGGCACTAATTTAAACGGCTCATCCCCACCCAACCCCCAAAAATACAGTTTTTTCTCGATGGTTCGTTATCTGGAGGTCACACTTCTGTCACTTTCATTTTTGGCCAAGCCCTGCATATAACATAAATTTAGACGAAACCGGTGATGACCAATCGGCACGATCCCATTATAAGACAAAATTCATTTCCTGTTGGCTTATTTTTATGTCTATCATATTCAGGTTACGCAAATAGCTACTATTTGCGAAGCCCGAATATGAGCAACTACACCTCCAACATGTTAACATGGTGGCAGTTCTATATAGGCCTGAGTCCGTTTTGTATTCCCTGGACTATGTTCCATGTCTCACCAAGGACGCCGAATATTTGACGAGGGCAATGACTTGCTGTGACGTTTTGTTTGCACGGTATCCCATGTGCCTAACACCATCTAGTATCAGCCAATATGAAAATGCCTGAATCAGGCGAATGCCTTATGGGAAATAAATAATAATTACAGCTGCAACCAAGATTGTTTGTTTCTTCGCCGTATGTTAATGTTTGCTTTCCCATCCCCACTGTCAGTTATAAGAAGTTTTGTACACCTTACAATACCTCGCCTGATACAGGAGTTAAGAATAATACCAAACACAAAATTAGTACGCCTGTACCAACTATTGTTTGACGAAAATCTCGAATACACTTCATGAATCAGTCACGAAATAAAAAGGGAGTGCAATAATTACGTGATAACACTGGAAGAACCATGAGATTGCTACCAGACGATACTGTTTCCTAGAGCAAAATTGTAAAAGCAGCAGGCTACAGCGAAATTCAGGCAGAGCTGCTGAGGATCCACGGTTGGTGTCCGGATGGACAGTACGTCCTGTAGCTAAATAAATGTAACGTATTGCGCCTATTTAGGCATATATTAGATACGTTGCTGTTCAGTTACGCTATTTGCGATAGACCACTGGGGACATAGTTCTGAACGTAAAGAGCGACCTTAAGTGGAATGACCACATACGACTAGGACGAAAAGCAGATAATACTCGTTCGACCGATTCCTGACTGTTGCTCGTCGGTGTGGCGCCATTACCAAATTAGATTAATAGAAGAAACGGGGACAATAACACGAGGAGCTGTGCGTTTCGTTTAGCATTCCTTTAGTTAGCGCGAGAGCGGTGTAGGGACGCTCAAGGAAGTCAAGTGGCAGTCGCTACGAGGGGGGCGTTTTGCATCACGGAGAGCTTTACGGCTAAAATTCTGAGAACGTACGTTGCAAGAAAAGCATGACGACGTATTACTTCCAACCACATGGGTGTCACAAAATGATCACGACCACAAACTCACAGAAATTAGAGCTCGTGTGTAGGCTTAGTGGCATTTATTCATCTCACGCACCACTCGCAAATGGAAGAGGGATGGAGGAAAATGATAGTGGTACCCTCCCACACTCCGTCATGTGACATTAAGGCAATGCGGTCACAGCTGGAAAGAGCAGGAGGCAGTTCAACGTGCAACACTCCCTAAATGTCAGAATGGTGTCTTAAAGAAAGTTGACTCCCTAAGTCATCATTTTTCGAATGAAAAACTCGAGGTTTCCGTAATATAAATCTCTAATTTTCCTTTCTTTGTTTCAAAATTTACGACATTGTCACTGGAGGCATCAGCGACTACTGTACTTGACTTCAAAAAAATGGTTCAAATGGCTCTGAGCACTATGCGACTTAACTTTTGAGGTCATCAGTCCCCTAGAACTTAGAACTACTTAAACCTAACTAACCTAAGGACATCACACACATCCATGCCCGAGGCAGGATTCCAACCTGCGACTGTAGCGGTCGCGCGGTTCCAGGCTGTAGCGCCTAGAACCGTTCGGCCACTCCGGCTGGCTACTTCCATCCAAAGCCTTCGCTGTACCTTCATAGATCTGAGTGCGGCTATTGACCACCACAACCGATTATCCGTCTTACATTTCGTGCGTTCAAACCGGAAAAGAGTAATAAATGTGTTCTTTCCACATTTTTTTGGGAAGATGTTGGAAAAATATAAACGAAAATAAATAATATCCACTGAAGCAAAATCAGAATTTAGAAAACTCTTATTAGTAAGTAAATGCTGTAGTACTTGAGAACATAATTTTTCCTAATTTTTCACAAACTAAATGACTTTCGCAGTCTACATAATATTAGGCTCGTCCAGTATCGCATTCTGGTGTTTTGAAAATATGCTATTGGCTTGTGGTACTAATCTCGAAACGCCCGTCGTTGTTTGCTTCTTTAGCGTTAATGTCGCTACTAAAGGCGCCGTCAAAATAACGTATTCGACGTCCTGCCAATTGGCACCTGGTGGCAGATGTTTTGGTACTGAAGGCTACGTTCTGTTAGTAACAGTAGTAGTTGTATCTGTAACTGCGGAAAAAAGAGGCTGAAAAACAAAGAAAACATGTAACTGTAGTTGACTTTTCCATTTGCTTAAATTTTGCACTGTTTACGTCTTTAAGTGCGAATACTTTTTCTACCATTGTCTCCTCTTCAATTTACTTAAGCGTTCCAACAATGAAAGATGTCTGCTCTTTAAAGCAAGTTTTGACAGACAAAAACAATGTGGGTGACCTGGCCTGGAAACCGGGCCTTTGCCTTCCCTGGTCAACAATCTACCAACTGTGTCAGCTAGGCAAGTCTCACACCCAGACACAGAAATCTAGTGACATAAGAATCACCTCTCACTTTGCAATTTTGTTTCAGCTTTCTCACGATTACCCGATCATTAATTGTGTGAGCTTGGTACATTTTTGCTGCCAGTGACAAGTATTCGATTTCTCGCCAGGAGTGAGTGGGTCCGGAGATTTCGGTAGTCCCGTAAGGTCGGCAGAAGACTTTTCGCTCTATCTCAATGGCAGGACACGAGAGCCACTTTTCGCGGAAATGTTTCTGTTTCTCGCAATGCTTATTGTCGTCACTTACCCTGGCGCTAATCGGTTTGGCGTGGGCAACGTGTTGCAGCTCGCCACAACTTACCTCTAGGGGTGACTGACAAGGGGAGGGCCTCAGACACGGCCAACCGATTCAGCTCAAATTTGGCAGGTCGCTTGTGCACAACCTAAAACGAAGGGATCTAGGATATTTTGGGTCAACGCCCCCGCAATTTTGAGAAAATCACCCCTAAAGTTTACGACGAGCAATCGACTCAAAATTGGCGGGATCGATAGATAATTGTAAATAGAGCATTTTTCATCATCAGGTATAGCGTCCGAAAATGCATACTTTTTCAGAAATCGAGGTAAGAAACTTTTACAGCTACCGCTTCTGTACCCACATGGTAAACGCTTTTCGACGACAGCACCGATAGCATGCCGGCACGGTAGCTCAGCGTGTTCGGTCAGAGGGCTAGCTGCCCTCTGTAATAAAAAAACTGAGTTAATGGATCAACAACGAACTGAAACGGGTGTCTTTCGACGTCCGCCCAGAGCAGATACAACGAACGAAAACGAACAAAATGAGATTAAAAAAAAATAGCGCAACGGCCAAGGTAATTGGCTGGGACTCGGAGAGCCCGGGTTCGAATCTCGAAGAAACCTCGCGGATGTTGTTCTTTTCGTTTGTATTTTTCCATATCTCAATTGATAGGGATAGGAGGGTTAATAAGGTCAGTTTTACTATCATTCCTTATTGCTTTAGTTACCTTATTAGCGCTTCTATCCCTATCAATTGAGGTATGGAAAAATACAATCGAAAAGAATAACATCCGCTCCGTTTCTTTGAGATTCGAACCCGGGTTTCCCGATTCCCAGCCAGTTACCTTGGCCATTGCGCTATCGGCGCTGTCGGCGAAAGGCGTTTACCATGTGGGTAGAGAAGCGGCAGTTGTAAAAGTTTCTTGCCTTGATTTCTGGAAATTTTGCGTTTGCGGACCCCATACCTGATGATGAAAAATTCTCTATTTACAATTATCTATCGATCCCTCCAATTTTGAGTCGATTGCTCGTCATAACCTTTATGGGTGATTTTCTCAAAATTGCGGGGGTGTTTACCCAAAATACTTTAGAGTCCTTTGTTTTACAGGTTATCACTGTTAGCATTCAACCGCGATTCTTATACATATTTTAACAACGCGTTTCGAGAGACAATGCTCTCATCATCAGATGGTAAAGTCTATGTGATGAAATTAAACGGACTAAAAAGACAAAATACCATCACAAATAGTTGGGAAGTCCATAGAGTAAAACAGAATTAAAAGTATATTGGACTGTGGGCCCTCGTCTTACATTGAAGTTGTTGACACAAGTCAATGGCCGTCCCATAGCTTCCAGATATGCTGTCGCACTGTGCCGGCTCGGGAGCCGTTGTGGACTGACGTGCCTAGGTGTTGTGGCGTGGTTACAGCCGTGTGCTTGACGGTAACGCCATGCTATTGGGCGCCTGATTTCCTTATTGCATTGGTCTGCCATCGTTAGCCTCTCGCAACTCCGTCAGTGACATGCTACAAGTTTAAAGTCGCATGCCTGCCCTAAAATAATTCTAACAACCCGCTAAAAAATCACATTTCTTTAAAATTATCTTGTACATTTAGGATATTGCTTTGTTTCTTTTCATGGATAGCTATCTCGAATTCCTCTAGTAAATCAAGTTTCCTCCCTTTCTTTTCTACATGCAATATTTCTACGTTGTCTTCTATTCTATGCTATGATATGGGACGGCCATTGACTTGTGTCAACAACTTCAATGTAAGACGAGGACCCACAGTCCAATATACTTTTAATTCTGTTTTACTCTATGGACTTCCCAACTATTTGTGATGGTATTTTGTCTTTTTACTCCGTTTAATTTCATGACATAGACTCTACAACCTGATGATGAGAGCATTGTCTCTCGAAACGCGTTGTTAAAATATGTATAAGAATCGCGGTTGAATGCTAACAGTGATAACCAGTAAAACGACAACTGCTACCTCGACTCCATAATGGATTATATTAAATCCTTTGTTTTAGGTTGTACACAAGTGACCTGCCAAATCTGAGCCGATTCGGTTGGCCATGTCTGTGGCCTTCCCCTTGTGCGAAATTTTCCTTTCTGTCCACGTATCAAAAGAAGACCGCTTACCTGGTGTGAGAAACCTCTTTGTTTCCTTTCGAAGTTGGGACTGTCAAATCCTAAGTAACGCCTCCATCACCAGACGCTGTGCGGCTGCTGCTGACCAATGGAGAGACTGTTCGAAACCGGTACCAACATCATCAATCACAATGATGAACTTTTGCGCCGTCTGAATTGACAGTTTCTGCTACTTCGCTCCGTTTTAAGTAAAAAGGGGAACATATTCGTTCGTTAGACTGGCAGCAGCATTCAGTCTCTCCTCCTAGTGGAGCCTGGAATTTTGGGTGTTCTAGAGAGCCCTTGGATTTTAAGACAATATTCGCTTCTCGGCTCGCCTATCATGCTGACTCGCGCCCTGTGGGTGTACTTGAAGAACATAAGTTCCGTTCAGATTTAACTCATTTGGTTATGCATCTTGTACGCTCAATTATCTATGAATAAAACAACCAGCCACAAATGTTTATGGCTGGTTGCGTCATTCACCAACTGTCACTGACAGCCGTTGGGTTCACAAAGTCCAACCGAGATAAAATAACATTCAGTTCTCTATGTTGAATATTTGTCTCATTTATTTTGCTTCTGCAAGCTGCCCAGATGTAGAAGTCTTATTCAGTTTTGCTTCCTGCAGTCTTCAAATTGAACGTGGTTCCTGCACAGTTTAGAGTCACCAGAATTTGGTAATCAGGGAGAAGGGAGGTGATGGTGTACAATTCTTGATCACCAATCTGTAAACGTAACGCTGAGGTTTGAATTTCAGACTATCCACAGAATATGAGACACCACTGAGGGTTATCACTCTATTGGATGGGGATGCAAAGCTCGGCAACCACCTTGGTGCTATTCGAGATGATACGTTATACGTCAACAGTCAGTTCCACCTTTTCCCTTATTCCTCATCGTCATCAGCAAGAGAAATATAACGCAGCCGTCTGATTCGTCCATAGAAAGCACTCACATTGAAGACACACAACATAAACTATGTGATCAAAAGCACCTGGCTGAAAATGACTTACATGTTAGTGGCGCCCTCCACCGGTAATGCTGGAATTCAATATGGTGTTGACTCATCCTTAGCCTTGATGACAGCTTCCACTGTCGCAGCCATGAGTTCAGTCCGATGCTGCAAGGTTTCTTGGGGAGTGGCAGCCCATTCTTCACGGAGTGCTGCACTGAGGAGAGATAACGATGTCGGCCGGTGAGTCCTGGCGGGAAGTCGGTGTTCGAAACATCTCAAACGCGTGCTACAGGATTCAGGTCAGGACCCTGTAATCCAGTCCATTCCAGGTATGTTACTGTCGTGTAACCACTCCACTACAGGCTGTGCATAATGGACAGGTGCTCGATCGTGTTCAAAGATGCAATCGCCATCCCCGAATTGCTCTTCAACAGTGGGAAGCAAAAAAGTGCTTAAAACATCAATGTAGGCCTGGTGCAAGCCCCCTCCATGAAAACCACGACCACACCATAACACCACCGACTCCGAGTTTTACTGTTGGCACTACACAAGCTGACAGATAACTTTGACCGGGCATTCGCCATTCCCACACCTTGCCATCGGATCGCCAAATTGTGTACCGTGATTCGTCACTCCACGCAACGTTTTGCCACTATTCAATCGTCCAATGTTTGCTCTCCTTACACCAAGCGAGGCGACGTTTGGCATTTACCGGCGTGATGTGTGGCTTACGAGCAGCCGCTCGACCATGAAATCCAAGTTTTCTCACCTCCCACCTAACTGTCGTAGTACTTGCATGGATCCTTATGCAGTTTGGAATTCCTGTGTGAGGGTCTGGGTAGATGACTGCCTATTACACATTACGACCCTCTTCAACTGTCGGCGGTCTCTGTCAGTCAACAGACGAGGTCCGCCTGTACGCTTCCGTGCTGTACGTGTCACCTTCACGTTTCCACTTCACTACCAGATCGCAAACAGTGGACCTGGGGATGTTTAGGAGTATTTGATCTCGCGTTCAGACGTATGACACAAGAGACACCCAATCACCTAACCACGTTCGAAGTCCGTGAGTTCCGCGGAGCGCCCCATTCTGCTCTCTCACGATAATGACGACTGAGGCCGCTGACATGGAGTACCTGGCAGTAGGTGGCAGCACAATGCACCTAATATGAAAAGGTATGTCTCTGGGGGTTTCCGGATACTTTTGATCACATAGTGCATCTGTTTAGGGAAGGAAAATAGCAGCCCACACAGAGAGTGGACGTTTTTACGTTAGACGACTGACTTTCGGGATCTTTCACCCATTCTTTGTTCACCGCAATTGTCATATGCAGTTGCGATGTCTGCGCATACAGGTAACGGCTGGAGAGACCTGCTGTTGAGGTACAGCGAGGAATTATGCTACTATGCAGTCGAGCTTTGGTATAACATCAACAGAGATCCTACACGTCATCAACAGACGTCCTGACTACACGGCCTGACGCAGAAAACATGATGGGACGTCAGCGCAGCTTCTTACATGTACGTACCAAAGCTGTTATGTCAGTGATTAGAATTGCAGTTCTGTAGGACAGGAGGAACGACCACCATAGTGCATTAATGCGGTTTTTGTTTACTATTGTTACCAGATCTGGTAGGTTATTAAGGGGCGTGAACAGCTTCAGATGCTGATTAATCACTGTGAAATAGACGGAGATGCCACATACTCTTGTGAGCTGGTTCGGCTGGCTGGTCGAATCGCGCAATGCGTCGATTTGCTCTGTACCTGGATGTCACAGTCCTCCGATGCTGTACTGCACGGGAAAGTGAGACCAGGAAGTTGTGCCGTGACGGTGAAACATGAACTTCCGTCCAATGGCATAGCATTGTGTCCAGGGTGAGCCATGCTTCTGTGCTGCTCCAGGTAACCATCGTCGGCGAGTATGGCGGCCACCAATGTTTTGCAGAGACAAAGCGTTCTGCACCAGGCATTGTGGTGTGGATAACCGTCGGGTATAGCTTCAGGTCACGGCTGGCAGTAACTGAGGAAACACTGATGGAACAACGGTGCTGCACTCGCGTCCTGCGTCCTCATGTGTTACCTCTAATGTGACACTGCCATGCTGCAATTTTTCAACAGGACAATGCTCGTCTACGCATGTTAGATGCCTCTATGAACTGTCTGCATGATGGTGAGGTACTCCTGTGTTCAGCAAGAACCACACATGTGTGTCCGATAGAACACGCGTGGGACCAGCCCGGACGTAAACTCCACCCCAGTGCCTGTATCCAAAATATCAAGAATCAATTACAATAGCAGACAAAATGCAATGATTTTATGACACCCTTCCCAACTGAATCAGTGCATTCATCCAGGCCAGAGGAGGTGCAGCGTCATTGTAATCAGTGGTCTCATACTGGACAAGTTCTTTGTAAATATGACTTGATTTTGTAATCACTGAAATAACACCACATACCCTTTCAACTAGTGAAGTTCCATTTTGTTTCCTCCTCCACTTCTTGGTGTTTCACGATTTTTGTCGGGCAGTGTATGAGAACGCCAGTACGTTCCATGGGTCGACATATAAGAAGAAGGATATTTACAAAATGGTAGCAGAGGTGGCATTCTTCAGGCACATGAAGGCTAAGTTTCAGTTTCTTCTTCATGTTACCGAAAAGCTTGAGATACCGCATTTGAAGCCAAGAAGTTGAGTGGTTCATGACATTCTGGATATAAGCTATATCCTACAAATCTTAATACATTCATGCTCATAAAGTAAGGGTAATGCTGATACATGGCGAAACAATGCGCTGGTGGGCGGTTTGCGGGTTTAAATCACCTCGATGGATGACCATGCGGTGCATTCGACCTACGGTCGTCGCAGCGAGTAAGTGTGCAGTCGTTTTCAGATGTGCTAATAGTGACTGTGTGTTGAAAATGGCTCAAAGAACACATATTGATGACGTTATGAGGGGTAGAATACTAGGACGACTAGGGGCTGGTCAAACACAGCAGGTCGTAGCACGGGCACTCCGTGTGCTACAAAGTGTGATTCACGATTATGGCAACGATTCGAGCAGACAGGAAATGTGGTGTCACCGCCAGACACCACACTTGCTAGGTGGTAGCTTTTAAATCGGCCGCGGTTCGCTAGTATACGTCGGACCCGCGTGTCGCCACTGTCAGTAATTGCAGACCGAGCGCCACCACACGGCAGGTCTAGAGATACGTACTAGCACTCGCCCCAGTTGTACGGATGACTTGCTAGCGACTACACTGACGAAGCCTTTCTCATTTGCAGAGAATATAGTTAGAATAGCCTTCAGCTAAGTCAATGGCTACGACCTAGCAAGGCGCCATTAACAGTTTATAGTCTTGCACGTATCATCCAGAACGATGTATTCAAATGATGGATTAAAGTCAAGTATTCCAGAAGCTACGTACTTTTCTTTATAGCATTCATTACGTTTCTTGTTTCAGACCTCACGCCATCCTGCGTGAGCTTATAGCGTGCATTTCGGCCTTCTCTATCAATATAACAAGTGGCGACGAGGCTTAAAAGAGGATTTCGCGTTCGTATTGCTCTAATTTACTTGTCATGGCTTCGCCACAATCTCCAGATGTACTGTCCGAATTTTATCTCTTGCAGAATCAGCAGACGCAGGCGTTATTGGATGCCCTTGGACAGCTCGTCCAGGGTCAGCGTGCAATGCAAACCGATGCGGCAGCCGCCGCTCCACCGCTACCGCAGCCACGACATGCTGTTGCACCACCGTTTAGGCCGTTTGATGCGGCGATGGAAAGCTGGACGGAGTGGTCACGCCAATTTGGATTTCATCTCGCCGCCTACAGAATTCAAGGTAACGAGCGGCAGCCTCATTTATTGGCGTGTGTAGGGGTGCAAACGTACCGTGTGATAGTGAAATTATTTCCCCGACGCGACGTAGCAACTCTGTCCTACGACGAAATTTTGTCTGCATTAGATGCATATTTCAGAGAATCAGTTAATGTAGTTGCAAAACGGTATACGTTCTTTCGTACCAAACGTACGGCCGGTCAAACTAATCGGGAGTGGTTGCAACTTTGCAAGGCCTTACTAGGGATTGTGCTTTCGAGTGTGAATGTGGCCTCCCTTATTCAGATACTATGGTGCGTGATGCAATTGCACGGAACGTTTCTGATGTTCGTATACGGGAGCAAATTTTGAAACTAGTCAATCCCTCCCTTCAACAAGTGTTAGACATATTGGATAGGCAAGACACACTTGACTTTGCTAAGGAATCATTTGAAACTTCGCCAGCTGTGTGTCATATTAACCGGCCCGCCGGGGGAGCTGCACGGAACTGTAAACAGGCCTCGCAAACGTCCGCGCAGCCACGTGTCCCGCGCCAGCAAGCAAATGCAGTGAAATCATGCACGCGGTGTGCTACTAGACATTCGCGTGAGAATTGCCCGTCACGCCAAGCTATTTGCTTTTTCTGTGATAAAAAAGGACATGTTCAGAGTGTTTGCCAGAAAAAGCTCCGATCGGACATTCACAACCATTCCAGGCCCTTTGCTTCGCGCCGGAATCGAACCAAGAATACTCAGGCTCGTGAACCTTCGCCCATGGAAATTCATGTAGTTAATTCCACTCCGCCCAGTGCCACTCTCTCTAAAAACAACAAGTGTGCGTCGACGTCGCCAGAAATCACGTCAATTAGCAAGTGATTCTGTGTCAGTGTCTGTTCAAATTGCACGAGACAGTCGCTCTTGTCGTCAGCAGGACAATAAACTTTTTGTAGACTTGGACATTCATGGCAACGTGATCCTATTCCAGCTCGATACCGGAGCGGCAGTTTCATTGATCAATAAAGACACGTACAAACAACTGGGCACACCTCCGTTGCGTGCCGCAAATGTTAAGCTCACTAGTTATTCAGGACAGCATCTCCCTGTGTTAGGACAGTGCAGCCTTCTTGCAACATACAAGGGACAAACAAAACTTGTCATTTTACGTCCTTCGTTCTTCTTCTGCAGTGAACTTGTTTGGTTTAGATTTATTTCAGTTGTTTAACTTGTCTATAGTCAATCAGGTCCTATCAGTGTACCAGACTGTGCCTTCAGCCAGTGTTTCTCGTCTATGTGAAGAATTTGCAGACATTTTTGCACTGGGCCTTGGTTGCGCTAAGAACTATAAAGCACAGTTGGAACTGAACGTACATGCGCAACCGAAATTTTTCAGAGCGCGCAATGTTCCCCACGCATTGCGTGATGAGGTCGCAAGATCATTACACGATTTGGAATCACAAGGTGTGATTGAATGTGCGCAATGCCTCTTCCATTTCAGCTCCGCTTCATCGCTTACGCCGTACAGGTGTTCCGTTTGTCTGGACGACGGAATGCGAACGCGCCTTTCGCCAGTTGAAATCGGCGTTGCTTTCTAATACTTGCCTTACGCCATTCGATCCCCAGAAACCCCTTTTGTTGATGGTAGATGCATCGGATTTCGGGATCGGTGCAGTGCTTGCGCACAAAGATGGTTCGCATGATCGCCCTATTGCCTTTGTGTCCAAATTGCTCTCGTCAGCGCAACGAAATTATTCACAGATAGAGAAAGAAGCTTTGGCTCTCGTCTTTGGTGTTACAAAGTTTCACGATTTCTTGTATGGTCGTCCTCATCGAACCTTGATGTCTTTGCTGCATCCGCCGCATCAGGTTCCTGTGCAGCAGCAGCCACCTGCTTTTGCCCCTGGCGACGTTGTATACTATCGCAACTATCGAGGTTCACGGCGTTGGCTCGCAGGGCGCATTCTTCGCTGCCTCGGCCGCGCTATGTATCTGGTTTTGGGGGCCTCTGGTGAGGTGCGTCGGCATCTCAATCAGCTGCGCCTCTGTCGTCGCACGGGTTCTGCCGCTCCCCGTCTGCTTTCAGCGACGGTGCCGTCCGGTCAGAGCCTTGGGGACCCATCTACTGGCTCGCCTCATCCCCAGGTGTTACCGACGCTGCCTTCCATTTTGCCCCATGGCGTCGCGCCGCCGCCGCAGCCGCCGCCGGCGCCGCCCGCAGTGGACGCGTCGCTGCAACCGCCGGGCGCCTCCCTGGGTCGCGCGCCGCCGATCGCTTCCCGTGACCAGCTGTCCTCCGACATGGAACTCTTGCCCGCTCCGGACCAGATGTCGTCTTCGCCAGTCGGGTGCCCCGACTCGATGGAGGTGGACCCGTCGGCCCCTCCTGACTATCTTAGGGCGCATACACCGCATGTTGGCGTGCACCCTGGACTAGGTTTTCGGGCGTTTCCTAGCTCCCCTCGGACCGAATGGCCGGGTGCGGGTGGCACAGCCTCGCCTGTTGTTAGGCTCCCCACCTCGTCGCATACGTCAACATGGGATCCTCCCCACGGCGGGCGGAAGCCTTATAACACGACCGTTCGCCGATTTGCGGGGGAGGAATGTGGTGTCACCGCCAGACACCACACTTGCTAGGTGGTAGCTTTTAAATCGGCCGCGGTCCGCTAGTATACGTCGGACCCGCGTGTCGCCACTGTCAGTAATTGCAGATCGAGCGCCACCACACGGCAGGTCTAGAGATACGTACTAGCACTAGCACTCGCCCCAGTTGTACGGATGACTTGCTAGCGACTACACTGACGAAGCCTTTCTAATTTGCAGAGAATATAGTTAGAATAGCCTTCAGCTAAGCCAATGGCTACGACCTAGCAAGGCGCCATTAACAGTTTATAGTCTTGCACGTATCATCCAGAACGATGTATTCAAATGATGGATTAAAGTTAAGTATTCCAGAACCTACGTACTTTTCTTTATAGCATTCATTACGTATCCTGTTTCAGACCTCACGCCATCCTGCGTGAGCTTATAGCGTGCATTTCGGCCTCCTTTAGCAATATAACAGGAAACGTATCCAGGCGCTACAGTACGCGACGTCCACAGTGTACAACATCACAAGAAGACCGATATCTCAGCATCAGTGCCCGCAGACGAACACAGATTACAGCAGGTAGCCCTGGTCAGGATCTAACTGCAGCCACTGGAACAGTTGTTTCCAGACACTCAGTCTACAGACGACTTAAGAGACAGAGACCTGCAAGGTGCATTCCAGTGATCTCTGGTCACAGGAGAGCCCGTAAAGAACGGTGTCAGGAACGCAGTACATGGTCATTCGAACAGGGGTCCCAGGTTATATTAACGGACGAGTCCTGGTATAGTCTGAACAGTGATTCTCGCCTGATTCAGGAATCAGATACCAACCCCTTAATGTCCTTGAGA
Organism: Schistocerca piceifrons; assembly: GCF_021461385.2. NCBI lineage: Eukaryota > Metazoa > Arthropoda > Insecta > Orthoptera > Acrididae > Schistocerca > Schistocerca piceifrons. Next base: position 101,000,210 of record NC_060138.1, on the reverse strand, counting down.
GGGACCTGTATGGAGGTCGTGGTTTGATGGTGTGGGGTGGGATTATGATTGTTGCACGTACACCCCTGCATGTCTTTGACAGAGGAACTGTAACAGGTCAGGTGTATCCGGCCCTCATTTTGCATCAGTATGCCCGCCCTTTCAGGGGTGCAGTGGGTCCCACCTTCCTACTGATGGATGATAACGCACGGCCTCACCGAGCTGCCATCGAGGAGGAGTACCTTAAAATAACAGATACCAGGCGAATGGAGTGGCCTACGTGTTCTCCAGACCTAAACCCCGTCGAGCATGTCTTGGATGCTCTCGGTCGACGTATCGCTGCACGTCTTCAAACTCCTAGGACACTTCAGGAGCTCCGACAGGCACTGGTGCAAAAATAGGAGGTTATATCCCAGCATCTGCTTGAGCACCTGATCCAGAGTATGCCAATGCTTTGTGCGGCCTGTGTACGTGTGCATGGTGATCATATCCAATATTGATGTCGGGGTACATGCGCATTAAACAGAGGCGTTTTGTAGAATAAGTGTTTCGGGACGGTTTTCTCAACTTATCACCAATAGCGTGGACTTAAGATCTGTGTCGTGTGTGTTTGTGCCTATGCTATAGCGCCAATTTTGTGTAGTGCCACGTTGTGTGGCACCACATTCTGAAATTATCCTTAATTTATGAGCATGAGTGTAGAATTGGTAGGTGGGCAAAGACCAGCTACGACTGTAGCAAAAACGACACACCAGATAAAGTCCTATGGAAATATCCTCTAGTTGAAGATATAGCAAGGACTGCTAGGTAGGCTTCAGGAGGTAATAGTTGTTGCTCTGTCAAAAAAAGGAAGTCGCAACTATACTCAACAGACACTGTAGCAAGACGAGTAAAGCTAACAGACCAGCCTAGGAAATGAGAATGTAAACCAATAGCTTGGTCCAGTAATGGAGCAGTCAAAGGATGTGGTCACAAGCGTGTCCGAGAATAATGAGAGGAACCAGTGTAAGATTCACAGTCTCATCAAAAGTATCTGGGCACCCCTACATACAGCGAAACTGACCAGCAGATGTCAAGAGAGGCGGACTAGCCAAGGTAAAATGAAGAGTGTGTGTACTGTCAGTAGAGAACTACTGACAACAGAATAGATCTGTCAGCAGAGCTCAGTGACTTTAAACATGTACTAGTCATTGGATGTTATCTGACTAGCGAATCCATAACGGACATTTCAACCCTTATTAGGTTTACCAAGTCCACTGATGATGACGTGATTGTGTAATGGAAACGTAAAGGAATAAATACTGCTAAGCCAAGATCAGGCAGAACTCATATACTGGCAGACAGGGAACTTCGAGCGTTGCAGAGGCTGGCTGTAAAAAATCGCATGAAATCAGCGGAAGGAATGACCCGTGAGTTCCAAAGTGCTACCAGTAGTCCAGCTATCACAACGACTGCGCGTAGAGAATTGAACAGAATGTTATACAACGTTCGACCAGCTTCTGACAAACCACAGTGCTAAGTGAGGCTTGAGGTGCTGTAAAGAGCGACGCTGCTGGTTAGAGGGTGACTGGAAACGAGTGATTTGGACCGATGAACAGAGCTATCTATCCTGTGGAAATCTCGTGGAAGGATCTGGGTTTGGCAAATAAATGGAGAAAGTTACCTGCCATCATGTGCAGTGCCACCAGTGAAATACAGGGGAAATAGTGTTATAGTTGTAACCTTTCCACTACATTTTTTTCTGTATGAGATATAGCCCCAATTTACCTCAAACTCTACAGAAGTCTACGTATTATCAAAACTATTGCCCACAAACTGTTATCCAACTTAAACTCGTATGTCAATCTTTGACTAATCAGAGCATGCAACTGATCTGAATACAACTTGTCTTTGTGTTAAAAGGGCAACTGAAATAAAACAATTATCTGTCCCTAATCAAAATATCCACTTTCCTCGCGTCTTGACAATACTGTTGCAGATTTCTCGAAAGCACAACAGCAAACAGCAAGCAGACAGCGGCTAAGGTAGATTTCTATTTCTGAATAAAATTTCCAACTGTTGCATACCACATGTGGTAATTCGTAATAATAAACGGTTGGGTGGGGAGAGTAACTATTCCTATGAAATGATATTCCAAGACAACGATTTTAGAATGATATATATATTAAAAAAGACTGAGTAAAACTTCGCACCATCTTCTCACATAACGTAGGTCTGAACAGTACTTTGCTTAACAAAGCGAACAATGATTTAGAAAGGGTACATAAAAATCAAAAAATAAAAATCAAACAGCTTAATCAATTAATACTGTAATGCATAACTCAGGTAAGTGGGGTGGTCTTTCTCTCTACTCTGAGCAAGTGAACAAAGTTATCTAGCTCCCAATAATCATTTTTTTAAATTATGTGCGCAGTGCTGCAGTATTACTTCAAACTTCTTCTCTCTCCTTTTTTTTTTTTTTAAAAAAAAAACCTTATTCAAAATTTATATTCCTTTCGATCTCCCATGTATAACATGACATTCATCCTTTCGGTCCATGGCAATAAATATTCCTTCATCTAACAGATACAATCCCAAGTCAACACAGCACCTACCACACTTCAACTAAGATTGTATTAAAATGCACAGAGGCAACGACAGTGGCACGACAAGATCAAAGATTGTTTAACAGTAACGTAACTTGCGCTCTCTCTGACGTGCACATCGGTAACACAGAAAAGCCAGAATGAAATGGCCACCTTAATGGTATGGGTCTGTTTTTCGTGGTTAGAATGTGCTTCTTACCGCACTTAAGAAAACAATAAATGCAGACGTATATGAACAAATTTTACAGCTAAATGAACGCCTCGGAGATAATGACTATTTACATCAGCATGACACTGCACCCTGTTAGAAAGCAACACTTATGAGCCAATGATTTTGGACAATAACATTCCTGAAACACATTGGCCTGCTCAGAGTACCGACCTGTACTCAATGGAACAGCTTTTGGAAGAGTTAGAACGTTGACTTCCCTCCAGACCAAAGCGTCCAACATCACTCCCTTGTGTGGTTTCGGATCTTGAGGAGGAATGGGCTGCCATTCCTTCACAGACATTCTGATACTTGACTGAAAAGTGTCTCCACGTTCCCAACAGAGTTCAAGCTGTCACAAAGGCGAAGTGTGCACACACGGCATATTAGCGTCCAGTACCAGGTGTCTGCCGGCTACATTTGTTCAGATAGTGTTAGAGACGCCCTGTGATCCGTCGTCAAGCGGTCCAGAGGCCGCTGGATCCAACGGCGTGGCCGATCTGGTACAGAACGTGCAGATAAACTAGATACATTCAGTAATAGTAAAGCGTATATATCCTTCGCAGACTGTAGGGAAGAGAACATCTTGTACCTACAGTACACAGTATAGCACTTACCTGCTCCCTGTGGGTCAGCGACGCTAACATTACCTTGAGTAATCGTGGCAGAATTATTTTTCTTGCTATCTATAAGTTTAAGTATCAGTAGTAGTTGCAGTAGAAAAATCAAGGTGATGGTTGTATTAAGAGCGCTTTGTATATATGTAATAGATCTGTCGTCGCCTATGCAGTAGCAGATGGGTAGGCAGTTGTAATAGCACGAACAGCGGTAGATGGTAATGGTAATCGTAAAATTAGTCAAAACTGATGAAAAATTTGAAAAATTTTGACCCCTTTCTGTCACAGTAAAGCAACACACTACTGAGAGTGGAAAAAGTTGCCACAGGATAACTACATGTAGAATAGTGTACAGGTAATCAGATAAATGCTGGAGCGATAGTGAGAGAAACTGAGATCATAAAAAAAATTATATGACCGCCACTGTAAACATCGTTCAGTAATCAGAACAGAAAAGATATGTATAACCATAATGATTCATAAAAATGTAAATTGATATGCTACGGTCCATTGTGGACTCCAGTGAACAAATAAAAGGAAATAATTTTCCAGCCAGTGATATCATCATTTTCATCAGCAGCAGCGGCAGAAACAGTTGCAGCAGTAGCAGCCATTTGGCATCTTGAAAGGAGAACATAACTGCCCCCTTTCATAATTTATGATTTCATGCATTGCTAATGTCGAAAGTTTGGTCTTGTTACCGTCTAGCTGAGCATATGCTGAGAGAAATAAAAGAACTCAGTGGACAAGAATACAATGGAACGCTACTGTCTTATTTCTGCTGAGATCAGCAACCTTTCCCTTTTTCCTTGCCGGGCCCTGAACGTCTGTCTGTACGATATGGACGCGAGGGTGAGTGTTCTCAAATGAGCCGGGATGAATCAGAGAAGTTTCTTTCCCTCAGAGCGTAGGAAACAGCCTCCTATTTTCCATTCCATGGATGTCAGGTAACACGGCGTGCTCAAATCCAGAGCTTTCAAATGTTTGCGTGTCCATTCCATTAGCTAGTTGAACAGCGTCCTCCCCCTCCATGCAAAAAACGAGGCTTCATCGGAAGTCTGGAGGTCCTTTTTTTTAGACACTTTTTCTGCAGTCGTTAAAGTGTATGTTTGTTTCATTGGAACATGGTACGGTCCAAGTCGTATTACTTTCTGTTGATTAGGATGCTGATAGAAAAGGTTACAGATGAATATACATGCACTTGGATGTACAGTTGGTAACTAATAAAGTTTGTAGTGACGCTCGGGTTTGAATCTTAAGTAAATTGGGGTATGACCGAAGGTCCGGCGGTCGTGCTTTTTCTTCAGGCAGAATCCGTCCACATGACCTTATCATTTTTTTTTTTTTTTGGTCATCAGTCTACTGACTGGTTTGATGCGGCCCGCCACGAATTCCTTTCCTGTGCTAACCTCTTCATCTCAGAGTAGCACTTGCAACCTACGTCCTCAATTATTTGCTTGACGTATTCCAATCTCTGCCTTCCTCTACAGTTTTTGCCCTCTACAGCTCCCTCTAGTACCATGGAAGTCATTCCCTCATGTCTTAGCAGATGACCTATCATCCTGTCCCTTCTCCTTATCAGTGTTTTCCACATATTCCTTTCCTCTCTGATTCTGCGTAGAACCTCCTCATTCCTTACCTTATCAGTCCACCTAATTTTCAACATTCGTCTATAGCACCACATCTCAAATGCTTCGATTCTCTTCTGTTCCGGTTTTCCCACAGTCCATGTTTCACTACCATACAATGCTGTACTCCAGACGTACATCATCAGAAATTTCTTCCTCAAATTAAGGCCGGTATTTGATATTAGTAGACTTCTCTTGGCCAGAAATGCCTTTTTTGCCATAGCGAGTCTGCTTTTGATGTCCTCCTTGCTCCGTCCGTTATTGGTTATTTTACTGCCTAGGTAGCAGAATTCCTTAACTTCATTGACTTCGTGATCATCAATCCTGATGTTAAGTTTCTCGCTGTTCTCATTTCTACTACTTCTCATTACCTTCGTCTTTCTCCGATTTACTCTCAAACCATACTGTGTACTCATTAGACTGTTCATTCCGTTCAGCAGATCATTTAATTCTTCTTCACTTTCACTCAGGATAGCAATGTCATCAGCGAATCGTATCATTGATATCCTTTCACCTTGTATTTTAATTCCACTCCTGAACCTTTCTTTTATTTCCATCATTGCTTCCTCGATGTACAGATTGAAGAGTAGGGGCGAAAGGCTACAGGCTTGTCTTACACCCTTCTTAATACGAGCACTTCGTTCTTCATCGTCCACTCTTATTATTCCCTCTTGGTTGTTGTACATATTGTATATGACCCGCCTCTCCCTATAGCTTACCCCTACTTTTTTCAGAATCTCGAACAGCTTGCACCATTTTATATTGTCGAACGCTTTTTCCAGGTCGACAAATCCTATGAAAGTGTCTTGATTTTTCTTTAGCCTTGCTTCCATTACTAGCCGTAACGTCAGAATTGCCTCTCTCGTCCCTTTACTTTTCCTAAAGCCAAACTGATCGTCACCTAGCGCATTCTCAATTTTCTTTTCCATTCTTCTGTATATTATTCTTGTAAGCAGCTTCGATGCATGAGCTGTTAAGCTGATTGTGCGATAATTCTCGCACTTGTCAGCTCTTGCCGTCTTCGGAATTGTGTGGATGATGCTTTTCCGAAAGTCAGATGGAATATCGTCAGACTCATATATTCTACACACCAACGTGAATAGTCGTTTTGTTGCCACTTCCCCCCAATGATTTTAGAAATTCTGATGGAATGTTATCTATCCCTTCTGCCTTATTTGACCGTAAGTCCTCCAAAGCTCTTTTAAATTCCGATTCTAATACTGGATCCCCTATCTCTTCTAAATCGACTCCTGTTTCTTCTTCTATCACATCAGACAAATCTTCACCCTCAGAGAGGCTTTCAATGTATTCTTTCCACCTATCTGCTCTCTCCTCTGCATTTAACAATGGAATTCCCCTTGCACTCTTAATGTTACCACCGTTGCTTTTAATGTCACCAAAGGTTGTTTTTTTGACTTTCCTGTATGCTGAGTCTGTCCTTCCGACAATCATATCTTTTTCGATGTCTTCACATTTTTTCTGCAGCCATTTCGTCTTAGCTTCCCTGCACTTCCTATTTATTTCATTCCTCAGCGACTTGTATTTCTGTATTCCTGATTTTCCCGGAACATGTTTTTACTTCCTCCTTTCGTCAATCAACTGAAGTATTCCTCCTGTTACCCATGGTTTCTTCGCAGTTACCTTCTTTGTACTTATGTTTTCCTTCCCAACTTCTGTGAATGCGCTTTTTAGAGATGTCCATTCCTCTTCAACTGTACTGCGCTATTCCATATTGCTGTATCTATAGCGTTAGAGAACTTCAAACGTATCTCGTCATTCCTTAATACTTCCGTATCCCACTTCTTTGCGTATTGATTCTTCCTGACTAATGTCTTGAACTTCAGCCTACTCTTCATCACTACTATATTGTGATCTGCTCCTTGGTACGCCTTACAATCCAGTGTCTGATTTCGGAATCTCTGTCTGACCATGATGTAACCTAATTGAAATCTTCCCGTATCTCCCGGCCTTTTCCAAGTATACCTCCTCCTCTTGTGATTCTTGAACAGGGTATTCGCTATTACTAGCTGAAACTTGTTACAGAACTCAATTAGTCTTTCTCCTCTTTCATTCCTTGTCCCAAGCCCATATTCTCCTGTAACCTTTTCTTCTACTCCTTCCCCTACAACTGCATTCCAGTCGCCCATGACTATTAGATTTTCGTCCCCCTTTACATACTGCATTACCCTTTCAATATCCTCATACACTTTCTCTATCTGTTCATCTTCAGCTTGCGACGTCGGCATGTATACCTGAACTATCGTTGTCGGTGTTGGTCTGCTGTCAATTCTGATCAGAACAACCCGGTCACTGAACTGTTCACAGTAACACACCCTCTGCCCTACCTTCCAATTCATAAGGAATCCTACACCTTGAGAGGCACCCACATGCCTTGCTCATAATGTGGCATCAAGCAGTCAGTCCTGCAAGATGAGTGGTCTGCCAAGCGAGTGGATTCATTCTTATTTATCGAGTAACATGAACTCTCGTACTCACAATTAAGTTACAAATTACTCTCCTGTATGAATATTACGCAACGGAAACGCACATCTGACTATCAGTAAGTTACAGAACTCTGACTGTTCACTACGCACTGGCAGTACCACATTTTCTTTCTTATTTAACGGCTTTGATCAACACGTGGCCATCGCACTGAATATGAATGGCGCACACATTATAAATTATGGATATCATGACAACATACAATTCGAAGGAAAAGGCCACCAATCTTTTTCTTTTCACTATCTTATTTATTCCGATAAAATCTATAACCTAAACACACAAATTCCATAACCTACAACAATAACACATTAGAAATTCCGCCGAGTGGGCATGGCTTTACATAGGTGATTCTCTATCTTATGGTCTCGTAATTATTTAAGGCTACAGTGCACTTTCTGGATAGGATGGTGGATCTTTTGCTATGTCTCACACTTCGGCTCTCACAACCATCATCACGAAACTTTCCTCCAGACCGAGCGGTACAAAAGGAACATGCATAACCCACTACCTCTGAAACTACCTTGCTACTCTACCATGCAAACCACACATACTTAAATTACATGAAATACACCACACTGCAACATGGAATACAACATAAGGAATAGTCACAACATTATAATCACATCACTTTCAGCTTTCCCACTTCAATTAGTATTCATCCCAGTTCCACTCGACACTGCCCCACTTCGTAACTTTTCTTTCCTACTACGAACTCTGGACGTTATATGCACGTCTTCCTGTGCAATGCAAGCCAAGTGGCGTTGCTGGATAGACGGCTGACTCACCTTGCTTCTCTCTCAGAGTATTATAGTTTGAATCAAGCGTCACACGGAAACATAACACGCAAAGTAATATTAAGAACATATTCATCACACACGGTGTCCTCAACTGATACCATGGACGAGTACTTCTCTTTATCCTTTGTCTCCTACACAGATTGAGACTCACACAGTACTCACCACGTGGAAGTACTCGTCTCTAATTTCAAGTCCTGCACACGCCATTTCTTAAATATTTCCAACTTATAGTACACACGCTAGTAATTCAGCTTAACTTAAGCACTCGGAAGTATTTCAACTTATTGCTACACGTGATTTCATTGTGGCCGTTGGTCACTTCCGAAGATTACTACGATCCCATTAATATTACCTGCCTGACATTTAATTCTCCCCACAAAAGTTCCTTAAATAGAGAAATTATTACTCTAAACTACTCTTAAGTATTTCACATGCACACCATGTCTCCACTCTTTTGTCCCTACGGAGCACGCCTAAGACAGGTTTTACCAACACTAGATATAGCGGCAGAGTGCCGAAACATGGCCGTTCTTCAGGTCATCTCGCACCTCTGCCGAAGTGGGGGAGCACCTTGCTACCATATTGGTCAGCCACATTTCAGGCGCTCAAAGCTCAGGTAAATTTTATCTCTTTAGTTCTACCAAAGGTGACCAAAGGGTCGTCTCAAAGATGATCATATACTGCACATTCACTATCTGCAGTTAGCAGACGACCATACATTCATTCATTTCACAGATCTCACCAAACTGGATGTAGGGATTTATTTTGTGGGAGTGCACATATGATCAATTAAATAAATAAATTGTCATTCTTTCCCACACTGGTATCCGGCTTCGCTGTATTAATTGAAATTGAGTTATTATTACAAAAAATATGTTGTTCTGACAAGAATAACGAAGAATGTTGTACCTATTTTCAATGTCGGGCGGTACTGTACTCTTTCAACCTGTTATACCATTTTCTGCTGCTGTTGATATTACCTGATACTCATCTGACCAGAAATCCTTGTCTTCCTTCCACTTCACTCCACTGACACCTACTATATCTAGATTGAGCCTTTGCATTTCCCTTTTCAGATTTTCTAATTTCCCTACCACGTTCAAGCTTCTGACATTCCACGCCCCAACTCGTAGAACGTTATCCCTTCGTTGATTAATCAATCTTTTTCTCATGGTAACCTCCCCCTTGGCAGTCCCCTCCTGGAGATCCAAATGGGGGACTATTCCGGAATCTTTTGCCAACGGAGAGAACATCATGACACTTCTTCAATTACAGGCCACATGTCCTGTGGATACACGTTACGTGTCTTTAATGCAATGGTTTCCATTGCCTTCTGCATCCTCATGTCGTTGATCATTGCTGATTCTTCCGCCTTTAGGGGCAGTTTCCCACCCCTAGGACAAGAGAGTGCCCTGAACCTCTATCCGCTCCTCCGCCATCTTTGACAAGGCCGTTGGCAGAATGAGGCTGACTTCTTATGCCGGAAGTCTTCGGTCGCCAATGCTGATTATTTATCAAAATCTAGGCAGCGGCAGGGATCGAACACGTGACCGAAGACGTTTTTGATTATGAATCAAAGACGCTACCCCTAGACCACGGGTATCATGTTGGTTTGTTACTGCGTCCACCATTTCATGTCTTGCTTCTATATTATTTAATACTTTTGGTTACAAGGAGCGTTAATTTGCCGTGCATTCAACGTGAACGTACTTTCCCTGTGTAATAGAATTTTCTGTACGATGGGTGGTGGTGCCCTTTGCTTGTTGCCTGAATGTTTAAATTCCATTATTATTCTTTCATTTAATCGCCATCATCGAGTATTCTTATTACTATCATCCAAGGGTAGATTGGTTGGTTTCCTTTCCATGCCACACGTTCGGTGGGTTCAATCAGTCCTTTGCATGGCACATTAAAAAATGGCTTCGAATCTGTGTCTTACGGTTAGAAATCCCTTCTATTAGAGAGAGCTCAATTCACAGCGTATCATGAACCCCTCCATCCACGATAATAATTTCTTGTAGCAGATTTTGTTGGAATTAATGGTTTAATTTTTGCAGGTTGGATCTGGTTCCCCATCTATTCATAGCCTCCCTCTCTAATCATATTGTACCAATTATTCTGAGAATAATGAACATATACAGGGTGTTACAAAAAGGTACGGCAAAACTTTCAGGAAACATTCCTCACACACAAATAAAGAAAAGATGTTATGTGGACATGTGTCCGGAAACGCTTAATTTCCATGTTAGAGCTCATTTTAGTTTCGTCAGTATGTTCTTACACCTACGCTCAATGGAGCACGTTATCATGATTTCATACGGGATACTCTACCTGTGCTGCTAGAACATGTGCCTTTACAAGTACGACACAACATGTCGTTCATGCACGATGGAGCTCCTGCACATTTCAGTCGAAGTGTTCGTAAGCTTCTCAACAACAGATTCGGTGACCGATGGATTCGTAGAGGCAGACCAATTCCATGGCCTCCACGCTCTCCTGACCTCAACCCTCTTGACTTTCATTTATGGGGGCATTTGAAAGCTTTTGTCTACGCAACACCGGTACCAAATGTAGAGACTCTTCGTGGTCGTATTGTGGATGGCTGTGATACAATACGCCATTCTCCAGGGCTGCATCAGCGCGTCAGGGATTCCATGCGACGGAGGGTGGATGCATGTATCCTCGCTAACGGAGGACATTTTGAACATTCCCTGTAACAAAGTGTTTCAAGTCACGCTGGTACGTTCTGTTGCTGCGTGTTTCCATTCCATGATTAATGTGATTTGAAGAGAAGTAATAAAATGAGCTCTAACATGGAAAGTAAGCGTTTCCGGACACATGCCCACATAACATATTTTCTTCCTTTGTGTGTGAGGAATGTTACCTGAAAGTTTGGCCGTACCTTTTTGTAACACCCTGTATATGCATGATACTCTTTTATCTGATTCAGATGTAATTGATATAATTGGGTTTCACTGAAAGCGCCAGATTTACATTTTTTCCCCTTATGGAAGTAATTATTGTGGACGATCCATCATATCCCACGTCCTTGCAGGAGATGACCCTTCTGATTAATTTAGTGAATGAGATAAATATATCCTGTGTGTAAAGGACCATAGTGATCTAATGTTTGTCTGTGCTGTAATGAATCTATTCATGGTGTAGAAAGGGAGTTCTGTGTAACAAATGTCGATTTGTTGGAGCTGATCTCTGGTTGATTGGCCCTCTTTCCACGCTCCACTCCCGTTAGTACTTCTTCTTCTTCCTTTCGTCCTAGGCTGTTTCCTTCAGCACCCCACCTAGGCTGTATCCTTCAGCACCCCACAGTCCGCCTTATGATTGTAACGGCGTCTTTTCCTTGGACGGCCAATATATCTTTTACCAGCTAGTAATATATTTCTTACGATTTTCACAATCTTCCGTTGGTCCATCCTGTCTATGTGTTCGTTCCATTCATGCCTTCTCTTATCCACCCACAGTCTTTCTAATACTTACTCTTCTTTGTCTACCTTACAATGTCTTTCCTGCAATCCTCCTAATCCTCAGCAGAATCTTCCTTTCCATAGTTTCCAAAAGCCTATTTGTTTTTGATGTTTCTTGTCTTGTCTCATCTGTATACGTCATAATAGGTCTCGCTATTGTTTTGTACACTACTGGCCATTAAAATTGCTACTCCACGAAGACGACGTGCAACAGACGCGAAATTTAACCGACAGGAAGAAGATGCTGTGATATGCAAATGATTAGCTTTTCAGAGCATTCACACAAGGTTGGCGCCGGTGGCGACACCTACAACGTGCTGACATGAGGAAAGTTTCCAACCGATTTCTCATACACAAACAGCAGTTGACCAGCAGGAGACCATGCTTGCAGTTACCCTTGACGCTGCATCACAGACAGGAGCGCCGGCGGTTGTGTACTCAACGACGAAGCTATGTGCACGAATGGCAAAACGTCATTTTTTTTCCAGGTGAATCCAGGTTCTGTTTACAGCATCATGATGGTCGCATCCGTGTTTGGCGACATCGCGGTGAACGCGCATTGGAAGCGTGTATTCGTCATTGCCATACTGGCGTATCACCCGGCGTGATTGTATGTGGTGCCATTGGTTACACGTCTCGGTCACCTCTTGTTCGCATTGACGGCACTTTGAACAGTGGACGTTACATTTCAGATGTGTTACGACCCGTCGCTCTACCCCTCATTCGATCCCTGTGAAACCCTACATTTCAGCAGGTAATGCACGTCCGCATGTTGCAGGTCCTTTCTGGATACAGAAAATGTTCGACTGCTGCCGCGGCCATCACATTTTCCAGATCTCTCACCAATTGAAAACGTCCGGTCAATGGTGGCCGAGCAATTGGCTCGTCACAATACGCCAGCCACTACCCATGATGAACTGTGGTATCGTGTTAAAGCAACATGGGCAGCTGTACGTGTACACGCCATTCAAGTTCTGTTTGACTCAATGCCCATGCGTATCAAGGCCGTTATTACGGCCAGAGGTGGTTGTTCTGGGTACTGATTTCTCATGATCTATGCACCCAAAGTGCGTGAAAATGTAATCACATGTCATTTCTAGTATAATGTATTTGTCCAATGAATACCCGTTTATCATCTGCATTTCTTCTTGGTGTAGCAATTTTAACGGCCTGTAGTGTATATTTTTGCCTTTGCATCTTTTCCTCCTGCTTATTTTTCCAAATAACATCATTTAATTTAGAGATGGTGAATCCGCTCCTGAATTGATTCAAAGAGCCATATCCTTCTAAGGAGTTGGTGGTGGGTGATGCAGAAAAAATGAATTGTAGCTCATCTGATTTCAAAATGCATCTCTGGTGGCTGTCATGAGCAGAATGAAAATTCTCCAGCAGGCTGCTGCAACGGCGCCCCATGCCACATCCTTAAGAAAAGTTTCTCAATCTACAAAAAACGTGTAATAGACCATGTGTACATACGGATTCGTGTACCTTGTTAGTAAATGAAGTTTTTCTTATCCCTGAAAACAACAGCATATAAGAAATTTTTCAGGCCGTACCCATTCATCTGTCTCAATAATAATACCAATTACAAAATTGTCGTAGAAGAAGCTGAGTAGCACAGTCATCGTTGTGTAGTGGTTATGATACTAGACTGTAGCATGGAGGGTAGTGAATTCAAAACGCACCTGAAGTGTAAAATTTTAATTTCTATATTCGGTTCGAGTACATTCTAGAGGTATCCACAAATGTCAAGAATCATTCTACTGGAATGTTCTGTTAACTGTATATACCGTATGTGTTCTGGCCGGAGGCCGTTCGCTCCGTGCTCTTGTATGTGCAAGTGCTCAATAAATCTTCGTTAATAAAGTCAGTGTTCGTCATTCATCCTATTACACCTTCTTCTACGTGAAAATATGACAGTACAACACAACACCCAATTACAGAGTGGAAAATAAAACTTCGATCCAGCCGAGAATCGACCCCATCTCCCTTCACTTCCCAAGCTGCCACGCTGACCGCGCAGCTACCGAGGTTCTTTGTAGTGGTACATTAACGAAGGAAAAGCTTCCAGCATCTTGTCTCTGTGCTTCATTTGAAAGATAACCTCAGATTCCATAAGCTAAATTAGCGTACTTTTGAGTGAGCTGTTACTTCTTATCTTTTGACTTAGCATTGCACTTGGGATGTTTTCAGTGAACATGTAAGCTGTGGTTTTCAGTCACCACATGGTAGGAGTGTATCACAAGGCGACACAGACAGCGCTCCCCTCCCAGTAGTTTGGCGCTCCCACCACTCTCACCAATTGTACCGTAAGCCATCCGCTAGCTCACTGTTCCCCACAACTCTCAGGGATCAGCTCGCAAGGTAGTTCACTAGGTCACTTCTCCACACGACTCTTACGGATCAGACTGCAAGGTAGCTCCCTGCTCTGCACCACTGTCACGGATGAGATCGCACGGAGCCGATCAGATGGCGACTTGAGGAGTCGCTGTGTTCTCTGCCCTCTTGGCACAGTGATACAGCTTGCAACTCTGTAAGGAGTATGCTCCGCCGGCAATGGGCGAAGCATGACAGAATCTCTGACCAGAGAGTAGTTTATTGTTAGTTGTTGCTTGTCGCGAGTCTGCGCTAGTCTGCGCGAGTCGACAGTAGTAGTCAGTCGGATACAGTAGAAGTCAGTCTGCAGTAGCAGTCGGTCAGCTTCAGTAACGAGTGGACGGTAGTAGTCTGCGGGAGTCGGCATGCGTCGGCTGTGTGCTCTGCTCGCGACTCTGGTCAGGACTCTGGAGGATGAGTATTGTTGTAGAAGGTAAAGAAGCAGCCTTGCGCATATTTAATAATGTATGTTAATTGTAATTTACTTTGTTCAGAAAAAATGCCCCAATAATAATTTTTTTATAAAGTAACTCTTTTAAAGAAAATCATTCATTTTAATTTAAAGAACATTTCCAATGGATCGTCACTCCTTTCAAGAATCAAAAAAAAAAAAATATATATATATATATATATATATATATATATATATATATATATATATATATATATATATGCCAGCTCTTTCAAAGAAAAGTATTCATTTCAATTTAAAGACTTTTTCCATTGCATTATCATTGCTTCCAAGAATCAAAAAAAATATATAGGCCAGCACTGCACGAAGCTGTGTCGAAGAATGTATAATTAAGAGCAGATATATAATTGCAGTTTTATTGAGGTAAGAATTTTTGATTGTTTTATTCAGAATACAGGGCCGAAGGTCAGCGCTGCTGTCCTCATAAAATTTACCAGATTATTATTTCTGTTGGGAGGTTACATTTGGTTCATGGTTCATTATTTATTCAATATTATTGTGTGGTTTAGTGGTCAATTATCATTCTTAGATTTCTGTGGCAGTTTACGCTTGGCTCCTTTTTGCATTATTATTTAACAATATTTCGTGCGGAGAGGTCACAACTCTCCATCTGAATTCAGCTTTTTGTAAAAATAACGGTATGTGTAACACATTATTATTTTAATAGGCATGGTGTCCCATTTATCTTGACCACCATAAATAACTGTTTCTCAAGATGCAAATTACAAAATGTTTCAAGCAAATGCTCGTTGGCCGTCAGGGGGACATCAGCATGATTGCCTTCGTTGTAGCTTTGTTTTTTACAAAGATATGAACACTGGTATGACTATTTTAAACGGCACTCTGTATTTTTTATTCGGTAATTCATTTCCTCTCCTAAAGACCTATTCAAAAATGTATCACTGTGTACCATTCACTGAAGCACGACGTTATTAATTACGTAACACAACATTGACTTTGAGCCTGGGATTACAAACTCGTCCACTTGCTGGAGTCAGAAAACAAATAAAAACCAAGTAAAAACATAAAATTGACTTTGACTCTTCTGTACCATTTCCGAGGGGCAGAGCATAAAAAGGCGCTCAAAGTGGTGAACCTGGACACCGATACACTGGTGCACTCGTTGAATGAAAGAATTACTTACTGCTTCCAGTGTTGCCTGCTGAAGATAATTGCAAGCAAGCACGATACGTTCCTGTATGCCCTCTGTAGTTGTTGGAATATCGCGATAGACAACGTCTTTAATGCATCCACAAAGAGAAAATTCCAGGGTCGCTTAAATCAGGATAGCTACCAGGCCAAGTAACTGTTCCTCCTCGACCAATCCATCTGGCAGGGTACCTTCGGTTCAGAACACGACTTGCACGCAAGACATTATGTGCTGAACATTCATCGTGTTGACACCACATAAGCATTCTGGTTCTTAGCGGCACTTCATCCAGAAGAGGAAGTTGGCATAAGCTGTGCCGTTTAGACTACCATTGATGAAATAAGGGCCAATAACTGTAGTACCAAGCATTCCACACCAGATGTTAACTCTCCATTGAGGCTGATCTTCCAACTGTCTAAGCCATCGCGGGTTGTCGCTGGACAAATAATGCATGTTCCTTGGATTTACCTGTGCTTTGTTTGAGAAGGAACATTCATGGTAGAACATTAGAAAAGAAGTCAGGGTTGGCGAGAATTTGCTGTTGTGCCCACTGACAGAGACACTGTGCACGATTTTGGAAATCATTCCCATGCAATTCCTGATGTAGGTGTACATGGGAAGGTTGGAACTGGTAACGTGTAAGAATACGATGTGTACTGGTTTTACGAATGTCAATCGCGCGTTCAAGCTGTCATGCGCTCACATGTGGATTCATAACAACGGCAGCGAGAACAGTAACTTCGGCAGCTTCGTCTGTGCGAGTGCTACGACGATTGCGTTGCCGTGGGTTCAAACTTCCCGTTTCCTCAAGTGTCGCAACAAGAGGAGAAAACATCCGTCGGGAAGGTTGGTTCTTGTCAGTATATCGCTCTCTGTACAGTTCCATTGCCTGCGTAGCATTTCGCCTACCTTCAACAACAACAATAAAAGAAACGTTATGTCGATGCAGTTTGTAGGAAGGACAGCCTTTACTGTATGCCTATTCTACACAACAGTATTTAAAAGGACTAAACTACGGTACTAAATGTACCCGTACGTAAGAAAACAGTATCGCAACTACTGTTCTGCTGACTTACAGTCCCCATAGATGAATAGCATTTCTTCGTTGGTATACATTCTACTCGCGCAACTGTTCAACTGACAATGGTTGACGGAATGACGTGTGTGCATTCTACTTACGTTTATATTTGTGTGCATTGTTGGCGGAATGACGGGTGTGCATTCTACTTGTGTTTATATTTGTGCTCTGCCAACGTCAGCACGTGCATGTGTTCCATTATCCCGAGTACCTGCACTAAGCGCTGGGAGCGTCAAAGTCAGTGTTGAGTTATGTAATTAATAACGTTGTGCTTCAGTGAGTGGTGCACTGCGATACATTTTTGAATAGGTCTTTAGGAGCTTTAAAAGTTCGTACCGCTGTTCATATCTTTGTAAAAAACAAAGCTACAACGAAGGCAATCATGCCGATTGATGTCAACCTGACGGCTAAAGAACATTTGCTTGAAACATTTTGTAATTTGCATCTGGGCAAACAGTTATTTAGGGTGGTCAAGGTAAATGGGACAGCCTGTATATTCAGGTGGTTCAAATGGCTCCAAGCACTATGGGACTCAACATCTGAGGTCATCAGCCCCCTAGACTTAGAACTACTTGAACCTAACTAACTTAAGGACGTCACACACATTAATGCCCGAGGCAGGATTCGAACCTGCGACCGTAGCAGCAGCGCGGTTCTTCACTGAAGCACCTAGAACCGCTCGGCCACAGCGGCCGGCACTCTGTATATGATACTCCAGGTTGTCTCGGGAAGAATGGTCAATAAAAAAAACTAAATATGTCCATATGCCATATTCCAAAGTGTTTCTGAGATGGAATACATTTAAAGTCACTTTTGTACGTTTATTTTGAATAACTCCAAATCTGCAGCCTGTAGCGAAAACGTGTTGCAGTGCAAAATTAAAATACATTAAATTTCCCATAAAAAGATCGTATTGATTCTTTCTCTAGGACTTACAGTATGTGAGAAAAGAGCGAGAAAATAATAAAAAATCTTGTGCGAGGAGTGTGCGTTGAGATGCAGACGTTTTGTAAGGCAGTTTGACGTAGTTTCCCAACTAGATAGCACACATGTCCTGTATCAAATTATTCGTCTCGACTTCGTCTGCTGTATTGTGGTACATTGTAAACAATGACAATGTACTGAATAATAAAGAAAATAAATAACAGTGTATATTAAATATGTTCTGTCTCGGAAACCATTCAGAATAGAGCATACGTCCACATGAAGTTTTATGCTTCAAATGATCACTCCAGTCATCAGTGAATATTGATCATTCGTCCTGAGACTACCTGTATGTTATGTTTAATTTTTTAATTATTCATTTAGCCTGGATGGATTAATGCCTTCAGGGCCCTCATACAGCAGACCAGAGTGTTATATGTAATCACAAAGCCGGGCGGAGTGGCCGTGCGGTTCTAGGCGCTACAGTCTGGAACCGAGCGACCGCTGAGGTCGCAGGTTCGAATCCTGCCTCGGGCTTGGATGTGTGTCATGTCCTTAGGTTAGTTAGGTATAATTAGTTCTAAGTTGTAGGCGACTGATGACCTCAGAAGTTAAGTTGCATAGTGCTCACAGCCATTTGAACCATTTTTTTGTAATCACAAAACTTATTAAAATCACAATTACTTTAAAAAAATCATAATATTTTTAATACTATACCTCTTATTCCTTCTCCCTGCATGTATTAGGCATTTGATTGTTACACCCTCTTGGTTGAAACTGTTGATTTTCCTTGGTTTTCCTAAATATCTTCTGCCTACTAAGAAATAATGTCATCAAGAATGTACCCAGTTACCCTTCTTAGCAATCGGATCTCTAGTGTTTATATTCTGACGGGAACGAGTGTTTCTGCTGTGTACGTCCAGGCAAGGGCTTCAAACTCTAGGGAGCAGTAGTCATTGTGAGCAGTAGTGTGTCAACATTAAGCTTGATCATTTGGACTGTGACTCCATTCTGTACAGTAAATGCTGAGCTGAAGGATTTTTCGACAGTTTTGTCACCTCCAGACAGACTTTTTCGCAACTCCCATCATTTAACTCTGTGAAATATTCAGTAAATCTATGTTTGGTTTGCGGTTCAATGATGGTTATCGTTAAATTCAAGTATTGCTCTAACTCCTTGGATGGGACAAAGAGAGCAGCTGTAGGTTCTACTTTGCCTATATTTCTCTAGACCACACAAGCCTTTCCATAGAGCATCTGGTCTTTATGTTTTAGATTACTGTATTGGTATGCCTTAGTTATCGATTCTCGCATATTGATTGACTCTGCTCTTTGTTTGTAAGTCCGATGTTCAGTGTCTTCGAGATTCATAAACTGTTTTAGCTCTTCCATTACCCAGGATGCAGGTTTTCCTTCAGGTTTCCAGTCTTCGGGGGAGCATATTTATTGTGTAATTGAGTTAGTTGGTAGTAAGTCCATAGAGCTTGTCTTTCAAGTCCAGGAATGGAAAGGAAGCTGTCCCCCAAATTATCTCTTTCACCCCCAATGCAAGTTCAAGTACACTGATACGCTTAAATTCTCAGTGTGTTGTCATTTATAGTTTATTCCTCGGATATTATAGAGAGTAAGTCGTGAATATGATTCTGTGAGCTGATTCCAGATACGAATTTCTTTGCTTGTGGATTTCGTGGCAAATATATGTGTGAGAGTGTGACTATAGGCTGCACTAAGAATAGGTACAAACTGAAATACTGTCACATTTGTAGAACACACATGAATTTCAAAGTGAAGGGGCAGAATATTTACGTGCTATCAGCATTACTTGTATGCTCCTAAGTCGAATCGAATTTTGGAAGGTCAGTTTTGAAACAGGCTATCCCATCTACTTTCGGAGGTTTGTAGAGGACGCAGATAGACAAATTTTGTTAAGGGATTTGATATTTACAAATGTATATTCGACTTGTTTGTCTTCATTACTATTTGACGTGAGTAGCATGGTTGGTAATAAGTGAAAGCTTTTGTTCGCCGCTACTTCACCTCCTCATCTGTTACTTCTGTTTTATCTTAGGACAATGGAGTCTATGTTTACGGAACTGGAGAGCATGCTTGGCTTGAGCCAAGTGTCCACGTTCGTTAGAAGAGAGATCTGTATGTCGATATTCCGAAATCTACGGCAGAGTTCATCGAAATGAGTTGAAAGTGATGGCCAATTATGTGCTACACTAAGAATACAGACACACTGGTAGAATCTGAGGCAGCATTAGTAGACAAGTTCGCAGCTCCTAAATCACAGGATTTCCAGTTCATCTGCACTGATTTTTTCAGCCTTCATCGGCGCCATTATCCTGCAATCTCTTGTTCACACGGTGTGCAGCCCAAATTCTGTTTTTACAGTACTCAAAATTTTTATCTTTCGGCAGTGAATCCTCGCGCATTGTCAGATTTGTCTTCGTGAGTTTCTTAATCACTATGACTGTTTCAGATCTTTCCGTACGTGACATAAACTTTATGGTTGTGGGTCTAGGTTTCGCACATCATAATAACCTACATCCTCATCTATAACTTCTGATTACTGAATGTGCTGCATGTATATTTGTTTTCGCTTTAAGCTTCTAAAATTTAAAATGTCTGTGTTAAAAGTAAATATTTTAGTTTTTTCAGAGAACTTTTCAGTGCTGCAAAACAATATTTCAGCAACATCGCCTTCGACTAAAAGAATTACGAGCGATGTACGGTACCATTACACCAAAATGGGAGAAAACGAAAATGCCGCTACTGTCAGAATATAATTTCCATGGCTTCTGGCTCATGATCAGATCTGAAGGGACATCTAAAATCTAAGCATCCGACAGTACCTTTGGAACGATATGGGTCAGGAAGCCGACCAAGATCGCCATCAATCGATGCAGAAACTCGTGAACCGTCCTCGCTGACGTCTGCTTCCATCTTGGGTGAAGGTGTCCTCTCAGAAAGGCAAACAGAGTCCAGCCCATCAATGTCGTCAGGTTCTAGACTAAGTCCTATTTGCTTTTGTGTTGCCCTCACCCTCAACGGCTTTTATTTTACAACAACCAATAAGTAAGTGTTTTAATACGATAAAGCCGCTCACATTAAATAAAAGTGTGGCATTAGCCGTACAGTCTTTAAAAATGATTTGCAGAGAATACCATCCTCTCTATACTGTTGAAGACACAGAATGTATGCTTTGCCCATATTTTAACTTACCAAGTCGAGAAACGTTGTCAAACTCTCTAATTCCTAGTATTCATCATGAGTACTTCGATAAAATAAAAAATGATTTGGTCACAACAAAGATAGTCTGCCTTACGTCTGATGCTTGGACGAGGGTAAATAACATTAGCTTCTACGTTCTCACTGCGCATTTCATAGATGAAGAGAGTGAACTAAAGTCATACCTTTTACAGTGCTCACAATTAGAAGACAGACGCACTGCAGAAAACATCTCAAATTGAGTAACGTCTGTTATTGCCAAGTACAATATCAATTTTAAAATCACGTACGTAATAACAGACGGAAATGCCGCTACTGTCAGAATATAATTTCCATGGCTTCTGGCTCATGATCAGATCTGAAGGGACTTTTACAGTGCTCACAATTAGAAGACAGACGCACTGCAGAAAACATCTGAAATTGAGTAACGTCGGTTATTGCCAAGTACAAAATCAATTTTAAAATCACGTACGTAATAACAGACAATGAGTGAAATATGAAACAAACTGCCATGCTTCTCAAACTTCCAGATAGCCCATGCTTTGCACATTCTTTAAACATCCCTGTGTAACACGCTATTCTGCAGTCCATACAGAAAACCGTTGACGAAGTCAAAAGAATTAAGTTCTTAAGGAGAGACCCTTTGCTTTAAGCACACTTGCTGAAATGAAAGAAGATTTAAAAAAAATCAGATGGAAATCTACTGACGAAATGTTTCAAAGATTTACTTTAAATAAAGATCCCATAAATTATTGCCTCGCTATTTTAGGCGGAAAATTGATCACCTTCAACTTAAAAGATACAGACGGGGAGATAATGCAACAGGCTTTACAGATTTTGAAAGTTTTCGGTGAGTTAATCAAACAGGCGTCCTGAAAGAAAACTGTCTCAGATTCAAAAATGAAAATTTTGGCAAGATTAATGGAACGGCAACAGAAATCTTTTAAAGACAAAAATGAAAAATGTGCTCGAGAAATCGAGCCATTGGTTCATAATTTCCTTAAAGCGTTATCATAGCGGTTTGGGGTTATCTCCAGGAACGAACTGATTGGTCAGACAACGTTACTGGACCTCCGATTCAAACGGTAAGAATTTTCACCAGACAAAACATTTCACGATTGCTATATGAAGGCTATTGCAGAAATGAAAGCGTTGGTTGTTCAACAAGAAAAACACAGCTCATTTCTCACCCATTTACTACCCTAATGCCTGAGACTTCAACCTGGGAGAAGTTTCTGAAACTATTGGTCACCTTCGAGCAAGTCACGACGCGGAAAGTGCGGCAATTTTCGACTTGGACAAAGATTTAGGAGAGGGATATTTGCTAGAAACAGCGATCCTTTAAATTGATAGGGAACAAGAAAATGGCTGTGGGCAACACTGTATCAACTGGTTCTAAAAGTGTTTTTATCATAGCAACATCAGTGCCCTATGAACGAATATTTTCAAAAGCAAGACAGATATCCGCTGAGAAGAGAAACAGACTCACACCGACTAAAGTGGGTTAGATTTTACTTATAAATGACAATGTTGATTAATTTTTCCTTTTTGGGTACATATATGGTAATGATGACTGTAAATGACGACTGCATATACACTTTAATTACAGTTATGTTATAATTTTTATATTGTGTTTTGTCGCAATAAAAATATCAAAATATAACAAAAATCAATCTTCATTCTTAAAATTTTTCCACTTGATAAAAAATATTTACGATTTTGTTGTAGTATTAAAAATTTTTTCAGTAGACGATATTTAAAACTTTCATATCTCAAAATTATTTTGCCCATCTCTAATTGAAACAGCCTGCCACTTTATTTGCTTTTGCTACTTGTTCTCTGACTTCGTTTTCGTCATTTCCACTGCTGGAAAGTTCAATACCAAGATATGTAAATTACCTGTTGAATAATTTTGTCATCCACTTCTAGTTTGCATCTGACTGGTTCCACAGATGTGGTCACACATTTGGTTTTTTGAGTGCGTATGACTATATTTAGGTTCTTAGCTGCCACACTAAATAAATGTAAAAGTTTTTGCAGATTATCTTTACTGTTTTCCAGCAGAACTACTTCGTCAGCATAACAAATGTTTTTATTCCTTGTCCTCCGTTTTATAGCCACTACCAGCCAATATTTTATCACCTTGACCATGACTACATGACTATACTGAAACGTAGTGGGCTCAAAGAGTCACGTAGTTTGATACCACTATTACCTGCTATGTAGCTAGTTAATCTGGAACCATTTTTCGCCTGGATGTTGTTGTTGGAATAAACGTCCTGAATCGCTTTAATTAAGGTGAAGGAATACCTTGATTGTAGAATAGGTTTAACACCTCTGTTAACTGAATCCTATCGAAAGCCTTCTGTAAATCATTAAGACAAAGATAACCTGATCTGTCATATTCAATGAACTTGTCTATAATCTGTCTGATAATGAATACTTCATTTGTACATTACCTACCGGATCTAAAACCATACTGCTCCTCCCCAAGGGTTGTAATGCTTTTTATTTTATTTGATATTACTTTTGTTATGAGTTTAAAAACTAAACTTAATATATTTTTTCTTCTGTAGTCGGAAAGGTATTTCATACCCCGTTTTTATACATGAGAGCTGTAATAGTAGTTGCCGCGCGGGATTAGCCGAGCGGTCTAGGCGCTGCAGTCGTGGTCTGTGCAGCTGGTCCCGGCGGAGGTTCGAGCCCTCCCTCGGGCATGGGTGTGTGTGTTTGTCCTTAGGATAATTTAGGGACTGATGACATTAGCAGTTAAATCCCATAAGATCTCACACAGATTTGAAAATTTTTTTGTAATATTAGTTCTCCAGTCGTTTGGAATTCTGTTATCAGTTACAACGTTGTTAACCAACTTGGTTAATTGGATATCCCCCATACTTCAATAATTGATTGTGAGTCCTATCTTTCCCCAGAGACTTCTGTTTTTTAAGATGGTGGTGGTGGTTAGTGTTTAACGTCCCGTCGACAACGAGGTCATTAGAGACGGAGCGCAATCTCGGGTTAGGGAAGGATTGGGAAGGAAATCGGCCGTGCCCTTTCAAAGGAACCATCCCGGCATTTGCCTGAAACGATTTAGGGAAATCACGGAAAACCTAAATCAGGATGGCTGGAGACGGGATTGAACCGTCGTCCTCCCGAATGCGAGTCCAGTGTGCTAACCACTGCACTGTTTTTTAAGAGACTCACAGCTTCTTCTACCTCTGCATGAGAAACAGTTATATCATGATTTACTTGTATACTGGTCTCTGATCTCTGTTCATTTTCTGGTGATTTTTTTTTTTTTTACCATGATACATCTCTGTTGAATATTTAACGCATGATTCCCAATTATGTCTTTTACATTCAAAATTTTATTTGATTTTTCCTCTGCTGTCGTATCATTCTTCAAATTTTTGTGCAACTCATAGAAGACATGTTCTAAATTGTTTTAAAGGTTTCCCAGTGTTCCTGTTTGAAGCTATTCACTAGTGATTTTTTCTCAATGCGAGTTATTTTATAATCTTTATATGACCCTTGTGTTTTCAGTGTTTTATATTTCAAATTGGTACATCTCTTCTTTATATATTTCTTTAATTTCTTTGCGAAACCATGGCGTTTATTTGTCTTTCTCTCTCGCTTTATAACTCTTCCTACCTAGTGTTTACTGAGCTGCTGCTTCAATACTTTCTTTAATTTTCTGCCATGCCTGATTTACGATATCCTCTGCATTAATGGGTTTGTCTTTTATGTTCTCTGCTAATAGTTTCTGTTATAAAATTTTTGTGGATTCATTCTATAATGGCCGTACAGTAAATTTTTCATCTTTTAAGATTGGTTCTTTGGCAGTGTTGTTCTTCTCTACATGCAATCTGATTTTTGCTATAAGTAGGCTGTGATCATTCCTGATGTTCGTAGAGTTTAATGCTGAATGAGGATGGTTGTTCTATTTTGTAACAATGCAGTCTATTCTAAATTTATGACCTCTTGTGTCCTAAAAAGTGTATTTGTACTGCTCCTTGTGGTCACAGAAGGTATTGTTTATTCTCAGTTCATTGCTTGAGCATAATTTGACCATAATCTCACCACTATCACTTAGAAAGTCTTCAGCAGATCGTTGTTTCACTCCAGGGGTGACACTATTTCCAATAAGAGCATTGAAGTCCCCCATTATGACTGTAAGTTAGTTTAAAGGTATCAGATTGATAATTTCTTGTAACTGCTCATATGAAGCCCCTCTTTCTGTTCTAGGTTTGTAATACTCTGGGCTGTACAGGGAGACAGGTTCAATTTGTGATGTACAAATTTCAGTTTTAGTAAAACTATTCTCTTTTAGGTGTATTGGCACTCCTCAGTAAGAGCTTTGTATTTCTTGTGGATTAGTATCCATACTCCTGCTTTAGCTCTTGTCTCTTCTCAACTCCGCTATAAACGAGTAGTTACTGGTCATATTCCTTCTGCCCTCTGCCTTTCTTTTTTGTCTCTTGTATGCTACATATTTACAGTTCATTACGTTTCAGTTCTTCTGTAAGTTCTTAATCCTTGTTATTAAAAGATATTGTGCTCCATATTCCAGTTCTGAGAATATTTTTACTATTTCATATATATTTAATGGCATTCTGGTGGTAAGAGCATCTGGTAGGTGTGTTCAGATTTGATATGAGTTATGAATCCAGAAATACTCGATCGGCACCATATAGTCGTTCTTTTCCGTTGAACACTTAATATTTTAACTATCATTCAACTAGACCTTCACTTACGATTTCAATGCTGGTTTAGTACAATACTGCACGTGCGATGAGCGGCAATATTACTTAAGTAAGAGTAATGGAAGTAAAGTATTTCATCACGATTCCCAGAGTAAACTCAGTACTGGAATAAAATCCATTCGATATGGCGTAAGAGAAGACTACATAGGAATGCTATTCGAATGTTACACAGGTTAAGTAAAATCCAGTGAAAGATAGGGATCGTTTCTCAAGTCACAATCATTAGCGATATCGGCTTCGAAAAGGAACGGAACTCTTTTGATGATGCTGGGTAAAGGGTTCCTTCTTTTTTTAATCTCCTATAGTTCAGTACAAAACATTCTTGGTCTACTTAGTACAATTATTCCTAGCTATGTGTAACACCCATTTGATTTACATTAAAATCCTAGTAAAGCCTTCCATTCCAGTCTGTGATTGGTACATTTATTTGTTTCCCCATCTCTGCTATTAATTCCCAACATACGCCTCTCGTTTGCTTACCGAAATAAATTCGGTTCCTGAAAAGTTAATAGGCCACACATGAATGCTGTAAGCCACACTGGGATCACGTGATTGTAGCTGTTAGACACCAAACACATTGGAAATTTTGGCGACGAAACTTTCTGTAGTTTACCGAAAGCACTCAAGGCCATTTCTGCTCTTCTGTTTCTTCCTTTTATTTTATTACTTTTGTGGTCGAATCAGTCCAAAATACAAAATACAACAAACTGAGTGCGTGACTCCATTCTCAATTTGTACTGTTTTCTTTTCAACTCGTTAGTTATAAATTGTATTAGTCTTACTCCAGTTGAATATCAGGTCTACTTACAAACTTGATCTGTTTTTTTTTTTTTTTTTTTTTCATTGGTTGATGAGGTTCGCTTGCCTTTGAGGCCAGCAGAACTATGTTTTCAGAAAAATTAAGTCGGTTGGGGTACGTTACATTAACATTACGTTTTATTAGTTTTCCCAGTTTTGAGATCTGAAAGTTTCCTCAAGTTATCACTTGCCCAAATAATTTTCCGATTATGAACGTTGCACTATTCTGATGAAGTCCAGTGGAACAAGTTACATTATTGTACTTGTTGTTCAGTATGCACTTAGGTGACGAAAGTTATGAGATACTTCCTAATATCGTGTCGTTTTGCCATGCTTTGTGTAGCAACTCGATCTGACATGGCCTCAACAGGTCGTTGCAAGTTCCATGCAGAAATATTGAACTGTGCTGCCTCTATACTCGTCCATGATCGCGAAAGTGTTGCCGGTGCAGGATTTTGTGCACGAACTGAACTCTCGATTATGTCCGACAAATATACGATAGGACTCACGTCGGGCTTTGCGGTTGGCCAAATCATTCACATGACTCGTCCAGAATTTTCTTCAAACCAGTCGCGAACAATTGTGGCTCAGTGACGTGGTGCATTGTCATCCATAAAAATTCATCGTTGTTTGGGAACAAGAAGTTCATGAATGGATGCAAATGGTCTACTCCAATCAACTGTCGGTTTAGTTGGACCAGTGGACCCAGTCTGTTATATGTAAACACAGCTCAAACCATTATGGAGCCACAACCAGCTTGCACA
Source organism: Schistocerca piceifrons (assembly GCF_021461385.2). NCBI lineage: Eukaryota > Metazoa > Arthropoda > Insecta > Orthoptera > Acrididae > Schistocerca > Schistocerca piceifrons. Next base: position 100,972,857 of record NC_060138.1, on the reverse strand, counting down.
TTGCCTTTTAGGCAATTGGGTCCACTGCTTCGTGGGCTCTGCGCCACACTAGAACCTACCATCAGATCTTACCAACTAAAACCTGGATTCATCTGACCAGGCTACGGTTTTCCAATTGTCTGTGGTCCAACCGATAGGATCACAAGCCAACGAGAGGCGCTGCAGGCTATGTCGTGCTGTTAGCAAAGGCACTTGCGTCGGTCGTTTGTTGCCATAGCTCATTAAAGCCAAATTTCGCCACACTGTCCTAAAGGATACGCCCCACATTGATTTCAGCGGTTGTTTCACGCAGTGTTGCTTGCCTGTTAACATTGACAACTCTACTCAAACGACGCTGCTCTCAGTCGTTAAGTGAAGGCCACCGACCAATGCGTTGACCATGGTGAGTGGTAATGCCTGAAATGTAGTATTCTCGGAACACTATTGACACTGTGGATCTCGGAACATTGAATTCCCAAACGATTTCCGAAATTGGAATGTCCCATGCGTCTAGCTCCAACTACCAAACCGTGTTCAATGTCTGTTAATTCTCGGCGTGCGACCATAATCACATCGAAAAGCTTTTCACGTGAATCAACTAAGTACAAACAACAGCTCCGCTCATGCACCGCCCTTTTATATATTGTGTAAGCGATACTACCGCCATATGTATATGTGCACATCGCTAATCCATGACTTTTATCACCTCACTCTGTTAAAATAGGTTGACTCAGAACCGTAGTTTTCGTAGATGATTAGTGGAAAATTTGGAAATTTGTGGCAGGATCTTACGGGACCAAACTGCTGAGGTCATCGGTCCCTAAGCTTACGCTCTACTTAATCTAACTTAAACTAACTTACGCTAAGCACAACACACCAACACAGACACCTATGCCCGAGGGAGGACTCGAACTCGAAGGTGGGGGAGGGGAGGGGGGGAGCAGCAGCCGCCTGGACTGTGACAAGACGCCTCAAACCGCGCGGCTGATGATTAGTGCAGATTATGTTGATTCGTAATCAAAAGCTCTTCCAAAATCTATTAATTACAGGCAAGGTGGTAGTTAATACTCGTCGGCTTGCAAGTCGCCCATTAAGCTGTAACCACTTCTAAGGCTAACTTGTTCCTTTACTTGGTTCTTCTCATAACACTTGCTATAGATTTAATGTGGATGGTAAATAATGTAACACGACCGTAAATCTTTTCTAACTAAACTAAAACTAAACTCCTCCCGCAAAGGCCATGGAGACCCAAAGGTACCGACTGGGCGCCGTGTCATCCTCAGTCCACAGGCGTCACTGGATGCGGATATGGAGGGGCATGTGGTCAGCACACCGCTCTCCCGGCCGTATGTCACTTTCCGACACCGGAGCCGCTACTTCTCAATCAAGTAGATCCTCAGTTTGCCTCACAAGTGCTGAGTGCACCTCGCTTGTCAACAGCGCTCGGCAGACCGGATGGTCACCCATCCAAGTGCTACCCCAGCCCGACAGCGCTTAACTTCGGTGATCTGACGGGAACCAGCCAACTGCGGCAAGGCCGTTGGTTGTAAATCTTTTCTACTTTACCTTTTTATGCAGTTTTAACGCGATCATTTCCAGTCTCAATTTTTTGGTTATTTTTCTGGATCTGTTTAACGTCAGTTTCATGTACCATTGTTTGATCGGTTGCTAACTAATGAATATGACTTTTTTAATTTTAGCTGCTTTTACCACACAAATATTTCACATTTCAACTCTCAGTAGCCACAACAGAGTCATCTTACTCCGGTTAGTCCTACAGAAATAAAAGCAAGTGCCTTCCCGCTAGGGCAGCGTGCTTGTCGTTTCCGTCATCTGCAGAAGATCATTCTGGTCGATTTACGTAAAAGCTCTTATTGTGTTTAGATACTAGTCCTTCCAGAATAAAAATAGTCCAGTTGCTAACATCTGCGTGTCGCGGCTGTACAAATTATTGTAATTGGCTTAACAGCGTTCACACAATCTTTCGCCGCCTCGCCGGACTGGTTCTCCCGGCCACAAAATGGTATACCGCTGCGAAGCGGCTAACAGCCCTTTCCACTCTGCCACGGTCGGACGCCATTTGCCTTACAGGTTTTTAGGCCACTAATGTGCTGCTGCAGATGTTTATTGGCGGTACACCTTTCCTTACGATGTTGGTCTGTCAAGCGATAATTTTACAACACTGTTTCGACTCGATAAATACAACTCTGAGCTAAGAGAGGCCCTAAATATTCACCGATTTATGAAAATCTCGAATCAACTGCACTCAGCACCGGTCACTATAAAACTTCTCAGAATACTGGCAGCTTCACGTTAGAAAACAATGGACTTCTACAGAAGTTATCATACAGTACGAACTCCATACAGGAATGTACAAATTTCTAAACATACGACGGTTGAAACTTCCTGGCAGATTAAAACTGTGTGCCGGACCGAGACACGAACTCGGGACCTTTGCCTTTCACGGGCAAGTGCTGTACAAACTGAGCTACCCAAGCACGTCTCACGCCCCGTCCACACAGCTTTAATTCCGCCAGTATCTCGTCTCCTACCTTCCAAACTTTACAGAAGCTCTCCTGCGAAACTTGCAGAACTAGCACTCCTGCAAGAAAGGATATTGCGGAGACGTGGCTTAGCCACGGCCTGGGGGATACGACGGTTACCCAGAAAGTAATACACCGCATTTTTTTTTCTTAGCCGAAGACAATGCTACGAATGCGAAACGTTATGTATGCATTATCTGCAGTCTCCTGAGCGAGCGTGCCAAGCTTTCGTCACTTCCGACAGATAGCGTTGCTGCAGGACAGTTTCAAAATGGCGTCTGTAAGTGATGCACGTTACCAGCAACGTGCCGTCATTGAATTTCTCACTGCAGAGAAAGAAACTGGGAATATTCACAAACGCTTGTGCAAAGTCTATGGAACATCTGACGTCGACAGAAGTACAGTTAGTCGCTGGGCACGGATGATGTATTCAGAAGGCGGTTCGGCGGAGATCCACGATTTGCAGAGGTGGGGGAGACCATCCACGGTTGTCACACCTGACATGTTGCAGCGAGTTGATGTCATTCGCGAGGACAGGTGCGACTCAGCATTTGGCGCTGCATCTGTCAATCAGCAGTCGACAAAACGATAGTCGATGGAATGGCGCCATTCCTATTCCCCACAGAAGAAAAAATTCAAAGCAACTGCTTCCGCCGGTAAGGCCAAGATCACCGTGTTCCGGGACTGTGAATATATGATCCTCATTGTTGTGATGCCAAGAGGCGGTACCATTAATTCAGAAGTGTATGTCAGCACCGTAACAAAACTCAAGACGCGCTTCCGGCGACCTCGGTGCCACAGCAACCCAGATGTTTTGCTGCAACACAATAACGTTGGTCCCCACACAAGTCTGTTGAACACATCGAAAAACAGGGCTGGACAGAGTTACCCAGTCTCCCCTTCAGCCCTGGCCTAGCCCCCTCGGATTTTCACTTGTTTGGGCCATTCCATTCGTGGAAAACATTTTGTGGACGATGAGGAGGTGATTCACACAGTGAAGCACTGGCTCCGCCACCAGGGCAAGGACTGGTACCGACATGGCATACACGCCCTTGTTTCGCGCTGGGGGAAAGCCATATAATAGAAGTGGAAAAAAGGATGGACAGATAAAACGCCGTTCTTTCGTGTGTGTAATTCTCATTGTGTCCAATAAAGTATGGTTGAAGAAAAAAATGCGGTGCATTACTTTCTGCGCAAAATTCACGAAACGTTTCAATTTCTAAGTTACAGCTGTTTTCTCTGCTTTTTTTGCCATGGTCGTCACTCCAAAGACTGGTTTAATGTACCTCTTAAAGCCAGTTTATCCTGTGGAAGTCTTTTCATCTGAAACCAGCAGTCACTTGAACCTACATACTGAATTCAATCCCAGGCCTCGCTCTAAAATAGTAGCTGCACCCACTCACCTTTCTACAATTGGACTCGATTGCTAAACTAACCCTTGGTGACGCACTGTGTCTCTTATCAACAGAATCCTTCTTCCAGTCAAGGTGTGCCATAAATTCCAATGGTCTTCAATTCGATTCAGTACCCCTTCAGTAGTAACTCGATCTATCAGTCTAATCTTCAGCACTCCTCTGTAGTACCACACTTCATAAACTTGTATTCCATTGTTTTCTAATCTATTCATTCTTCATGATTTACGTCCCGATAGGCTACAGTACAGACAAATGATATAAGAAAAGAGCGCGGAATGTGTGGTACATGTTAACAAACTTCTCTTTTTCAAAATAGGTATTTGTATGGTAGAGAGTTTGCTATTGATTTCCTCTTTGCTTTGATCATAGTCAGCTTTTTTCCTGTCAAAAGAGCAGAACTGTTGTACTTCTTCTAGTGTATTATTTCCTGATCCAATTCTCTTAGCACAATTTGACTTAATTTGACTACGTTCTCCACGAACCAAAATCATCATCATTGTCACCCCTTGGCGGTATAATAAACTTTTAAGTCAATGCAATCACAAGATATGGCCATTTACGTCACATATTACACATATTTACACTCGCAACCTCACTCATCAAAACGTGTAGGGTACTAACCGTTGACCTACAATCATGAAATTTAAGATGATGCATGGTTTCACAGTACAATTAAAGGAAAAATGAGAGAACTGTTAATGTGTAATCAAAATCATACGATTTTTTTTGGCGTTCCCGAAAATCACGAGATTTCCCAGACCGCTATTTTGTCAGTATCGCTACCGATAGCCGGCCGCGGTGGCCGAGTGATTCTAGACGCTTCAGTCCGGAACCGCGCGACTGCTACGGTCGCAGGTTCGAACTTGCCTCGGGCATGGATGTGTGTGATGTCCTTAGGTTAGTTAGGTTTAAGTAGTTCTAAGTTCTAGGGGACTGATGACCTCAGATGTTAAGTCCCATGGTGCTCAGAGCCATTTGAACCATTCAGTACAGATAAGTGGCAAAAATCGTCCAGATTCTCGATTCCTGGGATGGATGGACTGCCTACACACATAATTAAATTTGTCAAAAGCCCTCGCAACGTGAGTCCTTCTCGCACTTATCCTGGCTTCATTTTTTCTGTCCTTTTCCCCCTTTTCAACACAGGTTTGGCTTGATAATCTGGGTTTGGCAATGTTAGTGGTATAGGGCAGCCGGATGGGCTTCCCGTCGCTGCCACTACCCATGATAATAGAGGGTAGATCAGATTAAGGGGCGTCAAATTAAAAAAGTAATCTCCAGATAACAACAGGTGGGAAATGCTCTGCTGTTGAACTACAGCTATAAAACGACAACCAATCAGTGACAAGCGCTCGGTACTTTGTTCGACGATGCAACGACTTTGTACATGTTAGCTGCTACTGTAACCGATACTATAAAATTTCATTCATGTTCTCAGCACAATACCCATACTTTAAACATTTGACCCTTAGATTCTACATCTACATCCATACTCCGAAAGCCACCTGACGGTGTGTGGCGGAGGGTACCTTGAGTACTTCTATCGGCTCTCTCTTCTATTCCAGTCTCGTATTGTTCGTGGAAAGAAGGATTGTCGGTATGCTTCTGTGTGGGCTCTAATCTCTCTGATTTTATCGTCATGGTCTCTTCGCGAGATAAACGCAGGAGGGAGCAATATACTGCTTGACTCTTCGGTGAAGGTATGTTCTCGAAACGTTAACAAAAGCCCGTACCGAGCTACTGAGCGTCTCTCCTGCAGAATCTTCCACTGGAGTTTATCTATCATCTCCGTAACGCTTTCGCGGTTACTAAATGATCCTGTAACGAAGTGCACTGCTCTCCGTTGGATCTTCTCTATCTCTTCTATCACCCCTATCTGGTACTGATCCCACATTGCTGAGTAGTATTCAAGCAATGGGCGAACAAGCGTACTGTAACCTACTTCCTTTGCTTTCGGATTGCATTTCCTTAGGATTCTTCGAATGAATCTCAGTCTGGCATCTGCTTTACCAACGATCAACTTTATATGATCATTCCATTTTAAATCACTCCTAATGCGTATCCCAGATAATTTATGGAATTAACTGCTTCCAGTTGCTGACCTGCTATTTTGTAGCTAAATGATAAGGGATCTATCTTTCTATTTATTCGCAGCACATTACACTTGTTTACATTGGGATTCAATTGCCATTCCCTGCACCATGCGTCAATTCGCTGCAGATCCTCCTCCATTTCAGTACAATTTTCCATTGTTACAACCTCTCGATATACCACAGCATCATCCGCAAAAAGCCTCAGTGAACTTCCGATGTCATCAACAAGGTCATTTATGTATATTGTGAATAGCAACGGTCCTACGACGTTCCCCTGCGGCACACCTGAAATTACTCTTACTTCGGTAGACTTCTCTCCATTGAGAATGACATGCTGCGTTCTGTTATCTAGGAACTCTTCAATCCAGTCACACAATTGGTCTGATAGTCCATATGCTCTTACTTTGTTCCATTATTAATAACACTGCACCTTTAAGTGCCTCAGTCGACTATCTCACTAGAGGGCTGTTTCTTCAGCACAGATTATTTTCTTAAAATACACTCCTGGAAATTGAAATAAGAACACCGTGAATTCATTGTCCCAGGAAGGGGAAACTTTATTGACACATTCCTGGGGTCAGATACATCACATGATCACACTGACAGAACCACAAGCACATAGACACAGGCAACAGAGCATGCACAATGTCGGCACTAGTACAGTGTATATCCACCTTTCGCAGCAATGAAGGCTGCTATTCTCCCATGGAGACGATCGTAGAGATGCTGGATGTAGTCCTGTGGAACGGCTTGCCATGCCATTTCCACCTGGCGCCTCAGTTGGACCAGCGTTCGTGCTGGACGTGCAGACCGCGTGAGACGACGCTTCATCCAGTCCCAAACATGCTCAATGGGGGACAGATCCGGAGATCTTGCTGGCCAGGGTAGTTGACTTACACCTTCTAGAGCACGTTGGGTGGCACGGGATACATGCGGACGTGCATTTTCCTGGTGGAACAGCAAGTTCCATTGCCGGTCTAGGAATGGTAGAACGATGGGTTCGATGACGGTTTTTATGTACCGTGCACTATTCAGTGTCCCCTCGACGATCACCAGTGGTGTACGGCCAGTGTAGGAGATCGCTCCCCACACCATGATGCCGGGTGTTGGCCCTGTGTGCCTCGGTCGTATGCAGTCCTGATTGTGGCGCTCACCTGCACGGCGCCAAACACGCATACGACCATCATTGGCACCAAGGCAGAAGCGACTCTCATCGCTGAAGACGACACGTCTCCATTCGTCCCTCCATTCACGACTGTCGCGACACCACTGGAGGCGGGCTGCACGATGTTGGGGCGTGAGCGGAAGACGGCCTAACGGTGTGCGGGACCGTAGCCCAGCTTCATGGAGACGGTTGCGAATGGTCCTCGCCGATACCCCAGGAGCAACAGTGTCCCTAATTTGCTGGGAAGTGGCGGTGCGGTCCCCTACGGCACTGCGTAGGCTCCTACGGTCTTGGCGTGCATCCGTGCGTCGCTGCGGTCCGGTCCCAGGTCGACGGGCACGTGCACCTTCCGCCGACCACTGGCGACAACATCGATGTACTGTGGAGACCTCACGCCCCACGTGTTGAGCAATTCGGCGGTACGTCCACCCGGCCTCCCGCATGCCCACTATACGCCCTCGCTCAAAGTCCGTCAACTGCACATACGGTTCACGTCCACGCTGTCGCGGCATGCTACCAGTGTTAAAGACTGCGATGGAGCTCCGTATGCCACGGCAAACTGGCTGACACTGACGGCGGCGGTGCACAAATGCTGCGCAGCTAGCGCCATTCGACGGCCAACACCGCGGTTCCTGGTGTGTCCGCTGTGCCGTGCGTGTGATCATTGCTTGTACAGCCCTCTCGCAGTGTCCGGAGCAAGTATGGTGGGTCTGACACACCGGTGTCAATGTATTCTTTTTTCCATTTCCAGGAGTGTATTAATGGCAATATCGTACTTACACAGATGAGGCAAAAGTCATGGGCTAGCGATATGCACATATACAGATGGCGGTAGTATCGCATGTGCGGTATAAAGGTCAGTGCTTTGGCGCAGCTGTTATTTGTACTTAGGTGATTCATGTGAAAAGGTTTTCGAATTGATTATGGCCGCACGAAGGGATTTGGTAGACACTGTAGTCGGAGCTAGACGCAAGCTAGATTCGATTTCGAAAATCGTTGGGAATACCAAATTTTAGGCACTACCTCTCACCACGGACATCGGAGAGTTCGGCGGCCTTCACTTAACGACAGAGAACAGCGGCGTTTGCGTCGAGTTCCCAGTGCAAACAGACATGCGAAACTGCGTGAAATAACCGCAGAAATCAAAGTGGGACATATGACGAATGTATCCGTAGGACAGTGAGGCGAAATCTGGCGTTAATGAGCCATGGCAGCGAACGACCGACGCCTTTGCCATCAGCACGACATGGTCTGCAGTGCATCTCCTGCGTTGATGACCATACCTGTTGGACCCTACGCGACTGGAAAACCTTAGCATGGTCAGATGAGTCCCGACTTCAGTTGGTGAGAGCTGAAGGTAGGGTTGTAGTATGGCGAAAGCTCCACGAAGCCACAGACACAAGTTGTCAACAAGGCCCTGTGCAAGTTGGTGGCGGGTCCATAATGGCGTGGGCTGTGTTTAAATGGAATGGATTACGTCCTCTGGTCAAACTGAACCGATCTGTAACTGGAAGTGGCTATATTCGGCTACTTGGAGACCATTTGTAGCCTCTCGTGGGCATCGTGTTCCGGAGGGCCCGTGGCACGACCTGCTGTGTTTCAGCAGCCTCCAGTCGCCCTAGTATTATACCCCTCACAATGTCATCAATATGTGTTCTTTGAGCCATTTTCAACACACAGTCACCATTAACACGTCTGAAAACGTCTGCACACTTAGTCGCTGCACCGTACTCTGACATGCATCAACACACCGCTGCGCATGTGGACTGCTGCCAGCGCCACCGTGCGACGACCGCAGGTCAAATGCACCGCATGGTCATACCCCGAGGTTATTTAAACCCGCAAACCGCCCACCAGAGCGTTGTTCCACCATGTATCGACATTATCCTTAATTTATGAGCATGAGTGTAGATATCGCACGGCGCTCCAAAGCGGTCAGATCACGTATGATGGGGATGCAGCCCTGCAGCGTCCTTCGAGAATGATTAAAACGTCCGAGGGTGTCAGCATGTTGCGAAGAACGTCTTCCTGTTACTCGTCGCACGGCGAAGTGTTGTTTTCGACTGCGAAATGTGTGGCAATCGACGCACCAGTGAAACGGGTGTTTACGGTGAGGTCCTTTATGCCAGCCCGTGAGGGCTTTTCCTGCCGATTCTGAGTAGCGGTTTGTTTGGAGTGGTTTCCTCGGCTACTCATAATAAAACGCGGTTATCTCAACGTTGGGCATCGCAGTTCTCACCTCCATCGCAGAGGCGTCAAAAGAAGGGGCGAAATGTAGGTAACAGGGGCTGTGATGACCTTCCCGTCGTATTACACGTCCACGGTGGCATTGGACGGAACTGTGCTGAAGTTCGATGCCAGTGAGACATCATTAACCCACCTTACACGTCACACGAAGTTACGAGCTGCGGCCCTTTCTCGCACGTGTCGCTTCTTGCTTTCTGAAGTGTCGTCGAGCACAACGGTGACGTCACAGAATGGTATGCTTTTGCACCGTCACAAAAGAAGGTCGTATAAACTTTTGAACCAATTTTGAACTTAAACGATGCAGTGGGTGGGAACTGCAGGGTTTCTAAAAACTGAAACTTTAATTCCACTGCCCAGTGTATATCAAGTAAGATAGACGAGTATGAACTTCGTGTTATCTCTGAAAGGGTCCTGTAGCCACCTTTCATTAGTCCGGTAGCCCATTTTCATTACCATTTCTCTTTCTTTTCCTCGTTTCTCTGTTCTCTTTACTCTCATAGTAGTGTGAGTGAATGAATGTGATTGTGTGTCAGGTTGCTAGACGGTGGCGTAGTCTGCTGCAGAAAGTCTGCGATAGTCGTACAGATTCAGCAGCAGTGGTACAGAATAGCCAACTCTCGTAGTGGTCAAGTCGGCAAAGAGGTTTTCGCTACTTGTGAGAAATCCACCTGCGTTAGGTTGGTGCCGGAAATGGCATCTTTGGGTTTTCCGGGCCACGCGGAGCGTGGAAGAGGCTGGAGAAGCGGGAGGCAGTCTGCCGCCGGTACGGGAAGCGTCCACAGCTGTGCTCCAGTCGAAGAAGGGTGAGTTAGACTGACCACGTGGCGCGTTGTTACTTGGCGAGGGGAGAGCTGTTAGCCTTTGGTCTCGCTTTTCAAATCTGGAAGATTGCTTTGCCTTGTCGCAGCAAGGAATGCAAAACTTTGGCAGATTTTTCTTTTAGCAAATTTCTGTAGCAGACTTGGATCCGCCGGAAGAGCGCCACACAAAGGTGTCGATAAGAAGTGAGCACTCGCTTCTGTATGAATGTCTGTTTGCCTTCAGCTGTGCCTGTATAAGCTTTCACCTTTCTAAATATTTAGAGCCTTGCCTTCTCGTAAATTTTCCTTACTTTCCGTGTCTTTCGTCCGTGGGGAGCCAACCACGTGGTAGAACATTATAGTTGTTGGGCTACCGGCATCACTAACTGTCCGATCGCATGTTTGTTTTAGAAAATGTTAACATGATTGTATGTGATATTGTTGGAATTTGGCACTATACCTAGAAATTGTGCCTCCACAAACCACGTGTTATCAGGAATCGTGTACATGCCTCACATCCTTAGTTTAGGAATAAATGATTTTATCTACAATTTTCTCTTGTGTTCCGAGATTACGTTTTTGCGCCTAAGCCACTCACCTCGTAGCTTTCCCATTAGCACATCCAATGCGTTTCCTTATGCACAGGTCCAGTGATTAGTCTCCTCTTGTATTTTATAACAAATGCTTTAGATTAAGTCATATTTTCAGGTGTGTTGCTGGGAGCTGATCTTATGCAGTGTTCATGCATTTTCTATTTTATTTTAAATGTTTGATTGTCGTGAACAGCGCACGGGCAATACTATTAATTACATCGTATCCGCTGTGAGCGACCTCACGACGTATGCATTTTTGTGAGTTTTTGGTCTGTGATCAAATTAATTTATTTTCCGACTCGACCAAATCTTTGATTAGTTGTATGGTTTGAGTCGGTGGCGACCCTATTCTTCTCACGTTGATTTCATAAGCAATAAGTATTTCCATTCCCAATAATAAGGAATAACCCGTAGTAACAGGTTAGTTACATCTCTTTTTAAAGTAGTGCTATAGCAATTTCTGCTGTTGAAATCGTAGATCGAAAAGAATCGAATTCAGCGACATTTCTCCCTCCGAAATCTGTCAAGTAGTTTCGGGAACATTATTGGTTTACTGCTTGGATTTTCTCTTTACAACATCAAACTGATCGCAGTTTTACTATTTCGTGAATTCATACTGAAATAAATTAATACGCCCCGTTGGATAAGCACAAACCGGATCGTTACACCGTAGCCATACCGGTTCAATTGGCACCTATGGGGCCGAAGATGCTGTCATAAATTATTTCTTTCACTTCACACGTTGCAGGCTTGTCCCTTATCCTCTGTGTGGTTTTCCTTTGCATGTTTACAAAATTGTCATGATTGTTGCACACTGTCAGGATACACGTGTGAGTGCAACTCACCAGTTTCCTTGGCGTTTCTCCCCTATTATGCATAAGAAAGTAGCATGTTTAGTTCATCTTGGATTGTGAAGCACTTTTATTAGTCAAAATAGCCAACACTCGGCACGTGTGAACTATACAACAGAATACAAAACTGCATTCGCTCTCTGCCCCTTTTACTGCGGCATCACTGCGGTGAATTTAATTTCTTCCTAAATGTAAAAAACGAACTCCAATATGTTAAGTCCCATAGTGCTCAGAGCCATTTGAACCGAACTCCAATATTAAGGTAATAATTGACGAACGTCTGCAATAAACAGTAATTTCTTTCATGTTCCAAAAATAAAAATCCTGAAATCTAAATACTATAATTTCTTCGAAACTGCATATTGGCTTTAGGAGAGGAAAATACCGTCAAATTCTTTTATTTGATATTTTCGTACTAGCAGTATAAATTACAGTTGTTGTATAAAAAGAAGATTATGCAGATAATTCTGTAATTAACATGGCAGCAGCAAGACATCACGCGTAGTCTAGTGGCGGCTTCCTTACAATTCAAGTGAGTAGAAACAGAATTATTTCTTAAATGGTTCCGAAAAGTATTTGAGATTAACTGTTAACGTGACTTACTGCTTGTATTACCACTAGCTTTTCAGGACGATACTGTCCATCTACAGATAATTATGCTTACTGCTTGCAGTGTTATGACGTACATATCACTTAGCTCTTTGTATAGTGGACAGAACTCCATCCTGAAACCTAAATACATTTGCGTGTCACAGCCCCAATCACCCAAAATGTTTTATCGGATGCTTAGAAAATAGGCTACGTTGTGTAGTTGTGTGTTGTGGAACATAATTTCTCATCGAGAGATACGCAGTGGTTAAGACACTTGTACCGGATTCCAGATGAGCTGGGTTCAAATCCCCATTCGGTAATACAGATTTAGATTTTCGCGGTTTCTCTAAATCAGGGGTGTCCAAAACGTGGTTCGCGGGCCGCATGCGGCCCAAAGCAAGTATCAGTGCGGCCCAAGATGTAAGCATCTGTCACATGATCGAAAAAAAAAGTTTGTGTAAATTTATGATGAATTGAATATTTTCAATTTGAAATTCCCGCCACACGATGCTATTATCTCATTGGTCCATCATCCCCTTCTTCTCTCTCTCTCTCTCTCTCTCTTTTTGGTGAGTGGTAATTGCTATGATAAGTAGATGAAGAGCAGCTCAAAAATACTCGTCTTCTTCCATTGTGGCCCAAGTAAGTTAAAACGTTGGATACCCCTGCTATAAATCGATTAACCTGATTGCTGAGATAGTTACTTGGCATGAAAATCGTCTGTTTTTGTATCAGTTCCCGTACTCTCCGAGCTTATGCTCCATCTCTAATGACGAAGTCGTCGGCGGGACATTAAAACCTAATATTCGTTGCTGCTAAAATGTTTATGATATCGCAGGTGTTATTTATGACCCCTGGGCAAATCCGTTCTTCTGAGAAATCCCTTCCACCCCTCCTCCTCAGCCTGCCTCTCCCTCCCTTCTGTGAAAGGGACACTTCTTTTTCCCCTTTCCAGTGCAGAGTCAATTTTGGTCCTTCTATTAAATCCTCCTGCCCTCCACTCTTCTCCTTCCCCAGATAGAAATTGGCGAGAAAAAGACTCAGTCTTTGCTGGAGAGGAAGGATCTCATGACACGGAATTCAAATCAATATCAATAACATATTGTTCAATTTCTTTTTTGCCTATTTTTTATTTAAAGAGTTTGTGAAAGACAGAGCTCCTCCTCTCCCCTCCCCCACTTTCCATGATGTAACCACAGACACGAATCAGAAGTCTGCGTCCATTGATATTTGATAGCCGGATAACCGCCTTCATTCTCTCTCGCAACTGGTTACCTCCTGTTGTAATGCCTGCACCTCAAATTTGTAGACCAAGGTGGCGTGCCTGCCTCCATTTGTTTCTGCGACCCATGACAAGTCATCAGGTGACAGCAATCCTTTGATCGGGAACCAGATTCACTTTATGTCACTGTCTGTCTCAAGTGATTACTTCGTGTTTGTATGAATGCAAGCGTGAATTAACATGTCCAAACACGCAGAGAGAGATTTTAATCCCTCCACAGGAAAATTTGTTTCAATTGGCTAAAGTTGGGTACAAAGGGAGAGATGGTGCATTTGCGATATCAAAAATAGCAGGAGGTAGTCCATTAGCACTACCCCATCAAATTATTCGTGTAAAACTTTACTGTAGTCGAATAGATTGCTTAAAATTTCACCAACACCTTACCATAATTCCTCGTCAAAATTAAACATTATTTTCAACGCTTGAGAACCACTTGCAAACATTTTGCAAACCAAGTAATTAAAATTCTGCCACAAATAGATCACAATGGTAAATATATCTAAGGCCACGCATTCACCAATTGAGAACTCAAGCACACTCTTCCACCAAAACGTTACCACCCTACACCAAACATATCTGGCGGAAAACACCTTCCAAACGCGCACACTCGCAGTCGCGAAAGCTGCGCCATCTGCCGACTGCAGCGGAGCCAGGGCCACAGTGGTCGGAGGAGGACTAGAGACGCACACCCGCGTCGTCCATGCTGGCAGTGGCGCGCACATCTCCAGGTATTCACACGCCAGCAGTACCAGATGCTCAGAGACCAGAGACACTGTCACCGTGACCGCCAAGCAGTCAACCAACTGATTTACGTGGGGGAATAATCGTCCAGCGGAAACACTCGCCATATTGAATCTTCTCACACAATACTCAACGTCCACCTCTGTCCTGGTTACCTCGCTACTGAGACATCCAGAGGTGCCGAGACTGGCTGCAGGCAAGAGCTGACCAACTGGAACCTTTCTTTGTACCCACTGGTCACACGAGGTTGAGCTGCATTTTCCGGTTGGCCGAAGCCTCCGTGACTGCCCCTGCCCACAGCCTGACTGTGACACACCGCGAAACAAGCAGCTGCAGCTTGGATGTATAGTTCTAATTGCAATTCCACCACCACCACCACCACCACCACCACCACCACCACCAACTCCCCTGCCCCTACATGGAGTCTTCCCAGTTTAAAAAATACACTTTACCCAATCCGAAATGGGAATGTTGTTGTCGACGCACCTCGAATTTCTCAAGTGAAATGTAGATTCCACCCTTTTATACGAGTTACTTTCAAAGACAGAAGAAATCGGAGCATACACACATTTTCATATGAATAAAGTATTTTGCGAAAATCTTGTACAACAGAAGTACATGGACTATATTTCCCCTAAGTGTTCTCTCATCAGGGAAAAAGATCTGTTCTTACCAGCTTCATATCTGTTACATCTTGCATCACAGGACTATATCATGCAACTCTTTTCTCGCCCTTGTCGCAGGGCTAGGAACATATACTACCTATGCCACAGGATGCCTCCACATTTTCGAACTTTCTCGAAGCACCCAAGTGCTTCGTTAACAACTTTAAAGTTCCTATTTTTTACGCTCTCTATTATATAATGAGCGTTTTATTAATGTGGTTGACTATTATTATTAATTGATTTTTTATTTATGATTTCGTTTAGTGATTTATTTTTACTGTTTGCTCCTTTTATTTTGTAAGTAGGCTGTTTTGGTTCTTATATTGGTAGCGCCACCGCCACGTAGCGCTATGTATGAAAATCACTGGCTGTGCTGTGTGCAGTCTGTGGCTGGGTGACATTGTTGGATTTTTTTTAAAAAAAAAGCTCTCAAAACTCCGCTATTTCTCTCCCCACATCTCCCACTGCTGGCGGCTCACCTCCAACTAGTGATGGGGAGCTCGCGAATGAGTCGTTCAAATGAACGCTTCACTCCAGTGAAGTGTGAACTAACCACTCAATTTCAATGAGGTGGTACTTCAAACTCTTCACAGATAACACACTCCACACTTTCTTCAAGTTCACTCACTCTCTTCCCCTCTCCCTCATCCCAGTACATCGGCGTTACGTCACTCATCCTCCCTTCACTTCAGTCCCCCCTCTACTGCCTGTCGACGAATCGCGCGGCGTTTGTGGGAAACTACAGGTTAGCGAGGGGTTGTGGGGTGAGGGGCGAGGGGAAGGCAGCGTCAGCTGCTTCCTGCAGTGCTGACATCATTACCCGTGACTATTTGTGCAGTTCAGTTATACTTCGCGTCTACCGGTAGCCTACCGTTGGCAGCGCTTTCGGACAAATTAATATTACAAATATAAACGAAGAGGCTGGCTGTGTGAGCACGCACAGCCAACATGAAAATAAAAGTTTTGTTAACAACACTGAAAGAGGGATTTTACCTGAAATCGTTCCAATTACTACAGGTGACAGTTTACGTTTTGAATTTGGAGGGTTATATTATTCTCAACAAAATAAAATCTACAGGAAAACTTCTGAATAATTACTTAACGCAGATATATAGACTTTGTGACAGTGGTAAACATACTCACTATTTTTGGATTAAATTTTAAAAGGAACACGAAATTGGACTACATTTTGTTGGTAGCCCTAGTTTTCCAGTCCATGAATAGAACAAATAATGTTTCACTTGGCAGATAAAGACTTTTTTGGGCGCTTCATGAGAAAATGTCGAGCAAGATTAAATGTAATACCTTCTTTGTATGTGACAGGCTTCTCTGTTTATCTTTCCTTTGTCCCCTTCGACGACGCTCTATTTAAGTTAGCTTAGACGCTGTAAGAGCTTAAAACGTTGCGTGCACGTTACTGCATAGTTGGCCATCTGTTGGTAAAATTATGAAGTATTACGCACTTTTATTGTACGAGCGAGGCGAAGCGAGCGTAGCCGCGGCTGAGCGGCGAACTGGGCAACTTCGCCAGGCTTCCGTACTTCATGAATGAACTACTTCATTTGAACGCTTCACGGCAAGGAGTGAAATGAATGAAGTAGTTCACGGGAATCAACGAGTTCGACCCATCTCTACCTCCAACTGCGCAACGCTACGCGCTGTTAACAGCCAACTGCCCAACACTACAATAGCAAATTCCAACAATGCCACCCAGCCACAGACTGCACACAGCACAGCCAGTGATTTTCATACAGAGCGCTACGTGGCGGTGGCGTTACCAGTACAACAACCTAAACAGCCTACTTATAATTTGAGTCCCTTTAATTATGTTTGCGGTGGTTATGAAGTCTATATTTTTTACTGTTCTCCAATAAGTTGAAGAATACAGTGATACCACATGTGTTTTGCAGCAGCAGATCTCGTTGAGTCTCCTTGCTGAAACTTCTACAACCGAAATGGCTAAAGAAGATTCATCGCTCTACTGAAATCGATTTGCACAGCCAAGTGCTATGCTGTGCCATGTGTATGGAATGTGGCGTCCAACTTAGGTTCGTGAAATTATTTAGGTCTTCGGAGGAATATTCTCAACGAATCCCAAATCCGTGTAAAACTGAAGGTTCGCACCATCAAACCACACAACACTTCTGAACGACTTGCGTCTTTACAATCACGGTATATTTCTTTTAAAATCATTTATGGTTATGAACTTTACACGCGTGATACTTCTTTTGTGCTTTTATATGTATTTATTTTCTTCAATACCATAAAACATAGATTACTGTCTTAATGGCGGCTTTAAACAATCTCCTCCCAATCCGACATACAACATTTCTCTTCCAATATCCAACATGGAATAATTATCTCTTTGCCGTAGCTTAATACAGTCTGTTTATCTTTGTTATCGAGTTCGCACGGAGATGCTTAGATTCCACAGAATATTTGTCTCTCGCGCAGGTATTTTACATTTACCGTCGTATTAATAATCCGACGCACTGCATCACGGAACAGTACACAACATGGCTTCTTAATGTAGCAACACCCAAAAGAACTGTAACTATGAGGTTAATACTATGTATCTCTGTATTAATTCGATACTATAGGTCACTTTATTATGATGGTCATATCTCCTTGTGTGGGTGAGAGACTGAAAAAACGCCTGATCATCGGTCCAACTCCAGAATCATATCCATGGTACTCTCGCCCTCGATTCCACCCTCCCATCGGCACTTCATTGTTATCAATGTAATTAATTAGCATATCAATGTGACATAGAAAGTGCGCTAGCTTTCTCTTTACCACAATACTCGTGTGGGCTGCGTTGGGGCGACGTATTGCAGCAAGTCTACTTGCACCAACAAGCTCCCAGCAGCTGTCACCTGCGCTGGTGGAGAAACGGAACGTCCTCCCTGGAGAACGTCTTACCAATCTTGTGAGCACGTTTCAGAGCGAGCATTGCCATCTGTGGAGGTCACACAACCTATATAGGTCCATCTCACCCAATTTGTAATCTCAATGGGACTATCATTAATCGCGTGTCCTCATTGCAGTTGTTGCTCTTCAATAAAACCATCATTTCTCTTTGACTCACTGTGTATTTGTTGCCATTACTTTCTGTACTATACTGTAGAGTTCGTTCTATGCATGGTCCGAGTTTAATCGAGCCATGTTAATTGGCAGAGTGACAAAACATGCTAAAATTTTTTCGATACTTAAGTCCTGCATACGAGTGTATTTCTGCTTTTACGGTAAAATTTACAGGTAGACCAGTGGATTTGCTTTCGGTGTCAACATCTCAGGGGTTAAATGAAAATTTTGTCAATTATCTTAAGCAAAAATTATTCAAGAAAACTTCTCCAGGAAAGCAGAAAGTTGCCTGCTAGCGAGATTTTGTAGACGACGCGTCCTTTATCATTGACAGGGGAAACGAAGATGACGTCCAACCTACAGTCAAAATTTTAACGAATTTTATAGGAAGATTAGTTTTACCTTTGAGCTTGAAGTAGGCCACATAGCCAGATTTCTTGATCCAACTATATGAAGGCAAAATGACAAACATATTCTTTAAATGCAGAGGAGGCCCACCACCAGTGATGTAAATATGTATGCTATGTTTTCCCATACATATGGATCAGCAGTATACAATTCCTTGTTCCGTAGGGCTTTCAAAACACCTTGAGTGAAGAAAAATGTTCTTATAGAAATGGATATCATCAAACGAGTAACTACAGGTAGCGTTTATCTTTCCTGATTAATAGATAGCTAGGCTGCCAAAATAATAAGGAAACAGAAATGACATATATAATATAAAGAAACATGTTTCGATAACCGACAAATAATTTTAATAAGGAGAGCTTCTTCAGCAAACAATTTGCTAAAACATAGGTTGTCCTGTAATCATAAGCCTAATAATGGCAAATTGAAACAAATTTATCCTTTACAAGTTTCCCTGTAATGAACATTTTTCTAACGTATCAGACAGATTAGTTGTAGCTTAACACAAAATGAAAAGAATAAAACCACATTCAAGTTTACACAAGAAAAATCTGCAAATGCCTCACATATCGAAAATACAAATACTAATTTTGATAGTATACATGATGATCGTAAGGTGCAAATATTTTAAACAAAGGGCGCAGGTCGGAATCTATCCCAAGAACTTAACACTTATATCCATTTACTGAATAACTGCTCAAGAAACAAAACTAACAGCTTCTTTACAAGTTTAACATATTGATGAACAAATTTATAGACATTTTTCAAATTGCATCATCGTTTGTCAGCAATGTCACTATTTGTTTATCTTTATTCCAGTTATCAGATTGTAGGTAATGTTTTAACATACATAATAAAGTATGCTAATGAGCATGTTTTCAGCAAGATCACCGTACTTGTAGCTGTGTTTTACTGTCGTCATACTGCTACAGAAAAATAGGATAAATTATGTGACGATAACAGCTATGTCAATTTCTTCTGCGGTAAAAAGTGACCTGGGGCTTTCTTTGTAAAAACTAGTCTGCAGTTTCCACAATAGCTCAAAATATAGTAACACTTATACTTATCTGACACGCCCGCTGAACCAGCTGGGCAGAACAGGTGATTAGGATTGTGGAAAGGGCCAAATAAGGTTGGGGTCAGTTTCACCTTAAAATTGCAATTTATTGTAATTTACTAACACATTTACAACCAAAGCCACACATAGCTGAACTTTTACAACTACAAGTTTCAAACTCCAAATCGTTCACGGCTGAAGGCCTTCAAACAAGAAATCTTAAAAATAAACAAGGTAAATTTCAAGTGACTGAAAACACGCAGTTACAATTAGAAATAAAATAATTAAAATATATAGATATCACAGCTGGGGTGAAAGCCTCAAAGCAAGGGTGGATAGAAAAACGTAAAGAAGATGCAATACCAACGACTGAAGGCCCACAATAAAATTTTCAAGATTTTAAAATAAATTACGATAACCCTTCAAAGGCAGGAGCCCGCAAGGTTTAAGCTTGAAAGGTAATTTTAACAATAAGGTTCCAAGACGCAATGTTTAAGCTTGAAAAGCAATTTTAACAATAACGTTCCAAGGCTGAAGTCCCACAATAAATTTTCGAATTTTTTTTTAAAAAATGCAACCATAAGCCTTAATTTTTAAGTAGCTGAAACCGGACTACAAGAAAAGACAACAGCAATAACCTTTCAGCAAATACCCACTTGCCAGAATTCAAACTTATTTACATAAAACACAGTAAAACCAAGAATTTTTTTATCATTGGCTATGATAGATTATAAACAGGCAATTAAACACCAGTGAGAAAGACAGTAAAGACAATAGTACTCAGAAGACTCCAGAGGGTCAGTGTGGCCTCGTTCACTTAGGTGAGACATGTGGTGAGCCTAACTACACTTGATCCGTTGGAACCCAACCAAGGGAGAGCCATGGACCGACCGACAAACGACTTGCTTGCCACCAGTCGGTATATGAGAACTCAAACACCAAAATGTTATGGACGTAATTATCCACAATCAAACATGTATATGTGTTAAGCTGTTAAACTACACACCGTGTTGAACAGCAACAACAGGTGAGGAAAGGACACTGCCTGAAATTATGTTAGTGGCCAGGGCAGGTAACCGGAACACTAACAGCCACAAGGCAGAAAATTCCGCTGGTGTACTTGAATTGTAGTCAACCAATATAGTTAATTCCACCGCATGGCGACTAAATTTCAGCAATACAAACACTCGGTGTTGCTCACAGGAAAACCTCAACAGCGAACAACCAAAACGAACCACACAGTGTGAATGGACGAGGCTTGGGTACTTGAAACCACTACTCAACTTTGACGTCTTCGGTCGGTGAACCACGAAGCTCTTAGCAATCGGACAGCTCCACACACGCTCCGACACTGTGCAGGAACCCCCAGTGGACCCAGCCGACTGCACCGCGCGGAGATAACTTCCCTGATCCGCAGCAACCAACAAACTGCCCGCTGGTCCGTCCGCGACTGCTGCTCCTTCGCGACTGCACTGCTGGTGCGTCTCCCACTCACTGACTACCCGACACACGAAGGAGGAAATACTGGCTCGGACCCAACCACGCACAGGAAACGTGTCCACTGGCTAACCGACATCCCTGCACCAGGAAAGGACTGACCCAAGTTCCACAAGATGGTAATTGAAGGGGCCCAGAAGCGCTCAGAGAAACAGTTACACGTCGCGCGATGAGACGACTGACCTCTCAGAACCAATACGATGACAACATTTAAAATAACTTGTCAAACCAAATCGCACAAACTATACACACAGCCTGATAAACACTTGCACGAAGACCTAATCGATACCCAACAGTAACTAAGCATGCACGAAGACAAATCGGAGTCGATGCACACACACACACACACACACACACACACACACACACACACACACACACACACACACCCGACTCATGAACGTTTGGCGAGCATAAACGCGTCTCCGTTAGGACGAGCGATCGACGATCCACCACGACCGTGGCCTGGCTTAAGTGATGCGTGGCGGCAATGGTCGGGTAAGCCAAGTCGACGCATACCTCACTGCTGCTCCAACCCGACTGCACTAGTGTCGCATTGCAAGTGCCCGACTAGCAGGTTCGGGCTGCACTCCAGACGCGTTCCAACTGACTGGCAGACCCGAACTCGCAACCGGTACTCCCTTACGGCAGGCAACGACCGGGAAGTAATAGCAGTCGAGCAAAGATACTACGAGAGGGGACATATCGATACGCGCTGCTAGCGCCGGTCATGGTCAGGCAAAGCAGCAACTCAGTGACAGTAGTAATTTAAATTAACGTAGTGAGGTGGAAGTACGTTAAAAACAGGGTGTAAAATTCATAATGGCGGGAACACGAGCCACGTACGGCTCATTATCCATCTGTTGTTTCCCGGAAATCTTTGAAGAACATTCTTCAGCTCTAAATGTTTCCCGAAAAGTGCGTCTTCTGCACAAGGCAACAGTGAGAGTATGTCTATCATTGTTGTGTGAGAAACATATGCTATTTACAAGGTCAGAAAGTTGGACAAATTCTGCGCTTCTTGTACAGTAAATACCACAAATCATTTCACTAACTTAGTTTCTTATTGTTAGTAGATGGCGCAACCCAGTTTCTAGATCCCTCGCATGCTGCTGTAAGAAATCACCAGTGATTTTTGCTGAGAACAATGAAGTAAATAAATAAAATCGAGGCTTACCAAATAATGATTGAAAGGCGTCGTGTATAATGGAAAGTACTTGAGTCTAATGCAGACGTTTCAGTTTTGCCATTAACAAAAGTTTTACTTTCATTGTGATTACCGCCAGATAGTTTTCATCTGGTAAAGGCGCGAAGTATCGATTATGTATTTGAATAATTGCAGCAAAAATCAATACTTGTAAATGTTTCTGAAGCTGTAATAGGAACAGTCTAGTCAGCTACAACAGGCAGAAACTACTTCTTACATGCGGTTGTCCCCGTTGAGTTACGAAATCTTTGACTAGATTCTGAAACTCCTAACAAAACAATCTTCTGACGCTGATTGTTGCAGTAACTCTGACAACGTCTGAGGCGAAGCGATCTTCGTCATTCACCACAAGATTAAAACAACTCCGTCAAGTAGTGCGACTTGGGGCGGCTAATAGGGCTAGCAGTGCTGCCCACGAAGAAAGACTTTTTTCAGAGCGTCGTAGACTTCAACGAATGTCTCATCGGCAAATTCTCTGCACTTAGAGAGAGGAGAATGGTTTTCTCGCTCAAGCAACCAGCTTATGCTAAGTGTATTTCCATATCGTGTATTATATATCATTTATTTATTGTATGTATTCCAAGTGAGTTGTTTGTGTTCTAGCAATTCGCCTTTAATTGACGTTCCTACAAAAAGTTCAATATGAGATCGGATTAGTCTTGTTTTCTGTCAGTGACAAGGTATAGTTCCAATAGGCTCGTGGTAATGGCTATCAGTACTGGTTTTTGACGCAACTATTCAGATACATAATAGTTATGCCGCATCTTCAGTGGATGGAAAGTTATATGACGACAACCACAACGAAAGTTACTATTTGTTTATGACAACATTGAAACATCTGCGTCAGACCCAAGCGTTTTACATTGTACAGGACGTGTTTCAACCATTATTGGTAAGCCCCCGTTTTGTTTACTTAATTGTTCTCAGAGAAAAGCACTGGCGATTTCTATCATTAGCATGCGAGGGAGGTCACGAAATTGGGTTGCGCTTTCTACTAACAATGACAAACTAACTTAGCGAAGCATGATTATGATAGGACTTGTAAGGTTTTGAGGACAGGACAACAATTGTGTAACGTGTAAATATTTTTGGTTTCATGTTGCAATCTTATCACAGAAATACAAGCATTTACGCAGTTTACAATGTGACAATGTTACGACAGTTGTCAAACGAACGCATCTTGTCCTCAGAAAGTGAAATGATCCTAAACATAACAATGGTAAATTTCAACTAGAAGTTTCTTTACAAAATTATTCTTACGACTACGTCTTGATGTTGGCCAGTACTACGATAAATCATCCGATTCCAGTTCAAAGCTTAGTACTATATAGCATGACAATCAAGTCTAAGGAGGATGGTTAGATTTGTGACAAGTTGAACAAAAGATTACCGGTACCCAAAGTCGCTCGAGTTTACAGTGGATGCAAGCTGGTGAACCAACAAGTTTATGCCTCTGCTCACGGTATTTACCTTAGCTGCAATGATCTATCGTCTGCATGGCTGCTCTCATCCTGTGAAATTCCTATAAAAACTAATTAAGTCTTTGCTGATTTTTCCAGCAGAAACTCTCCCTATGTTTCTCGTTATGCAAGAAAACATGTACTCATCCCTAGCCTTGGAATATGACGATATGCACGCGAGTGGTTGGAGCAGCATGCATATTACAATGCCCTCTCAGTTCTCGCAAGAACAATTAACTAACTGGCTGGGTCGTTTCTCCACAGTTGGAGCCCAACGACGCTACAGCTAATTTCTACCTGAATGTCAGCTGCAGTGAACACAGTGTTCACACAATTTTCTCCTCTGTGTCGTACAGAGCGTTATGCGCCCCATTCTGCACTTGACAGCAGTTTAGAGAAGAGTCCTCGAACATTTCGCTCTTGTCTTCCTCGTAGCTGAACTGTCTCCCCACCTGGGTTCTTTCATTCTCCACGTCACAGTTTTTTTTTTCGGCCAATAGGAGCATTCATCTTATTTTGTGGAAATTCTCTCTGCAAATGGCAAGGGCCCTACCATTACACTGCGTCGAAATCTCGGCACTTATCTCCTTTCTAGTTCGTTTCCGCCAATCGGACGTTTTGTGCCCTCTCCAGACGCCTAAAAGTTACATGTCTACATCACATGTGTACCACTAGCTGTTCATGTGATCAACTGTGTCACTGGTTTTGTTCGTATCCATTTGGGATTCTGAAATGCAGTTTTCTGAAGCTTCTTTCTGTCCTACTTCTGGTGTCTCACTACTTGCTCTCCAGTATGCGTCACCTGCCGGTGGCTGAATCCTGCCATGGGTCACCCCCGTCGGAGGTTTTCATGGTGCCTGCTGTGGTGTAGTCTCTGCGTCTGCCCGCACTGGCTTCCACAGAAATATTTCCTCTCGCTGCTTGTTTCACCTCCTGCTCATAGGCATGCATTATATAGGAGTGGTGTGTTAATACCGTCGATTGAGTGTCACCCCTTTTGCATTACATACTTATAGGCAAATCTGCTCATTACCGCCGATGTAAGTTAGGTGTCATATTCACCTTCCTGTTACTATGTACAAAACTCTTATTTAAGGTGCGAAACTGACCTTCATTTATTCTGCCACCTTACAGACTGAGTGAGGAACGCTGTCTTTTTGCGCATGTAGGTCATAAACAGTGTACCAACTAACGAGCACAACTTTTGTGTTTCGTAGGGAGTTCAAGAATCGAAATGGCTGTAGTTTCGTGGTGTGGTTAATATATATTTCTCGTATCTTCAGTGGGAGTTAAGCAACTAGGACATGTGTGGCAGCTATGCTGATACGCATAGATATGTCTTTAACATACAGGATTTGTATGTCAACTAATTCTGGCCATTCGAGGACCTTGACAGATGGTGGAACTCTCGGTAGTAGTGAGGACCTGATCTGTAGGTTGAAATGTGGCAGTTTTGCTGGAAGATGGTGAATCTGACGAATGTGAATATGAAACAAAGTTTGTGGTGACACTGATGAGTAGCATAGCTGTAGGTCTAAGTTTGTCATTCAGTATTTATTCCATGTTGATTTTTTTCATTTTCTTTATTTCATCTGATCAGATAAGGTCCTCCCTTACATCGACCCAAGGTTTAAAGCATACCATACTTTTTCGTCATTTGTACTTGCACATTAGTAGTAATTATTGCAATATAAACGATAAGAGCACCAAAATAATCGTGCAAAATATTTGGTATAAGGGTAGAACACACAGATAAGGCCATTTGGAATAACAGCACTAACTAAGAACTAACACAATATTAGCTAGTGCGAATAATACAAATAGTAATAATAATAATTAGCTATGTTATGTAAACTGTATTTATAGAAGTGCAAAAGTGAGACAGTATGATATAGCTCGTTCTAATAGAGAAAAAAACAAGATAGATATGCAGCAGCCAGGGACTTCGTGAAATGCGAAAAGCCTGGTTGAAAAAATGGTACTTCGTTAAAATGGGGTAGGGAGTGCATACAGCTACGAGAACTGACATAATTATTGTTTATGTTATTAGCTGTCATTTGAGTACAGAGATGTCGTTGATTTCTCTGATACTGCGAGGAAAATAATTCTAAAATCGGATTCCTGATACTGAAAAGGACTTGGAGAAACTGGCTGTGTAAGGAAATGGGACAAACTATTTTCATGTGGTGGAAAGAGAGTTTCTACTGCATTATTCAGACTGGAGTGTTAAAGTCAGGGATAGAGATGAGGGTCTGTTAAAAAGTGGGTAAAAGGCACAGACTGTGTGGAAATCTCCGCGCTTCTCTGCACGTAGCTATCATATCTGTGAAGAAATATCATCAAAACGTCGAACAGGACATATATATCTTACTTAGTTCATCATCATTGTCACCGTTATCATTATGACAACGGGTTAACGCAACTTCGAGAGTGGATGAGCCATTTGTAAGTTTGGAAGGATTAGATCGTTGCTAACATTCGCTCCACATGTAACAAACTTTTCTTAACAAATAACAGACATTGCAAGGTGCATTCAAAACTGATGTATTAAATAGTTGAGAAATCTCCGATGAGGCTTTCTCCGTTTCCTTCGTCCATAGCACACAAACATAGCACTGCTGTGGCAGCACTCACACCGCACAGATACTCACCTGACATTTTATTATATTACTATGAAAACTACAAGGGACGAGTGCATAAAGCACTTCCTAACCATCTCCTAGCTGCCTTGAAAGCTCTTACTTTGAACCCTTTCAGACGTGACAGCCATACAAGTTTTCATAGACTGTGCTACCCAAGAGGCACCACTGATTTCTTAAACATTGTTGTTGTATACCAAAGTTGTTGTTCGTCTTATACAGGGTGTTCAAAATAACTGTAGCATACTTTGAGAGGTTGTAGTACTGATAGAAACAAGAAAAATAGGTCCAACAAACATGGGTCCAGAAATGCAAACTTTCCGTGATAAACACGTGCCGGCCGCAGTGGTCTCGCGGTTCTAGGCGCGCAGTCCGGAACCGCGCGACTGATACGGTCGCAGGTTCGAACCTGCCTCGGGCATGGATGTGTGTGATGTCCTTAGGTTAGTTAGGTTTAAGTAGTTCTAAGTTCTAGGGGACTGATGACCTCAGATGTTAAGTCCCATAGTGCTCAGAGCCATTTGAACCATTTGATAAACACGTGTTTACAGGAGGGGCTGCGCGACGCTTCGTTCGGATATTTGCACAGTCATTGCGTTGGCGCTCCGTCAAATGTGTGGGCAGGGTATTATGATGTCTTACTCACAGTACTCTACCTACCATTAGGTGGCGTGCTATCAGTTGTGTGGTTCGAGTCGTACTATAGGCTGCGTTTGTTTTCGTCGTATTTGTGTGCCTTATTGTACAGCACTGTCAACCCTGGGTACGTATCATGGTGTTTTACCTTCTTGCGAACGTGGATTCATTTATTTGTTTATTGTTATTGCGCTGTTTGTAAGTAAATTTACATTTTCTCTCTTCCTCCACTTGTTAGCAATGGAAGCCTACTACTCGACAAATGAAATGGGGGATGTGATATTCTGCCGTGCTTTAGCAAATGAACGTAGCATGTGAGCCAGTGCCCTCTACGCTGAAAAATATCCACAGTACGGAGTACCCTCTGATAAGCTGTTCGGCAGACTTTACAAGGGTCCGTGGGTCACATCTACCCTATGCGCCTCGGACGGCTGACAGTGGAAGGGCCCGAACAATCTGCACTCCTGAGGTGGAAGAGCGTGTGCTACATTCAGTAGAAGAAACCCCTGGGACCGGGGTGCGACGATTAGCAGTAGCAGATGGCGTGACTCACTCTCCTATCTGTGGCGGGGAGGGGAGGGTACTTAATGAACAGTTACTGAACCCATATCATCTACAGTGAGTTCAGACCTTAAGACGACAGGATCATCGTGGCAGACGGTTCTGTCAAAGGCTGTTCACATTCAAGATTTTATTTACCTATGAGGAAGGGTTCACTAGAGAGGGTGGTGTGAATTTCGATAACCAGCGTGTACGGGCAGATGTAAAACCACAAGAAATTCAGGAAAGACGGCATCAACATCGATTCTCAATAAATGTATGGACAGGCGTGCTTGGCGACATATTAATAAGGCCATACGTGTTACCTCAAAGGTTAACTGGGCCTTATTAATTGAAATTTCTCATTAATGTGTTGCCTATCTTGCTGGAGGCTGTCCTACTGGAGCAACGAATGCAATACGTTTCATGCATTATGGTGCACCAGCACTATCGTCACAATGTGAGAGAAAATCTGACCCAGACATTTCAGGACGGCTGAATTGGTCGGTGGGCGCGGGCTGTGTGTGTGGGAGGGGGGGGGGGGGTCACCACGTCTTGGCCTACTCGTTTGCCAGACCTCAATCCCCTAGATGTTTGGTTATAGTGACATAGTGACGCTAGAAGGAACTGGTCTACACCACGGCCGGCCGGTGTGCCCGAGCGGTTCTAGGCGTTTCAGTCTGGAGCCGCGCGACCGCTACGGTCGCAGGTTCGAATCTTGCCTCGGGCATGGATGTGTGTGATGTCCTTAGGTTAGTTAGGTTTAAGTAGTTCTAAGTTCTAGAGGACTGAGGACCTCAGATGTTAAGTCCCATAGTGCTCAGAGCCATTTGAACCAATCTACACCACGCCAGTCAACTATGTGATGACCCCACAGGGTCGCGTCTTCAATGTGCGCCAGCTGGTACAACAACAACCGAGTATACTTCAAAGGATGCGTTATTACTTGTGCCGAGGGACAGATGGGTGCATTGTCATGAATGGATGCCTCGCTGAACACCTCATGTTAACACGTGTATATAGCAAAAAGTTTGCATGTCCAGACCCATGTATATTGGACATATTTTTCTCGTTTTGATGAGTACTACCATCTCTCAAAGTATTCGACACTTCTTCTTCGATTGCCCTGTATATGGTTCAAATGGCTCTGAGCACTATGGGACTTAATTGCTGAGGTCATCAGTCCCCTAGAACTTAGAACTACTTAAACCTTAGTAACCTACGGACATCACACGCATCCACGCCCGAGGCAGGATTCGAACCTGGTACCGTAGCGGTCGCGCGGTTCCACACTGTAGCGCCTAGAACCGCTCGGCCACTCCGTCCGGCACCCTGTATAAAATGTAACTAGTAACCATTAAAATAGATACGAACAATTTCGTCAAAAGATAAATCAAGCCTGTTGTTCCATTTAATGCTTCCACTCTTATGAGTGGTGGCTAAATGTGACGGGAAGTAGGAAGGTTGAAGTTCAGTGAGTCGTCAGCATCGAGGTTGTTATAAGCTCAGCACTATGTCGGCCTAAAATTTTCATCTCGATGACCAGAGAAGCATAAAACTCAGTGAACAGATAGGGATACTAACCATGCAGTTCTTGGACATCAGATCAGTGTCTTCACTGTCGCCACACTTCTCTGTACGAGTGACTGATGGGGGATCACGAAGCGGCTATTGCACGCCACATTTCATATTGAAGGGACTGGTTCGTGAACACGAGGGGAAACCTTGAAAAATTCCTCAATTTTTTAAATGGTGTATCTCAAAGTATAATAGTTGTAAGCCAATTAAATGCTTACCATTATTTAACAGATCTTTGGGCACTATTTGATGTATGAAGCACAGACCTTTTCTGAATTGTACTTTATTTTGCAAGTGAAATAATACATGTTATTTATTTATGAACAGCATAGGTATAGATATCTCGAAATAAAAAAACGAAGAAGCTTGATTTTTCTGTAAATTCTTTACACCATTATGTTTAGATTTTTAAAAAGATGTTGCTGTCATAAATTATGGTTCAAAATTTTCTTTTGTAATGATTATCGAAAATTTCAGTAACTAACTCATAGTTTTTCTTTAAAAATGCGTTTGATTTTCAAATTTAAGTCTTAAGAGTAATCTACATTCTAATTAAGTACGTTTTAAGACAGTATACAACATTTCAGCCCTCTAATAGTTTTTAACTGTTATTTACCAGAACATCAAAAGAGTGAACTTATTCTTGCTTATTTGGTGGCTACCAACACTGATTTCTCTACTTTGAGGAATCACCTGCGGTCAACGGCAATTAAAGGTCTTTGCTTATTTAGTCCACCAGCCATTCCCATCAGTTCCATAACCTTAAACCTTGACGCTGCACCTTCATTGAAACATAGCAGATCATGGAACGCACTTATTTTCAAAGTATATATTCCTACCACAATAGTTTTTGTAACTATTTCTCTAATAATCTTTTGTCACTAAGGCGTTAGAAACTGTCTGCGTGACATGGGGGCGTCGTCATGTGTGCAAACACTTTTAAATTCCTCTAGTTTTGGACCTTTATTCAGTATAATTTCCCCAAAGTAAATTTTTCTTGTTCAGAAAATTACAGAGAATTTTTAAGACAAAATCAAAAAATAGTTTTTGACACAACATCGACATACAACAAGTAGCGCTTAAAGCAAGAACCGATAATTGTAAGCGGACAACATGACTAACGAGTATGTAACACCATTACTAACACGTGTGATAGCAATTTCCAGCGGTGTTTACTCTGTCTGGGCTCTTCTTCGCTTACCTGGGAAAGCGCCTTCGTATCAGGTACGTGGCACTCTGATCTGACGTGCTGCTGATACCTCACGCAAGTTGGCCTGCTGCAATGAGTGGTCGTCTTGCGGATTACTCTCTATCGCAGCGGCACAGAAAAGAAGCGAGTAACTGATCTAATGAATTTCAAACTTACTGTCTCAAAACGTAACTAATACTTGACTGTTAATTCGCTCATGAATTCAATAGAGCAGACTGTTTTTTTTTTTTTTTTTTTCAACAGACAAACAGGTGGTTAATTTTAGTAGCACTCCACAATTGCATGATCACCCCCTCACTTTCACGTCTCAGAAGCGGGTGTGGAAGAAATTTACTTCTAAAATACCACGGGAAAAATAGGGGAAAGAAACAGATTCTCAGCGACATTATCAAAGATTGCGCTATAAGCGCCAAAGGAATTGCAAAATGATTGCCGGAAAACCATAAATTTTCTGCATCGTTTTTCTTACGTATATTTCAACGAGAGGGCTTTTCTTGCTAATCATGAATCTATCAGTTACCCGGAAGACGTTGCACAGACTCACTTGACACCTGTTATCTTGAGACAAACTCCTTCACGACTAAGAAAGCCTAGCTTTCTTCCCTCTTCTTATTACGAACTGTATAATAGTAATTTATCCTGAATTTAGTGTACCAAGTTAACGAGATACTGGCGGACATCGAAAACGTATAATTTACAAATATTTGTTTTGAGGGAACGCATTCGCGCTACATTCTTTTTTTCCCGGAACTATATCGTACGTAATCTGTACCATTCAGCCTGCAATTTTCCACGACGTGAAGGCCGAAGAAGCAACCATTTTTGATCATCATTCATTAATTTCTCTAAAACGAATATTCATGAATAACGGCAATTACGTATGTTTTCATCTTGCTAATGGTACTCCAAAATTCCTTCTGTTCTTTGACTTATTTCTTGATTACTAAGTTTCTTGAAACTAAAATACCTAAAAGCTGACAAATAATCATTTTCTACATTAAGCTCAACCTACACCATCGAAGAACATATTGGTCATGTTGCAAAGCCATTGTTGGGTTCATTTGTGGTCTGCATACATATATTCATTCTTAAGCAATTATTGCTATCAACAACATGCTTTTTTCCTTATACATTGCAACTAATGATATCACGTACATTATTACATCGAACGTAATACTACATGCCGTCACCACAACTAGTTTTACTGTTAATGAAGACTACACCTGGTGCAATATCTACAGGAGTTGAACGGAAACATGGAGACACCCCGAGAAATGAGTGCTTGAACATAAATTCAGACGCTAGCCAAGCCTCCAGGTTGCACTGCCGTATCCTACCACAATGCCCTCGATACATTGTGTCAATCGTGGCCAGAAGACTGTTCTGCGTAGTCGTGAATGAATTATGTAGGAGTTACGTGAATTCCAACCTGGTCCAACCGTTGGAGTAGGTATGGGAGGAGCTGCCGTAACTAAGGGGCCGAAGTGTTGGGTGTTTCACGAGGTGCCGTATCGAAGATTTATGCCGCGTACAGGGAAGGAGGAAAAATATCATCCGCTATGTCAGAACGCAGACAAAAGCGTGTGTTGACTGATCGCGACAGACAGTCGTTGAAGAGGAAGTCAGCTGCAGAAGTCGCTACGGAACTGAATGTCGCACTCGCGAACCCTGTCAGCACCAAAACAACACGAAGGGAGCTCCATAAGCAGGGAATTGCAGGGTGAGATGGATATTCAAAGCCACTCATCTGGAGTGCAAATGCACGCAACAGGAAACCGTGATGCCAAGACCACAAAACCTGGACTATGGAGCAATGAAATAGTGTCATTTTTCCAAGAGTGAAACACGGCTAGGGATCGTGGTATGCAATGAGCTCTGTGGTTGCTCTGCAAGATCACTTTACTGCCAAGGGCTGTGTGAACATTTTCCGTCCTATTGTACAACACTTTTTCCCCAATGTTGATGCTGTGTCCCAAGACGCGAGAGCCCCTGTTCACTCACACTCACCGTTCAATACATGTTTTTTGAACACGCATCTCGGCTGGCCACCGCAGATGTCAATGTAATGGAGTCCGCCCCCAGTAGGTGAATGGTCAGCGTGATGAATCCTCTGGGCCCGGGTTCGATTCACGTCTGGGTCGGGTAATTTTCTCTGCCCCGGGGAGCGAGTGTTTTGCTGTCGTCATCATCATCCTACCATTCTCATCGACTGCAGGTCACCGAAGTGGCGCCATATTGAAAGACCGGCCTGCCCTACGGGGAGCCCTAGCCATACGATTAAATGAATAAATATGATGGAGCCTTTCTTGTGTACCACGAAGAGAAGGGTTCGTTATAGCTATGCACATCCATCATCGTTACCGTAACTTGCCGCTATTTTGCAGAAAGAATGGTATAAAATTCCCTTGGAAACCGTACAGGACCTGCATTTATCCTATCCGACGCGACTGAAAGCTTTTATGATTACGTATGGTTTTCCTACATGGTATTAGGCACACTAACGTGATTATTGGTGTTTCTATATTTTTGTCCACCGTCTGTATATTCAGGTTATAAAAGTCACGAGAGACCTCCTAATATCGCGTCCTTTTTCACGGTTTAGTACAGCGTCTCGACTTGGAGTGAACTCAACAAGCGCATTGGAGGTCCCCTCCAGAAATATTGAGCCGTGCTGCCTCTAAAGCCGTCCAAAATTGGGAAAGTGTTGCCAGAGCAAGATTTTGTGCAATAACTGACCTATCGATTATACGTCACATAAATGTTCGATCGCATTAATCCTGGGCAGTCTGTGTGGCTAAATCAATCCCTCGAACTGTCCAGAATATTCTTCAAACCAATCGTGAACAACTGCGACCCGGTAAAACAGGCGTTGTCATATATAAAAATTCCATCGTTGCTTGGCAACATTAAATCCATGAATGGCAGCAAATGCTCTCCAAGTATCCAAAATAACCGTTTCCAGTCAATGATTGGTTCATCTGGACCAGAAGACCTAGTCCATTCCGTGTAAACGAAGTCTACACCATTGTGGCTAAAATGGCTCTGAGCACTATGGGACTTAACATCTGAGGTCATCAGTCACCTAGACTTAGAACTACTTAAACCTAATTAACCTAAGGACATCACACACATCCATGCCTGAGGCAGGATTCGAACCTGCGACTTTAGCAGCCGCGTGGTTCCGGACTGAAGCTCCTAGAACCGCTCTGTCACAGCGGCCGGCACACACCACTGTGGAGTCACCACCAGCGTGGACAGTGCCTTGTTGACAGTTTGGGTCCATGGCTCCGTGGGATATACACCACACTCGAACACTACCGCCAGCGCTTACCAAATGAAATCGGGACTCATCCGACGAGGCCACGGTTTTCCAGTCGTCCAAGTTCGAACTGATATGGTCACGAGCCCTACAGAGGTACTGCAGGTGATGCCGTGTTGTTAGCAAAGGCACCGTCCTAGCGGATCCGATCGTCGTGCGCCCCACATTGATTTCTGCGGTTATTTCACGCAGTGTTGTTTGTCTGTTAACACTGGAAACTCTGCGCAAAGGCCACTGCTCTCTGTTGTTAAATGTAAGCCGTCGCCCACTGCCTTCTCCGTGATGAGAGGTAATGTCTGAAATTTGGTTTTCTCGGCACACTGTTGATAGTCTGGGTCTCGGAGTATTGAATTCCCCAACATTTTCTGCAGTGGAATGTCCCGCGTCTCGCTCGAACTACCATTCCGCGTCCTGAATCTGTTAAATCCCGTCGTGCGTTCATACTCTTGTCGGAAGCCTTTTCACATGAATCATGCGAAGACAAATACGGCGTCGCTAATGCGCTGCCCTTTTATACCTTGTGTACACGATACTATGGCCATTTCTATACGTGCATATAGGGATCCTACGACTGTTTTCATATCAGTGTACACCCTCCTATCTGTTACTAAATACAATAAAGCTAATTGAAACAGATCAGAAACAGTAATAATACCACATTCCACAAAGCACCCCGTCGCTCCATTGTCGCATCCTGCCAGTGTCCTGGGCGCCGCGGAGGGCGTTGTGGAAGCACACACCTCTTCCGTTGTCTGTCTGCTCCCTGCTTGCAGGGAACGACTTCCCTCTACCGAGGAGCATCGCTGTTGCCGGTGAAGAGCGCAGCCACCCGCGGGCCAAAGGCAACTCGGATCTCGTTGTTTGTGTACCGAGACACGGCACACGAATGCGCTTCTATTCTGGTTTTGGCTCAAATGGCTCTGAGCACTATGGGACTCAACTGCTGAGGTCATTAGTCCCCTAGAACTTAGAACTAGTTAAACCTAACTAACCTAAGGACATCACAAACATCCATGCCCGAGGCAGGATTCGAACCTACGACCGTAGCGGTCTGGCGGTTCCAGACTGCAGCGCCTTTAACCGCACGGCCACTTCGGCCGGCTTCTGGTTTTCTTCGTAGATCCGGCGGAAAACATAGGTACAAAGAAGGTAGCTGCGAAGAAACCATGGGTAACAGAAGAAATACTTCAGTTGATTGATGAAAGGAGGAAGTACAAACATGTTCCGGGAAAATCAGGAATACAGAAATACAAGTCGCTGAGGAATGAAATAAATAGGAAGTGCAGGGAAGCTAAGACGAAATGGCTGCAGGAAAAATGCGAAGACATCGAAAAAGATATGATTGTCGGAAGGACAGACTCCGCATACAGGAAAGTCAAAACAACCTTTGGTGACATTAAAAGCAACGGTGGTAACATTAAGAGTGCAACGGGAATTCCACTGTTAAATGCGGAGGAGAGAGCAGATGGGTGGAAAGAATACATTGAAAGCCACTATGAGGGTGAAGATTTGTCTGATGTGATAGAAGAAGAAACATGAGTCGATTTAGAAGAGATAGGGGATCCAGTATTAGAATCGGAATTTAAAAGAGCTTTGGAGGTGATAGATAACAATTCATCAGAATTTCCAAAATCATTGGGGGAAGTGGCAACAAAACGACTATTCACGTTGGTGTGTAGAATATATGAGTCTGGCGATATACCATCTGACTTTCGGAAAAGCGTCATCCACAGAATTCCGAAGACGGCAAGAGCTGACAAGTGCGGGAATTATCGCACAATCAGCTTAACAGCTCATGCATCGAAGCTGCTTACAAGAGTAATATACAGAAGAATGGAAAAGAAAATTGAGAATGCGCTAGGTGAAGATCAGTTTGGCTTTAGGAAAAGCAAAGGGGCGAGAGAGGCAATTCTGACGTTACGGCTAATAATGGAAGCAAGGCTAAAGAAAAATCAAGACACTTTCATAGGATTTGTCGACCTGGAAAAAGCGTTCGACAATATAAAATGGTGCAAGCTGTTCGAGATTCTGAAAAAAGTAGGGGTAAGCTATAGGGAGAGACGGGTCATATACAATATGTACAACAACCAAGAGGGAATAATAAGAGTGGACGATCAAGAACGAAGTGCACGTATTAAGAAGGGTGTAAGACAAGGCTGTAGCCTTTCGCCCCTACTCTTCAATCTGTACATCGAGGAAGCAATGATGGAAATAAAAGAAAGGTTCAGGAGTGGAATTAAAATACAAGGTGAAAAGATATCAATGATACGATTCGCTGATGACATTGCTATCCTGAGTGAAAGTGAAGAAGAATTAAATGATCTGCTGAACGGAATGAACAGTCTAATGAGTACACAGTATGGTTTGAGAGTAAATCGGAGAAATACGAAGGTAATGAGAAGTAGTAGAAATGAGAACAGCGAGAAATTTGACATCAGGATTGATGGTCACGAAGTCAATGAAGTTAAGGAATTCTGCTACCTAGGTAGTAAAATAACCAATGACGGACGGAGCAAGGAGGACATCAAAAGCAGACTCGCTATGGCAAAAAAGGCATTTCTGGCCAAGAGAAGTCTACTAATATCAAATACCGGCCTTAATTTGAGGAAGAAATTTCTGAGGATGTACGTCTGGAGTACAGCATTGTATGGTAGTGAAACATGGACTGTGGGAAAACCGGAACAGAAGAGAATCGAAGCATTTGAGATGTGGTGCTATAGACGAATGTTGAAAATTAGGTGGTCTGATAAGGTAAGGAATGAGGAGGTTCTACGCAGAATCGGAGAGGAAAGGAATATGTGGAAAACACTGATAAGGAGAAGGTACAGGATGATAGGACATCTGCTAAGACATGAGGGAATGAGTTTCGCGGTACTAGAGGGAGCTGTAGACGGCAAAAACTGTAGAGGAAGACAGAGATTGGAATACGTCAAGCAAATAATTGAGGATGTATGTTGCAAGTGCTACTCTGAGATGAAGAGGTTAGCACAGGAAAGGAATTCGTGGCGGGCTGCATCAAACCAGTCAGTAGACTGATGGCAAAAAAAAAAAAAAAAAAACGCTGCTCTCCGTTCGTAAGCCGCACCTGTTGATCTCAGTTGTCTTAGGGGCTTTGCTTCTAGATCTTCTGTCACAACATTCCGGCCCGGCTGCTGTGGCCGAGAAATTCTAGGCGCTTCAGTCTGGAACAGCGCGGTCGCTACGGTCGCGGGTTCTAATCCTGCCTCGGGCATTGATGTGTGTGATGTCCTTAGGTTAGTTAGGTTTAAGTAGTTCGAAATTCTAGGGGACTGATGACCTCAGATGTTAAATTCCATAGGGCTAAGAGCCATTTGAACCAATTTTGAACATTCTGTAGTAAAGTAGAGGTGCTTTATTGTCAAGTAAGGTAGCCCACTGCTCAAGCCTCTCATCAAATAGCGTCGGCGACATTGTCTAGGATCTGGCATCTTGTCTCACAACGTAGTATCTCCTTGACATCGAGTCCACTATGTCGATACAGTTGCTGCCTACTCGTATCAACAACGTCGACCACATTTGGAGGTTTTTGTAGTAAGGTGTAAGGCCCATGATCTGCTAAGAAGTATGTTGTGTGACTAGGGCCTTCCGTCGGTTAGACCGTTCGCGGGGTCCAAGTATTTCGACTTGACGCCACTTCGGCTACTTTCGCGTCGATGGGGATGAAATGATGATGATTAGGACAACACAACACCCAGTCCCTGAGCGGAGAAAATCTCCGACCCAGCCGGTAATCGAACCCGGGCCCTTAGGATGGACATCCTGTCGCGCTGACCACTCAGCTACCGGGGGCGGACCGAGTGCCTCATTCCCAGTCACCGTTATATATACACTAGCGGAAAAAATCAGAACACCGAAAAATAATTAACTTAGACTAATGAAATTTCGAGAATATATTTGTCTAGGTAAAATATTTAAATGATTAGCGTTGCAAGGACACAAGTTAATATAAGCGCGATATAAGCCATAGAAAATGTGACATGGAGGTACATTAATAATCGATGTAACCGCCAGAAAGTTGAATGCAAGCATGCATGGAGTCATCGTCCTATGATGACCCATATGTACGCCACTGGAGACAGATCTGGTGATTGATCGGACGAAGGCAACATGTCGACACTCTGTAGAGTATGTTGGGTAGTAACAGCGGTATGTGACCGAGCGTTATCCTGTTGGAAAATACTCCTGCAATGCTGTTCGTGAATGACAGCACAACAATCAGAATCTGAAACTGACATACAAATTTGGAGTCAGCGCGTGGGATAACCACGAGAGTGCTCCTGCTGCTATACGAAATGGCACCCCAGACCATAACTCCAGGTGTAGCTCCAGTGTGTATGGTAAGCAGACAGTCTGGCTGCAGCCCTCATCTGGCCTCCTTGTAACCGAGATACGCCCATCACTGGCATCCAGGGAGAGCCATCTTTTACGAGGAAACACAATAGACCTTCACCCTACCCTCCAATCAGCTCTCGCTTAATACGCTGAAGTCGCAAACTGGGGTGTTTTGTGCTCACTGGAATGCACGCTGCAGGTCGTCCGGCTCGGAGCTGTCCTTGAAGTTTGCAGTAGTTCGTTGAGTCACCGTAGTGCCAAGTGCTGACCAGATTGCTGCTGCAGACACAGTACAATGCACCAAAGCCAAACACCATACAGGACTGTTTTCCCTTTCGGTAGCCCACGTGGTCGTCAGGAACACGTTCTTCTTGCGACCTTACATTCCCTTTCTGCGATATTTGAGCAGGAAGATCCACATTCTCGTAGGCCTAAGACACGACCTCATTGAAACACAGTGAGGTGTTCACAAAAGCGACTTTGTCGCCTAAGAGGTATTCCTGACTAATGTCAACTCACCACGTCTATTCTCAAATGCAATCGACCCACGTTGCGGCTTGCATTGGTGCCGTTGGTAAGTTCGCATCGTGTAATACGGATAGTGGCGTCTCGTTTTCTTCTTCTGTTTACTGACACCACTACATTTGCTAGTGTTGTCTGTCTGCGAGTGGCAGCAGCAGCGGTTATCAATATCTAGTACCATGGTACTATCTTTGGAAGGACATCAAGTGTTTTCCGGGTTGCGTGTGTCGGGAGTTGGGTTGGGACGGAGCAGCAGTGAGATCTGGCAGCGCGAGGACATGCCGGGACCGCTGGCGGCACGCAGGCACTGCTGGATCGAGGGGCTGCAGTTGCGAGGGTCACAACCTCGTTGTCCACTGTATCCAGGACGTTTGAGTTGAGTGAACACTAACCCAGTAGTGAACACTTCACTATTTTGAGACCACACCATTTCGTCGCCCGTTGCTGCTCATAGGGTCTCTAAGATGAAGAGCAACTAGTGGAGTGTTTGGAGCTGTCGAAATTAGTTAGCCATCCTCCACTTCTTATTATTAATCATTGAATGTCTTGTATTTATTGATGAAGTTCAACCAGCGGTATTTTTCTGCCTAGTGGCCGCTAACGACTCAGTTACCTGCCCTGGAGGTTAGCGTATTTTCGTCACAGCGTACCATTCCTCGCCTTACTGCCGCTGCCTAGTAAGGCGTGTAGTTAGACAGCCTCCTTGATTGTGGTTCAGATATGTTGTTTCTGTTGGAGTGCTTTGGTCGTTGTGGTTCCTTCTACTTCTGGATGTTATAAACGCCGGTTTCTGAAGACTCAGTACTGTCCGTCGGTTCCGCCTTGCCTCGGTTATTCCATCGTTGTATGGGTTATCAGACGTTAGGTAGATTTTGAAAGAGTGTTGGTCTGCGTTTAAACTGCCAGTAGTTTGAGTTTCCATCCGATTAAGTGAATGCAACTCTGGGCTGCCTGTCTCATCGGTTACGAAGTTGAGTGACTTTCCGAGGCCGACCCATGGAGCACTGTCTGAGGCCCACTTCTCTCTTGGTTCGATCAGATTGTGATGATTGTTTCTTTTAAAGAAAATTTACTTTTGAGTTATTAATATTGGAGCCTTCAGCCGACACGTAATTTGAATTTCTTGTCGATAAGGCTTTCAGCCGTGAATGCAATTGGTCTTAAGAATTTTAATTAGATTTTGTATCTTAATAGTCAAATTTTGATGTTGTCTTTTTTAAGAAATAGTTTAGTATCTCTTGCAGAACTGTTGTTAAGAATTGCTATCCAGGCCTTCAGTCGTCAAATTGTTTTTGAATTATCACTACTGCGGCCTTCAGCTGACAAATAATTTGAATTTCTGGTCAATAAGGCCTTCAGCCGTGAATGCAATTTGTCTTAAGAATCTTTAATTAGATATTGTCTCTTAATAGTGAAATTCTGATGATTGTCTCTTTTTTTTAAAAAAAATTGTAATTTTGAGTTATTACTATTGGGCCCTTCAATCGACAAATAATTTGAATTTCTGGTGAATAAGGCCTTCAGCTGTGAGTGCAACTTGCTTAAGAATTTTTTTAATTAGGCATTGTGTCGTAACAGTCAAATTTGATAATTGTTCCTTATTGTCAACCTTATTTGCAATTGGTTCCAAATAAAGTGTACATGATTTAAAGGGAAAAATATAGCAACCAACGGTAACTGAGTAAGGCCCCATCTACACCGAATCCTGCCTTTCCCTAAGTCCCATCATTACAGCAATTAACGCTCAGGACCGTTACATCTTTTATTAAAAGTAACCTGATTTGCATTCTCATGGTGGCACTACTAGCGCCATTCTAAGGCGACTGGCGCTTAATTTGAACAGACATCATCTTTCAGCTGTAGAATCACGCCTACCAACTTTCGTTTATGTCGCACAACGTCTTCTTCGTGCTGCAATTTTTTTCTGTCACTGTATTTGTGATAAATATAGGTGCGTCTCACTGTTTGGTCATCACCCCTTCGTGAACTAAAAGTTACGTTTAATACAGACACAAGTCCACAGATCAGAAAGTTAACAAGAGATGGCGTACTAAGAGGTTGTTGGCGACTTTCTCATATACTGATTAGCGAATGCAGCCGGCGTGCAGCTAGGCATGAATGGGTGGCGGCGGTCCCACGGGCAGCTGCGCTCAAT
The DNA here is from genome assembly GCF_021461385.2 of Schistocerca piceifrons. Lineage (NCBI taxonomy): Eukaryota > Metazoa > Arthropoda > Insecta > Orthoptera > Acrididae > Schistocerca > Schistocerca piceifrons. The sequence continues at coordinate 100,932,227 of NC_060138.1, read as the reverse complement.
GAGAGAGAAAGCGGTTGTCCTTGGCGGCCATAGCCGCGGTGCCTGACGTATGGCAACGAGCTGCCGACTTGCCAGCGTGACCCGCGGCTCGACACGCCGCTACGTTCAGCACACCATATACAGTCGATCTGGGCGCCGCGCCGGCGGCTGTGTGGAGAAGAATGCGAGGAAGCCAGGCCCGTTAACGGATAAGCACATAAACGGGAAAACATTCTTCCTCTAACCATCCGCCCATTAACCTATTCCCACGTTTGTGAGAACTGAAACACAGGCTTCAGAAGCTGAAGTAGTCTCATATTTTAAGGTAGGTAGTATGACAGTAAAATTTCCCTTCTGTGATAGTCCCAGTCTAAACCCATGAAGTATACATGGTGGTCCATTGATAGTGACCGGGCCAAATACCTCACGAAATAAGCATCAAACGAAAAAACTACAAAGAACGAAACTCGTGTAGCTTGAAGGGGGAAACCAGATGGCGCTATGGTTGCCCCGCTAGATGGCGCTGCCATAGGTCAAACCGATGTCAACTGCGTTTTTTCAAACAGGAACCCCAATTTTTTATTACATATTCGTGTAGTACGTAAACAAATATGACTGGTTTAGTTGGACCACTTTTTTCGCTTTGTGATAGATGGTGCTGTAATAGTCACAAACGTATAAGTACGTGGTGTCACATAACATTCCTCCAGGGTGGACGGTATTTGCTTCGTGATACCATACCCGTGTTAAAATGGACCGTTTACCCATTGCGGAAAAGGTCGATATCGTGTTGATGTATGGCTATTGTGATCAAAATGACCAACGGGCGTGCGCTATGTATGCTGCTCGGTATCCTGGACGACATCATCCAAGTGTCCGGTTACATACGTTATTTAAGCAAACAAGAAGTGTTCAGCCACATGTGAAACGTCAACCGTGACCTGCAAAAAATGATGATGCCCAAGTAGGGTTTCTAGCTGCTGTCGCGGCTAATCCGCACATCAGTAGCAGACAAACTGCGCGAGAATCGGGGATCTCCAAAACATTAGTGTTGAGAATGCTACAGCAACATCTATTACACACGTACCATATTTCTATGCACCAGGGATAGCATGGCGACGACTTTGAAAGTCGTGCACAGTTCTGCCTCTGGGGACAAGAGAAATTACGTGACGATGACAGATATTTTGCACGCGTTCTATTTAGCGACGAAGCGTCATTCAACAACGTAAACCGGCATAATATGCACTACTGGGCAACGGAAAATCCACGATGGCTGCGACAAGTGGAACATCAGCGACCTTGGCGGGTTAATTTATGGTGCGGAATTATGGGAGGATGGATAATTGGCCCCCATTTTATCGATGGCAATCTAAATGGTGCAATGTATGCTGATTTCCTACGTTATGTTCTACCGATGTTACTACAAGATGTTTCACTGCATGACAGAATGGCGATGTACTTCCAACATGATGGATGTCCGGCACATAGCTCGGGTGCGGTTGAAGCGGTATTGAATAGCATATTTCATGACAGGTGGATTGGTCGTCGAAGCACCATACCATGGCCCGCACGTTCACCGGATCTGACGTCGCCGGATTTCTTTGTGTGGGGAAAGTTGAAGGATATTTGCTATCGTGATCCACCGACAACGCCTGACAACATGCGTCAGCGTATTGCCAATGCATGTGCGAACATTACGGAAGGCGAACTACTCGCTGTTGAGAGGAATGTCGTTACACGTATTGCCAAATGTACTGCGGTTGACGGACATCATTTTGAGCATTTATTGCATTAATGTGGTATTTACAGGTAATAGCGCTGTAACAGCATGCGTTCTCAGAAATGATAAGTTCACAAAGGTACATGTATCACATTGGAACAACCGAAATAAAATGTTCAAACGTACCTACGCTCTGTATTTTAATTTAAAAAACCTACCTGTTACTAACTGTTCGTCTAATATTGTGAGCCATATGTTTGTGACTATTACAGCGCCATCTATCACAAAGCGAAAAAAGTGGTCCAACTGAAACATTCACATTTCTTTACGTACTACACGAATATGTAATGAAAATTGGGGGGTACTCTTTAAAAAAAAGGCAGTTGACATCTGTTTGACCCATAGCAGCGCCATCTAGCGGGCCAACCATAGCGTCATCTGGTTTCCCCCTTCAAGCTAGACAAGTTTCGTTCTTTGTAGTTTTTTCGTTTAACGCTTATTTCGTGAGATATTTGGCCCAGTCACGATCAATGGACCACCCTGTATATACAGGGTGAGTCACCTAACATTACCGCTGGATATATTTCGTAAACCACATCAAATACTGACGAATCGATTCCACAGACCGAACGTGAGGAGACGGGCTAGTGTAATTGGTTAATACAAACCATAAAAAAATGCAAGGAAGTATGTTTTTTAACACAAACCTACGTTTTTAAAATGGAACCCCGTTAGTTTTGTTAGCACATATGAACATATAAACAAATACGTAATCAGTGCCGTTTGTTGCACTGTAAAATGTTAATTACATCCGGAGGTATTGTAACCTAAAGTTGACGCTTGAGTACCACTCCTCCGCTGTTCGATCGTGTGTATCGGAGAGCACCGAATTACGTAGGGATCCAAAGGGAACGGTGATGGACCTTAGGTACAGAAGAGACTGGAACAGCACATTACGTCCACATGCTAACACCTTTTTATTGGTCTTTTTCACTGACGCACATGTACATTACCATAAGGGGTGAGGTACACGTTCGACGGGCGTTTCATAGGACGTGGAGGACGCATAAATTGGCCAGCCCGTTCTCCTGATCTTACACCTCTGGACTTCTTTCTGTGGGGTACGTTTAAGGAGAACGTGTACCGTAATGTGCCTACAACCCCAGAGGATATGAAACAACGTATTGTGGCATCCTTCGGCGACATTACACCAGATGTACTGCGGCGTGTACATTCATTACGCCAGAGATTGCAATTGTGTGCAGCAAATGATGACCACCACATTGAACATCTATTGGCCTGACATGTCGGGACACATTCTATTCCACTCCGTAATTGAAAACGGAAACCACGTGTGTACGTGTACCTCACCCCTCATGGTAATGTACATGTGCGTCAGTGAAAAAGACCAATAAAAAGGTGTTAGCATGTGGACGTAATGTGCTGTTCCAGTCTCTTCTGTACCTAAGGTCCATCACCGTTCCCTTTGGATCCCTACGTAATTCGGTGCTCTCCGATACACACGATCGAACAGCGGAGGAGTGGTACTCAAGCGTCAACTTTAGGCTACAATATCTCCGGATGTAATTAACATTTTACAATGCAACAAACGGAACTGGTTACGTATTTGTTTATATGTTCAGATGTGCTAACAAAAATAACGGGGTTCCATTTAAAAAAACGTAGGTTTGTGTTAAAAAACATACTTCCGTGCATTTTTTTATGGTTTGTATTAACCAATTACACTAGCCCCTCTCCTCACGTTCGGTCTGTGGAATCGATTCGTCAGTATTTGATGTGGTTTACGAAATATATCCAGCGGTAATGTTAGGTGACTCACCCTGTATATATATATATATATATATATATATATATATATATATATATATATATATATATATATATATATACTGTGGGACTTGACATCTGAGGTCATCAGTCCCCTAAACTTAGAACTACTTAAACCTAACTAACCTAAGGACATCACAAACATTCATGCCCGAGGCAGGATTCGAACCTGCGACCGTAGCAGCAGCGCGGCTCCGGACTGAAGCGCCTACAACCGGTCGGCAACAACGCATGAAGTATATTATAATAAAAATATACCAATGAAAAATCATTTCCAGAGCGATTCTTTCGTTCTGCAGTGGAGTATGTGCTATTTTGAAACGTCATGACATTAATACTGTGCGCTGAACCGGGACTCGAATGCGAAACCTTCCGTTCCGCGGGCAAGAATTGAACTGGCAGGGAATGCGCGAAACACGACCAGTGGGCACAGCTTCAGTTCTTCCAGCAACTTTCTCGGCAATACACTGAAAAGCCAAAGAAACTGACACACCTGCCTGGTATCATGTAAGGCCTCCACGAGCACCCAGAAGTGCGGCAACACGGCGTGGCATGGACTCGACTAACCACTGAAGTAGTGCTGGAGGGAACTGACACCATGAATGCTGCACGGCTGCCCATAAATCCGCAAGCGTACGAAGGGGTGGAGACCTCTACTGAACAGCACGTTAAACGGCATTCCTGATATGCTCAATAATGGGAAGAGGAATTCCGCCTTATGGAACACACCTTTTTCCTCTTGTTTCGCCCAGACATGTTTCACCACACTTTGTGCTGTCTTCAGTGGATTCTTTTTATTCTTTAACTGTAAAATTGTTGTTACATATTAACATTTAGCGAAACTTTTGGTACCTAATATTTACAATTGTGAATGAATAATTGTTGTATAATATTACACACCATTTGTTCATAGTTCACAGTTGAGATATTTATTAACGACCTGATGCACTATGTGTTGTTTATAACATTATGCCAAAGTTCTGTTTATAGCTAACTGGCAAAAAGAGTGGATTTATGGATTAGTTTACATACCTTACATAATACTATTGGACATTTATTTTGGTAGCTATTCTGCTACACAATATACGACTTCTCATATGCAAAACAGCAAAAGGAATTTTTCATTTTTCTGTTTATTATGTATTTATAAACGAAAATGAATATATATCACGTTTTTCACGTGTAACTTACGGTTTTATTATGGTGGTGCTTTCTCATGTGTTGTTGGTTAAGTGAATAGGCAGATTTCATGGCTTATGGTCGCTTGACACTGCACTCTCTCCGATTTTTCAAACCATAGGCAGAGTTTTCGCCTCCATTACGTGTTATTGTGCCTGTGTGGTGTTCATTTGTTTCGTAGCGCGATTGGCTCGGTGAGGCGCGCCAGTTTTAAGTGTATTTAGCATCTGTGGTGTTTGGTTTTCTTGAGAGAGGGAGGGAGGGAGAATTTTCTTTTCCTGGGTTGTTTACGTGTGGGTGTTATTTGTATAGTTCATCTATTGTGGGAAAGAGGGTTTTATTTCACAGTGATTTGTATTCATTGAGTACTTTCTTTCCTTGGGCTACTGATTTTTGGATGTGATAGTTTTCTTCTATGGTTAATTTTTGGTACAAGCTGCTACTGGTTTTAAGGATATGTAAGTCAGCTTCAATGTTTGTTGGGTGGTGATTGTGTGCTATCAGGTGGCCTGCAAATGTTGAGTGTGTTCTATTGCTTTTCAGTGCTCTGAGGTGTTCTGTGTACCTGGTTCTGAAATTCCTGCATGTTGCCGACCGCATCGCCGTATTCTGTTAGTTAACATATCTCTGTATGTGAATACGCATGCCTATAACAGTTTCTCTTGCGATTCAGTGTTTTGTTACACGTGAAAGGTGAGCTAGGGTTCGACTCCCGGTTCAGCACCCAGCTTTTATCTGTCAGGAAGTTTCGATAACTGCTGATGCAAGAAATGTCAAAAACATTGTATGTTGAGCAGCTGTAAAAAGTGCTAGTGGTTGTGAAAATTCTGCATCCAGTCGTAATGGGTAAACCGACGCTCGAAAGATAGCTGCACTAGTGTTCCAGCAATTAATATTGCAGGGAGAGCAGAGTAAACCTCGGTCCAGGAGCGACGTTACTTGTGGCCAGCTCAGAACTTGATCATTCACTAGTTGTGAACGTGATAGCAAACTGGACTATGCTTCTCGCCAGCAAAGCGCGAAATACATTAGTGAGTTCTAACGGTGTAGAATCACAGTCCTCTGGCAAATGGATATTACAGAGAACCGTATTGCAATTTGTTCAGGGAATGCTAATGTCACAATGACTTGCGTAGTAAATGGAAGAGGGTCGAATGCACCGGTTAGCAGACACTGGACCACGTAGTGTAGGATGACCGCAGTCCTGTCCACCTGGCCATTGCGGTCCATTCAGCGTCGTCTGGCTGGACGTTGCAGCAATGAAACGAGTATTGACCTTTCCCGTCGACGCTTGCCGTAGGCTTTAGAAGCAGGACGCTTTTCATTGCTTTTGACTCCGTAACACAAAAGCCACAATCACCTCTTACTGTAACGAGTGCGCGACCACTGTCGCTATAGCGCTCTGCGGGAGAAGTTTTTTGCTGAGTACCACTTCGGCCTGACCTACAGTGTCGGCCGTATTCGTGTCAGGCGGCAAAGTCGTGGCCACAGTCCTTTTGCCGGCGTTGTGAACCGATGGAGGGGACAAACGTTAAGTGTGGTCGCCTGCTCTGGCAATTGATACAATACACCACATATTAAGGTCACTCTGAGCTGCAGTCGTTACAGAAGGGAGATTTTAAAGGACGAGCTGTTGCCTCGCTAACAACCAACACCAACTACTACATTTGAGTAGGAGTACGACCTCATTCTGCCAACGGGCTTGTCAAAGAGGGCGGAGGAGCAGATAGAGGTTCAGGGCACTCTCTTGTCCTAGGGGTGGGAAATTGCCCCTAAAGGCGGAAGAATCAACAATGATCAACGACATGAGAATGCAGAAGGCAATGGAAACCACTGCGTTAAAGACACGTAACGTGTATCCACAGGACAAGTGGCCTGTAATTGAAGAAGTGTCATGATGATCTCTCCATTGGCAAAAGATTCCGGAATAGTCCCCCATTCGGATCTCCGGCAGGGGACTGCCAAGGGGGAGGTTACCATGAGAAAAAGATTGAATAATCAACGAAAGGATGACGTTCTACGAGTCGGGGCGTGGAATGTCAGAAGCTTGAACGTGGTAGGGAAACTAGAAAATCTGAAAAGGGAAATGCCAAGGCTCAATCTAGATATAGTAGGGTCAGTGAAGTGAAGTGGAAGGAAGACAAGGATTTCTGGGCAGATGAGTATCGGGTAATATCAACAGCAGCAGAAAATGGTATAACAGGTGTAGGATTCGTTATGAAAAGGAAGGTAGGGCAGAGGGTGTGTTACTGTGAACAGTTCAGTCACCGGGTTGTTTTAATCAGAATCGACAGCAGACCAACACCGACAACGATAGTTCAGGTATACATGCCGACGTCGCAAGCTGAAGATGAACAGATAGAGAAAGTGTATTAGGATATTGAAAGGGTAATGCAGTATGTAAAGGGGGACGAAAATCTAATAGTCATGGGCGACTGGAATGCAGTTGTAGGGGATGGAGTTGAAGAAAAGGTCACAGGAGAGTATGGGCTTGGGACAAGGAATGAAAGAGGAGAAAGACTAATTGAGTTCTGTAACAAGTTTCAGCTAGTAATAGCGAATACCCTGTTCAAGAATCACAAGAGGAGGAGATATACTTGGAAAAGGCCGGGCGATACGGGAAGATTTCAATTAGATTACATCATTGTCAGACAGAGATTCCGAAATCAGATACTGGATTGTAAGGCGTACCCAGGAGCAGATCACAATATAGTAGTGATGAAGAGTAGGCTGAAGTTCAAGACATTAGTCAGGAAGAATCAATACGCAAAGAAGTGGGATACGGAAGTACTAAGGAATGACGAGATACGTTTGAAGTTCTCTAACGCTATAGATACAGCAATAAGGAATAGCGCAGTAGGCACTACAGTTGAAGAGGAATGGACATCTCTAAAAAGGGCCATCACAGAAGTTGGGAAGGAAAACATAGGTACAATGAAGGTAACTGCGAAGAAACCATGGGTAACAGAAGGAATACTTCAGTTGATTGATGAAAGGAGGAAGTACAAACATGTTCCGAGAAAATCAGGAATACAGAAATACAAGTCGCTGAGGAATGAAATAAATAGGAAGTGCAGGGAAGCTAAGACGAAATGGCTGCAGGAAAAATGTGAAGACATCGAAAAAGATATGATTGTCGGAAGGACAGACTCAGCATACAGGAAAGTAAAAAAAAAGCAACCTTTGGTGACATTAAAAGCAAGGGTGGTAACATTAAGAGTGCAACGGGAATTCCACTGTTAAATGCAGAGGAGAGAGCAGATAGGTGTAAAGAATACATTGAAAGCCTCTATGAGGGTGAAGATTTGTCTGATGTGATAGAAGAAGAAACAGGAGTCGATTTAGAAGAGATAGGGGATCGGGTAGTACAATTGGAATTTAAAAGAGCTTTGGAGGACTTACGGTCAAATAAGGCAGAAGGGATAGATAACATTCCACCAGAATTTCTAAAATCATTGGGGGAAGTGGCAACAAAACGACTATTCACGTTGGTGTGTAGAATATATGAGTCTGGCGACATACCATCTGACTTTCGGAAAAGCATCATCCACACAATTCCGAAGACGGCAAGAGCTGACAAGTGCGAGAGTTATCGCACAATCAGCTTAACAGCTCATGCATCGAAGCTGCTTACAAGAATAATATACAGAAGAATGGAAAAGAAAATTGAGAATGCGCTATGTGACGATCAGTTTGGATTTAGGAAAAGTAAAGGGACGAGAGAGGCAATTCTGACGTTACGGCTAATAATGGAAGCAAGGCTAAAGAAAAATCAAGACACTTTCATAGGATTTGTCGACCTGGAAAAGGCGTTCGACAATATAAAATGGTGCAAGCTGTTCGAGATTCTGAATAAAGTAGGGGTAAGCTATAGGGAGAGACGGGTCATATGCAATATGTACAACAACCAAAAGGGAATAATAAGAGTGGACGATCAAGAACGAAGTGCTCGTATTAAGAAGCGTGTAAGACAAGTGTTGTGTCGGTAGCTGGGCCGACACCGTGAAGCTGAGGTGGCTGAAAATGCACGCGAGACTAACGCAGACGGACGTGAAGTACTGGAACAGGATACGTAATTAATGTTAGGAAGAAAAGTACGGAGCAGGTTTAATACTTAACTTTAATTAATCCTTGTGGTACATCGATCTTCAGATACACAGGAGACTTTAAGTACAATCACTGTATGGCTGATGGCGCCTTGCTAGTTCGTAGCCATTAACTTAGCTGATGGCTATTCTGTCTCTCGGCTAATGAGAGAGAAAGGCTTCGTACAACTGGGCGGTAGCTAGGTTCTCGTACAACTGGGCGATAGCTAGGTTCGCGTACAACTGGGGCGAGTCCACTCTCGTATCACTAGACCTGCCTTGGTGGTGGCGCTAGGTCTGCGATTACACAGTGGCGACACGCGGGTCCGACATGTACTACATGGACCGCGGCCGATTTAAGCTACCACCTAGCAAGTGTGGTGTCTGGCAGTGACACCACATTCCTCCCCCGCAAATCGGCGAACGGTCGTGAGATAAGGCTTCCGCCCGCCGTGGGGAGGACCACATGTTGACGTATGCGATGAGGTGGGGAGCCTAACAACAGGCGAGGCTGTGCCACCCGCACCCTGCCATTCGGTCCGAGGGGAGCTAGGAAACGCCTGCAAAACTAGTCCAGGGTGCACGTCAACATGCGGTGTATGCGCCCGTAAAGAGACAGGAGGGACCGAAGGATCAATTTCCATTGCGTCGGGGTAGCCGACGCGCGATGACGTCATGTGGTCCGGAGCGGGCGGGAGTTCCATGGCGGAGGACAGCTGGTCACGGGAAGCGATCGGCGGCGCGTGACCCTGGGAGGCGCTTGGCGGCTGCAGCGAAGCGTCGAATGCGGGCGGCGCCGGCGGGAGAACAAGCGGCGGCGGCGGCGGCTGCTGCTGCTGCGGCGGCGGCGGCGCGTCGCCATGGGGCAAAATGGAAGGCATCGTCGGTAACACCTGGGGATGAGGCGAGCCAGTAGATGGGTCCCCAGGGCGCTGACCGGACGGCACCGACGCTGAAAGCAGACGGGGAGCGGCAGAACCCGAGCGACGACAGAGGCGCAGCTGATTGAGATGTCGACGCACCTCACCAGAGGCCCCCAAAACCAAATACATCGCGCGGCCGAGGCAGCGAAGAATGCGCCCTGCGAGCCAACGCCGTGAACCGCGATAGTTGCGATAAAATACAACGTCGCCTGGAGCAAAAGCAGGAGTCTGCCGCTGCACAGGAACCTGATGCGGCGGATGCAGCAAAGACATCAAGGTGCGATGAGGACGACCGTGGAGCAACTCAGCCGGCGAGCGACCATCTCGGGGCTGAGAGCGATACGAAGATAAAAAGAGCAACAATGCGTCCTCCCGAGAATGCGACTCTTTCAATTTCAACATCTGTGACTTGAAAGTCCGAACCAATCGTTCAGCGGCACCGTTGGACTGAGGCGAAAACGGCGCGGAAGTCAGATGTTGAATACCATTGGCCTGGCAGAATGACTGAAATTCTGCGGACATGAATTGTGGGCCATTGTCGGAAACAATAGTCTGCGGAAGACCTTCAATGCAAAAGATAGCAGACAACGCTTGGATGGTGGCGGAGGACGTCGTGGAAGACATCCGGACAACAAAAGGAAAATTACTGAAGGCGTCGACCAGAACCAACCATCGAGCATTCCAGAATGGACCAGCAAAATCAATGTGCAAGCGTTGCCAAGGGGAAGTGGCTTTTGGCCACGCAAAGACTTTCCGCGGCGGTGCGGACTGTTGTTCGGCACACGCCGGGCACGAAGAACACATATTCGTAATCGCAGCATCGATTCCGAACCAAGTACAGTGCTGACGAGCAAGTTGTTTCGTTCGCACTATACCCCAATGTCCTTGGTGAAGAAGCCGTAAAACAGAGGACTGTAACGAACGTGGGACCACGACTCTGGACTGATCATTATCAGAACGCAACAACAAAACACCACGTCGAACAAAAAGTCTCTCCTTGTGAGCAAAAAATTGGCGAACCAACGGATCCTCGATCCGAGACTTTGACAAAGGCCATTGCGTATCAACAAAACGGAAAACAGTAGCAAGGACAGGGTCAGCAGCTGTGGCTGTAGCGACACGACGAAAATCAATCGGAAACGATTCGACCACTTCATCGGTTTCCGAATCAATGAACATGCAAGCAAGTTCGGAAGAATCGAATGCTTTATCCTCAGCAACAGGCAAACGGGACAACGCATCGGCGTTTCCGTGCTTAGCAGTGGACCGATACAAGATATCGTAGCGGTACTGCGAGAGGAAAATAGACCAGCGAATGAATTTCTGCGCTGTACGTGGAGGTACAGGCTTGGTCGGATGAAAAAGCGATGTCAAAGGTTTGTGGTCTGTGATGATGGTAAAGTGACGACCATACAAGAAATCATGGAACTTAGTAACACCAAACACGAGAGCCAAAGCTTCTTTCTCTATCTGTGAATAATTTCTTTGCGCAGACGAGAGCAATTTGGACGCAAAGGCAATAGGGCGATCATGGGAGCCAACTTTGTGCGCAAGCACAGCACCGATCCCGAAATCCGATGCATCTACCATCAACAAAAGGGGTTTCTGGGGATCGAATGGCGTAAGGCAAGTATTAGAAAGCAACGCCGATTTCAACTGGCGAAAGGCGCGTTCGCATTCCGTCGTCCAGACGAACGGAACACCTTTACGGCGTAAGCGATGAAGCGGAGCTGAAATGGAAGAGGCATTGCGCACATATTTATTGTAATAATTAATTTTACCCAACACACTCTGTAGCTGTTTCACATTTTGAGGGGAAGGCAATTCTTGTATGGCACGGAGGTGCTCTGGACTCGGATGTATGCCTTGGCATTAATGACATGTCCCAGGTATGGTAAGTCACGAGCAAAAAACACACATTTGTCCTTCCTCAAGCGAAGACCATTTTGCCGCAAGACCTGAAATAATGTTCGTAAATTCGCAAGATGATCTTCTTCTGTCTGTCCGGAGATCACTATATCGTCCAGATAGTTTGCTGCAGTAGGGACCGACGCACAAATAGTTTGTAAATATTGCTGAAACAAAGCAGGGGCGGATGCACACCCGAATGGCAGTCTTTTGAAGCGATACAATCCAAGATGCGTGTTAACCACCAATACGCGCTGGGATTCGTCGTCCACCGGTATTTGCAAGTACGCATCGGCTAGGTCCAACTTTGAAAAATATTTTCCCGGGCACAGTTTAGCAAAAAGATCTTCCGGGCGGGGCAAAGGAAAAGTAGCAGTCACTAGCTGTGGATTCACTGTGGCCTTGAAGTCCACGCAAAGTCTCAATTTTCCGGAAGGTTTTGGCAAAATGACTAAGGGTGAGGCCCAGAGAGAAGCTTGCACACGTTCAATTACACCCTGTGATTCGAGATCGTGTAACGTTCTTGCGACCTCATCACGCAATGCGTGGGGAACATTGCGCGCCCTGAAAAATTTCGGTTGCGCGTTTACCTTCAGTTCTAAATGTGCTTCATAGTTTTTAGCGCAACCTAAGCCCGGTGCAAAAACGTCTGCAAATTCGTCACACAGCCGAGAAACACTGTCTGTAGGCACAGTCTGATTCACTGATAGGACCTGATTGACAATAGACATGTTAAACAACTTAAATAAATCTAGACCAAACAAGTTCACTGCAGAAGAAGAACGAAGAACGTAAAATGACACAAGTTTTGTTTGTCCCTTGTATGTTGCAAGAAGGCTGCACTGTCCTAACACAGGAATTTTCTGTCCGGAATATGTAGTTAGCTTAACATTTGCGGAACGCAACGGAGGTTTGCCCAGTTGTTTGTACGTGTCGTGATTGAGCAATGAAACTGCAGCTCCGGTATCGAGCTGGAATGGTATCACTTGGCCGTCAAAGTCTAAGTCCACAAAAAGTTTATTGTCCTGCTGACGACAAGAGCGACTGTTTTGTGCAATTGGAACAGACACTGGTACAGAATCACTGGCTAATTGACGTGATGTCCGGCGACTTCGACGCACAGTTGTTGTGGGACGAACACAGTTACAGTTAGAGAAAGTGTCACTGGACGAAGTGGAATTAACGACATGAATGTCCATAGGCGAAGGTCCACGAGCCTGAGTGTCCTTGGTTCGATTCCGGCGCGAAGCAAAGGGCCTGGAATGATTGTGATTGTCTGATCTGAGCTTTTTCTGGCAAACACTTTGAACATGTCCTTTCTTATTGCAGAAAAAGCAAATAGCTTGGCGTGACGGGCAATGTTCACGCGAATGTCTAGTAGCACACCGCGGGCATGATTTCACTGCATTTGTGGGCTGGCGCGGCACACGTGGCGTAGCACGCGGCGGTCGCTGTGTCGACGTGCGCAAGGCCCGGTTACCGGGCCGCGCAGCGCGGCCAGCGGGCCGGTTAATGTTACACACGGCTGGCGAAGTTTCAAAAGATTCCTGAGCACAGTCAAGTGTGTCCTGTCTATCCAATATGTCTATCACTTGTTGAAGGGAGGGATTAACCAGTTTCAAAATTTGCTCCCGTATGCGAACATCAGAAACGTTCTGTGCAATTGCATCACGCACCATTGTATCTGAATAAGAAAGACCACAGTCACATTCAAAGGCACAGTCCCTAGTAAGTCCTTGCAATGTTGCTACCCACTCCCTATTAGTTTGACCGGCCGTACGTTTTGTACGAAAGAACGTATACCGTTTTGCAACCACATTAACTGTTTCTTTGAAATAGGCATCTAATGCAGACAAAATTTCCTCGTATGACAGAGTTGCTACGTCTCGTCGGGGAAACAATTTCACTATCACACGGTATGTGGACACACCGACACAAGAAAGCAAAAACGGCTGCCGCTCATTACCTTGAATTCTGTAGGCAGCGAGGTGAAAGTTGAACTGGCGAGACCACTCTTGCCAGGTCTCTTGGTTCGGGTCGTAGTGCCTAAAAGGCGGTGCCACGGCAGGTTGTGGCTGCGGTAGCGGTGAAGCGGCTGCGGCCGCATCGGTGTGCAGCGCACGTTGACCCTGGACGAGCTGTCCAAGGGCATCCAGTAACGCCTGCGTCTGCTGATTCTGCAAGCGATAAAATTCGGACAGTACATCTGGAGAATGTGGCGAAGCCATGACACAATTAAATGTAAGCAATCAGAAAAAGTTCACATATCCCATCCTCGTCGCCAATAAATGTTGTGTCGGTAGCTGGGCCGACACCGTGAAGCTGAGGTGGCTGAAAATGCACGCGAGACTAACGCAGACGGACGTGAAGTACTGGAACAGGATACGTAATTAATGTTAGGAAGAAAAGTACGGAGCAGGTTTAATACTTAACTTTAATTAATCCTTGTGGTACATCGATCTTCAGATACACAGGAGACTTTAAGTACAATCACTGTATGGCTGATGGCGCCTTGCTAGTTCGTAGCCATTAACTTAGCTGATGGCTATTCTGTCTCTCGGCTAATGAGAGAGAAAGGCTTCGTACAACTGGGCGGTAGCTAGGTTCTCGTACAACTGGGCGATAGCTAGGTTCGCGTACAACTGGGGCGAGTCCACTCTCGTATCACTAGACCTGCCTTGGTGGTGGCGCTAGGTCTGCGATTACACAGTGGCGACACGCGGGTCCGACATGTACTACATGGACCGCGGCCGATTTAAGCTACCACCTAGCAAGTGTGGTGTCTGGCAGTGACACCACAACAAGGCTATAGCCTTTCGCCCCTACTCTTCAATCTGTACATCGAGGAAGCAATGATGGAAATAAAAGATAGGTTCAGGAGTGGAATTAAAATACAAGGTGAAAGGATATCAATGATACGATTCGCTGATGACATTGCTATCCTGAGTGAAAGTGAAGAAGAATTAAATGATCTGCTGAACTGAATGAACGGTCTAATGAGTACACGGTATGGTTTGAGAGTAAATCGGAGAAAGACGAAGGTAATGAGAAGTAGTAGAAATGAGAACAGCGAGGAACTTAACATCAGGCAAAAAAGGCATTTCTGGCCAAGAGAAGTCTACTAATATCAAATACCGGCCTTAATTTGAGGAAGAAATTTCTGAGGATGTGCGTCTGGAGTACAGCATTGTATGGTAGTGAAACATGGACTGTGGAAAACCGGAACAGAAGAGAATCGAAGCATTTGAGAAGTGGTGCTATAGACGAATGTTGAAAATTAGGTAGACTGATAAGGTAAGGAATGAGGAGGTTCTACGCAGAATCGGAGAGGAAAGGAATATGTGGAAAACACTGATAAGGAGAAGGGACAGGATGATAGGACATCTGCTAAGACATGAGGGAATGTCTTCCATGGTACTAGAGGGAGCTGTAGAGGGCAAAAACTGTAGAGGAATAAAAATATACCAATGAAAAATCATTTCCAGAGCGATTCTTTCGTTCTGCAGTGGAGTATGTGCTATTTTGAAACGTCATGACATTAATACTGTGCGCTGAACCGGGACTCGAATGCGAAACCTTCCGTTCCGCGGACAAGAATTGAACTGGCAGGGAATGCGCGAAACACGACCAGTGGGCACAGCTTCAGTTCTTCCAGCAACTTTCTCGGTAATACACTGAAGAGCACTTGGCAGTCCCCTGCCGGAGATCCGAATGGGGGACTATTCCGGAATCTTTTGCCAATGGAGAGATACGTCAAGCAAATAATTGAGGACGTAGGTTGCAAGTGCTACCCTGAGATGAAGAGGTTAGCACAGGAAAGGAATTCGTGGCTGTCCGCATCAAACCAGTCAGTAGACTGATGGGGAAAAAAAAAAAAAAAAAAAAAAACGACCGGCTACATGTAGCAGGGAACAGAACATCGAGGTTGAACGGTGCCACTGCTTCCATGGCGTGTGCGTTCGCCCGGCGTGTCATTTACCTGACTCATTCGTCGTGTCCTCCAGCAACCTCTGTTGATGAATTCCAGGCCCTCTTTATGTCAACTGGCACTCTACCTTACGCACTCACTGCTCGGGCATTTCGTCGATCGAATACGACCGGTCGCTGAATTTCGCCCACAGCATCCGAGTGACGTCACACACACAGTCAGCCGCCAGTCAGGCGTCGAACAGGTGTACTGCTGCATCACACGACGGACAGTGGAGCTCTACTTTGTAGACCAGTGGTTCCCAATAGGTGGTCCGCAGACCCCCAGGGGTCCGGGAGCTATGCCAGCGGCGTCCGCAAGGTGCTATTAGAATAAAAAGTATATTAAATATACTTCGTATGATAACAGATTTTTTGTTTGGCCGCTTTCTGTATGAGCAGAGCTTTAGCGAACGCTAACTTCTGCGTCTAACGTCTTTCTAGAGCCAACTGACACTAGCACACTCTAGCGCAAAACTAGAATTGGATAGAGGAAAATAGTTCTGATGTATGTCGTTAGACTGCGCGCGGTGCCTCTTTGCTGCTGACAACTGACAGTCACTTTACACAGAAACTCGCATTTCAGACGACAATTGGCCATTGTTAATTTATTGCCAGTGCTTTCACAGACCGTGTTGTTTACATATTCAACATTCTGTAATAAAACAGTAGTGTTTGTAAAGCGTTGTTTTTCGTGGAAGCTACAGTTCACGTAATTAAAAGGGGACCGTTCGTTAAAAAGTGGTTCGTTAAAACGAGGAAGGCCTACAGATGAAGAGGAAGATAATGCATTTGATGTTCAAGCAAGTAAGTCATTCAGTTTTAATTTTTTCCTATCATTTTCAGTTCATACGCAATGTTTTTTAAGGAGTTTGTTATACTAAACACGCAGATTTGAAGACAAAGATTTTGAGCAGTAATCAAAAATTTAACAATAACAATGATGGCTAAATTGAAAAAGTTTGAAGCTCAATATTTTTTCAACAATGAAAATGCCAATGTTTTTTCTAAGTACCAAAAGTAGAAAACGTATAAAAAGACTCTTAATTTGGCTTTTTTAGGTACTTGATACTGCGATATGACAAGGTACCAATCATGCTCGATGAGGTGGTCCTCGAGAAAGTTTTGTTGGGAACCCCTGTTCTAGACAATGTGTACCGTATGATACAATAAACGCATCGGAAACAAAATTTCATGTTAGTCATCTTTAAGTCATATCGCTGAGCAACTGAAAAAATATAATTTTCGTTTTCAGAGGTGCTTTTCACCCATCTTTTTTCAGGCGTCTTTAGTGGCAGTATGCGTTGGAATTCTTAACATGTGTGATTCGCTGTTGCACTTGTTAAGCAATTTATTTGCTTACGCCGCTAATAATTCTTGTCAGCACAGCACGCAAACTGCTCACGTACCTGTCCACAATATCAGTACCACTGAAGATTGAGGCAAAATGCGCCTGATGAAACGAAATTTGCTCCTATTTGGTTGCACATAGGCAGACATGAGCTACAACACTTTAATTTATTTGGCTAGCGAGTCTGCATAAATCTATTAATATAATTTAGCTGACAAGTGAGGCTACACAGTCTAACAACATCAAACATGACACTAGGAGAACTGCATCATCTATGTGAAGACCGAAGAGAGCCAGCGGTAAAGTATTCTACTTCTTGCTACAGATAGACTATGGGAATGCCTTCAGTATTCCCTGACAGCTGCCGAGCATATAGTTACGAAACTAAAGGCTTTCAGAGACTCGGTACCAGTAGAGAAATATTGCAAATCGCTAACTACAAAGTATTTAATGGCCCCAGATATATCCTTTACGTAACCAGGATTGTTGTTGACACTAATCTCAATTTTTCTCTTCAGTTACATACTACAAACGTTCTTTTCACTTTTTATTTAATTTTATTTATATTTTATATATATTTTTTATGACAGCCTTGAATATACACTTTATGCAACGTTTACTTGTACTGGTTTCGTGAGAAACTAGATCAACTACCGATATTCAATAAATCTGACTTTTTTTCTAACTTGTGAGTAGCGTCATCATATACCTCTCACTCTTTTGTCCTCGACCCTAGCTTTCCTTGAACGTCACGTTGGCCATACGTCTTGTCTTGCATACCCTATTGTGTCCAATAAGATACGAAACACAATCAGACACATTACGTCCAACCACTCACACTTCACTGGGATCCTTCATTCAGTAGGCTGAGCTTGTATATTCAGGAGACTCTTACCCATAGATTTAGTGCGACTTAGAAGCTCTGATTACAGCGCGTGTGTTTTTCACACCGCAATGAAATCTCAAAGTGCGATTATGTGTAGTTCAGTAATTCTAGTCAATTATGCACTTCCGGTGTTTAAGCCTAAATGGTTCAAATGGCTCTAAGCAGTATGGGACTTAATATCTAAGGTCATCAGTCCGCTAGACTTAGAAATACTTAAGGCTAACTACGCATCCACGCCCGAGGCAGGATTCGAACCTGCGATCGTAGCAGCAGCGCGGTTCCGGACTGAAGCCCCTAGAACCGCTCGGCCACAGCGGCCGGCGTTTAAAACTAGTACCGCACTTTATTTCATTATAGAAACATAACTAGGAGACAGTTATTTAAAATACTAACAAGATCGTACACTGATGACGATTTCGAAAGTAATTTATGACAGTTTTAGTAAGTGAGAGCATGGAGATAGGCTCAGTTGACTTCCCCTAGCGTATGACAGCTGTCTACGTTACAATAGCGTTCTGCACGTTATGTAAGGAATTGTAACTTGATCCTGACCAGGAGTATGCCTTCTACGCTGTTTCCATAGCAGAAAAGGGATAAAAACGGAAATACAAAAAAACAACACAAAAATCAAATGAAACACTTTACTCGTGGGAGTCTTTATAAGATAAACGCTAAAGCTGCATTTCAAAGAATACTGAGTCGTGTAGTTTTTATTTTCAGCAGAAACTCATGCTGATATTTATACAGTAAACAAATATGAAGGACAATACTGAAAGCATGGAAAACTCCGCATTTATTAAATGAATACTAGCACTTTAATTTACTCACTGTGAATCATACTCACGAATGTAAAATACTGAATCCACATTTTTTTACCATTTAGTTTCATCTTATTACGCTTGTAATATTTCTGGATTTACAGCCATCATATTCGGCTACAGGAAGCTCTTTTTAGAGCAGTTTGGAAGGCAGCTGTGGCAAGATGACGTCATGTGGTCTGAGGTACCGATGACAGACGGTTTGTTCGGTATGGGTATGGTGAGAAAGACGGCCTAAATTGTTATTCTTCTCCGCGATTGGCTCCTGGATTCGGAAGTTGCTCGCCAAAATGACAATCCTCTGTTACTAATATTAGTCGAAGATGTCAAATGAAAGCATCTCTCAATAGCGTGCTGTCATTCCGTTATTTCACAAGTATTAATAACCAGCAGAACAATAAACAACTGCAAAACGAAAAGGCACACGAAGCACTTCGGCGATCTTCGGATCGCACCTAACTTGGATGGCGTGCGAAGGGTGGTTCGGCTGTAAGATCGGAGCTCGTTCCGCAGTCTCGGAGTACGGACATGTCAGCCGCATTATCAGTTGAGACTTAATTTTCGATGGTTTGTAAATGTGAAAACTAGTTGGGAAACCTCGGAGGACAGACATGTTGTCTGCCGCGGTATCAGTGACGACTTAACTTGCAATGTCTAGTCGAGAACAGCGTGATTGTAACTACAGAAACACGCAGTTAATTATTTTGTTGATGAATCGCAAGTACTTGTGACTCTGAAGTGGAATGTAATTGTGTGGTTTCTGGTGTTCTAATTAAAAAGCGAATGGCATCTCATAGAAACAAACTGATTGTAAATTAATCGTTTATAAAACAACAGTTCCTCGTTAAGAGTTTCCTACAGCCTCAAGATTACGGATTCACGACCTACGTGATGTTTTCTGCGCAGGGGACAACAACTATAGAAGACTGCAGGTTGGTGACCATTTGTTAAAACTTACGCATTCCACTCAGGGCGGTAGAAGCACATAAGCACCTCGCGTGTACTGCTATCTTGGTACAAAAGACGTCAGTATCACGTCGTTTGTGGTAGCACAGAGGAGGCATGAAGAAGAGAAATATTTTTGATGAAAGGGATTTATCATAAGCACGTATAAATGTCAACCTCTCTTATCTTTCTCCCACACTCCGCTACAGTGTCAACACACTCCGTGTCGATACAGATTTGCTAAACCGAAAGTAACCATTTGAAATGTGAAAGGCGCCCAGCTGCTTTGTTTCG
The DNA here is from genome assembly GCF_021461385.2 of Schistocerca piceifrons. Classification (NCBI taxonomy): domain Eukaryota; kingdom Metazoa; phylum Arthropoda; class Insecta; order Orthoptera; family Acrididae; genus Schistocerca; species Schistocerca piceifrons. The sequence continues at coordinate 100,912,322 of NC_060138.1, read as the reverse complement.
GACGCAGATTGCTCGGCGGGAAAGAATACTAGAGGAACGAAACGTATTAGGAAGTAACGAATCGGTACTTCAAGTCTTGTGGAATACCAGTTACACAATAGCGAATATATCCGATTCGCAACAGTCCTAGCCCTCATCCTCGAAGCTCATCGTCATCTGCTTCATCCTAATTGAAAATATTTCTCTAAAGCATAGTGATGGTGCTGAACACTTCGGATCACGCTAGAGAGTGATAAAGGAAGTTGCCGATTTCCTTTAGCTGTATGACTTAAGCGTAGCCGGCCGGAGTGGCTGAGCGGTTCTAGGCGATTCAGTCTGGAGCCGCGCCACCGCTACGGCCGCAGGTTCGAATCCTGCCTCGGGCATGGATGTGTGCGATGTCCTTAGGTTAGTTAGGTTTAAGTAGTTCTAAGCTCTAGGGGACTGATGACCTCAGATGTTAAGTCCCATAGTGCTCAGAGCCATTTGAACCATTATTTTTTTTTTTTTTTAACTTAAGCGTAGGCACACTGAGATGCCAAAATTCGATAACTTCTCATTAGCTACAAAGAGGGCAGTCGTAACCATATTAGAGCATACGACGGGCAACAAGGGAAATCCCTAACAAGCACAACATGGAGGCAGCATTAAAACACTATGAGCAGACGGCCAAGAATCTGTAGAGAACATTCTACGTAAGCCAAAACCGAAGGAAATCTTACTATGCAACAGGGTGTGAAGAAATTGACTTGAGCACTGGATAGTGGCGTAAAGTATGGTCAGTTTGAAGGAGGTGGTATGATGGCGCAGATACCATGTCCAGTCATCTTTAAATCAGCGCGATTGGTTCTACCTGCTGGACAACTTTCCGGACACGTGCAACTTGTCCACTTAGATAGAGATGCTACACCACACTATCCAAAGCACGTGGAAATCATCCGATACGAGAGGCAGAGTTGCAGTAATGTCAAAGTCATTTCTATGGAGTGCAAAGTCGTGAAATGGCTGGATGCCACTGCAGTAAATCATCTAGGCGAGAGACTTCAGCCCTACTAAAATTACCCGGCATAATATCTCTTCTAGCATTTTATCGTGAAAATGTAGCAGACTACCGACACAACAGGGCAATGCGATCTGAACCATATTTCAGCCATGTGAGGAGGCCAAACATTAATAAAGGTTACTCTAAGAAAGCGGCAATAATCTACCGTTACATTGCCCATCAATTCATTCAGAACTAAAGGTGTGACACTAGCCCTCAGATTAGTGTGATAAGTGCAGTAGCTCGGTTCACGTTATTACGGAACAATAAACCAGCAACGCTGTCTTGTGGGTACTCACTTGCTATGTGCACAACATGTGGAAATAATTTCTTGGAATTATTCGATATCATATAATGAGCGATACTAAGAGGGAAGTGTTGTGTCTAGACAAGACAGCCTAGACACAATGAGAGGAAGCCGAAAGGCACGCGCTAAGCTAAAGCAGGATGGCGTGAGGTCTGAAACAGGATACGTAATGAATGCTATAAAGAAAAGTACGTAGCTTCTGGAATACTTAACTTTAATCCATCCTTTTGGTACATCTGGAGATTGTGGCGATACAAGTGAGACTCTTTAGACACATGCAATGTTACTAATGGCGCCTTGCTAGGTCGTAGCCATTGACTTAGCTGAAGGCTATTCTAACTATCTGCTCTGCCAATAAGCGAGGCTTCGTCAGTGTGCATCGCTAGCTACGTCGTCCGTGCAACTGGGGCGAGTGCTAGTCCGTATCTCGAGACCTGCCTTGTGGTGGCGCTCGGTCTGCGATCCCTGACAGTGCCGACACGCGGGTCCGACATGTACTAATGGACCGCGGCCGATTTAAAGCTACCACCTAGCAAGTGTGGTGTCTGGCGGTGACACCACAGGAAGAATACCTGGGAAACTGCGTATATCAGCGTTTGTACAGTTGAGAGAGGGAAAAGTAACTTTGATCGGGGTTCTTGTAGCGAGTGTCTTGTATCTCCGCCTGATAACGACACTGTTATGGACACTGCAGCCGATACAGATAATGTATACTGCGTATCGACTCGCGCGATTGGTCCCCACCTGCTGGTCTCGCAACACGTGCTTGAAATTGGTGGAGCCCGTATAGTTAAATGCCAGTGTACCACGCTGTTCAGATAGGGTCGATGTCATTTATGAAGTCTAATAGATCGACCCTGCATGTGCATTTGTATTTCGCATCAGATATCATCTCTCTGTTCACGCTGGTTCACGACAAGCTTGGCATTATTGTACTTTCTGTCAAAGTTCGAGATTTGGACTTGGTTGTAACTCCGCTGCGCTCTTGTGTATCGTTAGCTGTACACAGTGTTTTGGTGTATCTGCGGAGGAAAAATGCTTTTGGGTTATCTGTACCTAAAAATCACCTTGTCTGATGTAAGTTCTTGTGTGATGAGGGGCGCATTACGTTTATGTCTGGTGGTTGTTACTAACCAGTCACCAGAAAATTTTTCATGATTTTGATGAGCAACTGGCGTACTAAACATCCATTTACTTTATATTTTATACGTGTAGTATATTTGATGTTGTGATACAGAAATCGTGAGTAAACTGTTTTTCTTTGTTCAGTTGAGTGCATTACGCTGTTGGAAACCTCATTGCTTGATCTTCATCTGCTCTTCAGATGGTTAGTTGCGCGGCTTTTCAGTTTTTTTATTTTTAATTTTTAATTTTTTTATAGTGTTTAACCTCAGCGAACTATTTCTTGCTTAGCATTATGCTGGGGCTATAACATGCTGCAAGACCCATGGGACAGTTTCCTTAAATGTATCTTTCTCATTTCTTTTCTATATTTAATGTAGCCCGTACACATTTTTTCTGTACCTTTTTTGTTATGTGCGCCCTATGCTATTCCCGACGCATCGACCACGATCCGTCTCAGCTTTCTCACACTGAATGACAATTTTTTTTTTTTTAATATTCATATAGTGCAGCAATTTTAGCACTATTGACCACATTCTGACCGCTAGTGAAGTGATAAGCAGAGCGAATGAATAACAACTGCCTCTCTGCATTGCCTTTCTTGACTTTGAAAAGGCATTTGACTCCGTTAGCTATGTAGCTATCCTCCAAGCTTTGAGTGAGCAAGGAGTGGGAGCAGCATACATTGAAGTGCTCAGGAATATCTACGAGAATTCTTCAGCTTATGTTAACATCGGCGAATCAACTCAAGAATTCCGCATCATGAGGGGCGTCAAGCAAGGCGATCCCATCTCCCCAAAACTGTTTTCTGCTGTGTTGGAAATGGCTATGTCAAAGCTGAGCTGGGAAGGTAAGGGAATTAGAATTAATGGAAGAAGGCTTACCAATTTGAGATTTGCTGATGATATTGCCTTACTGGCCAAAGACTTCGCAGAGCTCCAAAACTTAGTTACAGATCTTGCATCGGAATGTCAGCTGGTTGGCTTGAACATGAACCTTTCCAAAACAAAAGTAATATCCAACAAATGGGTCCCAGCTGGAGATGTGAAAGTCAAGGACAGTCCACTAGAAGAGGTCAGTGAATATGTCTACCTTGGCCAGATTATAAATATGAAGGGAGACGTAAGACCAGAAATCTATCGAAGCATCAAGCTTGGCTGGCAAGCATTTTGGAAGAATTCAAAAGTATTCGGATCAAAAATGCCAGTAAATCTGAAGAAAGCAGTATTTGATCAATGCATTCTTCCGTGATGACGTATGACTGCGAGACATGGACACTGAACTCATTCACAAAAGGGAAACTTAGGACAGCACAGAGAGCCATGGAGAGATCAGTGCTGGGCTATACAAGAAAGGACAGGAAAAGGGCAGATGACATCCGGTCTGTGACGAAGGTTAATGACATCTTAGAGAGAGTAGGTTCCTTGAAATGACAGTGGGCTGGCCACGTTGCAAGAAGAAAAGACAACAGATGGACGAAGCTAGTACTGGAGTGGAGTCCGAGAGAGCACCGAAGGCCTAGAGGAAGACCACCAGACAGATGGGACAAAGACATCAAGAAGATCGCTGGTTACACCTGGCAGAGAACTGCCCAAGACCGTCCCACTTGGAGAAGACTCCTGAAAGCCTACCTGAATCCACGACTCGAAGAGGCCACATCATCTAATGATTGAATTGGCTGATGATGATGATGATGATGATTCATATAGGGGATCATGATTCTCCGATTCTTCTTCCAAATCCAAATTTTCTCATAATTACTCCTCTCCTCTGGTCTTATAATACGGAATTATGATCTGTAATTATCTACTAATTTTCTTTTTCGCGTTCTGCGACGTGTAATTTAAACTACTGCGTAATCTGTGTACTTCTTTCTATCAACGCAGTTATGATGGTAATTGCTGGCGACTTATTCATACTCACACTTACAACTTACGTCTGTTTTAGTAGGACCAAGTTTCGGTATTTACTTCAGCGACATCTTAAAGTAATGTATTCATATGTTCTGCATGTTTCCAAGTTTTATTATTCTGTATGGCAGGCTCTTTTCTCTCTGGAGGAACTCGCGAAACCTGTACAAGCATGAAGATACCCAAGTAGATGGTTAAATTTTCACTGCAGTTTCATCACTTACATTTTACTCACAGTTCTTGTCTCCCCCCTACCGTTACATCCGCGTCACAGGAGTTTATCTCACTCGGACGTTTGGGGTACAAACGGCTGTTTCCAACTTCCATCTCTGCGAACAGCTGCGGCAGTTTCGCGGTAGCTTGTACCCGTTTTTTAAAGCGCTCGCGGAAAAATGTCCCGATAAAATCTGCAGCGTCCCTCCTCAGAGTCAGCGCTGCTGGTTGTGCCTGCGACAGAAATGAGACAGAGGTACACGGCGTGTTCTTTACTTTTACGTCTCCGCAGGGGTAACGGTCAGTAGTGGACAAGGCGGAGATTTAGGGCACAGATAATTACGGCCATAGCTGAAACAGCTAAAACCACTTAAATGTCTGTGCCTGTCGCAAGTAGGAAATGCTTGGATGGGTAATACGTGTGGCTGTGAAACAGCGGTACATAAAACAGTTACGTAATTTTTTTCTTTCGGGACACACATCTAAAGTGAGGTAGGCTTTACTTGTTGTTTTTATTAACACGAGGCTCAACGGAAATTAATAAATGGCATTCTACTATATGCTTTTGAAGCTTCACTGAACACTGTGTAATCTATAGCGTGATGAATCACAAATGCACGATACGCTGATAAGTGAAGGGACATATTCGTATTTTACCGCTTAAAATGTCAGTACTTATTCATTTAGAGTTTATCGAACCTCCTCGCCCGTATCCAAATACCGCAGTCGTTAAAACATTACTTTATGCCCTTGTTAGCTGCCGGCTGCTGTGGCCGAGCGGTTATAGGCGCTTCAGTCCCTAACCGCGCTGCTGCTACGGTCGCAGGTTCGAATCCTACCTCGGGCATGGACGTGTGCGATGTCCTTAGATTAGTTAGGTTTAAGTAGTTCTAAGTCTAGGGGACTGATGACCTCAGATGTTAAGTTCCATAGTGCTCGCAGCCATTTGAACATTGTTAGCTGGTTTTTGTTACGATCTGCGTGAATCAGTGGTGTTTACTGTATACTGCTGACAATACGGACTAATGGCAGCTTCAACAGAAACACCTTGTCCGGCCATATCAATGTGACTACGTGTCAACAGCCTGAATAACCACCTTTTACAGCGCGGACCACTGCGAGACGCGCAGGAAGAGAATCAGTGAGATCCTGGAAGGTAGCGACAGGTATGTGGTGGAGACATGCCGACTCCTGCCCTTGAGGATCCATGTCGCGGACAGTTCTGTCGAGATGGTCCCACAGGTTCTCGATGGCGTTTAAATGCGGAGAGTTTGGTGGTTATGGGAGTACGGTAAACTCATGCTGGTGCTCTTGGAACCACTCATGCACACTGCGAGCTGTGTGACTCGTTGCATTGTCCTGTTGGTAGATGACATCTTCCCGAAGAAAAACAAACTGCGTAAAGGGTTGGACATGGTACCCACGAATAGATACACACTTATGTTGATCCACTGTGCATTTCAGATTGATGAGATCACCCAGGCAATTGCAGGAAAAAATTCCCCAGACCATAACGCTTCCCCCTGAGGCCTGGACACTTCCGTCGGTTGTTTCAGGGTGTTCGCTTTCAGACGTTTCGCTCCGTACACGCCAACAGCCGTCCGTCCTATGGAGCATAAAACGTGATTCCTCTGAAAAGGCCGCCTATCGCTACTTAGTGGACGTCCAGCAGTCGGCATGGGTGCATGAAGTAGGCACATACTGCAGAGGTCCATAAACAGTAACGTTCGCTGGACGGTCGTGAGATGGTACTGCCGTTTTGCCGTGCATGGTATTCTTTAACCACGGCGGCAAGCAAACAGTTTAGATACTTCCACGTTTCGGAAATGCTTCCACCCTTCACCCGAAAGCCAAACATCACACCGTTTTGGGCGACGTCCTATAAATGGCTCCGTTTCCGCATTACGACAACGACTGCACTGTTTTCCGCGTCCCCTAAGCACGCACTATGTACCCTTCACTGCTAGTGCTAACTACTTGCCGTCTGTGGGTGGCTGTAGCATGTTGATGACGAACATAGGCGGTGGTCACAGTAATGTGATTGGACAGTGCCACTCACATACAGTCGAAGGAGAACTAGCATATTTCGCATCAGAAAGCAAAGGAATGTGGCCACAGAGGAATATACATTAACTTAAAGCTACATTCATGCCCATAAATTAAGGATAATTGCAGAATGTGGTCGCACACAACGCGGCACTACACAAAACTGGCGCTAATAGCATTGGAACTTAAGGTACACACACGACACACATCTGTAACCCCACGGTATTGGTGATAAGTTGAGAAAAACCGTCCCGAAACACATGTGCTACTAAACGCCATTGTTTCCTGCGCATGTACCCCGACATCAATACGGGATATGATCATCATGCACACGTACACATGCCGCACAACAGGTTGGCATACTCTGGATCAGGTGGTCGAGCAGCTGCTGGGGTACAGCCTCCCATTCTCGCACCAGTGCCTGTCGGAGCCCCTGAAGCGACATGTGAAGACGTGCAGCGATACGTCGACCAAGAGCATCCCAGACGTGCTCGATAGGGTTTAGGTCTGCAGAACAGGCAGGCCACTCCATTCGCCTGACATCTTCTGTTTCAAGGTACTCCTCCACGGTGGCAGGTCGGTGGGGCAGTGCGTTATCATCCATCAGGAGGAAGGTGGGACCAACTGCACCCCTGAAAACGCTGACATACTGGTGCAAAATGACATTCCGATACACCTGATCTGTTTCAGTTCTTTTGTCAAAGACATGCAGGGGTGTACGTGCACCAATCATAATCCCACCCCACACAATCAAACCACGACCTCCATACACGTCCCTTTCAAGGACATTAAGGCGTTGGCATCTGGTTCATGGTTCACGCCAGATGAAAACCCGGCGAGAATGACTGTTCAGACTATACCTGGACTCGCCCGTGAACGTAAACTGGGACCACTGTTCCAATGACCAAGTACTGTGGTCTTGACACCAGGCTTTATGGGCTCTCCTGTGACCAGGGCTCAGTGGAATGCACCTTGCAGGTCTCCGGGCGAATAAACCATGTCTGTTCATTCGTCTGTAGACAGTGTGTCTGGAGACAACTGTTCCAGTGGCTGCGGTAGGGTTCGGAGCAAGGAAGGCTACCTGCAGTACTCGGTGGCCTTCTGCGGGCACTGCTGGTGAGATATCGGCCTTCTTGTGGTATTGTACACTGTGGACGTCACGTACTGCAGCGCCTGAACACGTTTCCTGTCTGATGGAATTGTTGCCATAATCTTGAGATCACACTTTGTGGCACACGGAGGGCCCGTGCTACGACCTGCTGTGTTTGACCAGTCTCCAGTCGCTCTAGTATTCTATCACTCATAACGTCATCGATATCTGTTCTTTGATCCATTTTCAACACACAGTCACCATTAGCACGTCTAAAAACGTCTGCACACTTACTCGCTGCACCGTAATCTGACATGCACCAACACACCACTGCGTATGTGGACTGCTGCCATCGCCACCGTGCGACGACCGCATGTCAAATGCACCTCATGGCCATGCCCTGAGGTGATTTAAACCCGCAAACTGCCCGCCAGAGCGTTGTTTCACCATGATTAGCATTATCCTTAGTTTATGAGCATGAGTGTATGTTGTTGTTGTTGTAGTCTTCAGTCCTGAGACTGGTTTGATGCAGCTCTCCATGCTACTCTATCCTGTGCAAGCTTCTTCATCTCCCAGTACCTACTGCAACCTACATCCTTCTGAATCTGCTTAGTGTATTCATCTCTTGGTCTCCCTCTACGATTTTTACCCTCCACGCTGCCCTCCAATGCTAAATTTGTGATCCCTTGATGCCTCAAAACATGTCCTACCAACCGATCACTTCTTCTAGTCAAGTTGTGCCACAAACTCCTCTTCTCCCCAATCCTATTCAATACCTCCTCATTAGTTACGTGATCTACCCACCTTATCCATGAGTGTATATATGACAATAAAACATCAGACGCACCGGATATTAGGGTTTAATGTGTAGTGCTTACATATGATCTGGCGACATGATTGCCAAGACGTTAGCTTGTATACAAACCATTATAATCCACTCTCATGTGTATTTCTGGACCTCCCTAAAACATTGAGATGGAGTTTCTTCTTCAAAGTTCCTGGCGGATTAAGATAATGTGTCGAACCAAGACTCGAATACGGGACCTCTGCCTTCTGCGGGCAAGCGCTCTACCGACTGAGGTACTCAGTCACGACTAACGACCAGTTCTCACGGCTCTAGTACCGACAGTACCGTATCTCCTACCTTCCAAACTGCGCAGACTTATTCCTGCTAAACTTTCAGGACTAGCATTCCTGGAAGAATTCGAGTCTCGGTCCGGCACACAGCTTTAACTTGCCAGGAATTTTCATATCAGCACACACTCCGCTGCAGCGTGAACGTTTCATTCTGGAAACATCCAGCAATCTATGGCTAGGCCATGTATGCAGGATATTCATTCTTCCAGCAGCGCTAGTCCTGCAAGATTCTCAGGAGAATTGTGTGCAGCTTGAAAGGTAGGAAATGAGGAAATGGGTGAAGTAAAGCTGTGAGGAGGGATCGTCTGTCGTGTTTGGGTGGCTCAATCGGTAAGAGCACTTGCCCGCTGAAGGCAAAGGTCGCGAGTTGAGCGTGCTACTATGCTAAACCGTACCCATTCAAAAAGCTAAATTCTACTCTGCAATCTGGTGCCTAATCACTCTAAACGTGAGGTTACTCATTTAAAGTTCCCCTCAGTATGAGTTTCCGCATATCCTCGTTATTTAGCCCTCATTACGTATCACGGTCTCTATTAAATTCTTAATAATATTAACCATATTAGAAATATAAATGTCTGTCACATTTTCTGCACAAGTCTGTATTGTATGTATAACTGTGATGAATGGTGATACAGTGTAATGTTCTACTTTTATGGATCGGTTTGGAGTAAAAGAATACAGGGTACTGAAGGACACCAAGGATAGACAAAGCTCAACAGCGTCTGTTGTCAACACTCCATGATAGGATCACCGTTGACACTGATACACTGTCTGATAATAAGGATAAGTTTTTTTTTTTTACCTTTTTCTGCACAGGTTGGCAAAATACTGGCAATCAGTAGAGACTTCCGGACGAGTGCAACCTCAAAAGGAAATAAACTGACTCACCGAATATGGGGCAGTAAGACCAAACCGTTAACGTAAGCATTCTGTGAGATGGCAATTCAACGCATCCAGGATGAGTGAGAAAGACAATAAAACACTCATCCTTTTCATGGGCCCATTTGCATCAGCACTTTCTCGTTTTTTTTCTCGATAAAACTCGACGGATATATGATTTATCATTGTGTAGAAGAAATACAATACAAGATGTTAAAATCACACCCGCAAGAAGCGTACATGTCGCTGTCATGAACTGCATATCGCGGATTCGGTTGGTTGGTTGGTTGTTTGGGCAAGGAGACCAGACTGCGTGGTCATCGGTCTCATCGGTTTAGGGAAGTATGTGGAAGGAAGTCGGCCGTGCCCTTTCAGAGGAACCATCCCGGCATTTGCCTGGAGTGATTTAGGGAAATCACGGAAAACCTAAATCAGGATGGCCGGACGCGGGATTGAACCGTCGTCCTCCCGAATGCGGATTCGGTACATGAGAGCGCACAAATAATTAGGATTGCGGAACGGTACATAGTCTGCGACTCCGAAATTTCCGTATGTTTTGAAGTGCTTATAAACTGTATTTATATCTAAATTTAAACCCGACTTCGGAAAACCACTGGGTCGCGTATGACGGGGGGACATATCATAGCACCAGATATTAGGATACCTTCTCGTTCCATCTTCGTATGAAACGCCAGAAGGAGTAAGTATGCACTTCAGTCCGTCTACTCTTATCTTTGCATCATAATGACACGTACGGCGTCGTATTCTGTTCCTAGATTACTCAAAACTGGGTCTTGAAACTCCATTGACGGGAAACAAATCGTCACATCAAAAAATAAGAGTAATTAATGTATAGTAGTGTAATGAGGAAGCAATGGCAAACCATCTCCGTTAGGACCTTGCCTAGTCGGCGGTACGGGTCTCCCGCATTGTCTCCTAAGCTCCTCGGAATATGGGACCTCATCATCATCAATGTATAGAAATGAAATTTCTGGAGTACATTTGTCTGAGTAACATTGCGAGATCACAGCGCGAGATAAAACATTGCAAATGTGAAATGCTGGTTCAGTAATAAACGGTGTAGGCCCAAATTGTCAAATGCGGCTTGCAAACGTTTATGTATTGTGCTGTACAGGCGCCGGATGTCAGTTTGTGAGACGGAGTTCCATACCTGTTGCACCAGTCGGTCAATACAAGAACCGTCGATGGTGTTTGTGGATGACGCTGGAGTTGTCGTCAGATGATGCCCCATACCTGTTCGATTGGAGATAAATCTCATGATCGAGTCGGTCAAGGCCACATGTCGACACTGTAGAGGATGCTGGGTTACAACAGAGGTATGGGCGAGCTTTATCCCGCTGGAAATCACACCCTGGAATGCTGTTTATCAATGGCAGTACAACAGGTCCAATCGCGAGACTGACAGATAGTTTCGCAGTTAGTGCGTGGCATAACAAAGAGAGTGCTCCTGCTGTCATAAGACCCCGCATCCTAGACCGTAACTCCAGGTCCAGCGTGTCTAACATGCAAACGGATTGGCTCTAGGGCCTCTCCTGGTCTCCTTCTAACCAACACACGCTCATCGCTGGTTCCGAGAAAGAGCCCGCTTTCATCAGAAAACACAACACATCTCCACCCTGCCCTCCAGTGAGCTCTCGCTTGACACCACTGAAGTCGCAAATGGCGATGGTTTGTCATCAGCGGAATTCACGCTACAGGGAGTCTGGTTCGGAGCTGTCCTTGAAGTAACTGATTTGTTGTGTCATTGTGGTGCCAACTGCTGCTCAATTTGCTGCTGCAGATGCGCAACGAGGCGCCAGATACATACGCCGAACACCATGGTCTTTCCTCTCGGTAGTGGCTGTCTCGAGCCCTGTCTTCTTGTGACCGTACATTCTCCTGACCAACGCTGCCAGCAATAGTGTACAGTTGCTACATTCCTACCAAGTCTTTCTACAGTATCGCAGAAGGAACATCCAGCTTCTGCGATACTGCAGAAAGACTTGGCAGGAATTACACGATCTCGTTCAAACGCAGTGAGGTGTTGATAACAGCGTCTTGTCGCCTTAAAGGCATTCTCGACTAACATCAGTCTCAAAGGTAACTACCACCGCGGTACACGGGTAGTTTCCTTATCGTGTATTTAATAAAAATAAATATCTATTAAATACTGCAATATCATTTATTTTGTTAAATATTGTGGGCTAGCATCAGGCTTTGAAATAACCCAATACAACGATAACTTACTTGCGGACCTTGGCTATTCCGAAGTACATGCGAAATAATATTTTAAACACAACGCGTGACTCACCGCCTTCCAATAGACAGTTCGCGTGAGCGCTGCTATTTTGAAAAGAAAATGTGCGTGCTTTTACGCAACCTGTAATAATTAATTTGGTTCTCAAGGAGCTACTGGTCATTATGCACCAAACTCCATAAAGAAACTCAGATGTTGTTTTGCTCGTGGAATGGAATATTTTTCATTATTTATTATTATTTATTTGCAAGGCAAAACTGGATAGAATCTCATTGGCGTTTAGTGGCCGAACTCAAAACATACTGAACTCATTCAGTAGTCTAAATATTAATAAATGAAATCTGTTTTTACTCTGTTAACTCTGAAACTATTGGAAGAGCAAAATAGAGAAATCTCTCACATTTACATTTAATATTATGACATTAATTTCTAATTATAAAATATCGTCAGCGTAATGGCCGACCAAATGCTGCTAGCGGAGATGAGCTCCCTACAACACGAAGTTCTGAAAATAAATTTGTTAATTATAATTAATGATTACTACCATTAGAGGTGCCCATTAAACCAATAATACACAATTTCTCATAACAATTACAAGTATATTTTGCTAAATTACAGCCAAACTTACATTAAATACCAGACGGTTATACAATTGCGGCCTCCCGATAGACGAAACAAAATAGGAGAGAGTTCAATAAAACAATAGTCTCTGTTCATGATCATTTTCATTACACAGATTCTAGACAAAAAAATGTTCTTTGTTAATCACATCGTTGTTTGTAAGCTTTCGTGGTAATAATTACACTTTTTAATATTTATTATAGATCGCGCACACGTACGCAGTCTTTAAATAATTTAAACTTCACACGTCACACAACCAAAAACCATTTTATTTTATTAAAATATCAATTTATGTCACGTACCGTCACACTGCCGCTCACGACCGTCACACACGCGTGTATTTAAAGAAAAATTATTTTGTATCCTTATAGCGCCACTATGAGGATGCAAAACAGTTTTTCTTTAGAAATTTTAACATCATCTTTCAGATGTACAAACTCACCTACCAACTTTCGTTTTTGACGCGCAACTCCTTCTTGGTGTTGCGATTTGTTTTCCGTCGGCATGTAAGTGTAGGCTTTCGCGCAGTACACTATTTCAGTTTTTCCAACATTTCCGCGACGCTCTCTCGTGAGTCGGGCAAAGATATGACCATTCGTGCTACCCTTCTTTGTGCACATTCAACACTTCCTGTTAGTCTACAAGGTTGCTGCTAGGTTTTGAAAATCGAATTACCTATGGAAGTAAGTTCGAATGTGCCCTGAATTAAAAATACGCCCTCGCATATACAATACTTAAATCCATAAATGAAACTAGCAATGCGATCTGCCTGCTACATTTGTAGAAAATTTTCTATACAGAAACATTTATTTTGCGAAACGATTTACAGCGAGCACATCAAAATGTAACTATTTACGTGAACCTGAGTAGTTGTAACAAATATCTCACCATGCGTGCAGATTTGAAATCAACGCGTCATGCGATGGGTATGGGAACCTAGCCTGTTACGACAGGTCACAAATACAAGCATCGAATAATAAACATTACTTTGGTCACATATATCAGCCCCAACACCCACATTTTTTGCTGGAAAATTACGCACAGAATCGCGATGTATATTGTACATAGTGATTGTTGATATTAACCGCAGTAAGAATTCTATAAAAATTCAATTAATACGGATTGCATGGAGTGATTGTATAGTACTGCTAGGCACAAGTCGGAATAAACTTGTCATGATAGGAACGCGAGGGCAAAGAAAAATTGATTTAAGAGAATGTTTGAATACAAATTTGTATAATTGTCTCCTACAGTGGTTAAATCACAATATCACAAGTAAGATGAATGCTCAGAAAACACGTGGCACATGGAGTTGCAACAAAGGAGAAAATTAAAGAAAACAAAATCTATACAAGTCCCAAAACATTGACAGGAAGTGTGATGAAACTAAAAAGTTATGGTGTCCAGATGTCTTAGTAACAAACAAGTTCTGTACCGAGTATCCAAATCGACTCTCCTTACGAAAGTCCGAAGACCAAACGTCCATGTGGGACACACTCTTCCATGTCATCAAAGTCTCAGAAAATACACTACTGGCCACTAAAATTGCTACACCACGAAGGTGACGTGCTGCAGACGCGAAATTTAACCGACAGGAAAAAGATCCTGTGATGTGGAAATTATTAGCTTTTCAGAGCATTCACATAAGGCTGGCGCCGGTGGCGACACCTACAACGTGCTGACATGAGGAAAGTTTCCAACCGATTTCTCATACACAAACAGCAGTTGATAGGCGTTGCCTGGTGAAACGTTGTTGTCATGCCTCGTGTAAGGAGGAGAAATGCGTACCATCACGTTTCCCACTTTGATAAAGGTCGGAGTACAGCCTATCGCGATTACGGTTTATCGTATCGCGTCATTTCTGCTCGCGTTGGTCGAGATCCAATGACTGTTAGCAGAATATGGAATCGGTGGGTTCAGGAGGGTAATACAGAACGCCGTACTGGATCCCAACGGCCTCGTAACACTAGCAGTCGAGATGACAGGCATCTTATCCGCATGGCTGTAACGGATCGTGCAGCCATGTCTCGATCCCTGAGACAGCAGATGGGGACGTTTGCAAGACAACAACCATCTGCACGAACAGTTCGACGACGTTTGCAGCAGCAGGGACAATCAGCTCGGAGACCATGGCTGCGGTTAATCTTGACGCTGAATCACAGACAGGAGCGCCTGCGATGGTGTGCTCATCGACGAACCTGGGTGCACTAATGGCAAAACGTCATTTTTACGGATGAATCCAGGTTCTGTTTGCAGCATCATGATGGTCGCATCCGTGTTTGGCGACATCGCGGTGAACGCACATTGGAAGCGTGTATTCGTCTTCGCCATACTGGCGTATCACCCGGCGTGATGGTATGGGGTGCCATTGGTTACACGTCTCGGTCACCTCTTGTTCGCATTGACGGCACTTTGAACAGTGGACGTTACATTTGATATGTGTTACGACCCGTGGCCTTATCCTTCATTCGATCCCTGCAAAACCCTACATTTCAGCAGGATAATGCACGACCGCATGTTGCAAGTCCTGTACGGGCCTTTCTGGATACAGAAAATGTTCGACTGCTGCCCTGGCCAGCACATTCTCCAGACCTCTCACCAACTGAGAACGTCTGGTCAATGGTGGCCGAGCAACTGGCTCATCACAATACGCCAGTCACTACTCTTGATGAACTGTGGTATCGTGTTGAAGCTGCATGGGCAGCTGTACCTATACACGCCATCGAAACTCTGTTTCACTCAATGCCCTGGCGTATGAAGGCCGTTATTACGGCCAGAGGTGGTTGTTCTGGGTACTGATTTCTCAGGATCTATGCACCCAAATTGCGCGAAAATGTAATCAATTGTCAGTTCTAGTATAATATATTTGTCAAATGAATACCCGTTTGTCATCTGCATTTCTTCTTCGTGTACCAATTTTAATGGCCAGTAGTGTAGTTACGCGTGCACGACACGCCCACTACGAACGATTAAAAAAAAGTCACGTTGGAAGTGCGCTCTTCCTGCACACAGCAAACTGCATCTCAACAACACGCAGGGCTGCAAACTGCTGGCTACGCGGCGTGATCGCGCGGTTTAGGGCGCCATCTCACGGATTTGGCGGCCCCTCCCGCCGGAGGTTCGAGTCCTCCCTCTGGCATGAGTGTGTGTGTTGTTCTTAGCATAGATTAGTTTAAGCAGTGTGTAAGTCTAGGGACCGATGACCTCAGCATTTTGGTCCATTAGGAATTCACACACATTTGAACATTTTGCAAACTGCTAACCGCGCCACCAGACCCCAAACGAGACCGCCCACTAGTTGTAAGCTCGCCAGAACACGTCTCCAGACATGCGGCACAGAACTTGCCGCGGGGTGGGATGTGACCTGATTGGCCACCTCATCCGGGATGTAAAGAGTACTTCCTGAAAACCTCGCAGATCTATGTTGTTCGCAAGAGGTAACTGGGTACAGAATCGTGTCTTTGCAGTAAACCTGTATTAACTAAGGTCCGAAATAATTAGATAGTAAAAACTGCAGGCTGAATAGAGAAAGTTGCGAATGTAAGATTGATTTTTCATGCTCTATTTGGTTTTAGTTCTCTTTGGCAATATTCTGATTTGCAAGCAGTCTCATCTGAAAAGTGACAGATTTTTTCCAGCATGTTAACAATGAACCAAATCCTGTCACTTCCCTTACCTACGAGTCAGGGAATGTAGTCATTCCATTTCAGATCCCCCAAAATCGACAGACCAAGTTTTTTATAGGAATCGACTGATTCGGATTGTGATCCATTGATATAGTAATTATAGGAAAGCACCTTTTTGTTTTGCAAGAAGAGCACATTTTTACGTTTCTAAATACTTAGAGTAAAACGCTAGTATTGGCATCATTATGAAACGTTATATTTATTGAGATCTAAATGGATTTAGAACAGATAGTCACAGAAACTACTTCATCACAGATAAGTGCCTCATTTGCAAAAAGAACTGAGATTACTGACTGTCGTAGGGTGGAATCAGGGAGGGTTTGTAGTGTCCCTGGGAATGTCTCCGCATGCCAGTCTCCGAATCATCAATGGTGGCTGCTGAAGTACAACAGCAATCACCTTGTGATCCATACACATGTCGTCTTGGATGAGTGACGCTGCAGACTACCTAGCACCTCTTTCTCTGAAGAAAGCTGAACCTTCCTCGCATTGTCCTGCTAATGTTAGCAGGAGCATCCTGAATGAGTGGCAGCACCGCTGCTTCTAAGTCGTCCTTGACGTAATGGCTGCCGTTCAGATTGTTTTCGATACATATGAGTCAAAACCGCATGTTTTATTAAACCAAAAATCTAGTTAGATGATTGCCCGCCACGACTCTCAAAACTACAGGATGCAAGACTACGGCCAGCCCAGTAACTTATCACACGCATATGGTAATCGCTTTACAATAGAAGATATTGAACTCCACCGAAAATATTATGTTTCGCCACTCATGGTTCTGGCAACAGCGTTCAAGTAGTCCATTACAAACTATGGCGTTTATGGCACCTTGCAAACACAGGTGCAATACTGTGCGATTCGCCAGTCCCGGTGGCCTCGAACTGTCGGTGCAGGCAGGTCCACAGTCGCTTCACTTCTACTGCGTCAATCCATCACCGTCACCAAAACTGAATAGTACGTTAGGGTCACACGGTAAAGATGCTTACCGTGCCGTTTACAGTTCCCCCGAATCCGTTCGCATCGTCATGCGGAGCCTAATGGGTCGGACCACACATGAACACTTCCGCAGGATTTTCTTCAGTGTCGCGTCCGGACCACAAGACCTCGTCCGCTATTGCTCTCTGGCCAACTGTGGTGTCACATGCCTACCAAAAATTCGCTGACAGTTCTTTTCGACTGAGCTCGCAACCCAAGCTACCACCCTTTCGCTCGGAAAATGCAGTCGCGCTGTGAGGTCCGGTTTCCGTTCACCTCCCAAATGTATAATTCGAAAGCCATCTGACGGTGTGTGGTGGAGGGTACTTTATGCACCATAATCACATTCCGCTTTTACGGTTTCTGTCACGAATGGTGTGGGGAAACAACGACTTCTGGTCTTGTGAGCTCGACTCGCTCTAATTCTAGTTCCACGGTCTATCGACGGCATACGCGTAGGAGAACCAATATATCGGGGGATCATCTAGGAAAGTGCGCTCTCAAAATAACAGTAAAGCCGTACCGTGACAATCAGTGGTTCTCTTGTAGAGGCTGCTCTTGAGTTGCACGTGGATTCCCGTAGCGCATTCGCGCTTGCTGAACAAATCTGCAAGCAAAAGTTCTGCTAAATTTTGCGTCTTTTGCCGGCCACGGTGGCCGAGCGGTTCTAGGCGCTACAGTCCGGAATCGCGTGACCGCTACGGTCGCAGGTTCGAATCCTGCCTCGGACATGGATGTATGTGCTGTCCTTAGGTTAGTTAGGTTTAAGTAGTTCTAAGTTATAGAGGACTGATGACCTCAGAAGTTAAGTCCCATAGTGCTTAGAACCATTTTGCGTCTTTTCTGTTTCCCCTATGATTCCTACCTGGCAGGGACATCACACACGGGGTTTTCGAAGCAGAAAGCGTTTTTATAAAAAATTCCCATTTTCAGATTAAAAGTAAGTGTACTGATGTAATACTGTCCTTTTCCGTTGATGTAACGACAGCAGTAAATGTCGTGTGACTAGGGCCTCCCGTCGTGTAGCCCGTTCGTCGGGTGCAAGTCTTTCGATTTGACGCCACTTCGGCGACTTGCGCGTCGATGGAGATGAAATGACGATGATTAGGACAATATAACACCCAGTCCCTGAGCGGAGAAAGTCTCCGACGCAGCCAGGAATCGAACCCGGGCCCTTAGGATTGACATTCTGCCGCACTGACCACTCAGCTACCGGGGCGGGAGGGGGGGGGGGGGGGTTGGACACCAAATTCGTAGTAGGAACATACAGTGCTACATTGGCCTCGTAGAGAAGGCTTATGATATGAAAACTGCCAAAGAAACTGTCTTTGCCCGCAGAAATCAACAACTCAGAAGTGCACAGGTGCTTGTTACATAACTCCCTTTACCTTGGGCTGCCTTTCGTGTAACTATATACAAACAAATTGAGTTGGCTGTGGTGAGCAGTTGATTGTGAAGGACGATGAAGCTCGCGGGGATGGGATGGGGGGTGGGGAGGGGGAGGGAGGAGTAGCAGACGACGACGCGGTGACACGTTCTGTCGAGAACGTTCCTTCCTGACAATGAATTTCTTCTTTCTCCTTTTGTCTATGCTCCTGATTTCCATAAATCTCAGTTTTCCTTAATCATCTTAACTGTTTATTAAAGTGAACTCGTATCGTACAGTGATGAGGTAAAAGGTATAAGGAAGCCGAAAACAGTGCGACACCCACAAACGACGCCTGACATTACAAGGAAACATTTTGGTTTGTAGACAGGAGTTTTACGTTTCCTAAAGACCGTGTTACTGCTTCAAGACCTTTGGAAAGAGAGTCTCAAAGGGTGTCTTCAGGAGTGGTATGATACAGAAAATACGTTAGAACTACTCTGACCACAAATCATGAAGTAGCTTATTTTGAGTGAACGTAATTAATGTGTTCGTTAAAACAAATTTACAACAGTGACAAGTAAGTTGAACGCTAAGCATGAACCTTCCATGAAAATATTCCAGCGCAAAAAATAAAAACAGATCAGAAATTCAACGAAAAGGTGGAAGCAAACGCTTTTTGCAAGCGAGAAGAAGTGCCAAGATGCACACAGTGGGTCGAAAAGTTGAATTATAAAACATTTACAGAAAAAGTCACAAAGCCGCAAAATAGAAGACAAATTGCTAAGATGAGGTAAAGAAGTTTGAGTATGAAAGCGTGTTTGATTTCGCTATGCTCTTGCACCGATATGCACGATTCCATAAACGCAATCCTAAGTCGATTTTGGATTTAAAATACAGTTGGTGGTGGTTAGTGTTTAACGTCCCGTCGACAACGAGGTCATTAGAGACGGAGCGCAAGCTCGGGTTAGGGAAGGATTGGGAAGGAAATCGGCCGTGCCCTTTCAAAGGAACCATCCCGGCATTTGCCTGAAACGATTTAGGGAAATCACGGAAAACCTAAATCAGGACGGCTGGAGACGGGATTGAACCGTCGTCCTCCCGAATGCGAGTCCAGTGTGCTAACCACTGCGCCACCTCGCTCGGTTAAAATACAGTTGTTACGTCTGCAGCGATAAAACATTTGCGGTATAGAGGAAGAGGCAAAATGTTAAATGTAGCTCTCTTGGAGACTCGGATGTTTCTAGTGAGTGAACATTACCGAGGAAAAAGCTCAATGAGTGAGGAGGAAATAAAAAAGAAACTTTGAAGATATGTACGTCTCTAGCTTAAGACGGTCGCCTGTCGTGAAGTACTAACGGCGCAGCTGTCGAAATTGTTCACAGAATGAAAATAAGAAGACCAACACGATCGTGCCTGTCAACAGCTGTCTCTCCACAGAAATCAGTCTTCGTTACCACTCTTTGAGAGAAGCCACGCCTCGTCCTGTCACCGGGTCGTCGTCTGCTACTCCTCCATCGTCCCCCCACACCCATCCCATCCCCGCGAGCTGACCATCCTTCACAATCAACTGCTCACCACAGCCAACTCAACTTGTGCAAAAAGAATTGAATTCGCTGGTGACGAGATGCATATTTATTTTTATATGTGCGTATCGCACTAGTTCTTCTTTATAAGACCTCTTAAACAGTTCAAGGTGTTATACTACACTCATGTTCATAAATTAAGGATAACTGCAGAATCTGGCGCCACACAACGTGACGCTACACAAAACTGGCGCTAATGGCATAGGTACATAGGGAACACACACGACACAGATCTGTAAGTCCACGGTATTGATGATAAGTTTAGAAAACCGTCCCGAAACACATGTGCAAACAAAACGCCACTGTTTCCAGCGCATGTACCCCGACATCAATATGGGATATGATTACCATGCACACGTACACCGGCCGCACAACGGGTTGGCATACTCTGGATCAGCTGCTGGAGTATAGCCCCCCCCCCCCCCCCCCTCCCTCCCATTCTTGCACCAGTGCCTGTCGGAGCTCCTGAAGTGTCTTAGGGGTTCGATACATCGACCGAGAGCATGCCAGACGTGCTCGATGGAGTTTATGTCTGGAGAACAGGCAGGCGACTCCATTCGCCTGATATCTTCTGTTTCAAGGTACTCCTCCGCGATGGCCGCTCCATCAGGAGGAAGGTGGGACCCACTGCACGCCTCAAAAGGCGGACATACTGGTGCAAAATGACGTCCGTATACACCTGACCTGTTACAGTTCCTCTGTCAAAGACATGCAGGGGTGTACGTGCACCAATCATAATCCCCATCAAACCATGACCTCCGTACAGGTCCCGTTCCAGGACATTAAGGGGTTCCTGGTTCACGCCAGATGAAAACCCGGCGAGAATCACTTTTCAGACTTTACCTGGACTCGTCCGTGAACATAACCTGGGACCACTGTTCCAATAACCACGTACTGTGTACACCAGGATTTATGGGCTCTCCTGTGACCAGGGGTCAGTGTAATGTACCATGCATGTCTCTGGGCGAATAAACTGTTGTGACTTGACAAGACAGCCAAGTCACAATGAGAGGAAGCCGAAAGGCACGCGTTAAGCTCACGCAGATTGGCGTGAGGTCTGGAACAGTTAAAGGAATTAATAGCAGCAAATAAAGTACGTAGTTGATGTAATACTTAACTTTAATCCATAATTGTAGAACATCTCTCTTGACGGTACATGTTATAACCACAATATAAAATAATATCCAATGCTATGGCGGCTTGCTAGGTCGTAGCAAATGACGTAGCTGAAGGCTATGCTAACTATCGTCTCGGCAAATGAGAGCGTATTTGTCAGTGAACCATTGCTATGAACGTCGGCTGTACAAATGGGGCGAGTGCCAGGACGTCTCTCTAGACCTGCCGTGTGGTGGCGCTCGGTCTGCACTCACTGACAGTGGCGACACACGGGTCCGACGTATACTAACGGACCGCGGCCGATTTAAAGGCTACCACCTAGCAAGTGTGGTGTCTGGCGGTGACACCACATAAACCATGTCCGTTCAGTGATCTGTAGATTGTGTCTTTGGAGACAGCTGTTCTAGTGGCTGCGGTAAGGTCCCGAGCATGGCTACCTGCAGTTCTCCATGGCTGTCTGCGGGCACTGATGGTGAGATATCGGTCTTCTTGTGGTGTTGTACACTGTGGAAGTCCCGTACTGTAGCGCCTGGACACATTTCCTGTCTGCTGGAATCGTTGCCATAATCCTGAGATCACACTTTGTGCCACACAGAGGTCCCGTGCTACGACCTACTGTGTTTGACCAGCCTCTAGTCGCTCTAGTATTCTACCCCTCATAACGTCATCAATATGTGTTCTTTGAGCCATTTTCAACACACAGTTACCATTAGCACGTCTGGCAACTCACTCCATCGTACTCTGCCAAGCACCATTACACCTCTGCATAAGTGGACTGCTGCCAGCGTCACCGTGCGACGACCGTAGGTCAAATGCACTGCATGATCATACCCCGCGGTAATGTCAACCCGCAAGCCACCCATCAGAGCTTTGTTGCACCATGTATCAGCATTGTCCTTAATTTGTGAGCATGAGTGTGTATGCAGAGAAAACTTTCAAGCAGTTTTACACTCTTAGTAGCATATACATTTCTCGGACATATTTTCCTAGAGTAAGATGAAATGCGATATACGAGACTAGATCACTATTTCAATAGAACTTTCATAAGGAAAGGAAAACTTTGGAAATTTGTGGTAAGTTCCTATGGGACCGAACTGCTGAGGTCATCGGTCCGTAGGCTTACACACTACTTAACCTGACTTACGGTAAGGACAACACACACACCCATGGCCGAGGGAAGACTCGAACCTCCGACGGGGGGAAGCCGAGCGAACCGTGGCAATGTGCCCATAGACCGCGCAGCTACAGGCTTGGACATCTCATTTGTGGACGAAACGCACTATATGCCACTGTTGTAGATAATCCCCGTTTTCCAGTTCGCATTTTATAGGAGATTTTAAAAGATTGTTACATCGCTAGAATTTAGAAATGAATTATATAAAAATAGGAACAAATAACTATGTTATTGATGAAATTTAAAAGTTAGTTACACTTTTTTTAATACGAGGCCTACCACCTCTCATTCTCCAACACTTCGCTGAAGTTTTGAGAAACCTAGGAGAGGAGGGATCTACAAAAATGCCACCGTCGGCTTAATGCTCCTCACACGGCAAAAACGTGTACTCCAAGAGTCTGTCTAGTACTTACCAGTCGCATATCCCTGTCTCTGACAATCGGTATCCAAACATCTCGACTGAATTTAGTTCTGGGCTACTCTAACTTCAACATCGTCTGTTCAGACGTATTTGGATGTTTTCGATGTGTGGACATGCTGTTAACGTACATGAAATGAGTGATAGTTATCTCTTCTACTGCATAAAGAGACGAAACTGTTGGCAGTATAAGCATGCGTTCTTGTAAAACGCGAACGCAATCCTCCGAGTCCATCCTGAATGAAACCCCAACCACTTCTCCCACTCCAATTGCAGCCATCCAACCACAGATAATCCTTCCACTTCGTGTTCTGTGTCAACAAACAGATCTAGAATGTAGCGAGAGCTATTGGGTCTCCATAACGACATTCGACCATCCTACAACGAAAAAATGGTAAGAAAAGGTTTTCATTGGACAAAATCTCGTAAGTCTTTGCCAACTTGGAGGTACTGAAGACAGGTCACCTTGCGAGTTTCTCAATAACGAGATGTAATGGCTTGTTTTCTTGAAAACTTGCGGTGATGGAAACCAGTATAATGAATGTGTTGACGAACTGACATCGATCCCTCTGTATAGTCCAGCAGGAGAATATAGTCATGTAGTTGCAGCGACGATTAAAGTGCCATAAAGCATGAACTGAAAAATGTATCCAGAATATGCAACTCTCATTAGCTCTAAACAATTCTGGGTCTTCAAAGTGTCCAGGGTAGCAGTCTCACAACAAATACCAGTAGATTATGCTAATGTGATGACCGCAAATGGTTTCGTTGCTCGTGGGCGATTTATGAAAATCTGTTCCTTAGCAGGTAGGACAACAGTTTGGTTTGCATGTGTTTGGAGGGGACGCTGACGCTATTGTGGATCTGACGCCATGGAGATAGGGTGAATTCGTGCACTTGTCTCAGGCTTTGACCTGCACTAATTTTGTCTTCCTTCGGCGCAAAATTCCTACTGCATAATTCTACAACTTCAGTTGCTCCTGATGTAACTTCCTGCTCTCATCTGTTGTGCCAAGAAGAAAGGAAAAGCCACCGGTGTACGTGAAAACATCATGCAACGTCAGCACTGGTAAATTAAGGTATCTTTTTTTTTTTTTTTTTTGTTGATTCCGGTTTCACTAAAAGAAAGAGGAATCACCTCGTACGTTAGGACAGCACAGACTGAGGAGTGCACGTGTGTTGGAGTTGTGGGTGTGTATACCTCCTTTATTGGACGACGCAATTTATTCACAATAGAATCATGATAAACACTCGCAGCCAGTAATATAGTTTACTGTAAATATAGGAGCTTGAAAGTAATTTTAATGCTCACCGGTGTGGGATCCGTACCAGATAGGTATGATAGAAGGGATAGAGAAGATCCAACGGAGAGCAGCGCGCTTCGTTACAGGATTATTTAGTAATCGCAAAAGCGTTACGGAGATGATAGATAAACTCCAGTGGAAGACTCTGCAGGAGAGACGCTCAGTAGCTCGGTACGGGCCCTTGTTGAAGTTTCGAGAACATACCCTCACCGCGAAGAGACCATGAGAATAAAATCAGAGAGATTAGAGCCCACACAGAGGCATATCTACAATTTTTCTTTCCACGAACAATACGAGACTGGAATAGAAGGGAGAACCGATAGAGGTACTCAAAGTACACTCCGCCACACACCGTCAGGTGGCCTGCGGAGTATGGATGTAGATGTAGATGTAGAAATACTTAAGCAACACAGAAGCATAGCAAATTTCAAGTCGGGTATTCAAGAATACCACTGCAGGCTTCCCATATAATACAGAGCAACAACAACTAGTCCTTAAATAATTAAAACCTACAACTAAAGGTCAAGATATAGAGAAGGAAAGGACAATACCAATAATACTAAAGACAACAAAATTTAATTACATTAGACTAAACCACAGAATTACAATTCACAATGAAGAAGTAAAATTTTATATTAAATCATCGCGCCCGGGTTCGATTCCCGGCGGGGTCAGGGATTTTCTCTGCCTCGTGATGACTGGGTGTTGTGTGATGTCCTTAGGTTAGTTAGGTTTAAGTAGTTCTAAGTTCTAGGGGACTGATGACCATAGATGTTAAGTCCCATAGTGCTCAGAGCCATTTGAAACATTTTTATTAAATGATCAACCTTAATGGTATCAGAAAAGCAAATTTAATTACGTTAGTGCCTAACAATCAAATGCAAAGGATCATCTGTCGTGCTCAGAAGCCCCACAAAATGAAACAATGAAATGGGCATCAAAATTAACAACATAATCTGCGCCAAAATTTTTTTATCTTGTAAGTGCAAATGTAAAGCACATGAATAAATTTTGCTTCTCCCTATACTGCTGCAAGGACTGCACGAAATCATATTTCCCAATGCACACGCTTTGCCCGAACTCTTACCGGACTCGGAGCTTAGTCTGCTGCGAGTAATGAGTGAATGGGTAAATATCTATTAGGAGCACTACGAATGTAGGTTGTGGGCAGTTTGGAATGTGGGTCTCACGGCAAGCGTGCAAGGGATAAGTCCCCGCAGTCGCGCTATCTGCTGTGCCCTCGGTGGCTCAGATGGAGAGAGCGTCTGCCATGTAAGCAGGGGATCCCGGGTTCGAGTCCCGGTCGGGGCACACCTTTTCAACTGTCCCCATTGATGTATAACAACACCTGTCGGCAGCTAAGGGTTTCTATTTAATCATCATTTCCCAGGAGATTCACTATCAGGCATAACAAATCACACACGAAATCAGTCAAAGGCAGTGTAAAATATGGTCAACATTGTACAGACCCACTGCCCATCCACGCCAAGTAGCGTTAGTGCCTGCTCTGTTTCCTGTACAAGCTCGGCCATATAGCGGACAATCTTAACAACTTGCACTCGTCCTTGCGAAGCGCTGTTTGCTAGGGGCACACACAGTCCAGGACGACAATCGACCCCGTGCTCTCCAGGGACGGCAATGAACAGACTTCCAGACACGAAGGCAACAACGGACGTCCTGTACTTCTCGCCCTCGGTATCGCTCACCCATCAGCCGCCAACCAGCACTCAGTTCCTCGGACGCCTCGCCAAGTTGATGCTGTTCCACTGCTTCACACTACACCGACCGCCCCACGACAACGGCGGCCGCCCCGTCATTCATACATACGGGGCCACAATCACAGGTTGCTAGCAGTCAGTCACGACTGGCCATTCGAGCTCGCTGCTGTTCTGCCAACTGCTGGACCGAGAAACAACACCGGCCTGCCCATACTCCTCCCATACAGGGCCGTCCCTTGCGTTGCCAACTTGCTGACTGTGACTCGTCTCGCGTAAGCCCGAAGACCGGGCAGTATTGCTGCTTGCGGGCTAAGCCAACCAGGAAGCAGCCATTTCGGGATGAAGACAACACCAGACGGCGCACCCACCCATCCGCCCAAAGTATTGCCCGGTAGCTGCCGCACACGGCCCCGGCGCCGTCTTCAAGTAGTGGCTGCTCCGCTGTCACACACCAGATTCCTTCCTGCTGTCACTTTGTTCCGCTCGTCGAATCGCGTTGGCGCTGTGGTCGCTTCCTCGTTCTGCTTCGAGCGCTCTCTGCCGGGCCAGGGACGCGTCACCAGCCTTGCGCCAACTGGAGAGTGGAGAGTGACTTTAACTATGCCGAGTACCACTAAATCACGGCACTGTTCCATTAGATGATTACGCTTCACAACAGCTAATGTAGTTGAGAAAATGTCCTTCATTTTGTATCCCGCCTGGAAGGCGGCGCGTGGGTCTGCTCCTGAAAACTGAAGGGTAGGCCGAATGTAGGAAGGTAGGCGGAGCAGGAGAGGTAGAACACTTGGTACTGCAATTAGGTTGTAACTCTTTTACTTTGCGTAAAGATGAGCACGTATGTCCGAAGCCGTTCATCCATCAAATCTAACAACGGCTAGAAGTTACAAAGGCAAAATCTGTAGTGGCTCGCCCTCTATGAAATAGAAACAATGTTGCTTGGTCGTCTCCTCGGAATCAACTGCGCAGAACACGGAGCGGCGCTCGTAGAGCTGCACAACGCCGGCTAGAGGGCGCTGTCGTCGGTGTCGGTGTCGTAGTGCCAACCTACGAACTTGCAACTACGCCGTGGCATCGTAGCTATCGATACCACACTTCACAAGCCACGAAACATCGAGATTAAAAGCACTGTGATCACATTAGTCTCACTGTGCAATGTACGAGGGACAATAAATTCGTTAGATGCAACGAATTCTTGGTTGCAAAAAAAGAAAGCGCAGTGAACATCCATAAACGTTTGTGCGTACTCCGTGTACATAACGCGTGGAGTCATTCAAGACGAGGAGCGGGTCCTTCCGGGTGCCACGATGAGCACAGGATACAGCCATCTGCAGGTAGTGGCTCACGTCGGTACCAAGGTTCCGTCTGGTATAGAGCGGCTATCTGAAATGTAAAGGCTGCCAGTCGTGCTTGCGAGATGAAAGCAGAGCTCACCACTTGCAGCATAATCGACATGATCAATTGCAGACCTCTGGTAAGGAACCGAGTGGAGAGTCTGAATCAGAGGCTCAGACGATTCTGCGACCGTGTAGGTTGCAGATTCCACGATTTGCATCACATGGTGGTGGTGTTCAGGGTTCTGCTAAATAGGCCAGGAATCTATTACCCGCTGGAGGCGGCTACTTTGGTAGTGGAGGCCACGTGGTATACTGTAGACTGGGCAGTTTTTTAGGTTAGAGTGTCTCGGGGAAACACAAAAAGCGCTAGAGTCTCAATATGTGCAGGTTGAATATTGGAAGAAGGTAGACAAAGAAACTATTGATGTAACAGTTGAAGATTGTCGTAGGGGTCTTGGGAAAGTATCAGAGCTCCAAGTGCTAATAGAAAGCAGTGATGCTCAAATCGCTATAAGCACTGAAAGCTGGCAGCAATCTTGGATTATGTCACAGATGAGAGCGCCCTTTGGCGGCAGTACTGTGTACTAGGTCAGTTGGAGTCCAGACCCCATGGCGAGCACACCGTTTTCATCCATTTGCCCCCAACCATCTTGGATTACGTCCCTGGGGGGTTGAGAGTGCCCTCTGGCATTGGTACTGTGTACTAGGTCAGTTGGGTTATGGGCCTTGTGGCGAACACAATCGATGGTGGTAGTGGCTCAAATTGTTTAAATAAAGACTTGTGCATGATTTCGACAGTTGACAATTAGCAGGCATGTTTGCAGAGTCTTTTAGTGGTTTGCATGTCTGTAGGCAGTGTGGCGTGACTCCAATCATGTCATAACATGTGTTTTGTATCAGTGTAATAAGTATACTTCATTCCTAAATAACTTTTTCCAAAATAAATAAAGTACACTCCTTCCTCTCTCCAGCAGCCCAGCACAGGCTGAGTCCTTTTCCCACCAATTCCTAGGAAGAGGTGGCAGTCAGGTGAGTTAGGTTAGTGGAGGTAGTCCAGGCGACCTATTTTCCCACAATTTTCGTAGGTTAGTAGAGGTAACTATGGTGTGATGCATTATCCTGATCGAATTTGAACTTCCCGCCATTTTTCTGGGGAAGGGGAGGGGAGGGGGGTTAGGTTAGTAGACGTAGCCCAATTGTCCTATCTTCCCGCCAAAATTCATACTTCCCGCCAAAATCCGCCATCTTGGATGACATCATGGCCACAATATTGGATGACGTCATCGCCGCCATATTGGATGACGTCATCGCCACCATCTTGGATAACACTACTTGGGGTGAGATGAACATAGCCCCACTACTAACTATGCTCAGGCACTTGGCGACCCTTGCATTGATTATTAGTATAATGTAACAGCAATAGCTTACTTGCTTCCTCCCAATATACTAGCACACTCGTTTAATTTAACACACCTCCCAGGATAATAATAGGTACCTTTCATCTATCTTACTTTACGAGTATGTTGTCCAAATACTCATTAATAATAGATGCCTTTTATTTAGCTCACTCTGCCATGATCATAGTAGGTATCTTTGGTCTGGCGACCCTGTCAGGTTCATAATGGGTATCCATCATTTGGTGACCATACCAGAATTTTAGCCCCATATCCATTAATAATAGATATCTTTCATTTAGTTTACCCTGCCAGGAACATAGTAGGAATCTTTCAATATATCCTGATGGAAAAAGAAAATCGTAAGATCAAGAAGAGTTTTTTGATGTAAATGAAAGGTGGTAGCCGTGTTTCTACATCTGAAAGACGATGTCTGTTCAGATTTCCCTCTAGTCCCATAGAGAGGCGTTAGTACCGCCACTATGAGGATGCAACTCAGCTTTACTTTAAATACACGCTGCACCTGTCTTGAGCGTTAGTTGCCTTTGAGTCAGATGTGGTGAGCTGATGTTAGTCAAGAATGCCTTTAAGTAGACAAAGATTCCATTATCAACACCTCAGTGAGGTCGTGTAATAGGGCTATGAGAACCTGGATGTTCGTTCTGCGATAATGTAGAAAGACTTGACAGGAATGTAGCCGCTGTATGCGACTGCAGGAAGCGGTGGTCAGGAGAATGTATGGTCGCAAGAAGCCCAGACTCGAGATGGGCATGTGGCATTACCGAGAGGTAAGACCATTGGGTTCAGTGTATGACTCTAGCGTATTGTAATGCATCTGTAGCAGCAGTTTGAGCAGCAGTTGGCACCTCAGTGACACAACGAACTGTTACAAATCGGTTACTTCAACGACAGCTTTAATCCAGATGCCCTATAGCACGCTTTACACTGACATTACACTACCACCATTTGCGACTTCAGTGGTGTCAAGTGAGAGCTCATTGGGGAGAAGGGTGGAAGTCTGCTGTGTTTCCTAATGAAAGCCGGTTCTGCTTCGGTGCCAGTGATGGCCGTGTGTTGGTCACAAGGAGGTCAATAGAGGGCCCATCTGCGCGTTAGACATACTGGACGTACACCTGGAGCTATGGTCCGGGGCGAGATTTCGGATTACAGGAAAAGCACTTTCGTGGCTATCCCACGCACCCTGACTGAAGAATTGTACGTCAGTCTGGTGATTCGACCTGTTGTGCCGTAATTCATGAACACCATTACGAGAGACCGTTTTCCAGCAGGCTAACGATCGCCCACATACCGCTCTTGTAACTCAACATGCTCTACAGAGTGCTGACTTGTTGCCATGCTCGATCACCAAATCTGTCTCCGATCGAGCACATATGACGCATCATCGGACAACTCCAGCTTCATCCACAACGAGCATTGATCGTCCCTGCACTGACCGTCCAATTGCTGCTTTAATCCAGATGCCCTATAGCACGCTTTACACTGACATTACACTACCACCATTTGCGACTTCAGTGGTGTCAAGTGAGAGCTCATTGGGGAGAAGGGTGGAAGTCTGCTGTGTTTCCTAATGAAAGCCGGTTCTGCTTCGGTGCCAGTGATGGCCGTGTGTTGGTCACAAGGAGGTCAATAGAGGGCCCATCTGCGCGTTAGACATACTGGACGTACACCTGGAGCTATGGTCCGGGGCGAGATTTCGGATTACAGGAAAAGCACTTTCGTGGCTATCCCACGCACCCTGACTGAAGAATTGTACGTCAGTCTGGTGATTCGACCTGTTGTGCCGTAATTCATGAACACCATTACGAGAGACCGTTTTCCAGCAGGCTAACGATCGCCCACATACCGCTCTTGTAACTCAACATGCTCTACAGAGTGCTGACTTGTTGCCATGCTCGATCACCAAATCTGTCTCCGATCGAGCACATATGACGCATCATCGGACAACTCCAGCTTCATCCACAACGAGCACTGATCGTCCCTGCACTGACCGTCCAATTGCTGCAGGCATGGGACTCCAACCCACAAACAGAGGTTTGGCATCTGTACAACACAATGCATGCACGTTCTAATGTTCAGTCGGTTACATGGGTCATTAATGTACCAGCATTTCACATTTACAATGGCTTATCTCACCTTACACTGTTGTTGTGGTCTTCAGCCCTGAGACTGGTTTGATTCAGCTCTCCATGCTACTCTATCCTATGCAAGCTTCTTCATCTCCCAGTACCTACTGCAACCTACATCCTTCTGAATCTGCTTAATGTATTCATCTCTTGGTCTCCCTCAACGATTTTTACTCTCCACGCTGCCTTCCAGTTCTAAATTGGTGATCCCTTGATGCCTCAGAACATGTCCTACCAACTGATCCCTGCTTCTAGTCAAGTTGTGTCACAAATTTCTCTTCTCCCCAGTTCTGTTCAATACCTCCTCATTAGTTATGTGATCTACCCATCTAATCTTCAGCATTCTTCTGTAGCACCACATTTCGAAAGCTTCTATTCTCTTCTTGTCCAAACTAGTTATCGTCCATGTTTCAGTTCCATACATGGCTACACTCCATACAAATACTTTCAGAAACGACTTCCTGACACTTAAATCTATACTCGATGTTAGCAAATTTCTCTTCTTCAGAAACGCTTTCCTTCCCATTGCCAGTCTGCATCTTATATCCTCTCTACTTCGACCATTTGCTCCCCAAATAGCAAAACTCCTTTACTACTTTAAGTATCTCACTTCCTAATCTAATTCCCTCAGCATCACCCGACTTAATTCGTCTACATTCCATTATCCTCGTTTTGCTTTTGTTGATGTTCATCTTATATCCCCCTTTCAAGACACTGTCCATTCTGTTCAACTGTTCTTGCTATGTTTGACAGAATTACAATGTCATCGGCGAACCTTAAAGTTTTTATTCCTTCTCCGTGGATTTTAATTCCAACTCCGAATTTTTCTTTTTTTCCTTTACTGCTTGCTCAATATACAGATTGAATAACATCGGGGATATTCTACAACCTTATCTCACTCCCTTCCCAACCACTGCTTCCCTTTCATGTCCCTCGACTCTTATAACTGCCATCTGGTTTCTGTACAAATTGTAAATAGCCTTCGCTCTCTGTATTTTACCCCTGCCACCTTCAGAATTTGAAAGAGAGTATTCCAGTCAAACCTTACATTAAGCTCTGATATTCCAGTATTAATCACTTAAATTTGTTGCCTAGATAAATGTATTCCCGAAATTTCGTCAATCTACATTAATTATTTTTTGGTGTTGTGATTTTTTCCCTAAATATATTATGACCAAATATGTTACCTAGATAAATGTATTCTCGGAATTTCATCACTCTACATTAATTATTTTTTGGTGTTGTGATTTTTTCCATATGTATATTATGACACCGTTCTTACGCCGTGTTACACGGCTGCAAGTGGTAGACCTACGCTATACCTTGTAGCCAAATGGACAGTCCACGATGTTACAGCGACAGATCAGGCAATTTAACTGATAATGTGGATCAAACACGATAGTTCCTTTCTGCCATTCTGTCTCATCTTCATGTCCATCCGTCTTACTGCAGTGAGTCACCACAATGGACTCGTACACTGGTGGGCAAAATTTAAGGCTGGAAGCACTTTCCTATGGTGAGTCACTGCCAAGCAATGTACTCGATGAAACTTGGACCATACACAGAAAGAAATTATACAGAATAGTAAAGAAGGTACTCTGAAAGAAACACGTGATGAGACGATCATAAATGGCACGTTTATGCAAAGACAATACTCAAAGAGAAGTCACCGCAATTCATAATAGTCCCCTGGACGTTACAAAACACCGCACTTGGTTCTTAATAGCGTGTGTGATCACCATGGACGCAGTGCATGTTCTGCAACGTGTTCCCATGCTGGCCACAAGCTTCTTGGGGCAGAAAGTCCCGTTGCTTCACCTCTTTGGTTCACCGCAGATACATAGCCGTTGCTGCATATTAACGTGTTATAATACGTACCCCAACACGTCCCACCCGTACTAGCTGGAATTTAAGTCGTGGACGCAAGTGGATTCGCCGAATATCCTCTCGTTCGAAGAAGTGCTCCACCAGCACTGTTCGATACGGTGGTGAACTGTCATTCGTAAAAGCGAAGTCATGTGAATGCACTCCTGAAAAGACGCTTATGGAGAAGGAGTTCAGTTTCAGAATAAAGCTGACCGGTGATTGCATGTTCTTGAAAGATTTGGATGTCAGTAGGCCCATCAATATTATGCCTCCCCACACCATAAGACCTTTATCAGCAAAACAAACACGTTCGATAGTGTTCCAGGTGCGTTACGTACCATCGCACCGCGAGAGCTGGGAACACGAAATGGATCCAGGAACATCGTAAAACGCGTTCTTTTTGATGGCCCACGTATGTCGCCTGGGCGTACTGGCCTACAAATCTTTAAACTTAGTTCCACTCGTCGGTCAACGTTATTGTGACCCTGTACTCCTACCACGTGTGGATCTTTTTTGGAGTGCATTTTTATGGATGACAGTGCGTGACTGCACGGAACAGTGTAATTGGAGGAACTCTTGGAACAAGAGGGTATTCGGCTCAAGGACTGGTCTGCCCGTTCGTCAAACTTAAATGCCATCGAGTAAGTGTGGGATGTGTTGCGGAGCCACGCAACCCGTCCTCATACATCGACGATGATCGAACAACTGTCAGCCGCGATGGTGGAGGAATGGTACGCCCTACGACAAAAACTCCTTACCAACTTTATGGCCAGCAAGGAAGTAAGTTTGAGAGCTGGCAGTGCCGTCCGTGGGGGCCACACACTGTACCAAGAACCATGTACCACCTTTCGTTACGTCAATCGAACCATAATGAATCGCGGTGACCTCAGTGCAATTACTGTCTTTGAATAAAGTGCATCTTTTTGAGCATTTTTGTCAACTGCCTACTGTAAGGGTGTACGGATTGCGTGCAGCCGTACGGTACGTGCGCTCGCCAGCCGACCTGTCTGGAATGGTGACAATTTGCTTGGTCAGTAGTTGCGCGTCTCGCCGCACTGCGACCCAAAGTACGTCACTGGTGGCCGTCCGCAGCGCGCCGTGTTAACTGGAGTGGCCTCGGGCGTGAATATGTCTCTTTTCTTAGCTCACCATGGAGCCTTTCGATACGATTGTAATTAGCCGGCGTTATGAAGTCAGACACAGTGATGATGGGTGCGCGTAGCGTGCGTGTTTATAATCCGCCTTTGTTAATAAAACTGAACTTACTTCTCGTGTTAGCACATTGCCGTTCCTCAAGGACCCACCACTTACAAATTCTGACAAATACACTCCTGGAAATGGAAAAAAGAACACATTGACACCGGTGTGTCAGACCCACCATACTTGCTCCGGACACTGCGAGAGGGCTGTACAAGCAATGATCACACGCACGGCACAGCGGACACACCAGGAACCGCGGTGTTGGCCGTCGAATGGCGCTAGCTGCGCAGCATTTGTGCACCGCCGCCGTCAGTGTCAGCCAGTTTGCCGTGGCATACGGAGCTCCATCGCAGTCCTTAACACTGGTAGCATGCCGCGACAGCGTGGACGTGAACCGTATGTGCAGTCGACGGACTTTGAGCGAGGGCGTATAGTGGGCATGCGGGAGGCCGGGTGGACGTACCGCCGAATTGCTCAACACGTGGGGCGTGAGGTCTCCACAGTACATCGATGTTGTCGCCAGTGGTCGGCGGAAGGTGCACGTGCCCGTCGACCTGGGACCGGACCGCAGCGACGCACGGATGCACGCCAAGACCGTAGGATCCTACGCAGTGCCGTAGGGGACCGCACCGCCACTTCCCAGCAAATTAGGGACACTGTTGCTCCTGGGGTATCGGCGAGGACCATTCGCAACCGTCTCCATGAAGCTGGGCTACGGTCCCGCACACCGTTAGGCCGTCTTCCGCTCACGCCCCAACATCGTGCAGCCCGCCTCCAGTGGTGTCGCGACAGGCGTGAATGGAGGGACGAATGGAGACGTGTCGTCTTCAGCGATGAGAGTCGCTTCTGCCTTGGTGCCAATGATGGTCGTATGCGTGTTTGGCGCCGTGCAGGTGAGCGCCACAATCGGGACTGCATACGACGGAGGCACACAAGGCCAACACCCGGCCGGCCGGCATCATGGTGTGGGGAGCGATCTCCTACACTGGCCGTACACCACTGGTGATCGTCGAAGGGACACTGAATAGTGCACGGTACATCCAAACCGTCATCGAACCCATCGTTCTACCATTCCTAGACCGGCAAGGGAACTTGCTGTTCCAACAGGACAATGCACGTCCGCATGTATCCCGTGCCACCCAACGTGCTCTAAAAGGTGTAAGTCAACTACCCTGGCCAGCAAGATCTCCGGATCTGTCCCCCATTGAGTATGTTTGGGACTGGATGAAGCGTCGTCTCACGCGGTCTGCACGTCCAGCACGAACGCTGGTCCAACTGAGGCGCCAGGTGGAAATGGCATGGCAAGCCGTTCCACAGGACTACATCCAGCATCTCTACGATCGTCTCCGTGGGAGAATAGCAGCCTGCATTGCTGCGAAAGGTGGATATACACTGTACTAGTGCCGACATTGTGCATGCTCTGTTGCCTGTGTCTATGTGCCTGTGGTTCTGTCAGTGTGATCATGTGATGTATCTGACCCCAGGAATGTGTCAATAAAGTTTCCCCTTCCTGGGACAATGAATTCACGGTGTTCTTATTTCAATTTCCAGGAGTGTATTTCGCCTAGTTATCATCTGGGGCGAAAACTCAAACAACCCCATTAAACTACTGTATTATACTGTAGCCATTATCCCCGCGGCTCCCCCCGTCGGAGGTTCGACTCCTACCTCGGTCATGGGCGTGTGTGTCGTGTTTGGCGTAATTTAGTTTAAGTTAGATTAAGCAGTGTGTAAGCTTAGGGACCGATGACCTCAGTAGTTTGGTCCCATAAGACCTTACCACAAATTTTTGTAGCCATTATTTCTACATACTTATACGAGGTCTGTTCAAAAAATTCCGGAACTTTGTTTACAAAATTTGTCTGCGGTTACCTTTCACTTATTGTGCACGGTCTCTTTCGAAATTCTCTCCACTACAGTTGATACACCGCTCCTAATGCCGTTTCCACTTCCGGAAGCAGTCTTGATACGCCCCGTGCCGGATCGCGCGAAGCGCAGTCTGCGAATTTTCTTTTATCTCGTCTATCGTTGCAAATCTTTGTTCTTTCAAAGGGGTTTTTAAATTTGGAGTTAAAAAGAAGTACGCAGGGACAAGGTCTGGAGAAACAGAGGATGAGGCAGCACAGTGATTTCGTTTTTCGTGCAACACTCACGCACCAACAGAGATGAAAGTTCGGGTGCGTTATCGTGATGCATGAGCCATGAATTGTCACATTTCAGGCCGTTTCTTTCTCTAGTTTTTTGACAAGCTTCGCAATACATCCCAATAGTACCATCTACTAACGGTTTGTCCCTGAGACACGA
The DNA here is from genome assembly GCF_021461385.2 of Schistocerca piceifrons. Lineage (NCBI taxonomy): Eukaryota > Metazoa > Arthropoda > Insecta > Orthoptera > Acrididae > Schistocerca > Schistocerca piceifrons. The sequence goes on along the minus strand of NC_060138.1, from coordinate 100,876,134 downwards.
ATTAATAATGAACTAATCTCTCAAAGTCAAGAAAAACTGTCAGCATGGCTTTGGCATTTTACCTGACCTGACGAGCATTTTTTTCGGTTTTGGAGAACCTTTTCCGACCCACTGTGAAGATTGAACCTTAGTCTCAGCATCATAACCGTAGACCCACGTCTCATCACTAGTTGTGATTCTCTTAAGGCACATATGGTTCTCATTTCTACGATCCAAAAGCTCTTCACAGACCCTGAGGCGAAGGTATTTCTGGTCTTGACTCATGTGTCGTGGGGCGGGCGGCAACACGATTCATTCCAAGATGCTGTATCAAGATTTCATGACATGATTCATCTGAAATGTTACATTCTTCTGCAATCTCACTGACAGTCAGTCTTCGATTGGCACGCACAATTTCATTGACGTTTCTGACAGCGTCGTTGCTAGACGTCGAAGGGCGCCATGAAAGAGCGTCATTTTTAAAGGCTTTCTGCATCATTTGATGCGTCTCTGTAAAGGCTTTCTTGAATTTCGCCCAAAATTTTAATGCAAACGCGTTGCTCCTCTAACTCTGCCATCTCAAAATTCGCAAACTGTGCGACACAGTACTGAACAATAACTCACACACATACAACAATGAAACTTCGGGCAGTTACACATTAAACACAGGCGTGCACAGGGATGCGAACCGCATTTCGCTCCAACACACTACTGGCGCGAAGTTACGAATGTTCTAGAATTTTTTGAACAGACCTTTATACAACTTCGCTACCATTAGTTACGTCAGCGATTGGGGGGAGGGGGGTTCACGGAGTTCTGTTATTATCAACAGCGCTCCAAAGCGACCAATGTGATCAGCTTAAAAGAGTGGTACAGCTAGATCTACGTGATTACTCCGCTATTCACAATTAAATGCCTGGCAGAGGGTTCAATTGTCTCTCTACCATTCCACTCTCGAATGGCGCAAGGGAAAAACGACCACTTAAATTTTTCAGTGCGAGCCCTGATTCCTCTTATGTTATCGTGATAATCATTTCTCCCTATGTAGGTGGGTCCCAACAGCATGTTTTCGCAATCGGAGGAGAAAACGGGTGATTGAAATTTCATGATAAGATCTTGTCGCAACGAAAGACTCCTTTGTTTTAATGATTGCCACTCCAATTCACGTATCATATCTGTGTAACTATGGTTCAAATGGTTCAAATGCCTCTGCGCACTATGGGACTTAACATCTCAGGTCATCAGTCCCCTAGAACTTAGAACTACTTAAACTTAACTAACCTAAGGACATCACACACATCCATGCCCGAGGCAGGATTCGAACCTGCGACCGTAGCGGTCGCGCGGTTCCAGACTGAAGCGCCTAGAACCGCTCGGCCACCAACGGCCGGCTGTGGAACTATCTGCCCTATTCTGTGATAATACAAAACGAGCTGCCCTTCTTTGAACTTTTTAGATGTCATCCGTCAGTCTCACCTGATGTGGATCCCACACCGCACAGCAATACTCCAGAACAGGGCGGACAAGCGTGGTGTAAGCAGTCTCTTTAGTAGACCTGTTGCACCTTCTAAGTGTTCTGCCAATGAATCGCAGTCTTTGATTTGCTCTACCCACAACATTACCTATGTGATCTTTCCAATTTAGTTTATTTCTAACCGTATTGCCTAAGTATTTAGTTGAATTTACAGCCTTCAGATTTGTGTGACATCGTGTAATCGAAATTTAGCGGATATCTTTTAGTACTCATGTGAATAACTTCACACTTTTCTTTATTCAGAGTCAATTGCCACTTTTCGCACCACACAAATGTCCTATCTAAATCATTTTGCAATCTGTTTTGGTCATCTGATGACTTTACAAGACGGTAAATGACAGCATCATCTGCAAATAATCTAAGAGGGCTACTCACACTGCCTCCTATGTTGTTAATATAGGACCTATAACACTTTCGTGTGGAATACAGGATGTTACTCCTGTTTTACTGAATGCCATTCTGTTTATTATTACGAACTGTGACCTTTCTGACAGCAAATCACGAATCCAGTCGCACAACTGAGGCAATATTCCATAGGCTCGCAGTTTGGTTAGAAGATGCTTGTGAGGAACGGTGTCTAAAGCCTTCTGGAAATCTAAAAATACTTTGTCTGGTGACATTACCTACACAGAGAGTCGATCCAACAGTCAACGAAATTTGAGCAATTTACGCCTGTCAGTAAACAAGTTACGATCGGTTTTACATTATTTTCGATACAGTTTTCGCATTTCATAACTTTTCAGAATTTAGGTTCACCGGCGCAGACAACGCTCGGAACGCGAAGGACACCGCAACCGCTTGTCCTCCGTCGGTAAACACGTCACGCGTAAGTGGAGCCGTAAGCGAGAAAAACTTTGATGGACGTCGGACGCGAAAAGGAGTATGCATGTTTAATCCGAGGGAATACTTGCTGCCGGCCGCCGCACATCAGTCAAACCCGCAGTAAAACCTGAAGGCCCGCCGGCCGCTGCGCCGGTAACTCCAGGAGCGGTGCGCCTCGCCGCGGCAGCCGATTGGTGTCATTAAGGCGCGTAACTCTCCGGACGCGGAGCAGTTTCCATGAAAAAAGCGGGCCGGCCGTGCGCGACTAATTCCCGAGTTATAGCGCGCCAGATGGATGGCTATAGGAGCCAGTTCCTCACCGGGGCGTGTCCCCCGCTAGCGCTGTGGCGTCGCATGACGTTAAAAATAATTCCGTCTTACCGACGAAAATTGATTAATATATTCATCGAAGTCGACGGAGCCCGTAGTGGATACGAGCCCTGGGCTGGACCAGCTGACAATTTTGAGAGTGCGACTAATACTGTATGCATTGCCAAACTGTTCCGTGGGAAATTTGAGGAAGGAATCTAACAGCTAACCGCATTATTTAAGAATGTAACTTAGGCCAAATAACAGGGTGTGTCACTTGCAATGTAAATACTGGTAATTCATTGCTGAAGATTATCGACCCCGGAATAATACTGTAGATAGACTACGAAGCGACCCAAACGACAACTAATCTGAGAGTATCTTGAAAATTACTTCCTTCAGTAACGGTGTTGAGTCAATAGATAATCACCTGAGAAAAATAAGAGTCTTGGGCACATAGCTCACGAGCAAGCTTCCTGTGTTCGATATTGTGAACCAACCATTAAGGACACACGGAGTGAAGACTGATAAAGTACTGAGAGGTAATCTTCTCTCCATTATAAGATATGGGGTATGCTTTTTTTCCTCGACGAATTTCATTGTTGAAATCTTCTCGGTTCATGAACCAAGTCGTGACATTGTGTTGCTGCAACGTTTGAAAGAGTTTCCTGTTCGTTCTGTTTGCCTGACGATAGCGAGAAGGGAACATGTCGAAACGCTGCGACAACTTGGCGCCACGACTCGGCAGTTGACCAGAGATTTCGTCAAAGATAGGGAAATGACCCAGCTGAATGGGGGTATTGGCAGCGGAGGAAGTCTCTGCGCCGCTTTTGTATATTAATTACATTAATTTTTTATAAATAGATAGACTTACTACTCAGTGCGCAGCCTCTATATTTGACAAGCACTCGTATTTACTAACCTTATACACTAAAGGCCAATAAAATTGCTACACCAAGAAGAAATGCAGATGATAAACGGGTATTCATTAGACAAATATATTGTACTAGAGCTGACATGTGATTACATTTTCACGCTATTTGGGTGCATAGATCCTGAGAAATCAGTACCCAAAACAACCACCTCTGGCCGTAATAACGGCCTTCATACGCCTGGGCAGTAGTCAAACAGAGCTTGGATGGCGTGTACAGCTACAGCTGCCCGAGCAGCTTCAACACGAGACCACATTTCATCAAGAGTAGTGACTGGCGAATTGTGACGAGCCAGTTGCTCGGCCACCATTGACCAGACGTTTTCAATTGGTGAGAGATCTGGAGAATGTGCTGGCCAGGGCAGCAGTCGAGCATTTTCCGTACCCAGAAAGGCCCGTATAGGACCTGCAACATGCGGTCATGCATTATCCTGCTGAAATGTAAGGTTTCGCAGGGATCGAATGAAGGGTAGAACCACAGGTCGTAACACATCTGAAATGCAACGTCCACTGTTCAAAGTGCCGTCAATGCGAACAAGAGGTGACCGAGACGTGTAACCAAAGCCACCCCATACCATCACGCCGGGTGATATGCCAGTCTGGCGATGACGAGTACATGCTTCCAATGTGCATTCACCGCGATGTCGCCAAACACGGATGCGACCAACATGATGCTGTAAACAGAACTTGGATTCATCCGAAAAAACGACGTTTTGCTATTCGTACACCCAGGTTACTCGTTTACACCATCGCAGGCGCTCCTGTCTGTGATGGAGCGTCAAGAGTAGCCGCTGCCATGGTCTCCGAGCTGATAGTCCATGCTGCTGCAAACGTCGTCGAACTGTTCGTGCAGATGGTTGTTGTCTTGCAAACGTCGCCATGTGTTGTCTCAGGGATCGAGACGTGGCTGCACATTCCGTTACAGACATGCGGATAGGATGCCTGTCATCTCGACTGCTAGTGACACGAGGCCGTTGGGATCCAGCACGGTGTTCCGTATTACCCTCCTAAACCCACCGATTCCATATTCTGCTAACAGTCATTGGATCTCGACCAACGCGAGCAGCAATGTCGCGATACGATAAACTGCAATCGCGATAGGCTACTATTCGGCCTTTATCAAAGTCATAAACGTGATGGTACGCATTTCTCCTCCTTACACGAGGCATCACAACAACGTTTCACCAGGTAACGCCGGTCAACTGCTGTTTGTGTATGAGAAATCGGTTGGAAACTTTTCTCATGTCAGCACGTTGTAGGTGTCGCCACCGGCGCCAACCTTGTGTGAATGCTCTGAAAAGCTAATGATTTGCGTATCACAGCAGTTTCTTCCTGTTGGTTAAATTTCGCGTCTGTAGCACGTCATCTTCGTGGTGTAGCAATTTAAATGGCGAGTAGTGTATTATATACACGGTCGAGTCACATTAATGTGACCACCGCCTATGTTCGAAGTCAACGTCTCACAGACGCCAGGTAGCAGCACTAAGAGTGTAGGGTATACCAACCACGTCTGGGCGACGTGGAAAACGGTGGACTCATTGTCGTAACGCGGAAACGGGTCGAATTATCTGACGTCCAAAAGGGCGCGATCATTGGCTTTCAGGCCAAAGTGGAAGAAATTCTGAAACGGCTAAGTTTGTGAACAGTTTCCGCAACGTCGTAGCTGAACTAAAGTGCGCACGGCAAAATGATGCCATCCAAAACTGGCGCCGAGGAAACTGTGGTGCACGACGGGCCATACATGACAGTGACAGGGGTGAAGGACGGCTGCGGAGAAGTGTACATGCGAATAGACGTGCAATGCTGAGCAACTGACCTCCCAGATGAACCAAGAGGCTACCAACAGAGCCTGCTCAACGATCGTTCAGTGAACGTTGCTGCTTATGGACCTCCGCAGCTGGGTGAGTGGCCACAGATGGTCTTTCCACATGCATTACGTTTTATGCTCCATCGGCGTGACACGCCTGAAAGCAGACATCCTGCAACAAACGGCGAATGGGTCCTGGCCGGAGGAAGGAGCGTCGTGAGTTGCAGAATGTTTTCGTGGCATTCCCTGGGAGATTTCGCCAGTCTGGAAGGCACTATGGAACAAAAGACGTTTGCATCTATCATTGGGGACCATGTTCACCACTACATGCAGTTTTTTCCTCGGCACGATGGCAGCATCTACCAGCAGGACAATGCACTGTGTCATGCCGGTCGTAGTGTACGTGCGTGGTGGGAAGAGCACCACGATGAGTCTACCGTACTGCCCTGGCCACCAAACTTCGCGGATTGAAATCCAATCGAGAATCTGTAGGACCACTTCGATCGGGCTGTCGGCGCCATCGATTCTCAACCCAGAAATACAGAGCAGCTGGCCACTGGCACTGGAGTCCTCATGGCTCCACATTCCAGTCAGTACCTTGCAGAACCTCACTGACTCTCTCTCTCTCTGCACGACTCTGTGAAATCCCTGCTGGCCGGCCGAAGTGGCCGTGCGGTTAAAGGCGCTGCAGTCTGGAACCGCAAGACCGCTACGGTCGCAGGTTCGAATCCTGCCTCGGGCGTGGATGTGTGTGATGTCATTAGGTTAGTTAGGTTTAACTAGTTCTAAGTTCTAGGGGACTAATGACCTCAGCAGTTGAGTCCCATAGTGCTCAGAGCCATTTGAACCATTTGAACCAAATCCCTGCTGCAAAATGTGGCTATTCAGGGTTTTGGTGAGTGTTCAAATTAATGTGACTTGACATTGTAAATTTTTATTACGAACGTTCTAAGTTCCGTGGGAGGAAACTGACTGATTCTAAGTGCCATTAAGAAAGTTTTTTACAACTTGATTTCCGGCAAAAAAGCAAGCACCCACTGTGAATAACGCTATTTATTTTCACAAATGGGTTTGTTACTGGTTCGAACCGACACGTCATCTTCAGTTGGCTGTACACGTTTACAATACATTCATTGTTGTTTACATTAGGTGTTGGCTCTTTTTTCCAATGACTAATGCTCAAATGGTGCAAATGGCTCTGAGCACTATGGGACTTAACATCTGAGGTCATCAGTCCCCTAGACTTAGAACTACTTAAACCTAACTAACCTAAGGACATCACACACACCCATGCCCGAGGCAGGATTCGAACCTGCGACCGTAGCTGCAGCGCGGTTCCGTCCTAATGTAGACTACGAGAAATGTAATGTAAACGTGAAGAGGCATCTCAAGATGATACGTCGTTTCGAAACCGGCATTGTCGCTATTTGTGTAAATAAATAGCTTTATGAGCAATGGCTGATTGTTGTTTTCTTCTTTGGAAGAATGAAATAGTATTTTGTACACTGTCATGGTCTAGAAATATCAGTTATGGACTGAATGGCAGGAAGAAAGTGTTCGGTCCAAGTGCCATTAATTGTGAGTCACTATTTTTATTTGTGATTATACACGTAAGGAATACAGCATTATGTTTTCAGCTAGTAGTCAATAAATGCGGCTTCTCATGTCTTCTTAAATTTGGGACTCGAGGGGGAAGCACAGACTGGTAGATAGACCGTGCACCGTCTCCTGAAGCATATTAGAAAGACTTTCTCCATGGTTGGTCACCTGGATATAGTCCAGGGATATGTAAAAGAGTGCCGAGAACACAGTAGCACTGAAAAGACGTTTTGTGAAAAACGACCCTTTGAACGTTTTCCATTTCCACTCTTCTTAAACGTTAGCCTCCAAGGTTATCTGGTCTGAATACTTTGATTTTTTGTTTTGGATCATCTTAAAAATATCATTCACAGCACTCGTGCTACTGCTGTTGAAATGGAGCAGAAATCTGTAAATCCTTGTAAAAAAATTGGAATTGATCCGACAATGCTGGAAAGAATTTTTTTTTCATTTTTTTATTTCTCTGACATTGAGAAGATACAGTCATCACTAATGTAATCGACAATGTAATTAAAGTAACATCAGATGAAGAACATCGTAATTATCCCCCCCCCTCTCTCTCTCTCTCTGCCTCTCTCTCTCTCTCGCTCTCTCTCTCTCTCTCTCTCTCTCTCTCTCTCTCTCTCTCTCTCACACACACACACACACACACACACACACACACACACACACACACATTACTCGTAGCACCTTAGTTTACTGCAATTTATTGAAATAAGATTCAGTGGAACCAAAAACTTCCACTATATTGAGTGAGTAAATCGCTTGACATCAAATTACGTCAAGAAATATATGTTGCTCCAAATACTAGCGTGTTAACTATACAAGGCAAGCAAAAGATATTATCGTATTAAAGCAAAATGCATTTATAGGCTATTAATGGTAATGTTCAGTATTAGAATGCTCTGAAACTATTTTTGAAACAAATTAATTGCTGCTTGTATTCGATATTTTAAAATAGGTAGACATTATCTCATCATCTGGTCAGGAGGGCAAGCTGAACCGTCTATCAGTGCTTGCAGCTGAATTCTAGCCAACTAGGTGTATTTAAGAGGAATGTATCTGAAATTAGTTAGGTAAAATTAAATATAGCTCCTACTTGTAAACTTCACACTTATTAGGGGAAATGGAACAGTTCAACTTTTTAAATACCTGAATAGACAGCAAACAAACAAAATATATCCACAATATCGCACTTATTGAGATCCTTGGGAGAACATACCATGACAAAACTACTCCATCTCCTACCTAAGACGTACGAAACAGGCCACAATGCTGTCAGACTTCAGGCACGATATAATAAACCCAGATCCAAACACGGCAAATGCTAATAGGTGCGAACATTGCCAAGAAATAGGTTTAATATGTCACGGCTGTAAAATAATGAAACTAATTATTTACAAAAGAATGGGAACACTGTTAGAAATAGACCTCGGGATATATCAGCTTGGGTTCCGGGGAAATGTATAAGGGGCGTTCAAAAAGAAACGAGCCGGAGGCATAATTACAGAAACCACTACTTGTATGTTAGAAGTATTGGCCCTGGCTGTTGAGACACTTGTCCCACTGTGACACAAGGTGCAGAATGGCTGTCTCATAAAATTCCCGGGGCTGCGATGTTAACCAGTTCCGCACGTACAGCTGGACATCGTCGTCCGAGGTGAATCGTTTGCCCCTCAGAGCCTTTTTAAGGGGACAAAAAATTCATTCCTTCTGATTGACTTCCTGCAGCATGGGATAACAGTGAATGCCCAGCGTTACTCGCAAACCTTGACCACCTGTCAAACCCTGACCACCCCAAGTGATCAAATTTAAACGACCAGGCAATCTCACCCGGGGGGTCATTCTGCTCCACGACAATGCAAAGCCTCATACGGCCAACACAGTCGCGGCACTCCTGCAGAAATTCAAGTGGGAGGTTCTCGGCCATCCTACATACAATTTGGACACCTCTCCCTGTGATTACGCCATTTTTGGTCCCCATAAAAAAGCTCTGAGGGGCAAACGATTCACCTCGGATGACGACGTCCAACCGTACGTGCGGAACTGGTTAACAGCACAAATTGTATAACCGGTGGTCAATGGTAAATAAAAATTATGCTTTTTTCATTTGTTTACGTTTTCGGTCCACGCGCTCCTATTAATCCATTACATATGAAGGGCTTATTTCAATAGTGGTACAAGTCCATTTTTGTTCATTTTGAGATGTAGAGTCCTAAAGTTAAATGAGCACTGAAAAATCTGCAATTGAGATACCAGGAATATTCAAGCATATGGCTTGTTGCTAGAGATGAACCCTTCTTTCTGTTTGTTTGGATCATTAATTTCAGAAGCACTATAGACAGAAAAGTGGAGGTAATGGACTTGTACCACTATTAAAATAAACCCTTCATATGTAAACGTTTATACTAGGCTTGGAACTTTAATAGTGACATCTATTTATTTACAGCTCGTACAAAATATATACGTGTTTCAAAGTTTTACTGACCTTCAAAGTAGTCACCAGCACTGTGTATGACCCGTTGCTAGCTATGTGGAAGTCGTAGGATACTCTTACCAGTGCCAGTTGTGTTGACAGTTTGAGCGGCGCGGTCTATTGCCCGACGAAATTGTAGCAGTTCTGAAGTGAATGCTGTGAAGTGTTTCCTTCAGTTTAGAAATCGAGTTGAACTCACAAGAGCTTAAGTGAGGGAAGTGCAGTAGGTGGTATAGCACTTAGCAGCCCCATCAGTCAAACAAATCAATAACAGCTTGCACTGTGCGTGCTTGAACACTGTCCTGCAAGATGATGGTCAGGTCCTGCAGAAAGTATCATTACTTCTGTCTCTAAGCTGTTCATTTGTGGAAAACACCTACGACCAGACAGAAGTGATGACACTTTCTGCAGGACCTGACCATTATTTTGCAGGACAATGCTGAAGCACGTACAGTGCAAGCTGTTACTGATTTGTTTGACTTATAGGGCTGCTAAGTGCTATGCCACCTACTGCACTCCCCTGCCTTAAGCCCTCCGGCTAAGAGGGACGGGCGGCTAATGTCCAGTTCCGACGATCTCCCCGCCGTAAAGTGACAATAGGCGTTCAGCATAAGCTTGAAATGATCGTTTGAGGCATGTCAAAAGAGTGAAAATTTTACACAAGTGGCATTGTCCCGTTCACGATTTGAGACAAAGCGCGCTCTTTTGAACTCGCTGATAATGAAGGTTTACTTTTGCTTCCATTACCCAGGTGGCTGTACGTAGCGTTTCAAAAAAGCATAAACTACAAACTGTTAAGCGTAAGGGCGGTGTAAAACTTTATTGAGCAGTGCAAATCAGAAACCGTATGTTTCCTGGTTGGGTCTGTCCAAAGATTAGCTTATTCCACAAATTTAAACACTCTTTTCTTAAATCAATATTAAATTCACCTTGGCAGCCGTACAGTGGCGTGTTACATTAATTATTTTCCACTTTTCACAGGTAATTTACCAGTTTAACCAATGCCAAGTCATTGAAATATTATTTACGTATGAAAAACGTTGAAGAATGGGCTCCAACATAAACTTGATCATCTGTGTTTTGAAATACGTTATATGTATGCACGGCCTTGTCACGTTGAGAGGAAATACGTAAATAAAGGTAAGGTCATCAGCATCCACCAACTGCTCTGTAGAAATAGATGGGATCGTCGTAGTGTAATTTGATTAACTTTTCTTTAAAACGCTTATACCAACTTCCAATTATTCATTGCATTCAGCCACTTTCAAGAAGTAAAATTGGCTCAAATTACTGACATCAGTCAGTAATTGCCTATTAATTACAGTGACCAGTGGTTTCGCAAACCCGTGCACATGCGCAGAAGTGTGTAATTGTGGCACGAGAGCAGCAATAAAATGACCGTACCTCGCGTAACTACTCTGCACAAACAGGTAGCACTGCATCTTTAGTCTCTCATATAAAACGAGTAAATATCCCTGGACAACCTCTCCAATTTTGTCGGTGGAGTCCGTGTTCACCGTGTGTATGTGTGAAACCATGGTAAAGAGCATTTCTGTTTGATGAATTTTTCGCGCTGGAATTAACGGAGACTGTACGTAAACTGATTTGTTTGCTCTATCAGTTCGGGAGGTAAAACAACACCTTAAATGTACTTTGTACACCAAACTCACTGACGCGTCCATGACGCGTCCAAGAGCTTTGATAACAATTCAACTACCTGTGAATGAATAAGACACTATTCTCGATGTAAGAGATAAAATTCATGAAAGTCTTCTTTCTAGTAAACTTGCACCTGTTGGTCCGACAGCTTGTGAAACGTCCCTGACATTTGAGACGTTGTTCCATTCTGTCTTTCAGATTTTCGTTGAGGTTCAAACAGAGCTACTACGCGGGTTTCTCCAGGTTTGTGATTGCTTCACTATGTTTGTGAGAGGTTCAAAATGGTGGTTCAAATGGCTCTGAGCACTATGGGACTTAACATCTGAGGTCATCAGTCCTCTAGAACTTAGAACTACTTAAACCTAACTAACCTAGGGACATCATACACATCCATGCCCGAGGCAGGCTTCGAACCTGCGACCGTAGCAGTCTCGCGGTTCCGGACTGAAGCGCTTAGAACCGCTCGACCACAGCGGCCGGCTTTTGTGAGAGTAAACACTACTAAGGCATGAGAAGTGTCATCTTTGAATAGTTAGCTGATTCTGTTGCTATATCTACATTTGCATTCTACCATTTGCGAAAATAGGTCGGGAAAGACAGATATTAAAATGCGACTTATATTTTTAATAATGGGTCGAATTACCTGCATACGTTCGCGATTTGTAGTGATTGTCTTTCGGGTTCAATTATGACTCGTAATGCCAACATACCGGGTGATCAAAAAGTCAGTATAAAATTGAAATTTTAATAAACCACGGAATAATGTAGATAGAGAGGTAAAAATTGACACACATGCCGACAGATGGCGCTAACTGCTACCGTGACGGGTGAGAGGTAATATGTTTACAGAATCGCATCATCCCCAGCCTGGCTGATAAACACCTGCTGGAACGTACGATGTTTATGCAAGATGGCACTCCATCCCATATTGCTAGACGCGTGAAACATCTCTTGCGCGCGTCGTTTGGTGATGATCGTGTGCTCAGCCGCCACTTTCGTCATGCTTGGCCTCCCAGACCTCAGTCCATGCGATTATTGGATTTGGGGTTACCTGAAATCGCAAGTGTATCGTGATCGACCGACATATCTAGGGATGCTGAAAGACAACATCCGACGCCAATGCCTCACCATAATTCCGGACATACTTTACAGCGCTGTTCACAACATTATTCCTCGACTACAGCTGTTGTTGAGGAATGATGGTGGACATATTGAGCATTTCCTGTAAAGAACATCATCTTTGCTTTGTCTTACTTTGTTATGCTAATTATTGCTATTCTGATCAGATGAAGCGCTATCTGTCGGACATTTTCTGAACTTTTGTATTTTTTGGTTCTAATAAAACCCCGAGTCATTCCAAGCATGTGTGCCAATTTGTACCTCTCTATCTACGTTATTCCGTGATTTATTCAGTTTTCAAATTTATATTGACTTTTTGACCACCCAGTATATGGTTGTCTTCACAACCACTAAAACCGCAGGAAAGGAATGCAGCGATTTTCTTATACTCTGGAGTATCTGCGCTGCTACAGAAGCCCTTGCTACAGAAAGCCACACCGCTGCATAGGCATTGGTGTACACACATGATGTACCAGATCTGCGCTGTACCCAAGAATAGCACCAAGGCACCCCCTCCCAAGAGTTTCTTCCAGCTTCAACTCGTAGGCCAGCACTCCCACTGCAAGTGACTGAATTAACTTCAATTTCAACCAATAGGGCTTTCCGTTATTTATCCGTTTTACTTTATGTTGTTAATTCGTATTCGTCAGCTCATTCTTTACACACGAAAGCGATGAAAGCTATTTCGTAAACAGACCTGGCTTTAAAGATGGAACGAATAAATATTAGGATTTAATTTCCATTAGGCGACGAAGTCATTAGAGACGGAGCATAAGTTTGGATTAACAAAGGATGAGGAAGGCAGTTTGACGTGTCCGTTTGAAAGGAATAATTCTGCTATTTGTCGTCAGAGATTTAGGGATACCACGGGAAAACAAAATCTAGATAGACGGGCAGGGATTTTAACCGTCACCATCACGAATAGGAGTCCCGTGTCTTACTACTACACAATCTGTCTCGAACCGGGTCGTAAGTTGAGGTGAATTGTAAGTGGCAATACAGATCTCTCCATGCTCTCGTTACCCAACAAGATAGCAACCCAACCACGTTTCGATTGCACGAACATAAATAACGGACGAAGTTGTGGTGAGTTAACAAGGATAAGAGAGTGACAGATACCTGCTATTACAAATCCTCGGGGGTCAAATTTACGTGCTTACATATAGCTACTACAACAGTCCCGTAGTCTAGAAAGAGCAAAACCAGTGACATACGTCTACCTCATCTAAGGAAGATGGACGCTTTTGAACACCTACGGAACACGGACACAGCAGCTGTGGGAAAGTTATCGCTAGGTGAGAAGCATATGAACTGGGGCACATATGGCACGACATGCGAACGTAGGGAAAGGCCAAGGGATGAGAAGCAGAAGATAGAGATGCGAGAACTGTGTATAAGGGGTAGTCAAATGGAAAGGAGACACGTGATAAAAGTAAGCAAAATCCTTATTCTTCCAAAATTAATCACCGTAACTGTTCATACGTTTATTCTACTTCGAGCCAAGGTGGTCAGTGGCTTCTGGGAAAAAAGTTTGCGGTTGCCTATGGAATCGCGAGTATTCCCAGGCGTGCACCTCTTCTGTCGAAACAAATCGAGGGCCACGAACACTCTTCTTCAGGGACACAAAAACATGTAAATCACATGTGGAGGGATGTGTAAGGGCTTGTGTCAAGTAGTCGAAACAAGAGGCCCGGGAAAATGACGCTGACTTTTTTCTCTGATTGTATCGACCCGCTGCTTCTTGACTTCTCTGGAACATGGCGCCACAATCAGCGTACAGCACTAGGTGCACATTTCGCGCCATCAAGTCCAAAAGCCCACGAATGTTGATGGTCGACGTTATTTTGTTAGAGAATATTGCCCACCCACATGCTGCCGAGGTTGTTTTGACTACGCTGCAATGTTTCGTTGAGAGCCCTTACACGACCTGCATGCAGTCCCTGATCTCTTCACACTGCATTTTTGGAGCGCTGAAGAAAGGCGTTCGTGGCCGCCGATTTACTTCGGACGAAGAGATACGCGCCTGGATAGAATGCTGGCAGACAACAGCTAGTGTTTCTCCATGAAGGCACTGGCCGTTCTTGTCTCACGTATAAACGTATTAACAGTTATGGCGATTACTTTGATAAAAGACAGTTTACTTATTTTTTTCCATCTGTCTCATTATCATTTGACTGCCCCTTGCAGTATAGGTACGAGCAGTGGGAAAATGTCGTGAAACAAACACTTCGTGCCGTGAAGAGGGCTATTGGGGGAAAGGGATGGGAGAAGACGGAAGCGGGGTGTGGGTGGGGGGGGGGTGTAGTGAAAATTCTGGTGTTAAAAGTTCTTGGTTTAGCTTAGGACTGGTCTTATGGCAGCTTTGCGATGGAATTCTTAACAAGACTTAAGATCTGTACTTACAGAGGTTAAGATAAGGAGAAGTCTACCGTCATGCTAATGTAAACGGAAAAGATTCAGTCTTCTGCTTCTGAATTTTGATGTTTTCAAGTACTTTACGTGAAGAGTCGCTTTCCTTACATTTCAGCCAAGCTTATTCGAGGAAAACGCTAACAGGAGTCGTACACGCCGAGGGCGGGTGAAGCAGACTAACGCATCTCCCTATATGCCTGCCTGCCTAGGCCAGCTGTGCAACATTGCCGTCAACAGTTCACAAACGGCGCCACTGGCAGCGATGACTCTCGTGGCCAAAGCAGTACGGCGCAGTCCACATCTCACGCATACGCAGTGCATCCGCCAAATCGAGTACGCTGTGATAAGAGCTATATGTACATCCTGTTGTTATGATCTTCAATCCGAGAACTGGTTTGACGCAGCAGGCAGCTCTCCGTGCTGGTCTACCTGTACAACGCTCTTCACTTCTGCGTGACTGCTGGCGACTTTCATCCATTTGAACCTGCTTGCACTGGTTAAGCTTTGGTCTCTCTCTGCCATTTTTACCACCCACTCTTCCATACATTACAGATGCAACTACTCCTTGATGCATCTAGGCGTGTGCTATCAAGAGTTGTGCCATAACTTCTACCCTACGATTCTTGAGCATTCCCCTGTAGCGACGCATTTCTAAAGCTTCTGTATCTTCTTGTCTAAACTGTTTACCGTCCATGCCGGCCGCGGTGGTCATGCGGTTCTAGGCGCTCAGTCCGGAACCGCGCGACTGCTACGGTCGCAGGTTCGAATCCTGCCTCGGGAAAGGATGTGTGTGATGTCCTTAGGTTAGTTAGGTTTAAGTAGTTCTAAGTTCTAGGGGACTGATGACCACAGATGTTAAGTCCCATAGTGCTCAGAACCATTTACCGTCCATGTTTAGATCTCAGACAAGGCTACACTGCAGACAAATGCCTTCATAAGAGACATCCTCGTACTTAAATTTGTATTCGATATTAAAAGATTTATCTATATGAGAAACGCTTTTATTTTTATTGCCGATCTGCATTTTATATCCTCTCTATTTCGGTCGTCGTCAGTTATTTTGCTGTCCAAATAGCAAACCTCGACCACTACTTTTAGTGTCTCATTTCCGAATCTAATTCCTTCAGAATTTCGTCATTTAATTGTACTACATTACATTATTCTTGTTTGAATTTTGTTGGCGTTCTTCTTGCAACCTCTTTTTAAGACATTGTCCATTCCGTTTATCTCCTCTTCCAAGTTCTTTGCTGCCTCTAGAATTATAATTCGTTGGTAGACCTCAAAGTCTTTATTTCTTCTCTATTTGCGTTAATTTCTCTTTGGTTTCCTTTACTGCTTGTTCAACTTACAGACTGAATAACTTTGAGGACAGGCTGCAGCCCGGTCTCACTCCCTTCGGAGTCACTGTTTCCTTTTTACGTCCTTGGACTGTTGTAAATGTAGTCCTGTTCCTGTAGGTGTAGATAAACTTCCGCTTCCCGTGTTTTATACTTGCTACCTTTAGAATTTCAACGAGAGTATTTCAGTAAATTTTGTCGAGAGCTTTCTCTAATCCTACAAATGCTATAAACGTAGATTTGCCTTACTTCAGTCTATCTTTTTAGATAAACTGGAGGAACAGTATGGCTCCACGTGTTTCTATAAGGGGTGTTCAAAAAGAAACGAGCATCCTGTATGTTACAAGTATTGACTCTGGCTGTTGAGACACTTGTCCCACTGTGACACAAGGTGGTGAATGGCTGTCTCATAAAATTATGTTGCATCCACAAAACGACGTGATAAACAATTGCTCGCAGCCCTTCCGTTGGCATCTGAGCAACGAATTCCTGTATACTGGGCTTCAGATCAGGTAGAGATCGAAGGTGTCCTTGGTAAACGCGTTCTTTAAGATATCCCCAGTAACCCTCCTCCGTGTTAGTGCGTATGCGGCGACACATACACAATCGCCAGACACGTTAATCGATGGCAAAGACTGCCCATTGACTGAATCTGTGGCTACACCGTCAATCCACGCTGGGATATCGATGTATCGTATGAACTACACTGCAGCGCAATCTGCGAGTTTAAAAGATGGGAGCGAGAGCTGTAAGTCTCTCGGCTCACTCTGAAGATGGCCGAAATGTATGCTACATCTACATCTACGTGATTACTCAGTTATTCACAATAAAGTGCCTGGCAGAGGGTTCAATGAATCACCTTCATGCTGTCTCTCTACCGTTCCACTCTCGAACGGCACGCGGGAAAAACGGGCACTTAAATTTTTCCGTGCGGGCCCTGATTTCTCTTATTTTATCGTGACGATCATTTCTCCCCGTGTAGGTGGGCGCCAACAGAATGTTTTCGCAATCGGAGGAGAAAACTGGTGATTGAAATTTCATGAGAAGATCCCGTCGCGTCCGCAGCTCGTGGTCGTGCGGTAGCGTTCTCGCTTACCACGCCCGGGTTCCCGGGTTCGATTCCCGGCGGGATCAGGGATTTTCTCTGCCTCTTGATGACTGGGTGTTGTGTGCTGTCCTTAGGTTAGTTAGGTTTAAGTAGTTCTAAGTTCTAGGGGACTGATGACCATAGATGTTAAGTCCCATAGTGCTCATAGCCATTTGAACCATTTTTTTGATCCCGTCGCAACGAAAAACGCCTTTGTTTTAATGATTGCCACTCCAATTCACGTATCATGTCTGTGACACCATCTCCCCTATTTCGCGATAACACAAAACGAGCTGCCCTTCTTTGTACTGTTTCGATGTCATTCGTCAGTCCCACCTGATGCGGATCCCACACCGCACAGCAGTACTCCAGAATGCTGCCGAAATCTTAGAAGAAATGGAGTTTACACGGCTGCAGTCCCAAAATTTAATAGACTAGTTATTACACCGCGAAAACATGAAAATGTACAGAAAGTATCCTGTAGCTGCCTTCTTCAAAAAGGTTTAAAAAATCTGAAATAATAAAAAACAACTTTTGTAGCCAGGAAATGTTTCCTATTTCGAAGAATATAATGAAACTAATTTTAAAAGTAGCTTCATATAATTTCTGCATCTTACCTGATATTATCTGGCAAATATTCCAGTAGTAGCATAAAGTAGCCCCTCCCACTTAATGGTACGCAAAACGTGTCAAGCATGGCCGTGGTTCTTTGTACCCTATACACAGAAGGCCCTCAAATCAAAGGAAGTAAAAGGTTTAGCACCTGCGGATGTGCAGGTGCTGTGGTGTTCAAGTGCCTTGTAAGTTTACTAGGGCTACCCTCTACTTTGCTCACAGTGATCAATACCATTTTTTTCATAAATTCGCCGGCAATTAACGTATTCATTCGAGATTCGTACACATGTCGAAAACATCGAAAATGGCAGAAACATCAACGGTTTCATACAAACCTAAATGCCAGAAACGAAAGTCACAACGAGCGTCAGTAAATAAGCAAGGCGGACAGGACATGATTTTCAAGAGAGAATTGCAAGGATTAATTTCTGCTATACGGCTGTGGACATCATTTATTAACTGCTCCAATATTTACTTGTATCTGATTAAGGAGCCGCGTGTCTACCGAAATGCATGAATTCACAGCACTCGGACACACACACAAACACGCACGCGGTACACGCACTCTCCCACCTTTCCACCCATCCAGTCTCTCTCTCTCTCTCTCTCTCACACACACACACAAACAAACACAAACACTCGCACACATATTTTTTTTAAATTTTATTTTTCTCTTGGACAACGGAAAAGGTACAATCTCCGCAGTTCCGTTTGGTTATAAGTCAAATCCGTAGAGTGCTAACACCTCCCCATTTTTCTGGGAATCCCTTCGCACCACTAACAGCTAGCCACGTATTTGGCTGGACGGAAGGGATGATCTCTCATGGACAACATCTCCAACAGCCTACTATACCCTCTGGGGTAGAGAATGAAAAAAGTAACACGTATTAACGCATATTTCATACATCTTAAGCTAAGCAATTGAACTTACGTCGTTTGCAACTGCAGTAATCTGGGTTGCCTGTCTTAATGAGCATGAAATATTATTTGAACCAGTTTTATTTTGCCCAGCCTGTTCAATAAGCTTCCATAGAATTTATTTGGAACTCATTGTACCAAAATTAAATTAAAAATAATTCAAACTCTCCTCCATCTCTCATTTTGACCAAGATTTTCAGCAGCTTTCTCTTGGTTGTATAGTAAACACCATGGAAACCCACTCCCATTTATTCCCAATTCCGATTCCTTCTGCCCTGCTAGCAAGGCGCTTGATATTTATCTGAAAGAACCTTCACTCCAATAGGGTCAGAATTCCAAGACCTCACTCTATCCTTTGCGGTAGAGAATGAAAAGAGTAAAAAATGAACGGAGGAGTAAAATAGGAACGAAAGTACTATTTACAAGTTTCTGGTTACAACATTGACTATATAAAAGTGAGCTGCGCTACTGATCTCCGTGTGTCTCACTGTTCGTAATCTCTGTCGTCAACATCAAGGCGGTAATGCACTACTGCTGCTTGGCCACTAGATTCATCTGTGGCTAGGCTCTTATCTTAGGTGAGAATGGGATTAATGTGCTACAAATTTTAAATTTTTGTGTGAACTCCTTGAATTGGACTGATGAGATGTTTCAATTGTGTTATCGAGTGGATAATTAATTTAACTATTTTTGTTGTTGCTGAGAGAGAGAAAGAGAGAGAGAGAGAGAGAATGTTAACATTTGATTTTATTTATGCTTTGCTTTGAATTTGTTTAACCACGAGATACAGTTTAACTGTGAGTTAAGGGATTCATCTCAAAAAAACTACTGTTACAATGTTGCTTGAAATTATCATATTCACGTGTTCTGTGCAGTGTCTACCACACACGCTCGAATGCAAATGTATCGGTCGTCAGCTCTTACTGAACACTTTGATTAACATGTATGCCTGGCACATTCAGTTGGGTAATTGGCAATGCAAATTTTTAACGATACACCCGTCTCGCTAGACACGTGGCTTGTGCATGAGTTACAGCTAAACAGCGAAGCTGTTAATATACGATGTCTAACGGCGTATAGCTGATACTAGTCCTTGTAATTATTCCTTGAAATTAATGTTCTATCTGCCTTACTTATTTACTAATGCTCCTTGTGACATTCATCCCTAGCATTTAAGACTGTATAAAACCGTTGCTGTTTACGCCATTTAATGATGTTTTGTACATAATTACGTATTGTGAAAAAATTGTCATCTGTAACTGCATGTAACAAATTTTTGAAAACCCCTTATTTAATCTTGACGAAAAGTGTTTCTCTTGCTATCAGACACACTAAACTAAAATGTTAGAATGTTGATTACAACATTAGTTCTGTGTTAATCAAAGAAATAAAACTAAGAAGATCTTCCACTATGTAGAGCATATTTTCTGGACTTCTTTGTAGTATTTATTTTGTTGCGCCTCGCGTTACATTTACAGCTGGTTTTAGCTACTTACACAAAATTTATGATCAGTCATACTCTTTAGAAATTTCATGAAAATGTATCATACGACATACTAAGTAAACTGGACAAGTGCAAAGTAATGAATATGTATTAAACTTGGCTCTTCATGCAGAAGAGATGCAAATAGGCCTATCCAAAATTTTCTCTTTCGAACGGCCGTCCTCTTCGTAGAACGAGTGTGTCGTTATTGTCATTCTGTGCAGTAATTTATTCAGTTTTTTTCGTCAAATGTACATCATCGTTTAACTGCTGAAGCTCAGCGTGAGATAATTTTTATGAGAGCAAGCTAAAGGATAGTTGCGTTCATGTTGTCAGGGGCAGAATGCAGTGTGAGTGAGTGAATGACCACATGCCACAGTTCAGCGGTGAAGCCCTACTCGAACAGATACGCCATTTGCTGCCTGTACTAATGTACAATGGAATGATATTTTTTACGATATGGATAAGGGTAAATTCGTCGTGTGATTTTATGTTTATGTTGTCATGGGCAAAAACACGCCGATAAATAGACCGGTCTCTCGATATACTGTACTTGACACTGTTTAATGACTGGCTGCGTCAATCCAAGACCCTGATGGCCGGCCGGTGTGGCCGAGCTGTTCTGGGCACTTCAGACTGCAACCGATCGACCGCTACGGTCGCAGGTTCGAATCCTGCCTCGGGCATGGATGTGTGTGATGTCCTTAGGTTAGTTAGGTTTAAGTAGTTCTAAGTTCTAGGGCACTGATGACCTCAGAAGTTAAGTCCCATAGTGCTCAGAGCTATTTGAGCCAAAACCCTGATGAAGTCTCTTTGAATTTCCCAATGTTTAAAGCATTGCTGACAGACACTTTCTCCTGAAATAGAAGTTGCGTAATAGTCGACCACAGTCTTATTGCACCTCGGAGTGAGGGGCTTCGGCCGGCTTGTATTGAGTCAGCGTGCAATCGGGGGTTTGGAGGGATGCAAGTATGGCACAACTACATTTATGTAATGAAAACTGCTCTAAGCTTGGTGCTTGGAGTTATGTGATGGATGGCGCTTCTCACAATGGTTGGACAACAAGTTCTTCTTCTTCTGTATCTGTTTCACAAGAAACCATTACACTTTCATTCACTTCGTCAGTTTCCATATCAGTGTCGTCATCACATGCTGCACACTCATATTCGCTCTCTAGACCAACATTATTATATTCTGTACTGCTTCTTCCATTAACTCATCTCTGCATCAATATTCATTTTCAGTATCTTTCACGCCATTTGTTTTAGGGTAGTTAAATTAACAGAAGGAGAAATTAGCTTTATAAGGTTCAAATCACAGTTATATGGTTGGAGCCTCAGAACAGTGAATCCCTTAAGCGTTGAAACGGCATCCGCTTTAAAAACAGGCTTTAGATTATTAAAACGCACACTTTCTAGAACCTCTTTTCTTGTTAAAATCGGTTAAAAACTGGTTTTGTTCTGAATCAGTCTTTCGATTATCCCTATTGTGAGTTGCAGTAGTGGGGGCGTTATTTGTCTGGACAGTATTACACGGTGCGTTATCGAGAACAACAGTACTACCAGCTGGAAAGTCGGAAATCATTTTCTCTTCTAACCGTCTATGATAATTACCCCCATTGATATCATCGTGATAAACTTAGCATTTAGATTTCGAATGACAAGTTAACTTTCGCCCGTGTATGGAACCCAATTCTCATCCAGCGTGGAAAAGAAAAGCTTTTTGGCCTGCACTATTATTAGTCATTACATCCGGAACTTCTTCATGTTACCAGCACTTTCTTCATGGTATAATGGGTATGCACCTACGTTTATCCCGTGAAGACCACTGGTTTATTTGTCCCTTTGCATTATTTCTGATTGTTCTCGAGTATTCCGCACGGTTGGCAACGATTTCGGTTCGCTCTGTTTGGATGATTACTTTTGCATTTTTTTTGTAAACGAAATCCCATCTCTTTCAAAACTTTTGAAAATGTAAGCAGCTTTTTCAACACTGGGACTTCCTTCTTCTGCTCATAACGTTCCAAACATTTTCTTCGAATAAGTGCATTACCGATGTCATCTAGAGAAGCTACTTTTCTAGAACGCCTTTCTTTTCTAGGAATTCTAACTTTTCCCCCGCTTTCTCCGATTTCTTAAAACCTATTTTATTGTTTTTTCTTACTTTCTTACCATTTTTGCTGCCCGCAAGACTGTTTTCTGTAGATGCATCATTCTGATTTTCTTTTTCTTTTAAGGAGTTCAGTATGCAGCCACAATAATTTTCGATAATCTACCCAATACCATAATACGTCTGAAACACCTCAAACATAAAATCTTTCTCTATTGATTTCTTAGCAGCCATTCTCTTTATTTCGTGCACGACTGTAAAATTTCGGCCTTAGGCCATTTTCAGCCACTAAAATGGTAGCATTGTACATTCGATAAATTAGCGTCTCTCGTGATGTTAACAAAGGAACAAGTCATATTATAACGAAACTTTAGTGTCATAATAATTCATGGCAGATACGGACCCTGTCACTAGGAAACTTATGCTAACCTAACATCGTTTCTCCAGGATAAGTCCTTCTATTCCATGAACGAAGTTCTATTTAAAAAGTGGTAGACTATAAAAATGATAACAAAATAAAACTAAGGACTAGTTTTCTTTAGCGTAGTGCCATGGGTAGGATTAAAACAGAATGCCTTCATTAATCCTTTCAGACCGAATTTGTTCTGGATGAAGGATAAGTTTTCTTTATGCTCTAATGCTCTAGGTAATTTTTAACGATTTTACGTGCAAAATTTGTGCACATATATGTACCCATTTTCAAAATATACTTTGTACACCTGGGTTCTTTTTGCGGACTAAAATAATTAACTCCGTAATATTCACTGTTGTAATAAATAAACTGATCATTCAATAATTACCATGCAAAAACGAATAATAATATTCAGTTATACAGTGGAATATAACTACGTCTTTGTACTCTGGCGGTTACAGGCTACTGGGTATTGTTACATTCACTTGTTGATATTTTTCTCGTACTCGTGCCCAAACGGTGGCAGCATTTGAGTATGGTGAAAAGATTGAACATTCGCAAATGTGTGCATGAGGTTTCCAATCAGGAAAAATTTCTTTGGCAGCTAGGACACAGCAAAATTAACGTACACAATTGTATCCAGTGGATCTGGAAGGATTAATGTCAACACTAATCATGTATACCCGTAAGCTGACTCGTTCCACAGAATTTCAATGAAAGAATCGTTGAAACGTTCTATGAAGCATGTCACTAACTAAATAACTACTTTTCCACGTGTATGTGTCCACTTTCGCAATATCTTCCTCGTGGGTATTCATGATTATGGTTAACACCGCACTGATCATATTTCACGAGGACACACTGACGTTTTGATGGCTTACGTACAAATGACCCGAAAGTATTGAGAGAGTGACGCGTTTTCCTTAGTCAGCACTGTACAGGTTTGTTGTGACGTCGCCGTATGTTTCCGATAACGGCCACGCAAGGTTAAGAGCACTAAGATCGTGGCCGGGCAGTACTCGCCGGATGCAGCTGTGCAATGCAACTAGCGCAAAGAGACGCATTTCACATCCCGAAGCACTTTCCCTTTTAGTACGAAATGCATCGCGCCAAACATCGTGATGAAGATCTGAAAGCCAACACTGTGTGTTTCGTTTGTTTTCTCTCCTAATAAGCTCACGCCAGTTTCCATTACAGTTACAAACTTTATCTCAAGAACACACAAACCGCTTTAGCTTCGGAGATCGAAACTGCCTGCACTAGTTACTGCAACGTCCACGCCAGGATGAAGAAGCAGTGCAGACTCTATCCGGTTGGAAATCGCACTTCGTTAAATGAGACACTTTTAGAGTCCTTCCGTTCAGTGTGCTAAAGGACTTGATTTTCGTAAGTAATGAATTTTTAAAATTCTTTAGGTCGAAAAGCAGTTAATCTCTGCTTCAAAAACTTCAATTATTTCTGGGAGACGACACGTCAACAGTTTAGAGCGTTATGACAGCTTAGAAGACGCTGTGAATATACCACTCACAGCTTCAGATCAAATAAATGAGAAGCATTAGACTTAGGTTGCCGGCAACGTAAACGAAAAGGTCGATAATGCTTCTATAAGAGTTACTGCCGAAAAGATATGAAGTTGACAATGTCAACAACCAGAAGAAAAGTAATGTCTCTTTTTTAATAATGAAACAATCCCAACCGCATAAAGATGTTTATTTGTTTACAGGTTACTGGTTTCGGAAATTGTCTTAATGCAAAATACGTGTATGCGCAGCAGAGCAAACGTTATGCACTCTCGTAGTAAAACATAAAAAAAAGCTATAATAATTTCAGACGTAATGTCTGTGGAAATATAGCGACTGAGTATCAAAAACTGAGCTTGAAGTGGTTTAAGCCGCTTTTTATTTATTTAACTGCTCGCCGACTAAAAATAAAGCAACTTGTACTGTTTCAACATCAGCTTATAACGCTGATCTATAAGACCTGGATGGTGGATAAAGCTTCGATTCAATAAAAGCAATTGAAATAAACTAGAACGCACAGAGCTGATAGTTCCTAGAAGCTGGCATTAAATCTGTTTATCAGGCAGAGATACTCCACACTTCCAAAATAGACCTGAGTAACGAAAACAGAACATTAATAAGACATAGATACAGTGCAATGAACCATGAACCACGGACCTTGCCGTAATTTTTCCCGAGGGCATTCAGTTTTACTGTATGGATAAATGATGATGGCGTCCTCTTGGGTAAAATATTCCGGAGGTAAAATAGTTCCCCATTCGGATCTCCGGGCGGGGACTACTCAGGAGAACGTCGTTATCAGGAGAAAGAAAACTGGCGTTCTAAGGATCGGAGCGTGGAATGTCAGGCGGGTTAGAAAATTTAAAAAGGGAAATAGATAGGTTAAAGTTAGATATAGTGGGAATTAGTGAAGTTCGGTTGCAGGATGAACAAGACTTTTGGTCAGGTGAATACAGGTTTATAAATACAAAATCAAATAGGGGTAATACATGAGTAGGTATAATAATGAATAGGAAAATAGGAATGCGGGTAAGCTACTACAAACAGCATGGTGAACGCATTATTGTGGCCAAGATAGATCCGAAGCCCACACCTACCACAGTAGTACAAGTTTATACGCCAACTAGCACCGCAGATGACGAAGAGATTGATGAAATATATGATGAAATAAAAGAAATTATTCAGATAGTGAAGGGAGACGAAAATTTAATAGTCATGGGTGACTGGAGTTCGATGGTAGGGAAAGGAAGACAACGAAACGTAGTCGGTGAGTGTGGATTGTGGGTAAGAAATGAAAGAGGAAGCCGCCTTGTAGAATTTTGCACAGAGCATAACTTAATCATAGCTAACACTTGGTTCAAGAATCATGAAAGAAGGTTGTATACATGGAAGAATCCTGGAGATACTAGAAGGTATCAGATAGATTATATAATGGTAAGACAGAGATTTAGGAACCAGGTTTTAAACTGTAAGACATTTCCAGGGGCAGATGTGGACTCTGACCACAATCGATTGGTTATGAACTGTAGATTAAAACTGAAGAAATTGCAAAAAGGTGGGAATTTAAGGAGATCGGACTAGGATAAACTGACTAAACCAGAGGTTATACAGAGTTTCAGAGAGAGCATAAGGGAACCATTGACAAGAGTGGGGGAAAGAAATACAGTAGAAGAAGAATGGGTAGCTTTGAGAGATGAAACAGTGAAGGTAGCAGAGGATCAAGTCGGTAAAACGTCGAGGGCTAATAGAAATCCTTAGGTAACAGTAGAGATATTGAATTTAATTGATAAAAAGAGAAAATATAAAAATGCAGTAAATGAAGCAGGCAAAAAGGAGTACAATCGTCTCAAAAATGAGATCGACAGGAAGTGCAAAATGGCTAAGCAGGGATGGCTAGTGGACAAATGTAAGGATGTAGAGGCGCATATCACTAGGGGGAAGATAGATACTGCCTACAGGAAAATTAAAGATACCTTTGGAGCAAAGAGAAGCACTTGCATGAATACCAAGAACTCAGATGGAAACCCAGTTCTAAGCAAAGAAAGGAAAGCAGAAAGGTGGAAGGAGTATATAATCTATACAAGGGCGATGTTCTTGAGGACAATATTATGGAAATGGAAGAGAATGTAGATGAAGATGAAATAGGAGATATGATACTGCGTGAAGAGTTTGACAGAGCACTGAAAGACCTAAGTCGAAACAAGGGACCGGAAGTAGACAACATTCCATTAGAAATACTGACAGTGTTGGGAGAGCCAGGCCTCACAAAACTCTACCATCTGGTGAGCAAGATGTATGAAACAGGCGAAATACCCTCAGACTTCAAGAAGAATATGATAATTCGAATCCCAAAGAAAGCAGGTGTTGACAGATGTGAAAATTACCGAGCTATCAGTTTAATAAGCCACGGCTGCAAAATACTAACACGAATTCTTTACAGAATAATGGAAAAACTGGTAGAAGCCGACCTCGGGGAAGATCAGTTTGGATTCCGTAGAAATATTGGAACACGTGAGGCAATACTGACCCCACGACTTATCTCAGAAAATAGATTAAGGAAAGGCAAATCTACGTTTCTAGCACTTGTAGACTTAGAGAAAGCTTTTGACAACTTTGACTGGAATACTCTCGTTCAAATTCTGAAGGTGGCAGGGGTAAAATACAGGGAACGAAAGGCTATTTACAATTTGTACAGAAACCAGATGGCAGTTATAAGAGTGGAGGGGCATGAAAGGGAAGCAGTGGTAGGGAAGGGAGTGAGACAGTGTTGTAGCCTCTCCCCGATGTTGTTCAATCTGTATACTGAGCAAGCAATAAAGGAAACAAAAGAAAAAATTGGAGTAGGAATTAAAATCCATGGATAAGAAATAAAAACTTTGAGGTTTGCCGATGAGACACTTAAAGTAGTGAAGTAGTTTTGGTATTTGGGGAGCAAAATAACTGATGATGGTCGCAGTAGAGAGGATATAAAATGTAGACTGGCAATGGCAAGGAAAGCGTTTCTGAAGAAGAGAAATTTGTTAACATCGAGTCGTTTCTAAAAGTATTTGTACGGAGTATAGCCATGTATGGAAATGAAACGTGGGCGATATAGTTTAGACAAGAGGAGAATAGAAGATTTCGAAATGTGGTGTACAGAAGAATGCTGAAGATTAGATGGGTAGGTCACATAACTAATGAGGAGGTATTGAATAGAATTGGAGAGAAGGGAAGTTTGTGGGACAACTTGACTAGAAGAAGGGATCGGTTGGTAGGGCATACTCTGAGACATCAAGGGGTCACCAATTTAGTATTGGAGGGAAGCGTGGAGGGTAAAAATCGTAGAGGGAGACCAAGGGATGAATACACTAAACAGATTCAGAAGGATGTAGGTACTGGGAGATGAAGAAGCTTGCAGAGGATATTGTAGCATGTAGGTACTGGGAGATGAAGAAGCTTGCAGAGGATAGAGTAGCGTGGAGAGCTGCATCAAACCAGTTTCTTGACTGAAGACCACAACATCTACATAGTGCAAAAAGCGGCAACTGACTACAAATAATGAAAAGTATGAAGTAATCCACACGAGTACTAGTGCGCTAAATTACATGATTACATGATTACATGATAAATCACACAAATCTAAAGGTTGTGAATTCAAGAAAATAATTAGGGTTACAATCACGAATAGCTTAAAGTGGAACGATCATATTGATAATGTTGTGGGGAAGGAAACCAAAGACTGCGTTTTATTGACAGAACACTCAGAATATGTAACAGGGCTACTACAGACATTGCCTACACTAATCTTGTTCGATCTCTTCTGGAGTAATACTGCGCTGTGTGGGGACCACATCAGATAGGATTGACGGAGGACATCGAAAAAGTTCAAAGAAGGGTAGTTCGTTTTGTATTGAGAAATAGGGGACGGAGTTCCGCGAATATGGTACGCCAATTGCGGTAGCAATCCCCGAAACAAAGGCGTTTTCCGATCCGGCAGGATCTTCTCAAGAAATTTCAGTGACCAACTGTCTTCTCTGAATGCGAAAATATTTTGTTGGCGCCCGTCTGCATAGGGAGAAAATATTGTTGTAATAAAATAAGAGAAATCGGAGTTGGCTCGGAAAAATTTACGTGTTCGTTTTTCCCGCGCGCATTCCGAGAGTGGAACTGTAGAGAATACCTTGAAGGTGGTTCGATGAATCCTCTGCCAAACACTTATTTGCGAATAGCAGAGGAGGCGTGTAGATGAAAAAGTAGATTGATAAACTTATTTTAGGAGCAGCAGAGAAAGAAGTCAAGACAATGCTGAGGCAATTCATAAGAGCTTCCTCGCGCTCCTGATTTCGCGAACTCCAAATACCCGACGTTTCTCCTTAGTGCTGAGATTTGTGTAAGTATGTGCGAATAAGTAAACTAATGAATGACAAGTAAAACAAAGGTCACAACTTCTCAGAACATCGTCAAGCAGCTCCTCAAATAAAAGACGAATCTAAACGATAATAGTTGCTACAATCTTGAATTACAGTGCAAAATATACTAAAATTAAAAGCAAATGCAACGATACAAATTCGTAAATCGTTCAGAAAGTTCTCGTAACACAACATATATCAAAATATGTCCCGAACCGGAATTAGAATCGGTACCAAGCTGTTCGTATAGAATGTAACAAATAAACAATTCATGACATTATTTACAATGCGTAAAGATCGAAACAAATAAAAAAATACACGCAAATAAGAGCAAAGAAATTCACATGAGCGCATTAAAGTAAGTAAAATATTATTGCTTCGAAACACACGTCACTCAGCCACGTTGTAGGAGTTCGGAATATGCTACTTATTTCATTTTATTTATGTTAGGTGTCACAGTGGTAAAGAATTAAAGCTTCCTGACAAGTGAGAGTTACAGATCAGCGCAGACTCCGCTGCAAAGTAATAATTCATTTTCGTATATAATTGTTTGAATGATAACATACTTACCAAAACGATTGAATTACAGTCAGTTGCAAGAGATATTTTTCATATTCTCTCTGTAATGATCTACATATCGTCCTGATTTTACATGACAGCCGTAATTTTAAATGTAAGGTCGGGAGCCACATCTCTCGTAGTGGTCTCGAATTTATGCTCAATGCGCTTTTGCACAGTGTACAGACAAACAGTATGAGAGTTGAATGTTTTGTTTCGTCGGTTGCAGTTTAAAATGAGTACAAAATATCTGAAGCGTCACGAGGTAGTGCAAAAGAATGCAGTATTTATGAAAAATGCTTTTTGAGATCCGTTAAGGAGCTGTTTGGTTGGAACGAGACAAACTGGGTGCTTAAAGATCCGAAACATCGCAGCTGTCTCTGTACAGCGTAGAAACATGACAGTGGGGTGCCCAGCATGGATTGGCCTCCAATGTCTCCGGTGTGAATCCGATAGAGAATGTTTGATTGTATATTTAAGATCAAGCCAAAAGGGAAGCCAGTATAAACTTTGAAACAGCTGTCATATAAAATGAGAACGATATGGAGATCGTTACCGGCAGAATACGAAGAAAATCTCGTGAAAAGCATGCCAAAAGGGTATCTAACTGTAATCAATAATGGCGATGATTGGATTAACTACTGGGTAACTGTGCAATTAGTATTAACATATATTTACAATGGAAATGGAAATACCGTGTGGCTAGGGTCTCCCGTCGGTTAGACCGTTCGCCTGGTGCAAGTCTATCGAGCTGACGCCACTTCGGCGACTTGCGTGTCGATGGGGATGAAATGATGATGATAAGGACAACACAACACCCAGTCCCTGAGCGGAGAAAATTTCCGACCAAACCGGGAATCGAACACGAGCCGTTACATAGGACATTCCGTCGTACTGGCCACTCAGCTACCACGGGTGGGCTATGGAAGTGAAGTCCCATGCTTCTTGACAGCGCGTAGGGGAACGATGCGGTAGATGCACGCCGCCGCACTAGGCAAGGTCCTAATGGAGGTGGTTTGCCGTTGCCTTCCTCCGACCTTAATGGGGATGAATGATGATGATGAAGACGCCACAACAACACCCAGTCATCTCGGGGCAGGTGAAAATCCCTGACCCCGTCGGGAAGCGAGAACGCTACCGCGGGAGCACGAGCGTGGACACATTTATAATAGTGTATTTTATTTCATATAGATAACAGCGTACACTTCCTTGTGGAACTGACAATTTATTGTTCTGCTATTCGCCAATTTGGTGCTATGCCATTTTCAAACTGGTCTCCGCAGTATAAATAAGAACATAATGACCATCTAACAGGCTCAAAAGTAAGTGTGCCATATGAGTACAAAGTTGATAGCATAAAATGTATGAAATGATTTTGCAGTGTGTGTGTTGTTCAGAAATATGAGTCATAGTTTCTTCCGTCATGCATGCAAGTGTACGCCGTTACTTATGTGAAATAAAATAAACTATTATAAATGTATATTTACATGAAAATACATGTAATTGTACATAATGGACATACGTGTGCAGATTGTAGACACATGGTTGACGACATGTGAATGTTTGGGTTGGCGGTGATGCATGCTCGGATAACTTAATGATAAGGCGACCGTACGCGATAAGCGGGAAATTCGGGTTCGAGTGTCGGTCCAGCACAAATTCTCATTGTCGTCATTCGTTTACAGTCTGATGATTTGAATACATTAAATGTGTAACAGTTACGTAACGAAGTAATAATACAATTGTATGTTTGAAATTACCTTATTACTTAGGTGTAGTGAGCTCTGTTTATAGGTCTATTGCCCATGATCCAGTCACACTAATGTGACTACGCCCTGAGTTCGACGTCAAAGTGAAATAACCATTCACATAAGTCAGGTGGCAGCACTAGCAGTGAGGATATATAAAGGGTGTAGTCGAACTCGGACATCACTGCAGTTACTGTCGTAGTGAGGGAACAGAGCGATTTATATGATATTCAAAATGACATGATCATGGGGGTTTCGCGCCAAGGGTGGAACCACGTCCGAAACAGCGAAATTTGTAAAGTTTTGGCATGCTGCCGTGGTTAAAGTATACAGTGCATGGCTAAATGGTGCTATCCAAAACCGGCGCCGAGGCATCTATGGTGTACCAAGCGTCATGGATGACAGGGATGAACGGCGGTTGTGGAGATGTGTACGGACGAAAAGACGTGCAACGTTTGAACAACTGATTGCCCAGATGAACCAAGGGGCTACCAATACGACCGTTCAGCGAACATTGATTGCTGCGTGTAGGCTTCCACTGCAGCTGCCTGGTTCATTCACACATGCTGGCTGCTGATAATAGGTGACTAAAGCCGTCGGCACACAGACCGTGCTGTCGAACGTCAACGCTTATCGCGTTCGGTCGCCTTATCATTAAGCTATCCGGTCACGCATCACCGCCAACCCAAACATCCATATGTCATGCTGCAGAACGCTCAGAAACGATACGACTTGTGCATACGTTACGTGGATCCCAACGTGGTACACGCGATCGCAACGCTCTCCGGCGGTTGTTGCGGGAAGTTTCTAGTTCGTAAATCACACTGTTTACTAAACGGGCGCGCGTAAAATTCCCACGTTAGCTCTTTTAAAACGCACATTTCCTCCACTGTCCACGAAAAGGAAAGTACCATGTCCAATCGGTAACGACACAGGCATATAAAAGTTCCATTACAAACAGTGCGATACAAATTTGCAATACTTCTTCACATAAGATAAACATTATTTCATCATTCCCACATTTTAGTAAAACTCCAAGGTCAGTCTTACTTGATCACTGTTCCTACCCAGCAGCAGAATCAAAAAATGGTTCAAATGGCTCTGAGCACTATGGGACTTAACATCTATGGTCATCAGTCCCCTAGAACTTAGAACTACTTAAACCTAACTAACCTAAGGACATCACACAACACCCAGTCATCACGAGGCAGAGAAAATCCCTGACCCCGCCGGGAATCGAACCCGGGAACTCGGGCGTGGGAAGCGAGAACGCTACCGCACGACCACGAGCTGCGGACAGTAGCAGAATCTTTGCAACACGTGAATTACGAAATGTAAAAGAAAAAGGAGCAAAATAGCGTTGTACAAGTAGCGCAATGTGTCTTGTACATCAAGCCAATCGAACACCCAAAGAAAGGTGAACTTATATTTACATAACATCAAAAATTATAGTATATACTTATATTAAATTAATAATAAAGTAACATAACCTAATAAAAACACAAATGTCAGGAAAAAATTTATGTACTGGAAGTCGCGAACCACCGCCCAAACATAAAAACTTCACTAATTAGTGACACTACACACCATTCTAAACCAACATCATAAAATAAATTGACATTTCTAGGATCTTACCAATCTTAGCACAAGCTGAAAGCTTTAATCGTATGCTTTAATCGTAGTTATGTTACTAACTGAAACTTAATTATAACAAATTGTACCAATAACAATGCGTTTTGGGTGCATCCTCAGTGTATTGCTGCCTTCAAATAGCATACTCTCATAGTACGCAAGTTACAACAATTCTTTTGCCACGAATATGATGTTTCTCATTATTTTATCGCAAGGGATCACACAGTTAACAACGGGTTTTCCAGTGATTCTCAATTTGCTGGTGCTCAGAAATGGCATATATACTTATAGGCTTGAAATGAATGCCAATATGGCGCCTCACAACTTTGTGCTCAAGGGAGATGGCGTGCATGTGGCGTAGGTGGCATTGTGCCATCTCATTGGTCAACGCTCAGGCGCACGCTCAGAATATCTGAGATGCCAGAGATATTGCTCAGTACGTTCGGAAAGACTCCCGAACGTGCTATTCCACGCTATGACATCAGAAACTCGGGACGCTCAACGTTCGGATGCATGGTGCATGTGCCGACGGCTTAAGGCTGGAATTGCCGCACCAATACCACTACTGCACGTACACTGAGTGACGTTTTATGGTCCATCGGTCAGATGGCCGTTGCCTTGTACTGCGTGAAACGTTTGAAAGCAAACATCCTGTAATCAGGAGGGAGCTTTATGCTCCGGGGAATGTTTTCGTGGCATTCCTCGGGTAATCTTGCCATTCTGGAACGCACAGTGGATCAGCACAAGAACGCATATATCCTTGGGAACCATGTCCACCCGTACACGCAGTTTGGTTTTCCTCAGCTAGATGTCAATTACCAGCAGGATAATGCAACGTGTCACACAGCTCGCAGTGTAAGTGCGTGGCTCGAAGACTATCAGCATGGGTTTACCGTAATCCTGTGACCACCAACCTACGTGGATTTAAACCCAATTGAGAATCTGTGGGACCCTCTGGATCGGGCTGTATTCGCCACGGATCTTCAACCGTGAAACCTAGCACAACTGGCACAGCATTGGAGCTGGTACAGCTCTGCATCCCAAAATGGTTCAAATGGCTCTGAGCACTATGGGACTTAACATCTGAGGTCATCAGTCCCCTAGAACTTAGAACTACTTAAACCCAACTAACCTAAGGACATCACACTATAAAGGCACATTTGCATGCCGAGCGTGAGTTTCCTCGGAAACGCGAAATATTAATTAAATAAATAATCAGTGACAAATAAATAAAGCCTATGGCACACAACTGCAGCGCTGTGTCGCTGATAAAACAAATGCACAATTACGTTACTCTTATGTTTGATTAAAAAATAGAGAGCTCTGGTTGAAGTGGTGCGAGAAGCACGTATTTTATTTTATTGTCTGGCACACCGCCATATTTCATGTTATAGAAGAATACTGCGAGTTGCAACCACACTAGGCACTCGATTCTGTAAAGAATTTATATTTATAAAAGTAAGTAGGATTATAAACTGTAGGCTTATTCATTGAATATATCTGATTTAACTAACTGTGTAACTTTTTTATGTTTAGTAGACAATCACCTCTGTACGACGTATTGGCATGGCTGGCAAATTATTGCAATATTGAGATTTAGATTATGAGTCCGCACCTACCGCAGCAGTCTTTGGAAACGATTTAATTACGAAGTCCGATTATTCAGTTTTATTTCACGGTCAACTACGAGTAACATTGCCTTTACGAAAAAGCCATTGTCAAGCGTCTGATACCGAATAATTAAACGTCCACGTTCCAGATAAGCATATACAATTGCAATCACAATCACCATCATACAGATAGAATAATCAATATCTAAATAACAATATATTTTTATTCATTTATTTTATTTATTTTATATTGGCGACTGCGTGTCGGACTTGTTATTTTGTCATTTGTTACATTGTTCTCTTTGTTTCATGTAAAAAAAAAAAAATCAACTTTCTGGACCTGGACGTCAATGTATGAGAGATAACAAAATCTGAAGATATTTTCCAATTCTGAAATTTTGCGGGAAGACGCAATGAAACTTCCAGCAAAATAAGGTAAGACGCAGCATCTTTGCATTGGTAGGCTTGACCAGACGTATAATTCAGTGTATTAGCTTTTCAGTAAATTCTGTAGTGTTTCTTTTCAGCATAACAGTTTCAGTGATAAATTTCATTCTCAGTACTTTTCCCTAAAGAATAACGTATGCAACAATACCAATACGCGAGTGTACAATATGGCCGACTTCTGTACGATATCATGTAACATGGCCAGCAGCCATTACCAATAATCTCAAATTCAGTTTATATTTTTAAATTAACAGACAGCCATTGTTGCTACGAGCGATTCATGCTCAACTACATTTTATTTTAAAATCAGTGTCAAAAATTTTATTGAAACATATATCACGTGTGGCATGGTAATAACTAGAAAACAATACGCAATAATGGAACAGCAAGGACGTACTATTCAGACGCAATCCGACTCGGACGTGAAACAAGTGTTAGAAAATGACTTTACGACAGCAACCGGTAGTGACGATTCATCAAACATTGACGCAAGTGTTGACGAAAATTTTGACAATAGGCCGTCCACTACAAAAATTTCAAAATCTCAATCAGAGCCCATGTTAATGCATGACGTCACGTCTAATGACGCGGCGGGGGCAGAGACCTTGCAAACGGTAAACATTGCCGACATGTTACAAATGCTAATGAAACAAAACGCAGAAAATATGGCAACCATAAGGAAACAGAACGCCGAAAACATGGCAACCTTAAAGGCACAATTAGAGACACAAAATGAACAGTTAAAAACACAAAATGACGAAATCAAATCTGATCTCATAGCAATCAAGATAGGTAATGACACTTTGTGTAAACGTGTGGAACTTATAGACGCCACACTGACCAAACAGATGACCGAACTCAGTACTAAATTTTCCCAGCTTAATACGAGACAAGAAAAGACTACAACTGACGTAGCACTTTTACAGACACAGTAAAAAACCTTAATGTCACGTGTGAAGTTCTTACTGAACAAATTCAAACATATCCTTCAGTACATGACAACCTTGAAAAACGAATTACTGACGTACAGAATAAATTTGACAATGTTGAACAACACCTGACTGACATCTTACAATCAGATGCCACAGCTCATTTTCAAAATATTAATAAAGAATTTCATGATTGAGTTGAGAACAAAGACAAACATTTTGATAGATGCTTACGTGAAAATTTACCAACAATTGTGCACGACTCCGTAGCGCAATACATTACTAATAACAAACAGCTGATCAGTGACGCAGTACAATCCGTCACTGCACCCATGAGACAATTCACCGATCAACTACAGTCTGAATGTA
This sequence comes from Schistocerca piceifrons, assembly GCF_021461385.2. NCBI lineage: Eukaryota > Metazoa > Arthropoda > Insecta > Orthoptera > Acrididae > Schistocerca > Schistocerca piceifrons. The sequence goes on along the minus strand of NC_060138.1, from coordinate 100,840,325 downwards.
ACGAAAATATCAGTCAAAATGTACAGTTCAGAAACCAATATACATTCGAGTATGATACACACATTCCGCACACGACAAATACACAAGAACAAAACACACCACGACTACAACACATACCACGATGTGGAAACACAAACACAAGCTATTATCATGGTAAACCACAGCAACATTATCGTAATTACTCGCCAGCTGAACATACCAGTAATTACAGTGGAATAAATCCATATCACAATGCGAAGGAAGATGAAAGCTTAATGAAACACAGGCAATTTCAGATTTTTATCCCAGAAAAACGAACCATTCATCCGGTGATTTTTCTTAAATCTTTTAGTAACGCATTTCCACGCACTTGGAGTGACCGGAAAAAGATTTCATATATTGTCGGTTACATCCAAGGCGATGCAGCTGTCTGGGCATACAGTCAAGCTGACGTATGTACCACGTACAGTGAGTTTGAGCGTGCTTTTCTGAACAAATTCTGGTCGCAATCCGTCCAGGAGCGACTCAGAAGACAAATTTTAGAACCTGAAACTTTTAACAGTAAAAATGGTAACTTACGCAGATATTTTGAAAAATACTTGAACATGGGACATTTTTTAGACGAACCAGTCGCAACGCGTGATATACTCCGAGCGTTGAAGGCCAAATTGCCTTTCAACATTAAAGAAAAACTCCTACATATCCTGGATGACGATTCAGATTATTTTTTAACAGCTTTAGATTCGGTTGACATGTTACTTGAAGATCAGCGCTTCGCGCGGCAAAACAGCAGCCACAATGTTTACACTAGTGGTATGCAAAACATGCAGGCTTGCCAACACAATTCTGGCGCGCCCACAGTTGGATACGCGATACAACAAAAACAGCAAACTCACATGCCGTCTCAGTACGGAAATCAAAATCAACACGCGTATTCCAATACAAACAATAGTTACAACAGTAATAACATTTCATGCGGCAATCCATACAAAAGGCACCGCGGTAATAACTACAACGGTAACAACGGATACAAAGGTAATAACAAAAACACAAACAGAAATAGAAATAATAGTAACTACGAGCCAAGACAGCATCAAGGTTGGACTCGTAACGATCAGTACTTTTATTCAAACTCTGCTTTACCACAGCAGCCACCAGGACAAAATTGGAGCATACCTTACGACCGACAGGTAAGTTATAATGCGCAACAGCAACAACAACCGCAAAAGTTTGGAGATCATAATAGGCAATATCCGAATGTGAATATAATAGAAATGACACCTGATGCACAACCTCAATCTGTGTCAGTACCTAGTACAAATGCTAATCCAACAAACTAGAAACAGTCACTACTTTGCCCCAGGTCGTGGCTGAAGAATTCTTGGGGGGCGACTTCAATGTTAATCAGTTATTTGACACCACACTTGAACAACAGAATAATGATATGCCGAGTAATTCTAAACAAAAACTACCTGTTTTATTTATAAGATACAACCACAATAACAATATATCAGATGAACTTTTACAAGACAGTACACAATGTCGTTTAAACACAAATGAAATTGTTTTAGCATCTACTACTGGTGTAGTAGGTGGGATTCCAACTACTATTATCCTAGATACAGGTGCAGCTGTGAGCGTTTTGTCTTTTAATTTCTATAAAAAGATGTGTGAATTGGAACCTGTGCCTGAGTTTCCTGCCCAAAACTGTAAAATAACTACTGCACTAGGTAATAAGTCATGTAGGGTTACGAAGCAAGTTTTTGTAAACGTTAAAATAGGTAATGGAACCGTACAATGGCCATTCCTGGTTGTACAAAACCTTGTGACCAATTGCATATTAGGAATAGATATTATGAGCGAGAAGGACTGCATTATAGACTTCTCCAAAGGTAAATGTATTTTAAATGATAAAGGCAGTGTAATTATTATTGATTTGGACAGGAGAACTCTAAAGCATGACAAACACTGTACAGGGTACAAGGTTCAGTTAGTACTTGACAAAGACATTCAAGACATGCAAACACACTCATCTGACACAGAGCTAATGGACTTGAAAACATTGCTTGATCATAAGATAAGTGAAGCTACAGCTCTCAGTGTACATGAACGTATAAAACTACAGGAAGTGTTATCCAAATATTTACAAGTTTTTACCAAACGATTAGGTGTTATCAACACGTATGTGTACAAGATTGAAGTTAAGCCTCACAAGATCTTCTACCATAAGACATATAACGTACCGTTATCTCAACGACCTGCTGTGTGGCAAGAATTAAAACAAATGTTAGACTGGAAGGTCATTGAACCATCCACCTCACCTTATTGTAGTCCTCTACTTGTTGTCAAAAAATCAAATGGAAGCATTAGGTTAGTGTTACACGCACGTGAGAAAACCTAAAGCAATTCTATCAGATAATGCAGCATACTACTCTGGGTACAAATGGAGAAATTTCTTGAAGGACAATAACATCAAAAGTATATTTATTTCGAGGTTTAGTCCACAATGTAACGCGACTGAGAGACTTTTCCGAGAATTAAATCGATTCATGAGGACCTATATTTCATCAAAACATACTAATTGGGTGTTCTACCTAAGTCTTTTCGAAGACGTACACAATAACTTAAATATTTACGATACGAATTACACACCTAACGAGATCATGTTCAATTGCAAACAGAACGATCAGTGGATAGAACCATTACCTAAGTTGTCAGACAAGGAAATCACACCTGAACAGAAAATAAAAGAAGTATTGACTACATTGACACATCACGCACAAATACGAAACAAACATCACAGAAACATAATAAAAAGAAAACAAAAATTCGAGGTAGGAATGCTTGTCCTACTTCGTACTCATCATAAATCTGTAGCACTCAAACGACGCAACGCTAAGTGGCGTCTGCTATATGAAGGACCTTATATAATTGTTACCATACCGCATCCTGGTGCGTATCTGTTACAACATCCTAGAACTAACAAAATTATTGGGCTATACGCACACCGAGATCTTAGAGCATTTCATGCTGAATAATGTCAAGGTCATACCCATCAAAATATTGCTAAGCAACTCGAAAAACTCTGTTGTTACAACACAGATAATAAGTAGTATAGAAATTTTCATTTCAGCGGTTCCAGTGACGCAGTTGAAGACAGAAGAACTCTTCTTTCAGCGCGCGCCTCCACCTGAAAGACGGAATATTAAAGTAAAATTTATGATTACGTAGCAGTAGATGACATATTAATTTTTCACGGAACATTTGTTACTGAAGGTACCACTGACTTGGTGTGACACCTGACGAACTGACAGACGTCATCTGTGAAGCGATCTTTTACTTTGAGAAATAGATTAGACGCACACCTCTCAACACGAAAAGCATCTATCAGTAGTCAAGGCCACACAGACACTCTACACACACGCACAAAACGCGAGGAATCGAACATTTTCTCTCTCTTACTATTTTGAATATTTATTGAGTAGTGAAAACGCCTGGTCTTGCCTACTGATGTAATGAATGTTGTGTCTAACCTATCTTAATTTCAGATGACATCACAAAAAACATCGATAATATCCCAGCAAAACCGCTAAAGAGGATGTAAATATCTGCAATTCATGAAATCAAATGTGACACAATGTAATAACCTATAGCGATGTAATGATGATGTAAACATGTTTATGTGCAACTATATTATGTTTATGCTAAGAAAATATGTGACGTGTGTATGTATAATTACTTATTTTTTTAACTGATGTATAGTGCAACTGTTACTATGTAAAAATTTGAACAAAACGAGTGCCAAAAGGACATAGCATAGTGAACCTCTGTTCACGGACATTAACGAACATTACTAACTCTGCAACTACGCGGAAACCTATGTGAAAGAAACTGTTAATGCCATTCATTATGCAGCGTATCTATGTAAACGCGATGAACGATTTCCTTGATTAATAACTACGAACATTTAGGTGAGCTATATTCAGCAAAAAACTGAAAATGTGAAGTGCATAATTCGTGCATCGTCTAGTGACATTACTACAGTACCGAACTTCAAGATGTTAACTGGATTAAATGGACACAAAGTGCCTGTCCAGAGAACAACACGACGGGTGGAAGAATTTTGGTTGGAACTTCAGGGAATGAAATGTTCTCGAAATGTGACGGACACTCTTACCTGGACTGTCCAAGGATCGACGCCAGCTATGTGCCGTCCGAGGTTCTGCAACCAAGCTTCCACGGAATGTAAAAAACGAACTGCACGTGGACCAATTACTCGACGGGTCACGTCTGATCTGTAATAAGCAATGCTTTTAGTCACAACGAACTGCATCACTACGACTATAATGGAAATGAGAAATGGACACGCTTATGTATTAATCACGTTGTTATACAACGATGTTACTGTGATCAAAAAACTTTACCACGACGATACTAACCTGTAAAAAATTATTGTGCAGCGGATGAATATGAACTGTAATAACGACACGATGTGTATAGGTCAACGCACCTGAAAAATACGGACATTTTTCTTTGAAGTATTTCAAAACAATACTATGTAACTAAGAGCATTCAACAATCTAAGTTGTATTGTGTTATAACAAATATTGTAAATCTAAAACTAAGTTACCTGTCATAGAATGTAGTCTTCATATGTAATCTTGGTTGAATATTTTCTTTGTGCAACGACTGAAAAACGCGCGCACACGAACAATATGAACTGCAATACTGTGCCGCGTGATCTAACTGTACGAAATAACGGCAGTGCCGCAGTTACACAGACGCTTCTGCGCATGCGCGCACTCTATCTGCCAACATAAGAACTTTTACGGCGCACCCGCGTCATTCAAATTTTGTATATAATGTGTATAATGTGTAATGTAAGTCATGTAAATAGTTGTAGATAACTTAGATTTTCTTGTGCCTTTAGGTGAATTGCTCGCCTGCAGGCGTGTCCTTTTGCCTCGCAATTCAGGGGGCAATATAAAGGCACATTTGCATGCCGAGCGTGAGTTTCCTCGGAAACGCGAAACATTAATTAAATAAATAATCAGTGACAAATAAATAAAGCCTATGGCACACAACTGCAGCGCTGTGTCGCTGATAAAACAAAAGCACAATTACGTTACTCTTATGTTTGATTAAAAAATAGAGAGCTCTGGTTGAAGTGGTGCGAGAAGCACGTATTTTATTTTATTGTCTGGCACACCGCCATATTTCATGTTATAGAAGAATACTGCGAGTTGCAACCACACTAGGCACTCGATTCTGTAAAGAATTTATATTTATAAAAGTAAGTAGGATTATGAACTGTAGGCTTATTCATTGAATATATCTGATTTAACTAACTGTGTAACTTTTTTATGTTTAGTAGACAATCACCTCTGTACGACGTATTGGCATGGCTGGCAAATTACTGTAATATTGAGATTTAGATTATGAGTCCGCACCTACCGCAGCAGTCTTTGGAAACGATTTAATTACGAAGTCCGATTATTCAGTCTTATTTCACGGTCAACTACGAGTAACATTGCCTTTACGAAAAAGCCATTGTCAAGCGTCTGATACCGAATAATTAAACGTCCACGTTCCAGATAAGCATATACAATTGCAATCACAATCACCATCATACAGATAGAATAATTAACATATTTAAAATAACATTTTTTTTATTTATTTTATAACACACATCCATGCCCGAGGCAGGATTCGAACCTGCGACCGTAGCGATCGCACGGTTCCAGACTGAAGCGCCTAGAACCGCTCGCCACCCCGGCCGGCGTCTGCATCCCAGTCGGTACCTTTCAGAACCTTGCTGATTCTCTTCCTGCGCGTCTCGCGCTGCAAAAGGTGGTTATTCAGCCTTTTGAGAATGATCAAACTCATATGAATGTAATGTGTACATTAGACTTCGAATACACGCGAAAATTTAGATTACAAAACGTAATTGGTCATGTGGCATTCAAATTTGGTCCCCAGAATTAATGTTAGATGAAGAACGGACATTTGGAATTTAGAGCTGTCGGTCTTCGTCTAGGTGTGAAACAATAACAGTAAGACAGTGAACACTGCACGCTTCAGTTTATAGAATGAACTAAATTGATGTTATACTGTGCCTTGAATATTCTTTTAATGTGATCACTCTAAAATTGTATTGAAGGTTTCCAAGAATATTTCATTATGCCATGAGTTTGTGCTTTTAAGATTCTATCACGACTGCATTTTAGGTGCTTATAGGTTGGAATTTCTTCTGAAATAATTCTGTTTCAGTTTCTTCTAAAATCATTATGTTTCTTAGGTCGATCCAAAGGGGAAATCAAGTATTTGTAAAATTTATGGGACTGCCCTAAGAGCTATGTAGCTCAGACCGGAAAATCGTTCAATAAACGTTTCAAGGAGCACACGAGGATGACCGAATACAACGAATAAGTTCAAAGTGCACGCCTATATGAATAAGGACATTATATTGGAAACGTAGCTGATAATTTACAAATTCTAAACATTGCAAAGAAAGAGAAAATACCTAATGAATACACAACAAGAAGTTGGAAAATGTGTGTTATTCTACGAGTCCGCCTACCTGCCAACACTAACAGAAAAAATTACGTGCAATGTATATTGATTACACCACATCGAAGTAATAACACAATTTACGCCCCACAGCTATAATATTACTTTGTTCTGTAATCACAACACTTATGGATTATCAACGTTGTACGTGCATGGCACCTATATTTTCTGTCATACTAGATGTTTATTATATTGTCGTTGCGTATAATGCAGTGACAACTTTAGAAAGGAATAACTTCGAAATTTTCCAGGAATAGTATAATAAACAATTCAGTCGTTTTGGCGAATATGCTGTCATGTAAAGTACAGATTGTTCCCCTCTTCGCACTAACCGATGTTATTAGGTTTCACGTCGGCCGGTGTGGCCGAGCGGTTCTAGGCGCTTCAGTCAGAAACCGCGCTGCTGCTACGGTTAGAGGTTCGAATCCTGCCTCGGGCATGGCTGTGTGTGATGTCCTTAGGTTAGTTAGGTTTAAGTAGTACTAAGTTCTAGGGGACTGATGACCTCAGACGTTAAGTCCCATAGTGCTTCGAGCCATTTGAACCATTAGGTTTCACATTGTAGCGCTTAATTCCCGCTTTGCGTTTTATTGCGAAAGGTTATTTGTGTGTAAATTACGTTCTCTTACTTGCTGAGTAAAGTTGCTAATTACATCTCGCATTGTTGCGTCAGTTTTTTACTGAGAATAGGCTGCCTTTCCTAAGGACTGACGCTTTCTAGAGCATTTGTTGCAGGTGGCACACAGAATGCAGCAAACAGATGAGAGCACATTCTTCTGTTACCGTGAAGATTCTAATGTAATCTGCATGTTACTACCTTGCTACCACGTACGACGTGCACTTGTGGCCATCGCTAAAGGAGGTACCCATTGTACTGTCGCTTCATAGTAAGGCGTGATTTTGTTAGACATCTTAGGGAATCACACACTCTTTGAAAAACGCCAGGTTCGTCAGAGACGTGCTGCTAGGCACAGATGACCCATTCTGTAGTGTTTGTACATCATTAATGGGACTTGCGCATGCCAAAGATTTCAAGCGTTCCCACAACAAAAAATACAACGGATTTAGATGGGGGTAGCGAGCTGACTAACTTACTGTACCACCTCGACCAATCCACTGTCCATTGAATGTGTGTGTGACATATTCTTGGAAACAATGGAGAAAATTGGCTGGTACTGCATCACGAAAAAAAAAAGGCTCTGAGCACTATGGGACTTAACATCTGTGGTCATCAGTCCCCTAGAACTTAGAACTACTTAAACCTAGCTAACCTAAGGACATCACACATCCATACCCGAGGCAGGATTCGAACCTGCGACCGTAGCAGTCGCGCGGTTCCGGACTGAGCGCCTAGAACCGCTAGACCACCACGGCCGGCACTGCATCCCGCATGAACCGTATCTGCAGCCGTTGTTGGAATGGGATCTCCTCTAATAGGACAGATAAATGATTTGATGACGATACCTTACACTAATTATTCTGTTTGGTACTAGGTAAACTCGCATCTCCAAGAGTTCCTGCCCATATACTCGTATTAACTGAAAATCGGCTCTGATGCGTTGCTTCTTCAACTGCGTTTGGGGTTGCGTCAACCTACACACGATAGCTATGGAAACCGAGATCTCGAGTGAAAACAGCCTCATCTGTGGGCAGTATTTTTATTGTGAAAGGTAGATCGCCACCACATCTTTGCAACAGCTACTGGCAGAACTGCTTTCTGGCAGGTGAAATTCTGGCTGAAGGATTTGGACACGATATACGCGATACGGTTATGGCAACTGTTCTTGCAGGATCGCCCAAAGTAGAGGATGACTCATGCCGATAGGTGTTGAAGTTCCACGTACAGCAGTTGCAGATCTTCTTCCACTTGTTTCAATACTCGCCCCTCCGCAACAGGAGGCGGAATGGTGCGAGGTCTTCCATTATACGTTGGAACTAAGGACCTAGAGTCTGCCGGTCGTTGGAAAAGACGGCCAAATAATTGCGTAGACGGTACTCCGTATTCTGGATATTTTTCAGCTTACAGAACACGAGTTCTACAGTTGCTTCCATTTGCCAAGCTATAAGAGAAGATCATGTGCGCCATTTCCCATGTTGAATAATACGCTTCCATTACGCCAGTACGTGCAAAGTTAAAATTATAGGTAGCGATCAAAATGTTTCCGTTCGAAGACATTACAGTCCAGAATCAGTCTGCTAATAACGCAAAATCGCCTTTAGCACTGAGGCAATCATCCCAGCGACGTACCAGACTGACGATATTCGTTTGGCTAAACACAGTGTCCCGCTGCGCGAAGAAGTCCGTAACTGTCTACTGAACATCCTCGCCCGACAGGAATCGTCGACCCTTCAAGAATGTTTTTGAAGAATCGTAGGCGTGATAATCGCACGGAACGTGATCAGGACTATAGGGTGGAGTGGTCGAGAGTATTCCTTATGAGTTCGCGTATCTTTTGCGTTACTGCACTTGCGATATGGAGACGTGCGTTATCGTGAAGCAGCACCCGTGGTCGCAGTTTTCCCAGACGTCTCTCCTTAACAGCACACTGTAAGTTCTCCAGCGTTGCGCAGCGTTCCCCAGCGATGGAGACACCAGGTTCCTGAAATCTATAAGCAAGAGGATATGGTAACCAAAGCACCGGGTGAGCATCACCTTTCGTCCAGATGCCTGGTTCTTGAACTTCTTGGGATGCGGAGACGATGGATGACACCAACACATCATCGACGCTATCGACACAGGTTCCCAGTGGCGGCAAAAATGGCTCAAGTAACGTATTGCCTTCAATAATGAAACGCATCAGGCGTTTCAGGCAAACAACGACCTCGGCGTTCAACGCACGGAGTATCCACTGGCTGCAGACCTTACGGTAGCCACACTCCTGCCGGATTATTTGTTGCACACTATCGAAGCTGATGTCGAGACCCTTTGCTAGCGCACGGTTAGTTACTTGCCAGTCCTTTATCGCGTCATCAACCGTCTGCTTGTCGTTGTCCATATTGAATGAGGCTGGCCTCTCAGATCGACCGACGTCTTGTGTCGAATCATGACCAGCACTGAACATGGCGCACCATTCCACAACGGTGGTTTCCGACAGACATGCTGCCCCATACGCGGTCTCCATTCTCCGATCGATTACCGGTATTAGTTAGTCCTTCGGCAGCCAAGAAAAGATTAACAAACAGCTAGGTGGTCTTGTTTGCACGCATTTGGAAATAACGTCGCCATAGTTCACATTTTCACATTTGCCACACGCCATCGGAAAGACATGAATTCCACACTAACCCCTCGCCTACATGTCGGTGCTTATGCAGGGTGTTACAAAAAGGTTCGGCCAAACTTTCAGGAAACATTCCTCACACACAAATAAAGAAAACATGTTATGTGGACATGTGTCCGGAAACGCTTAATTTCCATGTTAGAGCTCATTTTAGTTTCTTACACCTACGCTCAATGGAGCAAGTTATCATGATTTCATACGGGATACGCTACCTGTGCTGCTAGAACATGTGCCTTTACAGTTACGACACAACATGCGGTTCATGCACGATGGAGCTCCTGCACATTTCAGTCGAAGTGTTCGTACGCTTCTCAACAACAGATTCGGTGACCGATGGATTGGTAGAGGCGGACCAATTCCATGGCCTCCACGCTCTCCTGACCTCAACCCTCTTGACTTTCATTTATGAGGGCATTTGAAATCTCTTGTCTACGCAACCCCGATACCAAATGTAGAGACTCTTCGCGCTCGTATTGTGGACGGCTGTGATACAATACGCCATTCTCCAGGGCTGCATCAGCGCATCGGGGATTCCATGCGACGGAGGATGGATGCATGTATCCTCCCTAACGGAGGACATTTTGAACATTTCCTGTAACAAAGTGTTTGAGGTCACGCTGGTACGTTCTGTTGCTGTGTGTTTCCATTCCATGATTAATGTGATTTGAAGAGAAGTAATAAAATGAGCTCTGACATGGAAAGTAAGCGTTTCCGGACACATGTCCACATAACATATTTTCTTTCTTTGTGTGTGAGGAATGTTTCCTGAAAGTTTGGCCGTACCTTTTTGTAACACCCTGTATACTTGCATCAGAGTCACGCTCCGTACATATACGCTGCAGCGACACCCTGGAAACTCACTGATAGCACCTTAATCAATCTAAAGTCATAACAGAGTTATCGAAACACAAACTGGTTCCATCGGAATTGATGTATGCAGTGTATTTTCCCAGAACCGTGAATACAACGCTAACAGATGTTTACTATATGCTGTATTCATGGACAATAACAGAACAATGTATCGTCATTTGTTTACTGCATTCTGCAAAGACCTTGTATTAAAAGAGATCTGCTTACAGTAGCTCAGAAATGGTTCAAATGGCTCTGAGCACGATGGGAGTAAACAGTTGAGGTCATCAGTCCCTTAGAACTTAGAGCTACTTAAACCTAACAAACCATGCCCGAGGCAGGGTTCGAACCTGCGGCCGTAGCGGTCGCGCGGTTCCAGACTGAAGCGCTTAGAACCACTTTTTTTATCTCATTTTGTTCGTTTTCGTTCGTTGTATCTGCTCGGGGCGGACGTCGAAAGACACCCATGTCAGTTCGTTGTTGATCCATTAACTCAGTTGTTTTATTACAGAGGGCAACTCGCCCTCTGACCAAACACGCTGAGGTACCGTGCCGGCGGAACCACTCGTCCACAACGGCCGGCTTGTTTACATTAGCAAACATGACCAAATGAAGGTCGCTCTTAAGGTATGCACTTTAAAGCCCTCTCAGAATATGGAATACTCCTTTATAACATCCTGAATCTCTGTAACTTATGGATTTCGATAGCACGAATTCCGCAGATAGGTCACATGCAGCGTATCTTTACTGCCGGCCACGCCAACCGACCGCAAATCATTTCTTTACGCGAAAAAGCCAATAAGCCCAAAATTATTTTAGACCTAACTGTGTTAAAAAAGAATATATTCTAAATTCAACATTTAAATCAGTTTTTTGCAATATCTCAGATAATCACTATGGTTGTATAATAGTCTATTATGACCTCTCAAAACAAGGAAATGTCCTTGGCCGTTTTGTGGCCTCCTGCGATTGTGTCCTCGCGTTTCGAATGCCGAGTTATACTTTAATATATTTGCTGTGAGTGATCCTGTGCCTACAGGGGAAGATAAGCCAAAACCGAGCGACGAAATTGGCACTTAATAGTTTTTATGTGGTGTCACCGCCAGACACCACACTTGCTAGGTGGTAGCCTAAATCGGCCGCGGTCCGTTAGTATACGTCGGACCCGCGTGTCGCCACTATCAGTGATTGCAGACCGAGCGCCGCCACACGGTAGGTCTAGTCCAGAGAGACTCCCTAGCACTCGCCCCAGTTGTACAGCCGACTTTGCAGAGATGACAGTTTCGCATAGCCTTCAGCTAAGTCATTTGCTACGACCTAGCAAGGCGCCATATTCAGTTACTATGTCTTCTGAACAGACAACGTTGTGAATCATGTACCGTCAAGAGCGACGTTCATCATTAATGGATTGAAGTTAAGTATCTAACTAGCTACGTCCGTTTCCTGAATTCTAATTCCTTGTCATGTTCCAGACCTCAAGTCAGTATAGTTCTTCCCTCCTCACGCCAGCCTGCGTGAGCTAAAACGCGTGGATTTCGGCCTCCTCTAGTAACACGGTGTTGGCTCTTCTGCCAACTACAACATTTTACTTCAACTGCTGAGTGAAACTGAATTTAATACAGCTTACTTCCTCTTTACTTATTCTTATCATTTCAACACTGACCTACACAATTTGCTCTTGACAAACACAACTCAAACTTCTCCTATTAATTAATTACCCAAAATATTCAAGGATAGTGCGATCTGACTGCTTTCAAATTAACCCAAAAGAATGGCCATTAATAAGAAGAAATCCTGAAAACAACCTATACATCACATTAGTCACTTACCTCACAAAAATCTTCATTACTCGAACTACTGCAACACAGCAAGCGCCAGTACTGCCAGCTAAATACGAGGGCAGTTCAATAAGTAATGCAACACATTTTTTTCTGAAACAGGGGTTGTTTTATTCAGCATTGAAATACACCAGGTTATTCCCCAATCTTTTAGCTACACAACACTATTTTTCAACGTAATCTCCATTCAATGCTACGGCCTTACGCCACCTTGAAATGAGGGCCTGTATGCCTGCACGGTACCATTCCACTGGTCGATGTCGGAGCCAACGTCGTACTGCATCAATAACTTCTTCATCATCCGCGTAGTGCCTCCCACGGATTGCGTCCTTCATTGGGCCAAACATATGGAAATCCGACGGTGCGAGATCGGGGCTGTAGGGTGCATGAGGAAGAACAGTCCACTGAAGTTTTGTGAGCTCCTCTCGGGTGCGAAGACTTGTGTGAGGTCTTGCGTTGTCATGAAGAAGAAGTTCGTTCAGATTTTTGTGCCTACGAACACGCTGAAGTCGTTTCTTCAATTTCTGAAGATTAGCACAATACACTTCAGAGTTGATCGTTTGACCAAGGGGAAGGACATCGAACAGAATAACCCCTTCAGCGTTCCAGAAGACTGTAACCATGACTTTACCCGCTGAGGGTATGGCTTTAAACTTTTTCTTGGTAGGGGAGTGGATGTGGCGCCACTCCATTGATTGCCGTTTTGTTTCAGGTTCGAAGTGATGAACCCATGTTTCATCGCCTGTAACAATCTTTGACAAGAAATTGTCACCCTCAGCCACATGACGAGCAAGCAATTGCGCACAGATGGTTCTCCTTTGCTCTTTATGGTGTTCGGTTAGACAACGAGGGACCCAGCGGGAACAAACCTTTGAATATCCCAAGTGGTGAACAATTGTGACAGCACTACCAACAGAGATGTCAAGTTGAGCACTGAGTTGTTTGATGGTGATCCGTCGATCATCTCGAACGAGTGTGTTCGCACGCTCCGCCATTGCAGGAGTCACAGCTGTGCACGGCCGGCCCGCACGCGGGAGATCAGACAGTCTTGCTTGACCTTGCGGCGATGATGACACACGCTTTGCCCAACGACTCACTGTGCTTTTGTCCACTGCCAGATCACCGTAGACATTCTGCAAGCGCCTATGAATATCTGAGATGCCCTGGTTTTCTGCCAAAAGAAACTCGATCACTGCCCGTTGTTTGCAACGCACATCCGTTACAGACGCCATTTTAACAGCTCCGTACAGCGCTGCCACCTGTCGGAAATCAATGAAACTATACGAGACGAAGCGGGAATGTTTGAAAATATTCCACAAGAAATTTCCGGTTTTTTCAACCAAAATTGGCCGAGAAAAAAAATGTGTTGCATTACTTATTGAACTGCCCTCGTATAAGATTATAACTACTAAAGGCTCTAACTACTGATAGGCATATGGTTAGCAAAGGAAAGATTTTGTTGCAAAGCAGTTAATTTATTTTTACCTTAATAATGTGACAACCAGTTCAAAAACTATATAATCGTGCATGACATCCAGTTCCAAAAATTATATAATCATGAGTAATACTCAAACTCCAAGCCGGACACGTCCAGAACGTCTGCTCACGCTCAAACTGCAAACCTCCAACACTGCTAATTATTAACCTCTAACCTCCATCGTTGCTGACTACTCACTCCCAACTTCCAACACTGATGGCCGTTCACCTCCACCTGCAAGTCCGACCAGCCACAGAGAGTCTCTTATAGACTACCACAGCGCGGTCAGAGATTTAATATAGAGCGCTACATAGCGCTACCAACATACAAACGCATAAACAGCCTACTTACAAAATTTGTCATAAGTTCCGATTACCTACGAGTCGAAGTTACAATGACGCGTCTCAGACTGGAACACTGTCCTCTGACGCATGGCCACAATTTAGTGGGATGCATTTTATATTTTGAGGGAGGAGCAGAAAGAAACTGAAGAGTGAAACTGCTGATTAACAGCCGAGTTTGGTAAACTCTTTCTGTTTGTATAAACGTACCGGTGTTTTAGCCAATTATCTTTTTCTGTTTTTTTTTCTGGTTCTTTTAACAACACTCGCCTAACAATATCCTGAAACGGACCTTGAAGATATCGACTTCTTGCACCCAAGCAAAATTTTCAGCAGCAGGATATCTCAAAGGCACGCCACTCTGGCAAACGCTTTGGTCTTTTCAGGAAGCGTCGTGGAACATACGCACAGAACTTCAGCGCTATATTGCTGACGTTAATATGTTATAGAATTTTGGAACACGTATTATTCTCTCGTGCTATGACTGTAGTGGCGACGGAAAATCTCTGTGTGAATCAATGTGAGTACCACAAATAACGGGTTCCAGAAACCCTGTTCATTCCGTTCGTCCACGGATCCCATAACGCAATAGATATTGGTGACGAGACTGAGAACATGTTCCTTATATACACTTATTCACGGTCATGTATTGAACAAAATACTATCGTATAGAATATCAGATCAGTTTCGTGACTGGATTGGAAATATCTTAACGAATAGAATACTGCATACCATTTTCAGCGAAGAAAAATCTTCAGACGTAAAGTCAACTTGTGTCGTACCCCAATGAAGTGTTATAAGACCATTACTTTTCACAACACATGAAAGTTATCTAGTAAAAAACGTCGGAAACTCTATGATGCTTTAGGCAGATGATGCTATTTTTACAGATAAATTGCAACGCTATAAAATTGTAGCGCATTGCAAGAAGACCTGCAGAGGACAGAGGCTTGATTCAATGAATGACACTTGACCGCCAACACAAACAAATGTTTGAATTAAAAACAGTCTTGGTTACATATTATTTTTTTATTAATAACATGTTTTGCCTCCGAGGGATAATTTCACACTATCTATAGGGACAACAAAATAAGCAAAAATTAGGGTGTGGTTCTAGCATGCACGATTTTCATTGTGAGTACGGAACTGTTTTTAACCTTAAGCTTTTCTTTTTACAGCATTTAAATAATCATGAAACGGTTTTGTGCTAGACTAAAGCACGCGTCAACTGAGATAAACATGGAGAGACCTAGTCAAGAACAAGTAATACAAAACCGTGTAACGCCGAAACAGAATGTTAATTAATCGAATCAAATTGGACATACCTCAATAAAGTCATACAAGGCCATAATGGAGCAATTGAAGGATCACACTCTAAGAAGTGTACACATCTAAACATAATACACCGAGATGCCGCCGAAACTTCACCAAAAGAGCGGTACCAGGCACACAGGCGAACACTGGAATGAGGCTTACATACAACCACTGCAATGGACACACCCAGTTGGTGCTCAAAGCAGTTACATGACAGGCAGCATATTTAATGGCTACAAAAACGTATAAAATGATTGAATTAGTATAACGAAAGTAAAATGTAACAATTAATCACAATATAATTGCACATAAAGGATAACTTTAAATTACTCCAAATAGATCAAATACGAGTAGTAACACCAGCCGTAACAAAATAAAACCGGAAGACAACCACCAAATCTGGGCGTTATCTTTTATTTTTCTATTAGTTGCTTTGGACTAGGCCTCTGCGGGCTTATCTGATTTGACGAATGCTTCAGTCTAACATAGAGCCGTTTTATGGTTTTTAGAATGTTGTAAAAGGTAAATTTGAAGGTTAGCAACAACTCTTTATTCATATTTAGAACTGCGCATACCCTAAGTTTTGCATATTTTGTTATCCATATAGGTAGTCTGAAGATGTCCCACCGAAGCAAGACGCCTCCTTAATAAAAGAATAAATTGCTACCAAGAGAGTTTTTCATTTAAATATTCTACGTACGTTGCTGTAGCGGACGCGCAAATAAGTGAAAAATATTTTAAGATAAAAAACGTAACGTATTGGCCTAAGTAGACAGAAGGGCCCGTTATTGTGTACGATTACACGACTGCCTAACAATCACTGACTGCAGTTATATCCATTCAGTTCGCGCGCTGGTGTGTGTGTGTGTGTGTGTGTGTGTGTGTGTGTGTGTGTGTGTGTAGGAGCGGAATAAAATGGAACAAACACAGAAAACTAATCATAGGTAAGGTAAATGAATGACTGGGATTCACTGAAAGAATACTCAGAAAGTGCAATTAACACATGAAAGAGGTAGCTTACAATACCCTCGTTATACCGTCATTGAGTATTGCTCTTCAGTTTGAGACCAATGTCAAATAGGACTGATAGAAGCAATAGAGGAAATGCAAAGAAAGCCAATGAGATTCGTCACAGGTTCGTTTAATATGGACGAGGGCTTCACCAAACCACTCATGCAATTCCAGTGGCAGATACATCACAGGCTTTTAGCACGACGACGTGGTGTACTGATGAAATTCCGAGAGCGTACGTTTCAAGGTCGAGTCAACCAATATATTGCTCCTTGTTACACATTTTTTGCGAAAAGCCAATGAACCTCACATCGGATTCGAGCTCACACAAGGTTACCAACTTTTACTCTTTACGGGCACCATGTGTGACCATACAGGGAAGAGGGCAAGTGATGGCAGTACACAAAGTGTTCCCCGACACTGGAAACAGGGCGGTCGATAAGACATCGATAAATCGATGTTTCCCAGGAAATATCGATTTATCGGGGGTACTTCTTTCCAGATATATGCCTATATCGATATCGAAGTGACTATATAGAGTGACGATATTTTTTTTTTTTTTTTTTTTTAATTTTCGATAAAAATTTGAAAGTGTTGTTGTGAAATTGCAGTAGAACATAATTTTACTTTCACTGTATGAAGGAGTCTCACTACTTTTTGAGCCTTCATCACGTCCAGTCCTTCACGTTGACTTTGTGAAGCAGGTATAAGGGGCACAAAGAAGAAGTTCGATTCGACTGGGGGTGGCGGTATGAATAGAATAACAAGATTTCCAAAGTGAAGAGAGAGCGCACCCGCTACCTTAAAAAAAAAAAAAACTATTAATAGTCTGCTATTTCTTCACACTGGCATTCTTCAAAAAAAGTTGCTGAAAATGACGAACAAAAATCTAAATGGCAAGATTCGTCTTTGGAGTGGGCGGAGACGTGTGAGGGGAAATGCTGACGTAATCGGGGCTCCCGGCTACCAACAGAAACTGCAACGTTTAACTTCACCGCACAGTTTTGACACTACAACTGTTAGGTTGCTGGCGTTTGCACAAATGAAAAAAACTGGGAAGTCGACATGAAGTGTTCCGGACGAATCCGATACGTGACGAAACCGAACGACGAGCCCATGGACACCTTTTATTGTGCCGCGTACATTCAGTTACCATGGTTTTCGCCAAACGCGAACGTGCATCGTTTTCCTTTCAGTTCTTGCTCGAAGGGGCATAAACAGGCTGCTAGCTTGTTGGTGTACAGAATATCTAATAATAGATCGATACTTAAATATACGGCTCTAGCAGCGGCAGTGCATTTACAACGTGCAGCCAATATTTTTATAGATCGGTACATTGATGTCGACATACCGATAGCATTTTTATCTAGTCATGGAAATAAGTATTCATACAGTAGGTGGTGACAAACTACGATGGTTTGTTGGGATAGTAAATCACCCACAGCGCCGATACGAATAAATACGATGATGTAGCGTCAGATAACCATGTTCTTGGTAATGAAGCTTCCCGTATGCCATGAATCTATTCTGGGAAAATAAAATATGTTACACCCCGCACGGTCCACGACAGGGCAAAATGTATTCATACAGCGCACTACTTTCAACCAAACAAACGGCTGAGGCAACCCCGGAGTGCATGCCACACTTGTGTAGTCGTGTGGCGGCCGTGAAACAACAGCACTTCGGACGTGGGTACTGTGGAACAGCAGAATGGGCCGCAAGGGGAAGGAAATAACCATTGAGGAACGAAATATCGTTGTCGCCCGATATTTTCAACACAAGTCGTACGCCGAAATTGCGAACATCATAGGACGAAGCCGAGCGACTGCAATCTATCATTAAGCGATATGAGGACAGACATGCAGTAGTAAACATTCTCGTTCTATATACCAGCATAGCTGCACTGGCGACTGGCCAATGTGTATAGTGCATATCCAGTTTTTGGTTTCGTTTTGTCAATAAATGCAGTTTACTTTTCCACGCTCTAGTGTATGAATACTTATTTCCATTACTGTATATCGAGGGCCGATAACGATATTTTTTAATATCGGTGTATCGGACGCACGGAAATTTTAAAAATATCAACAGTCGAAACTGAAGGTATGGTGGTTTGGAGTGTACATTTGGACGAGTGTAGAAGAGCGTAAGCGGCTGCTGCCCGCGCCATCTGTCGCCCCGGCGTCAGGGCAGAGAGTGGTCTGCGCGACCTGCTATGACGTCACTGGCGCCGGCCGGCTGCGGCGTCTTTTTCTTCGCGACGCGGGAGTGGCTCAGCGGACTGCTGCGTCACGCTTCTGGGAACGGCAGCCCACTTCTCGGACGTGGCGCCTCTCGCTGCTCCTCAAGCCACGCAGTGACCGCTGACAGGAATGAGCGACTCACGCGTTGTTTGCTGATTACTCGGACTGCGGCAGCTGATGGGCTGAAATCATTGGAAGAATAAACATGACACCATTTATCGAGAACTAGTTCAAATAGGAAGTTAATGTCTGATTATGAAGCAGAAATTACGCTACAAGTTGACAGAAATGGCGTTGGATAATTGGAATTTTCAGCTTATTTTTTCCTTAAGTAGCGCTTGTGTATTTGAAGCAGCTTTTTGTTAACTCTAAAAATATAATACTAAGAATACAATCGCATCAAAAAGTATTGGCACAGTTATATTTTAGTGGTTGTAGGTTAAACGAAACATATATTTCAGAACAGAACCCAGACACGTGCCACCTTACATTAATAGGTAACAAATATGTCCAAATCACCTGTCCGTAAAGTAACATATAGTGTCATGAAAATAAACATCGCTCTTCTGCATCCAAAAAAGTATTGGCACACGCGTATGAATCGGACAGTGTTTTCGTTTTCTTCATTGATGTTCACCTTCTAATAGCTAGTGTGCATGCCTTTAGCATCTACAACAGCAAGTAAACGCCTAGGAATGCTTTTTATTAAATTCCGGGTGATATCAGGGGTAATTTTCGACCATTCCTCCAGGACCACTTTCTCCACGTCGTTTTTACCGCACGGACGCCTTTTTCTGACTTGTGCGTCAAGATGAGCCCACAGGTTCTCAGTGGGGTTCAAATCAGGGCTCTGAGGTGGTGTTAGAACCCTTCTGGGGGCATTGTACAGTAACCACTCCCGGGTTTTCATGGCGGTATATTTTGCGTCGTTATCTTGCTGGAAATGAAACACCCCAGAAAGGCCCGATATCTGTGCACTAGCGTCTAAATTACGTCGCAACACGTCGATGTATCTCATATGACCCATTGTACCTTGGATTACAGACAGATTTCCAACGCCGGACGTCGCCATACAGCCCCAAACCATGATACCGCCCCCGCCGTGTTTGACTGTGGAATGCATGTGTCTGATGTCAAGTTGCATATTCGGCTTGCGCCGAACTTTCTTTCTTGCATCAAATCGGAACACATTGAACTTCGATTCGTCGTTAAATATCACAGTGTTCCAAAACTCCATCGGCTTGCTGATGTAGTCCTTGGCAAATTGCAGGCGTTTCTGCCGGTTAATTTCCGATATGTATCGCCTTTTCCTAGGAGAATGTCCATGCATGTCAGCCCCATTCAACACATTTCGTATAGTTCGAACACCAACCGTCTTGTCGGACGCTGTTTGAACAACTTGAGCAATTTTGTAGAAGGTTCCTTCCGAGCAAGTGCGATGATACGGCGACGCTCTCGGGTTGTAAGCACTTTTGGACGTCCAGGACGACACTTATTCACTGTTGTTCCAGTCTCTTTATATTTATGAATGATGGCTCGTAACGTGGTGTAGCTAACAGACACCTCTGCTCCGATTTGTCAATAGCTTCTCCCTTGTGAATGGAGTAACGCAATGCAACGCCACTGAATGTTCCTTCTTCTTCTGCCCCATGCTGACCACTATCGCGCGATACAGCAATATACTATCGACACGCAGTGTCTATTGCGTCAGCAGATGGCGTTCCGGTACCTGAAAACCCAGCAATATACCGAGAAGCCACGCTCTGTGCCTATACTTTTTGTGTGCAGAGGAGATACGTGTTTGCCCTTAACACTGCATTTCTTTGTTAATGGTAGGCACTGTGGGCAGAATTTTAACGTCTGGTATGTGAGGTATCACGTACAAGTGCTGTGTACCGGAAGGTGTGGCGTTTATAACCAGCAACGATAAGATAAATACTCGCTTGTGCCAATACTTTTTGGTGCGATTGTAGCTGTTCAGTACAGTGTCTACCATGTAAGTATCAGAAGGGGAAATATAACAAATAAAAAATCAGTGTTCGTTAGGAAGAAACTGCAAAGGAAGTAATTGTTTGTAAAACCGAACAAGAAAACCAAAGAGATAAGTTGCTCGTAACTGTGAGTCCGGTTCTAGGACTTTCATGTCTCCCAATAAGCTATGGAGAAGAGTAGAATTGATTTTAGTTATTTTATTCGATGGTATTCACATTTTGTCCTGGCACCTAGTGCACATAAAATGAAACTTATTCGCTTTCTTAGCCTTTTTTCGTATGTATGAAATGACGTTTGTGTGGTTTACTAGTCTTTTAACAAAGTTTCAGCTTATAGTCTATTAAATATGGGCTCTGGAATGCATACCTTAAGCGCTATGAGGACTTGGTCATCTTCGCAACTGTGAAACACACTCTTCTATCGAACACGTACTCAGAGATCTTGAGACATGCATTTTCAGCCCCGTATTTACTGGACATATTGTAAGTAGGCTGTTTATGTTTTCTTATTGACAACGTTACGTAGCGCTCTGTATGAAAATCACTGGCTGTGCTGTGTGCAGTCTGTGGCTAGTTTGCACTGTTGTCTGCCATTGTAGTGTTGGGCAGCGGCAGCTGGATGTGGACAGCGTGTAGCGTTGCGCAGTTGGTGGTGAGCCGCCAGCAGTGGTGGATGTGGGGAGAGAAATGGCGGAGTTTTGAAATTTGTAAGACTGGATGTCATGAACTGCTATATATATTGTGACTATTAAGGTAAATACATTGTTTGTTCTCTATTAAAATCTTTCATTTGCTAACTATGCCTATCAGTAGTTAGTGCCTTCCGTAGTTTGAATCTTTTATTTAGCTGACAGTAGTGGCGCTCGCTGAATTGCAGTAGTTCGAGTAACGAAGATTTTTGTGAGGTAAGTGATTTGTGAAAGGTATAGGTTAATGTTAGTCAGGGCCATTCTTTTGTAGGGATTATTGAAAGTCAGATTGCGTTGCGCTAAAAATATTGCGTGTCAGTTTAAGCACAGTCGTGTATAGTTGTTCTAAGGGGACGCTTCATATGTCGACCCTTAGCCGAGGATACCTCACTGGAATCTTCTGATTTTTTCTTGTAGTTTGTGTAATTAGTGTAGATTTTGTTTATTGCTAGCGCGTAATTGTAGAGAGAATCTCCTTTGTAGTTGCAGTCTTTCATTCTTGTACAGTAAAACAGTTGTGGCATGCATGTAGATTTGCACCAAGTATTTCGCAGCTGCGCTTGCAATTAACTAGATATTATTTTCAGTGCTATGTTAATGTGTTTTCTTATTTTACTCTTCCAATTGTTCTTTTCTGTGTTATTGTGACAATAATGGCGTGTGAGAAACGTAATACTGGGCTCCAAAGTAAACTGAGAAATGACAGTGAAGACGAAAGCAGCGTGTTAGCGCCACAGAGTAATGAATTAACTAATGTTCAAAGTAGTAATTTGGTAATTGTGCATAGGGAAATGGAGCGGGCGGCAAATAATGGTGTGAACAGTGAAACAATTAGTGAACAAGGAAGCATTATCGATCGATCGGTCAGCAACAGTTCGCCTCAGGAATCCGAAATGACAGGACACAATCTTGCAAATACTGTAGATTCAGGTTTTGGGTCCTCACCGTTTTCTCAAATAAGTCAAGACACATTTTCTGCTTGTCAAAATGTGAATGTTGCCGGTGCAACTTCACTGCCGAAAAGCACTGAGGAACATGTTTCAGACACCAGTGCATTGTTATTACAGTTAATGCAACAAATGGGACAAAGGTTACAAAAGTTAGACACAACGCTTGAACAAAATCAGAAACAAATGGGACAAAATCTTCAAAAGTTAGACACAATGGAACAACATCAGAGACAAACACAGCAACAGTTAGACACAATGGAACAAAATCAGAGACAAACAAAGCAAAAGCTCAAAAGTTCGACACCACACTTGAACAAACACGTGAAGATTTTACTACTGACTTACATAACATTGAATCGAAATGTCAAAAAGTCTGTAATGACGTAAAAACACAAATTTGTGAGCATTTTCAATCTATTTTTTCGCGGCATGAAAATGCATTACAGAATCACGAAGCAGCCATAAAAGAACTGCAAACTATTGCTCATGAAAATCATGAGACCTTGCAAGCTAAAATTGACTCAATTGCATCTACCGATTCGGTTGCGCAACTTGCAAAAACTCAGGAATACTTAAAGGACACAGTAGATACGATTTCAACACAAATGGACACTCTGAAACCTAGTTCAGAAAAACACACAGAGGAAATAATTTCACTATCGGATAAAGTAGCCGAACTTTCAGATCAGTTCACTAGCTTATCTACAAAGGTAGACGATGATCTGAATAACACAAGACCTGTAGCCTTCACGGACACTGAAGAGTATGAACAAATTAGAAAATTCAAACAAAATCAAAATCAAATCAGTACACAGTACAAAAGAGAAATCCGGGAAGTACAAGATCAGTTGGTACAAGTAATACAAGAATTACATATTTCAGAGGACACTCGCGCTCCAGTACAGGAAGAGGGACATAGAAATACGGAACAACCACAAAATAATAACACAGGACACTTCGGAAATTATGAAAGAAATTGGCAAGGCGCATTGGATTTTGAGATGGAACCACCGAAACGAAGTAACAATGAGCGATGTGCGACTCGCCGACACGATGATTTTGACTATAAGCTGTTCATTACTACACGTAAATTCAAAACATTTAAGAATTCTGACAACGACATTCATCCACAAGCATGGCTTCATCAATTCTCTCATTGTTTTCCTCCGAACTGGTCATTGGAGCACAGGTTAGAATTTATGTGTGGCTATTTGGAGAATGAAACAGCTGTAAGAATGCGATCGGTCATTCACGATTGTGACAGTGAAGGAGAATTTTATCATGCCTTCCTCTCAGCGTATTGGTCTCAAGCTACACAAGACCGAGTAAAACATAGCATCATAATGATGAAACGTTTCGAACAATCTGAATTTTCCAGTCTTATCAAATATTTTGAAGACATGTTGCATAAGAATCAATATCTTTCAAACCCATACAGCCCCTCAGAACTCATCCGCATTTGCTTAATCAAACTGCCTGAACATTTACGACATATTATTTTAGCAGGACTTTGCAAAGACGACATTGAAGCTTTTCAGGGACTGTTACAAGAACTGGAAATTGACACTGACAATCGCGGAATGCGAAAACAGGAGCACAACAATTACAGGTCACATCCGTCACAATTCCACGATGACAGAAATAATAAATGGACACGACAAGGCTATTCTCACAACACAAATATTGGCCAAAACAGACACCACCCGTACGATAACCGTTGGCAGATTAGTAATAATTACAGAGAAAGATTGCATTTCTGTAGTAATGAATATGACAGAGACAATCATAGAAACAGACAATATGGCAACGAGAACTATTATTATCACGGGAGACAGAATAACTTGAGACGCAACAGTTCAGCGCGCAGTTACGATTCAGGGAGAAATTCTCCACCACGTGACCGACAAGAAAGAAATTGTGGAATCTACCGACATGACGACAGATGATATGATCGTAACGACAGACCTGAATTTCATCAGAAGTGGCGAGACTCAAACAGGGTTGGGCCCTCTCGACAAGGTGAATTTGTAGAAGTTATGTCTCCTAATCCTAATAACGACGCGCGCTAACAAAGAGACAGACAATGACTCGCACCGCAGGCAGCCACGTGCGCTGGCTGGCTCAGAGAAAAATAACTTAGACGCTAACCTAGAGAAAAATTCCAGTATTCTTTACCGACGTATACCGCATGATAATTGCGTTCAAGTTGAAACTCTGAGTACTATGAAGAGTAAAAGATTGCACCACATTTCACATGTAAAACCGTTTATTGAGAGATAATCTGCTTTTTAACTTAGTCTTTGCTATAAAATTTTTCACTTTACATTACTAGTATGCTTTGTCGGACTTAGAATCTGTTAACATGCAACAATGTTTGAAGTTAAATATCCAGTCAAGAACCAAGAGAACTTATTTAAACAGAAATTACGAATGAATTGTTATAGTGAACAGAGGACACGGTGTTATTGTGTGTGTACATTCTTGCTTGTTAATTGCACGATTATGTAACGACTATAAGGCTTACATACTTAGAACATATACTGCTAATGAGATTTTAATGCAACATTTTGGTTTAGTTGAAAAGACATTCTTTATTTGAAGTACGTTCTCTGAGATTAAAGATGACTTAGTATTTGGTTTCTTTGACAGCTACACGATTATATCACGCCACTACTAATGTGTGACACAATTTACATTGTTGCTTTTGCGGTGTTTCTGTTTTATATCTGCACGGTTTTTCTGAATCATTCTGGAAAGTAAAACATGTTTTAGTAGTAACTTTTGTGGTATAGCTACAATGAGACAGCCTTTTTCATAGCACAACAATACGTTACATTATAGTACTTTCTTGATCATGGTAAGGTACATAATTACTACGATATCTATACGCAAAGCATTTCACTTTCGTTTATGATGAGGTAAGTACATGACTTCAGCAGAACTTTGCTTACAGAGGACGATAACTACGACACTTCCACAGAATTATCTTACAGCAAGACGCACATTTAGCGCTACAGGACACGCATTTGAGTGCTTAATTTTGTACTTCAACCATTTATTTTTCAAGATTTTTGAATTACGAAGAAAGTTTTCCGTGATACATTTCATTCCATTGCTGTAATCTGTAACACCTGGGGGTATAATTACATTAGTCGTCAGGGGGGTACACGCTTACTTTGTGTACCATGTGCTTGGCAAGCACAAGGAGCCCTAGCTAATATGGTATTTGCTTATACAATTTTACACATCGGTACCATATTTCTCTAACACACAAATTACACAGCTATCTGATCATTTAACTGAGAGATAAACATTTTTTTTTACTACATCAGTGACACATGTTTACGCAATTACACAGTTGGGTAACTTCACACTTATGAAATTGTATTTTGTCTGTACTTTGTGAACTGTTCATATTTTTTCGGAACCATTGTGATACTATGAGAGCTTTGAATGATGTATTTGGTAAGGGAGCATGAGTTTAAAGTACGATTGAGGTAGATGACACTATTGAAATGAGCAGAGAATTTTTTTAGGTTCGGAAATTATTGCAGAAATCTACGACGTTTTTGAGATTTTGCTGAGTTTTTATGATGTTATTATTACGATGACAATGTGTATTATGCTGTTGAGGTATGTTTATGATCAATAAACTGATGCTATATGAGGAATTTGATTATGCTACGTATTTATTATGATGAAATATTGAAGAAGTGTCGACGAATACGTATATGAATAATGAGTAGTGGTTAGGGACTCTGATTTGTGGAAAAGGATGTTGGAAACCAAGAATCGTACTTTAAGAGTTATGAAATGTGTGTAAATGCGTGAATGTATCACAATGCTGACGAAAACTTTTTGACACTGTTATATTCATAGGATGTTGTTTCTACACATTTGCAACACAAATTCTCGACCTCTGAAATTTTTTATATGAGACTGTCACTGTAATGCAAACTGGAATCGTAATATTTCAGTAAGAAAGTTAAGTGACCACCTTCACGTAATGAGTCGTGGGCACCCAGCTGCACGACAGTCGCCTGGAAAAAAACCATTGGTGTGTGCCTTTTAGAGGCACAGGTGGAGAAAAAAAAAGGAAGGCCATTATACTCGCTATTGACATTCCTTTGTAGAAAGCATCGTAAATACGACACGCTCATACTTGAAAACATATGATTATACTGTGGAGCTCTTAATTTATGATATTTACTAAAATGCCTAATGAAACGATGAGAAACGTTTCACGGCTATTGTCTTGCTAGTTGAGAGAAATGCCATATGGCTTGCTTTATGTATTTATTTACTCATTTTGTTTAATATCTAGTTTCTAGCTGCACTGCAGAATTGGTTAAAATAAAATTTAATAGATGTACTAATATAGTTATTTTATGCCTACAGATCCAGTCAATAAGAAATTTATGATCTACTTCCAAGAAAACGAGGGCACATAAATAGACATTTCCCTTCACAGGAATTGCATAAATAATTTTTTTACGATTTGGTAACTTATCTGCTAGTGTAAGTTCTCGTGATGCATCACTCTAGTGTTAAGATGTGACATAGGTATTAAACACGGCCATTTTTACTGTAATATTTTTTCTGCTTGAGCTTTGTCATGTTTAGATATAAGTTATTGCATTTGCTGCTGCTTGCTTTGCCAAATTCCATTTTTTTTTCTTTTTGTCATTGCTGTTTGTGTTAATTGTTCTGTGCTGCTGCATTGCCTCATCCCTTAGTTTAGCATTTGAGCTCAGTAGATTTAAGTTAGCTTAAGAGGGGTAGACTATATAAGAGAATGAGTTGCGATGAACTGGAAGAAATGCATTGAGAAGTCATACGAAAAAAGTACAGAAAGCAGGTATAGATAGGACTTTTTGGAAATAATGAAGAACGAAGAGAGATCTCCGAGAAGTAAAGAAAGTTTTGTTTGCAAAATTCTGCAGTAAAAGAAACCCTGTCCTTTCCTTGTGTTACCCCACTATGTGTTTGTGTTCCCTTGTGTATTTGTGTTTTTCCTGTCTTTATGTGTTTAGCTGATGTTGTTATGTTGTAGAATTTTTCTAATACTATGTTAATTACTTTGTAAAGATGTTTAAACATTATTTGTTCTGTTTTGTTTTAATGCTCATGTGTGAAGTTGATGTTTCGAAAGTTATTCTGATCTTTTATGTATGTACTCATGTCATCATTCCTGTGGCACTGATGTATATGTTATTTCGATTCTTTTGTAAAGCCTGTACTCCTTCGACAGAGTATGGTCTATTCCTTTTCCGTCCTTCCCCAATAGGAGCTTGTGACTCGTCTCGTCTCTATGAGAATCTGACACGCCGGGAAGCTGATCAACATGTACGGAATACTGAGAGCGCAACGCGAAGCGAGACGTGAACCCAGACAAGCTGCCGCAGAGCCTGAATGGCAAGCGGGCTCAGATCCCTCACCACGGAGGGCGCCACCTGGAGGTGGCCGTACAAATGAGGTCCCCCCTCTGGACCAGCTCGTTATTCATCTAAAGATGGCAGCCAGTCACGCCGCAGAAAATTCGTGCACAGCCAATGGCTCGGCCTGGCAGACCACCCGGTCAGAATTTAAATTACGCATTCACCTGGAAAATTTCCGACTTCTTGTCGTATTCGGTACGATATGGGACATATGAACCTATGAAATATTTCGTGTGGAAACGAATGGATTCTTAACATATCAGATATTGATCACAACTTTCCACCGTCAACTTTATGGTTGTGTTTCTATGCTGGATGAATTTTGATTCAAAGTGGCCCCGTCTCCATGACGGTGCATTGTCAACACGGCCAATGAATTCTTTCAGTTATTGTCCAGACGTCATTTCACGTGACTTACAGTTTCTACGATTATTGTCTAGCAAACAGATGTCTGAATCTCCCCCACGGAACAAACTGTTTGCTGAATAACTATCATGAGCATATTATCTACAGTATCACCTGTCTTCAAAGGCCGTACCCACTCCGAGAACACAACCAAGTATTGTAAGCAGACTAAGTCATAGAGAAATACAACGTTGTAATTCTGATGAGACAGGGCAAGTTGTTACTCATTTTTGTTTGAATACGGACGTTACATTCTATTCACTGCAAGTCGCAGCCCCTGTGCCGTAGTGTTAACCTCTCCAGGCATAGCATGTGTCACTTTCGGAATGACTGCGGTGCAGAGAAAAGTGTAATATTTAGAAAATTCGTGAATTTCCTAACTACAGGAGAAGCTCTTAGCCGTTAACACCACTGTAGCGGCCTAAAAAAAGTGTTTTCTTGGCAATTCTTTTGGGCAGAAGGAAAGGTTACTGAGAAATAATATTTGGGTAGTTAATGAGCATATATTTAAATATATTACCAAAAAAAAATTGTCGGAAAATATTACAAGGGTCACTCCAAAAGAAATGCACACTGGAACACCCGCCTTATAGTCCTGACCTGGCTTCATGTGACTATCATCTCTTTGGGAAACTGAAAGACTTTCTTCGTGGATCAAGGTTTGAAGATGATGACTCCCTTGTGCACGCTACCAAACAGTGGCTCCAACAGGTTGGTCCAGAATTTTACCGTGCGGGTATATAGGCGCTGGTTCCAAGATGGCGTAAGGCAGTTTAGAGGGATGGAAATTACGTGGAGAAATGAAAATATTGTTCCTAAAGGATGTATCTACACACTGTAAAACTTTCAAACATGTAGAGTAAAAGATGGATTTAAAAAAAAATAGTGTGCATTTCTTTTGGAGTGACCCTCGCACAAAATGTTGACACTGCAACACTCCCGAGGTGATCTGCGCCACGCACTATAACTGGTGCCAATTTGAAGCTGGAAAAAAGAAAAAAAAGATGTAATCTCGATGAGTGTAGCTAGTGAACAACATAGGGCGTTTTTAGAAATAGTGCTTTTTGTGTAATTGGCGAATGTCTGAGTAACGTCGTTCAATTTTCACCACGAAAGTGACAGTCGTTTGTTAATAAGTATTTTTTAAGTAAACTAATCGAAAATCCCCTACGTGGTTCACTTTTAAAAGTTATTTCAAAGTGGTGGTTAAATTTTCAGATAAAAAGATTGAAAATTGTAGGAGCTATACTGTGTGTTGTTTCGAAAAATTATATTTCGAGAAAGACGCGTTTAAAGTTTTGAAATAGTTATAGACATGAACGAACAAAAAGAAAAATCTATTTTTGGGAAACACTATTAATCTGGTATCCCATGGTCGAGACAATTCCGTGAATGCCCAAAACTTTACTACTCTCTTTAGCCCTACTAGAAGCAGGCGCATTGCTAGAACGATTTGACGGTCGATTGCATATGCGTTCCGTAAAAACTCATCACTTGCTATAACAACTCCTGGGCAATTTGAGCAGACAATAATTATTGTGAGCCTAAGCGGCATGGACTTAGTTCCTGCAACGTGATATCTCTATTGCACTTTTTACATTTCACGTGTTGAGAAAAAACAGAGAAAACGGCAGGAAAAATATAACCTATAGCTCAATCCGTAATTCACATCAAAAGGCTGGTCACTGTCTTTCAGTTTCTTAGCAAACACATTGACTCCTTCCGAACTGATCTCAGCCTCATAACCATTCTTTGGACGCTTTGATGAAATACTGCTTCGACGCCATGTTGGATACGATATTTTCGTACCTTTTCTATCCGTGTACACTTAGTTACCACTCATTCTCACTTTAAAGACAGAACTGTATACTGTAACATCACAAATAAACTTTCAGAAGTCAATACTGGACACAAAAATCGAGATTCAAAGCGAAAGAATTGTCTTTTTCGTACACGTACTGACGTTTGGTGTCGCCAAGCTGACGTACCTTGTTTTGAAGTTCTTCTAACTGTAACCAATCACAACACGGTGTATCGAGGTGGCGCAGGTAGGCCGTTTCGGGTCATCCTAGGCCCTAGAGGAGGAGCTTAGAACTCCATAGAACAATTTTTTTCAGGAATTGGATTTTTTACCACGTATTGTAGAAAGTTCAAAGTATGTTTCAGCCAATAAAAAAACGATTTTTTGAAAATTCTACAGTGGTGCTACCCCTTAAAGTGAAATCGAACGCCGCACTTGTAACGAATACACACTAAATGTTTAAATAAATCCCTGTGAGTATAGTTATTAAAGCTGCCATGATCTATATGCCTGAAAAGGCTTATTATGAGCTGATAAGTATGGTTCAGATCACAACTCGAGTACAAATACGTTACAAAACTACAACATTATTTCAATCTTCACACTGATCAGTGCAACGCAGAGCTGAGCAATGTAGCAGTGTACGATGCGGCTTGGCAGCAGGAAGACGTAAGGTCGACGTGCATTGTCGTCGGAAGAAATTAACACTGATAACTGCAACAAGATGCCTACTGCAGTACAACAGACCAGATCAAAATGTATTACCACCCGGAATTTCAAAATAGAGCGGCGATTGCCTACCCATATACAACATAATGAAACAGGTGTGCTAAAATTGCTTTTTTGTATCACGTATCTATTGTGACGTCTCCTGGCAAGACATTCACAAAATCGTTGTAATATATGAAAAAACAGAAACATTTATCTGTGTTATGATAATTATTATTTCATTTCTGTATGAACGGTAGTCGATTGTGTAGACTCTGTAAAAAAAGAAATGATCTCTTTCCAGTTTTATGTTTGTGCAGTAATCATGTATGTATAATTTTGCAAATAACATCTGTGGTCGGCGAGTGTAAAAATCGAAGCAGACAATGATAAGTAAAAAAGATAACAAAGCTGCATATTAAATTACCTATGAATAGTGAAGGTTAAAGCATTGCACTCTCTGTATCCTTGTAGCCGTTAAAATTGTAAGAGCCAGTAACGCTCGATTGAATGCTTGGTTAGCTTTCTTTTGTTCCTTGTTCGAGAAAGACGCCATTAGAATCTGATGAATGAAGAAGATGTGTACTTTAAATTTATGTTGATTTTTGAATATAGAAATTGTTAAAAATACTTGTAATAATTTTTACTAGCTTGTCGAGTATTCCATTTCACATTTTCAGCCGTTTTCAGCATATTTAGAATTTTGCATGACGCAGGGCTGTGCACAGATCGCGGGAGCCGTTGCCGCGGCACATTCAAATTAAATTGAATGAAAGCAGTTTTCCTGCAGTTAAGCGTCCAGGTAACGGTACACTAAAATTATTCCTTTCAGTTTCCATGAGACCTCAGAGGTGAATGGAGGATTTTATTATGTCATTTTCAGGTGGACATGGGCAACTGTTATTACAATACCAATGATGTAAATTTAAGTAAATCGTAGCAATCAAATTATACATGTGTGATATCAAAGATGCTGTGATGAAACCTGTTCTTGCTAATAATACAAAAACCAAATTTCGTTTTTAGTTTCATGCTCTCGTGTTAGCCGTGGCAATCAATAGTGCTCATATATTAAAAAATCCACTGCAGCTTTTATGTATAGTGAACACAGCATATTGTAACTTCTGTACGTATCATAAGAGTAATTTTCAGTGAATTTCAGAGATGAAAGTAGAGAAGGACACGTTTGATTTCATAATTAGTTACAGTAATGATACCGTGTTCCATTTCTAACAAGCCAGATCGGGGTTGTATAAAAACAGTTTTCAAATTAAAGATCGTACGTGCACAGAAGAAAATCTGTTAGTGTTGTGAGCATCCCCACGTAATAGATCAAGGTGCACAAAGTTAAAATATTTTCAGCTGCAGAAACTAATAGTGAGAATCGCATTTTATCTGTTGTGCTCGCAACAATAAGCAATATACAGTTAGTTAAAATATTATGCCATATAAACTGCATATAAAGTCAAAAGCGCGGTAGGGATTACGCGACAGTATGTGTTAAGTAGACTAGGAATTGAGAAATATTTTTTTTTTTTTTTTTGTGAAGTACGAAAATTACTGTAGTTGAATATTTTTAACTCCTGGATTATACAAAATGACAGTTATAGAATGTACTTGTCAGTTGATACGTTGTCTGCGGTCGTAAGATCGGTTTCGGGCGCAATCCAGTGGACAATATATCTTGACGATAGCTTCCAAACGACTCTTTTTCTTCCTCAGCTGCTTCCTGATAAACTCATTAACAAGGGACATTTAGTTAGTTAATTCCGTATTTCAAACATCATTTCGGCGATTATTATCGGAATAATGTTGAACGAATCAGTTTACAGTCGAAATGTGGCTACACTGAGTCACAGCGCCAGAGATTGCGCCAAAGATTATTATTGCGCTGCCTCCACTGGTGCAGTAGTAGTTCAGAGGATGTCGAGGGCAGTAGTAATTCAGAGGGTGTCGAGTGCAGTTGTTGTTCTGTTGGGCGAGAGAGTAGATGTTGTTCGGTTGGTGTAATGTATAGATGGAAGATGTTGCAATGATCACAGTGTATTTTTCGTCAATATATACTGAGGTAAAAAAAAAGTATTACAGATTTCTTTAATGACAATCCCTCTTGGTCACAGGTTCAGTCAACAAAGCATCTGGCTCGTGTTCATGTATTACACTTGTAACTCTCGTTTCTATGTGCAATTATAGTATTTCTGGTTTTTCAATTAGTTCATTGGTGTTTAAAACATCTTGTCGTATTGAGGAAGAACCGAGCCAGATACATGTACGTTAAGTCACACTACCACACACAGAACAGTTACACTTGTGCTTTGTTGTTTCGTAGCTTTTATAGTTGCAGGGGACATAATTAATCAATTGTGTTAATGGAAATTACTTGTCATTCTTTATTTTTATTTTATGCAGTCAGTTTGCGTGCTAATACTAGTCAGGGCCAACCGGTTACGAGACTTCGTAACCGGTCACACAGCTACTAAAATTATTGCATTTATCCTGCATTTTAATTAAGACCCCGTGCACAGTCTATGCATACATGATTTATTTGTGTATATGGCTACAAGATGATGATTTGTACATTACTTTATGACACAGATGGATAAATTCAAGAAAGTTAACATATTAATGAAAGAAAACTTAATCTGTAGTTTACAAAAGTTAATTAACGCATTACGCTCTTTGGCGAGTTTTATGTAGTTGGTTCAGTTTCCGCCAGGTAGCATTATTCTACTAGTCCACTCAACATATTGGCACTACACGGTGCTGCCCTAGGGGAACACGTAGTCTTCTAGCTTCAGCAGGGCATTGCAAAATAAATAAATAAAAATCGCAAGGGTGGTGTGGTTACCCACAACGAGATATACATCTATGAGGGATTTCTGTATCATTTCCTGTAGATGCTGTGATCGATCTAGGAGACGGGACACCAGCCAGCGGCGATGTAATTACATCATGTCGTGACGGATGCAAAGTAACTAAAAAAAATTACGATCGGAGAAAGAAAACAAAATCATCTTCGAACACATCAAGATGCATGGTATAAAATGCAGAATAAGAGGAAAAAACTCTAGTAGAGGGAGAAACTGCCGGCTAATGGGTGACAGGCTGACAGAGCTGGCTGGATGATGCTGATCGTATCGCAGCGGACCCGGCGTGAAGGCGAGATGGCAGTGGAGAGCGGGACGGGGACCGCCGGCCGCCTCTCGAGGCAACACACACCGGGCTCGCTGTGGCTCCACGGAGAGCTCCGAGAAGGCGGTCAGCGCGGTGACCGAGCCAGCGGCACTGTAGCTGTGCGAGTGTTAACTGAAGTGAAAAGTTGCAAAAGCGATCTGCGACAAGCTTGATGTATTTCGGACAAAAGAATGTACACTACTGGCCATTAAAATTGCTACACCAAGAAGAAATGCAGATGACAAACGAGTATTCATTGGACAAATACATTATACTAGAACTGACAATTGATTACACTTTCACGCTATTTGGGTGCATAGTTCCTGGGAAATCAGTACCCAGAACAACACCTCTGGCCATAATAACGGCCTTGATACGCCTGGGCATTGAGTCAAACAGAGCTTGGATGGCGTGTACAGCTACAGCTGCCAATGCAGCTTCAACACGATACCACAGTTCATCAAGAGTCGTGACTGGCGTATTGTGACGAGCCAGTTGCTTGGCCACCATTGACCACACGTTTCCAATTGGTGAGAGATCTGGAGAATGTGCTGGCCAGGGCAGCAGTCGAACATTTTCTCTATACAGAAAGGCCCGTACAGAACCTGCAACATGCGGTCGTGCATTATCCTGCTGAGATGTAGGGTTTCGCAGGGTTCGAATGAAGGATAGAGCCACAGGTCGTAACACATCTGAAATGTAACGTCCATGTTCAAAGTGCCGTCAGTGCGAACAAGAGGTGACCGAGACGTGAAACCAGTGGCACCCCATACCATCACGCCGGGTGATACGCCACTGTGGCGATGACGAATACACGCTTCCAATGTGCTTTCACCGCGATATCGCCGAACACGGATGCGACCATCATGATGCTGTAAACAGAACCTGGATTCATCCGAAAAAATGATGTTTCGCCATTCGAGCACCCAGGTTCGTCGTTGAGTACACCATCGCAGGCGCTCCTGTCTGTGATGCAGCGTCAAGGGTAGCCGCAGCCATGGTCTCCGAACTGACAGTCCGTGCTGCTGCTAAACGTCGTCGAACTGTTTGTGCAGATGGTTGTTGTCTTGCAAATGTCCCCATCTGTTGACTCAGGGATCGAGACGTGGCTGCACGATCCGTTACAGCCATGCGGATAAGATGTCTGTCATCTCGACTGCTAGTGATACGAGGCCGTTGGGATCCAGCACGGCGTTCCGTATTACCCTCCAGAACCCACCGATTCCATATTCTGCTGACAGTCATTGGATCTCTACCAACGCGAGCAGCAATGTCGCGATACGATAAACCGCAATCGTGATAGGCTGCAATCCGAGCTTTATCAAAGTCGGAAACGTGATGGTACGCATTTCTCCTTCTTACACGAGGCATCACAACAACGTTTCACCAGGCAGCGCCGATCAACTGCTATTTGTGTATGAGAAATCGGTTGGAAACGTTCCTCATGTCAGCACGCTGTAGGTGTCGCCACCGGCGCCAACCTTGTGTGAATGCTCTGAAAAGCTAATCATTTGCATATCACAGCATCTTCTTCCTGTCGGCTGAATTTCGCGTCTGTAGCACGTCATCTTCGTAGTTTAGCAATTTTAATGGCCAGTAGTGTAGATTTCTGGCATTTCAAATACCTTATTATGTGTTTGCTGAAAGCGCCTATCATGGTCGGTTCGGTTTACTGGGAGAATTTTAGGGAAGAGTGGTTCGCCTGTAAAGGAGACCGCATTTAGGACGCTGGTGCGACCTGTTCTCGAGTATTGCTCGAGTGTTTGGGATCCGTACCAGGTCGGATTGAAGGCAGACATCGAAGCAATTCAGAGGCGGACTGCTACATTTTTTATCGGTAGATTCGAACAACGCGTACGTGTTATGGAGATGTTTCGGGAACTCAAATGGGAACCCCTGGAGATAAGGTGACGTTCTTTTGGAGAAATGCTATTGAGAAATTATAGAGAACCGGCATTTTAAGCTGACTGCCGAACGATTCTATTTCCGCCAACATATATCGCGCGTAAGGACTACGAAGATGAGATAGGACAAGTTAGGGCTCATACGGAGGCATACAGACAATCGCTTTTCCCGTGGTCTATTTGCGACTGGAACAGAAAAGGAAATGACAAGTAGTGGTAGATGGTACCCTCCGCCACGCGCCGTATGGTGGATTGCGGAGTACCTATTTGGGTGGAGATGTAGCTGTACAAGCGTTTCTCGAGGAAGACGACATGTTCGATAACGAACGCATTTGTAATTAAAACATACTCAAATGTGTGTGAATTTCTAAGGGACCAAACTGCTGAGGTCATCGGTCACTAGACTTACACACTGCTTAAACTTACTTAAACTAACTTATGCTAAGAGCAACACACACACCCATGCTCGAGGGAGGACTCGAACCTCCGGGGGGAGGTGCCGAGCAGTCAGTGACATGGTGCCTCTAACTGCGCTGCCACTCCGCGTGGCTGTTTGTAAATAAACACGTAGAAAAGAACAGCAGTTGGTCGCGAAATCCGTCGTTTTGTTACATCTGCGCTGTTTTCCAAATGTTACACAGTCATCTTCAGTACTAAAAATAACAAAACAGAACAATCAGGGAGCTGATTCACTATGATAAGATCAAACATGAACACCACACAGTTACGCACCATATAACAACTGGTGACATTAGATTCAAGGGTCAAATGGTAAACAATATTGGTGTAGAACTTACAGGAATCAAACATGAACTGAAGCCGTTGCTTACATGGTTGAACAGGAGGAAAAAGTTATGTCACAGCCATATATAGAGGTGCCGGGGAATAGTTGCTTGATAGTAAAGCTGTATGATTTAAAAAAAAAAAAAACTACTAATAATGGCTATACATGGCAAGCAAATCCCATTTGTAGAGCCATAAGTGTAGTTCGATCAGTGACAGTAAGTACAGGACAGTATGCCATGTATTTTTGCATTACAAACTTATGGAAGAGATTCCATCCTGTACGAAAAGTAAAATGGTAAAATAGGGTACAAAAACAATTAAAATATAAAGGAAAAAATGGCTCTGAGCACTATGGGACTTAACATCTGAGGTCGTCAGTCCCCTAGAACTTAGAACTACTTAAAGCTAAGTAACCTAAGGACATCACACACATCCATGCCCGAGGCAGGATTCGAACCTGCGACCGTAGCGGTAACGCGGTTCCAGACTGAAGCGCCTAGAACCGCATGGCCACTCCGGCCAGCGAAAATATAAAAGAAATGAAAATAGGACAATAAACCAAGGTATTCCATCTCTGGGCGTAAACTAACATGGTACAGCTCGTAAGAATACATTAGCGCCATTCCTGGGCTTACAGTACAAACATGTGGACTGAAGCAGCATTACAATTTCGAAAGGATGAAGTCAGGCAGTGGTCCATAGATGAACATATACGTAAAATAAAAGAACTGTAAATAGTGCAATAAAAATCATTGGTAATAATTTTTATTGGATTGTATGGTAAGTCCCTGAATGACAGAGATTTGTTAACATCTAATATAAATGTGTTATGAAGTCTTTTCTAAAATTGATTGTTTAGGGTGTAGCCTTACACAGAAGTGAAACTTGAACGAGAAACAAGTGTAAATATAATCTATTCGAATGTTGTGTTTCAGAAGAAAACTGAAAATTACGAGTGACGTTCAGTAAGCAACGCAACACAACTTCTTTCTGAAAGCAGGTTGGTCTTGTTCCAGATTCCAATACATCTCATTATTCACCACGTTTTGGCTACAAATCCCTATTTTCCAACGTAATCTCCGTTCATTGGACGCCCTTACGCCACCTTACTTCGAGGCCCTGTGTGCCCGCATGGTACCGCTCTAATGGTCGATGACGGAGCCAATTAACTTGCTGCATCAGTAATCAGCCCTACGTACTGCTTACCCCCGAATTATCCTCCATGGGGTCAGACAGATGAAAGTCGGAAGATGGTTGGTTGGTTGTTTGGGGGAAGAGACCAAACAGCGAGGTCATCGGTCTCATCGGATTTGGGAAGGACGGGGAATGAAGTCGGCCGTGCCCTTTTGAAAGGAACCATCCCGGTATTTGCCTAGAGCGATTTAGGGAAATCACGGAAAACCTAAATCGGGATGACCGGACGCGGGATTGAACCGTCGCCCTCCCGAATGCGAGTCCAGTGTGCTAACCACTGCGCCACCTCGCTCGGTAAGTCGGAAGAGGCGAGATCCTGGCTGTGGGGTGAATGAAGGAGAACAGTCCAAGTGAGCTCTTCTCAGGTTTACAAACTTGTGTGAGGCCTTACATTGTCACAGAAAAGGAGAAGTTCATTTGCATTTTTGTGGCGACGGACACGCCGAATGAAGTAGTTTCTTCAATTTCCCGAGGGTTGCACAATATATGTCAGAGGTGATTATTGCACCATTGGGAGAGGACATCAAGTTGTGCAACAACGTGTTTGATTGTTATCCCTCAGTCACCTCGAATGAGAGTGTCCGGACGTTCCAACACTGCAGGAGTCACAGCTGTGTGCGGCCTGCCGGGAGGTTTGCGCGACCTTGTTACGATCATGACAGACGCCCGGCCCAACGTCTCAACGTGCTACTATTCACTGCCGAATGTCAGTAGACATTCTGCAAGCGCCTATGAATATCTGTGAGGCTCTGGTTTTCCACCAAAAAGTAACTGAATGACATCTCTCTCCTTGGAAGGCTAAATATAGTGCCGGCACCTATCGCAACTTGATGACATTGTAGGAGCTGAAGCGAGAACATTCCACGATGTTTCACAACAAATTCCGCAGTTTTCAAACGAAATCGGAAGAGGAAACAAAATTGAAACATTAGTTATCGAACGCCCGTCATAACTGGACACACCGAACAAGTAATGAAGACGTACTGCATCGACTTGGAGAGGAAAGTGGTTTAAGGAACACAGGAGAAAAAATAGCAGGGTGGGGCGTGGGGGTTGAGCAAGGAGTTTCAAATGGATGCAGGTTACACTAGTTTTTCAGAGATGAGGTTTATACAGAGAAGATCAGCGTGGAGAGTTATATCAGAACAGTCTTCGGATTGAAGAACACAGCAATAACTGTAGGTGAATGAGAAGCAATGTGGCTTTCTTGCTGTCACAGCCGTAACGAAGGGAACATGGCAAGAGCCATAACCCGATTTCCCAGAAACTCCGCTCCTGGAAGAGAAGTTAAATATAGGCAAACGTGTCTCGGCTTGTCAGTAGACATTCGACCGTTTACGACGAAGAGACCGTAATAGTTTTCGTCGTAATTGGCATGCATTTTAGAGTGGAATAGACCCAGCCCAACTACGGTCATAATGGCTAGTATCGTGATATCTCAATTTTGCTTCCTGTGTTCGAAATCCAATTATTGTTTTTATTTGTTATATTTTATTTTATTGTTTTCTTCTATCCAGCCATGTCCGCAGGAGATTATTACACGAATGTTGCTTATCAAGTTGAGTAAGGAGTTTCAAATGGATGCAGGTTACACTAGTTTTTCAGAGATGAGGTTTATACACAGAAGATTAGAGTGGAGAGTTATATCAGAACAGTCTTCGGATTGAAGAACACAGCAATAACTGTAGGTGAATGAGAAGCAAACGTTAAGTCAATTGAAAATTACAATTCCGTTTTACAGTAAGTGTCATTCATTTATTGTTTAATACAAGGTGACAGTTATAGACCTATATGAAATAAAACCGTCGTGATTTCGGACTGTTTGTGTTAGGACGTTAACTGCACGGTTGGTCGCGGGGAATGATGGGAATTAGTATTTGAATGTGGTTTGGTTTAGCAAGTAAGCCCGCTTTCAATTGGATGGGTTTGTCAGTAAGCAAACTTGGCGCATTTGGAGGACTAAGAATCCCCATTTCGCGATCTAGAAGTCTCTTCGCCCTCAACGAGTGACAGTGTGGTGTGCAGTGTCCAGTCACGGAATAATTGGTGCGATATTCCTTGATGGCACGGTGACTACAGAACGGTACGTGAAGCTTCTGGGTGATGATTCGAACCCCAGTATCCAAAGTGACCCTGATTTCGACAAGACGTGGTTCATGCAAGACGGGGCGCGTTCCCATCGAAGCTGAAAAGTGTTTGTTGTCCTGGAGGAGCACTTTGGGGACCGTATTCTGGCTCTGGGATACGCAGAAGCCACTGGCATAGGCCTCTATTTGGCCGCCATATTCTCCGGATCTCAACACATGCGACTCCTTTTTGTGGGGCTACATTAAAAACAGGGTGTAGAGCAATAATCCCAAAACCATTGCTGAGCTGAAAACAGCCATTCAGGAGATCATCGACAGCATCAATGTTCCGACACTTCAGCGGCTCGTGCAGAATTTCGCTACTCGTCTGCGCCGCATCATCGCCACATCATAACCTAAATCCTAATATCTGTAGTGACGTTTACATGTTGAATAAAGCGTGTGCACGCC
This sequence comes from Schistocerca piceifrons, assembly GCF_021461385.2. Taxonomy (NCBI): domain Eukaryota; kingdom Metazoa; phylum Arthropoda; class Insecta; order Orthoptera; family Acrididae; genus Schistocerca; species Schistocerca piceifrons. The sequence goes on along the minus strand of NC_060138.1, from coordinate 100,799,851 downwards.
GTAGTTTGTAACTAATTTACGTTTATTTTCCATATAGTTAAATAATCGTCACCTTGTACATGTGTATGTGGTCTTTTCAGACGTTACAGTCTTTTCAGATTCTCATATTCTTATATTTTATTTTTATATGAGCTCTTAATTCCTGTATTTTATTCGTATGCTTGTTCTTAGGTAATATTTGGTGCCTTACCTTGGATCATACCGACCGTAGAAACATTCGAAACATGGAAATTCCGAACACCACAAATATTCATACAGCAGATATGTAGTTTGGAAAGCATTCGTGCAGTAGTCGTCCACAACCACCAGTAGATATATTAACAACAGAAATAAAAATAATAAAAGGTTTCTAACACGGAGCGCAAAAGCATGAAGTTGCGACGATGGCCATATTGCCAACGCCTAAAGAAACATAAATTATCTCGAAAACTTTGAACAAAGCTGCTAAGGTTCAGTGACTGTGTCAGAATTATATTAGAACAAATAAGCCCTCGGTCACAAATATTAAGTCAAAATTGACCAGGTTTCGACGCTACTATGAGCGTCGTCTTCAGAATTAGACTAACTGTTGCTACCCTTGTTCACTAAAGTACGAGCAGCCCTTAGCGGCTCGCCATCTTACTTACAACTATTCATGACGTCGCCTTTCCGGCTTAGATCTTTTTTAATATGTGACTTGTAAGTACTGCATCTTTTTCCAATCAGTACAAACTTTAATTTTTTTAATGTATTATATACCTAATATGTTTTAGAACAGTTAGTCTAATTCTGAAGACGACGGTCATAGTAGCGTCGAAACCTGGTCAATTTTGACTTAATATTTGTGACCGAGGGCTTATTTGTTCTAATATATCTCGAAAAGTTTAACTGTCGTTATCTCAAAAACGGTAAAATATCTACGGATAAGCCGAGGAAGGTGTTCAGTTATTTTGACTCCCTGTCCACTGTGCAAAGTTCCTGGGAAATCGGGTTATGGCACTTGCCGTGTTCTCCTCGAAAGCACAGTGACCGACTGCCTGAGTCAGCAGTACGACTGCTTCTTCGCCCCTCCGCCGCCCCACGCCCCTTCCCCTTGCTACCTGGTTACAACACTACACGAAAACACAAGTTACTTTCCGGACAGCCCTGTGTGGGGTGCGTACTGTAAGACCTTCGGTACACACACCATCAGATTGTTTGACTTGTCGCTCTAACGAAGTGAGCGAGTGTCAGCAATATGTCTCGTGGTCTTATCGTGGCGTGTTTATCTTCTGCCGTTAGGTCAGACGATAGAAATGCCACTTGCATGCTTAGAGTAGCAGATTGACGGTGACCAACTTTAAACAGAACTTGATTAATTTTCACACACATTTATTAAAATAATAACAAGCATAAAATTACTTAACTTGGTTCTGGATGCTATTTACAATTGACAATCTGAAGTTCCTTTGGCATTGGTATGTTAATCTTATTCTATCATATATCTCTGATACTTGACAAAAGTGTCTATACATTTATCTTCATGGCTATGTACAGGAGTATGGTAATCTGATTAGGTGCAGACTGAAACTTGACTATAGACTGGTACAGACTGATGCAGACTGACTAATCAGAGGTCTGTACACTCGTTATAATACCTCGCGTGCTCATGTATCACTGCGCGAGTGTGATCATAGAGGAGAAAAGGTTCTACGTAAGCAGCAACCTCATTAGCTGCGTTACATATTAATACGCAGATCGGCGGAAGCAGAATTTGGTCCGTCTCTATGGCAGCGCCATCTCGTAGTGCGGAGACGGACGAGCGCTGCGCCTGCGCTGTTGTGCTTAGCGGGGCGTGCTCTAGTGGGAAAGTTGTGTACGCGCTGACTACGTGGAACTATGTACAGAACACCCTGGTAGAAGAAGATGAATGTAAGAATAGATCTGTTGTAGTAAATAACGTGACAGTGTCTCAGTCGCAGAAAGCACAGTGAGTAAGCTGAGTAAGCCTGGTGGAGAGTGTGAGGGTGAATGGCACGTGAATGGCCGGCCTGCGGAGACGGCGTGGGACAGCGGGTCGGCGGCGCCCAGTAGCCGCCGCGGCCGGTGGCGCTGCCGCCCACGCGCCGGCGCCGCCCAGCCGCCCACAGTGGCAGCCGGGTAGCCGCCTCGCCAGCCCGGCGCCTCGCACCAGACCTGCCGCGGTCGCTGACCCCCACCTGGCGCCGAGGCTGCGGCCGCGCCTACTGCCTCCTCACCCGGGCTCGGCCACCGCTCCTCTGCTACCGGGTGCGTTACTCTGGCACCGTAACACACCGAGGTGACAAAAATCATGGGATGGCGATATTCTCATGTACAGATGACGGTAGTATCGCGGGCGCAAGTTGTAAAACGGCAGTGCATTGGCTGAGATGTCATTTGTACTCAGGTGAATAAAAACACTAATACAAAACAAACACAACATTTTCAGTACACAAGGGAACTCACAAGCTGAAAACTTACGAACACACTCGACAAACACACACAATGACAACACCACACAGAAACGAACCTACACACATAAACTAATGCACAGAGTCGCAAACATGCTAAAGAGACAGGGCTTCCAAATAGCATATAAGGCTGGGCAAACCCTACACTCACGCCTAAGCCAACCAGCTACCAAGAGGGACAAATTCCAACTATCAGGAATATATAAACTTGAATGCCAAAGTTGTGATGCGGTATACATAGGCATGACATGCAGGAATTTTAAAACACGATACAAAGAACACGTCAGGTTGAGATTTTCACTCTGCAGCGGAGTGTGCGCTGGTATGAAACTTCCTGGCAGATTAAAACTGTGTGCCGGACCGAGACTCGAACTCGGGACCTTTGCCTTTCGCGGGCAAGTGCTCTAGCAACTGAGCTACCCAAGCACGACTCACACCTCGTCTCCTACCTTCCAGACTTCACAGAAGCTCTCCTGCGAACCTTGCAGAACTAGCACTCCTGGAAGTAAGGATATTGTGAAGACATGGCATAGCCACAGCCTGGAGAGTGTTTCTAGAATGAAATTTCCCTATGAGGAAGTTTCAACACGTCAGGTGTTGGAAGTACAAAACAAACCATTCCACATTTGCAGAACATTTAAAACACCATAATCACCATCCTACAAACATGGAACAAGTAATGAAAATAATGACAATAAGCTGGCCGAGCGGTTAAAGGCGCTACAGTCTGGAACCGCACGACCGCTACGGTCGCAGGTTCGAATCCTGCCTCGGGCATGGATGTGTGTGATGTCCTTAGGTTAGTTAGGTTGACGTAGTTCTAAGTTCTAGGGGACTTATGACCGCAACAGTTGAGTCCCATAGTGCTCAGAGCCATTTGAACCATTTGACAATAAGCAACCATGGCATACATCTTATACAAACGCAACAAAAATTCCACATTCAGAAAGCCATCGCAGAAAACAAACATGTGATAAATGAGCAGCCGGCCGAAGTGGCCGTGCGGTTCTAGGCGCTGCAGTCTGGAACCGCGGGACCGTTACGGTCACAGGTTCGAATCCTGCCTCGGGCATGGATGTGTTTGATGTCCTTAGGTTAGTTAGGTTTAAGTAGTTCTAAGTTCTAGGGGACTGATGTCCTCAGATGTTAAGTCCCATAGTGCTCAGAGCCATTTGTACCATTTTTGATCCGTGTGGAAAGGTTTCCGAGGTGATTGTGGCCGCGTGACGTGAATTAACAATCTTTGAAAGCATAATGGTTGTTGGAACTAGACGCCTGGTTCATTCCACTTCGGAAATCGTTAGGGATTTCAATATTCCGAGATCCACAGTATAAAGAGTGGAATGGGAATACTAAATTTCAGGCATTACCTCTCACAACGGCGACACACTGGCTGACAGCTTTGACTTAACGACCGAGAGCAGCGGCACTGGCGTATTGTCACCGCCAACAGGCAACCAACACTGCGTGAAATAACCGCAGAATCAATGTGGGATGTACGGCGGACATATTCTATAGGACAGAGCGGCTGTGACAGCAGACGACGTACGCGAGTGCCTTTGCTAACAGCAAGACATGGCTTGCAGCGCCACTGCTGGGCTCGTGCGACCGTATCGACTGGACCCTAGACGTCTGGGAAACCGCGGCCTGGTCAGTTGAAAAGAGCTGATGGTAGGGTTCGAATGTGACGCAGACCCCAGGAAGTCAAGGATCCAGGTTGTCAACAACGCATTGTGCAAGCTGGTGATGGCTCCAGAGTGGTGTGGGTTGTCTTCAAATGGAATGGACTGGGTCCTCTGGTCCTACAGAATCGATCATTGACTTGAAATGAGTCTGTTCGGCTACTTGGAAACCATTTGCAGCCATTCATGGACCTCATGTTCCCGGATAATGATGTCATGTCACCGGGCCACAATCGTTCGCGATTGGTTTGAACATTCTGCACCATTAAAGCGAATTATTTGGCCACCCAAATCATCCAGCATGAATCCCATCGAACATTTATGGGACTTAATCAAGAGGTCAGTCGGCCGGCCGCTGTGACCGAGCGGTTCTAGGCCCTTCAGTCCGGAACCACGCGGCTGCTACGGTCGCAGGTTCGAATCCTGCCTTGGGCATGGATGTGTGTGCTGTCCTTATTTGGGTTTAAGTAGTTCTAAGTCTAGGGGACTGGTGACCTCAGATGTTAAGTCCCATGGTGTTTAGAGCCATTTGAACCATTTGAGAGGTCAGTCGGTGCATAACATCCTGTACCGGCAACATTTTCGCAATTTGGGACGGCTATAGAGGCAGCATGCTTCAGTATTTCAGCAGGGGACTTCTAGTGACTTATTGAGTCGATGCCATGTCAAGTTGCTGCAATACGCCGGGTAAAAGGAGGTCCGACACGATATTGGGAGTTACTCTTACTTTTTTTTACCTCAGTGTACAAGTCAATGTTTCCTCCAGCACAAAGTCTTCAGAGATGAAATGAAAAGGAAGATCGTATGGCATTTTTGACCAGGAGATCCCTTGTGTGACGGCACTTCGGCGACTTGTCGATGGTGCTGAAATGATGATGAGGAGAATACAACATCCAGTTCGGACGCTGAATACGTCTTCGACCAGGCCGGGAATCGAACCCAGGCCCTCAACCCCGCCAGTCAGCCACACTAACCTCTCGTCTACGAAGGGATGTTTTGCTGACCAAGCCTGCTGCATAGTAGCCGTATAAATACCAGCTCTGAAATGAAATCTAAGGAGAGCGAAGTGTCTCAGCAATTCTTGGGCTCTCTTTTACAAGAGGTATTGTAGAATTATCTCATCTGACAACGTTTCAAGACCTCAGAAACATCTGTTTTCATTGTCGCCTAAATATAAAACATAACTGCTCTTTAGGAACAACTATTCTGTTTACAAAGTGCACTCGCCATCAAACAAGTAAAAGTGGCAAGAGAAGAGCCTCCTATCGCTGAAGTAGCTGCTGTTATGAGGAGGTTGACTCGTGCACAGCAACTATTCAGATGCGGTACAGGGCGAAACAGTATTAACCAACAACTACAAAAAAATAGATGGCAACAAATATTGTAAACAATTTGGAATGATTTATTAAAATAAGTTTTACTATACTTAACTGTTGTATGAAGATTGTGCATAGATGTATACATCGACGTTCACTTGCACTCATCTCTCTGTAACCCTTAGAATAGTCCAGTAGTAGATGGTTATCATGTGCTAATGTGGACAGTACCCTGTAAATATCACACTAAAATTATGCCATTCCGCTTCAAATGTGAGCCGGAAATCGCATTAAAATTATGCCATTTCTCTTTGATGTGAGCTGGAAATTATGCTATTTTTCTTCAAATGCATCCTAGTGTACAGATAAAATGGACGAATTTTGTAGCGCTCTCCGTGATAACTAAAAACCGATGTTGAGAGCTGAAATGACGGTCAGCCGTGCTATGATCAACTCAGAGAACCATCGCAGCTGTCTGTTTTTGACTGTGCATGCCCTTTTGTGACGTCAGCCATTCCGGTACTATGAGTGCTACGTTGTTCACAGTACTAAGTCAGTATTTTTCTTTGAAACTGCATGCAGAGTATTGTGCAAACGTGGAGAATGATGATTTATTATTAAACTGTTGCTCCAACTGCACTGTTGTTGAGTAGCATAAAGCACAAACTGCTAATCTGCAGACTTGGGTTTCATTCCCGCTGGTATAAACATTTCTATTCATTTTAGTTTCTTCCTCACAATGATAAACTAATAATTATAAAGTCTTAAAAAAAACAGTTCAGCTTATAAACACAAGCCAACGGCGTTGCCGCGGCACGAATACAGGTTTCCATCAGATTACCGAAGTTAAGTGCTGTTGGGCTTGGTTAGCACTTGGATGGGTCACCGCCCAAGTCGACCGAGCGCTGTTGGCAAGTCGGGTGCACTCAGCCCTCGTGAGGCCCACTGAGGAGTTATTTGACTGAGAAGTAGGTATTCCGGTCACGAAAATTGACAACAGGTGGGAGAGCGGTGTGCTGACCATGTGCCTAAAGGCTGAGGATGACACGGGGGTCAGTCGGTCCCTTTGGGTCTTACTAGGCGTGTTCGGGCGGAGTTATGTAAATATAATTAATATGTTCTACTTAGTTACAATTATTACCATTGTAGGTCAAAATGCTGTAGGGTAGATCGTTGTAAAACGGGTGAGTATATGAGAGAATGTAGTATGAAAGTCTTTTCTGTAAATCATCTGTAGATGATCTGCTGAAGAGGCCCTTTTCCAGTAGATCTTTGGAGAAGAAAGTGATATTTAAAGAGTTAGGCAGATGTACTTCAAATGGAAGTCTAACTCCAGAGGGGTCTGGGGTGATTCCTACCGATGTGACTTATGTAACACTGAAAATTTCGAAATACTTCAAAATACTTCGATCAGCTTCTCAATTTTCCATAACCAATTCATAAATTTGAACACTCAAACATTTATGAAAATGTAGAAGAAGGTTTACCCCCCAACTATCAAAGAAATTGAAGTTTTGGTAGAACTCACTTCAAAGCGGTAGGAATGTACCCGTAAATGATGGGATGAGACATATAGTGAACCCACAGTAGATACGTCTTTATATCATAGTTTTCGATCAAATTTCTACAACTAGTGAGAGAAGGCTAATAGCGCGCCACAACAATAAGAGGAAAAAATATGAAAATTTGAAGCAAAAAGTTCGAAACATGAAAATGTACGACCTCCAGCATGTGACCAGATGAGAGGAAATACAGATGCCAACTAAAAGCGCGAAGAACCTTCCCATTGAAGATGCCTTAAAATAAAAAGGCGAAACGCGTATGGGAGAAATAAAACGCAGTGCAGCAGGAAAAGGTGGTTTCTATTTATAAAACAAACAGTTCAGTTTATATACACAAAATTAATATACTCAGTTTAGTTACAGTTATCACCATCGCGGTGAACGCACATTGGATGCGTGTACTCGTCATCGCCATACTGGCGTATCGCGCGGCGTGATGGTATGGGGTGCCATTGGTTACACGTCTCGGTCACCTCTTGTCCGCATTGACGGCACTTTGAACAGTGGACTTTACATTTCAGATGTGTTACGACCCGTGGCTCTACCCTTCATCCGATCCCTGCGAAACCCTACATTTCAGCAGGATAATGCACGACCGCATGTTGCAGGTCCCGTACGGGCCTTTCTGGATACAGAAAATGTTCGACTGCTGCTCTGGCCAGCACATTCTCCAGATCTCTCACCAATTGAAAACGTTTGGTCAATGGTGGCCGAGCAACTGGCTCGTCACAATACGCCGGTCACTACTCTTGATGAACTGTGGTATCGTGTTGAACCTGCATGGACAGCTGTACCTGTACACACCATCAAAGCTCTGTTTGACTCAATGCCCAGTGTATCAAAGCCGTTACTACGGCCAGAGGTGGTTGTTCTGGGTACTGATTTCTCAGGATCTAGGCACCCAAATTACGTGAAAATGTAATCACATGTCAGTTCTAGAGTAATGTATTTGTCCAATGAATATCCGTCTATCATCTGCATTTCTTCTTGGTGTAGCATGCGCGCCTTGACGAGCAGCCAAGCCGCACGGGCGGACTGGCGGACTCAGGTTTTGGCGCGGCACGGCGCACTATGACCGACTGACCAGGCAGCGCGAGTCCAGATTCGCCCGGCAGTCGACGTTACCTGCCTACTATCGTGTAGGGCCCCACGAGCACGCAAAAGTGACGCAACACGACGTGGCGTGAACTCGACTAATGTCTGAAGTAGTGCTGAAGGGAACTGACGCCATGAGTCCTACAAGGCTGTCCATAAATACGTAAAAATACGAGGGGATAGAGATCTCTTCTTAACAGCACTTTGAAAGGCATCCCAAATATGCTCAATAATGTTCATGTCTGGGAGGTTTGGTGGCCAGCAGAAGCGCTTAAACTCAGAAGTGTGTTCCTGGAGCCACTCTGTATCAATTGTGGACGTGCGGGGTGTCGCATTGTTCTGCTGGAATTGCCCAAGTTTGTCGGAATGCACAATGGATATGAATGGATGCAGGTGATCACACAGGATGCTTACGTACGTGTCAGCTGTTAGAGTCGTATCTAGATGTATCAGGCGTCCCATACCACTCCAACTGCACACGCCCCGCTCCATTACAGAGCCTCCACGAGTTTGAATAATCCCCTGCTGACATGCAGGGTCTGCGGATTCATGAGGTTTTTTTCATACCCGTATACGTCCATCAGCTCGATACAATTTGAAACGGGACTCGTTCGGCTAGGCAACATGTTTCCAGTCATCAACAGTGCAATGACGGTGTTGACGGGCCCAGGCGAGGCGTAAAGCTTTGTGTCGTGCAGTCATCAAGAGTACACGAGTGGCGTTTCGGCTCCTAAAGCCCATATCGATGACGTTTCGTTGAATGGTTCATGCGCTGACACTTGTTGATGGCCCAGCATTGAAAATTGCAGCAATTTGCGGTAGGGCTGCACTTCTATCACGTTGAACGATTCTTTTCAGTCGCCGTTGGTCCCATTCCTTGAGGATCTTTTTCCGGCCACAGCGATGTCGGAGATTTGCTGTTTTGCCGGAATCCTGATATTCATGGTACACTCGTGAAATGGTCGTACGGAAGAATGACCACTACATCGCTGACCCGGAGATGGTGTGCCCCATTGCTCGTGCTCCGACTAAAATACCACATTCAGACTCGCTAAAATCTTGACAACCTGCCAATGTAGCAGCAGTAACCGATATAACAACTGCGCCAGACAGTTGTTGTCTCATATAGGCGTTGCCGACCGTAGCGGCGTATTCTGCCTGTTTACATATCTCTGTGTTTGAATACGCATGGCTATACGTGTTTCTTTGGTGCTTCGGTGTAATAATAAATGTTCTTTGCTGAAAGCTGCTTGCCAACTATTTGATCCCACAATTTGGTTGTTCTATAACTTTTGGCTCATACGCCCCCACGTGCAACTGCGCGAATTATGAATTGAAAGTTAGGAAGTTCCTCTTTATAGGGCTTCCGAATGCTTGGTGAGATTTCAGAGTTGGCTACGCTACAATCTAGGGGCCAAACGACGCATTTTAAGTTCATTAATCGTAAGAAAACTAGTCACAAAGTTCAAATAATTCAAAGCAGGTATTTGTGGTAAAAAATGATGTTCACTACTCACAGAGCTCTTAAAATTTAACAAAACTGAGTTCACTCAGTCCGCTGTAACACTTATCACAGGTTAATAATTGTTTATCATTGTGTAATGAACAACTGAAATACAGCTTAAACTAAAGAAGAGCAGTATCTCATGTTGTGGCGTAACAAGACTGCTACGCCACACTGAAGTAGCCGAAAGGCACGCGTAATCTCACGTAGGCTAGATAGAGGTCTGAAACAGGATACGTAATGAATGGTAGCAAGAAAAGTACGTAGCTGCTTTAATACTTAACTTTTAATCCTTCATGTGAATACAGCATTCCTTGATGATACAAGTGAGACTCTATCTTAAATTGGTTAATGGCGCCTTGCTAGATCGTAGCCATGAACTTAGCTGAAGGCTATTCTAACTATCTCTCGGCAAATGAGAGAAAGGCTTCGTCCGTGTAGTCGCTAGCAATGTCGTCGTACAACTGGGGGCGAGTGCTAGTCCGTATCTCGAGACCTGCCTTGTGGTGGCGCTCGGTCTGCGATCACACAGTGGCGACACGCGGGTCCGACATGTACTAAATGGACCGCGGCCGATTTAAGCTACCACCTAGCAAGTATGGTGTCCGGCGGTGACACCACATCTCAAATTATGTACCACATCAAATGCCGGAAAAATATCGGAAACAAATAAAAGTTGGTTTAAAGCAAATTTAAAGTTAAGTTCAATAACTACAAACAAACGAAATTCTGAGTGAAGCTCACTCGTAAATAACTGCTATAAGGTTTTGGAGTTCGCATTTGATTACCTAGCGCGAAATATTCAAATTTCAAAAGTTTAAAATATTTCAGAGTACTCGGTTACGATACACGGGAATATTACAAGTCTACGACTCAACACTCGACATGAGACCTACTGCAACACATACGTGCCTGCCCCACTTGTCCACCCCGACTGCACGGAATCCGAATCATAAAACCGAGCGGGGTGCCGCAGTGGCTAGCACACTGGACTCGCATTTGGGAGGTCGGCGGTTCAAACCCGTCTTCGGCCATCCTGATTTAGGTTTTCCGTGATTTTCCTAAATCGTTTCAGGCAAATGCCGGGATGGTTCCTTTGAAAGGGCACGGCCGATTTCCTTCCCAATCCTTCCCTAACCCGAGCTTGCGCTCCGTCTCTAATGACCTCGTTGTCGACGGGACGTTAAACACTAACCACCACCACCACTCTCATGATGACTACCTTTATTTAAGTCCTCACTTTGATGTGAATCAAGAGCACACACTTCTGACACCTGCAACACGCTTAAAAACTATAAATTTAATGTTATAAACATGCATCATACATCAATTTGTACGTAAACCGCCTCGGTTTTCTATAAATACACATACAGAACTAAAACTAAGTACATTTATACATCCCAACCTATGTCTACTTAGCAATGCTGCCGCTTTCAGTGTTTTATTTATTATTTATGTGAAAATTCATGATTTTATGGGCAAAATTCACATTCCGAAACGTAATTTAAAATTGGTAATGTTTACAAAAAAATCTACTAGGCGTTCAATAAGACCTATCTGTTGATATTTCGTTTGTAAAAATGACTGATAGTGTTTATGAGATATTAATTTTCAAATTTCATTGTGTACATAAAACATTCAATATGAAATAGTCAGTAACAATCCATCTATATTACGAAAATATAGCCATTCTGACTACTTGTCGTTTTTCTCTATTGAAAGCCAACACTATCTATGGTTCTGTATTTCTTCTATTTCAAAAAATTTCACACGGTGATTTATCTTTTTGGCAGATAAACCTGATGATGCGTTTACTCTGACATTAAACCTGTAGTAGCGAATAAAACACCTTCATGGAGGTATGCAGCTTTAGGAAAGAAGCCATCGTTCTCGAATGTTTTAAATTCTTAACACTTTATGATAATTTAAATGATTATTGAGTGTCTAGTAGTTTATGATTGTTTTTCACAATGTCTCTGAGCAGTTGTTTCATTCTACACAAAGTGAAATAAGCCTGAAACTACTTTTCGGATCGAGGGGTGCGTTTTCACCCATGCACTCATTTTTGCCTTTGTGGCCATGTTACTAGCTTCTCTGTAACTAGCCTGGTTCTGTTTTCATTAGACTAGTCTTATTTAATATTTATTCTAGTCACTCAATTCAGCCGTGGTGGTCACCAAGTATCTCATCGAGGTCCAGGCGCTAGGGTTTTCTCGTGCACGTCCCGGAGCATGCGTTTACCTGATCGCTGTCCTGTGGTGGCGCTTATTCTCATACCTGGCAGTGTCTGCCAGTCACTGAGGCTCAAACGATGCCGTCATCTATTGATGACACCGCAAGCCTTGTGCGGGATACTGACCTTTGCCCGGCTCTGTCAACCGACCCTCCTGGCTGCAAAACGCGCGCAGGTCTCGACTCGCTTGCTCCTCGACATGACAATAATGCGCTCGCACACAGTCGCGTCTGTTTTCGAAGTTAGTAGAGACAATTACCAGAGATGCACAAATCCTCCTTCCAGCCGGCCTGCTCCTATCTCCGTCATAACCACTAAAGCAGCTCAGCCTGTCGCAACGGAGACACAAGAGTACACGTGTACTGAACCACAGTAGTTAAAGCAGGCCAGTTTGGGTTTCCGCTAGCCTGGCAAGCTTCACGTGCCCCATTCAGCCCTCTGCATCTGACAACAGGTTGCGCTGTCAGCCCAATGTAACTAGCAAGGTATATGTCTTTGTCGGTAGTTCCACTCTAGCTCATTTATCATGACGGTGGGAGAAGCAAAGTGAACAAACCAGACTTAAATGAGACTGAGGAGGAATTAAGAGTTCGAGAATGTATACCCGTCACGAAATAGAGCACTAGTCAGCAGGGAAAAAGTTGCCGTGTGTTTGTGATACAGCTTCACATAAATCTGTAGGTGTTTTGCAATGTAAATCGTGTAAAAAGTTACCAAGGACTTGTTCAGGAACCTGGAGTGTGTTACCACATGTTTGTAAATTTGACCAGCAGTTTCCTCACTCCATAAATATTTTAAAAGATGGAAAAAACTTAGTGGCTGACAAGTGTGTGAAAGTGCTTGCTAAGGACGTGAGGCCATTTACCAGTTCATACGTTTTCTAAATTTAGGGCAAACAGTGGTTGAAAGAGGAAAAAAACGTGGTTCAAGGGATATTAAAAACTGCATTCTCGTAGTATGCAACGTAGTGCGAAGAAAGCTCGGTAGGAAAGAAAAACTTCTTCTTTCAGACATGTACTTTTTTAGATTAAAACAATATGAAAAATATGTTTCCTAAAATGCATTTGGGGAATTTAGGACGGACTATTTTGGCCATTTAGAATGAATTCAGCGAACCCACAATACGCATCCTGGAAGAAGTAATTAAAATTGTTATAACTGTGGTGTATTAACAGCGGTGGAAACATTTATTGCGTCACCATGAATTACTTCGTCTTTTTGTCTTTTGCAGCAGTTTGTTTCAGGTTATACCAGTCCCATTGTTGCCAAAATTTGTTGACATATTCTTGCCTTATAATCTGACTTCTTCACGCATGTTTTCCAATAATACACAACTCTCTGTTGTTGTCGTTTGGTTTTACAATGAAACCATGAATGCCATTTTGTGTTCAGACTTTGCAGTGAGAAGATGGGCAGGTCAGTAGAATTAACACCAGAAAAGAAAGCTGCTATACTTGCTTATTCGTCTGTTGGTCTCAGCACCAGAGAGACATCCTCTAAGACAGGATTTAATCAGTCTAAGATTTCGAGGTTACTAAAAAAATACAGGGAAAAAGGAAATGTTGATCGTGAGATAGGAAGAGGTCGGGAAAGGGCGTCTACTGCCAAACAGGACAGAGTATTGAAAAGGCTTTCGCTCAAAGATCGTCGCCTATCATCAACTGAACTACAGCGAGACTGTGAAGAAATGTGCGACATCTCAGTAACCAGTAGAGCTGTAAGCGACTGAAATGGACAAAGGCACATGCGACATGGACACCAGAGATGTGGAAAGAAGTAATCTTTTCAGACGAGTCCCAATTTAATCTGCATGGCTCAGGTGGAAAAGGATTAGTGCGTCGAAGAACAGCTGAAGAATTTTTGCCATCATGCATAACACATACAAACACCCACAAGGACAGATGGTCTGGGGTGCATTTCCAATAGGTTGTCTGGACTTCATCAATGGCACTGTCAACGCAGATGCCTACATAAGCATCATTGAAAGGAATCTTATGCCAATCATTAGAGACCAGTTTGGAGATGTTTCCCATTGTATTTTTCAGGATGACTCCGCTCCTTGCCATAGAGCTTTGAAGGTGAGTCATATGGCTAATATTTGTACCAAACACGAAGCAGATTACTTTCTTGGTTAATTATCACGTACTTCTACTTTTCAGGTAAAATCTTTCCTTCGACAAAATGGCGTTCGAGTATTAGAGTGGCCTGACCTCAATCCTATTGAGAACTGCTGGAAGGTTATGGGAAATGCTATCACCAAAAAGAAGCCACGGAATAAACGGAAGCTGTTGGAGACCCTTGTGCGTGTGTGGTTTCATGAACTGAGTGAGGAGCACATTAAAAAGTTAATTCTTTCAATGCCTTCACGATGCCAAGCGGTGATTAAGGCGCGTAGTGGAGTAACAAAGTATTAAATGCAAGAGTGTGTTCATATGAGGCAATACAAACACTAAAATCCATCAGTGTTATGTTACAGCATTAATATGCAGTGTTTCCTTCAACATTAGTACTCATATTTGAGAATAGCACACAGAATAGCTAACATATCCACTTACACTCATTTTTCAAGAAAGTGTTACATTATAAAAAACAAACATTTTTATAGAAACAAAACTTAAGAATAAAAACAAATTGACAAAAATTATTCTGTATGTTCATGTCTGATAGAAATCAAGAGAAATCAGGCAAATTTAGCTCAGTTATTCAATGATTGTAACAAAAATTGTTAATTGTAAGAAGTGATGCAATAAATATTTCCACCACTGTAGATGGAACACAATAAGGTTACAGAAACTTGACATCCAAGCGTTGCAGTATAATAGACATCTTCAGGTTCTTCGAGGCAAAGGGTCTCTACTTTCAGAGATGGTTTTCGTTACTACATGAAATATGCATCAAAACTTGAAAGGATATTGTAAAATCGTCTAAACTCGTGTTTGTATGTCACAGGTTGGTATCCAAAGAAATGTATAAAACTTATTTTGATAATGAAATACGAAAATATCAGAGCAGGGCAACAGATGAATGTTAAAATTACTTTTTGCACGGAAGTATGTGAGCACACGCTATACGATGTGAAATGCAGGCTGGCCAATACATTAAACAATTCGCCTGCGAGAGAGCAGTCCGTTTTCAATGAAATTTACGTATGCTATTTGACTGCAAAACAAATCACTCAGTTGAGATGTTAGCCCCGAATATTGTTAATCTTTATCTTTACTCTTGCAAACAATGACTGTACTAGAACTGTTAACTTAATTACACAGCAAATGAACATTAGATTTCACGCATCTGACTTTCTGATAAAACTGCTTGAAAACTCACAAGTTAGTCCTTTACTGAGATCTCGTACCAGTATTAAGCCTCTGAACTAGTATATTATTTTCACAAATAACATTCTTACAACCACTGTGCCTCACAATGGATACGAATTTTGATGATAATTAAATTAATTGGCTTACTTGTGCGCACGGAATTCTCGTCTGTTCTGCAATCTGATACTATTAAGATGATGACGAGACTGTCAAAATTCTAATTCCATTTACCGTGGTTGCGAAGGGCAATGGAAGACGGTATCTTATCACTTTTCATACAATGTTTCACCAACACGCAAGTCGCGAGTGTTTACAAACACATTCATAAAGGTAAATAACGAAAAATGAGGAACTAAACTTAACGACTGATAAATGAGAACAAAGAATCCAAGTATAATTATGCTTCATTAAGCCAAAACAACAATATACCCTTTGACGAAGTTCTCAAAAATGGTTCAAATGGCTCTGAGCACTATGGGACTCAACTGCTGAGGTCATTAGTCCCCTAGAACTTAGAACTAGTTAAACCTAACTAACCTAAGGACATCACAAACATCCATGCCCGAGGCAGGATTCGAACCTGCGACCGTAGCGGTCTTGCGGTTCCAGACTGCAGCGCCTTTAACCGCACGGCCACTTCGGCCGGCGAAGTTCTCACAATTTGACAAGTTAGCAATGTATTTCTTAATAATTTTCCTGCGTACAAATACTTTCCTTGACACTTGTTTCAATTATAAGACAACGCCATGTGTTGCATTGTAATACGTCTACAGTAAGCTTCCATCATATGCAATGTTCTAACAATAAGAAACTACACAAATACACTCCTGGAAACTGAAATAAGAACACCGTGAATTCATTGTCCCAGGAAGGGGAAACTTTATTGACACATTCCTGGGGTCAGATACATCACATGATCACACTGACAGAACCACAGGCACATAGACACAGGCAACAGAGCATGCACAATGTCGGCACTAGTACAGTGTATATCCACCTTTCGCAGCAATCCAGACTGCTATTCTCCCATGGAGACGATCGTAGAGATGCTGGATGTAGTCCTGTGGAACGGCTTGCCATGCCATTTCCACCTGGCGCCTCAGTTGGACCAGCGTTCGTGCTGGACGTGCAGACCGCGTGAGACGACGCTTCATCCAGTCCCAAACATGCTCAATGGGGGACAGATCCGGAGATCTTGCTGGCCAGGGTAGTTGACTTACACCTTCTAGAGCACGTTGGGTGGCACGGGATACATGCGGACGTGCATTGTCCTGTTGGAACAGCAAGTTCCCTTGCCGGTCTAGGAATGGTAGAACGATGGGTTCGATGACGGTTTGGATGTACCGTGCACTATTCAGTGTCCCCTCGACGATCACCAGTGGTGTACGGCCAGTGTAGGAGATCGCTCCCCACACCATGATGCCGGGTGTTGGCCCTGTGTGCCTCGGTCGTATGCAGTCCTGATTGTGGCGCTCACCTGCACGGCGCCAAACACGCATACGACCATCATTGGCACCAAGGCAGAAGCGACTCTCATCGCTGAAGACGACACGTCTCCATTTGTCCCTCCATTCACGCCTGTCGCGACACCACTGGAGGCGGGCTGCACGATGTTGGGGAGTGAGCGGAAGACGGCCTAACGGTGTGCGGGACCGTAGCCCAGCTTCATGGAGACGGTTGCGAATGGTCCTCGCCGATACCCCAGGAGCAACAGTGTCCCTAATTTGCTGGGAAGTGGCGGTGTGGTCCCCTACGGCACTGCGTAGGATCCTACGGTCTTGACGTGCATCCGTGCGTCGCTGCGGTCCGGTCCCAGGTCGACGGGCACGTGCACCTTCCGCCGACCACTGGCGACAACATCGATGTACTGTGGAGACCTCACGCCCCACGTGTTGAGCAATTCGGCGGTACGTCCACCCGGCCTCCCGCATGCCCACTATACGCCCTCGCTCAAAGTCCGTCAGCTGCACATACGGTTCACGTCCGCGCTGTCGCGGCATGCTACCAGTGTTAAAGACTGCGATGGAGCTCCGTATGCCACGGCAAACTGGCTGACACTGACGGCGGCGGTGCACAAATGCTGCGCAGCTAGCGCCATTCGACGGCCAACACCGCGGTTCCTGGTGTGTCCGCTGTGCCGTGCGTGTGATCATTGCTTGTACAGCCCTCTCGCAGTGTCCGGAGCAAGTATGGTGGGTCTGACACACCGGTGTCAATGTGTTCTTTTTTCCATTTCCAGGAGTGTACAAATATAAAAAACGAGATTACCTTACATGTTGGCTTACATAATTCTGCCACTAATACAATTCCACTTACTCAATATTTTTCATCGAAACGTATTATTACAAAATCGTTTTTAAGTAACTCTGCCTCCACACACTCGCTTCATCCACTTCAACCAGAGCTATCCGCTTCTCAACATCCCCAGCACTACACTTCTGCTTAGTTGCACCTGTTTCCCACTTAAAGCCAGTTCCGACGGCATCCATCTCTTATGGTAACTTCTATTCTACCATATCTCATCTAAGTTCGCAGTTAAATTTCCTGATTCTGTATCTGTCCACTCACTTTTATCCTTATAGCTGCATATCGATTCGTCTCTCCAAGTTTCCACATTACTCTTCATCCTGTTCAATTTTCTGTCCTACTCCCCATATCTGTTTTCAAAGAACCTACATTATTACCTGATTTTCTCAACTGATTAAAAATTGAACTAACTACTGATTTTGATTGCATTTCTGTTTCTACCTTCTGTTTCTGTGGGCTTTCAGTCTCACTCCCACTAGCTATGGACTGACAATCACTACGTGAATTCTTAATTTCACGCTCCATCGCTGTGGCTAAGACAGAGATGAAAATCACGAAAAAAACCGGTCGCAAACACTTTGCTTTGTTGTGGCTGTGATTTGCTGTTGCTGCAGTAACAGTCTACTCCAGTGAGCTGGGATGTACTCCCCATACATGTGGAACAGCTGCGGATTGCTACCTTTGTCTGCTCGTCATGTTCCAGCAAAGTGTGGCGGGATGCAGTGCGGAGTATAGCTTGACGTCGGTGATAGCTGTTAACTCCTGGCTGGTTGGTCGGCACTCGGTCAATCGTGGCACGCTGATACCGCTAGCCACTCCGATATGTTTCTCAAAAATCGCTGAACTGGGTTCACACGCAATCCTAGCACTGACTACTGAGTGAGTTGACTTGAAACTATCAAATGGTTCAAATGGCTCTGAGCACTATGGGACTTAACTGCTGTGGTCATCAGTCCCCTAGAACTTAAACCTAACTAACCTAAGGACATCACACACATCCATGCCCGGGGCAGGATTCGTACCTGCGACCGTAGCGCCTAGACTGTAGCGCCTAGAACCGCTCGGCCACTCCGGCCGGCCTTGAAACTATCCCATATCTGACCCCACATATGCGACTTTACAGATAAAAATGTGACTGACTAATCCCAACTTAGCTCAACATACGCCATGTAACGAATACATAATAATAATGATTTTTGCTAAAATGTTGCTTTGAAAATAGTTGATCCCATAAAATAAATATTCTGTAACTTTTAGCTCGTGGTCCATTATGTGCAGTTGCACGAATTATCAAATAAATGCAGGCAGGAATTTGCGGTAAAATGATGTTCACTACTCACACTACTTTTACGTACTTCTAAGACTCAACAAAACTGAGTTTTTCAGAGAAACGAAGACATCGACCACAGTTGGGCGATGAAATACATTCCGCGATGATAAGTGTGCTGGACAAAGACACAAACCTGGGTATCCTGTTTTACGCGAGTAGCCACCTCAATCGCTTCGGCCATCTTGACAAACTTCCTATCCGACGTCATTTCTGAACTTGTCGCGCGCTAGTAGCGTCCACTGTCCGTTAACACATTTGCTCGCAGCTTTTGGTCGAGTCCCGCAAGAGTTTAGACATAGTATGCATCCTCAAAAGTTACCGTGAGCCGTCTATGCTCGTAGATATTACTACATGAATGTCTGGTGCCTGTTTTGCTAGACAAGTCCGATACAACAGTCGGACTTGTCTGACAGAACAGACACCAGACACTCATGTAGTAATATCTACATAGACAGATCATGGTAATTTCACTGTGGACGCACACTATGTCCAAATTCTTGTGGGATTCAATCAAAGGAGCAGCAAAGCGGTTAATGGACAGTGGACGCTAGCAACATGTGACAGGTTCATAATCTGAATCGCTTGAGAAATATGTCCGTGTGGCAGAGGTGGTTAAGGCAATCGCTGGCATAAAATGGGAAATCCAGGTTCGAGGCCCAGTCTCGTACAAATTTTCACTTGTCACCATTGAATATGTTTCAGTTCCCAATTGCGGACGATGTCTTCGTCTCTACGTCCTTTGTATCTCAAAGTGTTGTCTCTTATGTTGAGAATATCCTACAGAGCGGACACCACACATGTACAGGGCTATTACAAATGATTGGAGCGATTTCATAAATTCACTGTATCTCTATTCATTGACATATGGTCACGACACACTACAGATACGTAGAAAAACTCATAAAGTTTTGTTCGGCTGAAGCCGCACTTCAGGTTTCTGCCGCCAGAGCGCTCGAGAGCGCAGTGAGACGAAATGGCGACAGGAGCCGAGAAAGCTTGTGTCGTGCTTGAAATGCACTCACATCAGTCAGTCATAACAGTGCAACGACACTTCAGGACGAAGTTCAACAAAGATCCACCAACTGCTAACTCCATTCGGGGATGGTATGCGCAGTTTAAAGCTTCTGGATGCCTCTGTAAGGGGAAATCAACGGGGCGGCCTGCAGTGAGCGAAGAAACGGTTGAACGCGTGCGGGTAAGTTTAACGCGTAGCCCCGAAAGCCGACGAATAAAGCAAGCAGGGAGCTAAACGCACCACAGCCGACGGTTTGGAAAATCTTACGGAAAAGGCTAAAGCAGAAGCATTTCTTAAACAGGAGATTGGAAAACCGATGGATCGGTCGTGGTGGAGATCATGATCAACAATTCATGTCTTGGCCACCACGCTCTCCCGACTTAACCCCATGCGATTTCTTTCTGTGGGGTTATGTGAAAGATTCAGTGTTTAAACCTCCTCTACCAAGAAACGTGCCAGAACTGCGAGCTCGAATCAACGATGCTTTCGAACTCATTGATGGGGACATGCTGCGCCGAGTGTGGGAGGAACTTGATTATCGGCTTGATGTCTCCCGAATCACTAAAGGGGCACATATCGAACATTTGTGAATGCCTAAAAAAACTTTTTGAGTTTTTGTATGTGTACGCAAAGCATTGTGAAAACATCTCAAATAATAAAGTTATTGTAGAGCTGTGAAATCGCTTCAATCATTTGTAATAACCCTGTATATAGTAATATCTATGAGCATAAATGTCTCACGGTAATTTCAGTGCGTATGCACACCACGTCTAAACTCTTGCAGGGCCCAGCCAAAAGCTGCGAGAAAAAAAAAGGAGTTAATGGACTGTAGCGCGTGACAATTCGACAATTTGGGCCGGATGGGTAGCGTGTCCGTATGCCCGAGGCTTAATAAGGCGACCACTTTTTGTAAAACGGAAAATCCGGGTTGATCAGTGTTTGTCTTACGGGCTCACTCCCCTAGGATCCCTGTCTTCACCATGCCTGAAGAGACCTTCCTCACCTCGTGGCGGATAAGACTAGAAAACGTAGAATGAAGGGCACGTTTGGGCCTCGAATATAATACCGTTGGGTCAAGATAGCAAGAGACGGCCAGGAGACGCTAACAGGGAAGAAAATAGAAGTTTGGCACAGCTAAGTGGAAGTAAAGACAGACTTATCTATGGGCCCAAGAATGGACCATCATATGGGGATTGTGTTTTTTGTCTCGTCTCTTACCTACTGAGACGTGTGGGATGGATGACCCTATCTGGAGCATAGCTCGTGCCAGCATAGGTCTGTGGATCGCTGAGACAAACAAACTCCTTACCACGTTAAGGTTGAAGTCCATGAGGAGGATCGTCCATTATCAAGGCAGTTATATTCGGTGAAATGAGATGATCTGCTGGAAGTAACTAATAATTTAGATCATGGTTGGCCATGAGAGGTAGAAGGTGCTATGGACGCGAATGGGTACAAGTTCGGTGGTGATGACCATCTCAGCATCGGTGAATGTATGATTCCCGGAGATCGGAACACAAGCTGTGTGCTCACATATTTATGGCGGGTGCATACTATCGCAACGTGACCTAGCTGCTACTGCTCTCCATATATACAGGACTGGTTCCAAGCTGCTGGAAGTCAATTAATCTGATGTAAAGATGGCGGAATATTCCACCCTATCGTCGTAAGATCTGTAGCGAACTGACACCGTCTTAGATCCACAATGCAATGGGACTCAGAGACTGTCTCTCCACGGGTTTATGAACGCTGAGACAGGACAATTCCTACTCCGAGAGAATGTAGTCCCTGTAGCCTACTGTTTGGAGAGGCATTTGGTTGCATCGGCGGCCAGACCTCCTGACGTTAAGGTTGGATAACTTGTCGTGACACCAGAAGAACAGCGCGAGAAAAGAGTCTGCATGCGCGACGGCGTGTCTGCAGGCGAAATTTGATCGCAATGGTTCTGAACCATACTGATGTAGCCATTTGTAGCTTTTTCTTAATTTAATTGATCGGTAGATATTGAAAATGATTCGCCCTCACCATCCGATGGTCTGAACTCTAGACAACACATCAGTTTGTTCAGATGGTTGAGAAAAGTAGATATTAATGTATAAATTCGCTAATGATGTTTATCGACTTGTCAAGTAATATGCAATAGGCCTGTTGTTCCCATCACTGGAAACGTAATTAAGTATACTGTATTAATCTGCAGTTGGAAACATGATTACTGCGTGATTAATCACTCTTTCTTTGAGTCGGACTGGAAGCTGAGGTTTCTTCACCTATATATGCTACCTCGCGGAAAGTCCCAGTTCTGCACTTTGCTCGCTATTAAATTTGCAAAACCAAGAATGATAGCAAATAACGAAATTTTACATGTTGTGCGTTTACAGTATACTAGGAATAATTGATTAAATTGCAATGTCACTTGGGAGTGCATAGGCTCGAAAATTATGACAGAGGCCGGCCAGCCCTGGCAGGAACAACGTCTGGGAATCGAGTCCAACTGAGCTTCGATATTGGATATGGTTTCGTTATTCAGCTTAATGCTTCAACTCCATGTCATAGTTCCTCACATCGAGCTGGGTAACGCAATGGTGAGCACACTGGACTCACATTTGGGAGGACGACGGTTCAAATCCGTGATTTCCCTAACTCGCTTGAGGCCGCTTACCTTGTCCATCCTTCCACAATCCGAACTTCTGCTCCCTCTCTAATGACCTCGTTATCGACGGGATGTTAAACACTAATCTCCACCTCCTCCCTCAGAGTTCATCGCTCGTAGAAACTGGCAAGTGGTGGCACACCGGTCTCTCAGACCCCGCTACAGGAACCGCGGGAAACGGCCGAGTCATATTAGTTCGAATCATAACAAAGGAAAAGTTACGAGACAAGAAATACTGGTCACCCGTGCGTGGAAACAGTCATAGGCTGGAGGGTGCTTATATAAAATGTCAGAGGCTCCTAAACGCATAGGGAAGAATACTGACCAGACCCGCCAGGATGTCGACGTTCGCGTATAGCAATAACACTACACCCTGGGGTGACAAAAGCCATGGGATACCTACTAACATCGGTCGAGCCTCCTTTTGCCCGGCGTAGTGCAGCATCTCGACGTGGTATGGAGTCAACAAGTCATTGGAACTCCTCTCTAAAAATATTGGACCATGCTGCCTCTACGCAGTTGAAAGTGTTGCCGGTGCATGATTTTGTGCACGAAATGACCTCTCGAATCTGTCCCATAAATATTCGATGGGATCCATGTCGGGTGATCTGGGTGGCTAAATCATTCGCTCGAATCGTCCAGAATGTCCTTCCAAACAGGAGCCAACAATTGTGGCCCAGTGATATGACACATTGTCACCCAAAGAACCTCGGTTTTTGTTTTGGAACACGAGGTACATGAATGGTTGCAGTTGGTTCAATTGGACCAGATGACTCAGTCCATTCCATGTAAACACAGTCGACATCATTATGCAGTCACCACCAGCTTGCACAGTGCCTTAGTGCCTTATTGATAACATGCTCCATGGCTTCATGGGATGTGCGCCACAGTGGAAACCTACGATCAGCTCTTACCAACTGAAATCGGCCGGCCGCAGTGGTCTCGCGGTTCTAGGCGCGCAGTCCGGAACCGTGCGACTGCTACGGTCGCAGGTTCGAATCCTGCCTCGGGCATGGATGTGTGTGATGTCCTTAGGTTAGTTAGGTTTAAGTAGTTCTAAGTTCTAGGGGACCTACGACCACAGCAGTTGAGTCCCATAGTGCTCAGAGCCATTTGAACCATTTGAACTGAAATCGGGGCTCATCGGAGAGAGCCACGGTTTTCCAGTCAACTAGGGTCAAACCCATGGGCGTACCCAGCGAGATATTCGCAGTTTTTCACTAGTTTCCTGTTTTATTTAATAAGAAATGCTGCATGTTTCCTCCGATTGTACAAGTGCATTCTTGTATTTAAAATATTTATTAAAAGCAGTTTTTCACTAGTTTACTGTTTTATTTAATAAGAAGTGCTGTACGTTGTCTCGAGTCCTTGTGTCCTGAGACTAGTATGACCTGCCCCCCGCCCCCCCCCCCCCTCCAGTTCAGATCCTGGGTACGCCCCTGGTCAAACCGACACGGTCACGAGTCCAAGAAAGGCGCTACAGGCGATATCAAGCTGTTGGCAAGGCACTCGCGTTAATCGTCTGCTGCCACAGCCCATCAACACCAAATTTCGCAGCACTGTCCTAACGGATACTTTCGTCGTGCGTCCAAAATTCATTTCTGCTGTTATTTCAGTCAGTGTTGCTTGTCTGTTATCACTGACAACTTCTCGCAAACCCAGCTGCCCTCTGTCGTTAACTGAAGGCCGTCATCCACTGCATTGCCCGTGTTGACAGGTAATGCCTGAAATGTGGTATTCTCGATAGTCTGTGGATATCGGAACATCGAATTCCCTAACGATTTCCGAAATGGAACGTCCCATACGTCTAACTCCAACTACCATTCCGCGTTAAAAGTCTGTTTATTCCCAACGTGCGCCATAATCACGTCGGAAATCTTTTCAAATGAATGACTTGAGTATAAATGACAGGTCCACCCACGCACTGCCCGTTTATATGTCGTGTACGCAATACTCCCCCCATCTGTATATCAGCATCCCATTACTTCTCTCACCTCATTGTGAGCTGTAAAAACGAGAAAAATATAATTGTGCGCCAGGAGTGAGGGTAAGAGAGGGATAAAGATGCGAGTCTTTGGAGGATCACGTATACGTCATTAAGAGGCTGTAGAAGCCCTAAGATATGATTTAACGACAGATGTATTCTTCCCTTCACTCACCCTCCAAAGAACAAAAATCAAATGGCTCTGAGCACTATAGGATGTAACATCTGAGATCATCAGTCCCCTAGAACTTAGAAATACGTAAAGCTAAATAACCTAAGGACATCACATACATCCATACCCGAGGGAGGATTCGAACCTGCGACCGTAGCGGTCACGCGGTTCCGGACTGAGGCGCCTAGAACCGCTCGGCCACAACGGCCGGCTCCAAAGAATAGTGCATAATTAGAGCCAATGGGATGGTGAGTACCCTTCCACAATACGTTGTCAGGGAGCAGGGGAAAACAGAACTCCAGAGGCCCATTGCAGTCAGATATAGAAGCTGATAGTTGTACAGTATTAGCAGAGGCAGCCGAAAAGAGTAGCCAGGCATGATTAAGCAGAGTAATCAGTAGGAGTTTCAGCGCAGCTGCTGAAATCCTAGTCGATTATCTAGGAATTTCTGTATGTTGTGAATGCAGGCTCAGTTAGTACTCACAGTTCAATTTTAAGTAGATGGACTGGTGCTAGTTAGTCAGTGTCTCTTCGTGGGTACAATTCCTTTAGAACAAGACAGAAGTTGTAAAACACCCATAGTGTTTGTCATTTCATTACTTAATCCGAGCCTAAATTTTTTTAATAAGGAAATTTTAACAACATGGTCAGGTGAACACGCCCTCTCACTTGGGCCAATCGACTATTTCCCATGTCTCCGAAACCTGTCGCCCAGTCCCAAGAAAAACTCACGTGTGGGGCGTGACACTGCGACCATGTGCTGGCAGTGGGCGAAAGACCTGGAAAATGTGCTGGCCATCGCACAGTCGAACGTCCTCTCGATGAAGGCAGGTCAGGGCGCACGTGCAACATGCGGTCTTACCTTAACTTGTTGAAAGATAACGTCACGCAGACTTCGTAGGTAGGGCTCAGCCACTAGGTTTAATACGAAAGAAATGTAACGTCTGCTGTCCTAATCACCTGGTATCAGAACCAGAGGTGGAGATGTTGTGTACCCAGTGGCACCCTACGCAATCACACCATTTGCTGGGCCCCTATGACGGACCATTGCGCTGTGGCAACGTTCGTTCTGCCCCGAGCCGACACACGCGCACACAGACACACACACACACACACACACACACACACAAACACAAACACAAACACACACACACAAACACGCACACACAGTGGTTGGACAAGAATACAATAATATGGAAACATCATAAGCCCAACCCACTAGTCCGCAGCTCGTGGTCGTGTGGTAGCGTTCTCGCTTCCCGCGCCCGGGTTCCCGGGTTCGATTCCCGGCGGGGTCAGGGATTTTCTCTGCCTCGTGATGACTGGGTGTTGTGTGGTGTCCTTAGGTTAGTTAGGTTTAAGTAGTTCTAAGTTCTAGGGGACTGATGACCATAGCTGTTAAGCCGCATAGTGCTCAGAGCCATTTGAACCATTTGAACCAACCCACTACCATGCCTGAAACGGCAGAGAAAACCCTTTGTCATTGAAAACAGCTTACAGTCGTCATTGAATCAATAAACATAGGTCTTCCGTGGTTTTCAAGGGAATCTTGTGCTATTCTTCCTGCGAAATAGTGGGAAGCTCACGTACCGATGATCACGCACCCTTCTCTCCACGGCAGACCACAAAGGCTCAAAATATTTTAAGATATGATGACTCTGGTGGCCAGGTGAGATGCGACAATTCATCCTCGTTCTCACAAATACAGCCCTAGACAATGTGAACTGTGTAACAGGGGCGCTGTCGTCTCGGAGCACAGCATCACCAATGGTGAACAAACCCGGTACCACTGGCTGGATATGATCAGTCAAAATGGTCACATAATCTTTAGCTGTAATGTAACCTTGCAGAGTACCATGGGAAATATGGAATACCACCATACAGTGTCCATATCATCACCAAACCCCGCCATGTTTCACCCTTGCGACGTAAATACGGCCACAAGTTCGGAACAGTGTGAAATAAGGCTCATCCGACCGAATGACTTTCTTCCATTGCTCTGTAGGCCACGTTTCATGGTTTCGGCACCATGTTTTCCTATTACGGGCATTTGCACCACTGATGGGTGGCTTTGGAATTCCAACTCTTAATGCATTTTCCCTGCATATGGAGCTCCCTTCGTGTGGTTCTGATGATAGCATGGTTCGCGAGTGCGTCATTCACTTCTGCAGTGACTTTTTCAGTTGTCGTCCCCTTATTTTTCGTCACAGTCTTCTTCCATATCGGTCTGTCACGATCACTCAGCATGCACTTTCGCCCAGACTGTGACTTGGTGGATGACTTTTTTCCACTTTCTCTGCACGCTATCGCCAACAATTTGCCCACGTTAGAATTCACTTAGCTCTGATATAATGCACCCACAACTACACAGAACAGTGTTCTGACCGCGACTGATACTTGCAACGTACTGAGGACATTGTACGGGTGGTTTTCGTGGTCAGATACAACAGCGCCACCTGCAGGGTTGGTTAGCGCCAGTCCTTATGTTCAGATACGTATTTCTCACGGTGTTCCCATATTTTTGTCCAATCACTGTACGTCCATCGTGATGCTATATTATGAGCAACAACGCCACAACGTGCATCACCGACAAGCTTCCTATGTATTGCCTGCTCATCTCTACTCTGGGTAGACTCTTTGGCTGGTATTTTATGTCTTGATGTTGCGCTTGTGATGGCAATTCATATTTATTTTTTCGGTACCAACCTTCCTTTGTTAGGAAGTCTTTTCTGAAAATATTTGGAGTTTAGTCTTATGTGGAAGTTACATGAAGATGATAAGCAGTGGAGAACAAAAATCTTGAATGCAGTAAGCATGGTAAGACTGGTGTCGGCTACAGTAGTTACTCAGCGATGAAGAGACGCAAAGAAGACAAGTTTTGAGGACTGCGCCAAACCAGTCTTCAGACTCATAAGGAAAACATCATGATGTTATGATTTTCAGTACTGCTATAGTCAAGGAAAATATTATTGACAGGACATCTAACACAGCGATTTTTGTTGGCTGATCAGTTCATCAGGTTCCTGTCACGCGGCTCTCCGAAATTAAAACTGTTGTTCCACACCTAATACACTATATGATCAAAAGTATCCGGACACCCCCAAAAACATATGTTTTTCATATTTGGTGCATTGTTTCGCCACCTACTGCTAGCTACTCCATATCAGAGACCCCAGTAGTCATTAGACATCGTGGGAGAGCAGAATGGGGCGCTCTGCGGAACTCACGGGCTTCGAACGTGGTCAGGTGATTGGGTGTCACTTGTGTCATACGTCTGTATGCGACATTTCCACACGCTTAAACATCCCTATGTTTCCGATGTGATAGTGAAGTGGAAACGTGAAAGGACACATACAGCACAAAAGCGTACAGGCTATCCAGACCATCACACAGGAATTGCAAACTGCATCAGGATCCACTGGAAGTGCTATGACAGTTAGAGGGGAGGTGAGAAAACTTGGATTTCATGGTCGAGCGGCTGCTCGTAAGCCACACATCACGCCAGTAAATGCCAAGCGAAGCCTCGCTTTGTGTAAGGAGCGTAAACATCGGACGATTTACCAGTAGAAAAACGTTGTGTGGAGTATTGAATCAAGTTACACAATACGGCGCGATCCGATAGCAGGGTGTAGGTATGGCGAATTCCCAGTGATCGTCACCTGCTGGCTTGTGTAATGCCAACAGTAAAATTCGGAGACGGTGGTGTTATGGTGTGGTCGTGTTTTTCATGGAGGGGGCTTGCACCCTTGTTGTTTTGCGTGGCACTATCACAGCACAGGCCTACATTGATGTTTTAAGTACCTTCTTGCTTCCCAACACTAAAGAGCAATTCGGGGATGGCAACTGCATCTTTCAACACGATCGAGCACCTGTTCATAGTGCACGGCCTGTGGCGAAGTGGTTACGTGACAATATCATCCCTGTAATGGACTGGCCTGCACAGAGTTCTAACCTGGATCGTATAGTACACCTTCGAGATGTTTTGGTACACGGACTTGGTGCCAGGCCTCAACGACCGACATCGATACCTCTTATCAGTCCAGCACTC
The DNA here is from genome assembly GCF_021461385.2 of Schistocerca piceifrons. Classification (NCBI taxonomy): domain Eukaryota; kingdom Metazoa; phylum Arthropoda; class Insecta; order Orthoptera; family Acrididae; genus Schistocerca; species Schistocerca piceifrons. The sequence continues at coordinate 100,771,189 of NC_060138.1, read as the reverse complement.
CGTGAATAATGGGCTGCCATTCCCCAAGAAATCTTCCAGCACGTGATTGAACGTATGCCCGCGAGAGTGGAAGCTGTCATCTAGGCTAAAGGTGGGCCAACACCATACTGATTTCCAGCATTACCGATCGAGAGCGCCACCAACATATAAGTAATTTTCAACCAGGTGTCCGGATACTTTTGATCACATAGTGTATCACAATGTGTGTGGCAGTATGGGAAATTGTAATCTTAATCTGTAACGTTTAACTGTGATAATTTGGGGTCCTGGAAAGGCTTCTGCATTCTTCACTTTCTGATAGTTCCTGTTACTACATCTGTGTCAGTTTATACTGGCATGACAAAGAGGACAGGTGCTTAGATTCGGCTGCTGGGTTGGGCAGGTAGCCGGCCAACAGCGAGGCGTGGGGGAGGAAGCCGCTGACTCATGTGAGTCCGGTGCTCTTTTGTTCGCCTCTCTTGTTGATAAGCTTAATGAGTTTTGCCGCTGCTGTTCAAGTAGCCGATACTTGAGACCGCTTGTGTGGAGGCTATAGGCTATAAACAGTCCACACATCATTTCAAAGGCGCTTTTTGCCGCTCTACTTGCCGATAGTACTCGGTGTTCCTTAATGAGGTTGTGCCGGGGACGGCGTGTCCGGCGTATCTGGGAGCTACTCCCGCTGCTGCCTGCGCTGTTATTAATGGCTGCCACGCAGCTACAACCTCTTTGTCGCGGGAGGAGCGGACAAGGTGTTTCATAAGGTAATTACCAGCAGGTGTTTATTTTGACTTTTGCCATTTTCCTACACATACTCTACTGCCATACATCCTTTATGTTTGCTACTGTCTTTGTCATCTTGTTAGAGCTCTGACGCTAATATATTCCCAATAACGACGAGTAATTTTTATCAGCTTACCAGACCCCAATGTCTTTTGGCTTAACACCCAGCCAAAATTCAATCACTTTCTCCAGTTTTTCGTGTGGTGTGCACTCCGCCTTCCTTTCTCTATACAGAGCCAAGAGCCTTAATATTGCTACTCTGTCATCAATGGAAAAAGCGTACATAAATCACAGATCAGTAGTAAGACCATTAGCGGTCCGAGCCAAGGAACAATTCGTTCAGCTTGGTGTGGCAAACCTGAATGTTCTAACAGAGGGTTGCAGCAAGTTTCTTCTCTATACTTACATGGGGCCGGCACGGTAGCTCAGCGTGCCCTCTGTAATAAAAAAAAAATGAGCCAAGGATTCAACGATCAGCTTGAACAGATGTCTTGTGACGTCCGCCCAGACCAAACGCAGCGAACTATATCGAACAAAAAAAAGGATGGATAGAGCGTATCCCATGTAAGCAGGAGATCCCGGGTTCGAGTCCCGGTCGGGGCACACATTTTCACCTGTCCCCGTTGATGTATATCAACGCCCGTCAGCAGCTGAAGGTATTAAATTAATTCTTATTTAGTTTCTTCTCTGGTTGATGAGCAAGTCCAGAAGGTTTTTTAATTACGACATAAGAAATCTTATACCTCGGATTTTATTTTTAAACAGCCTGTTCCCGCTGTTTTAGATGAACATTGAATCTTTACAGTTCTGTCTACTAATGGGTTCACAACAAAGAGGTGATGTTGGTTGCTGAACGATTTGTTGTCCTAATATCATTTTTGTGGTTCGATTTCCACACGGCCTTGGATGCAGAGCTGTACACGACTGGAAAGATATTGGAGTAGACAAGGCTCTTAAGGGACTCAACTCCTCAGGTCATTAGTCCCCTAGAACTTAGAACTAGTTAAACCTAACTAACCTACGGACATCACACACATCCATGCCCGAGGCAGGAATCGAACCTGCGACCGTAGCGGTCTCGGGGTTCCAGACTGCAGCGCCTAAACCGCACGGCCACTGCGGCCGGCTCGCTGATTTCCCAAGCATCTGTGAGCCCATGGTTTGTAGACAATAACATTCCGGAAGTGGACTGCCCTGTCCAGACTCCCGATATGAACCGAATTGAACACTTGTGGGATGATTTAGGACGTCGACTTCGCTTCAGACCGCAGCGCCACAGTTTTCGGCTCTTAAGGAATAATGTGCTGCCATTCTTCCACAGACACCTGCTGGAAACTGTCCCCTGCACTGTTCAAGTCGTCATAAAGACAAAGTTGGAGTCTCCCCATTTTAATACTCTGTAGTTGGTGTCCGGGTTCTTTTGATTAGATACGTTTTTCAAAACTGGCCTGCCTTGTGGATTTCTTCAGAGACGTATACAGGGTGAAGCGAATTTGCGCACTCAGGCTTCGCAGCGTGACTCCTCACATACCATCGATAAAAAAATGTCTCTCACAAAAGTTCGCCCGCGAGTGCATCCAGCAGAAAAGGATGTTAAAGACTGTCAATCTGGCAACACTTTAACCACATGTATGAGAAGTACTCCTGTCAGGACAAACAGGTTGTGGTGTGCAATTGTCGCAGTGGACAGAGTTCTGTGTTTGCATGCAGGAGGTCGAGGGTTCGATCCTGGTTTGTGGCGCATTTTTTTTTTTATTTGCTAATTATATTCGGACGGTTCATACTGCAAAATAAACCGTTTCTTAGGTCACATGTATCCTAAATTTACAACTTTTGTAACGCTGAACATAACAAATACGTGCTTAGACAAACAAGAAATAGACAGTTAAAACAAATGGCCAGTCATAGGTGAGAGTAACTACAAAAACAATATCAATTTTGAGACGCTAAAGATGATAGCACAGTACAATAACATAACATCTACTTGTCATTTATTTGTTGTTGTTGTGGTCTTCAGTCCTGAGACTGGTTTGATGCAGCTCTCCATGCTACTCTATCCTGCGCAAGCTTTTTCATTTCCCAGTACCTACTGCAACCTACATCCTTCTGAATCTGCTTAGTGTATTCATCTCTTGGTCTCCCCCTACGATTTTTACCCTCCACGCTGCCCTCCAATACTAAATTGGTGATCCCTTGATGCCTCAGAACATGTCCTACCAACCGATCCCTTCTTCTGGTCAAGTTGTGCCACAAACTTCTCTTCTCCCCAATCCTATTCAATACTTCCTCATTAGTTATGTGATCTACCCATCTAATCTTCAGCATTCTTCTGTAGCACGACATTTCGAAAGCTTCTATTCTCTTCTTGTCCAAACTATTTATCGTCCATGTTTCACTCCCATACATGGCTACACTCCATACGAATACTTTCAGAAATGACTTCCTGACACTTAAATCAATACTGGATGTTAACAAATTTCTCTTCTTCAGAAACGCTTTCCTTGCCATTGCCAGCCTACATTTTATATCCTCTCTACTTCGACCATCATCAGTTATTTTGCTCCCCAAATAGCAAAACTCCTTTACTACTTTAAGTGCCTCATTTCCTAATCCAATTCCCTCAGCATCACCCGACTTAATTAGACTACATTCCATTATCCTTGTTTTGCTTTTGTTGATGTTCATCTTATATCCTCCTTTCAAGACACTGTCCATTCCATTCAACTGCTCTTCCAAGTCCTTTGCTGTCTCTGACAGAATTACAATGTCATCGGCGAACCTCAAAGTTCTTATTTCTTCTCCACGAATTTTAATACCTACTCCGAATTTTTCTTTTGTTTCCTTTACTGCTTGCTCAATATACAGATTGAACAACATCGGGGAGAGGCTACAACCCTGTCTTACTCCCTTCCCAACCACTGCTTCCCTTTCATGTCCCTCGACTCTTATAACTGCCATCTGGTTTCTGTACAAATTGTAAATAGCCTTTCGCTCCCTGTATTTTACCCCTGCCACCTTTAGAATTTGAAAGAGAGTATTCCAGTCAACATTGTCAAAAGCTTTCTCTAAGTGTACAAATGCTAGAAACGTAGGTTTGCCTTTCCTTAATCTTTCTTCTAAGATAAGTCGTAAGGTCAGTATTGCCTCACGTACTACATGTAATATGAGTGCTCAGATGTCGCACATTAGCAACCAGTGACAATAATAATGTTCATATTAATGATCGCATGACCTTCACAACAGAATACGTTTTCCTCAGAACAACAGACGCTCAAAGCGTCCTCCCTGCACGTCGAAATATTGCGCAACCCGCCGAATCATGCAGCAAAGCTGCATCCACAGTAACAAGAGCAGCATGAGCACACGCTACCAATTCTTCCGCATTCGTCGGAGGAATAGAGTACATGTGATCCTTCAGGTGTCCCCACTAGAAGAAATCCAGGTGTTTTAGGTCAGGTGAACGAGGTGGCCATACAACTGGACATCCACCCCTGAGCCATTTCCCTGGGAATGTTCTGTCCAAATACTATCGCACATTAATTCCAAAGTGTGGAGGTGTACCATCATGTTGGAACTATATCCTCTACAGAACATGTAGTGGAACATCTTCCAGCACATCAGGTTGATAGCTTCAGAGGAACGCATAACTTCGTGCAGTCAGCTGACCAGGCAACATGTAGGGGCCCAAACACTTGTCGTCCAATATTACGACCCAGACGTTAATACCAAAGCGAACTTGATATCCATGGTCTCAGATGACGTGCGGGTCACCTCCCACCAATGATAGGCATCGTGCATATCGAAGACACGAAATGTAATCGACCTGAATGACGCAAGGATAATAGTTGGTACTAATCTATGGGACCATTGGAGGAGAGTACAAAGAAAACAGGTCTCGCATCTAGTAGATGAAGTGGTGTGAATAAATTCACGCCCATGATGTGGAAAGGGCTTATTCCAAAGCTGACCAATCATCGATTTCTACGATTGGAGTATGTAAGTGCAAATGTTTTCTAGAGGATCCGATGCAATCGCTTTGACGATTAAGATGCCAGTTACTCTACTGCCTGGACTACATTTACCAAATAAAAAACATATGCCTCAACCCAGGATCGAATCACTGACCTACTACATGCTAATCCATAGCTCTATCCACTGCACCAAATTTACAGCACAAGGAACAGCTGATGACAGGGGTAGTTATTATACATGTAGTTACAGTGTTGCCATATTGCCACTATTTAACGTCCTTTTCCTGGCGGATGTACTCGCCGGCCGAAATTTTGTGAGAGACATTTTTTTAAAGCTGATATGTGAGGAGTCGTGCTGTGAAGCCCGAGTCCGCTAATTTCGCTTCACCCTATATACGCATTAGCGCGACTTGCAAGGAAATGTGGGGAATATCTTAAGACTTCAAAATTCCATTGCCAGTTTTCTTCTTAAACTGTGCTTTCAGCAAAGGATGTTTCGATATTCTTTAAATTGGTAATGATGATTGACGTGAGGTATGCAAAATTCACATTAACAAATTAAATGAGTCTGCACTTGTCATAAGCACTAATTTCTATTATAAACTACACTCCTGGAAATGGAAAAAAGAACACATTGACACCGGTGTGTCAGACCCACCATACTTGCTCCGGACACTGCGAGAGGGCTGTACAAGCAATGATCACACGCACGGCACAGCGGACACACCAGGAACCGCGGTGTTGGCCGTCGAATGGCGCTAGCTGCGCAGCATTTGTGCACCGCCGCCGTCAGTGTCAGCCAGTTTGCCGTGGTATACGGAGCTCCATCGCAGTCTTTAACACTGGTAGCATACCGCGACAGCGTGGACGTGAACCGTATGTGCAGTTGACGGACTTTGAGCGAGGGCGTATAGTGGGCATGCGGGAGGCCGGGTGGACGTACCGCCGAATTGCTCAACACGTGGGGCGTGAGGTCTCCACAGTACATCGATGTTGTCGCCAGTGGTCGGCGGAAGGTGCACGTGCCCGTCGACCTGGGACCGGACCGCAGCGACGCACGGATGCACGCCAAGACCGTAGGATCCTACGCAGTGCCGTAGGGGACCGCACCGCCACTTCCCAGCAAATTAGGGACACTGTTGCTCCTGGGGTATCGGCGAGGACCATTCGCAACCGTCTCCATGAAGCTGGGCTACGGTCCCGCACACCGTTAGGCCGTCTTCCGCTCACGCCCCAACATCGTGCAGCCCGCCTCCAGTGGTGTCGCGACAAGCGTGAATGGAGGGACGAATGGAGACGTGTCGTCTTCAGCGATGAGAGTCGCTTCTGCCTTGGTGCCAATGATGGTCGTATGCGTGTTTGGCGCCGTGCAGGTGAGCGCCACAATCAGGACTGCATACGACCGAGGCACACAGGGCCAACACCCGGCATCATGGTGTGGGGAGCGATCTCCTACACTGGCCGTACACCACTGGTGATCGTCGAGGGGACACTGAATAGTGCACGGTACATCCAAACCGTCATCGAACCCATCGTTCTACCATTCCTAGACCGGCAAGGGAACTTGCTGTTCCAACAGGACAATGCACGTCCGCATGTATCCCGTGCCACCCAACGTGCTCTAGAAGGTGTAAGTCAACTACCCTGGCCAGCAAGATCTCCGGATCTGTCCCCCATTGAGCATGTTTTGGACTGGATGAAGCGTCGTCTCACGCGGTCTGCACGTCCAGCACGAACGCTGGTCCAACTGAGGCGCCAGGTGGAAATGGCATGGCAAGCCGTTCCACAGGACTACATCCAGCATCTCTACGATCGTCTCCATGGGAGAATAGCAGCCTGCATTGCTGCGAAAGGTGGATATACACTGTACTAGTGCCGAAATTGTGCATGCTCTGTTGCCTGTGTTTATGTGCCTGTGGTTCTGTCAGTGTGATCATGTGATATATCTGACCCCAGGAATGTGTCAATAAAGTTTCCCCTTCCTGGGACAATGAATTCACGGTGTTCTTATTTCAATTTCCAGGAGTGTATTATAAACTATTATTCTCATTTGGAAGATCGACAGAAAAATGCATAAATTCTAAAGCGGCGTAAGAGGGGATGTCTCCACGCAGTGAAATTAGAAGCGCGCTACATAATGGCGCGCATCCGGAATTAGCATTAGGCGAGCGCTTAGCGAAAGTGGGCCTGGGCGTCTGAGCGACAGCAAGTGTCAGTGTCGCCGGCCAAGAAACCTGAGCAGGCGAGCCGGCGTTGACGAAGGCATGCTCCGGGCCAGCGCGTCTGGTGACGTTCCCAGACGTCTGCCGTCCAAAATCCCACCTGACGGCTCCCACTAGGAGTTTTCAGACACTGCCGCCATTTCAAAATACTATCACAATAAAGTGGCAATACTTTTATTAGTACAGATAGTATTTAATTGCCAAAATCAGAGAGCGACTCACACAAAATGCAAAAAGCTGTTTTAAAGAAAGAGCGACTTCCATTAGGTAATAAATGACAGCGTCATGGTAAAAGTACAGACCGTACTGCCATATTTACTTTGAAGGTTTGTTAACTTTCATAGGATTTATTTATAGCATGGCTTTTTAAGCTCAATGTTAGATATAATAGAAACAGCAACACATGTAATTTACAAAACAGACGTGTAAATTTTTAATATAACCAATTGTGTCATTCGTTGCCACGAGTAAATCGTAGAAAGTACCACAATAGGCCCTGCTGGAACATTCTGCCACTACGTGATGAACGGTTTGCCTCCACAGCCGCATTTTGGAGGTGGACCCTTAGCCCATCTATGAAGAGAATCCATGCTCTGCCCTGACTGGTGCGTACTCTGTTAAACACTGACTATGTTCTGCGCGACTGGTCGAAGGTAAGGAGTTTATTTCTTACGCAGGGCATGTTCTGATAATGCAGAAGGCAAGACTTTGTCCAGTCGCGTTCCCATGAGTCTGTTAGATCGAACTGAGACGGTGAAGCGTCTCTGTGGAGTCGTTTCATAGACGCTTGTCTCACTGGATTCTGTGCATCCTATTCTGTCCACCACCTGATTGCGGTTTAATTTATTAACTCTCCCAGAAAGACTGAGCAATCAAAGTAAGGCTTATAAAATGACATTTTCTTTTGTGTTCCATAGGAAATCATGACCTGTATTTATTACGTTTTTCCCTTCACCGTAACCTATGTGTGCATGAATGTGACTGAATGAGTGTTTTTATGAGTGGTTTCGGGTTTCTTTTGTGGGGGACGCTGAGTTGGTTGTCGTCTGCTAGGAGCAGGTGATGTTTGCTTCTCGTTTGGAGGGTAGCACAGGATGACCAACTTACGATCCCAGTACCTGGACAGAGAGGTTTACCCCTTTTGGTCTGAGGTTGTTTTGTCTGTCAGGTTGGTGGCGGAAGCTTACCCCTCTGGTAGCTTCCGTTGCACCGGTAGTGCTCGGTGGAGAAAGGACACTCTGCAGCTAGCGGTCGGTAAGTACAGTTCGTAGCTCCTGTAAAGGGTTTCTGCTGATAGGAAGTAGGTCGAATCAGAACTTCCCTATGTTAAATTCATGGCATAATTAAGTAGTTCAGCTTAAATGAAGCGTGTGTAGTTATGTACACTCCTGGAAATGGAAAAAAGAACACATTGACACCGGTGTGTCAGACCCACCATACTCGCTCCGGACACTGCGAGTGGGCTGTACAAGCAATGATCACACGCACGGCACAGCGGACACACCAGCAACCGCGGTGCTGGCCGTCGAATGGCGCTAGCTGCGCAGCATTTGTGCACCGCCGCCGTCAGTGTCAGCGAGTTTGCCGTGGCATACGGAGCTCCATCGCAGTCTTTAACACTGGTAGCATGCCGCGACAGCGTGGACGTGAACCGTATGTGCAGTTGACGGACTTTGAGCGAGGGCGTATAGTGGGCATGCGGGAGGCCGGGTGGACGTACCGCCGAATTGCTCTACACGTGGGGCGTGAGGTCTCCACAGTACATCGATGTTGTCGCCAGTGGTCGGCGGAAGGTGCACGTGCCCGTCGACCTGGGACCGGACCGCAGCGACGGACGGATGCACGCCAAGACCGTAGGATCCTACGCAGTGCCGTAGGGGACCGCACCGCCACTTCCCAGCAAATTAGGGACACTGTTGCTCCTGGGGTATCGGCGAGGACCATTCGCAACCGTCTCCATGAAGCTGGGCTACGGTCCCGCACACCGTTAGGCCGTCTTCCGCTCACGCCCCACCATCGTGCAGCCCGCCTCCGGTGGTGTCGCGACAGGCGTGAATGGAGGGACGAATGGAGACGTGTCGTCTTCAGCGATGAGAGTCGCTTCTGCCTTGGTGCCAATGATGGTCGTATGCGTGTTTGGCGCCGTGCAGGTGAGCGCCACAATCAGGACTGCATACGACCGAGGCACACAGGGCCAACACCCGGCATCATGGTGTGGGGAGCGATCTCCTACACTGGCCGTACACCACTGGTGATCGTCGAGGGGACACTGAATAGTGCACGGTACATCCAAACCGTCATCGAACCCATCGTTCTACCATTCCTAGACCGGCAAGGGAACTTGCTGTTCCAACAGGACAATGCACGTCCGCATGTATCCCGTGCCACCCAACGTGCTCTAGAAGGTGTAAGTCAACTACCCTGGCCAGCAAGATCTCCGGATCTGTCCCCCATTGAGCATGTTTGGGACTGGATGAAGCGTCGTCTCACGCGGTCTGCACGTCCAGCACGAACGCTGGTCCAACTGAGGCGCCAGGTGGAAATGGCATGGCAAGCCGTTCCACAGGACTACATCCAGCATCTCTACGATCGTCTCCATGGGAGAATAGCAGCCTGCATTGCTGCGAAAGGTGGATATACACTGTACTAGTGCCGACATTGTGCATGCTCTGTTGCCTGTGTCTATGTGCCTGTGGTTCTGTCAGTGTGATCATGTGATATATCTGACCCCAGGAATGTGTCAATAAAGTTTCCCCTTCCTGGGACAATGAATTCACGGTGTTCTTATTTCAATTTCCAGGAGCGTATTTTCGGAATGTGGCATAATTTTTTTGTTGAAAATCGGCGATGATGGTGGTTGAAATTAAAAGTGTGGAAGTTGCTTTGTTCTTTTCGGACAATCGTGAGTATGTAGATGGAATGATTGAATTATTGTGTTCCACTTCCCTTTTGTGTGTTTTTCCTTTTTTTTAATTCCACTGTTCTACCATTTTTTGGCGAATTATTTAGTTAAATTTTTCACGCAGGCTCCAGTCATGTGTATTCATAGGATGTGCATCAAATTCAGTAATGAAATAAATGTGCTACGTAAAAGATAAACTTTGCGTCCTTTATCTTTCTCGTTGATGCCAGTTTTCAAATTAATTTTCTACTCCTCGTTTCTTTTTTAAGTTAATCTGCTTGCTTGTGATGAACAAAACTGTGAGGGAAAAATCAATTTAATTGAACGAGGTCATTGATATACGACATACAATGCTGTTCATCATGTTAGAGTCTTTTAAAAAATTGCATTCTTATAATTAAATTGTGAATTTAATTGAACTGATAATTTCCAGTTCGGTATTTTCTTATTTGTTAGGAAGGGCTTTAGCTGGTGGCGACCCTGTAATTTTTAAATTTATAATTGTCCTTGTGAGGTGGCTTAGCCAGAAATTGCGCACAAGGGTTACATCTCCATTATTCTTGGTATGTAACGTATGTCGAACCTTTGCTAGGATCCCTTTACAATTCTACATACATACTTTACAAGGTGTGCAGCACCATGGCTGCTCTCATGGGTGGTTTCCTTGATCGAAGCCAGGTTCTTTGTAGGATATGTATAGGGAGTTGCAGGTTGCCTTGCATATGTTTAATCTCACGGAGTAGAGCTGCTTTTCGTCGAAGTCCAGGGGGCGGATTGTGGCTCAATATGGACAGCAATCCGACGGGGTTTGACCTTGGTGTATCACTGATCATTCTCATAGTGTTATTCAGCTGTGTGTCCAGAGTTCGTGTGTGTGAACTAATGAGCCATACGGAAAGGAGCACCATATTCTGCAGCAGAGTAGACTAGCTCAAGTGCTGAAGTGCACAGAGTTTCAGCAGTGGAGCTCCAGGTTGTTCCCCACAGATTACGTAGGATGCTGTTTCTAGTTCGTATTTTCGCAGCAATGTTTTCCAGATGCCTCTTGTAGGACAGTTTCCGGTCGAACGTAGCGTCCAGACATTTTTGGTGCTGATTTTGGTGAAGGAGTCTGCCACCAAAAGGCGCCTGGAGCAGTCTATTCGCCGCTCTATTGCACAAGTGAAAGCAAGCCGCCTCTATCTCGGCTGGGTTCGGTTTCAGTCTCCATCTCCGAAACTAGGTTCCCATTATCGTCAGATCAGATATTAAGATGGTTTCTGCTTCTTCAAAATTTCGATGTCCCGCTGTCAGCGCCCAGTCATCGGAGTATCCAAAGTTATGAGATATAGTTTTAGGCATATCGGAAGTCTGCAGATTAAACAGAAGTGGGGCGAGGACAGATCCCTGAGGTATGAAAAAATGTTACAGCTGTAATCAAGTTGTCATTCGACGATGCGCTTCACACGGCAGCGAATGATGCATGAAAAATTTAATCAGTAATTAAATACAAGCATTTATTTTACGTGATTGTAGTCATAATTAAATAATTGATTTTATAGTAAACTAAGAACAAATCACAAAAGGAAGCTATATGGTACTGAAGACATTAGTAATATTAAACATTGTGTATCACTCAGGTGGCGCCTGTTTCCTGGAATTAATCAAATTTTAAGTCTCAGATATACTTAATTATCATACGCAGTAAGAAGTAGTAAAGCTAGGCATGAGAGGAATGATCAAGAAACTTCCTTTGGGGGCGAATGGGCTCAAGCTTAGTTTTAATCACTTTTTCAAATTAATCAATATAAACAACTTATGATACGATTAATTTAATAAATGACTGCTGAAGCCAAGTTTTTAACTTCATTTTTCTGTAACTAGGCAGTAAAAGGAGGGGTTCTGGAAGCAGAGAGGGGGTGCAGGTGTATAGGGAATGAACGCGTGGAGCGAGGAACACTGGGTGAGTAGGGAGGGGTTGCGTAAATGAGTGCGTGTTGAGTCGAAAAGCTTAGTGGAAGTTACGGAAACAGAACTCTGGGCGGCAAGGATGCCGCAGTGTTCTTGGAACATTTCACTGCGGAAACACTAGTTTCAAGCTTACAAGAAGAGGTCCCTGAAACTATCTGTACGGTAATGTAAGTTAAGATCCCATGTATCACACACTGCAGCCATTCACCCTGGTGGGCCCTCGTTCGCGAGTAATCGACGAAAAAAGAAATCGAGGATGTTGCGTGATAGTCAGTAGTGTTAAGAAAGCTGATTTATGCAGCCCGCTTGTGTGGTGTGGTGGATAAGCTAACAGCTCCATATGCGAAAGGTTTTAGTTCACTAATCTGGTGAGATGGTGCTTATGTATTTCTAAATCTTTATCGAAATTACTTCGATCATTATTTTTATTCAATTAATTAGTTTAAATGTAGCTTTTATTTCTCTTTCTTTATCGTATTTTAATCGCCGTATAAACTTTTCCATTTTTTCCATTTTTCCATTATATCATTCTTTTTCCAGGCGGAATTTTTGTGGATATGAATTTAATTATATTTATCTGTTGTCATATTGAATTATTTGAAAATTCCGATCAATCAGTTAAAGAAACAAAGGACGAAATAATCTATTTACATTTATGCACTGGTATAATAAATGGTTTTTGTACCAGATGTGCATTTTTGTGCATGGTAATTGTCATACAAGCATTTAAAACTTAACTGAAATACCCACTGCACTATGGGCAAAATAGCGCAAATGAAAATTTAAATGAAAGACAGGTTTATAAGTAAAACTAAATTCAAGCAAAATGAAAAATAGATCTAATGAATTCAATAATTTTAACGAAAATACAGGGTCATAAAACAAAAGATATTAAATCGAAATTAATACATAAAATTAATTAAAACACATGAACAAAGATTTCAAGTGGAGAAAGGATGATGTGAAAAAAATGAGAGCAAAAGAAGAAGTTGATATTATGATTAAAATTTTGTGACAAGGGAATAGAATTAAAAATTACATTTAAATCAGTTAATTAAATAAAAGTTATGATCAAAGTCATTTCGATGATTATTTAAAAATAAAAATAAATTTCGTGCAGCTGATGAGGTTCGAATCCACAATATCTTGTAGGTGGAGCATGTTATCCTACACACTATGCCACACCTGCAGTCTACATAAGCCACCTATTTCAACAGACTTATGTGTTACACAAAATTACGAATTTCTTTTTTCGTCAGTTGCTGGCAAACGAGAGCCCACCAAAGTGAATGGTTGCAGTGTGTGATACATGGGGTCTTAATCTACAAATTCTACATCATCGTACAGATAGTTTTAAAAAGTCTATAGCACCGCTGGGTACCTCTCCTTGTTAGTAGAATCGTGCAGTGGCACGGATCTCTGAATTATTCGTGTGGCAAAACGTGTTGGACTTAGTAGAATTATTGAGCAGTGCCACCAACCCATAGCGAGTTAGAGTCAACAGTCGAGGCTCTGACCGTTGCTGGTTGATGATGATATTATTAAGCTTCGTCTGAACTGTTGGAATCCGAAGAAATACTATGTCGAAGACTACAGCTTGGATCTGAAAGGCAACGTCACTCTCATGCAGCCTTGTACTGCACTAGTTACCTATGTGCCCACTCTGTGCAGCAGACTGTCGCTGTTTATTGCCGCAATCTGTTGATTAAGTGGAACAGCTAACTAACTGTGATGTGTCACACTCCGTAGGGTGAGAGAAGAGCTCTGACAGCTGGCAGCGCAGTTGCCAGTATTCAGTATGGAAGTGCAGTTGGCCAGTGACTGGTGGGGTGGGGATGCAGATGATAGACACTCCCCTCCCAGTTCTTCTTCCTCGGGGCAGACAGGGCTAAAGAGCCTGATAATGCCCCACGTTTCATTGCAGTATTCTTGCTGGAAGCATTCTACTCACAAGGGAAACTCCCCATCAGACCCCTCGTCGGATTTAGTGGTAATAGGGCCCAGTGGATAGCCCGTAAAAAACTGAATACAGATCAAGCATGAAAACAGGAAGAAGGTGTACTGATTTGTGAAAAATGCAAAATAGACACAACGAACGGTCCAAGCGCGACAAATACGGTCTACGAGCAAGAAGTGCAACAGAGAGGAGCCTGGAAAAGTGGTGGAATCGTGGTTAAGGAGTCGGCTCTCAGCCCTGGTGGCTTGCGCAACTGCCCCTCGCGCCGATCAGCATCCCGCCCTCGGCATTCATTACTTCCGCGCCGCGGTATTTGTGTTTATAAAGAGTTCACTACTACCGTACCTCATGACACACTCTTACCGCCGTGCGACGATCAAAGTAACGATTCAGGCCGTACATCCACGATTAAGAGCCTTTGAAACTGAACAGATCATTCGAGAGGATCTGCGTTTGAACCACCTCGATGTGATCGGAATATATTTTTCCATCACAGGAAGTGCTGTGTACATCAAGATGACGACGGAGGCGCTATACGCTGAAGTTGTCCAACGACATGCCGCCGGACTAAAATTTAAACACTCTGATGGACACATAGGCGCAGTGACAGTGGACCAGGCGGGATTCGCTCTCAGAACTTCGCAGGTGTTTGAGCTCTCGTTCGAGGGACTCAAGGAGTCGTCATTGCTACTTTCCAGCCATATGGAAACGTCTTAGGTCACCTCACGGAGAACTGGCAAACTTTTACGACCTATCCAGTGTTAAATGGTATCTGGCAGATCGATACTGAGATGACGAAACACGTTCCATCATACCTCATGACATGTACGATGCCCAGCCACGAACGTGCTCCGAATTTGGTCAGGAAGGACATGTCCAGTCCGAATGTTTAGGCCGACGTTTGACACAGACAGCGCCGGGTGAAGTGACCCCAGCATCTAGATTCACATCCCTTCCCATCACCTACGCGACGCTAGCACAGAACTCTACCACGCCACTTCAAGATACGCCTGAAGCCTCGTCAACGCCAGCCACCGCACCACAGTATGCCGACGAGACCAGCGTGACATCACCCCCCCCCCCCCCCCCCGTGTGGCACCGGGACCATCTGTCTCAGGACCTACTCGAACCATGAACGTCGAACCAGATGTCGTGCCGACTGCTGCCTTTATCCAGACGGGTGATGGGCGACCACATTATGCATCGGAACAACACATTAGGAAACGGCGGTCACTCAGGTCGCGCAAGAAACGCCGATGAACACACTCCGACGACGCCCTCGTTCAGACGGCCTCACGAGGTAACCATTGGACGTCTGATGGTGACCTTCCATACTGCGCCCAGTCACATGATATGACCACTCTTGACACCCCTCTTATGACGAATCCTCTTAGTCCAGAACATGAACTCAATATTGCCAGTATATGAGGATGGCAGATCCCCCACAGCTATTGTCACAGCGCCTGCTTCCCTCATTCCGACACTAAACGACTGTCACATGTCTTCGATGTCAGCATCCTGCGCCGATGATGTTGAAGAAGAAGTGAAGCAGACCACCAGGTCTCCGAGTGAGATCATCCCTTGGAAGCGCCTGAGCCGTCGCCCTGCCAGTAATCATGACCACTGCAGCAGATACGGCGGTACTATACCAGCAGCATGATTCCACCACGCATTCTGCATCGACTGCAAGGGACCATACACAGTAATGTCGCGTCGCCACAATGAATCCTACCGCAATCTGAGTCTCTGACAAACTGGCCATGTTCGGCGACACCATCTACTCTTCAGATGTTGATATTGCATTCCTACAGGAGGTGTTCATTACTGACTTCCAAGAGACCGCCGAGTACACCGCCTATGTTTCTTACGCCTCCAACATTGGTAATGGCGTCGCCATCCTCCTACACAACGGGATCCCTGCCGAGGATGTTACATACCTCCCTACGGCACGAGGTATGGCCCTCACCCTGTTTGGCGTGTGTATCATTAACATCTACACACCCTCTGACTTTAGCCTCCATCATGATTGACATCTATTCTTCGCCAAGGAGGTCACGCCACTGTTCACAAGCCCACAAGACGATTTGGTGGTCAGTGGAGATTCAACTCGACACAAGGGCCTACTGACCAACTCCCACGGCATTCACCTCGTGCGGCTCTCTCGATGGTCATCGATCGCCTGCGAGTCATTGACACCTGGACAAAGATCCTCAGAACCCAACCAGGTTACACATTTTACACCGCTCACTCATCAAGGTGCATAGACCGCATCTAGCTCACTTGCCCACTTGCTGATGGCACCTGGCATGCAGAAATCTCGCCCATGGCATTTTCAGACCATGAATCATACATCTGCGATGTCACTCTCGCCTTACAGCGTGACTGGTATAGATGTAGTCTGTGGAAATTCAACGTCTCCCACCTCACCTCCTCAGACTGTCACCTTATGGTCGAGGATGCATGGCTACGATGCTGGCGTCGTCATGACTCCTATGACTCCAACTTATCTTGCCCGCTCTCCTGTGCAAAGCAAACCGTCCATAAAACATTGATGAGCTAAGGTAAGGAACCCAAGGCATGGTGTACTAATAACTTGCACTTTTATTATTCTTTGTGACTGTGTGACGATGTCTTTTTTTGGCAGACAGGCAGATGGTGGTACACCGAATAAAGGTGCAGGTCTCCTTGATTGTGCGCCCGTCACGTGGAGGGCACTGTAGTCCGATATCGGACCTCTAATCGTGTACCTCAAGAACATCCGTCAATGTACGACCTCCTTCAGGAAAGACAACGACCTTCCACGGGTCTGAGCCACTTCCTCACTGATGTGGAAGACCACCGGCCTGAGATCCAACAAACCATCGGCCATGCTCTCCATAATCATTTCGCTGAATTGTATTCAGCTGTGCCGCATTATGTGGAACTGATCACAGAGGTCGCATGAGTTACTACGAGCACTCTCCCAGTGGCGGTAGTGCATGAACTCCAAGGAGACGTGACCACAGATTAAGTAGTCGATGCCATCAAGGCATGGTCTGATAACAGATCCCCAGCGCCTGATGCTATCCCCATCGAATTTTACAAAAATTTTAACTCTATATGGCTTCCACATGGACGACCATTGCACGAGAGCTAACGTCGCCAATGACATTGGTCCCTATCATCTTTCTTGAGCGCATCATTATACCCCTTCACAAACTGCATGGGCAGTTGAGCATCCATGATTGTCGACTAGTCACGTTGCTCAACAGCAATACGAAAATATTTACGTGGGTATTGGCATCTCGACTCAAAAAGTCGCATGTTACATCACCTCCAGCGACCAGACATCCCCAAAAAGCCTCAACAATATCTGTTCGGTCCTTTGCCGTTACCAAGACATGATAGCATTTGCTCATCACCAACGTCTTCCTGGTGCCATGGCACCGCTGGATTCAATGCAGGCCTTCGACCGTGTGGACCACTCCAATTTAGGGGCAGTTCTTCAACATACGGTTTGTCCCGGCAGTTTTTTCCCAGTAATTTCCGCCTTTTTTATTCATGGTGGTTCTATGAACGGCTTTATGCCCGGGGCTATGATGATGTTTCAGTCAAAAAAAAATGACGATTGCCTTGAGGAAGTGAATGCATATGCGTTTAAAGACTGGTTTGTTAACTCGTCTGCTGCCAAATGTCTTCGTAATGGACAACGAGCCCTACCATTCTATACAATTAAATAACGCACCAACGGCTACTACAAATAGAGACGAAATCGTCAGCTCGTTGGAAGATAATAAAATAGGCTTTGATGAAATATGCAAAAAGCTGAACTTCTGGAATTAGTGAAACCATGCGGGCCACAGAAGACGCAAGATGTAATTCGTACGTTAGCAGAGAACCATGGCTACGAGGGTATACGTCTTACACCGCACCACTGCCATTAACAAGGCCATTGAGCTTGTCTGGGCTCAAATAAAAGCAGATTTCGTGGAGGGAAATGAAATCTTTGCATTGTGAGACACGGAGAGGCTGATAAATGATGCTGTCACAAGAATAACGCCAGAAAATTGAATGAACGACGTGTACCATGTGTGGAGAGAGAGATTACAAGGTCGAACACAGAAAATGGCGTAAGAAAAGAATCCATACAAAAATTGTAATTTGTTTATCAGACGACGAGGACAGCAGCAGCGAAGATACCGAAGCCTCTGTGGCCATCACGAGGGATGATCAATCAGATGACGATGATCTTGGAGTTTCCGTTCTCCCGCACGAGAAATAAAGGTCCTCATTCGATATTTTACGCTAACATTTGTACATTTCGCTGTACCTTGTTAATGTTGAAAATATATTTGTATGTATTTATGTAAAAAGGTAAATACTGCCTTAGCGCTTGAGAAAAAAAATATGATCAAGGAACTCATTGCTGAGAAGGGAAACTCCCCACTGCACCACCCTCACATTTACTGATAAGATAGCCCAATCGATAACCCGTCAAAAACAGGTCAAACATGAAAACAGGAAGAATCAGTACTGATTTGTGGAAAAAGCAAAATAGAAACAATGAACAGTCCAAGCTCAACAAATACATTGTCCGTATTGGAAGGGCAACGTCGTCGCGGTTACAGTGTTGGACTGTCTCTCGAATAAGCAGCGTTCAGAACTCCATCGTGCTAATCATTTTTATTTATTTATTTATTTTTCCAGGACATTATGAACTGTCCGTCCCGTCACTGAAATGTTTGTTCTCGTTTTGTAGTCTTGGCCGTTGTCATACTACACAGTGGTTATAGAATTTAAGTCATACGTGTCTGACCCAAATAAATGTGATGAATAGTGTGTGAAAGCAGGCGAGATACCACATAGACACCTCACAGAAATGAAAACAACCAACAAACGGATGTAAACTATGTTACAGCAAAGCGATTCGATCCAAAACTTCCAAAATGGAACGCAGCTTAAAAAACATTAAAAACATATGTTTTGACAGAGCACAGAGAAACTGTGTGATTGCCGGCTGGGGTGGCCGAACGATTCTAGGCGCTACAGTCTGGAACCGCGCG
The DNA here is from genome assembly GCF_021461385.2 of Schistocerca piceifrons. NCBI lineage: Eukaryota > Metazoa > Arthropoda > Insecta > Orthoptera > Acrididae > Schistocerca > Schistocerca piceifrons. The sequence continues at coordinate 100,752,383 of NC_060138.1, read as the reverse complement.
ACCACTACGGTCGCTGGTTCGAGTCCTGCCTCGGGTGTGGATGTGTGTGATGTCCTTAGGTTAGTTAGGTTTAAGTAGTTCTAAGTTCCAGGGAACTGATGACCTCAGATATTAAGTCCCATAGTGCTCAGAGCCATTTGCACCGAACTGTGTGATTGTGAAACTGTTGCGTTCGTTCGTTGCAGCTTATGTGACAAACTATTATGTTTTCACTCCTTGGGAGTTATCACGTTCACATTCATGCGAACACCTAAATCGGGTAAGGAGGCATATCTCAGTCACTCACCAAGCATATTAGGTGCGTCGATAAGAGATTCCTATCATACGATACACATGTATGACACACCAGACGTGTTTTCCGGTGGAGGATTTGGTTGACTTGTCTTGTCATCGAATGTTTGCGAATCTCTTTCGAAAGCCACTGTCTTTCGGCCGCTAATAGAGCAGTTGTGAAGAATCAGCTTTCATTATAGGTCCCTGCCTTACACCTCGCTGTTGCAAACCGAAGTTACACTACTACACAGGCACAAATTTGAATGCAGCGGGGGAAAAAAATGGGACGATTGAGCACTGAACACGGTTTACACGTTTGCCAGTCCAACACCCTGTCTACTTTTTCTGCGCCATCTTTGTCCTAAATCCTAAATAAAAAACAAACCACCACTTCAGGCGTTGGTGCCTATCTAATCTTACTCCCAGTGCTACTAACCTAGAGCTACGAAGGGCAAGAAAGGATAAAGGAAAGAAAACCACAGGGGAGACGAGAAAATTAAAGTTTTTATCGTTTTTTATTTTAATTTTAGTTGTGTATTTATTTATATTTTTTGTTTTTATGTTTTATATGGAGAACCTTGAGGAGCGGGTCCTGTGTTGGCCAGCACGTCCAAGCGTGCGTGGGCTTAGATTCCGTTGTCGATTCTGTTCAGTTCTGATAGGTTCAGATCAGCCTTCAGCTCCTCACGGATTCGACATTCCAGCTGCGAGGCGGATCATTAAAGGTGCTCCGTAAGAAACTGGAGAAGTTTTGCTGATAGTGTGGACTACGTGTTAGGACGCAGAATCGTTCGTTGAGATAATTCCAATATCCCAGCACTGACTTATGGCCAGAATTAAAAAGATAACGGATCGTGTGGCCGCAGATCCAGTTCTCAGAATGAGTTTCGGTGGTGGGATAAAAGGTCCCCTGAGGGAATAAAAGCGTGTGGATCTGAAGGGGTGTTTGGCATGTAAGAAACGCCAAAATACGCCGCGTAAGTGTCCAGACATCGGACGCTGGACCACAATGGAACCGGTGGTCGTCTGTGTCGCCCTCTCCACAGCGGGTGCAGAGGGGCGATTCGACTAGATGGGTGTGATGCAGTCGATGTCGATTAACTCGTTTGCCATTCTCTGTGATATACACGCCGATTGGACGTCAGATTCGAGAAAGCGGGCACGGACCACTTTCCGTATGTGCCGCCACACATACTGGGGATACCTAATTTCGATAGGGTTGGGCAAGCGGCACTGTTGTAACACTTGGTTAACTATTTTCGTCTGAAACAAACGTGAAAGTGGTAAAGACCGGTAGATATAACTGAAATCCAGGAAAAATGGCCGGGAATGATAAAAGAGGGATAGGGTGGTCGATACCAGAACTGGGTTAGACAAAGAGACCGACGCAGAGCCTTGGAATAGGAGTTCAGTGACGCTCTGTGGACAACGATGCCAATGTTTGAGCTGGGAGCTGATGCACAGAACCGTGACTTTGGTCAGCACATATGTTAGTCTAAAAAAAAAAAAAAAAAACGATGTTGAGGCTTGTCGTTGTGCCTTTGAACAACTCAACAACTCACTGTCCGACAGTGATACTATCTTCGTTTTAAATATCGTGTACTCCTTCCTGCTATAGTATGCGTATGCTTATATATCTTGCACTGTTTGTTTATTTCAGTCACACAGCAAGGTCTCTTCCTTGACTTTCCAGGCATCACAATAAGAGCGCTCCCAGCTGAATTGGCAGACTCTTATCATTTCTGACTCTCTTCACTATCGCTATAGATACGTTCACTGCTTCTGTCGCCCTGCCAATCACTTCACTCGCTGGTATCAAAGGCCGAAAATTCTCCCTCTCCCTTTCAAAGTAAATATACAATCTGTATATAACTTCACGTAATTGAGATTTCAGCGTAAGTTCTTTTCCAAGAGTCCTCTTCTCTGCACCACAGGAAGCCGTTTTCTACACAAAAGGCAAGAAATTCTCACAGTTAGTGGAATACCCACGTGCACACAGAAACCCGAACGAAGTACGCGCCACCACTCACAGAAAGCAGCATTTATTGTCTTATCGACTGTACCCTGGACCGCCGGCCGAAGTGGCCGTGCGGTTACAGGCGCTGCAGTCTGGAACCGCAAGACCGCTACGGTCGCAGGTTCGAATCCTGCCTCGGGCATGGATGTTTGTGATGTCCTTAGGTTATTTAGGTTTAACTAGTTCTAATTTCTAGGGGACTAATGACCTCAGCAGTTGAGTCCCATAGTGCTCAGAACCATTTGAACCATTTTTTTTTGTACCCTGGACCACCATTTGGGCTGTCCTCTGTGTCGCCGTTGGGGCTTCTGGCTTCTCGCCGTTACGACAGCCGTCATGAGGGGTAGGCAGATTTCTGGGGGCGAGCCTGAGCGCAACTTTGCCCAACAAGAGCAGTGAGGATACGGCAGACGCACACAGCCACACTAGGCTGTGGGGCACTTTGGCCACCGCTCCACCTTGCATGGGGCCACAGAACTGAAAACAGGCAACACGAGGGGCTAAGACCGCAGACTGCATAACTGGTGCTGCGGCACTACTTCTGCGACACTGATGCAACACGGCTGCTACCGGGGCGAGCCGAGGAGGAGAACGAATAGGTGTAAAAATCCAAGCAATAAATTGGTATTAATTTAACGCCCTCCCATTAACGCCTAGAGCGTGACCAGGTCCTCACCACTGCCTCTCCGTTCGAATGGTCCTGCTCCCTCGTATGGGGTCACATACAGTGAACCCTTAAAATTACATAAGGTGTCTGCCAAATCCACCAACAATGTTCAGCACGTTACTACGAGGAGTGTTCAGTAAGTAAGGCAACACATTTTTTCTCGACCAGTTTCGGTTGAAAAAATGCAGAATTTGTGATGGGACATCGTGGAATGTTCTCGCTTGTCCCCCTATAGTTTCATGAAGATCCGGTAGGTGTCAGCGCTATACGTAGCCTTCAAATGGTTCAAATGGCTCTAAGCACTATGGGACTTAACATCTGAGGTCATCAGTCCCCTTGAATTTAGAACTACTTAACACTAACTAACCTAAGGACATCACAGATATCCATTACCGAGGCAGGATTCGAACCTGCGACAGTAGCGGTCGCGCGGTTCCAGACTGAAGCGCCTAGAACCGCTCGGCCACATCGGCTTTCCATATAGCTTTCAAAACGGCGTCTGTTACAATGGTACATTCCAAGCAGAGAGTTGTCATTGAGTTTCTTTTCGCGGGGACCAGAGCATCACAGATATTGATAGACACTTGCAGAATGTCTGCGGAAACCCGACAATGGACAAAAGCACTGTGAGTCGTCGGGCGAGGTGTCTCATAATCGCACGAAGGTCGGGCAAACCTGTCCGACCTACTGCATGCTGAGAGGCAGCAAACAGCTGTGACTGCTGCAATGCTGGAACGTGCAGAAACTTCATTCGACGTTATCGGCGGATCACTATCAAACACCCCGCTGGACGTCTCTGTTGGTAGCGCTGACACACTCGTCGACCAGTTTGCGTGCTCACTGGTGTCTGCCCGTTGGGTTCCTCGTCGCCTAACAGTAGACAGTAAAGAGCAACGAAGGATCGTGTGTGAGGAACTGAATGCGCGCTAGGAGACTAATCTGACAAGTTTTTGTCGAAGATCGCCATGGGCGATGAAACATGTGCATCACTTCGAACCGGAAACAAAACGGCAGTCCATGGAGTCGCGCCACCCCACCTCTCCTCCGTAGAAAACGTTCACACCCGCACCCTCAGTCGATACGGTAATGGTGACGGTCGTCTGAGACTCTGATAAAATGGTTATTCTGTTTGATGTCCTCCCTCATGGTGCAACTATCAGCTCTTGAGTGTAATCTGGTACCCCAGGCAATTCCTTGTCCATAAAACCGAACTGATCTTTAAAATCCCTTAAAATTGAAACCGACCCTTCTAAAAATTAAGAATGGCTATGCTGATAGACTTCTACGTTATTTGATTTTCAAACAGCTGCGCAAAACTGAACGTAATCAGACAGTTCTCTCTTTCATTATTGTGACCATCACTGAACTGATACACAATATTTTTTAGCTCAACCCTATCTGACTTTCAATAATCCCCACAAAAGAATGGTCCTGACTAACAATGACCTATACCTTTCATGAATCACTTACCTCACAAAAATCTTCGTTACTCGAACTACTGCAATACAGCGACCGCCAATACTGCCAGCTAAATAAAAGATTCAAACTACTGAAGGCACTAACTACTGATAGGCATAGTTGGTAAATGAAAGATTTTGATAGAGAACAAACAATTTACTTACCTTAATAGTGTTGAAAAGTCATAATATATATATCAGTTCATGACACCCAGTCTTACAAATTTCCTTTTTCTGACGGACACACGTCTAGATCGTCCTCTCTCAAAACTCTGGCATCTCTCTCCCCACATCCACCACTGCTGGCGGCTCACCTCCAACTGCACAACGCTACGCACTGTTCACATCCAACTGCCCAACACTACACGAGCAAATATTCCAACAATGAGTCCAACCAGCCACAGACTGCACACAGAGCAGTCAGCGATTTTCATACGGAGCACTACGTGGCGTTACAAACTGAAAAACCTAAACAGCCTACTTACAAAATCTCACATGAAATTTATTCTTCTTCTTCCTCTTCGTCTTGATCCTTGTCCTCTTCACATATAAGATGGTCTTCAGTGCCATCGAGAGCTTTACGTCTGCCGCACTTCTCGAAAGATTTAACAATAATGTCTTCTCTAACTCTAGAAGTTGACTTCTGTCTACTGGCACACTTGTTTTTATTGTATGTCGTTTTAAAGCTCTCTTACGCGTGAATTCATGTTGAGTTTCATCCATCATCCATTTGCTCCACTCCTCTCTCATATATACTTTAAATGGTTTATTTACCGAGACATCAAGAGGTTGCAATTGTGAAAGAAACACTCGCTGAATAGCAACTAGCTCTGTATTTCCTTGTCTCAGTTTCTCTTTCACAGAATTTTCAAATGACTGTTAAACTGATCTAGCGCAAGAAGAGAACTCTTCTTCAATAAAGCATGTTTCCCTCTCACCCACACTCTCTGTATCCATAATTTCACACCAGCCTCTTGCATCCATCCCTTGTCACGCACGTGAACAACACGTGGCGGTATTTCAGAAGGTTTTGGCATTGTTTTGCGCTTGAAAATAATCATTGGATTAAATTTAGAACCGTCTCCACTACATGAATGGGCAACAGTGTATTTCTTCATGTCGAATTGTTTTTATAGTTACAGTTTTACCACATTTTATGGCAACAGTTGTGTTACTCGGCACATCAAATGTCAGAGCAGTTTCGTCCATATCCGCTATTTGGCTTAGTTCTACGCTGGTTAAATAATAAAGCGATGGAAAGATAACTTCTTTCTCTTTCTCTTGTGGCATTTTCTGAGATATTCCGGTGATGGTTCGCATTATAAGTCCATGATGCTTCATAAACCTGTAGCACCCACCAATTCCACCCTTAAAATCTCTTAAGTTCCACTGTAGCGCTAGCTTATGAGCGTGTATTTGAATCATTTTTGTGTTAATTCCAATGCCATTTTGACCGTACATTGTAATACGACAGCTTCCAGTTTCTATTTGCACATATAGACTTTCTCATTTTTTTCAGTTCTTCTTTACTAGCCCGCCAATCTGGCATGGTTTTTTCTGTCGGTGGAGGGCCAAAATGCCGCTCAGCTGCTCTGTTTCTACGGTCTTCTGCATATGCTATTACTTTCAATTTGTAGCCCGTGTCGTATGAATACCTGTTTTTCTTTTTTTTTTTTTTCTTTACGAACCAAGCTAGTAACAAAAATATTCTACTGTTACCGATAACACTAATCACTTTCAAATCAAGTTCACTGGCACCGCAGTTTGCAATGACGCATCGTAGGTTAGAAAGTTTGTGAATCCCCGCAACTCATGTTCGACCGCATCGGTGCACTGCTGCTGCCACTTGAATCCAGTGTTGCCAGATAGAGATGAGTTTCTCGTGGCATCAAATGTATGACCATTTTTAAGACTGACGGGAGTTTTAAATTATACGCTGGGCATTTTTATATTACTTTCGAGCATAAGAGGTACCTGAATCTTGGAGGTAGTTTTGCGAAGAAGAAAGTGCGTCTTATAGTCCGTAAAATATCTTGCTGTAACGGCATCCAGAGAAACGCGAGCGGTTTAAAACGGGATAAGGCGAGGTCCAGTACGTGTTCTGGCGCTCCAGTCAGCATCTTCCTGAGTGCAGAGGCTGCGGATGAGAAATCTTATAATTAGAACTGAAGTAACTTTTACACTCTGGTCTCGTGCTATACACGTTTGCTGCAGTTCTGACTTGCATCGCGCGGCTTAGAGTGACAGCATTTACAACATTTGTAGATCTTTAACACAACGATACGTTCACTGTCTGGTGAGATGGTTAGTTTTCGAACCATGCTACAGAATCGGTTTCACATGTGTGTATCCGAGTAAGTGGGTCGAATCCATCACACTCTCGTTTAGTAAACTGTTTCAGCATTTTCTTTTGCATATCAAATGCTTTTGTTGAAATGTTCCCTTTGTTATCTATTGCATTACGTGCTACGTGCATCGAATACTCCATGATTCATTTTGGCCCTGATTATGCTTTACATGAAATTATACTCTCTTGAATCGACGTTTTCGTGGTTTGTTTGTGATCTGTTGTCACTGTCTAAAGATTCTACTATCTTTACAATACAATGTGCAGTTAGAAATCAGCATCGAGCTGTGTCAGGTAATGTAATAAATTTTTTGCCTCCAGCAGAGATAGTATTCTTTCTGAGCCACTGTTACATGCTGCATGTTTTTCAGGCCAGAGGATTATTTACCAGCTCGAGAAACAGAGAGAGCTGGTAGAGCATCACTTTATATGGGATTGTTTGCTTTGTGTCTTCAAAATTCAGATTTCTCCATAGAAAATTGTTCACTACACGAACATGGCTATAAGCTGGTTTACTTACGCGTTGTTGAAGCCAGTCCATCAGCTTATCACAAGTTAATACGTTTACTGAAATCAGTCGGATGTTCACTTACCCCGTTATTATTACATTGCACTACTCCTATCCTTCTGTTTGGTCTATTATTTCGAAAATTCGTTGTCAGATAGCCTTATAGTACCATTTCTTGGGTCTAAACTTTACTTAAGAGAAGGGATTCAGACAGGGAGTAAATTCAGGTTACATTCTTGTATGTAATCCGAGTTTAAAGCAGAAGGAAGCAGTTTACAACATGGAGCTGCACAACGGCCGAGATCAAACTGAATTTAAATTGTTTGTAAGGCAAGTGTAGTTCCAACTGTATTGTTGGCTGCTTCGCATATTCTTAGTTCAAAAATACGTGAGTTTACTACCTAACTCTCCCCATTTTACAAATAGGTGTGTTAAAACCTTTGTGACTAACATCAAATTTACGAGGGGCATTCAATAAGTAATGCAACAAATTTGTTTCTGAAAGCAGGTTGGTTTTATTCAGGATTCCAGTATACGATATTATTCCCAACTATTCTGAATACAAATCCCTATTTTTTCCCTCCGCTCAATGTTACGGCCTTACGCCACCTTACTGGAAAGACCTGGTACCACTCTACAGGTCGGGGTCGAAACCAGTGTCTCACTGCACCAATAAGCTCATAATCATCAATGTACAGGTTCCCGCTAGTGCATCCTCCATTGAGTCGAACAGATGGAAGCCTGAAGGTGCGTGATCCAGGCTGTAGAATGGATAAAGAAGAAAAGCCCATTGAAATTTGGTGGCCACCTTCTAGGTGCACACACTAGTGTGAGTCCTAGCTTTCTCATGGAGAAGTTCGTTTTCATTTTTGTGGCAATGAAAACTTGCTGAAGTCGTTTTCCTGGGGGTACCACTAGGGGCGGTGGCAAGAGAGGAGGGGCTATGGGGGCTAGAGCTTCCCCCCCCCCCCTCCCAATGGAGTATCATATTACACTGGATAAAATGACTTCAGAAATCAGCGAATATATTACTTCAACAGATTCAAATCATTTTTTATAATTATGTAGCAATATAGGTTGCACTGTATTTCAGACACATTTCAACAAAAGAATAAAAGCGGCAAATAGCTTACTATCTAAACCAATAAATATAATTTACCTTAAAATGGGCGTCTTGTTATTTATTAATAGACACTGGATGTATATTAATGTACCACTTACAATAATCAAGAAAGCTAAATACGCTCTTGCAAATATCCATAAAGAAAGAGATGTGGACATTGAAAATATCATTGACATATTCAGTAAAAAGAAACAGAGACGAGTGAGCATGACAATTTGGGCAGAAGACGGAAATATCCAGTGAATTTTGTTAAAGAATTCTTTTTATATTCATGTCAAATTCAATTTTTTACATTCATGTCACCATCTGTATCCAGAAAATTAATGAAAATTTATTTGCAGTAAATTAACCTTTTTTTGTGGTTCATGCAATTTACAAAATCTTCCATATTGAAATAAGTTTTTTTTTTAATTTTTTTTACCCTGAACTGCAAAGCAGTTACCAAAACCTACTTTAATCAACACCAAATTTTACCAGTTTGTCGGTGGAAGACCCCAACTCTCCTTTCGTTAAGGGAATTTCATTCCCCCAACCGCCCCCCCCCCCCCCATTAGCCCCCCTCCCCCTTTGACCGAATTCTAGAATCGCCCCTGGGTACCACAATACACTCAAGAGTTGCTAGTTGCACCATGAGGGAGGACATCAAACAGAATAACCCTTTCATCAGAGTCTCAGACGACCGTCGCCATTACCTTATCGACTAAGGGTGCGGCTGTGAACGTTTTCTACGGGGGAGAGGTGGTGTGTCGCAACTCCATGGACTGCCGTTTTGTTTCCGGTTCGAAGTGATGCTCATGTTTCATCGCCCGTGGCGATGTCGACAAAAACTTGTCAGATCAGCCTCCTAGCGCGCATTCAGTTCCTCACATACGATCCTTCGTTGCTCTTTACTGTCTACTGTTAGGCGACGAGGAGCCCAACAGGGCAGCCAGCAGTGAGCACGCAAACTGGTTGACGAGTGCGTCAGCGCTACCAACACAGACGTCCAGTTGAGTAGCGGGGTGTTTGATGGTGATCCGCAGATAACGTCGAATGAAGTTTCTGCACGTTCCAGCATTGCAGGAGTCACAGCTGTTTGCTGCCTCTCAGCATGCAGTAGGTCGGACAGGTTTGCCCGACCTTCGTGCGATTATGAGACACCTCGCCCGACGACTCACAGTGCTTTTGTCCATTGTCGGGTTTCCGCAGACATTCTGCAAGTGTCTATCAATATCTGTGATGCTCTGGTCCCCGCGAAAAGAAACTCAATGACAACTCTCTGCTTGGAATGTACCATTGTAACAGACGCCATTTTGAAGGCTACGTATAGCGCTGCCACCTACCGGACCTTCACGAAACTATAGGGCAGAAGTGAGAACATTCCACGATGTCCAACCACAAATTCTGTATTTTTTTCAACCGAAACTGCCTTTTTCAACCGAACTGCCTTACTTACAGAACGCTCCTCGTAGTTACGTACTAAACATTATTGGTGGATTTGGCAGACATCTGATGTAATTATAAGGGTTCACGGTATGTGACCCCATACGAGGGAGCAGGACGGTCGAGCGGAGAGGCAATGGTGAGGACCTGGTCACGCTCAAGGCGTTCATGAGAGAGCATTAAATTAATAGCCATTTATTGTTGGGAGTTTTACAGTTATTCGTTCTCGTCCTCGGCTCGCCCTGGTAGCAGCCGTGTTGCGTCCGTGTCGCAGGAGTGCTGCCTCAGCACCGGTCCTGCAATCCGCGGCAGCAGCCCCTGTTGTTGCCTGCGGTAAGCTCCGTGGCCTCATGCAGGGTGGAGCGGTGGCCAAAGTGCCCCACAGCCTAGTGTGGCTGTGTACGTCTGCCGAACTCTCAGTGTTCTTGTTGTGCAAAGTTGCGCTTAGGCTCTCCCCCGGAAATCTGCCTACCCCTCATGACGGCTGTCGTAACGGCGAGAAGGCAGAAGCCCCAACAGCAAAACAGAGGACAGTTCAAACGGTGGTCCCAGGGTACAGCCGATAAGACAATAAATGCACTGCCAAAGAGCGGCGCAACCGGCCTCCCTGTTCCCATGTCTAACAGTTTGGAGTAGGACAGATTGGTTCTTCATTCTTAGAAGATCTGCCACTCCCACATCTTCAGTCAGTCACCGTTGTGAGTGGTGGGAATGGCAGCTCGCGGAGTTGAAGTTACTCCCCAAAATCTGGTGGCTGTCGAGTTGTAGGATTCGACACTGGCAGCGGCTGCCAATACTTCATCATATTTCAACAGATCATCCTGGCCTTTCATATGTATCAGTGGTGCAAGTGGAATGGCCAATCTCTGAGCACTGAATGGAAGGAAGGGGACCGTTATACAGTGGCCAATGGCATGGCTTGGTCATAAGTGTGACCGAATGTCCTCCAGCTTTTCTAGCCTGTCAGCATTGGCAGCTGGACTGATGCTCCGTTTCAGAGCTGCAGAGTGTACTTTTGTGCAAGGTTAGCACCTGAAAGGCGTTCTTGCATAGTCTTTTCGTATAGTTACTCCACACTCCACGTTAAGAGAATAACATTGTGCCTCCTTTACAATGACGTCATCGTGGTGGATCAGGTGTTCCTTATGGTCTCTCTCGCACAGTATGCAGTAATGTGCTCCTTGCTTGTTGGTATTCCACTACCCGTTGAGTGTTAATAGTCGTTACACACATATTCCCTACCTGGCATTAGTGCTACGCCCGGATGGAGTTCCAGACAGCTTAAATATTTTGTTCTTCACTCTAATACTATTTTACTGTGCAACAAATTTAAGCGTTATAGTACCAAGAAGGTTCGGAACTATTCCTACCTCTCATTCATTACAGAGTTATTGAGCATTTCTAGAAACTAAACTGCAGACTTAGCGTTGCTTGGTTTGACGGAAAGTATGATGGCTTTATTAATTGCTATATAACATGGATTTCCTTGGTTATGTGACTATTCACGAGGAAGTAGATCTTTTCCTTGGTACAGAGGTGATTTCGAAACCAGTCGTCAAAGTAGATGTGAACCTTTGAAGAACATTTCCAAAATAGAGTCCCCAATCTTTTCTCTTTCGCTTTCTCGTGCAATGTTTAAAAAGGCGATCGTTCCAACACCCTGGGACACCGTTTCCGGCGCCAGTTTCCAAAGTGAAATAAAAATGATAGCAGTACCCTCACCGACATCTGTTCCCAACTGCCACAGTGAACTCCCATTCCACACTTATTGATTTCTGTAAGACAAATGGAAAAACTCTGTAGGATTTTAATGTCGAAAATAAATTTTCTACAGGAGTTGAGACCTTACGCAACTCTATGATATGGAATGGAACACAGCACAACATGCAGTTGCATGGGTGCCCAATAACATGTCTAACTTGGTGAGATGACGACCACCTTGGTAGCGACCTAGGCTGTTGAGAGTAGGTTCTATCGGCTAATTGGAGAGTCGTTTAGGAGCTCCAAATGCTTGCCATGGGGTACGGTAATCCTTAAATAGTAGTTTTCAAAAAACGTTTCACTCGAGTTGAATTATGCCAGGCAACACTAAAAAATAAATGGCATCAAACCAGTGGCAGCTGGTAATATCTTACAGAACAATGCAAATATCTCACTAAAATTATTTCATTTCTCTTCGAGTTCGAACCGGAAATCACACGGAAATTACACCATTTGTGTTCTAATACGAGACGAAATCGCACTAAAGTTAAGCCATTTCTCTTCTCTCAGATAAAAGCATGTTATGTAGCGCTCTCTCCAAGCTAACTAGAAACCATTGTTGAGTGCTGAAATGATTATGAGCTGCGCTACAATCAGTTCAGAGAAGGGAAGCAGCTGTCTATTTGCGATAGCGCATGCTCTGATGTATAAGCATTCGTTCTGCCTCTACGGGTGAAACATTGCTTAAGCACCAGGTGAATATTTTCTTTGAAATTGCGTGTGACGTATTGTGGAAGCGTACACTAGCAGTACCAAACAACTGTGTGGGCGAGTGGTTAGCTTCACTGACTCACGTATCCTTGTCCTGGGTTCATTCCAACTACCAACATGTTTTTTCATTGTATTCATTCCTCACAATTTTAAACAGTTAATTATAAAATTTAAATACATTTAAATAATTCAGTTTACATACATAAAATTAATACATTCAATTTGGTTGTGATTACTACTCTTGTTAAGTCAAAGGACTACATGCCACCAAATTGTAGCACATTGGTAAAATTTTGCATTAGTTGCCCTGCGTGAAACGAATGTAATAAATCCATTAACATGATCTGACATAAAGTTGTGCAAGCAAGCATCAATGTTGAATAAACGTTTTTTAAAGTTTATTTTCCGATTTACCAATTTCAAGAATATTAAACAGTGACATATTTTACGGTTATTTTTGGTCAATCAGAATAGGGGCCCATTTTTGTGAACGATATTTAACGTTTAGTGCCAAACTAACGTTGTTGGTATATGAATAAAATATATATTTGTTGAACAGCTTCTAACTTCATTTCATGATTCGTTGTACGCGATGTAGTTAATTACATGATGTTATTTCAGATGGTTGAATCAAAAAAATAACATCCATATTTATATTCTGGCAGAGGGTTCATCGAACCATTTTCATTCTACTTGTCTACCATTCCACTCTCAAATGGCGCGTGGGAAAAAGGAAAACCTAAATCTTTCCGTTCGAGCTCTGATTTCTCTTATTTTATTAGGATGATCATTTCTCCCTACGTAGGTGTGTCAACAAAATATTTTCGCATTCAGAAGAGAAATTTTGTGACTGAAATTTTGTAAATAGATCTCACCGCAAAAAAACCGCCTTTTTTCTGTGACTGCTACCCCAAATCGCGTATCATATCAGTGACACTCTCACGCCTATTGCCTGATAACACGAAACGAGCTGCCCTTCTTTGCACTTTTTCAATGTCCTCCGTCAATCCTACCTGGTAAGGGTCCCACTCCGAGCAGCAATATTGCAGCAGAGGACGGACAAGAGCAATGTAGACCGTTTCTTTAGTGGGTTTGACGAATCTTCTAAGTGCTCTGCCAACAAAGCGCAGTCTTTGTTTCGCCTTCCCCATAATATTATCTATGTGGCCTTTCCAATTTAAGTTGATCGTAATTGTAATTCCTAGGTATTTAGTCGAATTGACAGCCCTTAGATTTGTGCGATTTATCGTGCACCCAAAATTTGTCGGATTCCTTTCAGTACCCATGTGGATGACCTCACACTTTTCTTTGTTCAGTGCCAATTGCCACGTTTCGCACCAAACAGAAATTCTCCTTAGATCATTTTGTTATTGGAATTGATCATCTCATGATTTTACTAGACGGTAAATTACAGCGTCATCTGCACACAATCTAAGAAGGCTGCTTAGATTATCACCTAGATCATTTATGTAAATCATGAACAGCGGAGGGCCTATGACACTACCTTGCAGAACGCCAGATATCACTTCTGTTCTACTCGATGATTCACCGTCCATCACTACGAACTGTGACCTCTCTGAGTGTAAATCACGAATGCAGTTACACAACTGAGACGTTACCCCATATACACGCAATTTGATTAATAGTCGCTTGTGAGGGACTGCATCAAAAGCCTTCTGGAAATCTAGGAATATGGAATCGATTTGAGATCCCTTGTCGACAGCACTCATTACTTTCTTTAGGTATCAAATTACATAATCTACTTCTCAAAAAGTATATTCAGTTGATAAGTATTAAACCTTTGAGACACAATGTAATTTGCGTATATGCTGTCAAGATTATATTCTTGCACCACACGGTCTAAAAGGCACATATGAAGCATATAAAAAAAATGGCAGTTTTACAGTCTTGTCCCCTCCTGAATAAATTGTTGCTGACTCCTGTGGAACCAGTAGTTTAAGACTTGAAGACAGAAGACGTTTAACTTCTTGCAGCTCCTCTTTCAAGAAGAATACAAATAAAAATGTAGTTGGCACAGAGTATTTGGTAGAAAAAGCAATTCTTGGAACTGGCTCTCATTGCTGCCAACTGAAAACCGGCAGCTGCCCACCACGCCGTTCACTTTTCACTGTCTCCTCCCCCCCCCTTCTCCTCCCCCCGTCCCCACCCCATCTGATTCTTGGCGCCAAAACCCAGACGCCGTTAACGGGTCCGTTTAAGAGCGCAATTTACGTGAAGGTTGAGACTGAGGTCCCCGCGGATCCACTTATTACCTCTAATGACGGGCATTAGTCGGAAGCAAAAAAGCTGTGATGGGCCGATTTTATTAATCGACCGGTAAAGTAAAGTGTTCGCCGCGGACGGGGACGGCCGCTGGCATCAGTATTCAAGAGAGAGAGGGCGCAGTGCTAATTTCTTTCACGCCGCGCCACGACAGAGGGAGCGGCCGAGACTCGGCAGACGGGCTCGCCCGCTGTTTGTCAAAGGGCGCGCCGACAATGCGCAAAGCGTTGTAATCACGCCATCACGGCTAATGCCCGCCTGATGGAGGCCGGCCGAATTCTGACGACGTGCTTAACGCTAATGTGAAATATTTCACTCCGGTAACGACGTGGACGCCGTTTTAATTGCGTGATTTCGTGACATAAAAGGACCCTTCATTGTCGTAAAAGGCTATTTCTGTCGTCGGCCTCCGTACCGGGGAACAAAGACGAAACGCGCGGTGTCTGCCTTTCAGAGGGCTAATGAATACGGGGGCTCAGGTGCTACGTCCACCTGTAATCGACTGCGGAATTATTCAAGGTGATAGACGTCGTCACGATATCGCAAATAACGTCACATGGCGACCATTATGCAGAAACGAGATCAACACACACGCGTACCGCAACGTAATGGCAAAACATCTGAACGTAGTACACGTTTAATTAACAATAATGCCCTGGGCCGCATATCGCCTTTATTTCAACTGATTGATACTTCGATGGAGGTTCGAGCCAAAAATGGCCGTTGACAGAGGCGTCCAAACTGAGCACATTGTGATGGAAAACAAATCTGGCTCAAGTAGTAAGCCATAAGGAATGGACGCAGCACTAAAATTTCAGAAGTACAAGGCCGGTGCTACGACACGGAAAGAGAGTACGACAAGAGCGTTCCAAGTATCGCGGCGGTTAACTTTGAATACATGAAATATGATAAATGGAACTCTTACATTTCGTCCATATTTGCATAGAAAAACAACAACATCGGAATTGCGAGTTCATCTTGGTGCAATACACCTTGTTATTTGTTTACTTATTTATTCCCCAAACACGTTTCAGGGATGAATATCACCATCATTAGTGGGACTTTAAATCTAAAACATGTGGAAAATAGCATAGTTATACAAACACAGTAACACATTAGTACATCTTCACTGTTCATTTTGAAATATAGTTCTCTAATGATACTTTCATACTACTTTATTTACTGTATGTTGTGGCACGTTTTGAAGAGTTATTGTCGCCGTTTGCGGCATATTTTCTGTGCTTTTCTCTTGCCGTTTTTTCTCGGGGTACATCATGTCATTTGCAAATAACAGCTGCTCACACAGCTGCAGATGATACGATGTACGCTGAGGAAAAAACGGCAACAGAAAAAGTACAGAAAACATGCCGCAAACAGCGACAATAATTTTTAAAAACCTGTCATAACATACAATAAACAAGGTAGTATGAAAGTTTCCAGAGAAAACTATATTTCAAAAAACGGACAGTAAAACTGTACTAATGTGTTACTGTGTTTGTGTAACTATGCTATTTTCTTCATGTTTTAGATTTAAAGTAACCACTCAGGATGGTGGTATTTGTCCCCGAAACTAGTGTCTGGAATAAATAAGTAAACAAATAATAAGGTGTTTTGCACGAAGATGGGCTCAAAATTCCGAAACTGTTGTACATGAACTTTGTGGCAAAATGCGTAGTATTACATTTAAAATTACGAGAACTAGATGACAGTAATTTTCATTTATACTTTATCGGTGGGTCTGGTATTTACTTGTGAATCCCATATTGCAATCTCAACCATGTAGCTGTTATCAAGTAGAAATTAGGTTCCTGATTACGACCTTCTTTTGCGTGTTGCACTCTTTGAATTTCAAAGTAAATATGACGGTCGTATTCTGCTTAATTTTTGAAATCATCCGTAATATTGAAATGAGTAAATGATTCTACGTTTGTTTTTGTTTCATATGAAATAGAAACTGGTTTCGTCACATGGTATTCTGTGGACTCGGCTTACTGCTTACGAATACGTGTGTGAGCTGCTTGACGTAAACGAACAGTAACTATATTGCTCTTGAAACTTCCTGGCAGATTAAAACTGTGTGCCCGACCGAGACTCGAACTCGGGACCTTTGCCTTTCGCGGGCAAGTGCTCTACCAACCGAGCTACCGAAGCACGACTCACGCCCGGTACTAACAGCTTTACTTCTGCCAGTACCTTGTCTCCTACCTTCCAAAGTTTACAGAAGCTCTCCTGCGAACCTTGCAGAACTAGCACTCCTGAAAGAAAGGATATTGCGGAGACATGGCTTAGCCACAGCCTGGGGGATGTTTCCAGAATGAGATTTTCACTCTGCAGCGGAGTGTGCGCTGATATGAAACTTCCTGGCAGATTAAAACTGTGTGCCCGACCGAGACTCGAACTCGGGACCTTTGCCTTTCGCGGGCAAGTGCTCTACCAACTGAGCTACCGAAGCTGAATCACTTTGAAAATTCAGCGATTTTATCACGAGGTTGCATTGTGGTATTTGACTGGAAAAACCAATTCATTCTGAGGTAATGCCATACCTCCATTTAAAAAAGCCAGTATAGCTTTTAACATGGATACTTGAGTACACCTGTAGAATCAAGACCGTTAGTGACAGGAACATACAGTAGTTGTTGCGATCGGGTTTTTTAACACCTGGCGGTTTGTAAGACGATTACGTCTCTTTTCTAAGACACATTGGAAACACTAGCAAGAAAAGCTTATGAGACATGTCTACCCATCGCTGATTTTCTCTCAGTATTATTTTGTATCGTCTGAAATCATTTATTGGCCAAGTATTATACTCAGTAGTAGTAGGGGTTGCATGATGGGTTCACCTTGAGCATCAGGCTTATAAAGTATGTGTTTGTGTTCCGACATGTGCATAAGAGATGACCGTGGAATACCATGATAGCAGAGGGAAGAGTTTTTTTTTTTGGTCATCAGTCTACTGACTGGTTTGATGCGGCCCGCCACGAATTCCTTTCCTGTGCTAACCTCTTCATCTCAGAGTAGCACTTGCAACCTACGTCCTCAATTATTTGTTTGACGTATTCCAATCTCTGTCTTCCTCTACAGTTTTTGCCCTCTACAGCTCCCTCTAGTACCATGGAAGTCATTCCCTCACGTCTTAGCAGATATCCTATCATCCTGTCCCTTCTCCTTATCAGTGTTTTCCACATATTCCTTTCCTCTCCGATTCTGCGTAGAACCTCCTCATTCCTTACCTTATCAGTCCACCTAATTTTCAACATTCGTCTATAGCACCACATCTCAAATGCTTCGATCCTCTTCTGTTCCGGTTTTCCCACAGTCCATGTTTCACTACCATACAATGCTGTACTCCAGACGTACATCCTCAGAAATTTCTTCCTCAAATTAAGACCGGTATTTGATATTAGTAGACTTCTCATGGCCAGAAATGCCTTTTTTGCCATAGCGAGTCTGCTTTTGATGTCCTCCTTGCTCCGTCCGTCATTGGTTATTTTACTGCCTAGGTAGCAGAATTCCTTAACTTCATTGACTTCGTGACCATCAATCCTGATGTTAAGTTTCTCGCTGTTCTCATTTCTACTGCTTCTCATTACCTTCGTCTTTCTCCGATTTACTCTCAAACCGTACTGTGTACTCATTAGACTATTCATTCCGTTCAGCAGCTCATTTAATTCTTCTTCACTTTCACTCAGGATAGCAATGTCATCAGCGAATCGTATCATTGATAGCCTTTCACCTTGTATTTTAATTCCACTCCTGAACCTTTCTTTTATTTCCATCATTGCTTCTTCGATGTACAGATTGAAGAATAGGGGCGAAAGGCTATAGCCTTGCCTTACACCCTTCTTAATACGAGCACTTCGTTCTTGATCGTCCACTCTTATTACTCCCTCTTGGTTGTTGTACATTTTGTATATGACTCGTCTCTCCCTATAGCTTATCCCTACTTTTTTCAGAATCTCGAACAGCTTGCACCATTTTATATTGTCGAACGCTTTTTCCAGGTCGACAAATCCTATGAAAGTGTCTTGATTTTTCTTTAGTCTTGCTTCCATTATTAGCCGTAATGTCAGGATTGCCTCTCTCGTCCCTTTACTTTTCCTAAAGCCAAACTGATCGTCACCTAGCGCATTCTCAATTTTCTTTTCCATTCTTCTGTATATTATTCTTGTAATCATCTTCGATGCATGAGCTGTTAAGCTAATTGTGCGATAATTCTCGCACTTGTCAGCTCTTGCCGTCTTCGGAATTGTGTGGATGATGCTCTTCCGAAAGTCAGATGGTATGTCGCCAGACTCATATATTCTACACACCAACGTGAATAGTCGTTTTGTTGCCACTTCCCCCAATGATTTTAGAAATTCTGATGGGATGTTATCTATCCCTTCTGCCTTATTTGACCGTAAGTCCTCCAAAGCTCATTTAAATTCCGATTCTAATACGGGATCCGCTATCTCTTCTAAATCGACTCCTGTTTCTTCTTCTATCACATCAGACAAATCTTGACCCTCATAGAGGCTTTCAATGTAGTCTTTCCACCTATCTGCTCTCTCCTCTGCATTTAACAGTGGAATTCCCGTTGCACTCTTAATGTTACCACCGTTGCTTTTAATGTCACCAAAGGTTGTTTTGACTTTCCTGTATGCTGAGTCTGTCCTTCCGACAATCATATCTTTTTCGATGTCTTCACATTTTTCCTGCAGCCATTTCGTCTTAGCTTCCCTGCACTTCCAATTCATTTCATTCCTCAGCGACTTGTATTTCTGTATTCCTGATTTTCCCGGAACATGTTTGTACTTCCTCCTTTCATCAATCAACTGAAGTATTTCTTCTGTTACCCATGGTTTCTTCGCAACTACCTTCTTTGTACCTATGTTTTCCTTCTCAACTTCTGTGATGGCCCTTTTTAGAGATGTCCATTCCTCTTCAACTGTACTGCCTACTGCGCTATTCCTTATTGCTGTATCTACAGCGATAGAGAACTTCAAACGTATCTCGTCATTCCTTAGTACTTCCATATCCCACTTCTTTGCGTATTGATTCTTCCAGATTAATGTCTTGAACTTCAGCCTACTCTTCATCACTACTATATTGTGATCTGAGTCTATATCTGCTCCTGGGTACGCCTTACAATCCAGTATCTGATTTCGGAATCTCTGTCTGACCATGATGTAATCTAATTGAAGTCTTCCCGTATCTCCCGGCCTTTTCCAAGTATACCTCCTCCTCTTGTGATTCCTGAACAGGGTATTGGCTATTACTAGCTGAAACTTGTTACAGAACTCAATTAGTCTTTCTCCTCTTTCATTCCTCGTCCCAAGCCCATATTCTCCTGTAACCTTTTCTTCTACTCCTTCCCCTACAACTGCATTCCAGTCGCCCATGACTATTATATTTTCGTCCCCCTTTACATACTGCATTACCCTTTCAATATCCTCATACGCTTTCTCTATCTGTTCATCTTCAGCTTGCGACGTCGGCATGTATACCTGAACTATCGTTGTCGGTGTTGGTCTGCTGTCGATTCTGATTTGAACAACCCGGCCACTGAACTGTTCACAGTAACACACCCTCTGCCCTACCTTCCTATTCATAACGAATCTTACACCTGTTATACCATTTTCTGCTGCTGTTGATATTACACGATATTCATCTGACCAGAAATCCTTGTCTTCCTTCCACTTCACTTCACTGACCCCTACTATATTTAGATTGAGCCTTTGCATTTCCCTTTTCAGATTTTCTAGCTTCCCTACCACGTTCAAGCTTCTGACATTTCACGCCCCGACTCGTAGAACGTTATCCTTTCGTTGATTATTCAATCTTTTTCTCATGGTAACCTCCCTCTTGGCAGTCCCTTCCCTGAGATCCGAATGGGGAACTATTCCGGAATCTTTTGCCAATGGAGAGATCATCATGACATTTCTTCAATTACAGGCCACATGTCCTGTGGATACACGTTACGTGTCTTTAATGCAGTGGTTTCCATTGCCTTCTGCATCCTCATGTCGTTGATCATTGCTGATTCTTCCGCCTTTAGGGGCAATTTTCCACCCCTAGGACAAGAGAGTGCCCTGAACCTCTATCCGCTCCTCCATCCTCTTTGACAAGGCCGTTGGCAGAATGAGGCTGACTTCTTATGCCGGAAGTCTTCGGCCGCCAATGATGATTATTTATCAGAATTTAGGCAGTGGCGGGGATCGAACCCGGGACCGAAGACGTTTTTGATTATGAATCAAAGACGCTACCGCAGACCACTGGTCTACCTGAGGGAAGAGTATGTCAAGTCGTAAGAATGGTACTGATATTTCTATTTCCAGAGGTACAGCCGTCAGCAGGGTGTGTTTCCGATACTTCACTCATTGCCGAATGTCGTTCGATTGAGACTGCGATTGTAACATTTAATTGTAAGTACAATGATAAAACATGTATGTGACAGGTCTCCTAGGATGATTCTGCCTATATCTGCTTGGCATGCAGCGCAGGTGACGGGAATGATTTACGTTTCCCGTTAACGATATGGTCTGTCCAAATGGAGACTGCTGTTTGAGTGTAGGAATGTGGATGACTTAACTGTGTTGTCCTCTAGACGACTGAATAACTAACTAATAGTTAGTATGTGCTGAATAGCTTTCGTGACCTCGTGGAAAATTGAGAAGATTGAAAATGGAGGTGTGTTTGCGCTGGACTGTTATTCCCTCCCATGTAAATAGCTCGGTTGACTGCATCTGTACATTTCACCCCTTCATTTAGTTGAGGGAACATCGATTGTGGTGTGTGCATCTAGCAAGTGGAAGACACATTTGCTGGTTCTGTAGACATGAGGAACACATTAGTTAACTTTGTAAATTATAGGGATGATTTGGAATCCGCTACATCACGGCCATCGGTATTCACGTGTGAAAATATCAGTTTCTTCTATTTGTTTCGAGTTCTCACGTAAAGGACTTCGCAGACGTGGTAAGTTTCTAGTTACTCAGTGGTCTACAGCTCTCCCTGTAGTGTTGGCAGAAGAGCCAACACTGTGTTTCTAGAGGAGGCCGAAGTGCACGCGTTTAATTACACGCTGACTGGCGTGAGGTCTGGAACACGACAATATCTTGAGAATTGCAAATAAAGTACGTAGAGGATGTAATACTTAACTTTAATCCACAATTGTAGAACATCTCTCGTTACGGTATATGCTTCATAACATTAATTATCAACTGCTATGGCGCCTTGCTAGGTCGTACCAAATGACGTAGCTGAAGGCTATGCTAACTATCGTCTCGGCAAATGGGAGCGTATCGGTCAGTGTAGCTTCGTTAGCAAAGTCGGCTGTACAACTGGGGCGAGTGCTAGTAAGTCTCTCTAGACCTGCCGTGTGGTGGCGCTCGGTCTGCTATCACTGACAGTGGCGACACGCAGGTCCGGCGTATACTAATGGACCGCGGCCGATTTAAAGGCTACCACCCAGCAAGTGTGGTGTCTGGCGGTGACACCACACTCCCCACATAGCTAAAGTTTTGGGTTTGTAGAGAAATATTTTCCAGTCTACATCTTTAGAATAACGTTGGGCGAGCGATCGGTAGGATACTGAGGTATGCTGGATACTGGGAAGTACCGCGAAAATGGTATAATATTATTGCAAACAATGCGGAAATACATGTGTTCTGGTAATCCCAGAGTATGGAGATGGGTGTAGAGAAGCAAACAAGCAAGCAGGTCCTGACCAGAAACACCAACGCGTTTGTGTCGAAGCGGAAACGAGCCCGAATTTGTAGAATAGTTCTGAGAGTTACTTCGGTCCGCTGAGGGCGCTCTGGTCACCCCTCAGGGGTGGATGACCGCTGAACTCGCAGGGAAATATCTAGTGCTGCGAGGAGTGTATATGGTGCTGTCTGTCTTGGCGGTGTATGTGGAAATACTGTAAAAGGACTGATTTTGTATGGAATTGTATGTTTACTACATCGACACGGTACACGGTGATATATTGCTGGGCTGGAGGTCTGTTTCCCGCTCTAGTATTCAAGCTCCTGTCTTCAGAGGGAGAGCAATGTAATTCAGTAAGAGTCTTGCCATATTTGCATATTAGACAATTTGTAGGGCACGTTACAAGGTTTAATTGTTGATGGAATATGGTGAACTATACAAAATACAATCATAAAGATCTACTCATTCACAAGACATTCTTTGTGCCGGGATATAGGAGCGCCTACAAACTGATTCAAACAAGGTATGAACAGAAAGTTCTGAGAAAGCAAGTGTTCAAATACAAGTGGAATCAGACCATCCATCTCTGGTGCGGATGCCATCACTCATCTGTCATGGTGGCATTAGGACATCTCCAGACCTGTAGCTGTAGGATGCCGAAAATTCTTTTTCTCTTCTGTAACACAGTGCTTCGAATATTGTTTGCGTGATTATTCTGATTCCCCCCCCCCCCCCCCCTCCGTGGGTGGTTAGGACATCTCCAGACCTGTAGCTGTAGGATACCGAAAATTCCGGCCATTTTTTTCTCTTCTCGTAATTATGCTGATCCCTCCCCCCCCCCCCCCCCCCCCCCCCCGTCTGTGGTTAATAGAGAGTGCTCTCTTTCGAAACAACAAGAATGATTTTATGTGCTCTCATGATTAATGGTGTTTTGACAAGCATGCACATGCTTTTAGTGGTACAATGTTTAACATTTCTGAGACATACATTGATAGCAGAATAAACCTTTTGTGCGATGCGTCAGCCACACTGGATACATGTGCGTGGCTAGACGTAGCTCGAATACCCTGTTAAGAGTAAGGCACCCTGTGATATTCTGTGTCGTCAGGATCTGCAGGCATTGCGTCATCAATGGTAAACGCACGTTCTGTGATGTCAGTATAACACTCAAAGAACTCTAACTGTATACCCAAAAATAGACTCAACTTCCAACCGGTCACTGTAAGCAGCAGTGGCGTGAGAGCGATGGCTTGTGTCCACTGGTAGCCTCGACACATGTGCACACCTTGCAGCGTCTGTGCTCTGCAAATGGGACTTTACTTCCGTGCAGTCGTGTCAGCGATGGTGCCTATGTAATCATGTATTTCAAGAGGAGTTTCTCACATGTGAAGTATGAAAGGGATGCCACCACCACATGCCTGAGCGACCCAAAAGGGCACCTGTGCATGGCTTGGCAACTGATGGCCACATCACTTCGCAGGGGCTGCTGGCAGCCTCCTATGTGGGCCAGTGGACAGGGGGCGGCTGCCGGTGCCTGGGCACACTGATTGCATTTCTGTTGCATTACTTTGCAAGCAGATCTGTAGGCTGTGGTATGCGTTATTTGGACAGTTTATGAGTTGATTTCATGTCTGCAAATCAGCGTACTGTATTATTTAGGAGGAGTTTGCATGTCTGTCTGTTGTGTGCTGAAATTATTTTGGTCAATTGTTGTTTGCGTGTCTGTAGTGCATTATTTCGGTAATTTAAAAGCAGTTCACAGGTCTGTAGGCTGTGTGGCATAACCCAAAGCATGTCAAGGTGTGTGTTTTGTATCAGTGTGATAAGTAAATTGTTGCAAAATAAATAAATTACACTCCTTCCTTACTCACTCCAGCAGCCTAAGGCAGGCTGAGTCATTTTCCTGTCCAGACAGCCATCTTGGGTTACGTCATGAAGCGGATACCGTGCCCTGTGGTGGTTGTACGGTGTACTAGGCCAGTTGGACTCCAGACCTTGTGGTGAACACACTGTTTCCCGCCATTTTCCGCCAGACAGCCATCTTGGATCAGGTCACGGAATGGACGACAGTGCCCTCTGGTGGCAGTGCTGTGTGCTCGGCCAGTTGGACTCAGGATCCCGTTGTGACAACAATGGATAGCTGTAGTGCCTCAAATTGTTTAAATAAAGGCTGGTGCATGATTTCAAGAGTCGATGATTAGCAAGCATGTTTGCAGAGTCTTTTAGATGGATTTTTATTCTGACGATTTACGAGTTGTTTCGCTTCTGGACATAAATGTATTGCATTATTTACAAGTGATCTGCAGATCCGTAGGGTGTGCAATACATTATTTTGGCAGTTTAAAATTAGCAAGCGTGTATGCAGAGCAATATACGTGGGTTATTTCAGTAATTTATGAGTACTTTATAGGTCTGTAGGCTGTGTGGCATGACCCCAAGCATCTCAGAGCGTGTGTTCTGTATCAGTGCGATAAATATACTTTCTCTCAAAATCGATCCCTAAATAAGTTGTTCCAAAATAAATAAAGTACACTCCTTCTTCTCTCTAGCAGTTCAGTGCAAGCCGAGTCCTCTTCCAACTCTTTCCTAGAAGGAGGTGGCGGTCGGATGACTTAGGTAAATGGAGGTAGTCTAAGTGCCCTTTCAAAATAAATATAGTACACTTCTCCCTCTCTCCAGCAGCCCAGTGTAGGCTGCATCTTTTTGCCACCAATGCCTAGGAAGAGGTGGCAGTCAGATGACTTAGGTTAGTGGAGGTAGCCTAAGTGACCTATTTTCCCGCCATTTTCTTAGGTTAGTAGACATGTGTTTCATTGTCCTGATGGAATTTGAAATTACCGTGATTTTCTGGGCGTCTGTAGAGGAGGGGAGGTGGGGGGGGGGGGTTAGATTAATGGAGGTAGCCCAATTGACGTATCTTCCCGCCAAAATCCGCCATCTTGGATGACATCAACAGCGCCATCTTGGATGACGTCATGTGCTGTTAGCGAATCTACACACCGCCATCTTGGATGCATCTGGCAACAATGGAGAGTGGGGTGGCACTGCTGTAGCCCCACCACTTGCCGTATATTTCGTGTGTGTTGCTGATTATGTGATTGACGCAGCATACTGTCGGCAGCAGAATGGTCTGGTATTATTGTCAGGATCAAAATGGGATGGTGTTTGTGTACGGCCACGAAGGTGGAAACAGTAGAAAGACAGCATGGCTATAGCAAAACAAGTACCCTCACAACACCAATCACCTAACACACACAATATTTCAAGCCTTTTTTTTGTGATCATGAGTCTCTTCAGGCAGACAAACGTGCAAGGAGGCCGTGGACTGTGCGTACACCAGATCTGGAGGCCCAGATTCTACAGGATATTGAGACAAACCCTAGTACAAGCTGCAGACAATTGGTCCGTCAAGATGGTGTAAGCCAAAGTACAATTATGCGTATCCTGCACAACAACCGCCACTACCCCTATCACCTACAACGTTTGCAGGGATTATCAGCATCTGATTTTGTCGATAGTTTTTGCAATAGACCATCACAATTATGGTATTGTCATGAGTCCTCTTTACCAACGATGTATGCACCAACGAAGCATTATCAATCTGCATAATCGTCGTCTGTGGGCTGCAGGCAATCCTCGGAGAATGGTTGAGACATCACAAAAATTGTTCAAATAGCTCTGAGCACTATGGGACTTAACATCTGAGGTCATCAGTCGCCTAGAACTTAGAACTACTTAGACCTAACTAACCTAAGGACATCACACACATCCATGCCCGAGGCAGGATGCGAACCTGCGACCGTAGCGGTCGCGCGGCTCCAGACTGTAGCGCCTAGAACCGCTCGGCCACTCCGGCCAGCTGAGGCGTCTCATGGGCATCGATTAACTGTCAATGTGTGGATAGAGGTTCTTGGCGACCACACACGTGGACCGATTATTATTCCACAACGTCTCGACAGGGAAACGTATTTGGACTTTGTGGGGAATACTCTGCCTGAGCTACTTGAGAATGTGCCCTCAGTAATACGACAGGTTTTGTGGTTTCTGCACGACGGAGCTCCACCCCATTTCTGCATTCAACTTCGCCGACACCTCAACAACATCTACCCCGGACGGTGGATAGGACGCGAAGGTCCTGTAGCATGGCCTGTTACATTACCAGACTCAAAACCCTTGGATTTTCACCTCTGGCTGCAGCTAAAAATCATAGTCTATGCTGAACCAGCTCCTGATGTGCAGAACCCTCAACAGCATGTTCACGGTGCCAATGCCGGTATTCGGAGAGAGGCCGGGATGTGTGAAAGAGTGTGTCAGTCCATGTTGCGACGTGCACATTGCATCCCATGGAGGCCACTTTGAACATCTGCTGTGACGTGGATGCGATGCAGCTCTGTATTGTGTTACGGAACGCTTTGTCGTCGTTACAAGCGCGCCATCCATTTCCGGACACGTGATCATAGGACCTTTTCTCCTCCATTTCCGGTTAGGAATCCGTCCCTGTAGTTTCTCGGTTTTATTAATGTTCACCATCTGTTATGATGCAAAAGTCTGTACCAGATTGCTGGTAGAATTCAGACACGGAACTGGAATCTCTGACTCAGACACAAACAAAGCTATAGCTCATAAACCACGTATCTAATTACTAAGCATATACGGTGTTTCAAGCACATCTAAAACCGTAAAAATGCTACCTGTAACTTGTCGGACTTGAGATCAGTACTCTATTTGCCTTCCTTAAATCAGCCTCCACGACAGCGTAAATAGCTTCACTCAATATTCGTTTCGAAACTGCAGTAGAAAATTCTCGATCCTTGTAGATCCATCGTGTTGCCAAGGTTCTTAAAGTCACCGTCGGCCGCTCTTGTGGAGAAGTCCCTACCCTCGTACGTGTTTCTCCGTATTATACGAGGAATTATGAACGTCAAAAGATAATAATACGTTTTCAAATCCATCCGCAAATAATTACGCCAGTCGTCGGGTGTACCCTGCAACTCGTGAAGTATATTAATGTGCGAAACCTGCGTTCGCTGAAGTGGCCACTGTGTAGACCACTTTGATCGGTCTTTCTGTCCCTTGCATTTATTTTGCATTTTTGTTTTCAACACAAGCTGCGAAAACAGGCCATAATTGCATTTTCTCCATTTATAAATAAATGAAATTAACTCTGAGATTACGAGAGCGTAATCACATGCTACTGAAACTTCTTTTCTCCATCGACAGGTAGCGGGCGAGCAACAGATCGGAACCTGTGTGTTGTGAACACTCCACACCTGCAGCGATCTGTCGCATACATAGACACACGCAGGGATCTGCGCAGACCGATCGTTGCGTGTGAACGGGTATTAATGAAAGTCGAGGCCCCATGTGTTTAACTATTCATTAAAAAAAAAAAAAAAAAAAAAGTCACACGGTATTCTGCAATTCTATGGCCTGTCGACATATTAAAATTCAAGTGTTCTTAGGATTTTATAATGAGAATTTATGCCAAATTTTTTATGTTGATAAGAGTAATGTGTAATTGCACATTCAGAGGACGGAGATATAATAATTTGTTATTTGTTGTCTTCCAAGCGGGTATGTTACTCAGAACGGGAATTTCACAATTTCGTTAAATCTTCTGAATTCACAAGGCTAGTGCAGTTAAAATTGTCACTGATATCGCCTTCCGGCTTTATTCTTCTGGTTTAGTTGTTCGCCCGTAATCCTAGGGACAGAAACTCATTTTTTTAAAAAAGTGAATGAACAGTTACATAGTCGCGTTGCACTGGCTTTTGAAACTGTACCGTTATTAGCGATTTTCGGTTCAGGCTACACCTGAGAAGCTTTCAGAAAATGGCTGCCTCAGTTCCAACAATCAATGTCTCATGGTAGACATTTCCGCGGAAACGCATATTCTACAGTTCTGTCAAGATGGAAGGCGTTATGACGTACGTGATGGTTCCGTTGATTGTGCTTGGCGCTTCAATCTTCCAGGGGTAAGTAACACGGCGGTATTTGTGAGTCTAGAAACATAGGAAAAGCATATAATTAATTTAGCAGCAAATCATTAGCGTCAGTATTAGAAAAATGGTTGATTTAAAAAAAAATGACTGATTATCGGAAGCGCGAGCGCCAAATGATATATATCGAATGTGCTACTTGATGTCGACCAAACGCTTCGCGTGGCGCGAATTATGGCAGATGTTTAATGCGTTGCCAAGGGAACATAGTTAATCGTTTTTGGTTGTGAATAGCAACGAGTTGAAGCATTGCAGTTGCGAGTAATCATATTATCATGGCGAAACCTAATTCTTCGAAGCTGTTTCAAGTTTTGTTGGGCCTTCGGATTGCTTCGAAGTGAGGATAGAAGGAATTATGTAGACTGTCATGGACTTATCTTCCTGAAACTTCACAGGAAATGCGCGGATGCTGGTTGTCGTTTGCAAATGTACTGCACCCAATGTCACAAGAGAGCATCTGTAAGAAATAAAACATGGTTTTGCAGTTCCAAGCTATCCGCCAAGAAGATCATCGTATCAGTTTCTTGTTGGATAAGAGACCATACGCAAAAAGCCATAGTTTCTGAGACACAATAGTCCGCGAATAACATAAAAGGACTACAACAGTTTCTGCCGAGAAGTCTGTTACGTCGTAGTCACTAACGGGAGTGTACGAATCGGTGGAAAAAACAAGGTTGTCGAAACAGACGAATCGCATATAGCTACTAGCAAATACCAAGGAGGACGGCCGTTGAAAAATGGAGTTGAACGTATCTGGGTACTGGGCGGCACTGAAAGAGAATGCCGTAAATTCTTTATAGTATGAGTTTATTCAAGAGGAAAGAAAACTTCAGTCTCTGTGATAAAGCACTTTATTTTTCCAGGCACGCAAGTGATAACAGAGGGCTTTAAGTCATAGAGCACCTTAAAGAAGGGAGTTCAACACGAATTTGTGATTTATTTTGTGTATTTGTGTCATCGGACGATCCATCTGTCCACACACAGAACATCGAATGCTTGTGGAATCTATCAGATCGTTGATAAAGGTGAGGCGCGTCCAGGAGATAGGAACGAACTTTATACTTCTTCCAACATCTACTTTTTCACAGCTTGAGGTTGCGTGGAACGATTGCCCCCGCTCATACTTTCACAGTTTTCTAACTGACATAGCAAGAGTGTGCCGGGTTATGTGAAAAGGGATTGCTGCCCGCGGCTTTAGAACACAAGGAATACAGCATGAAGAAGACGCGACTGACGAGTGAAGTAAGTAACGTTACTACTTTCCTTTGTAATTAACTTCAAGTAAACGTTCGTCTTTTGTCGTTGCTCTAGTGAACGCTACAAAGGACAGCTTTATATCACGGGATTTATGACAGAAACTAGAAATAAAGTGTCCACACGAAATAAAGAATATCAAAACTTATGACTTCATAATGGCTCGTTACAATTGACAAGAATTGTAACTTCCAAGAAGCGATTCAGTTTCTGTTCAGCGGACAAGCAGAAGTCAGTCTCTAATATTTTCTGTAGGTTTGTCTCTGATGCCTTTTGATTTAGTTGTTGCAACACATTCTTCATCGCTTTCTGTCTCATACTGTCTTGTAATTAAGTCTGTGCTGCTTCCATTCTTGGTAGAAAACGTTTGTGTTACTAATTGTGAAAAGCTCACTTACATTAATCATCTTTGTGCTCAGATTTACGTCCGCAGTCGCAGTCTAATAAATACAATCACGATACTCTCTGGTGAGGAAGTTGTAACCTTTTGACAGCTGGAGCAACACGCACTCCAAGCGGTGGCAATGCAGAAAGTCACGTGTATCATAAGGATGATGTTTATTTTTCGTCAGTTTTTACTTAATTAAGGAAATATTTGTTATGTTTTGCATTCCATGTGTTAGTAAGTTGCCAAGGCAAATGATTTATCGTCAAATATAAGCAAAAATAGCCAACTCACACAGATTCAATGATATAAGCAACAACTCATTCATGAAGAAATACTTTTGAATATGTCTATATTTGCAGCTTAGTCCGCTGTAAGACAATATAAACATATTTCATACCTGAGAAGCATTTATAGTCTGTATTTATTATCAAAGGCACTTCGTTTGGAATTTCAATTTTTTGTATTGAAACCAGTGATTCACCCTTTCTTACAATTCACTCCATTTTCCGATACACAGATATTTTTGTATAGGCCTATGTAATTACTTCTACTTCAAAAGCGAATGTGTTGAAGATTCTTGCCGCTTGTAACTCAGATTTTGCAGCAATTGTTGAAATGGTTTCTCCTGTGTTGGGAAGCAGTTTTATTGCTCTTGAAACGGTTTATTATCACGTCTGTGAGGTTTTCCCTGCAGCTACAGTTGTGGGGACTTATTTGATAACGTTAGATAATATAGGTGTTGCATTCCATATAAGTTTCCTACGTTACACAGTTACTGATTTGGCTGAAAGTGTAACGTATAAAATTCTACATTGTTGGCAGATGTACGACGTCTCTCTGTAAAAGGTCAGGTCTTCTAGTGTTTACTAGCAATTTTTTGATATTAAAGGAAAACGATATTTTCAGTAAATATCTGTGCGTTAGAAAGGAATCGTAAACAAACAGTCTTGTAGTGCACTGTTTCGTATCTTCCAGGGACCTTAAAAAATTAAATAATCACAAATATGATGTAATGTTTCGGCTATTGTCGATTTTTATGGCGCTGCATACACTCCCTATTGTAAAAAACTTTGTTAGAAATTAATATAAACGTTAGTATTCGCACTAAATCGATATCGTATTCCGAAGTATCACTTGCTAGCCACTTGGAGCGCTGTTGTCGCTGGAGGTAACAAAAGCGAGACGGAGTGTCGCGACTGTTTCGTTAAGACTGTTTCCATAACTTCAATGTCACCAGAGATTATTATCGTGCTAACACTCATCTGTAAGACTGCATCTATGTAACACTATTTTGTTTCCGCCTGTTGGATGCTATTTCGGATCTGCTAAGAGTTTTGTAACGGACAGCCGCAAACACTTCCTTCTTTTGTAGAAACCAATATTCTTCAAATAGCCAGCTTGTTTATTTCCTAACATCCGTACACAGTAAAGCCATTTGTAACCAGGACACCTTCCATCTTTTCCTCCTGCCCACAAGAGCAGTTTGATTCAGGTACACCTATCTGAAAATTGTCTAGTGATCATAACATTGCGTTTCTCCCTATCGCATGCAGAAAATAAAAACCAAGCCCCGATATTTGGTGTCTCTCCAGTTTCTTGTTATGCATATTGTAAAGTTTCCAGTATTTTAAATATTTCTGTTGTCACAGCTGATGGCACCTGAGATAACTTGCGAAGCTCAGACTGCTGGTTGATCGAGTAGATTCAGGACGGGAGTCAAGTCTATTATGGGTACAGTGTAGACTACGACCACTGACTAATTTCGGAAAGGTTCATGATTAGGTTTGAAGATACGCTGTCAAGACACTTTTTACCCTTATAATGTTAACCTCTAATTTGTCCTGAATATGGTATGAACATCGACATCACCTATGACATTTTCAAATCTTGGTGAATCTTAAGGTATGTCTGCTTCGGTCCCTAGATGAGACTAGTTGCTGAAAGACAATACTAAGTTTAACGGCTATTTGATCGGAATATAAGTAAGAAATTCTCTCTGATCTGAGTTACGTACCGTGTGCATTAACGATGGTTCTGTTCATGTGCAATAGGTTAAATTCATCACTGCTGCGGTAGGTCTCATATTTTACTCTTCGTAATTATATTCGTCGCTTATACTATGATCATATCTTCAGGATTTAGCTTTCGACTCTAGCCGCAAAAATTTAGTAACACATGTACGGCCTATCAATATGCAGATGACTCTTTCTTTTAAATTGATTAAAGACAACCAAGTGTACTGAACAAAATGTCTATCAGTTACGACACGTACGCAACAAGCATTGTGACAAAATTATAAAACCCCATGACTGTATACATTATTTGAAGGCCTTATTTCAATAGTGGCACAACTCAAATTTTGGTCATTTCGGAATACTGAGGGTTCAAAATGATTGTGTGATGACAGTAGAAAGAAATGGTGATCCCTTGCAACAAGCAATGAACTGCAATGTTTCAGGTATTTCATTCTGAGAACTGTCATCACGCAGTTATGTTTGAGCCTCAGTATCTCGAAATGAACAGAAATGGAGGTGTGTAACTATCGGAATAAGGTTTTAATTTGTACTTGCCTGTTATATGGGCTTTATTAGAACTTACATTCATCTGTGTGACTTATACCTGTCGGATTCACACAATTTCTCATGAAGTACCTCTTTCTTATTATTTTAATTCAGGGTGAAAAATAGGATTTAGGTATTATTCCTATGAGCATTAGCGTGTTATCATACTGTGTCACTCCAAATATGTCCGACATAGCATCCGTGTAGCTCAATGCTAGTGGTAGACCTAAATTCTGAGGGGATGACAATTGGATTTCTTGGTGACGTTGGATACAGGTACCGGTATACCTTAAATATCAGAAAGGATCGCTATTGAGAAAAGGTCGTCGATCGACCTTTTGTTAAGTTTTTTATCTAACAGAAAGTATATACGAGGTGTCCGATGAGGAGTGGTTAGTATTCAGGGATATGATAGGAACCATCACCACTCGAAGCAAAAATGTCTTGTAAACATAGATTCTAAAAGGCATACCTTAAGAGCTATATGACCAATCCTTTACCTTCGATACTGTGAAACAAATCTTGTCTCCTGACAGCTCTTAGGTTACCATATTTCTAGAGGAGGTAGTATGGACAAAACAAGAAAAAATGTCCACTAAGCATGAGCTCTAAAATGCATACCTTAAGAGTTAGGAATACTTATTTATTCATTTTAACTACTGTTAAACACATCTCATCTACTAAACATGTACTCGTACATCTTATGATACGCATTTTAGATCCCATATTTACTAGACTTTTTTGCTTCGAAAGACTGTGTCATATCTCCGAATTCTGACCATTCCTCCTGGAATATTCTGGGTAGAATCCAAAATTCAGAGACGTTTAGTCCGCACTGGTCTTAATTTTGAAATAATGTCGAGACTACTACACTTTCTTAACAAAAACTTCCGTTGTAGAGGAAAAAGGCAAAATTTTTTGGGGGAATGCAGATTTTCGTACTGAACAGACTTTCTGTAAAAAATGAGTGTTTTTTTAGAATTGTTATTACTACAGTAGGAGTAAATATACCTAATATTACCATACATTAAATATTCACGTCATTCTTGCAGAATCCATTTTGTGTATTAACTTTTATGCAAAAATAAAACGGTTCTCGAAATATTAAATACTTCTATCACTATTGTAATTTGAAAGTCTGTATTACCATGGCGTGTTTGGTAGGTCTATATAACACGGTTATTAAAAAAATGTTAAAATTTAACTGAAATGATTCAGATATTTTTTATGTTTAGTTTTAACCCATTTTTTTCTGAAAATTTTTTCGTTGTTTGTGTTCCATTTGTTTTTAACTGTATAACCGGTTTCAGTCAGAGACATTTTTAATGTAATATTTGCATATCATTATTATTAGTATTTGACATTTGTTTTGTACTTATGTAGCATCTGCTATTAACAAAAATTTGTACTGGAAAATGGTCTGTGTCCGAAACCGATCGTACAATCAAAAATAAGTTATCCAGCACCTCCAATTCTCACAGTATGTCAATTTCTCTCACTTTATTTGGAATGTTGCGTTCAATGGTCTTTGTCTGTTTGTTTAGCTTTTAGAGTGTTTTGTTCAAATATCTTTGCCTGCTGTTACATCCTCCCCTAGCGATCGGTAATGCTTTTTGTATTGTCATCTGTTTTATCTTGACAAGCTTTTTTGCTAATTGGTTAAGAGCACAGGAATACAACTATAATTTGGTTCCTATCTGTCAACTTTGGGTTGTATTGTGTTTTACTGTCCTCATACCCTACCTCAGAATTTCTACGGAAGTTCACTTATGTAATATTAACACGTGATCCTGGTACTGGAAAAGTGCACTTGTACGGCGAATGTTCAGCTACAGAGGATTCTCCTTGCTACAAGTTGCGCACGAAGTTTTCTCATCGTGGTACTCTGGAGAACACAAGAACAGTTAGAGCACAAAGCTGGTGAATACCAGGCAGGCTTCCGCCCCGGCTGTTCATGCACAGAACAAATATTCAGTCAGAAAATAATTCAAAAATACAAAGCTATCTGGAATATTCAAATCATTTGCACTTTTACATGAATAACAAGCTCCTGAACTATAAACACTACGACTAATCAAACACATATTGGCTGGCACAACATCAAAAGTTAAATTCATAGTTGAAACCTCTGACCACTTCATGATCGAAATTGGAGTACTCTAAGGTGGCGAACTATCTTCACTGTTGTTCAACCCAGTCCTGGATAAAGTAATGGGGGATTGGGGAAAAGAACTGAAAATCCAAGAACACTGGAAACCAACACTAGAGCGATCCTGGAACAATATAGAAATCTCAAACATAGCTTTCCCAGACGACCTGGCTATACTCTGGGGTAATGAAGGAACAGCTGCCAAACAAATAAAAGTGCTAAAAGAATGTGCAGGATAAGTTACTCTGCAAATCTCTTTCTAGAAGTTTGAATTATTCTGTTCAAAGTCAAACATACGAAAAATCAGAAACAAAACACAAGCTCTCATAGGAGACTCAACTACAAAAATAAAAGACAGCTTACGACAGAACATAAGAAGAAACGCCTGTCCGTTCAAACTACAACACAGTAATCAAGCCTGATATAATGCATGGAGGTGAGACACTAACAGTCCACTCGAAAAGCGACTTGGAAAGCACACTGAAGGAAGAACGCAAAATCATGAGAAAAATTCTCGGCCCAAAGCCGACAGAAGATAGATGCAGATTAGGAAAACCATAGAAGATGTCATATCTAGCTGCAAAGATCGGAAGACGATGGATAAAGTTCCACGTGCACATTAGCAGGTTACCACCAACGACACTAACCAACAGAATTCTGACATACATATGAGTAAAAAGGGCTGAGATCAACAATTTCATGGATAACACAAGTCATACTTGAAAACTAGAAAACGCACAAATCGACCCAATGGGAACTGAGAAAGAAGTCCCAAAGAAACAAGGGACAAAGTGGACAGAGGATCAAAAGACACCCCATGGGGAAAAAAAATAGACTCGTGAAAGATAAAAAAAATCCTCAAATGAGACAGAATGCTTTGCGTGATCCTACAGGATCTCGACGCAAATAATAATAATAATAATGATGATAATATGTACAGTAAGCTGTGATCCCAAGCGGTACTGCTTCTGTTTACTTACACCTTCTGATAATTCAAGCAACTCGTCCGTTTGCTATTGTGACGTCTACGTTGTTGATCTGTGAAATGACTCCGTACATATATCGTAATTAATGGCTCCTGGCATTAATGTAGATCCATTTCTCGTTCGGTACTGCACTGCCTCGATGACGGGATGTGGGAAATCTTTGTATTAAAAGTTTCCTTTATTTAATGCAACATAGATCATGAAGTACATTGATGTACCGATGTACGGCGTGGCTGAAGTAATAATAAACTTTTGCAACGACTGAACTTCTTGTCACTGTCAATATTTACACGCAGAATACGTGCTCGCTACATTATCACTCTGCGTGTCCACTAGTGGAAATTCTACTGTGTTTGATAAGCAGTTCCACTGTTTTAGAGTTCTGGGTTGCCACTTATCTTGTGGGTAGCGGTACAGGAGTTGTACTGACCTTCATGTTATCCTCTTGTCGTATCAAAGCGTCAGTTCCCATAGCCTCAACCGTTTTTGGAATTTAACTTATTACGCTGTGACTTTTCGTTTAATGTAGCTCTCCCGAGCCGTATCTGTTCTATCTGATAGTAATGGATAACACAGCCGCCGTTACCGAGTATAAAACGCCATAATCAATTCTTCATAGATACAACTACCGGTATAATTGATTCAGTTTCTTTGTTCCTCTTGACACGTCTGCCTGCTGTTGGCAAGACCCATGCTCAATCAGTATGTTGGGCCTGCTATTGGCACGACCCATGCTCTACCAGTTTGGTGGAACAAATTTCCTGTTCGTATTCTTCATAACCTATAGTACCGGGATGCTTTTGTAGCACAGCCAGGGGTGGCTTAAGGCCCAAACGACACAAGCGGCACCTTGGAGCCGACGCTGAGATGGGCGTAAGAGGTACCACAGCTGTGAGATATCCGTACAGGACGTATCTACCACGGAACCAGCCCCTTTCGAAAACTGGGACGGCTGGTTTGCATTTTTAGCTTGCTTTATGGACATATCGTTTGTATATGACGTCATTATCCAGCGTTCAATTAGAAGTTGCTATGGATGTCGTTCTCGTCTGGAAACGGCCTGGATCGACCCTAGATCACAAATCTGTGTTTTTCAGTTTATATAACGAACTTACTGTGGTGTCACCGCCAGACACCACACTTGCTAGGTGGTAGCCTCTAAATCGGCCGCGGTCCGGTAGTATACGTCGGACCCGCGTGTCGCCACTATCAGTGATTGCAGACCGAGCGCCGCCACACGGTAGGTCTACAGAGACGTCCTAGCACTCGACCCAGTTGTACAGCAGACTTTGCCAGAGATGGATCAATGACAAATACGCTCTCATTTCCGAGACGATAGTTAGCCTAGCAAGGCGCCATTACCAGTTTATATTAAGATTGTAATTATGTATCATCAAGAGCGATGTTCTCCAATTGTGGATTAAAGTTAAGTATTCCAAGAACTACGTTCTTTTCTTACTAGACTCAACTACTTTACCTTGTTCCAGACCTCACGCCAGTTTGCGTGAGCTTAAACGCGTGCATTTCGGCCTCCTCTAGCAACACGGTGTTGGCTCTTCTGCCAACACATTACTTACCTTTGTGATTCACACACTTATAATTTTTCTTTTGTGGCAACTGTACTAATGTTAACTAGGCACTGTTGCAGCTGCTGCTGGCTGTTTGGTGTTCGTCTTGTAGTGTTTTTATTTTATGTTAAGAACTTATACTCGTATGAGAACTCTTTGTATTGTTTTACTGTGGAAATATCAGTTACATGGCACTTTGGAACCACTGTTGGCTATATTATCTTTGCTGCCCAAAAGCAAAAATAAATGAATAAAAACACGGGACGAAACGCAATTAGTAGTGGAAACTGAAATGTGTGGCAATGTACAAATGGAATGGAGAGGGGAGGGAAGGGGGCGTAGCGATAAACGATAAGTCGTTCCTGTGGAAAAATGGTGTCGAACAAGCCCTGTTTACAGCTGCACATTTTCTCCTGAAAGGTGAACAACGCTTTACTTGCAATGTCATGTTTGCTATTATCTCATTGTCCCTTGTTGTGCCTGACAATGCGATTTTCTTCTCGCCTCTTCTATTC
This sequence comes from Schistocerca piceifrons, assembly GCF_021461385.2. Lineage (NCBI taxonomy): Eukaryota > Metazoa > Arthropoda > Insecta > Orthoptera > Acrididae > Schistocerca > Schistocerca piceifrons. The sequence goes on along the minus strand of NC_060138.1, from coordinate 100,714,705 downwards.
TTTCTTCATTATTCGTAAACACAATTTTCAGTCATCATGTTTTTCATTTTTTTCGAATTGTGAATTCCAGTGGTCGATTTTATGCAACATCCGTAGACAATTATTTTATTGTTTCGATTAATAGAAAATTCTCCTACTTGTATGAATGGGCCTTTATTCAAGTTGTTGTTTTCAATTTTCGGCTAATACTCTGTCTCTCGTCCACAAACATTTGTGACTTCATTGCACGAACAGCTCAAAGATTTCCTTCCATTCTGTGAACTCATTGACTGTAGTACTAGCGAAGTAACTGTAATGACTACGTCGGTAAAGTAATAACAAGCCGCTGGACTCGTTTTCTCGACTTCCGAGTCCTGAGGTAATAAACACTCCAAAGAAGCTTCAGGTCGGATTTGTTATTCAGCTCTCGATGTATTGCTTATCCCCCAGTGCACAGGATTTAGTGGTCTTTCACTCATTATCTCGCAGTTGAAGGAACATGAATCTTACTTATAAAAAAGTAAGCAGAAACAGCGTTGATACATCATCTAGGACGGAAACTTCAATACTTTTGATCTCATATTAGTCCAAAAAATATCTTAATTAATTTCTGTCATTCACAACGAAGTGGCATAAGTCCTACACTGACATGGAATGAACTGGAGAGCTTATGTACCAATGTGTTAAAGCATAGGAAGCATCCTAATTTCCAATGAAATTGATTTGCTACAGCCTAAACAAATATTTTCACACAAAAGTTTCGCTGTAACTATGTTTTATCTTACATGTGCCGTTATCATGTTAGGCTGCGTGCAGTTATGCGGCCCAACATGTAGTCAGTTGTCTTTGTAATTCAATTCATGTAAAACCTCTCAACCAACAGTGCTGTGGCTACAAGTATGTCACTTAAGGTCAGGTTGTCAATCAAATGAGCAAAAAATAGGCAGAGTTTGGAAATTTTTTGAGACAATGAAAGCAATATACATAGGATCTGTTTAGGAATACGATTGATCACACTTTGAACTTTATTTTAGATTTATAATACAAAAAAAGTGCTACCCATAATTATGGTATGATCAGGGGCCTCCGAGTTTGAACTACGCGGACTGCGTGCAGTGTAGCCCCTCAGGAGCTATCTGAAATCAAAAATGGATGACATCAGTCGATACTACATTAAACGTAATGGAGCTTATATCTAACAACAATGAAATGACTAAATTTAACAATATGGTGCTAACTCGAACTTTGAGTTCGGTTTCTGTTTTTTTCCACTCTTTATGGCTTTACAAGAAATCGTTAATATTAACAAATGTCGTATACGAGTATTATAGGTATAAGTGAGCAAGAAATGTGTTTACTTTTCGAGGGTCAAGAATGGAAGTTAATAGGACGAGCCGTTTTTATTCTATGCTGCACGTAGTTTTGAAAAATCGTTTCTGGAGAAAAACCTGTTTAAAGTTTTGGGAAAACTTTTATATGTATTAATAGTTCAATTTACATAAAAACTATATGTAATCTTAAATTTTTGATGTCGCTGAACACAAATCTGAAGTTAGATTTTCAAAACTCAAAATGGCTAACCAAATATGGGGAACAAAAAATTATGTTTTGACCAATTTTGAACAAATTTTGACCAAAAATGTATTTTTATTACTTATGTTTAGTATGCAGTTCCAGGACTGCGTACCAACCGTTCCTCTAAAACGAATTGTTCGTGGAAAGCAATTTCCTCATTCTTGGCAGAAAAGCCGATCTGGATGAACTGGATACGCTGCGTTCGGCAGCTTGCACACATTGTTCGTCAGCTTTTTCGGTGAATATGTCTGCGGGCATACGGCAATGTAAATCATTTTGTGAACGTGCGTCACGGCAAGACAAATTTTCTTCCTGAGCCGATCGTCTCCGGCTGAGAGCGTCGCACGGCAGCCGCGACACTGCATCGAACAAAGGGTTGTACAAACTTTTGTAACGGAAGGATTAAAAAACCCTTTTTAGCACTTTCAACATTGCAGCCAGTCAGCAATCGTGATAATCTAATATTTAAGAAAGTATCAACCTCGATTGCGCTAATGAAACCAATCTTTACCTGGGTTTCTGCCCAAGTAATTGAGCCTTCTTCAGAAGATAAACCTGATTCTATAATATGTGTACGAGGCCATGGTCTAGAAATAAAAATGAAACAGCCTGAATAGGCGTAGTCATATTTTAAAAATGCGGTACATAGGTTCTAAGTCACCACAAAGACAAGAGCGCCTCGTCTCATTACTGCTAAACTGTTCCTTGAGCATTCTTGTGTTTCATCTTTTAAATGGAGATAGATGAAGTCGTCCTAGGTCACTGGATGTAATATGGTATATCGAATAATTCAGCTGTACCAGGTACTTATGTTTGTAGTCATTCATTCCAACTACGAAATAGCTAACGATTTGGCAGGTACAGTAATTATACATAACAATAGTTATCTGGCTGCGTTACAAACTTTCTCCCAGTCCCGTCGCTCGTAACGTAGAAGACGCCTGTCAAACAGTAAATGTTATTTGTGTTACTGGTACCCTTCACTTCGACCAACAAGTACCACCTCGGACAAAGATGTGCTGCTCTCTGGAAATAGCCAAAGAAACGGTAACTCACGAAATTTCTGTGCACTTCGTGGCAAATTCGGAGTCCAAAGGAAATAACGGCAGAGCAAGAGTGTGTCGCTCTGGAAAAACTTACGAGGTGCGACAATAAAGTAATGAGACTGATGTCAAAAAACATTTTGCTTACCGTTTTAGTCAAGTTTAATGTCGTCTTGTAACGTGCGCGTGGGGCACACAATACTCGTTAAAGCCTGTACTATGGTAAGTGAGCGGGGTACACCTTATGAAAAAGGATTTTTGTATAGATATCGACCACGTGTACCTGAATGGTGGCAAATCAGACCTACACCCACTCTGTAACAACAATGATCCGTCAAGTAAGTCCAAAATGCAAAGGTCCCGAGTTCGAGTCTCGGTCGGGCACACAGTTTTAATCCGCCAGGAAGTTTCATATCAGCGCACACTCCGCTGCAGAGTGAGAATCTCATTCTGGAGATATAAAGGTATTTAAATGAGCAGTAAATAAGATAAATAGAGTAGTAACTTATATACTGGAAATATTGAACGCATAATAATTTCAGTAATCATTTTTTTTAATACAGTGTTCATAACAGTTTCATGGTCCCCCCCCCCCCCCTTTTTATTCATTTGAATTCTGAAGTGTTCCAAATTGGCTTGACCAGCAAAAGTTAAAGTCAATATATAAGCCAAAATTTATCAGTGTTTTATCTTTATCAAAATTGACATTTTGTGTGTGGCTCGAAAGTGCTATTTGTAGGGTGATCTATGCCCGATTTTAATCAGTTCAATAGACAGTTCGAAGTTTTGTAGTATACATTATAGTGTAGTGTTATGTATTCATTGTTTTTCCATATCAGTATAGAACGTGAAACTCAGTACAGAACGTGAAACTATCAGTTCAATAGATTTTATGGTTCTAAAATTTTACTATATTCATGCAGTGTTACTACGTGTTGTTTTGCATGAGTATACACCAACTTGTACAGGGAAGAAATTCAGTTTATGCCTAATTAGGCTGGCGACCGTATTATTATCAAATTGGTAGCATCTTCAGAGTTGCTTTTGGTCCATCTTGACGTGTAATTGCATTTTGGACTTACTTGACGGATCATTGTTATACTCCGCTGCAGAGTGAAAATCTCATTCTGGAAACATCCCCCAGGCTGTGGCTAAGCCATGTCTCCGCAATATCCTTTCTTTCAGGAGCGCTAGTTCTGCAAGGTTCGCAGGAGAGCTTCTGTAAAGTTTGGAAGGTAGGAGACGAGGTACTGGCAGAAGTAAAGCTGTGAGTACCGGGCGTGAGTCGTGCTTTGGTAGCTCAGATGGTAGAGCACTTTCCCGCGAAAGGCAAAGGTGCCGAGTTCGAGTCTCGGTCGGGCACACAGTTTTAATCTGCCAGGAAGTTTCACCTTTATATCTGTCTCGAAATAATTAAACTTCATTACTATATCAATATTAAAGTTATCTTTCAACTTCGTTAGACCTTCGTTATTCATTTACTGGTTCATTAACAAAACACTTCTTTAAACACCATTCTAATATAGCTAGATCTGCAAGTAATTAGATTTAACACAAAATTTAATTTTTCATTTCGGGACACTCGGATTGCACAACATTTGTAAAGGACCCTGTCTAGGTTAGTTGTGAGGATAATTAAATGATGGGAACGTTCTGGTAAAATTTAGGTTATTATTGAACCGTTCACTCTCTGATCCATACGAATACAGTACTAAAAGTTTCAACCTGCTTGTATCGATGCGGCGGTTGGCAAGCGGCGAGATGGTGAGGCAGAGAGCACACATACAACCACAGCTATGACTCTTGACGTATCGGCACTTTAATTCTTCTTAGCATCGCAATACTTTTCCATTTAGTGTCTATGGAGTTTTTCCATGCTGTGTGGGCGTTGGAACAGCATACCCGAGGCTGAGTGAAACTACGTCTTCCAGGAGAACCTCCTCGCTCCAGAAGGTGTTGCTCAGACCAATGCCAAACTCCAACGACTACTGCTCAGCCCGTTGTGCCGTGCAGTGCCCGCGTGCATTTTCCCGCGCTCGCCTGCCATCCACCTTTTACCGCTCCCTTACATACAGGGTATTCACCGGAGGTTTTGCATTCTACATATCCTAACACATTGCCTACGTATGGACCAGACGCACAATTACAATTTTAAACATCTTACAACAGTTTCAACATTTGTTACATTTCAATTCTATTACAATATTGCTTGACATTTGACATAAACATTAATATTCACATTGAAACTTGTTTACAGTTTTCTTAACACAATGGCATGAATCAAAAAAGAAATGAAATCAGAACATTAATTACACAAGTTTATCGAAAATCAGAAGAAAAAATTACTTATATGTACAATAGTACAGCGTCGTTGTTGTTACAGTCTCCTTCAAAGTAATTCCCTTCTGATTGCATGCACTTTTTCCAGCGCTTCTGATATTGATGGTAACATTTCTGTAATTCATCTTCTGTAATATCCTCCAAGACCCTCGTCACAACTTTTTGGACATCTTGCGTTGTTTGAAAATGGTGCCCCTTGACCGCCGTTTTGACTCTTCGGAATACGAAAATGTCGCACGGAGTGATATCTGGTGAATAAGGTGGCTGTGGTAGTGCTGAAATTTGTTTTGAGGTTAAAAACTGCTGCACTGACAGAGCAGTATGGGATGACGCATTATCGTGATGCAGAATCCAACTAGCAGCAATGTTGGCACGAACACGAACTCTTTTACCAGGTATTTCTAAAATTTCTTTGTAGTAATATTGGTTAACTGTTTGTCCAGGAGGCGGCCACTCTTTATGAACAATTCCCTTGGAATCAAAGAAGCACACAAGCATGCATTTAAGTTTTGACTTTGACGTGCGAGCCTTTTTGGTCTGGGTGATCCCTTTGAGCACCATTCTGGTCTTTGGCGTTTTGTCTCTGGATCGTACTGAAAAAACCAACTTCGATCACCAGTGATAACACGGCTTAACAATTCTGGATTGATTTCCGTTTGATCGGCTGCCACATTTTTGCGTGTTTCTCGCTGTTGTGGTGAGAGATTTTTGGATACCATTTCTGCACAAATCTTTCTCAAAAAACTGGTTCAAATGGCTATGAGCACTATGGGACTTAACATCTGTGGTCATCAGTCCCCTTGAACTTAGTTCTAAGTTCTAGGTCAGTTAGGTTTAAATAGTTCTAACTAACCTAAGGATATCACACTCGTCCATGCCCGAGGCAGGATTCGAACCTGCGACCGTAGCAGTCGCGCGGTTCCGGACTGAAGCGCCTAGAACCGCTTGACCTCCGCGGCTGGCAATCTTTCTCATACCAAGATCTTCAGTTATTATTAAATGAGCCGTTTCTCGATTGATGTTCAGTGCTTCTGGAATCATTTTCACGGATAATCTTCGATCAAATTGTGCGAGTTCACGCACCCTGGCCAAGTTGACATCCGTCCGTGAGGTTGATGTTCGTCCACGGTGGTCTTCATCTCCAACTGTCTGGTCCCTTCAATCTCACAAACCAACCAACCTTTCTTGTCCTGTGTCCTCCGTCGTCTTTTCCATTGTCGTTTTTCTTCTGTGTGGGTGTTTTTAAGTTTTGGAAAAAGGGACCGATGACTGTAGCAGTCTGGTTCCTTTAATCCCACAAACCAACCAACCGTCTCCAACATTCGTTCTGCCTTCACTAAACATTTTATGCCAACAAAAAACTTGAGCTCTGACATAATCTCCTCTCCAAAAGCCTTCTGAAGCTTACCATAAGTTGTAGTCGCGTTTCCACACAATTTAACACAAGAAGAAATGGCATACCATTGCGCAATAGTACGCAGTTCCCTTTCCGTGACGAGAGACACAAACACATGTTAACTTATTACAGCACAGCTCACGACTGAGCACTTGCATCGATGTGCCGCTTTGACTAGAAGCAGCTTATAGACCAAGGTCAAATATATTGTGCCTATGTGAACCCGCAGGGTTGCCACATCAGACTCATTACTTTATTGTCGCACCTCGTAGGTGCTAACGATATTGTGGTCAACTTTAGCGTGTCACTTTGCCACACATCGTGACTGTAACAAATAAAGAAGGAAGATCAGGGGTTAACATCCCGTCGTCATCGAGATCATTAGAGACGGTGCCCAAGTTCATAATGTTTCAAAAATTGGAAGGAAATCGGCCGCCCACTTTCAAAGGAACCACCCCAACATTGAGGAAAATCACGTGAAACGTATATCACGATGGCCGGATGCGGATTTCAACCATCGTGCTCCCGAATGCGGGTCTAGTGTCCTGTCTACTGCGGCATCCCCCTCAGTGGGACAGGAAGGAGCAAACTAACGTCGGACGTGCGCGCACTAATTATGGCCCGTAGACAATACCTATAGATCACGGTGAAAATACTTCACTGTAGAATCTCGGGAGACATAGGCGCTGTATTGGAGTGGAACTATAAGGTACACATAATACAAGTATATCGCAAGCATTGTGTTTCGCATTCATATTCGTATGGATCAGAGAGTGAACGGTTCAATAATAACCTAAATTTTACCAGAACGTTCCCATCATTTAATTATCCTCACAACTAACCTAGACAGGGTCCTTTACAAATGTTGTGCAATCCGAGTGTCCCGAAATGAAAAATTAAATTTTGTGTCAGGTAACTGAAGTCTTGTGAATTCGGACTAAATTGAATAATACACAACAACATAACAGCTGTCGCAGCCATCAATTTCTAACGAGGTATATTCACCACATTTAGGATGAACATAATTCCTCACATCTTTCCCACATCATCATAACAATTTAGTCTATACTCTACATCCATGGCGAGTCTAGACACAAATACAGTGAAGCATATATATATTTTATGAATCTAAAATGTTGTCTGTCAGTATTTCCAACTTTAGGTTTTATTTTCGCTAATCATAGGAAATATAACCTAAACATTTGAGTATAGATAGTCGACGAACTTTTATTCATAAAATATTTATTCTTTACCGTCTCTGTTTACTCCTTCGTGGAAAAAATGAAACCTGCTCTGCCCCTCGCATACCGCGTCACAAAATCATTTGAAGGATTTAAACTTCCCAAGATACTCTGACATTAAAGTTCCGTCCTCCTCGCACTCAGGCGTGGTAGCCTGAATGGTGTTTACTTCTAGGCGCAGTTGCAGAAGAAAACTTTGTCGGGCCCGACTGCAACACACGTTCACAGTTTAGTGGGTGGAGTGTTGGGGGAGGAGGATGGGAGGGAAGAGTTTGGGGAGGGGTGTGCAGCTGTGGAGCGGTCATACCCAGGGGACAGCCCGACAAAGAAAATCAGACTGTCGGGGTGAAGACATTAAACCTACAACACGCATCTGCTCTGAATGGAAGTGACTCGGTGCTGCAGAGACCTTATTTATTTTTGCATATTTTCCTATTCTGTGTCAAACCCGCAGTCTGCCGTATCAAGGTAACGGGACGATTTATCACCAACACGTCGTCGCTATCATTATGTGTCAGTTAATGACGCATCAACGATATAAGCCTTCAAGAGACAGTATGATCCTCAAGAAAAAGATGGGTACCATGTGACTACGGTGTAGCGTAACAGGCACCGTTGTAGATTACGGTGTTGGAGCATGGAGCTTCGTGTCCTTCTGTGTGTGTGTGTGTGTGTGTGTGTGTGTGTGTGTGTGTGTGTGTGTGTGTTTCTTACTTTTCTTTACGTCTTACAGAGGGTCGTTCGAATTCCCCTCGCCGATTTGGTTCATATTAACACTGTGTAAAGGACACAACTAGAACTTTAACATATGTAAACAGGAAGACGCCACACTCAACTGTTTTTGAGAAAAATCAAATCTAAAAATTATGGGCGTGCTTATGTTGTATGTAGGGCCATTACCGTCTACGAAATCCGTAGATGAGCGATTAAGTGCATAATTTCACAAGCGCGAGGTCCAAAAATGTTCAAATGTGTGTGAAATCTTATGGGACTTAACTGCTAAGGTCATCAGTCCCTAAGATCACACACTACTTAACCTAAATTATCCTAAGGACAAACACACACGCCCATGGCCGAGGGAGGACTCGAACCTCCGCCGGGACCAGCCCCACAGTCCATGACTGCAGCGCCTTGTACCGCGTGGCTAATAACGTGCGGCGCGCGAGGTCCCTTGAGAATGAATGTCGCTGATTTTTTTTCCATTACCATTTAATTCCAACAATACTGTTTCCCTAATCTTTAACGTGACAAAAATGGAAAAAGGTTTTTTTCTTAAAGAGATTTGAGATGGAAGAAACGACACACGATAACTTCCAATAAAATCAGTGTAATCATTTATTTGTGTTATTGTGTCTACATGTGACAAGTATAACGTGCTATGCACCATAGCACGAATCAGAGCGATACTGATCCTAGAAACATGGAAAACAATAGTTTTCGCGACACGCGGCGGATGTAACGAAAGCCGAAGTTTTGCATGCCCATAGATTTTTTCAGCATGTCTATTGCAAAACATACCTGCTTTAGAATAAAAAACGGTTCTCGGTCGTCACTCAGTATCGCATAGAATCAAATACTGGTCCAGGTAACTCACAAAAAGGACTAGTACCGGCAGTGACATTCTATCCATTAACCTCGCGCTTATGTAACCTCACGCTTATGAAACTGAGCGTTTACTTGTTCCGCCGCGGACTCCATGAACTACAACGGCCTTACAGAGCGTACAGAACGATCACTCCTATAATTTTCAAATTCGATTTTTCTCAAAAACGGTTGAGAGTTGTGTCTTCCTGTTTACATGTATTGAAGTCCAAGTATGCCCTACGCACCCGGTCAATACATGTGAAATCGGTGAGGGGTACTTCGAACGGTCCACTTGTTAGCGTTGTTAACACATTCTGGGTCTTCCTTATGAAGGTAATACAATTACATTCTGCAATATTCGGTGATATTTACATTTTCATTTGATTAGGAAACGGAGTGTGAAATAAATATCTGACTGTTTATTGGCAAATGTGGGGCAATTTCCGAGTGTGGGGTTAGGCAGGAACCAAAGGGTACAGTTTAAATCGCTGCAAGTAGAACGAGCTGCAGAGACATTTATAATTACTCGCTTGTCACAAATATATGGCTGTTCATTTTCGGTTATGCCTCTGTATCCGAGGGCGTGGTAAGGCGGGAAACTAACAGGACTGTTTAAATTGTTGCGAGTGAAACGAGCGGCAATGACGTGAACATTCTTTGTTGTCACGAATATTTAGCTGTTTGAGACGAGAAGGGGATGGCAGGTATTGCGCATGTCGAGGGTGAGGTGCTTCTTACGTCACTTCCGTTTAGAGCAGGTGCGTGTTGTGGGTGTAACGTCTTCTCTGTCGGTCGACCAACAAGAGTACACAGGAAATTAGAATTATATATTAATACCTTCAGCTGCTGACGGGCGCTGATATGTATCAACAAGGATAGGTGAAAATGTGTGCCCCGATCGGGAATCGAATACGGGATCTCCTGCTTACATGGCAAACACTATCCATCTGAGCCACCGAGGGCACAGAGGATAGTGCGACTGCAGAGACTATCTCTCGCACGCCTCCGGCGAGACCCACATTCTCACCTTATATGTCCACACGTTACATTCATAGTGTCCCTACCCAACACACTCATTACTCGTGGAAGACATTGTTACCAAGTCCCGTAAGAGTTCGGGTAGTATGAGTGCATCCGCACAGAAGAGAAAGGTCATGGCTGGTTTTGCCAGAACTATATACTTATATGGATATCGTGTCTATTCTTTCGGACATGTCCGAAAGAACAGACACCATATCCTTATAAGTATAGAGTACACACGGTACGATCTGTCGGTCAGTCGACCGATAAATTGGTGCGTGCAGCTTTAACTGCAGCTAATTGTTTGTACCAAATCTGACAAGGCGTCTACTAATCCGAAGCATACTGACTAATTTGTTTTTGTTGCAGGCAAAAAGCAGAGCAAAAGATGTCGCTGCCTGTCACATGTGAGTACAATCGATCCCACAGCTTTCAACACAGCAAAACTGCAACACTTTTGTTCCCATCCTGGGAGCATATGCTTATCTTCCTAGTCTTAACAAGCTTTTCGCATTTACAATGGCTTTCCTCGCGCTTACAGTAACCTGCGAAGTTGCAATGTTGATTACTTAAATGCGTAACCTAGGCAAATGCATTCCCGAAATTTCATTACTCTACATTATTTCTTGGTGTTGGGATTTTTTCCGTCCGTGGATTTGAAGGATTAATTTTTAAAAAAAAAGCTCCAATTCGACAAATGCAAAACAGTATTATCGTTACAGCTTAAAGTCAACAGTCTAGAGGAATATGTACCAAGCACAGTAATAAAAGGCTATCAAGACCCATATTCGTTCGACGGTAATGTTTGAAGAACGTTGCGAAAGCAGAGATTTCTACAGTCACGCTGGCTTGAGAGTCTGAAAAAAACCGATAACGTAATGGCATTTTGTGGAACCGAAAGTAAGGTTAAAAGAGAAGCCCATACGATTGTTTGAGCTAGATGGAAGCCTAAGGATACTTTGGTTGTACACCTAGCTTCAATGAATGTACCCAAGCCTTGCAGTTAATCTCTCACGAGTCAGACCAAAAGGTTCAAATGGCTCTGAGCACTATGCGACTTAACTTTGGAGGTCATCAGTCCCCTAGAACTTAGAACTACTTAAACCTAACTAACCTAAGGACATCACACACCCATGCCCGAGGCAGAATTCGAACCTGCGACCGTAGCGGTCGCGCGGTTCCAGACTGTAGCGCCTAGAACCGCTCGGCCACCCCGGCCGGCGAGTCAGACCAGTATTCACACAGAAGGTGGCAGCAAGAAAACCGAAGTAGTAAATTTTGTATTTAAAGATGTGTTCTCGAATGAGAATATTACTATACAAGAAACAGTGGGACATGCTCGGAAGCGACACATATTGAAATAATCACTCTCGGAAATAGGACAGGGACACACAGAGCGAACGGTTCAAGTGTGGACGAAATTCCAGTTAGATTTGACATTGAATACGAGTATGTTGCGGAATTAGTAGCTATCCTTGCTCGTGTTTATCGCGAATATCTTACGCAGCTATCAGTCCTGTGTGACTGGAAGAGTCAGTAATCCATTTCTTATCCCAAACAGAGTCAAACAATAGATGCACAGTATTACAGACCAATGTCGCTGACGTCCAACTTCTGCTGGATCATACAGAATAATGTGAGAGCAAACACAATAACTTCCCTGTGGAAAAAGGAGGATTCTTTCGAATAAACACTATGGATGCAGGAAACTCACCTTTGTTAAACGTGGCTTTCTTTTCACCCAGAACAACCACCTCTGGCCGTAATAACGGCCTTGATACGCCTGGGCATTGAACTTGGATGGCGTGTACAGTTACAGCTGCCCATGCAGCTTTAACACAATACCACACTTCATCAAGAGTAGTGACTGGCGTATTGTGACAAACCAGTTGCTCGGCCACCATTGACCAGACATTTTCAATTGGTGAGAGATCAGGAGAATGTGCTGGCCATGGCAGCAGTCGAACATTTTCTGTATCCAGAAAGGCTCGTACAGGAGCTGCAACATGCGGTCATGCATTATCCTGCTGAAATGTAGGATTCGCAGGGATCGAATGAAGGGTAGAGCCACGGGTCGTAACACATCTGAAATGTAAAGTCCACTGTTCAAAGTGCCGTCAATGCGAACAAGGGGTGACCTAGCCGTGTAACCAATGGCACCCCATACCATCACGCCGGGTGATACCCCAGTATGGCGATGACGAGTACACGCTTCCAATGTGCGTTCACCGCGATGTTGCCAAACAAGGATTCGACCATCATGATGCTGTAAACAGAACTGAACTCATCCGAAAAAATGACGTTTTGCCATTCGTGCACCCAGGTTCGTCGTCGAGTACATCATCGCAGGCGCTCCTGTTTGTGATGCAGCGTCAAGGGTAACCGCAGCCATGGTCTCCGAGCTGATAGTCCATGCTGCTGCAAACGTCGTCGAACTGTTCGCGCAGATGGTTGTTGCCTTGCAAACGTCCCCATCAGTTGACTCAGGGATCGAGACGTGGCTGCACGATCCGTTGCAGCCATGCGGATAAGATGCCTGTCATCTCGACTGCTAGTGACACGAGGCCGTTGGGATCCAGCACGGCGTTCCGTATTACCCTCCTGAACCCACCGAGTCCACATTCTGCTAACAGTCATTGGATCTCGACCAACGCGAGCAGCAATGTCGCGATACGATAAACCGCAATCGTGATAGGCTACAATCCGACCTTTATCAAAGTCGGAAACGTGATGGTACGCATTTCTCCTCCTTACACGAGGCATCACAACAACGTTTCACCAGGCAACGCCGGTCAACTGCTGTTTGTGTATGAGAAATCGGTTGGAAACTTTCCTCATGTCAGCACGGTGTAAGTGTCGCCACCGGCGCCAACCTTGTGTGAATGCTCTACAAAGCTAATCATTTGCGTATCACAGCATCCTCTTCCTGTCGGTTAAATTTCGCGTGTGTAGCACGTCATCTTCGTTGTGTAGCAATTTTAATGGCCAGTAGTGCACATCCAGATACAGATGAAGATATTCAGATAGCACGGATTAAACGAAATTCTGTGCTTATACATGAGTCCTACAGTCTAAGACGAAGGCATGCTTATGTTTCGAGGTGATTTTCCTCTTCGCCCAGACACGCCGCCGAAGCAGTTCTGGTGGCTGCCGCAACCTACGCCCCCGTCGCCGCCGTTGCCGCCGCCACTGCACAGGCTGTCGATACCACTCAGGCGCAGGTTGGTGGAGTCGTCCGGATACTACGTGGATGCTCATTTTCTGTGTTTACTTACCTTATAGTTACTGGGTTCGATTAAATATCGAGGAGTTACGTTGCAGAGTGATACGAAATGGAACGAGCACGTAAGGACGATAGTGGGAATGGCGAATTGTCGAGTTTCATTTGTTCGGTGAACATTAGGAAATTGTGGTTCATCTGTAAAGGAGACCACGACCCATTCTTGAGTACCGTTCGATTGTTTGGGATCCCCAGCAAGTCCGATTGAAGGAAGACATCAAAGCAAATATGAGGCGGGCTGCTAGATTTGTTATAGGTAGGTTCGACCAGGGCGCGAATGTGATGAAAATGCTTCGTGAACCTAAATGGGAATCCCTGGAGGGAAGACACAGTTGTTTTCGCGAAACACTTTTGAGAAAATTTAGAGAGAGGGCATTTCAAGTTCAGTGTAGAACGTTTCTACTCTCAAAAAATGGTTCAAATGGCTCTGAGCACTATGGGACTTAACATCTTAGGTCATCAGTCCCCTAGAACTTAGAACTACTTAAACCTAACTAACCTAAGGACACCACACAACACCCAGCCATCACGGTTTCTACTCTGCCGATGTACATTTCGCTTAAGGAACGCGAAGAAATTAGAGCTCGTACGGAAGTATATAGACAGTCGTTTACCCCTAGCTCTGTATCCGAATGCAAGAGGAAAGGAAAATGGTTCAAATGGCTCTGAGCACTATGGGACTTAACATTTGAAGTCATCAGTCCCCTGGAACTTAGGAGTACTTAAACCTAACTAACATAATGACATCACACACATCCATGCCCGAGGCAGGATTCGAACCTGCGACCGTAGCGGTCGCGCAGTTCCAGACTAAAGCGCCTAGAGCCGTTCGGCCGCAACGGCCGGAGAGAGGAAAGGAAATGACTAGTCATGGTACAGGGTACCTTCCGCCTTACGTCGCATTTGAGGAGTGTGTATGTAGATGTTGTTGTGACTTGGCAAGACAGCCAAGTCACTATGAGGGGAAGCCGAAAGGCACGCGTTTAAGCTCACGCAGGCTGGCGTGAGGTCTGGAACACTTAAGGGAATTTATAGTAGCAAAAAACGTAAGTAACTACTGGAATACTTAACTTTAATCCATAATTGGTGAACATCGGTCTGACGGTACATGCATCACAAGATAAATAGCAAGTGATAATGGCGCCTTGCTAGGTCGTAGCAATTGACGTAGCTGAAGGCTATGCTAACTATCGTCTCGGCAAATGAGAACGTAATTTGTCAGTGAACCATCGCTAGCAAAGTCGGCTGTACAACTGGGGCGAGTGCTAGGAAGTCTCTCTAGACCTGCCGTATGGCGGCGCTCGGTCTGCAATCACTGACAGTGGCGACACGCGGGTCCGACGTATACTAACGGACCGCGGCCGATTTAAAGGCTACCACCTAGCAAGTGTGGTGTCTGGCGGTGACACCACAGATGTAGACGCTTTCCGTAAGATCTTCAGTGTACAAGGCGGTCAGAAACAGCCTGAAAAGCTTGTAAGGGTGTTTTACGGTAGTTTGCGCTGGGAAATAGTTGTTAAGAAAGAAATTATATACGTTGCGCTGTTTCCGAGTTAAGTAGAATTTAAGGTAGTCAGTCTGGGCGTTTTGCGCGCAAATTAAAGCGGCCGACCAAAAACGGTGACGCCAGAAGTGTTCCTAATTGGTTTCTTAAAACTGAACAAGAGAGCGATACAGAAACTGGACACGGCCAGGTACCTAGGCTGACAGCTGAATTCTTAGTCCTTAAAGTAGGGGAGGGTGTTGAACCTTGGTATACTTCTCAGCCTTCAGCCTGTAGCAGATGTTTAAAGCATTTACTGCTTCCATTTTGAAAAAATGGCGTTGGAATTACGTGTTCTGCAATATTATTCTGAAATTATAGAAATTATTCGGGAAAAGTAAAGTTTTTCGAAGTGTGAAAAACTGTTACACATCACGTGTTCCTAGGTACACCACTTCTCGCGAGGTACAGCATTCTCCTCTATTTCACTCACAGAAACAGACCGTGGTTTGCAGGTTACTAACTGACTCGCCCTTTTCTTCTTACAGGAAGGCTGGAGGTGGCGACTTCGCCGTGTATACAGGGTGAGTACAGTGCTCTCTTAAATAGTTTTCGTGTCTACTTTTGTTTATCCCCGACGTGCTTTATATTCATTACTTTCCTTTTATTCTTTTCCTCACAGGGAAGTTGGTGGTGGTGACGTACCGAATATAGTGTAAGTACAGCACTCTTCTGTAAATCATAAGGTACTGCGAGATTTTGTAGACCGTAAGACTTTTTCAATTTGCATACAGTGTTCATATTTAGTTATGCTTCTTGTACTCAAGCGAAGAGTCTCAGGTTTTGAGGTTTTCTACTTGTCCGTAAGAACTTTTTACCTCATTACTTAAACCTGATCTACAGCAATGCCCAGTTCTTAAAACGTATTAATGATAATAAATATGTAGACAAGCAGCCAAAGTTTTTATTCATTCAACAACTCACGGATTTTCAGTAACTCTCATTTTACAAACTCAACCTGGTAATGACCTCATTGAACAGCGTTATTATAAGCTGAGACAAATTAGTATCTTCTTATTAAATTCATATGACGCATTCATACCTTTCTTCGCGAAGTAACACGATACATTATGTTTCTTGCATTTGAATAGTACCCTATAACTCTGAGTATTACAGAAACAATCTAATGTACTCCAGAAGCAATCTAACCGTGTGCTCCACAGGATAAGGAATTCTCACCAGATAACAGCTCTTATAGTGTTGAGAATGATTTGTCAGGTAGTAGAGTGTACAGTCATCTGCCAAACTGCGTGTTGCCAGTCTACAAACAGCTGCAGTACGATGCGTCCGGTCATTTACAAATTAAGGATTGTGCGTACTTTCGGAGATGGAGAGCCTATTGTCTGAGCAGTCCTGTTTAAGTCAGTTAGAAGCCCTGTTACCATTGTCAGCTCCCACTCTCTGCTGTCACATCCGCAGCCCAAACCGTTCTTCCTGCCATTTTTCACATATAAAACTTTTTCAAAAACGAAATTTTAGCTTATTTCAAACTCAAACACAACACCTTTTCCAATTAAATTCAAGAAAAGATTTTTGATATGGTTAGAAACATTATAAAGATGTGTACCACAAATCAGTTTCAAATTTTTTATTTAATTTTTGTAGCAGAGACAATGCAAAAAGCGCTGTAGTGACTTTGCAGACAGCACTTACCGAGAAAGGGTGGCAACTTCGGATCTAAAGCACCATTGCCAGGTAGTTTCTGTTAGAGTGTAGGGTCGATGATTTGTCATCAGCCTAACGCACTATCTCACGTCGCGCCCATCATTATGTGAATGTTAAATTACAAATGGAATTTCGATGGTATTACTAGTGTGCCATCCCAGAAAAAGGCAGAAGTACACTGTCTCCCATCGGGCGATTGCGTAACTCTTATCACCCCGCTTCTTTCCGTGTGTCATACGTCATTCTGTCTAACAAAATAAGAATCTAACACTTCTTAGCATTTTAGCTTCTTCCATATTTACGGCTAACACCGAGGGTAACACGGGTCCTCTTCTACTTACAGGTGATTTACTAAAGTGAATCACGAATTCGTTTGCTCTAAATTACCAGTACACGCCTAAATTTACAAGTTGAAGGAGCGGCCATCGAGTGAAGATTTTTTTCGGTAAGTACTTCTATTTATGCATTTTCAACTTTTTCCAGTAAATATAAACTTTCACTCTGAGTGATACGAAATAAGTAAATACCTGGGGATGAAATTAATGAAAAAAAAAGCAGTGAAGTGATATTGTCACGTAGAAGAAGGTGTAATTTGATGAATGACGAACACCATCTTCACTTAACTAAGGTTTATTCAATACTTGCACATACAAGAGCGCGGAGCGAACTGCCTCCGGCCAGAGCACATACAGTATATATACGGCTACTGAACATTCCACTAAAATAATTCTTGACATTTGTGGATACTTCTAGAATGTACTCGAACCGAATATAGAACCGAACCGAATATAGAAACTAAGTCCAGGTGAGTTTTGAACTTAACGACCCTCCATGTAACAGTTTAGTATCATAACCATTACCCCACGGTGCTACTCAGCTTCTTCTGCGACATTGCTCCATCCTTAAGAGAACAGCGTCTCGGTGTTACGTCGTCCTGGTCCGAGAACTAGTCATCGGTCATGCATACTCCGACTCTCGAAGACTGGTGGTCGCCCTGGCGGTGATCTTCTTAGAACGTCTTTTGCCGCTACGCTATTCGTCACCTTTCCTCTTGTTGCCTGTCGCTGGAGCTTCGAATTTACCCTGGGTTGCAGGATCCTAACTGGGCTTCATTCGAAGGACGTGGACCGTATCTCTAATCATTC
The DNA here is from genome assembly GCF_021461385.2 of Schistocerca piceifrons. Lineage (NCBI taxonomy): Eukaryota > Metazoa > Arthropoda > Insecta > Orthoptera > Acrididae > Schistocerca > Schistocerca piceifrons. The sequence continues at coordinate 100,696,894 of NC_060138.1, read as the reverse complement.
GTCGTCTTGTGTCGGGGTCCAAATCTTCAACTTCATAAGTAACATCAGACAACTGTCTTAGAACCTTACAAGGTCCAAGGTAGCGACTGAAGAGCTTTTCAGAGAGACCAACCCTCCGAAGAGGAGTGAAGATCCAGACGAGGTCACCAGGCTGGTAGACAACAGGGCGGTGGCTCGCGTCATACCTTCGGCGATCGTTTTCTTGAGCCTTCAGCGTGTGGAGCCTAGCTAACTGCAGAGCTTCCTCAGCTCTGGTTAACACCTGGCCGATGCAATCATCTTTCATGTCATCAGGATGTGACGAAAGCACAGTGTCCATCGTCGTAGTCGCCTCACCGGAAAAAATGGCGTAAATCCTGTGGTGTCTTGTCTGGCGGTGTTGTAGGCAAACGTCGCGAAAGGTAGCACCTCATCCCAGTTGCTCTGCTCAACAATGACGAATATTGATAGCATGTCTGCCAAGGTCTTATTAAGGCATTCAGTAAGCCCGCTAGTTTGTGGATGGCAGGCAGTCGACATGTGATTAGTAATGTAGCACCGACGGTTTATCTCTGTCACAAAATTCGATGGAAAAGTTCCCCTCGATCCGTAATTAACGACCTTGGGCTACTGTGTTTTAATACAGTGTCTTCCACGATGAATTTGGCTACCTCGGATGCTTCGGCTGTTTTCACGGCTTTTGTAATGGCACAGCGCGTCAGATAATAAGTGCAGACAATAATCAATCTATTGCCCCTAGCAGACGTTGGAAATCGTCCGAGGAGGTCAGTCACAACACGCTGGAATGGCGTTTTGGCTGGTGGAATTGGTATGAGTCGGCCAGGTGGTTTCTAAGGAACTGCCTTTCTCCTCTGGCACTCTCGATACTGCGACACATAGTGACGGACACTCCTAATTTTTTTGGTCATCAGTCTACTGACTGGTTTGATGCGGCCCACCACGAATTCCTTTCCTGTGTTAACCTCTTCACCTCAGAGTAGCACTTGCAACCTACGTCCTCAATTATTTGCTTGACGTATTCCAATTTCTGTCTTCCTCTACAGTTTTTGCCCTCTGCAGCTCCCTCTAGTACCATGGAAGTCATTCCCTCATGTCTTAGCAGATGTCCTATCATCCTATCCCTTCTCCTTATTAGTGTTTTCCACATAATCTTTTCCTCTCCGATTCTGCATAGAACCTCCTCATTCCTTACCTTATCAGTCCACCTAATTTTCAACATTCGTCTATAGCACCACATCTCAAATGCTTCATTCTCTTCTGTTCCGGTTTTCCCACAGTCCATGTTTCACTACCATACAATACTGTACTCCAGAAGTACATCCTCAGAAATTTCTTCCTCAAAGTAGGGCCGGTATTTTATATTAGTAGACTTCTCTTGGCCAGAAATGTCTTTTTTGCCATAGCGAGTCTGCTTTTGATGTCCTCCTTGCTCCGTCCGTCATTGGTTATTTTACTGCCTAGGTAGCAGAATTCCTTAACTTGATTGACTTCGTGACCATCAATCCTGATGTTAAGTTTCTCGCTGTTCTCATTTCTACTACTTCTCATTACCTTCGTCTTTCTCCGATTTACTCTCAAACCATACTGTGTACTCATTAGACTGTTCATTCCGTTCAGCAGATCATTTAATTCTTCTTCACTTTCACTCAGGATAGCAATGTCATCAGCGAATCATATCATTGATATCTTTTCACCTTGTATTTTAATTCCACTCCTGAACCTTTCTTTTATTTCCATCATTGCTTCCTTGATGTACAGATTGAAGAGTAGGGGCGAAAGGCTACAGCCTTGTCTTACACCCTTCTTAATACGAGCACTTCGTTCTTGATCGTCCACTCTTATTATTCGCTCTTGGTTGTTGTACATATTGTATATGACCCGTCTCACCCTATAGCTTACCCCTACTTTTTTCAGAATCTCGAACAGCTTGCACCATTTTATATTGTCGAACGCTTTTTCCAGGTCGACAAATCCTATGAAAGTGTCTTGATTTTTCTTTAGCCTTGCTTCCATTATTAGCCGTAACGTCAGAATTGCCTCTCTCGTCCCTTTACTTTTCCTAAAGCCAAACCGGTCATCACCTAGGGCATTCTCAATTTTCTTTTCCATTCTTCTGTATATTATTCTTGTAAGCAGCTTCGATGCATGAGCTGTTAAGCTGATTGTGCGATAATTCTCGCACTTGTCAGCTCTTGCCGTCTTCGGAATTGTGTGGATGATGCTTTTCCGAAAGTCAGATGGTATATCGCCAGACTCATATATTCTACTCACCAACTTGAATAATCGTTTTGTTGCCACTTCCCCCAATGATTTTAGAAATTCTGATGGAATGTTATCTATTCCTTCTGCCTTATTTGACCGTAAGTCCTCCAAAGCTCTTTTAAATTCCGATTCTAATACTGGATCCCCTATCTCTTCTAAATCGACTCCTGTTTCTTCTTCTATCACCTCAGACAAATCTTCACCCTCATAGAGGCTTTCAATGTATTCTTTCCACCTATCTGCTCTCTCCTCCGCATTTAACAGTGGAATTCCCGTTGCACTCTTAATGTTACCACCGTTGCTTTTAATGTCACCAAAGGTTGTTTTGACTTTCCTGTATGCTGAGTCTGTCCTTCCGACAATCATATCTTTTTCGATGTCTTCACATTTTTCCTGCAGCCATTTCGTCTTAGCTTCCCAGCACTTCCTATTCATTTCATTCGTCAGCGACTTGTATTTCTGTATTCCTGATTTTCCCGAAACATGTTTGTACTTCCTCCTTTCATCAATCAACTGAAGTATTTCTTCTGTTACCCATGGTTTCTTCGCAGCTACCTTCTTTGTACCTATGTTTTCCTTCCCAACTTCTGTGATGGCCCTTTTTAGAGATGTCCATTCCTCTTCAACTGTACTGCCTACTGCGCTATTCCTTATTGCTGTATCTATAGCGTTAGAGAACTTCAAACGTATCTCGTCATTCCTTAGTACTTCCGTATCCCACTTCTTTGCGTATTGATTCTTCCTGACTAATGTCTTGTATGTCGTATGTCTTAATAAACCCTAAATGTCCTGCCTCAGGTGTGTCATGGAATTTCTGTAGAACATCTAAGCGCATGTGTTTAGGAATCACTGGTAGCCAACTCTTTCCATATGGGTCAAAGTTCTTCTTGCAAAGTAATTCATTAAGGTCTTACACAGGGTTTCTTGAGAGACAGTCGGCATCTTGGTGTTTTCTTCCACTTTTGTACACTATGGTAATTTTATACTCTTGAAGACGTAGTGCTCACCTGGCGAGTCGTCCTGTTGGATCCTTAAGACCTGTCAAGCAACAAAGTTAATGATGGGTTGTAACAACTGTGAATGGCCTTCCACAGAGATACTGTCGAAATCTGCACATTCTCTTTCTGTAGTTGAGTAGTTTCTCTCGGATTTTGGAAGTGTCCTAGAAGCATAGGCTATAACCTTCTCTTTTCCATCCGAAATTTGCGCCAGAACAGCACCGATCTCATACCCGCTGGCATCGGAGTGTAGTTCTGTAGGTGCTCTCTCGTCAAACAGACCAAGTACAGAGTGAATCGTCGGAGCTTTTCGCAGCACATTGAAAGAATCTTGTTGAGCACCACCCCAGATAAATTTAGCGTCAGCTTTTAACAACTCTGGGAGTGGCCTGGCTTTGAGACAAAAGTCTTTGATAAAACGACGGTAATAACAACATAATACGAGGAAACTTCTCACATCTCTAATACTTTCAGGAATAGGAAATTCAGTTATAGATCTCACCTTTTCTTGGTCTGGCCGCACACCTTCGTTTAACGCAAGGTGTCCAAGTATTTTGATTTCTTTTGCTCCAAAGAGACACTTTCTTGGATTACGTTTCAGTCCGCCTTGGTGGAGACACTTAAGAACGGCCCTCAGTCTTTTTATACGTTCATCAAATGCCTCTGAGATCACTATAATGTAATCTAAATAACAAAGACACATCGTCCACTTCCGGTGACTTAAAAGATTATCCATTATCCCTTCAAAAGTTACTAGTGCATTACACAAACGAAACGGCATTACCTTAAAATCATGAAGGCCCTCAGAGGTGATGAATACAGTTTTCTCACGATCAGCCTCATCTACTTCGATTTGCCAGTATCCCGAGTACATGTCCATGCTTGAGAAAAAATTAGCCCCCTTCAGACAATCTAGCGTATCGTCAATTCGTGGAAGAGGGTAAACGTCCTTTTTAGTTACCTTGTTAAGCTTCCTGTAATCAACACAAAAGCGCCAACTGCCATTCTTCTTCCTGACGAGGACCACTGGTGACGACCATGGGCTCTGCGAAAGCTGAATGATGTCATTATTCATAATTTTTTCTACCTCATCGCGAATTATTCGACGTTCAAATGGTTCAAATGTCTCTGAGCGCTATGCGACTTAACTTCTGAGGTCATCAGTCGCCTAGAACTTAGAACTAATTAAACCTAACTAACCTAAGGACATCACACACATCCATGCCCGAGGCAGGATTTGAATCTGCGACCGCAGCGGTCGCTCGTCTCCAGACTGTAGCGCCTAGAACCGCACGGCCACTCCGGCCGGCTATTCGACGTTCAAGTTTCTGATAAACAGTATGCTCTCTGGCTTATTGGTTGATGGTCTCCAGTGCTAATCCGGTTCTTCATCGTCGATTTGTCCAATTTGCTCTTTACCTATGGATTGAAGCATTCAGAGAACTTTTGAAGAATGGCAAGTAGCTTCTTCAGTTGTTCCTTAGTGAGATCTGGTGATAGTCGAGCTATAAGATGTTGTGTCGTAATGGTAGCGCTAATTTCGCCCACAGACTCGGCATGGGAGGTTTCTATGACGCTCAGCGTTCTTCAATTAACGGCTCAGCGTTTGCTACGCACATGCGTCTTGGAAGGATCTGCGGTACTTGGCGACGGTTAACTATCCACAATTCACCGAATCCGTTCTTAAATGAGACGACAGAGGCTGGGATGACCAAGTTATTCTTCAGTGGCATGCTTCTCTTACGTTCCACATAAGATCCATGGGCTGATGCATGGCATGACGCGTGACAGTCACCTTTCTAGCGCTGACTGCAGGAATGACCACTTCATCCAGCACACTTAGTCTCCACACTCTCGGATGAGCATCTTCCTGTCCACGGTATCTCATCTCGTCTAGCATAATCTTCGAGCAACCACCATCTATAATTGCCTGAGACGTTTTCAAAAAGTCCCATCTGAGAATGACGTCACGACTACACTCTTCTAAGACGATGAACTCTAAGGGCTGTGAATGACCTCTTATACCAACACGAATGATACATCTTCCTGTAGGTTTTACATATATCCCATTAGCCACCTGCAGCAGAGATGTTTTGTTGTCGGCGAATACGGTTTTCTGCAACTGGCGACGGTGCTTCTCCGAAATGACTGAATATGATGCTCCAAAGTCTACAGTAGCTTTGGCTGGTCGGCCATCCATGAGGATATCGACGTAGTTTCCTGTCATTCTTGTAATGATCGACGGCGGAGGATTTTTCTCTTCGGCGGCATCACCTCCAAGGAAGGTCCTACCCTTAAGATTTCCAGGTTGCGGCGGCTAGGTGACCGGCTGGAGCTTCTAAACGGAGATGGAGACCTTGATGGGCGTGTTGGGGAGCGTCCTCTCCAGCGGCTAGCTTGCGGCGATGATGACCCATGTCGTCCTGCACCCACATCTTCTTGTTCATCTTCGTCGTCCCGGAGTTGGCGTTCGCTAAGATCGCTCTGTTGTCTTCTGGCTCGGGCGTCATCAAATATCCGCCGACTTTCTCTACAACAGCGCACCACATGTCCCGGTCGTCCACGGTGCAAACATACTGGTTGGTTATTCTGGGCCCTCCAGACGTTAGTCTTCCTTGGTGCCGCTTCATGCGGCATTGTAGGAACGTAACTCCACCTGGGTCTCGATTTTTTCACCGTTTTAAAGGGAAATGAAGGACGAGAGACTCGGTTCAATGTCTGTTCCACTTCCTCCCTTATGACCTCTTGAAGCGTCTCGGTTTTTTACTCGCCGTGCAATCTAAGTGCCTTTTGAACTTCCTCTTCACTATCTGACGAAGAGCACTTGTGAAATCAGTTGCTTCCTCCATCACAGACATCGATACGACGTTTGAAAGCCATTCAAACTTCTTGTGTGTAATTCATTTTTGATGCATTGTCTCGATATACTGGCACCATTTCATGAGGTCGTCTGCTGTCGAAACCTCCTCAGCAACACCCTTCATAAGATGTGCAACTTTATCTTCCTCCTTCATTCTAGGATCCACTATTTTACACAGCTCCTAGACATCTTGAATGTAGGATGCTGCAGTTTCTTCTGGACGCTGTGTCCTGCACTTTAATGTATCTTCAGCCTTGCACTTCTGTCGTTGTGTGTCGCCGAAATACTTGCGCAGTTCCGCTTGGAATACTTCCCAGCTTGTGAACTTCTCCTCGTTGTTCTCATACCATTGCTTGGCAGTGACTTCCATCCCAATTGTTAAATTTGGCTATACGCTCATATACCGTCAGCCACTTGTTTAAGTCTTGGCAATCGTCAACAGAGAACCCTGGAGGATGTCTCATGTGGTGGCACACAGTTGCTGCCATCGTAACGTCCTCTTCTTCTTCTAGCTCCGATAGATTGGGATCTGTTGAATACGGCTCGAACTCGGGTTTCTCCCCACGTAAACGGCGGCTCTGTCGTGGCCTGATGGGAACCACTGTGTCGTCGATAATGTGCGCTATCACAAGTTCCAATACCCAGCGTCTCCACCAGAATAAAGTCGCTTAGAAGAAGGTGTAATTATATAAATGACGAACACCATCTTCACTTAACGAAGGTTTATTCAGTACTTGCACATACAAGAGCGCGGAGCGAACTGCCTCCGGCCAGAACACATACAGTATATATACGGCTACAGAACATGCCAGTACAATGAGTCTTAACATTTGTGGATACTTCTAGAATGTATTCGAAACGAATATAGAAATTAAAATTGTGCAGTCTAGGTGAGTTCTGAATTCACGACCCTCCATGCAACAGTTTAGTACCATAACCATTACACCACGGTGCTACCCAGCTTCTGCTGCGACAATATGATGTCAGTACGAAATATTCAGAAATGCCGAAGTTGGAATGTAGTGAATGTGTTATGTCAACTGAGTCTGCCTAGCAGGCGCGATCGGACGGCCTGATGGTTAAGGTCGCTAATAGCGAAATACAGAAAAGCGTTGGAGTCCCAGACTGGCAAAAATTTTCATGTGACCTCATGTAGAACGCTCTGAGTTCTAGTATTTCCGATTCTGCTATACATATGTGACCTCAGAACTAACAGATCACCCCATGCCAATTACTGAAGGAAATTTAAACAACTTCCAGGACGAAAATGAAGAGAGCATCGAAATCACAATTGTCAAGATTACCTTTCTATTCTATAGCGAGGAAGTATTTTTTCCCTTTTCTAGGGATGTAATGTTTACAAATTTCTAATGTTAATTCTAAAATGACTGTAGTGCTCAACTTTTTTTCTGTATTAGGCTACTACCACTTCGTTGTTATTGCGATGGTCAGTCCGAAGACTGCTTCGACGCAGCTCTCCATGCTACTCAATGCTGTGTAAAGTCTTTTCACCTCTTCGAGTAAATATAATCTACATCCTCAAGAACCTCTCAGCTGCAGTCAGGACTGTGTTCTCTCTACAACTTTTACCCTCTAAATCTCCCTCTATAGACGAACCGACTATTCCTCGGCTGTCAGTTCCTCAGTATGTGCACTACCACCCTATCTCTAGAAGCTAAATAGGTCCTCTTAGAATTTATTTAAACAACGGGCTGTTACTTTGTATTGGCATTGTACGAACATTCTCACGATACCGATCTGGTGCTGATACTGTCAAAGTATGCTCATAGTACACACTTCGACAAGGCGATTGATGCAATTTAGAAATAACGATGCACTAAGATATCTATTCATCCTACTCGACAGAGGTCATGTCTTAAGAAATGGGCTACTAATCACTGAAGATCACATACTTTCAGTCTCGACTTTTACTTGGTACAGGCGCGTTTCACTCCGAGAATTTAACTCCGTTCAGCCAGTCGCTAACATTTCCATAAAACTCATCGAAACGCCTCATACCTTGGAACACCACAATTATTCAGTACAAGCCTCCCATGAACTTTCAAATGGTATCCTGCCTTTGGTCTCCGCAGGAAGACCCCATATCAGAGTTCCTGAACAACCTGTTTGCCTCAACTGTTTAACGGCGTTTTATGCTGCTGTTGTTTTCCCTATCTCTGTCGTAAGGTTTTATCACAACTAAAATTAATATAAGATAGCCGTTGTGTGTTCTAATGAATTACATTCTTTTACCTACAGTAGTTTTTGCAATTATATCTGTACTAACACGAGCAGTTACAGACACTAATTTCGACTGAGCGGTATAGCGTAATCGAAATTAGTGTCTGTGGTCATGAGTATATCGTGTTCCAATATATCATCCCCGACAGCTTGCCCCACTCGCAAATGGTGCTTATTATATGAGACTGTTGGCAGGTCCCTGTGTTACTTTGAATTTCTCTCATGTAATCCACATAACGATTTCATGACGTATACTTGAGAGCACGAAATATGTTGCCTGATTCTTCTTCGAAAGTGCCCTTGCTAATTCAATACTGTTAGTTTCGACTTGATGCACGACAACGCTCTTGTGGTGTGTGCCACTGCACTCAGAAGTTCATCTAGATAACAGTCTCTTGTTGACCAAATGAGCCCATGAGGCAACGTGGAGCTATTATTTGAATCTTCCCAGACACTCCTTTTAAAACTCCATGGCAGGGGTACTTAGGCTTCCCAGGAATTGATGGCACATGAGTTTTGAAGGCTGCTTCCTATGTGGGTGTACCACATTTTCTTTGAATTTTCCAGTCTGGTATATGCGATTCTTGAACGTAGTTTTAAGTGGTCGTTCCATACCAAGTAGATCCAGGGAGATACTCCTTGGTATTTGTCAAGTTTGTTTCGGCCATGGCTGTTGCGCCTGGTAGATTAACGTCGTGAACAAGTGTGCCGGCCAGCCTGGATATGGTTTTTAGGCGGTTTCCGACATCCGCCTGGGTGAATGCTGGGCTGTTACTCACGTCACGCCGCAAGTACACACTTCTCAAACGTTTAGAGAAATGTTCGACCACTTTCATCTGAATAACACAACAAGCAGACAGTTTTGGTGGCGACAGGATGGCCATTCTCCCCACTCTAACATTAACAACGCCAAACCGGATAACAACCACCACGCCATGCAAGCAACACACTTTGGCCGTAGTCCCGTGAAAGTTCCTGATGCGCGTATCAGTAAACCGGACACAATCTGACTTACAAATGTTATACACTGCTAAATGCCATTACACTTACAACTTCAGATGAATATCGTCCTGGTTTAATGAATAATGCACAGTTAAAATGATCTGCCGGTAAAAATTTGTTCCGAGATAGTGGGTGCAGTACTCCACTTCGTAACAGAGCCATAAGATCAGTGGATAAGTCTGTCATGTGAGAACTCCTTTCCTCTAAAGATGAGCAAATGTGCCTGACTGCTTGAATCATTTTTATTTTGAGCTAATTGTACAGGGTGATTCAAAAAGAATACCACAACTTTAAAAATGTGTATTTAATGAAAGAAACATAATATAACCTTCTGTTATACATCATTACAAAGAGTATTTAAAAAGGTTTTTTTCACTCAAAAACAAGTTCAGAGATGTTCAATATGGCCCCCTCCAGACACTCGAGCAACATCAACCCGATACTCAACTCGTTCCACACTCTCTGTAGCATATCAGGCGTAACAGTTTGGATAGCTGCTGTTATTTCTCGTTTCAAATCATCAATGGTGGCTGGGAGAGGTGGCCGAAACACCATATCCTTAACATACCCCCATAAGAAAAAATCGCAGGGGGTAAGATCAGGGCTTCTTGGAGGCCAGTGATGAAGTGCTCTGTCACGGGCTGCCTTTTCCCTTTCCACAAACACCCATTCTCTGTAAACTGTTTATACCAACGTTTAATACACCACCTATCAGGAGGTTTAACACCATACTTCGTTCGAAATGCACGCCGAACAACTGTCGTCGATTCACTTCTGCTGTACTCAATAACACAAAAAGCTTTCTGTTGAGCGGTCGCCATCTTAGCATCAACTGACGCTGACGCCTAGTCAACAGCGCCTCAAGCGAACAAATGTACAACTAAATGAAACTTTATAGTTCCCTTAATTCGCCGACAGATAGTGCTTAGCTCTGCCTTTTGTCGTTGCAGAGTTTTAAATTCCTAAAGTTGTGGTATTCTTTTTGAATCACCCTGTATTAACCCGTTATTTTTCCTCCGCAGGTGCGCTCTGGCCACGAAAATCCAAATTCTTTGTATACGTCTACATCTATACTCTGCAAAGTACTTGGTCGACGTTACCTCTCCTTGCATCAAGACGACCAGTTCTTTGCGGGACACACAAGTTGGCCAGTGAGGGCGACGCCATAGCCGCGTTGCTCATCAACTGCGTACAGCTACCAGTTCACATTTTAACCCCTTCTCAACACTGTACTTGAAACCTCTAACCTCGCTCTTGCAAGTTTTACTACAAGCGCTAGTGGCTTAATTGTACCGATTTGATCCCCGATAAATGTAGATCACGTGTCTGTATTTGTACAGATAAACATACACACATTATGTATCTACAGAGCTGTGTGCTTTTATAAACTGCTCTGTCCTGTTGTACGCTGGTTATCATACTTGTTGGAGACAGTTCATATAACTTCTTGTGTATAATGCTCAGAGATTAATTCTTCTCTGCACCCACTCACCTCGGCAGCCTTTAGCCCTTCAACTTTACATGTCCCTGTCTCTAAAATTAGGAAGCATTAAGGTAGAAAATTACTGAATGTAATAATTAATACAATTATAAATCGTATACATCTCGTTCTGAGTATATAGACAGTGCAAATAACATTTCGTTATCCACATACATTGGCTATGAATTAAACCTGCAAGAAAATCACTGAGGTGACCAACACATCGACCAGGGTTTCAGATGCCATGTTATAAGTTCTTCAAGAAAAGCACAAAAAGTGACTAACGAGGCTCATTTACTTTAAAGGGTTGTCATAGCTAATCGTCCGCTTGAAGTGAGCGAGGTGTATTCGATGTTCTGTAACACAAGCGGGCACTTTCTCACAATCGACCGTCCAATTACTCATTTAGACAGCATATTCCAGGATGAATGGGGTCAGATAGCGGCAGGGACATGCAATAATTGTCATCTCCAAACAGTTTTTGCTGGTTTACTCTGAAATAATTCAGGAGAGGAAGAACGGTACGTTGATTTGTGGATGTGCAGGGCTCCAGCTAGTGTCTGCAGGGGAAGAAAAGGAAGTCCTCAGTCCTGTCCGAGAGTCGTGTTGGCATACGCACAACTGAGTCCACAACATCTCACGTGGTTTGTCAACCTGCAGGATGTCACATTACTCGAAACAGCTATTCATAGCATTATGTTGTCTTTCTCGGAAATTGGAGCGTCTAGGTGTTCATCCTGCCTCCATTGTTTTCTTATTCCTTTGTAGTTAGGTCTTAAGGGAAATACTTGTGAGGAACAAGTTTGTAACTACAGATAAATTTTAATTTGCCGTGCAAAACGTCGCAGCTTCAGATCTTAAATGACGCTATCTGCATGTACCTCTGCATCTATACTACTGTGTTTAATCTAATCTTGTCCTCTAGATCCCTGCGAAGCGACACGTGGGCGGTTGGAGAATATTCCCAGATTCATAATTTGAAGCCGGCTCTTGAAATTCTGAAAGTAGGTTTCCTCGGGATGTTTACGCCTATCTTCAAGAGTCTTCCAGTTCAGTTTTTTCAGTATATCTGAGACACTCTTCGACGGGTCAAACAAACCGGTGACAATTCGGCCTGCCCTTGTCCGTACTCGTTCAATATCCCTTGTTACTACAATACAGTATAGTTCGCACACACTTAAGTAATATCCTGGGATAGGTCGCTCGAATGGCCAATATGCAAACACCTTTTTATACTGATTGCATTTTCTCTGCATTCTACCCATAAACCTGCTGTACCCTCAACTGAGCCAACATCATCATTCCATTTCACTCAGGTATACCGAGCGAGGTGGCGCAGTGGTTAGCACACTGAACTCGCATTCGGGAGGACGACGGTTCAATCCCGTCTCCGGCCATCCTGATTTAGGTTTTCCGTGATTTCCCTAAAATCGTTTCAGGCAAATGCCGGGATGGTTCCTTTGAAAGGGCACGGCCGATTTCCTTCCCAATCCTTCCCTAACCCGAGCTTGCGCTCCGTCTCTAATGACCTCGATGTCGACGGGACGTTAACCACTAACCACCAACCAACCACTCAGGTATTTCTATGAGGTCACAGATACTAACTGTGACTCACAGTCATGGAATACTAAGTTTCTTGGTTTTGTGAACTGCACGGTTTTACATTTCTGAACATTTAAAGCAATTTCCAATCTACCAAGAAACTTAGACTGTAGTACCGCTGTTTTGTCAACAATGTAACGTGCTATGTCGGCTTGTGCCCATCCAGCCGTGATTGTTGCTGAGATTAGAAGTGGATTTATGATAGTACTACAAGCATGGCAGATCGAAATATTCCATCCAAGAAACCGACAGGAGTACGGTCCCTCCCACATAGCTATCATCTATTTAAATTGCTCCTCCTGTACATACAACATTTCATTCTAGCTTAACACATGGATGCATCTAACACTTCATAGCATTTTAGGGTATTTGGAATAACAGTAATAGTAAACATTTGTTTTTTTCTCATTACAGGTGATTTGCTAAACTGAATTATGGACACATGTCCTCTAAATTGCCTGTGGAAATGAAATTTGCAAGTTGAGGAAACGGCCACCGAGAGAAGACTTTTTCGCTAAGTAACTTTCTTCTGTTTATTCATTATCAACATTTCCAAAAAACTGAAACTTCCCTTTTCACTGGAAGTTGAAATTAATTGCTTGCAGTGGAATGAAATAAGTGAAGAGCTGGAGATCGAGTAAAGAAAAACGCATTGCAGAGATACGATGTCAGTGCAAGCTCTTCAGAAATGCCAAAGATGGAATTTGTGGCCCATTGGAACCCGAACCAGGTTTCCTTCCATCTCGCGAACAGTGGCAAAGTAAACCACGTTACCAAATAAATCCGTTAATCAGCGGTACTGTTATCACACTTCCGATGAGATAGCGTCTGGTTGTAGTGGTCGGGTTACAAACGTTGACCCAAAAGTGATAATTAAAGATTGAGTCAGAAAATGAAACGAGTGTCTAAATCAGGATTGTCAAGCCTAGTTATCTATAGTATTATGGAAAATAGTTTCTTCTTCTATGGATGTGAGATTCATGCATTTTCTAATGTCAATGGTAAGCCGGCTATGGTCGCAGGTTCGAATCCTACCTCGGGCATGGATGTGTGTGATGTCCTTAGGTTAGTTAGGTTTAAGTAGTTCTAAGTTCTAGGGGAGTGATGACCTCAGACGTTAAGTCCCATAGTGCTCAGAGCCATTTTTGTCAATGGTAAAACTGATTCTAATGCTGAACATTTTTGCTTAATAAGTCTGTCACATCGTTGTTATTGTGGTCGTCGGTCCGAAGACTGTTTTGATGCAGCTCTCCATGCTACTTTATGCTGTGCAAACCTCTTCATCTCTGCAAGCAAATACAATGTATGTCCTAAAAGTAGTGAAGACTAGCCAAACTGACTACTACTGAGGTATCAATACCTCAGAATGTGTCCTACCAATCCACCTCTTCTGTTAGTCAAGCTAAGTAGATCTTTGAACAATTTATTTAAGCGGCGGGCTAGTATTTTTTATTGGCATGTACGACAATTCTCACGATACCGATCTGGCACTGATACTGTCAAGTTAGTGCCTCACGTTAAGCGTTACAGCATCCAATGCACACAGTACACACTCCGACAAGATGTCTGATGTCATTTAGAAATCACGATGCACTAAAGGGTCAGAGAAGCGTCATGTTCAGCGAATTTTGATTAATACCTACATTTCTCATGTCGCCACGTTAAAATTTCCTTCTTTTGCCAAAACGCAATGGATTTCATACTACATTACCTCAGTAACATGCAGACACAATTGAGAGAGAGTTCTGAAACAGTGTGTAAGGTGGCAGAATAAACGATGGACAATTGTGCACCTTACATAAGAATTCATACATCATAACGGTAAGGTGAATATGACACCTAAATTACTCCGGCGGTAATCAGCAGATCTGCCTAGAAGTATGTAATGCAAAAGGGATGACACTCAATCAACGGTATTAACACACCACTCCTATATAATGCAAGCCAATGAGCAGAGGTGAAACAAGCAACGAGAGGAAATATTTTCTGTGGAAGCCAGTGCGGGCAGATGCAGAGGCCACACCCGGGAGGCATTACAAAAAGCTCTTAAGCAGGCGCATCCCACAGCGGGTCAGCAGGGCGAATAACAGGCCACCAGAAGTAGGACAGAAAGAAGTTTTAGAAAACTGCGTTTCAGAATACCGAGGGGATACAAACAAAACCAGTGATGCATTCGATCACGTGAACTGCAAGTGGTATACATGTGATAGACTGTTGCTTTTTAGGCGCCTGGAGCAGGCACAAAACGGCTGACTGGTGGAAACACACCAGAAAGGGGTAAAGTGCTGAGATTTTCATGCAGTTCAATGGTAGAACAGTTGTGATTGGCAGAGAGAGTTTCCACAAAATAAGAGGAACGCTCCTATTGGTCGAAAAAACCCGTGAGGTGGAGAACGAAAGAACCCAGGTGGGGAGAGTGTTCGCTTATGAGAAAGACGAGAGCTAAATTTTAGGCGCTTTTCTCTGAACTGGCAATGGCCTTGCTGCAGTGGATACACCGGTTTCCGTCAGATCACCGAAGTTAAGCGCTGCCAGGCGTGGGCAGCACTTGGATGGGTGACCATCTGGGCCACCATGCGCTGTTGCCATTTTTTTGGGTGCACTCAGCCTCGTGATGCCGATTGAGGAGCTACACAACGGAATAGTAGCTCCTCCGGTCAAAGAAAACCATCATAACGACTGGGAGAGCAGTGTGCTGACCACATGTCCCTCCTATCCGCTTCCTCAGCTGAGGATGATACGGCTATCGGATGGTCCCGGTGGGCCTCATATGGTCTTATGATGGAGTGATTCTCTGAACTGGTGTCAATTGCAGAACGGAGCGCATAACGCCCTGTATGACGAAGAGGACAAATTTGTGTGAAAACTGTGTTCACAACGGCTGACCTCTAGCTAGAAATTAGCTGTAGCGTCGTTGAGCTGTGGAGAAACGAACCAGCCAGTTTGTTAATTGTTCTTGCGAGAACTGAGAGGGCATTACAGCAGGCACACTGTTCCAGCCATGCGCGTATATATCACCATAGTCTGAGAATAGATATGAGTTCATGTTTTCTCACATATCGAGAAACATAGGGAGAGTTTCTGCTGGAAAATTCAGCAAAGGCTTAATTAAATGTTATTGGAATTTCAGTGGGCAAGAGCAGCCATGGAGATGACAGCTCATCGCAGCTAAGGTAAATACCATGTGCAGAGGTGTAAACTTGTCGGTTCACCAGCTTGCGTCCACTGTAAACTAGAGCGACCTAGGGTAAACTTTTGCTCAACTTTTCACAAAACTAACCATTCTCCATAGACTTCATTGTCATCCTAAAAATAGTTCTAAACTTTGAACCAGAACTGGATGATTTATCGTAGTACTGGCTAACATCATAACGTAATAGTAAGAATAATTTTGTAAAGAAACTTCCAGTTAAAAATTTAACATCGTTGTGTTTAGGATTATTTAACTTTCTGAGAGTTACAATTTAATACTGTTGTGTTTAGGATTAATTCACTTTCAGAGGGCGAGATGCGTCATTTTGACAACTGTCTCAGCATTGTCACATTGTAAGCTGTGTAAAAGTGTGTATTTCCATGACAAAATTGTCACTATTAGACAATGTCATTACAGCTTGCGCAGTTGTGTTCAGTCATAGAATAAGAAACCACCTAACCATAAACTTACAAGTGGATTATTAAGTTTATTAAGTGAGGAACTGAGGACAAGTATGATCAACATTTCATACAAAGAAGCATACCCTCATTACAAAAAGAAACATGTAATGTCTTGTCTTATGTTGTACCAAAACCCACAGTATTTCTCTTTGACCACTTGTCAATAGCCCTTAAAAATTACATTATTTCATTGAAACACTCTGAAGCTAGTGAAATAACACAGTAGATGATGAACTCGCGCATAATGACCATATGGCGAAATACTTTCCTCTTTAGATGCTACCATTTGCAAAAATCTCGTTTCAATGTCTCAAAGTGTTTATGATATACGAGGGATGTTACAGATATTTCAGTCTGGCTGTGTCGCTGGCGCTCGATCGCAAATGAATGCGCGAGAGAGGATCAGTTTTCCCGAGACTGGTAACAAATGGAAAACTCCACCAAAGTCTAAAAAGAAATTCAGTATGTTTGCTAAGTTTCATGCGGAGCAACATATTGTGTAGTATACACCAGTAGCCAAATCATAGCGACCCCTATTTTTCATTCCAAATTTGTTAGAATTCCGTGCATTGTCTTACTTTATTGCAGATATCACAATAACTATGACCATTAACGAAATGATTGGCATATCATCATGAAGCTGATATATAATCGTTTTTCTAAAATCGTTTGAGAAAGATTACAGGGCGTGTGCCTGTATTTGTCAGAGCAACGCGTCACTAACCGGCCGAAAGTGGGCGAACAATGTCGGTCTCCCCTTGTAAACAAACAAATGATCTCGCTCAGCACTTGGACGAAAATTGGTCGCCGGGCATCGGTCACCGTATCCTACACGGATTCTGCCTATTTGATTGACATGGGTGTGCCGGCCGGCCATTGCTATGTTACTGTGAAGGCAGGCAGCTGTGTGCATGGGGTCGCCTGCACTGTCCAACTCACTAGTACTGCGCCTGCACTAGGAACGGCTGGGCCTGCAGTCTCGTGGCGGCTAGCAATGTGAGGTAGGCAGTGAAGATACCACGCTTTCCAATAGTGGACGCTAGGCAAAATGAGCGATTGCTCAGTTTTACATTTAACATCTTGTGGAAATGTGCGCCGAACTTTTGGGGGTAGAGAGGCAAATGGTAGTCTCCCTACACATGGCAACACTATTTGGTGCCGGTTGAGATGCTCATCCAAAATTACGCTCTGGTTCATGACCGTTTCCTGTTTCTTTCGGCGATGCACGCTACAGTTGTTTGTGTCAGTTTCGTACCAGTTCTAACATTCTGCGTGGTGTCTGTTGTTCTATGTCGTGTCTCCCTACCACTTACGCGCAATGACGCTCTGAGCGTGTTTTTTAGGGAATTGACTAGTTTGAACCTGGGACCTGTTGCTGGTAAGGAGACGCCAGACCACACATGACATGTAGAGTTCATAAGAATTCAGTGAGACTAGCGATGATACAACCAAATACTTAATGATTTCAGCGTCAGCTCCACTGCACTGCCTGTAAAAGAATCTTAATACTAACTAAATTTAGTGGAAGGAGTTCAAGGCTTTCCTATTTTTAGTTAGCTGGTAAAATAACGTCGAAAAAGCAGTTAAGTTTACCATTGGAAATTTTATTCTATTCACAAAACATTGTTTATAAATTGCACTATTGATAAAAGGAAATGTTTTAGTACAGGATGATAAAAACCAACTGCGTTCAACAAAAATGTGAACGAATATTCCCTGAATGGGTTTACAAGTTCTACAATGGATCGAAGGATGACCTGTGCCATATCACATCTATAATCTAGGTTTAAATTAGGTTTCACAAAAGAGAAAACTATCAAAATGGTCTACAGTGACCCTCAATTATCTTTAATTACTTATCTTACTTGTCGTAAATTACAGTGGCTGGTGTGGCTTCTCAATAATTATATAACAGAAAAATCATCGCGTTTCAGATTTTAACTTACGTAGCAAATGTGAATACCATGAGCTTTAATTGACGATCGACACTAGTATTACGCAAAACGGGGGTGTAACAGATGAGACTTCTGCGGTTCTGAGTGAAGCTTTATGCGCTGTTATGCGGCATCGCGTGCGTTCATTACCTTGTCGTTGGTTAGGCAGTCTCAGGGGGCGTCGGTCGGCACAGCTCCACGCACCTCGCCGACTCGGAAGCAACTCTGTCCTAACTTCTCCTTACTACAATTTACCGAAGTTGGTTTAAAAAAAAAACTATCTGGCTATGTTTTCATCTGACCTATCAGGGTCTCAATGTTAACCTTAAGCTCCGCCTACAAAAATTCTGTCTATCCAATGAGAAACGTTATACTTTTCGTGGTGGGGCAATGTTTTTAACGTTTGCAACGTAACAGAGACGCGAAAAAGTCTCACGCTAAAACTTGCGGCTGGTGTGGCCCTTTTTGTGTTATCGTAAGTTCTATACTGTTCTTCTGGAGGGCTCTAGCTTTTAACACGGGCTGGGGGTGGTCCTGGTGGTTAGCTGGCGACGTGGGTGTCCGTCCCTTATCGTATGGCCTTCTAGCTTAACACGGTTCTGCTCACGGTTTCTGTTCTCGTTTCTCCCCTCGGAACTGCGTCTGTCTCACGGTGGGAAGGTATGACATACATTTAGGCATTCTTGTGTTAGTCTGTGGTATTCCGTTTGCTCACTCGTTACTCGTATTACTTTGGTTAATTTAATGTCACGATTTATTCGGAGCTATGTGACATACTACTGGATTTGCTTATTTAATGTCACGATTTTCATGGAAGGTGTTGGATTTGCCTGACACCTTACACAGTAAGACAGTTTCTTTGACATTGTTGTTACTGTTGTTTGCGGACTGTTGTGGGATACTAAAGAAAATGTGAAGCGATATCGTCAAATGTCATGAGCGTAAAAATTCTACCTTACTCTCTGAGTGAGCACGTTTGATACCTACTGTTTGTTAGAAAGAAAAAGTTAATAGGGCTCGGTAAAGGGATGAAAAGGAATGCTTTAGCTAATTACAAATATATAAGATGTATCTGAAATGAATGTAGAAAATGAGATGACTGATAGAGTGGCACGTAACGAGCATATTTCACATAGCAACCCATGTCCTTATCCCTTATAGTGCTACGTTAGATGTTGTTGAACAGCATCGTGCGCCGCCAACAGGGTACGCACACAACACGCCATGCAAGCCGACACGGTAGCAGGTCTGCAGGGCAACTTTTTCAGAGTATTTCTGACATCAAGGTAAAAGAGACGTCAGGCTGAAGTTTCATTTGCAAACTCTGTAGCCCACATACTTGCGGATATTCCAGGTGGGAAAACACTGCAGAATTTCCGCCTTTTACTGGGAAGTGTGCAAGCTTGCTACTCTCTTTTTGAATCTGGACTTTAATAAAAATGGCAAGGTAATGTTAATCAGAACACAGGGAGGAGTTGTGATCTAAATGACAATAGATTTATTCATCCTTAACATCACAAAACAACAAAAATGACTAAAGAAACGTCACACAAACGTTTTATTTGACAAACGCTTCCACTGATATGGGGTCTATGGTGGACAAAGTGATTGGCTGGGGGTCGACACACGACACTAACCGGCACACTTTATCTGACTTTATACGCGTGAATCAGAGGTATGGCACAACAACAAAAAAAAAAAAAAGAAAAATACGATTCGAAAGAAAAAGCGTGCTGAGAAACATATACTGGAGCCATATGCGGTAGCAGCGAATACCTAACCCTCCTGCTGGTCAGGGCGGCACACCACGATGCGTTCGGCGACTGAAGTCATGGACGGCCGCAATCAGATATTAATGGAGCGCGCCGAAAAATGCAAGTACGCGGTCTCGGAATGCAGGTACTTTCCTACGAGCCTCTGAAACCCCGGCAGGTTTGAGTGTGCAGGTGGGCCCGTTTGTTGGTCTACCAAACCAATTCGACTCTATGCCATTACTGTGCGTGATGGAATGTTGAGAGGCCGACTCAAGACAATTAAGTACACCCACACATCAGTCGTTGTGTGTGTGATGCTAGAAGTAGTACCTCTGATGGTTCAGAAGGAGACAGTCACAGACTCTAAGTGGTACACTAGCAAAGGACACAGGTCTCACAGTTTAGGCAGAAACCTGCAGTTCTTTACTAGTGAAGTGCCAGTACCAGAGAGATCTTCTCTTTCTGTCTGCTGTCCTCCTCAGCATAGTAGCAAAAAGCCTATTTACATTTTAGACTTACCCCACTTTAGCACAACCCAATAACGAGCTGGAGCGCTGCATTCGAAGCTCGGAGAGCGCCCTTTGCTCTGCATACACCAATTTGACCAATCAGAGACTTTAAAGTTAATTGGGAGAAAAGGAGAAAAGATTCAGCTTCGCGTCCTCTTTACGCCTTGTCTCTTGCTAACAACATGACCAGGATGGAATCGCACCCCTCCATAAGAAGCTTGTTGTTTCCCCTGTTGCGTCCATTTCAAAGTTTCCAAAGAATGGCCATAAACTCGCTAAAAGCCTCGTGCTTTCAGGAACATGTTTTGTAACAGAGTCAGGTCGTCTGGGCGCCAGTGACCTGTCCCGCGGAAATTCGCAGAACGCTCACAGTTGTTTTCTCAGCTTCCTGCCTAACAAGGGCCCATCCTCTGCTTTATTGCCGGTCTACAATGCGCTGGCCATTGCAGTGGCGACTTCTCGTCACTAGTCAGTCTACCTGGACGCAGCTGCCTCCCAACTGGCGCCAGCCGATGTGCCTGTACAATGACACCGCGGAAGTCGGCCGTCCAGAAGTGTTTCCACCAAGGTCTCACAGAAAAAACGCGCTTCCCTCGGCCCACCGTTGCCGTGCTCTCTTACTGCAGTCGTTTAAATCGGCACCCTATTCCTTTGAACACAGGTAAAGCTTACCACTATTCCTTCCCTAGAGCACGCAAGCAAGGATATTAAGTGTTTCCACCAAGGTCTCACAGAAAAAACGCGCTTCTCTCGGCCCACCGTTGCCGTGCTCTCTTACTGCAGTCGTTTAAATCGGCTCCCTATTCCTTTGAACACAGGTAAAGTTTACCACTATTCCTTCCCTAGAGCACGCAAGCAAGGATATTAACTACTGCCCACCATTTCATCATGATGTATGAAGTCAAATCGCAATAAAATCATATTCCCTAAGAACATGAAGCAGCATAACACTGAATCAGAAGTGAGAGTGCCCTGCAATCTCTTAAGTGAACGCGTTGCTTTTGGCCGAACATATGCCTGATTGACAGATGTTGCATAGAGGTCAGCAGCTGTGCACACCATGGAGCCTGGTTTGTTCTGCCAGTTTGTCATCAAACGCGGACACTCTTGCGTTCGTTACTGTGTGGAGCGGACAGGTGTTGGAGCTCTGTTCTTGGGAGGAAAGGAGGATGGAAATGCTCACGCTTTCCAGCGTTTGTACCTTAGGCGGTTTCCGAAACATCGAGAGCCAGATCCACGCACATTTACTACCATCTGCATCTCCATATGAGAGACTAGTTCACTTGAAGTACATTTTCCACTGTCATGTTCTCGACATGACACATGTGCAATTAAGGCCTACTTCGACACATTAATTTCATGTTACAGGTGCGAAGGCCTGACGGACGCGGTCGTCAACGCACAGTGCGTACACCAGTGCTTGAAGAGGAGGCGTTAGCACTGCTACAAAACACATCCTCAACAAGCTCGCGGCGTGTTGCAAAGGAAATGGGTGTAAGCCATTCCACAACATGGCGTATGTGGCATGAAGATGATTTGCACCTCTAGCTCTTTCAGAAGGTTCATGCTCTTAACCCAGACGATTTTAAACGTCGAATTTAATGATAATGATGATGATGTTTGGTTAGTGGGGCGCTCAACTGCTAGGTTATCAGCGCCCGTACAAAGTCCCAAGCTTTTCTCAGCCCAGTCTCTCCACTTTCATCAATGGTGATGAAATGACGAGGACGACACACACACACAGTCATCTCGAGGCAGGTGAAAATGCCTGAGACGATCGGGAATCGAACCCGGGACCCCGTGCTCGGGAAGGTAGAATGCGACCGCGAGACCACGAGTTGCGGACGTCGAATTTAATTCTACCAGTGGTTCTTGCAAAGGTGTACCATTCAAGCACACTTTTCGAACCGTGTACTTCTTATGGATGAGACACCCTTTACACCAGAGAGTATGCTCAACAGCCACAATCGACACGTTTGGGCACCGGAAAATCCGCACGCTGCCTTTGTTCGCGTTCATCAAGATCGCTTCGCTGTCAACATTTGGGCCGGCTTGGTAGGCGATAATCTGGTATGTCCTTGTGTGTTACCCCGGCGACTGAACGCAAGTGGATACCTTCCTGCTAGAAACTCTGCCGCATTTGTTGGAACATATTCCACAAAATGCGCGACAGCGAATGTGGTACTAACACGATGGTGCACATACGCACATCGCACGCGCAGTTCTAGTGCATTTGCATCAAACTTCTGGTGAGAACTGGCTAGGGGGTGCTGGGCTGGCGGCATGACCTACACATTCCCCCGACTTGACGCGCAATGGTTTTTATCCTCTGGTCCCACTTGAAATCTGTTGTCTATGAAACACTCATTGAGCATGATAAAGAGGTGATAGCGAGCATTCTTGCAGCCTCCGGTAGAATTTCCATTTTGCCAGGTGTGTTTGAATGAGTGCGTCAGTCACTCCATGCAGGGCGTGCATTCAAGCATAAGGACGTAATTTCGAGCACATTTGGAACTGTTTTCAAACAAAAGTTATGAAACTTCACCACCACTTCTCATTTACCTCGATGCCACAAATATATTGAAAACGCTACTTTGCATGCATGCTATGATGACGGCTCGGATGGCGCGTTGTGCTCCTACCTTCTTGGCGGCGCGCGACGCTGTTTAGATGGGTTGCTATGTTTCTATGTCAAATATGTTTGTTTTCACCCACTCTACCAGCGTAATCTACATTCATTTCGTATCTATACGTTATTTCACAATTCATGTTATAGACTTCTGCAGGATCTATGTGGATCTTCGCAAATCAAATTTTATGCAGCAATCTATATCCAGAAACGTCATCCAGCAACGCTACAGAGCATCAAAGTACAGGCCCCGACGCCTGTAAATGTGTGTATATATAGGCTGATTCCGTGACGATGTCGAAAACTTTCAAGGACGATGGAGACGAGTAAATGTATTAATTTCAGTTCGGGAATGAACAAGTCGCGAGTTACAAGCGAAAATAGTATGCACCACGAAAAGAAAAAATACCTAGTAAATATGGGCTCCAAAATTCGTACATGAGCAGCTATGACCACTTGTTCATCCTCTCTGTGTGAAACACATCTCTCCTATTGAGAAACTGCTCATAGGTCTTAAGGGGCGCATTTTAGAGGCCACTATTACTTTTTTTTCCTGTTTTGGTCCATTCTACCACTCTGAAAGTTTCCTACCGTACACTCTTAGCAACAACAGTACCGATGAATGTACTCCACTGTCAAGATATATCAGAACGCCTTTCGCCTACAACTTTCGACCCATTCGTTTCCGGTGTAGGGTTCCTTATCTTCAATTAATAGAGATATCCTTCTCCGTAATCCTTATTAGTTTGTAACATCATCACGCAATCATCCTGTATACAGGGTGGTCCATTGGTAGAACCGGGCCAAATATCTCACGAAATAAGCATCAAACGAAAAAACTACAAAGAACGAAACTCTTCTAGTTTGAAGGGGGAAACCAGACGGCGCTATGGTTGGCCCGCTAGATGGCGCTGCCGTAGGTCAAACGGATATCAACTGCGTTTTTTAAAAATACGAACCCCCATTTTTATTATACATTCGTTTAGTACGTAAATAAATATGAATGTTTTAGTTCGATCACTTTTTTCGCTTTGTCATAGATGGCGCTTTAATTGTCACAAACGTATAAGTACGTGGTATCACGTAACATTCCGCCAATGTGGACGGTATTTGCTTCGTGATACATTACCTGTGTTAGAATGGACCGTTTAGCAATTGCGGATAAGGTCGATATTGTGTTGATGTATGGCTATTGTGATCAAAGTGCCCAACGGGCCTGTGCTATCTATGCTGCTCGGTATCCTGGACGACATCATCCAAGTGTGCGGACCGTTCACCAGATAGTTACGTTATTTAAGGAAACAGGAAGTGTTCAGCCACATGTGAAACGTCAGCCACGACCTGCAACAAATGATGATGCTCAAGTAGGTGTTTTAGCTGCTGTCGCGGCTAATCCGCACATCAGTAGCAGACAAATTGCGCGAGAATCGAGAATCTCAAAAACGTCGGTGTTGAGAATGCTAGATCAACATCGATTGCACCCGTACCATATTTCTATGCACCAGGAATTTCATGGCGACGACTTTGAACGTCGTGTACAATTCTGCCACTGGGCACAAGAGAAATAACGGGACGATGACAGATTTTTTTGCAAGCGTTCTATTTAGCGACGAAGCGTCATTCACCAACAGCGGTGCCCGCATCTCGTGGTCGTGCGGTAGCGTTCTCGCTTCCCACGCCCGGGTTCCCGGGTTCGATTCCCGGCGGGGTCAGGGATTTTCTCTGCCTCGTGATGGCTGGGTGTTGTGTGCTGTTCTTAGGTTAGTTAGGTTTAAGTAGTTCTAAGTTCTAGGGGACTGATGACCATGGGTGTTAAGTCCCATAGTGCTCAGAGCCATTTGAACCATTTGAACCAACAGCGGTAACGTAAACCGGAATAATATGCACTATTGGGCGACGGAAAATCCACGATGGCTGCGACAAGTGGAACATCAGCGACCTTGGCGGGTTAATGCACGGTCGGCATTATGGGAGGAAGGATAATTGGCCCCCATTTTATCGATGGCAATCTAAATGGTGCAGTGTATGTTGATTTCCTACGTAATGTTCTACTGATGTTATTATAAGATGTTTCTCTGCATGACAGAATGGCGATTTACTTCCAGCGTGATGGATGTCCGCCACATAGCTCGCGTGCGGTTGAAGCGGTATTGAATAGCAAATTTCATGACAGGTGGATTGGTCGTCGAAGCACCATACCATGGCCCGCACGTTCACCGGATCTGACGTCCCAGGATTTCTTTCTGTGGGGAAAGTTGAAGGACATTTTGTATTGTGATCCACCGACAACGCCTGATAATATGCGTCAGCGCATTCTCAATGCATGTGCCAACATTACAGAAGGCGAACTACTCGTTGTTGAGAGGAATGTCGTTACACGTATTTCCAAATGCATTGAGGTTGATAGACATCATTTTGAGCATTTATTGCATTAATGTGGTATTTACAGGTAATCACTCTGTAACAGCATGCGTTCTCAGTTCACAAAGCTACATGTATTACATTGGAACAAGAGAAATAAAATGTTCAAACGTATCTACGTTCTGTATTTTAATTTAAATAGCCTACCTGTTACTAACTGTTCGTCTAAAATTGTGAGCCAGATGTTTGTGACTATTACAGCGCCATCTATCACAAAGTGAAAAAAGTGGTCCAACTAAAAGATTCATATTTCTTTACCTACTACACGAATACGTAATAAAAATGGGGGTTCCTATTAAAAAAAAAAAACGCTGTTGATATTCGTTTGACTTATGACAGCGTCATGTAGCGGGCCAACCATAGCACCATCTGGTTTCCCCCTTCAAGCTAGACAAGTTTCGTTCTTTGTAGGTTTTTCGTTTGACGCTTATTTCGTGAGATATTTGGCCCGGTCACGATCAATGGACCACCCTGTATATTGAAGGTGGGCGTGAAAATAGAAGAATGCAATTAATCATACTCATTGCGGTTTACATGTTTGAAACCATTTTGATAATATTATTGGAGAAAACCATCACTTCATTAAATAAAGATGGTGACGCTTCAGGCGTTTTTGACAGCGTTAATGGTGATGTCATTAGAGCATTTCCACGGTCGCCACAAAAAGGTCACATGTTTAGAGTGTACAATTTGCAGTTAGTGGATTCACAAGAAAATTATGCCTCCGTAAATTCCGGTTCTTTAACAATAGCATAACTATCAGCAAATGAGGACAATGGAGCTCATCTCAGTAATTCAAAATATAACAGTCACGTCCATTGATAAATGCGAAATATTAAAATTATATTTCTTATATACGGTATAATTAGGCTGATTAGCAAACTAAATAACAGGCTAATATTATGAATGAAGCAACCTGTTTTTTTTTACATAAAAGCAAATGGGCGCCCACCAAATACTTGCACGCACTGGAAAGACTTTTGGCGCACCTTTTTACTCGAATTGTTTGATGTTAGAGATCTCTGGCGGAAAATCGGTTCAGAAGAGATAAAAATATTGTATAGTTGTTGGATTTTGTTCGCATGACGGATTACATTGTTCGTTGCCGAAAAAGCCTGGTGGTTTTCATCATGAAACGCATTTACGTAATCTGCCAGTATACCATTTTCGAGCTTATCGTAATGAATAAAACTGAAATCAATACATCCCAGATCTCCTTCTGGACGCGTCGAATCCAGTTCGATTGTGCAAGGACTGTCGAATAAGGAATGAGCGTAATTTTTTACGGTCATAATTTCTCGCGCTAGAATCTAATCTCCTGATATTCTGCTAACATAAAGTGTAACAAACACGTCCCACTAGTTTCATTGTTGGATCTCCTGGTTCCAGCTTCTTAGAGGAGGCCAAGCTGAGACATGTTCAGTATCGCCTATCGCAACAGCTGAGATGACGTGTGATGAGCAATATGCTTTCGTCTCAGTAATTTTTCAGCTGAGGCCTATGCAATATTGCAGTAGGCTTATGGAGAGTCTGTTGATGCCTGCAGCACTGCTCGCAGATGGTATAAGTTGTTTAAAGAGAAGAGACACTCAGTTTCAAAGGTAGGTGGATTCGGCGCACCACCTACTGTTCCAAGGGAATAAAATATCGTCACCACTGCTGCCATTGTGAGGGAGGATCGATGAATAACGTAACGAACATTTCCTAAAATCTCGAAAATTTCGTTGGGTGCCACCCACAAGTTGGTGACAGAAAATATACGCACGAGACATGTTTGTGTGGGGTGGAGTCCAACACTCTTCATTCCCGAACAAAAGGACGTTCTCGTATTGGCCTGCATACAGTTGAGTTGATGTCAGAAAAATATCTGGCGCTTCGTTCAAAGGGTGTTACTGACACTTGGCTACGAGTACATCATTTTGAGCAAACAGCAAAGTTAAGCGTGGAAATCTCATCCATCACCAACTTCCAAAAAAGAAAAAAACAGGGCTACACATTCAGAAACGTGAAAAAGTTGCATAACTTATTGTACATATAAAATTGGTTCAAATGGCTCTGAGCACTATGGGAGTACATATAAAATTACCAGTGGAAAAGTCACATGAAAAGTTATAGTCATTTCATTTCTCTATTTTCATGGATTGGTTTATTCGCATGTTCTATCGGCACACGTATGAATGACTGGACAATGCTACAGAGATGTCTGTAAAACTTTACAAGTCCATATCACGCGCAAAAGATCGCATTACGTGTGAAACAGATTGAATACTTCACCATAATAATGCACAGCCGCTTATTGCAAACGTTGTTGCTGTGTATCTAACAAAAATCGAAGTGAAGTTCGTTCAAATCAAATGGCTCTGAGCACTATGGGACTTAACTTCTGAAGTCATCAGTCCCCTAGAACTTAGAACTACTTAAACCTAACTAATCTAAGGACATCACACACATCCACGCCCGAAGCAGGATTCGAACCTGCGACCGTAGCGGTCGCTCGGTTCCAGACTGTAGCGCCTAGAACCGCTCGGCCACTGCGGCCGGCTGAAGTTCGTCCCTCGCCCTCCCTGTAATCCGCATTCAGCCCCCTGCAAACTTTTCATATTCCCTAACATCAAAAGACCTTAGTGCGAGGCATTTGCATCATCAGAGAAGTTGTGAAGGTGGCGGAGGCGATTCTGAAGGACCTTTAAACAAATGATTTCCATCATGTCTTTGCAGCTTGGCAGAAACGCTGAGACAAGTGCATCGCAACAAAAGTGGACTATTTTGAGAAGGACTATCAAAATTATGATGATGAGTAACGCTATGTTGTTCAAAAAGTTATTATCATTCTTCAGTGAATAGCCCTCGTACGCTGAACAGCAAGAGCGCGAATAATGAAGCACCTGTAGTTCTGAGATCTCTCGACAAATAATTCAAAAAATGGCTCTGAGCACTATGGGACTTAACATCTGAGGTCATCAGTCCCCTAGAACTTAGAACTACTTAAACCTAACTAACCTAAGGACATCACACACATCCACTCCCGAAGCAGGATTCGAACCTGCGACCGTAGCGGTCGCTCGGTTCTAGACTGTAGCTCCTAGAACCGCTCGGCCACTAACGGCCGGCGACAAATAATTCTCGGTGCATTTGCTACTAATTAGTATCCATTACATGTTCCGTTGTCTTTAAAACCATTCTGAACTGATACCTCTGCCTGTGCAGCGGGTCAGGAAGAAATGCAGGTTTGTGCTGATATTTTATCCTAGGAGGCGCCAAGGCGTTTGAGTGAGTCGAATGGTTCATACACTCCTGGAAATTGAAATAAGAACACCGTGAATTCATTGTCCCAGGAAGGGGAAACTTTATTGACACATTCCTGGGGTCAGATACATCACATGATCACACTGACAGAACCACAGGCACATAGACACAGGCAACAGAGCATGCACAATGTCGGCACTAGTACAGTGTATATCCACCTTTCGCAGCAATGCAGGCTGCTATTCTCCCATGGAGACGATCGTAGAGATGCTGGATGTAGTCCTGTGGAACGGCTTGCCATGCCATTTCCACCTGGCGCCTCAGTTGGACCAGCGTTCGTGCTGGACGTGCAGACCGCGTGAGACGACGCTTCATCCAGTCCCAAACATGCTCAATGGGGGACAGATCCGGAGATCTTGCTGGCCAGGGTAGTTGACTTACACCTTCTAGAGCACGTTGGGTGGCACGGGATACATGCGGACGTGCATTGTCCTGTTGGAACAGCAAGTTCCCTTGCCGGTCTAGGAATGGTAGAACGATGGGTTCGATGACGGTTTGGATGTACCGTGCCCTATTCAGTGTCCCCTCGACGATCACCAGTGGTGTACGGCCAGTGTAGGAGATCGCTCCCCACACCATGATGCCGGGTGTTGGCCCTGTGTGCCTCGGTCGTATGTAGTCCTGATTGTGGCGCTCACCTGCACGGCGCCAAACACGCATACGACCATCATTGGCACCAAGGCAGAAGTGACTCTCATCGCTGAAGACGACACGTCTCCATTCGTCCCTCCATTCACGCCTGTCGCGACACCACTGGAGGCGGGCTGCACGATGTTGGGGCGTGAGCGGAAGACGGCCTAACGGTGTGCGGGACCGTAGCCCAGCTTCATGGAGAAGGTTGCGAATGGTCCTCGCCAATACCCCAGGAGCAACAGTGTCTCTAATTTGCTGGGAAGTGGCGGTGCGGTCCCCTACGGCACTGCGTAGGATCCTACGGCCTTGGCGTTCATCCGTGCGTCGCTGCGGTCCGGTCCCAGGTCGACGGGCACGTGCACCTTCCGCCGACCACTGGCGACAACATCGATGTACTGTGGAGACCTCACGCTCCACGTGTTGAGCAATTCAGCGGTACGTCCACCCGGCCTCCCGCATGCCCACTATACGCCCTCGCTCAAAGTCCGTCAACTGCACATACGGTTCACGTCCACGCTGTCGCGGCATGCTACCAGTGTTAAAGACTGCGATGGAGCTCCGTATGCCACGGCAAACTGGCTGACACTGACGGCGGCGGTGCACAAATGCTGCGCAGCTAGCGCCATTCGACGGCCAACACCGCGGTTCCTGGTGTGTCCGCTGTGCCGTGCGTGTGATCATTGCTTGTACAGCCCTCTCGCAGTGTCCGGAGCAAGTATGGTGGGTCTGACACACCGGTGTCAATGTGTTCTTTTTTCCATTTCCAGGAGTGTATTTGCGATGTTGTTGCCGTAGTGCGTCCATGAACTGAAATCAGTTACATAGGTTATCAGTCAATGCTTACACAAAATATCGTTTCTTGTCCAAACTGGTTTCGATACTTGAGTGATTTTCAGTAGTCCATAATAGTTCTTCGTCGAAGGCTGCGTCTGAACACAGGTGGCGGGCACCTCCTCAGTGATACTCCTAGAGGACAGCACTTTTTCATTTCCATCTTCTTTTTTACAATAACTTTTATAGTATGGAGATGTACGTCATATCTGTAGTGTATAAATTTTTGTAATTCTCTGTCATTTGTGTGTCAAATCTGCAATTCTGTTCTAGAGGTTACACCAGTAAATGTTGAATCAGTTTATATAAAAATTTCATATCCAACTTTCGGGTAACGTGCTTTTCGAACATGCAAAAAAAAAAAAAAAAAAAAAAAAAAGCGATAGTGAAAAACAAAAACATTTTGACATACACAAAAGTATCCGGACACCCCCAAAAGCATACGTTTTCCGTTTTCCATATTAGGTGCATTGTGCTGCCACCTACTGCTAGGTACTCCATATCAGCGACCTCTGTAGCCATTAGACATCGTGGGAGAGCAGAAAGGGGCGCTCCGCGGAACAACGAACGTGGTCAGCTGATTGGGTGTCACTTGTGTCATACGTCTCTACGTCAGATTTTCACGCTCCTAAACATCCCTAGGTCCACTGTTTCCGATGTGATAGCGAAGTACAAACGTGAAGTGACACGTATAACACAAAATGTACAGGCCGACTTCGTCTGTTGACTGACAGATACCGCTGATAGTTGAAGAGGGTCGTAGTGTGTACTAGGCAGACACGTATCAGGACCATCACACAGGAAATCCAAACTCCATCACGATCCACTGCAAGTACTATGACAGTTAGGTGGGAGGTGAGAAAACTTCGCCGTATGGTGTAGCCGAGCGGTTCTAGGCGCTTCAGTCTGGAACGGCGCGACCGCTACGGTCGCAGGTTCGAATCCTGCCTCGGGCATGAATGTGTGTGTTGTCCTTAGGTTAGTTAGGTTTAAGAAGTCTAAGTTCTAGGGGACTGATGATCTCAGATGTTAAGTCCCATAGTGCTCAGAGCCATTTGAACCATTTTTGAGAAAACTTGGATTTCATGGTCGAGCGGCTGCTCATAAGCCACACATGACGCCGGTAAATGCCAAACGTCGCCTCGCGTGGTGTAAGGAGGGTAAATATTGAACGATTGAACAGTGGAAAAACGTTGTGTGGCGCTACGAATCACGTACACAATGTGGCAATCCGATTGCAGGGTGTGGGTATAGCGAATGCCCGGTGAACGTCATCTGTCAGCGAGTGTAGTGCCAACAGTAAAATTCGGAGGCGGGGGTGTTATGGTGTGGTCGTGTTTTTTATGGAGGGGGCTTGCACCCCGTGTTGTTCTGCGTGGCTCTATCACAGCACACTCCTACATTGATGTTTTAAGCACCTTCTTGCTACCCACTGTTGAAGAACAATTCGGGGATGGGATTGCATCTCCCATCCCGATTAAGCACCTGTTGATAATGCACGGCCTGTGACGGAGTGGTTACACGAAAATAACATCCCTGTAATGGACTGGCGTGCAGTCCTGACCTGAATCCTAGAACACCTTTGGGATGCTTTGGAACGCAGACTTCGTGCCAGGCCTTACCGACCGACTTCAGTGCCTCTCCTCAGTGCAGCACTCCGGGAAGAATGGTCTGCCATTCCCCAAGAAACGTTCCAGCACCTGATTGCCGGTATGCCTGCTAGACTGAAAGCTGTCATCAAGGCTAAGGTGGGCCATCAACATTCTGAGTTCTAGCATTACCGATGGAGGGCGCCAAGAACTTGTAAGTCATTTACAGCCAAGTGTCCGGATTCTTTTGATCACATAGTGTATAAAAAAACAACAAGGATCATGGTTCCACAGCCAGAATCTAAAAAATTTACACAACGTATTGTACATATAAAATTACCAGCATAAAATAACTGAAAGCGTTGAGACAACATGATAAACAAAAACAAACTGAACGAACCGCAAAAAGTGCTGAATCATGTGAGGGTAAAAATACTACCGTCTTAGGTGGACGCAGAAGCAGTGTGCACAATCCACCACTAAAATAATTACTAATCTGTTCTCTAAGTTGCTACATAATCAATTTTGCTTTACATATAAATATGGGCACCAGACCCGATTTACAAGTGTACGAGTGGCAAGTTACTGAAGACTAGTCACTCATATGTATCATTCGGTCGTGCATTATATTTAACTGGAATTAGTGGCATTGCCAAGGATTTTGTAAGTAATAAAGCACAGAAACGTGAATTTACGTAAATATATTTGTAATTTTTAAAATTAATTGTGCTGTAAATATCATAAGAATGCACGTTTGACCAAACGTTTAAATCCTACGACAAGAATAATCTCTAAATATAGAAGGCAATCTACCGCCTTATTGACTCACTTACCGACTCATCATCGCCCAGCCTAAACCCCAAACCACTAACGATAGAAACTTGAAATTTGGCGAGGGTGTGTATCTTGTACTGTAGGTTTCGTTTAAGAGGGATTTTTTTTTTTTAGAAATTCCACCCCCTAAGGCGACGAAGTAGGAAACGAAAGGTTTTTTTTTTTTTAAATTAATTGCTATTCAGGCCATTTCGAAGATAGACCTACAAAAATTGATATTTGGTTCCTCGATTAGAAATAAAGGAATACGGGTTTCAACATTTTTGGAAATTTAGCCCCTATAGGAGTGAAAGACTTTGTTAAATATAAATCGTTATGAAAGAGCTATTTTTAAGGCTACAGCTATGAAAATTGGTATTTGACTTCTTGGTTAGACGTAAAAAACTACGCATTTCACTGTGTTCTGACATTCAACCATTAAGGGGTTGTAACGGCAGTGAAATGTTTTTCGAAAAAATTCATAGTGAAAACGTTTTGAAAGCTATATCTTTGAATATTGGTATTTGGCTTCTCGGCTAGAAATGAGGAAATGTATGTTACGGTTTTTGGAAATTGAACTTCTGATGGGGTGAAATAAGGTCAGACTGATCCACTGACTCATCATTGCATAGCCCATACCGGTCCGCAGCTCGTGGTCTAGTGGCTAGCGTTGTTGTCTCCGGATCACGGGGTCCCGGTTTCGATTCCCGGCCAGCTCGGGGATTTTCTCCGACGGGGCCTTTGGTGTCTATGTTTCCTCACTATTTTATCATTATTTGGTAAAGTGGTGTGACTGAACAGCGAAAAGATTGGGAATTTGTACGGGCGCTGATAACCACGCAATTGAGCACCCCACAATCCAAATATCATCATATTCATTATCATCATCATCATCATCCAGTTCAAACCGCTAAGGATGTAAACTTGGAATTTGGACAGTGTATGGCTCTTATACTGTAGGCATCGAATTTGAAGGGACTGTTCGAAATTCCACTCCTAAGGGGGCGAAATAGGGGATGAAAGGCTTCTTGAAAATCTGTCGCTATTAAGGCTATTCTGAAGGTAGAACTACGAAAACTGGTGTTTAGTTTTTCAATCAGAAATAAAAAGATTCATGTTTCACTGTTTTTAGAACTTTATCCCCTAAGGTGGTGAAGTAAGAGACGAAAATTTTAAGAAAGTATTTCACTGTATTAAAAAAGAATCTAAACATATGAAAATTGGTATTTCCTTTCTCGGTTGGATGCAAATAAATGTGTGTTAGTCGATGAAAGCTTCTATGCAGATATCATCACAAGAACGCAAAAAATAAAACCTCGGTCTCACGCAACCAGAATAGCTTTTTGGCCAGAAGTACATTCGGAAAAGAGCATTCTTCTGTGGCCTTCATTAGCATGAAAAATTTCGAAAGTGTTGCAGTATGTGAACAATATAAACATTCAGTTAAAGAAATACAAAAAAAAGCTGTGGAGACCATACAGTCCACGCGAGTGAAGCAGCGGACACTAAGCTAAAATTTCATTAAACTTTTGACTGCTACGGTTGTATCAGAAAGTCAGCCTAACCTCGTCGTCACTTGTCATTTGTCAAAATTGTATTCGCAATCTGGTGACGGATAAGCTGCGGCCGTCGTGTGTAAAGCGAAATTTATTTCCATTTTTTCGAAGAAATGTGTCACTGTTCTCGATACACCAGGCCACGCAGTGATTTGTTATGTCGCCAGACGGATATCAATAAGGATTTTGTGAACTATTAATGGTTATTGTCAGCATCAAAAACCAATCATCATCAAGTTTTACTTGCTAAAAGCAGTAAATATTATCACGTCCTGCCCAAAGATAGAGACCTGAGGCTAATCACTGGAGTAACAATGAGGCGAAATACATTAATCAGAAATTTTTGGTTTACAGAGTTCGCCAGTATATGCTTTGTCACTGCATTCAACCCGCTTGTAGACGGTTGAAATATTAATCTAGGAAGAAATTATCTTTACCGTGACGTCACGAAAGAGACAGAAGAAGAAGCCTTTTGTGCTGCTCGCTCTAAGTCCAATACCAGCGTGATGAGTTTCGAGTATTCCCGACAAGAACACATCAAATAAAAAAGAAAGAAAAAGAGAAATGACGTGTAACATGGTTTTTATTTTGCTGACAGGTTATTCCTCTGCTGCTTCAGTTCGTGGAGATAAATGAATTTAAGTGAAAACAAACAAAAAGCACTCGTATGATGTCAGTATTAACACCACTGCTTTGGCTACCGAGCTACGACGCTGCAGTCTGATGCAATGATACGCGGCTTATTGTCTCTGAAACAAAAGCATTAAATTACTATTATTACAACGGGGCCGGGGTTCCAAGTGAGTGATGCAGTTTCGCGATAACTCTATAGCGCGTACGTCATGTAATTAAAGCTGGGAACCTCAGTATGTCTCTCGCGATAAGGTAGGACTTCGAAAAGAAACATTCCACCCTGCCAGATTAATCAAATGTACGCCCTTGTTCTAGTAATTACCGTTCATAAATTGCTTTGATATCGTCTTCGCAGAACACGGGCCACTCGTTGCGTTCTCGTTACGTTGCGGCACACAAATGTTTTAACTGAACCAACAAGAACGACTAAAGTATCAGGACAAGCGCCCCGAGATAGAGCTGGGTTTGAGGTCTGCCACATTTCTCCCAACCTATTAAGTTTTTGCGAGCAATAATCTTATACGTTCCACTAATCACATAAAGAAGAACTAAAAATCTTTTCACAGGTGTATTTGCGTCTGCTGATTCAAGACATAAATGCAGACGAATTCATAGTTTCTAGCTTTAATCAATACTCAAATTTACTGCAGGTTTAATTTTGTGCTTTCTCTGTGCATGTGGATTGCCTTGGCTCTGTGACTGATGCCTAACACCACTGCAAGGACGCAAGTGGCTCTCCTCTAAACTTAATACACTACTAAAATTGCTACCGAAGAAGAAATGCAGATGATAAACGGGTATTCATTGGACAAATATATTGTACTAGAACTGATATGTGATTACATTTTCACGCAATTTGGGTGCATAGATCCTGAGAAATCAGTACCCAGAACAACCACCTCTGGCCGTAATAGCGGCCTTGATACGCCTGGACATTGAGTCAAACAGAGCTTGAATGGCGTGTACAGGTACAGCTGACCATGCAGCATCAACACGATACCACAGTTCATCAAGAGTAGTGACTGGCGTATTGTGACAAACCAGTTGCTCGGCCACCATTGACCAGACATTTTCAATTGGTGAGAGATCTGGAGAATGTGCTGGCCATGGCAGCAGTCGAACATTTTCTGTATCCAGAAAGGCTCGTACAGGAGCTGCAACATGCGGTCATGCATTATCCTGCTGAAGTGTAGGATTCACAGGGATCGAATGAAGGGTAGAGCCACGGGTCGTAACACATCTGAAATGTAAAGTCCACTGTTCAAAGTACCGTCAATGCGAACAAGGGGTGACCTAGACGTGTAACCAATGGCACCCCATACCATCACGCCGGGTGATACGCCAGTATGGCGATGACGAATACACGCTTCCAATGTGCCTTCACCGCGATG
Source organism: Schistocerca piceifrons (assembly GCF_021461385.2). NCBI lineage: Eukaryota > Metazoa > Arthropoda > Insecta > Orthoptera > Acrididae > Schistocerca > Schistocerca piceifrons. Next base: position 100,660,796 of record NC_060138.1, on the reverse strand, counting down.
TCGCCAAACACGGATGCGACCATCATGATGCTGTAAACAGAACCTGGATTCATCCGAAAAAATGACGTTTTGCCATTCGTGCACTCAGGTTCGTCGTTGAGTACACCATCGCAGGCGCTCCTGTCTGTGATGCAGCTGCAAGGGTAACCGCAGCCATGGTCTCCGAGCTGATAGTCCATGGTGCTGCAAAAGTCGTCGAACTGTTCGTGCAGATGGTTGTTGTCTTGCAGACGTCCCCATCTGTTGACTCAGGGATCGAGACGTGGCTGCACGATCCGTTACAGCCATGCGGATAAGATGCCTGTCATCTCGACTGCTAGTGATACGAGGCCGTTGGGATCCATCACGGCGTTCCATACTACCCTCCTGAACCCACAGATTTCATATTCTGCTAACAGTCATTGGATCTCGTGCAACGCGAGCTGAAGTACTGAGCCATGCTGCCTCTATAGTGTGCGGAAGTGTTGCTGATAATTCTGTGCACGGACTAACTTCTCGATTATGTCCCATAAATATTCGATGAAATTCATGTTGGGCGATCCGGGCGACCAAATCTTGAGCTCGAATTGCCCACAATGCTGGACAAACCAACCGCGAACAGTTGTGGGCTGGTGAAACAGCGCATTGTCATCCATAAAAATTCCAGTTTTTTGGGAAAATCAAGTCCATCAGTGGCTACAAATGGTCTCCAGCTAGCCGAACATAACCGATTCCAGTCAGTGATCGGTTCAGTTGGACCAGAGGATCACGTGCATTCCAGGTAAACATAGTCCACCGCCATTATGAACGCACCAGTGCCTTGTTGACGAGTTCGGTCCATAGCTTCGTGGGGTCTGCGCCATACTCGAACCCTACCATCAGCTCTTACCAACAGAGATAGGAACTCTTCGGGCCAGGTCACAAGTTTCCAATCATCTAAGGTTAAACCGATATGGTCACGAACCCAGGAGAGTCGCTGCAGAACATCTGTTGTTAGCAAAGGCACTCGCGTCGGTCGCCTGCTGTCACAGCCCATTAACACCAAAGTACACTACATTGTCCTAACGGAAAGGTTTATCGTACGCTCCACATTGATTTCTGCGATTATTTCGCGCAGTGTTGCTTGTCTGTTAGCAATGACAACTCTACGCCAACATCGGTGCCCTCGGTCGTTAAGTGAAGGCCGCCAGACACTGCGATGTCCGTGGTTAGAGGTACTGCCTGAAATTTAGAATTCTCGGCGCACTCTTGACATCGTGGATTTTGGAATTCTGAATTCCCTAACAATTTCCAAAATGGAATGTCCCATGCGTCTAGTTCCTACTATCATTCCGCATTTAGAGCCTGTTAATTCCCGTTGGTGCGACCAGAATCATGTCAAAAATGTGTTCAAGCGAATCATCTGAGTAGAAATGACAGCTACACCAATGCACTGTCCTTTCATACGTTGTGTACGAGATAATGCAGCCATCACATCAGTTACTAGAAGCTCTTCTTAGGTCAGTTGAGAAGGCAGCAGTGGGAAGATGATGTAATGTGGTGTGAGGTATCGATGACAGATGGTCTGTTCGGTAAGGGAATCGTGAAAAATGCCACCTAAAATGTGATACTCCTTCGCGATTGGCTGCTGCGTTCGAAATTAGCGCGCCAAAATGATAAACTTCTATTATTGTATTAGAGAAACTAATCGGTGTATTTTCTTGTCTTCCTCATAAAAGCATATCTCAATAGCAGCCTATCATTCCATTATTTCAAAAGTATTAATTACCAGCAGAATAATAAACAGTTGTTAAACGAAAAGACAGACGAAGCACTTCGGGAATTTTCGGATCGCGCCTAACTTGGATAGTGGGCAAAGTAGTTCCGCTGCAAGATTAGAGCTAGTTCGGCAGTCTCGGGGGACAGACATGCTGTATGCCTTGGTCGGTGTCGGCTAAGGGCTTAATTTGTGAAGCTCTTTCTCTTGAATTAATCGTCCATTTATTTGTCTGTCTCCGAATTTCCGTCCCATTTGGATAATTCCTTGGTGTGCGTCGGTTTTCTTTACCTTAGAGTGAATATCCAACAAATAATGGTGAAAGTTGTTTGCAAGAGCTGCTCTGGCACGAAGAGGTTGACAAGGTTGTCAAGTTGTGACCGGCCGTATCAAACTAAAGAAACAGTCAATTGTATCTATTTGACCTTCGGACTAGTCTAGTTTACACGTTTTAATGAATGAAATGGAGCACTTGCCGTTAAGTATCATTATTTTTGTTCATTAATCTTCTACAGATATTCACTGAAAGACAATTCAGTTTTATATGGAGTCCACGCCTTCATACTGAAAAGCAAAGAAAAGGGTGGCTGTGCTTCTCTTACAACTGATTTAGATGAAGGAAGTGCCAAAACAGCATCAACAAATCAATACGACACAGAACACTGTATCGATACATCGGCCGCTGTGACCGAGCGGTTCTAGGTGGTTCAGTCCGGAACCGCTTTGCTGCTGCGGTCGCAGGTTCGATTCCTGCCTCGGGCATGGATGTGTGTGATGCCCTTAGGTTTGTTAGGTTTAAGTAGTTCTAAGTCTAGGCGACTGATGACTTCAGACCATAGTGTTTGGAGCCATTTGAACCATTTGAAAGATGTAAAAAAACAGCTGAACGTTATAGGAGTATCAAAAGGAAGAGTACTGTTCTTTTTTAGATGGAAGATCATGTTTGGCAAAAAATGACAATGAATTTGTCATTACTGTTTAGAAAGTTTCAACAAGAATTCAAACCATTTCCTACACCGATTTGTTACAGCCGAAGAAACGTGATCGACAACTTCAAGAGAAAAAATATGCATACACTCACAGAAAACAAGATGAAACGACACCTGACGAAAAGTGTCCTTAGTGTCACCAAACAAGTTCCTCAAATGGGTTACTTTTCTGTAAACTTGTAGTAATAACTGAAACAAAATGAAGATGAAACTACGAGCTGTGCAACTTTCATTTTTCTTGCGCTATTTTGTAGCATATTACGCATTGTTTTATTTGTTTATACTTATTACTCAAGAACAACGTGGCGAGAGTTTTTTTACGAGAACTGTCACATTGTATTCGGAATGGAACGGGCCGCGTACTGTTTCACTGCCCTATGGATCCGGGATTAAATAATCAGTAATGGTTTATCTAAATCTCAGAATTCGAAACTCGGGATTTCCGTTGTTGTTGTTGTGGTCCTCAGTCCTGAGACTGGTTTGATGCAGCTCTCCATACGGGATTTCCGTATCAGATTTAAATAACTTGGCCACAATTTGCGTCCAGCGTGTTGTTGTTTTTATCTTCGGCCCTGGGACTGCTTTTATGCGGTTCTCCATGGTAGTCTGTCTCACGCAACCCTCTTCATCACTGTGTAACAGCTGGAATCTAGAATAATTAGAGCTCTCTTACTTGTGGTTAAGACGTAGTGTTCTCCAAAAATTTTAACGTCCGCACATCCCTCCATTTCCAACTGAAAATTCGTCGATTGCTGAGGATGTGTCCTATGAAGATACCCTAGTTGCCTGTCTCTTCCTTTAATCAAGTTGAACCATAAAGTTCTGTTCAGTTCAGTTCAAACAATTTTCAGTAGATATTAGACCTACCAATTTAACTTTCAGCATTCTTCAGTAACACCCCGTTTCAAAAGCTTCTGTTTTCTTCTCGTCATTCCTGTCTTGCACATTTGACTTCCTTATAAAGGTACACTTTAGTAAAAACTTCCAAAAACGGTATCCCAAAACTAAAATTTATATTCTGTGTTAACAAATTTCTCTTTTTTAGAAAGGCTTTTGTTGTATTACCTGGCTGCATTTCCACCCGGTTTACTTAGGCTATCTTCTGTTACTTTGCTTCCAAAATAAGTAAATTCTTCTATTATTGTCAGTGTCTCATTTTCTAGCCGCGTGGTCTTGGGCGCCTTGTCACGGTTTGCACTGCTTCCCCCGTCGGAGGTTCTAGTCCTCCCTAGAGTATGTGTGTGTGTGTTGTCCTTAGTGTAAGTCAGATTGACTAGTGTAAGCCTACAGACCGATGACCTCAGCAGTTTGGTCCTAGAGGAACTTAGGACCACCACCATCATTTTCTAGTCTAATGTTATATTCAATCCCTGATCTACACATTAACAAAAGTGTTGCGTCACGAGGGTATGTCGTGCAGGTGCGGTACTACTCTGGCTGTACCTGTGCCGACTGGAAGGTCACACCTGACATTGGTTGCAAAAATAGACGCAGTTACCATGAGAACTCCCTACGGGGAGAAGGCCGCACTCGAATGGATGGCAACATTGCAGTTCAAAGTGAAACGCCGGTAGGGGCGCATTAGAGTCGTCTGTGGGACGGTAGAGTTTACATCCACCACGCCACGAAGGATAATCGCGGCTAATATGATCGGGTCCTCAACACCACGTTACGCGTAGAAGGTTTGCCAGTCAGGGACGTCACTCGCACTGGAATCAAAGTAATGTGATGCGGACGTGGGATCAGTTCCAGTGGACAGGTAGTGCTGAGAGGTTAAACAGCGCTGGGCATCCACGTTCGTCGGGGGCACGGGGTGATTGACAACTACTACTTTCGAGTCAAAGGAACCATGGCCTGAGTGCCCCTGAACTGAATTCGGCGTTGTAAGAGTGTGCAGGACATCACGTATCGCGTCAAGAGGCGATTGCATGGTGTAAATCTCCATTCCCAATTACCATGCGTGCACCACACCGTACACCTCAACACCATGGAATCTGCTACAGATGAGCAAAAAGGTCATACAGAACGGACGCGGCGTCTGATGTTGCTAATGTACAACACTCGGATCTGTTTGTACCCTGACAACCACAGGCAACGTGTTTGGAGACAACACATTGCGAGCGACTACGGACAGGAAGTGTACCATTTGCGAGCTTCGCTGGGTCGTGAAAAACCTTTGTCGTGCTACGGTTTCTCTCTATGCGCGAGATCAGGAGAAACACACTAGTTGCACTGGGTGCTCACAATAATTTTAGTTCAAATTCAGTTATCTAGTAAAACTAGATGGCTCGAGCCCCCACGTGCTTCTGCATGAAAAAACAAAAAAAAAAAAAAAAACAATTATCACCCAAGCTCCTACATAGCATGCATCCCCGTTGGGTTCCGTAAAATGTGGTTGCACTTCTTAATTAAATTGGCTACTTTAGGTCTGAGGGGTGCCAACCACATCCGCTGCACTATTCCCAGTAATTTTAAATTAATGTCAAGTTTATAAAACAAATGTTAGCAGGTAGGAATAATTTTTAGTGAACACAACACAGGTTTAACTAATTGGAGTTTATTTTAACTTGCTCAGAACAGATCTGACTGAAATACTGTTAAGCGTTCTTGATTTGACCCCAGGTACTTACCGAGTAGTTCAACAGCATCAGTAAATATTAATCACAATCATTCAGCAATTATTCACTTAATGTCTCTTTTAAAATAGCTGAAAACCCAAGATGAACGAAGTTCCGAGCGGAGAATACTTCTCGAAAAAATAATAATAAACCAAACAGAATCCGAAGTCTAACTGCAAGCTGAAATCACGAAGTCCCACAGCGGTTGTTCAGATTTAAAGTTCGACACGAATTCTCGATACGAAAATATTCTAAGTTCAACTCGTGCTCGAAATTTTCACAAGTCTCACAAACGCACCACAGAGAATTCTTTAAAGTCCAGCAGCAACCAACTGCTCAAAATAACAAGGACATACTTCGCAGTCCGAAAATATTCTAAGTCCAATTCGTGCATGGACTTTTGCCAGTCACACGTGCTACCCCTTTCAACGCAACTGAATGACTGTCCCCTACCACAGAAAATGGCCGCCCTTAAAAGGTCTCGGTTTGAAAACTCTGAAGTCAAGTATATTTGCACGTAAAATTTACTTTTACACTTAATATAGATAGAATGAAATGCATGTAACACTTCTATTCAGACGGAAATTTTCCGCTGAATTCAGATTCATCATCAGAATTTCTGTACGGGATCTTATTCTCATATTATTAAAATTTGTGTGTTCTTCACATAGAAATTTTCATTATTTAAAATACTTTCAATGCATAAATAATTGATATCATTATTGTATTCGTATTTCTTTATGTCTAATCTTGCGTACTGCTGCTATCTTTATAGTTCTAATTTTTTATTTATCAATGTTATGCGTTTTCAATCGCGGAAACGCCATGCCGGCTCCTCATTTGAATTTTTAAAACATGTACAAAAATTTACCTAGATATCTAAATACTACTCATTCAGACCTTTCATTTGACACCTCGTGAGTAAAATATTGCCAAAGCGTCTCCAAGATGTCCAATTTACAATCTTAGTTAGTTATTAAAATATTCAATTTATTATAATTCAAAAACTACCTGGGCGACTAGAGGCGCGTTTATAAGAGCAATTTTCTGCTTTAAAATGAGCTTACAAGCTCCTTTGTGACACATTGGGATCAGTTTTTATTTATCTCTATATCATAAATTCACTTTAGCTCTGTGCTAAAAGCGGCGCGGAGAAAGCCCGCCATGAGCCAGCGTGCTGGCCGTTGAGTTTCCCCGTCACGTGGCTGGACCCCATACTGATCGTACTGATGTTAAAGTAGCGCCATCTGTCGGTCAACGCCGGAACTAGGACGATTCTGCTGCTGTCAAGACGGCTGACACACACCCATCTTACAAGGGAACCTCCTCATCGCACCCCCCTCAGATTTAGTTATAAGTTGGTACAGTGGATAGGCCTTGAAAAACTGAACACAGATCAATCGAGAAAAAAGGAAGAAGTTGTGTGGAGCTATGAAAAAATAAGCAAAGTATACAAACTGAGTAGTCCATGCACAACATAAGCAACATCAAGGAGGCTGTGAGGTCAGGAGCGCCGTGGTCCCCTGGTTAGCGTGAGCAGCTGCGGAACGAGAGGTCATTGATTCAAGTCTCCCCTCGAGCGAAAAGGTTTTCTTTATTTTCGCAAAGTTATGATCTGTCCATTCGTTCATTGACGACTCTGTTCACTGTAATAAGTTTAGTGTCTGTGTTTTGCGACCGCACAGCAAAAACGAGCGATTAGTAGACGACAGGACGTGCCTCTCCAATGGGAACCGAAAACATTTGATCGCAAGGTCATAGGTCAACCGATTCCTCCACAGGAAAACACGTCTGATATATTCTATATGACACAGGTGACGGCATGTGCGTCACATAACAGGAATATGTTGTCGACCCACCTAACTTGTACACTTGGCGAATGGGTAAAAAGATTCTTCTACCTTGCCCGATTTAGGTTTTCTTGTGGATGTGATAATTACTCCCAAAAAAGTGATGAAAACATAAGAGTTTGTCACATAAAGTGCAACAAATGAATCCAACAGTTTCACAGTCGCACACTTTTCCCTGTGCTCTGTCAAAACATGTTTTTAACGTTTTGAAATTTTTCCGTGTGTAGACCGTCAAATCCTGCATATGTCCAAGCAAATCTGAACATGTCCTGGAATTTTGGAGAGCGAAGTTGATTGTGTGTGAGTGCCTGAACTTTGATAATTGTCTGAAAATAAAAATTAATCTTTTCGCTCCAAGGAAGAATTGAACCAAGGACCTCTCGTTCCGCAGTTGCTCACGCTAACCACGGGACCACGGCGCTCCTGAGTTCAGTCTATCCTTGATGGTGCCTATCTTACGCATAGACTACTCAGTTTGTATATTTTGCTTATTTTTTCATAGTTCCACACAACTTCTTCCTGTTTTCTCGATTGATCTGTGTTCAGTTTTTCAAGGCCTATCCACTGTGCCAACTTATAACTAAATCTGAGGGAGGTGCGATGGGGAGGTTCCCTTGTTAGATGTAAACACGCCAGAGTCTCGACTGCCGCGATTTTTACTACAGAAACTACGGTGTTCACACCCGCCCACCAAAGCCTGTCACGTCACAGCATCCAGCACTGTCTCCCACATGTGCGAAAAGGTGGTGATGGTTCAAAATGGCTCTGAGCACTATGGGACTCAACTGCTGAGGTCATTAGTCCCCTAGAGCTTAGAAGTAGTAAACCTAACCAACCTAAGGACATCACAAACATCCATGCCCGAGGCAGGATTCGAACCTGCGACCGTAGCGGTCTTGCGGTTCCAGACTGCAGCGCCTTTAACCGCACGGCCACTTCGGCCGGCATATTTAATAATGTATGCTAATTGTAATTTAATTTGTTCTAAGAAATGCCCCAATAATAATTTTTATAATATAAAGCAACTCTTTTAAAGAAAAGCATTGATTTCAATTTAAAGAATTTCCAATGCATTATCATTGCATCCAAGAATAAAAAAAAATAATACGCCTGCATTGCACGAAACTGTGTCGAAAAATGACTAATTAAGAGCAGATATAATTGCAGTTTTATTGAGGTAAGAATTTTTTTTTTTTTTATTCAGAATACAGGGCCGAAGGTCAGCGCTGCTGTCCTTATAAAATTCATCAGGTTACAAAACTTTTTTATTATTTTGGTGTTTAGGAATTTTTTCTGTTTCGAATTTGACATTAAATGAGAAAAGAATTTTGTGGTAACATTAAATGTGAATGCATTTCTGCACACAGACAATAAATGGGAGCCAATTTTGTTCAGAGGTTACAATATTAGAAAAATTCATTTAATTATTATTCTTTGGGCAGGCTACACTTCGTTCATTTTTATCTAACAATTTTTGTGCGGAGGTTACATTTGGCTCCATTTCCATTTTTCAATTTATTTTTCTGTGGGGAGGCTACAAGGGACACAAGATGTTCAAAAAGCTATGACGGGGGCCTTGGAGGATATTACAGAAGATGAGTTCCAGAAATGTTACCATCAATGGCAGAAGCGCTGAAGAAAAGTGTGTGCAATCAGAAGGGAACTACTTTGAAGGAGACACCACTAAACTTGATTAAATCGGCAAGCAAGAATTTTTTTCACATCCGTCTAATTAATTTATTGTCGCACCTCGTAGGTGAGACCGATTGAAGCGACCTGTTTTTCGACGCCAACAACGACCACGTACTGTGCGCGACTTAGGCAGAATCGCCATTGAAGAATGGGACAGTTTGGATCAAGGGTGGCTTGGTGACGTCCTTGATAGTATGCCACGACTGGGTGCGAGCAACGGAACGTTTCACCATGGGAAACACAGTTCTGTCGCTACGCAATTTTTCTGTTTATTGATATAGACACATTGCAAATGAACTTATGTGCATGCCATTTTTTGTTTTCTGTACCATCAATTTCTATATAAAATGATGGTGCAAAACTTTTGTTGACGTGTGTCATATATTTAATTACGAGGATTAGTGTTGATGACGTATTAAAATTAGCGATTGGTTTCCTGTTACTTTGACAGGGGCAGCGGGAGGTTCTCTGCAGTAGTAGTCTTCAAATTCGACTGATTTTCTGGTAATCTATTTCAAAACAGAACACTGACCGAAAAGTACGTCTTGCGATTGATTCTATAGAGCAACGTTACATTGGGGAGCTCGTTCGATTTTTCACTTAGCCATTCTGTCCCGGACGAGTTCCCCCTTGATGGGATTCCCGGTACCACATGCAGGCAGAACGGCGTCTTGTCGCGGATTTGATTCGGCCCCAAAGTGGACTGCGTAATAGAATTTCAACACAGTACCGCGCAAATAGCTATCCGTGTGGTCCCACATTCAGATGCGCTGATGAGATAGCCCGGTGGGACCGCGATCCCGGGCATTTCATGCAAAGTAATTGGAAATCCGTTACAAAGCGCACAATGGTGGAACGTGCCGCCGGCGGATGGCCCCACACGCGCCGCGCACCTCGGATGTCGCACTGTGCCGCCCGTCACGGCCGGCTTTCATCCTCAGAGGATGGCTGCTTTCAGGGCAGACGTGGCCGCCTCAGCGGCTTTCCAATGCGGGCTGCTTATAGTGGTGTGCGGTGCCGTCCACTGAAGGTTCGTTACGGACGGAACATCGCTTTTCCCTTTTTTTTTTAAAGTGGAGATTAACGCCCGTCGATGTCAAAGTCTCTGGAAAGGAAGGCCTACCACATCTCTGACGAAGCTGCGGGAGAGAGTCTCGGTTCATTGTCTACAACTCATATATGTTGTTGTGGTTAAGTAATAAAACCTGGCAGGAAACCAAGGAAGAACGATGCTTATAAAATTATTACTTGCGGTTTATACGCTTCTTTTCACACTTTTTCCTGCATCAGGTCCTACCAACTACAAGTAGCCGGCCGGAGTGGCCGTGCGGTTCTAGGTGCTACAGTCTGGAACCGCGAGACCGCTACGGTCGCAGGTTTGAAACCTGCCTCGAGCATGCATGTGTGTGATGTCCTTAGGTTCGCTGGGTTTAGGTAGTTCTAAGTTCTGGGGGACTGATGACCTCTGAAGTTGAGTCCCATACTGCTCAGAGCCATTTGAAACATTTTTGAACCACAAGTAGTAAGGAATTTTAGGCAACAACAAAATTACATACATCAAAAGAAGTTTTGCATCACCCCGGTTCCCAGAACACTTGAACATAGACGTTGCCTGTGGATATTGTGTCACAGACACAGTCCGTTTTACTGTTCAGAGATGTCACTAAACCCGCCCAAAGATGTAAACAACCATGCATGAGGAGCGCCTATTAGACGGAGGGGTCCGACAGCCGATTAGTTCCAGTCATTCCACCAGGAAGGAGGCACACGGCTCGTGCTGTCTGTAGTTCAACCTACATCTACATTTCATCTACATTTATACTCCGCAAGCCACCCAACGGTGTGTGGCGGAGGGCAGTTTACGTGCAACTGTCATTACCTCCCTCTCCTGTTCCAGTCGCGTGTGGTTCGCAGGAAGAACGACTGCCGGAAAGCCTCCGTGCGCGCTCGAATATCTCTAATTTTACATTCGTGATCTGCTCGGGAGGTATAAGTAGGGGGAAGCAATATATTCGATACCTCATCCAGAAACGCACAGTCTCGCAACCTGGACAGCAAGCTATACCGCGATGCAGAGCGCCTCTCTGTCTAGCCGGTCAATACCGCGGTTCGATCGCGTCCGCATTGTTACTTTGTGCCAGGAAGGGCTCTCGACAAGGGACGTGTCCAGGCGTCTCGAACAAAGCGATGTTGTTAGGACATGGAGGACATAGAGAGAGACAGGAACTGTCGATGACATGCCTCACTCAGGCCGCACAAGGGCTACTACTGCAGTGGATGACCGCTACCTATGGATTATGGCTCGGAGAAACCCTGACAACAACGCCACCATGTTTAATAATACTTTTCGAGCAGCCACGGGACGTCGTGTCACGACTCGAACTGTGCGCAATAGGCTGCATGATGCGCAACTTCACTCCCGACGTGGTCCCGGCAGAGGTTCGAGTCCTCCCTCGGGCATGGGTGTGTGTGTTTGTCCTTAGGATAATTTAGATTAAGTAGTGTGTAAGCTTAGCGACTGATGACCTTAGCAGTTAACTCCCATAAGATTTCACACACATTTGAACATTTTGAACTCCCGACGTCCATGGCAAGGTCCGTCTTTGCAACCACGACACCATGCAGCGCGGTACTGAAGGGCCCAGCAACATGCCGAATGGACTCCTTAAGACTGGCATCATATTCTCTTCACCGATGAGTATCGCATATGCCTTCAAGCAGACAATCGTCGGACACGTATTTAGAGGCGACACTGTCAGGCTGAACGCCTTAGACACACTGTCCAGCGAGTGCAGTTAGGTGGAGGTTCCCTGATGTTTTGGGGTGGCATTACGCCGATGGTGCTCATGGAAGGTGCCGTAACGGCTGTACGATACGTGAATGACATCCTCCGACCGATAGTGCAACCATATTGGCGAGGCATTCGTGTTCATGGACGACAATTCGCGCCCCCATCGTGCACATCTTGTGAATGACATTCTTCAGGATAACGACATCGCTCGACTAGAGTGGCCAGCGTTTTCTCCAGGCATGGACCCTATCGAACATGCCTGGGACAGATTGAAAAGGGCTGTTTGTGGATGGCATTACCCACCAACCACTCTGAGGGATCTACGCCGAATCGACGTTGAGGAGTGGGACAATCGGGACCAACAGTGCCTTGATGAACTTGTGGATAGTATGCCACGACGAATACAGGCATGCATCAATGCAAGAGGACATGCTACGGGGTATTAGAGGTACCAGTGTGTACAGCAATCTGGACCACCACCCCTGAAGGTCTCGCTGTATGGTGGTACAACATGCAATGTGTGGTTTTCATGAGCAATAAAAAGGGCAGAAATGATGTTTATGTTGATCTCTATTCCAGTTTTCTGTACAGGTACCGGAACTGTCGGTACTGATGTGATGCAAAACGTTTTTTGACGTATGTATTTCCAAAATCCAAGCCAGCCCATATTCAGTACTATAAATTTCCTGAAGTGTTTGTTTTTAAGTCCAAAGAGACATCGCGTCTCTGTTAAGTATGGAAATATAATATACCGACGTGAAATGTAAGACTCGCATACCAAATAGGAGCCACTGAGAGTACTGCCAGAACCCCTCCCCTCCCCCCCCCACCCAGCCCCCCCCGTAGGTCTTTGCGATTTGGCATCATTGTAAAGCATAGGAGTGACACCAAATGATGATGACGTCATTAAATCACTACAAGTCAGGCTAAAAAAGAAAAAAAATCGAGATGTGGAAGCAAACGAAAGCTAAAAGAGTCGATTTGCTGATTCTGGGCGTAGAAGAAAAGCAAAAGCTTTGATTGACAGTTACCTATGATCTAATTATGCTGATTGAGACACAGGTTGACGGAAGTGAGGGACTTTTTCGACTCGGATGTTATAACATTTGAATACCTTGCCTATAGACATGAGGGTTAGAAGTAGTAATTATCCGACTTGGATTTCAAATTAGACAGTGATTATAAGCTCATTTGAGCCTGGCCCGACACATGTTGGGTCCTAGCGACGTGATCTCTGCTCTTAGGGTGAGCCAAAACTAATTGTATTTGGTTCATTACTCAGTAATCTAACATCCAAATACACTCTAAGGCAAATAAATAAGTAAACAGACGCACCACGGAATGACATACCACCAAGGAATTATCCGAATGGGACGTAAATAGAAAGATGTGATGTACATATAGCGACAAAGAAATGATTACAAGTTCAGGAAAATTGGATGATTTTCTGCTCCCCGTTTTGTTGTCCTACATGGCAAGCCATACAGGGATTACATTTCAGCAAGATAATACTTGCCCACACACGGAGAGAGCGTCTACTGCTTATCTTCGTGCTTGCCAAATCCTACTTGGCCAGCAAGGACGCCGGATCACTCCCCAATCCAGAAAGTTTGGAGCATAGTGGGGAGGGCTCTCGCGCCTGCTCGGGATCACACTCACCAATTGAATAGAATTTGGCACCGTATCCATCAGAAGGACATCCAAAAACTCTATCAATCAATACCGAGCCGAATAACTTCTTGGATAGGTGCTAGAAGGGCACAGAGGCGATACTGACTTGCTCTTTCTCTTGAATAAGTCATAGAAATTTTCTGAAATTGTAATAATTTGTTTGTCTGTACATGTGCATTACATGTACCGATTTCTGTACCATTCGGTTACTTCCTTGGTGTTATGTCATTTTGTTTTTTCATCTCAGAATGTATTTACACAATCTTTTAACGTTTAATAGATAGAATTTCTACACAGATTATTTTTCACGAAGAAAATTATTCTAACGGACGAAGTGGAGATTTTCATGAGTTTACTAACAAGTAAGGCGCATCAGGCACACTGAGTAGGCGAAGATGGCGTTCTGGAGACGGTCCTGCAAGACTTTTGGAGCTCCCAGGCGGAGGGATTACGCGTGGGGTAAAAGGTATTGCGTAGTTCCTGTGCCAAGAGACACGCCTGGGACGGACATGTCCAACCTGTTTTCGGAAAAAGTGGTATCTAATTTTGTTTAATACCATGAGATCGTCATGGAAAACTAAATATTGGTTAAAACTTCCTGACAGATTAAAACTGTGTGCCGGGCCGAGACTCGAACTCGGGGCCTTTGCCTTTCCCGGTCAAGTTCTCTACCATATGAGCTACCCAAGCATGACTCACGACCCGCCTTCACAGCTTCAATTCTGCCAGTACCTCGTCTCCTACCTTCCAAACTTCACAGAATCTCTCCTACGAACCTTGCAGAACTAGCACTCCTGGAAGAAAGGATACTACGGAGACATGGCTTAGCCACAGCCTGGGGGACGTTTCCGGAATGAGATTTTCACTCTGCAGCGGAGTGTGCGCTGATATGAAACTTCTTGACGGATTAAAACTGTGTGCTGGACCGAGTCTCGAACTCTGGACCTTTGTCTTGCGCGGGCAAATGCTCTACCAAAGGTCCCGATTTCTAGTCTCGGTCCGGCACACAGTTTTAATCTCTCGGGAAGTTTCATATCAGCGCACACTTCGCTGCAGAGTGAAACTCTCATTCTAAATATTGGTTGCACTTTAAAAGGTCGCTTCCCCTAGAAGCAGATTTTGGTCAAAGTTAAACGGTAAATAATAAATAACTGAAACTAATGTAGATGATATGTATGACATGGGAGGCTACATAAGCCCTACCCTCATACCAGTACACGGAATGTGAAGTTGACAGCGGTCGAAGTAGTCTTCTATTTCAGAAGTACCGACTTCGCCGTCGCCGCACCAAACCTCTTCCAACAGACGGGGTGAGAGTTGAACACAGTTGAAGGTTTTACTGCCGACTCAACAATCCTCGGTTCATATGACAGCCAGAAATTCCGCAGTTCAGAGTTCTCTGAAGTTCGGTAGGGCATTCTCTCATAAAAGCTGTTCCATGGCAAGGACTACGATGTAACCGTGCATATATCGGCTGAACTGACGATAATGATAGTGATATATAGTTTCTGGGGCACTCAACCGCGCGGTTATCAGCACCCGTTCAAATTACGAATCTTCTCACGGTCCAGCCTCGCCACGTTTTGGCGAATGATGATGAAATGATGAGGACAACAAAAACATCCATTCTATTTGCGGAGAAACTCCCCAACCGGGCTCGGAATCGAACCAGGGACTCCGTGATCCAGAGGCAGCAACGCTAGCCACTGGACCATGAGCTGCAGACGTCAGCTGAAGTGTATCCTAGCGACAGCCATATGACATGAGCTACTTTTGGCAAAATATTAACTGTTCTGTTTCAGTAAAGCCTCAGATGTGCACAGAAAGGATTAAATTCTTTCCCTTACCGTGTACCAGTTAACACAGGCGCTCGTTTTTAAGTTTATACAACTGCCTATTCTTCACTCAAGTACAAATCCTTTTTCTTCTTTATTTGACTGTACTGCGGATCGCTATTAAATCTTACATTCGAGATGTAGTCGTCTAATTTACGTAAGTATTTATCAGGAGGTTGAAGAGCTACGCTGTGCCCGTTCCACGTCTTAAATATCTAGGAACAAGGAAATGTCCTGACTGGTTGACTGACTCATCATCGCCCTGACCAAACCGCTAAGCATAGAAAGTTGAGAGGGTGTTGATCTTATACTGAAGGCGTCGTCTAAGATGGGATTTCTCGAAATTTCTTTCTAAAGGTTTGGAATAGGACGTCAGTTTTTTGTAAAATGTCGATATTAAGGCAGTTAGAACTACGAAAATTGCTATATGGTTCCGCGGTCATAAATAAAATATACATACTTCTGCATTTTTGTAAATTGAGTCCGTAAAAGGGTGAAATGTGGGTGAAAGTGTCTTTAATGGTATATCGTTATTAAAGTATTTTTCAACCTACACCTATGGAAACTGGTATTTGACTTCTCGATTAGAAATAAAAACAAAATATGTTTCTCGGTGTTTTTGGAAATTCAGCCCGTAAGAGCGTGAAATAGGTGACGAAAAGCAGAAACGCTTTTTGGTCAGAATTATATTCAGAAAGGGCCGTGCTCCTATGGTCTTAATTTGCGTGAAAAATTTAGGTGTTGCAATTTTTGAACTAAATCAGAGAATGCTATTTAACAATCATAACGACAAATCGGCATTGTCAGAATCGCAAGGAAAAAGAAACGGATCTTCAGTACATTTATTTTTCAGTAGGCCCAACAGCTGTTTATAAAATTATTTTTGTTGTAATTCCTACACAAACAGAACATTTACGGTGACAAAACAGATACCACCATTAAATACTATTCCATGTGCAGGGATATCCGAGTGAGGTGAGAGAATTCAGTGCCGAGTGTAAGACTGGTGCTATTAACTATAGAACTCCTTATCTAGTTTGCCTCTTTCTTTTTTTAACTCGCTACATGAAATTAAATTAAACCCGTTGGAACACTTTAATCATGCAAAGACTGGCAGCAATGTGAATGGTCTCTAACTCTTTTATAGTGTGCAGATTTACACATGAACGACGGGCGTAACAACATACAAATTCACTTAAAGAAAAATAGTCTACGCGAGCGAAATAGTGGGCGCTAAGATACTCGCATGTACTTTTGAGATTTCTGGTTTTGAAGGAACGAATGTCGCAGTACAGGACTGCTACCGCTCGTGAAATCCGACGTGCACTGCACGAAACAGCGCACACATCGCCTCCCTTATGCCATTAAGCGTTTTTGTCACTTGTTCATTGAGGGCGCACGTGAAAAATTATACTTATGTTGTTCCTTAACACGCGAGGTGCTACTAATGTGTCTTCGTAGCGTGAGTGGTATGCACCTGAAAATGCCTCTGCGTGCTTTATACAGTTATAGAAAGCAAGCGCGAGGTAACCCGTGTTCTTTAGTGTGTATAGTGACACAGAAGAGCGACCCATATTTTTTTTATTTTGGATAATTTCTACTTATCTTCTGAAACCTGCCGAAATAAGTTGGGAAAGGATCGTACAACTTGTATTACGTTGAATTGTGGCAGAGGTATGCAGAACAAATCACACGAGTGTTTTATCAGTGATCTCTGTAGTAGACGAGTTACTGTGTTATGGTGATATTTAGCAGACAGATAAATGAATATATTTGCTTTCCCTACTTGCTCATATATGACCATGGAAATGATATTATTCATTGCAATACGTTCTAATGTGGCTATTTGTTACAAATAAGCCAAAAATATTACAGGACTGTATTAGGATATTGCATGGTGATTGCGAGAAGTTGAATAACGAAGTTTATTTCAAAGAGGAGAAAAAGGAAATTGTGTCTCTCCGCTTAAAGCTCATCTGGTATTCTGTGAAATATGTTTAATCATTTTCCTCTTTTTTCCTCTTACGCATTCATTTCGTGCACCAGACCACAACGGTTGTATCTTATTTGTGTTTGCATGATATCTGACATACTGTAGCGTCCGATATCTGACATACTGTAGCGTCCGCGTATTAGAGTTTCAATTACACACATATAATTTATATTACTTATAATAATAGTTGATTGTATTTAGTGATAATGTTAATTTGATTGAAGCAGCAGATTACGTTAAGCGATCTCTGGACAAAAGCTATAAATTAACAATGGCTTCTTAGAGTTGTGTATTTTATGATAACATACAGTCGTTGATACATTACACTTTCGGAAATATCAGCGGACAGCCACAACATAATAACTGATCTTAAACAGATTAAAAACAGGTATAAAATTGTGAGTGGATTCAATATAAAGAAATAATACGGGAGAAATGCTATTTGGCCTAATGTTTTATCTGTGTCTTTCAGTAAGTGCGTTCAACAAAATTAGTACATATGTGCCTGCACTGGCACATCAGTATAGCAGTCAAAATCTTTTATGATCCCTGTCTAGTATTAACGTAGAGCAATGCTGGATTCCGTCTCGTTCGCTCAGATATCAACTCGAGAAGATGAAGAAAAAGACAGAGGAAAAGTGAGCATCAAATAAAATAACAGAGGAACGTAATTCCCAGAAGGCGAGAGATCTGGTGATCTTGCTAAGCAGCGCTGTGGCTGTGCACAACAAAGACCACGTTGTGTCGCATCAGCCGTGTGTGGAAGTGCATTATCCTGCTGAAAAGTAACATCACCTTCCTGTCGAAGAAATGGCAGCACCACGGAGCGGTTATGTAGAAACGGATTAAATATATCTTATCTTCAAATCTAAGTCTCTGAGCACTGAAGACGGTTATAGTTAATTTATTGTTTGATGTTCAAATATACATCACTGAAAATATGTTGACAGCGCTTTGATTTGCAACATGTTCCTACCTTGTAAGTATTTTAGACTATTTCTCTCAGTTGGTATCCACAATCACTAAGATTGTCCCTCTCATTTTTTTTTTGTTAAGAACTTCATCATCATATGTCTAATAACACATCTCCCCTCCGCCATGCTTTTTACATGGTATAATATATGCTTACATGTCAGTCCGCTAGAGAATTCTTCCCGCGGCCATAAACCACAGAACGTGCACATCTGCTAGGATCTCGTAGACGTAGTGCTTGTGAATGGCGCCTGCCATTCCAATGCCACCTAATGCGCTGTCGGGGTTCAGCCCTGGTGGAAACTTCCTCTACGGTTGACCGCCTGTGGTCAGAATACTGATATGCGATACTCTCAGTAAACAATCACTCTAAAACACAAATTCAGATGGTTCAAATGGTTCTGAGCACTATGGGACTTAACAGCTGAGGTCATCAGTCCCCTGGAACTCAGAACTACTTGAACCTAACTAACCTAAGGACATCACACACGTCCATGCCCGAGGCAGGATTCGAACCTGCGACCGTAACGGTCGCGCAGTTCCAGACTGAAGCGCCTAGAACCGCTCGGCCACAACGGCCGGCGGGGAATTCAACCTCATGCGGAAGGGGACTACGGCTCTAAAACACAAACATTAATATTTATTACCTCTGTTGCTACATTGGCCTGAGGTATTGACAGTCATGAATGATAACGAAGACAGATGGTTAGCAGCAGCAGAACAAGTACACTCCAAGTTTTCCCCAAGGTGGCGCACTGTAGTAAAATAGAGATATAAGATGGCCTGACAAGACATTTACTTCCCGCAAGAAAGATTCGGTTGACCTCACTCACAATGTTTTAGTTTTCAACGTTAAAATTCTTGATGTAATATTTGATTTGCTGTCTTGTCAAATCTAATAAACATATACACTACGTGATCAAAAGTACCGGTGCACCCCAAAAACATACTTTTCCATATTAGGTGCATTGTGCTGCCACCTACTGCCAGGTACTCCATATCAGTGACCTCAGTAGTCATTAGACACCGTGAGAGAGCAGAATGGGGCATCCCGTGGAGCTCACGGACTTCGAACGTGGTCTGGTGATTGGGTGTCTCTTGTGTTATACGTCTGTACGCGAGATTTCCATACTGCTAAACATCCCTAGGTCCACTGTTTCCGATGTGATAGTGAAGTGGAAACGTGAAGAGACACGTACAGCACAAAAGCGTACAGGCCGACCTCGTCTGTTGACTGACAGAGACCGCCGACCGTTGAAGAGGGTCTTAATGTGTAATAGGCAGACATCTACCCAGACCATCACACAGGAACTGCATCAGGATCCACTTCAGGTACTATGACAGTTAGGCGAGAGGTGAGAAAACTTGGATTTCATGGTCAGGCGGCTGCTCATAAGCCACACATCACACCGGTAAATGCCAACCGACGCCTCGCTTGGCGTAAGGCGTGTAAACATTGGACGACTGAGCAGTGGAAAAACGTTGTGTGGAGTAACGATACACACTGTGGCGATCCGATGGCAGGGTGTGAGTACGGTGAATGCCCGGTGAACGTCATCTGCCAGCGTGTGTAGTGCCAACAGTACAATTAGAAGGCGGTGGCGTTATGGTGTGGTCGTGTTTTCCATGGAGGGGGCTTGCACTACTTGTTGTTTTGTGTGGCACTATCACAGCGCAGGCCTACATTGATGTTTTAAGCATCTTCTTGCTTCCCACTGTTGATGAGAATTCGGGGATGGCGATTGCATCTTTCAACATGATCGACCGCCTTCTCATAATGCACGGACTGTGGCGGAGTGTTTACACGACAATAACACCCCTATAATGGACTGGCCTGCACAGAGTCCTCACCTGAATCCTATACAGCACCTTTGGGAAGTTTCGGAACGCCGACTTGGTACCAGGCCTCACCGACCCACATCGATACATCTCATCAATGCAGCACTCCGTGAAGAATGAGCTACCATTCTCCAAGAAACCTTCCAACACCTGTTTAACGTATGCCTGCGAGAGTGGAAGCTGTCATCAAGGCTAAGAGTGGGCCAACACCATGCCGAATTTCAGCATTACCGATAGAGGGCGCCACGAACTTTTAACCCATTTTCAGCCAGGTGTCCGGATACTTTTGATCACATAGTGTACATAGAAGTTTTCTGCTGAGCGCCGTCCCGACGATATAGTAGGTGGTTACGATTAAAGTACAGCTACTCACGGAGTTCCAGTGGCAGCTGTAATTATCGTATGGAAGAGAAACTTGGTAGACATGGTAATGCGTAACCGATTTACGCTGGAAAAAGATTAGTTCCAGTTTTGGCCAGCACGTGGAAATCTGGCCCGATACACTGTTTGTATTACGGTGTCTCTGTCATTTGCATGTCTGGTTTAAGGCCCAAGCGAGACAAGCCGCCGTTTGGGGCGCGAAACTGACGGCGTCGTCACAGGCACCACAAGTTTAAGATATCCCTACAGGACGTATCAGCATTAGCAGCGGTCGCTTGGGACATAAAGGTCAGAGGGGCGTCAGAGGCGTTCAAGGGCAAATTTTGTGTGAACTGAGTGACACAATTAGTAGTGAAAATCGGCAGGGATGAAAATTTACTGCCGGGCGGGGTGGCCGAGCGGTTCTAGGCGCTACAGTCTGGAACCGCGCGACCGCTACGGTCGCAGGTTCGAATCCTGCCTCGGGCATGGATGTGTGTGGTGTCCTTAGGTTAGTTAGGTTTAAGTAGTTCTAAGTTCTAGGGTACTGATGACCTTAGAAGATAAGTCCCATAGCGCTCAGGGCCATCAGGGCCATTTGAATATTTTTTTTTTTTTTTTTTTTTTTTTTTTTTTTTTTTTTTTTTTTTTTTTTTTTTTGAAAAAGGCAGGGGCGGAATGATAAGTCTCTTGTGTGGTGAAAAATATTCTCCAACCGGCCCTGTTCATTTCAGGGGCCACAACGAGAGTGAACATTATGGCTATCGAGAAGAGAGACCGTGCGCTGTCAGTGAAACTGTTTTATGTGAACAGCAGCAGTTACAGTGCTGCATTGAGAGACTACCGCGAACTGAGAGGACTGAGGAGAGGCCCGATGTCATTGAATAGCCGAAAGAAGGTGATAATGAAATTCGAAAACACGGATGACCTTGGAGAGGCACCTGGAAGGCGTCCTATACCGGTGGAAGTTACTGCCGAGGTTGCTGTTGCTTCAACTGACCATGCAGCAGGTGCTCCAGGTACTGCAGTGTCACGAGAATTGTCCATCCCATGGCCAGCACTACTTAAATTTTTGCGGTCTATATAACACTGGTACCCATACAAGATCCAGACAGTTTATCAGCTGAAACCTCATGATCCTCAGCAAAGTTCTGGATTTGCTCTTCGATTTCTGTCACAGATCGACGTTGGTGACATGTGGCTGTGTAATATTCTACGGAGTAACGAGGCACATCGAACAATTTCGTGAAACAGCTATCGTCACGTTATCGAGATCCTTACTTATTAAACTAAAAACTGGATAGTCGGGCGAGAGTTAATGAGTTCAGCCCTATTTTACCCAAGTCATACCATCAGCCCATTCCGAAGAAGTAGGGGCCGAAATACGGGCTATCTTGGTATGTAAGTAACAGAGCTCTTCCGAGATCAAATCAAACCTTTGACGAGCATTCCTGATTCTATCTCTAGCCAATGCCACGACTGCTTTATGAGTGATTCTATTAGCAGCAGGGGTCTTTTGAAATGTACTCGTTTGGCAAAGTTAGGTATAGTATTATGACTCCGATATTCGTGTATTTGTTTAATTTGTAAGATATTTTGTTTTTAAATTGTTCGAAATCAAGCTGTAGAGTAATTTATCAATGTATGTGCAGTTATAAATTGAAGTAAATATTCAAAATGTGATATTCGGTCGATGATACACTCTCCTCTTCAATTTCCGAGTATGTTGCAGTTATTGCAGTTAACGGTGATAGTGAAACTCCACTCCCATTGCTGTCATGATCTTATTTCGAAATGTTCTCTTTTGCACTGCTCCCTACCAAACATATAATTAAAATTTCCACGTACTTTCAGCTGCCTCTCTGATGTTCACTCTT
Organism: Schistocerca piceifrons; assembly: GCF_021461385.2. Lineage (NCBI taxonomy): Eukaryota > Metazoa > Arthropoda > Insecta > Orthoptera > Acrididae > Schistocerca > Schistocerca piceifrons. The sequence goes on along the minus strand of NC_060138.1, from coordinate 100,638,574 downwards.
TGCTTCCAGTTCTCACTAGTCACTTGAATTGGCAGATTTCGGAAAGAGATTCTCAGTCTCAGGGATGATGAAACGGCGTAATATATATATTATTTTTTCCTTCACAATATTTAATTATTTCTTAACAAAACCTACCCTACAACACCCTTACAAGCTTTTCAGACTGTTTCTGAGCACCCTATGTATAGGGTGATTCAGTTGCCCTTATCGCAGGGTTTAATGCAACCCATAACGCCTTCAAATATCACGTACAAGAGTTTCATATTCTCTTGCTTGCTATGCACATACTACTAGTCCTACAGAAAAAATGAAGAAGGCATTTTTGTAGGAAATTTAAGGTAGTTAAATTTTGTACTAGAATGCGTTTTCGCTAGAGGCTGTAGTTCTCTAATTATTTAAGAAAAACATACAAAATTGACCTTCAAATTTTTTTTCTTGAATAATTCGAAAACTACGACTTCCAGCGAAAACGTATCTCAGTTAAATTTCCTAGAAAAAGATCGTGTTCATCTTTTCAGTGGAACTAACAGTTTGCACGTATCGAGCGAGAGAATATGAAAATTTTGCGTGTGGTATTTGAAAGTGTTGCAGGCTGCCTAAAGCCCAGCAGTAGCGGTAGCTGAATCACCCTATAGGATATATTGTATTCTGTACATGGTAGACATGAAACCACACACACAAGCAAATCATTTATACATAGCCCGTAAACTGACTAGTTGCACATGATCTGTGGAATATGAATTTAACTAATCTGTTGCTTTCAGTGATGTTTGTCCACATGAGCAGCGTCGATCCCGAGACTGACGCCTATCGGAGCATATCAGTCAGGGAAATACTGGAATGACTCGGCACATCACAGTATGAGAAACGATGCACGTAGTAATCAAATATCATTATTAGTTACTGTGTGAGCACTGAACATCATATAGTCTATTTTATTGCCGTTCATAAACATAGGAGTGATACTTTCATCTACCAGGAGAATGCTCATGGATACATTTTCAAATTATCCATCAAACTGTGGTTAGCTGTTACGCCCAGCCCAGCACGATTACCACCCCAGACTCTCATTAAGCACGTACGAAACATGACAGTATGACGTCTAGTCTAGCCTGCATTACCAACGGCAACAGAAAGAAGCACCGTGAAGTAGTGTTTGATTGGATTAGAAACCTCTATACGATTATAAAAGTGCGATTTAGATTATAAAGAAACTAAAATTTTTATCTAAAACAAACGGTGTATGTGTATGGTCATTTGATTAAAGTAATATACATTATTAAGCGAGTACAGTCCTTCCAAGGTGCCGAGCAATAAACTGGATTTTCACGTGCTCATACCTCTGATTCTGTTCGTGACAAAAAGGTAGAGTCAAGTGTTGTGAATAGCCCTTGGGCTAGGGACCATTTTTATATCCAATAGAAACGTGTGTCACTATCCTACAGTAAGGGTTAAAGTATGAATATTACATACCTCCTCCTGCTTAGGCAAGTGGAGCAAATTGTATTTGATGTAGGATACGGTGGGCTTACTGGGAATTAGGTAGGTACCATTAGTCCATGTGTAGTTTCTCGGGAAAAACAAAAAAAATGGTTTTTCATATATTTTTGATGTCACCAGCAGACCAAAACCCAGCCGATGACTCGAAGAGGGCTATATACAGCAAATGGCAAAGATCCCCATCTCGAACAACACTGAAAATTTTCCTGATATCTTTATCAATTTCCCAGATACAGTACATGTAAAACATGCTCGTAAAGAGCAAATAAATTGATTAATGACGGACATACTCGTTGTAAACCAATGCTTTAATTAAACTAATGGGTATACTCGTAAATGAATGAATGAATGATGCACTTGCGTAAATTCATGAGCGGTTTCTGAGGCCCCGAGCACGAATTTTCACGATTTTTTTGCCGTCAGCAGCTGACCGAATCCTAGACGCCTATGTACAGAAAATGGTTGTAATTTTTACGATATGTTTCTAAGATTGCAATCTCGAAAAATCTTGAAAATTTTCTAGATATTTGTATCCGCTTCCGAGATATAGAGGTTCACCTTTATTACTGTGCACTACCTGTGCCCGTAAAATGCCATGTGAAGCGAAAACGAAGTTTACAAAGTGAGGTAGCACGGAGAAGTATGATGTAAAGTGTCTCCGAAGAGTTCTGGGAACTCCGCGTTGTAGTACTGAAGCACATTCAAAATTTGTGTGTACCTAAAATCCGGTGTTAGGTGTAAAACCACTTCCGCGTTATTTGAATTTCACATCAGTAAACAATGAAAATGTTACTGAAATGACAGTCTCTTTTCATATGAGTGAGATGCACTACTGTGGCAGGGAAAAGAAGACAACCAGAGGAAAACTAAACCTATCGGAGCACAAAAAAGCGAAAATTCTCCTCTTTAGTAAAAGACTCTGACTGAAAAGCTGGGTTCCAGTTGCCTTATTCTACCTTCTTCAGTACATTTAAAAATTTCGCAAAAATATTGGCATCTTTTTTATTCTGAGAGGGAAGGAGAGAGCGGCATCAGGAAAGAGACGGAGAAGTAATGGACACTGGAAGATAGTAGACGGTATTTGTTATATAGAAAGACAGAAGAGGGGAAAGATAGCGTGAGAGGAAGAGAGTGGCACAGTGGGAGTGGAACTTAGTAGACAGTGAGAGGACTACACTAGGAAAAGAGTGGAGGAGACAGTGCTAGTGCTAGAGGAGAAATTGGAAGTTGGTGAGAGTCAGTGATGATGAGAGACAGAGGAATAGAGGGTAGTGACAGTGAAAAGAAGCAGCAGCAGAGGGAAGAAATGAATGCGGTAGTAACAGTAAGAGAGAAGAAGAGAGAGATAGTGAAAGTGATACGTGAGTAGTAGGGTAGAACCAAGGCGAATGTGGCTGTGAGACAGGAGACAGTGACGGTTTGAGGGCCACAAAGATATACAGAGAATTGGGCCGAGCAATTGAGAATGAGCGATTGGGAGTGAATGGGTACGAGACACCTACAGAGGTGGTCTGGTGGGTGTGAGTTAGTTATGGTTAGGGTAGCTTGTGGGAGCTGGAGGTGAGTTGTGTGTTAAAAAGGGTGCGAATATGTTCGCATGTCAATATTTTTGCGAAAATGTTTAAAGGTACTGGGGAAGGTAGAATAAGGAAGCTAGTACTCCTCATTTCAGTCAGATACTTTTAATGAAGAGGAGCATATTCGCATTTTTTGTGCTCCGACAACAGCATTTTTCCGCTGCCAGATATATGTGAATGAAGTTTCATTCATATGGGACCATTTTCGGAAGAGAGTGATTTTTATTTTCCACAATGCATTAGGCAAAAGACTCGGCTCATCACGTAGTGCCACTCAATAACACTGCACATGAATTTGTATGTGTCAAGATATTTGTGTTGCAGCTGCTCTCTACAAGCCTTACTGGATAAAGTATGCCATAATTCTGTAGAGAAGTTTGTTTGATTGCATCGTATTTTGCGCAGCTGAAAACAATGTGTGGTGGGGTCCGTGCCGCACGATTCTCTTTGTTGTTTCTGAGTTCTCTGTAAGTAAGGATACTCATCAGTGGCGGTATCCATGCGCCGTCTCTATAATATGCTAACTCAAGTTCATTCGCGGAGAAGAATGAAAGTCTAACGGATAAGCGGTGGAGAAGAGCTAGCAGGATTATAATATGAAATATATGACCCGAAACTGAAGGCAACGTAGTAGCGCCTCTCTGTTACCTAAAAGGAGGTGCGACCAGTAATAAAAACTGAGAAAATAAAAAGATCGGTCACGGTGGAAGATCACTGCATCTTCGCAGAAACAATTTCTCCCTTAATTATTATCGGACAGCTTATTAACAGCAGACTTAAATCTTATTTTGTGGAGTGGCCACGGTTTAGTCCTTCATTGACGAGATTCCTCTCGGCTGCCTTTGGGAATTGCGGGTCCGTCTTTATTGGGAAGCCAGAGGACCAGGAACCGGAGGGCGGAGTTGACAAGAGTAATATATGCGCAACGGCAACCTGTTCTCCGAGAGGAATCAATCGTCGTTCTGGCACGCGCATGCGCATTTAGGGCATTAATTTCTGTAATCATCAAAGAAACTGCTGGGATTAGCAAATTAATTTCGGCTGGAAAGTAGCTGATGTAAAAGGGGGAGGCGTCGATGGGGAGGGAATTGAGGGCTGCTGAAGCTTGTAATTACACTTGTCGTGGCGCTGTAGTGGCCGTTCATCAGAGGCGCGCATCGTAATAAATAAATTTCTTCTGGCCGTCGTACAAACTGCGAGGATAAAATTGCTTCTGGAAGATTTTTTGCAGCAAATATTATAAACTAAATGTCCGAAGGAAGGGAGGTCAGAGTTTAATATTCTGTCGACTTCGAAGTGATTACATGTATTACTGCAATTCTCCATTCGGTTCGTTCCTTTTGCTTCAAAACAATTTTGGGTTTTTCCCAAGATGCTGTTCGCCTTCTTGTGTCTATTGAAGCGTACTCTTGTAAACATCGATACTTCAAAATGGACAGCAGTCACAGAGAAGTGGCACGTTATTGTGGAGGGTAAGTTCCGCCTACACATACTTGACTTAACGATACCACAGCTGTCGAAATATTTTTTTAAATGTATTCGCCGAACTGCTAGTTCTTTTAGCAAGAACTGAATAGTGTATAGCTATACTACCCGTCGGTGACATCTGAAAATATGTGCCGCACGGGAATCGAACCCGGATTTGCCGCATACCGCGAGCGGTCGGCTTATTACTGAGGTTAACCTAGCACATCCCTGGATCTACCTCAACTTCAATATGACACGCTATCTACATCATTATGTTACAATCTAATCTGCTCATCGTGAAGTTAAACGTCTGCCACGTGCCTTAGGCAGAACATACAACGATACTAATAACAATAGTCTAGATTCCTAATAGTTTCATTCTTCCCCGTGCGGGAATACAAGCAAAACTGCAAACACTAAGGGATAAACAGATTAGGACGAGAGGATGTAGACAGCATGACATACCGAAGTTTGGGTCAATCCGGGGAGCGTACCTGGATAGCCTGTGTTGTAAATTGACCGCTTGCGATATGCAGTAAGTCCTGTTTCGAGTTCAGGTCTGGGAGACAAATTTTCATATCTCACCTATGAGTGGTATAGCTACACCCAGCACAGCTAACAATTCACAATTCAGCGAATATATTTCGTAAAATATTACGCCTACATAGTTTTCCAGAAATGCGCACACTTTCAGGGATTACAATGGGAACAGAGAAGATACCATTTTAGTTAGAAATTAACATATGAAATCGTACTCTTTCCCATAATCAAACACAATTCCTCTATAACTTCTGTTGATTGGCTGTCGCGCTGACAAGTTGTGTGTATTGCGTACGATATCTGACGTTGAGCACAAGATATCAGTCGACCTACTGTTTGCAAATTTCCTAAAAGTGTCGTGGCTCATAAGATGCTCCAACCTCACCAAACAAGTGGACTGTAGCTGATGTTCCCGAAGAAGACTCTGCAGGAAATACTGGATGATGTGGCAACAAACAGGTTATTCGAGTCGGGGAAATGAATTGCTTTCACAGTTACAACGCGAACAAGTTCGCCACATTTTACACTACTGGACGAAATCCGTCCCACTGTCTCACAAAAATTATTGCTATTACGAGACCCCAGTGGGCTTAAATGTGTATCAGCTTTGTCGGATTGTGGTACCTGTTATTGGTAGGTTGTCTGCTATTGGTGAACATGTCTGCCAAAACTTGATACACTGATACAATGCTCATGTCGAAGTATGTGGTTACTGTTGTTGTGCACGACTTCATACACAATGGTAAGGATAGGTGGGGTGCAGAGTAGTGTAGTAACTGTCGACATACGAAAGCTAGACAGAAGAAGAAATGATTAGCGAACAAGATAACAGAACAAACAGAAGGTTTGCTTAACTTGTATTTCTCTAAGTAAATGTAGACTCATTACGAATAATGCAGCAAGAGACAGAGTCCAGCTCATACAATAGCAACGACGAGGATGTTGAAGCTGCGACTAGAAGGCGTCTGTGTGGCGTCCCTTCGAGAAGTCGCCGTCTCCGGCCGTCCTATATCTCGGCGGCTGAGGGCGCTCGTGGTACGGAGCCGGCGGAGGTGTGGCTCAGTAGGCACGAATCATTGGGTCCGCCAGATTCCGCACGGCTGCTACCGGCGCCTATCTAAAACTTGCCATTCTCTAGCCAATTATAGAACGCTAGTGGATGGTATCGACTTGTGATACCACAAGTGTGGTGTTGTAAACGATAGATACCACGCAGGAGCAATCCTTCAGGTTCAGAGATTGACACTGGAAGTTCCGGAGTCGTCCGACAGCGGCAGCGACAGCGACCGGCGCCGCCCAGCCACCAGCAGCATGAATGCCACTCCTCCAGAGCTGAGGCGCCACTGGCGCCGTGGATCATGAGGATAAAGTGACCATCTGACTGCTGTTGTGTGCAGTTCTTACAGAGTGGTAGAGGCGTTCTTGTTGAGTTGTTGTTATAGCTCCAGTCTAGATCGACATAGTGTAGTTGCAACTCTCTTTACGAAAGTCGTAAATTTGGAATTCATCAAGGAGTTACTGTGCTGAATTGTAGTATAATCATTTCTCAGAGCATATGTTCTCTCATTCCTTTTACTCTGCCTCAGAACCAACGGCCGTCCCAACTGGACGCAAGTACTTTTGGGTATGAGATCACCCGAATATTTCAGTTACACATCAGCGGTTCTCGTAACTGCATGCACAAGCAATGAAATAACGATTATATTCCGCTCTCTAAGTTATCAGGCGGGGAAGAAACTGAATGAGAGCAAAATTCGTGTTACTCTCATAACAGGAAAATGAAACATTCACCTATTCAAAATGATTGTAACAGGGTTCTCATTTCAAGCTCTAAAAGTGTGTACGGAAGCAGCTCACTTATAAAATTAGGTAATGCACAAATGTTGATGTTTCGTACAGAATACATGCTACACGTTGGGTAAACTAAAAATGAGACTGAAAATATATAAGACTGACGCGGAATTAACCCTTGTTGCCGGCCGGAGTGGCCGTGCGGTTCTAGGCGCTACAGTCTGGAACCGAGCAACCGCTACGTCGCAGGTTCTAATCCTGCCTCGGGCATGGATGTGTGTGATGTCCTTAGGTTAGTTAGGTTTAATTAGTTCTAAGTTCCAGGCGACTGATGACCTCAGAAGTTAAGTCGCATAGTGCTCAGAGCCATTTGATCCATTTTTTTTGACGCTTATTAATGAACAGGAGAATTGTCCGTCATAGATAATATTGAGGCCGCGATTTCGGTGAACCGATCGGTTGCTGTCACATGTCTGTACATACACAGAGGTGATAAAAGTCCAGTATCGTGACAGACTTCAAAATGGTTCAAATGGTTCTGAGCACTATGAGACTTAACATCTGTGGTCATCAGTCCCCTAGAACTTAGAACTACTTAAACCTAACTAACCTAAGGACATCACACACATCCATGCCCGAGGCAGGATTCGAACCTGCGACCGTAGCGGTCGCGCGGTTCCAGACTGTAGCGCCTACAACCGCTCGGTCACCTCGGCCGGCGTGACAGACTTCCTTTTTCCCTGCGTACTGCAGCAACTCTTCGTGGCATGCATTAAGGTTGGTTGATTGATTTGGGGGAAGAGACCAAACAGCGAGGTCATCAGTCGGCATGCATTCAGCAAGTTTTTTGAAGTTCTCCGCAAAAATAATGAGCCATGCTACGTCTACAGCCGTCCGTAATCGCAAAAGAATTGCCGGTGCACGATTTTTTTGCACCAACTGACCTCCTGATTTTGTCCCACAAATGTTGGATGGGGTTCATGTAGGGCGATGTGGGTGGCCAAATCATTCGCTCGAACTGTCCAGAATGTTCGAGCCATGCGTGGCTCGTGTTCATTACGTTTAGTGTTCGTCATCTTCTCTGGCCAAACTGCCACCTCTTTTTCTTATTCCACATACTGGCGTCACTAAGATCCTGCCTTATTTGCCCGTGAGTGGCAGCAGCAGCGGTTATCGATAAGTGCACTGTCGTACTATCTCTGGAGCGACCGATAGTATTTCTGGGTCGTGGTGTGTCTGGAAGTCAGTGGGGGCACGAAGCGTCAGTCGGGGACGGAGCACCAGTGAGGTGTGGACAGCCAGCGCTCACCGACCTCTGGCGACACACGTGAACTGTCCGGTGGAAGGAGATTTTAGCGGGACGACCGTTGGTTGGTCGTTCGGTTGGTCGTCTCATCGGACGACGTGTATTTGGTCACCGACCGCCTACGTAAACGCTCTGTGTGTGTGACTTGTCATTTCTCCTTGTTGTTCCGCGGTGACTGGTCTTAGGATTGTCGGAGTGCTTGCTGCAAGTGTTTACATGGAACTGTGTGTAGCTTCTGTGATTTACACTGAGCAGAAGAGTGCTGTCTGCGTACTGGAGTAGTGAGTCTGTAGGTTGCGAGAGAGATTGCATGGAAGGGAATTGATTGGATTGTTGGTCGGTCCTTCAGCCGTCCCTAGGTCGTGCTGCCACCCGATTATTTATGTTACACTTGGCTGCCTGTCTCACCTAAACTGTTGTTAGAGTTTCCTCCACTTGGAACACTTCTGACAAGGGAACCTCCCCATCGCACCCCCCTCAGATTTAGTTATATGTTGGCACATTCGATAGGCCTTGAAAAACTAAACACAGATCAATCGAGAAAACAGGAAGAAGTTGTGTGGAACTATGAAAAAGTAAGCAAAATATACAAACTGAGTAGTCCATGTGCATGATAAGCAACATCAAGGGTAGTGCGAGCTAGGGAGCGCCGTGGTCTAGTGGTTAGCGTGAGCAGCTGCTGAATGAGAGGTCCTCGGTTCAAGTTTACCCTCGGATGAAAATTATTACTTTCTTTACTTTCGCAAAGTTATCTGTCCGTTCGTTCTTTGACATCTCTGTTCACTGTAATAAGTTTAGTGTCTCTGTTTTGCGACTGCACCGCAAAACCGTGCGATTAGTAGACGAAAGGATGTGCCTCTCCAATGGGAACCGAAAACATTTGATCGCAAGGTCATAGGTCAACCGATTCCTCCACAGGAAAACACATCTGATATATTCTATACGACACTGGCGACGGCATGTGCGTCATATGACAGGAATATGTTGTCGACTCACCTAACTTGTACACTTGGTGAATGGGTAAAAATATTCTTCTACCTTGCCCGATTTAGGTTTTCTTGTGGATGTGATAATCACTTCCAAAAAAGTGATGAAAACATAAGCGTTTGTCACATGATGAAAACATAAGCGTTTGTCACATAAACCGAAAATTAAAATGTTAATCTTTTCACCCGAGGGAAGGATTGAACCAAGGACCTCTCGTTCCGCAGCTGCTCACGCCAACCACCGGACCACGGCACCCACGAGCTTTCTATTTCCTTTTAGTTGCTTATTTTGCACATGGACTACTCAGTTTGTATATTTTGCTTATTTTTTCATAGTTCCGCACAACTTCTTCCTGTTTTCTCGATTGATCTGTGTTCAGTTTTTCAAGGCCTATCCACTGTGCCAGCTTATAACTAAATCTGAGGGGGGTGCGGTGGGGAGGTTCCCTTGTGAGCACCACTGTTTGTTATTTGTGATGGTCATTTTATTTGGTCGCAGGTACTGTTGCCAGGCCTTCAATCGCGTTTTAATATTGTCTGTTTTATGTTTAGTTAATGGCCATTAGCCGAACTACATAGCAACTTAAGATTAGGCATTCAGCCGTGTTTCTTTTAAAATTCTTGTTGCTCTGTATTTAGGCCTTCGGCCGCGTTTGTTTCAAAATATGTGGCTTTAATATGTAAATCCTTGTCTGTAAGGTTTCTCTTAAATTATCTTGAATTCTTGAAACGGCCTTCAGCCGTGTTCTGTAAATGTTTATCTCAAGGTTGTCTTTAATTATTCTTGAGTAATTGTTTGAGCCTTCAGCCGACAAGTTACTTCAAGTTTTCTTAAGATGTTTTTCTCTTGTACTATGTAAAAGCTTATCTTTAAAGCCTCTCTTTTATTATGTAAAGAAAATTTTTTTATTGGGCCTACAGCCGAAGAATTAACTTGAATTTTCCTTAATATGGCCTTTAGCTGGAGTTTGTAAATGCTTGGCTTATAAAGAATTCCTTAGCTGATCTAAAATATTATTTCGGCCTTTAGCCAAGAAGATATTGTAATTTTGCTTAAGTAAGGCCTTCAGCCGTTACTTTAAATCCTGGTGTTTTAAAAGTACACAGATACAAATGGCGGTAGTATCGCGTACACAAGCTATAAAAGGACATTGCGTTGGCGGAGCTGTCATTTGTGCTCAGGTGATTCATGTGAAAAGGTTTCGGACGTGATTGTGGCCGCACGGTGGGAATTAACAGGCTTTGAACGCGGTATGGTGGTTGGAGCTAGAGGCATGGGACATTCCATTTGGGAAATCGTAGGGGATTCAGGAGAAGTTACTTGGGCCCTCAGCCGTGAATTGATCTTTGTTATTTTAAAGAGAAAACTGTGCATTGGTTTGAGCAATAAAGTTGTGTGTGTTCTTGTATAACTAACGCTAATTGACCTCGGCCCCTTTGCACAGCCTGATCCACTGTGTCATGCGCTACCAGATTTCAATGTTCTTCAAACCAATAGCGAACAACTGTGGCCCAGTGACGTGTTTGTGAACGTGAAGTCCACGAATGGCTGGAAGTAGCCGAACTCGAAAGTTTCCAGTCAATGCTTTCTACAATTGGACCATAGGACCCAGTCCATTCCACGTAAACACAGCTCAGACCATTATAGAGCCACCTCCAGCTTGTACAGTTCTTTGTTAACAGCCTGGGGAAATGGCTTCGTGGGGTGTGCACTACACTCGAACGCTAGCATCAACTCTTACCAACTGAAATCGGGAACCATTTGGCCAGGCCACAGTTAATTCCACACGTCTATCGTCCAACTGATATGGTCACTTGGCTAGGAGAGGCGCTGCAGGCGATGCCGTGAAGTTAGCAAAGGCTCTCGCGTCGGTCTTCTGCTGCCATAGCCCGTTAACGCCAAAAAATTTCGTCGCACTGTCCTAACGGATACATTCGTCGTAGATTGCACATCGATTTCTGCGGTTATTTCAGGTGCTGTTCCTTGTCTGTTAGCACTGACAGCCCTATGCAAACGTCGCTGTCCTCGCTCGTTAAGTGAGGACCGTCGGCCACTGCGTTGTCCTTGGTGAGAGGTAATGTCTGAAATGTAGTATTCTCGGCACACTCTTGACACTATGGATCGCGGAATCCTGAATCCCCTACGATTTCCCAAAAGGAATGTCCCATGCCTCTAGCTCCAACCACCATACCGCGTTCAAAGCCTGTTAATTCCCACCGTGCGGCCACAATCACGTCCGAAACCTTTTCACGTGAATCACCTGAACACAAATGACAGCTCCGCCAACGCAATGTCCTTTTATAGCTTGTGCACGCGATACTACCGCCATTTGTATTTGTGTGCATCGCTATCCCATGATTTTTGTCGCCTCACTGGATATATCTCATGGTTATTTGCGTATATCAGCTAAATTATTACCCAAATAGTCGGTGATGTTTGTAACTGGCTTACTGTTGGTAGCTGCTCATTACAAACGGAGCATAACTTTACGACACGCAAGGTAATCGTCCACTGTTACATGTCGAAAACCACCATGAAATTTTTTGTTCAGGAAGAATACAACGAATGAAATGCACTTCAAAATTTTAGTTGCAACTATTTTTAAAAAAAAATTGTTGAAATTACTCGTTTTTATGCACGAAGAACTGCTTATGACAGCGGTTTGTACAGACCTTCCCGCCTATTGCAGGATCGGCTGTGGGGAGAGAGTATAGTGCCCCATACTGCTAATATCCGGACAGACACTGGCGAACCTAAACCATAAAAAAAAAATCCCCCATCAAATAATGTTTTGAATAAGAGGCAGTTTGTATCGAAATCTAAATTGTTACATATGTAATTCTTACAAAGGTGACTAGAATAGGAAAATAAATCAAGGCAGTGTTTGATCTTACATTACAGATGACTTCCGTCAATGGTGATTTGGCTTTATTGAAATGAAATTCTTCTTACACATACAACATTTTCCTTACACCAGACACACCTGACGAAAGAAAATGCTTTCAGGCGCGTCACAGTCATTACTAGTTATGTAGACCGAATTCCAGTGGAGTAGGAAACGGTCCTGGCCGTTGCTCTGATTATTATGTGCGTGCATCCTAAAATGTGCCGATGTAAAATGATAATTCGCAAATGACTAAAATTTAAGAATACTGTTCTCCTCATAGACCTCAAATGACATGGAGCTATTTGAAATTATATTGTCTGACAATTTCCATAAAAATAATATTCTTGTAGAAGTAATAAACAGCCAGTCAGTTGCAAACTGGAAAGTTTATTAAAACCCCTTTACTGTGGTTTTAACATTTATGAAAACATCTTCTTCATATGGAAATGTTGACAGTTGAGTTATATGTTTCAGCAGAGGTACATTAAAATATAGCCAACATGTAACCCGGTTGTCAACATTTTCTTCTAAAGAAGACGTTTTTAGAAACTGTTGTGGCATCAGACACCAAATGTGGTGTATTGACACCAAATGTAGTGGGTGGGTGCCAGGAGGTGCCGAATTAAAACTCAGCGAGAACTTTCCAAATGATTTATTTGTTTCCACTAAAGAGCTCCGTTTACCTTGGTCTGCGTCAAAGGCCCCGCAATGCTGAGGAAGCACCCCAGCGGCCTCTGCAACACAACGCCGTGTCCTGCGAGCCTTGTATGCCAGTGGAGTGCGGCGGCGTCGGGATGCCGCAGTTGACTTGGCAGTCTGGGTCCCTGCCGACTCAGCACTGCTTCGTGTGAGCCACGGGTGGCCAGCTGCGTTCTTCTCCTTGCTGTCGTGGCTGAGATTGTGGCAACAAATAACCCCCCACTATCCGGCATCCGTATCTGCGGCCCTCGCCTCGGGAAGTCTCCTGCATCTGTCGGGAACTGAGGAGTGGCTGCCCGCAGTAGCGAGCTGAGGAGTGGCCTGCTATGGCTGGCTGTGAAGGCCACATCAGCCTCAGAGGGTCGAACCAATGACCCACCGTGGACTGGGACGCTGTCGTCCCGTCTGTTGCTGCATGTAGCCAGTGGTGTGACACGCCTCGCCATCCAGGAGAGCTGCCATGCTTGAGTTAATCACGCTAGAAACGGCACGTAATTATACTCGGCTGTGCACCTCTATTTTTCCAAGCACACTGGTTCGCATCACGTATGCCTAACACATATGTTGCCCAGTGGCCCTCTTCTGCCTGTGACTTGCACCATGGAAACTGCTGTGTGCGCCCTCTGCGGCAGTTCTACACCCCTGTGGCCTCTATTTGCCTTCGCAACTGCTGGTATGCGTAAGTTACTGCAATCCGGCCCGTACCTGGCTATAACTCGTGCTCCGAATATTGCAAAAAACTTACTTTCCCTATCTTAAACGATGGTGCAGCTACAAAACGTTGAAACCATGGTAAAACAATTTTCAAAAACCTTCCATTTCGCTACTGAGTGGCTATTTATTATTTGTACAAGAAGACTGCATCCTACGGTTACTGCTCCAGCCATGGGAATGTTCAATTTCTTTAAAAGTACATTCCACAGTCGAAAAGCTTTTTTATCGAGAGTCACATTGTTTGTTCCTAATGGAATCTGAATTACGTCAACAGTCGTTTCGTCATCCTCCTGGTAGACAAAGGTATCGTTATGTGCAGGACAAAATCAGTATTTTAATTTCTGCAATTCATTACAAATCGTTTCCAATAAAATGTTAAAAATTATTGTCTCCTGTTATTCAGATTTTGATAGGTCGATTACAAGGTTTCTATCACTAAGCTGCCCTTTCTTTAATATTTGGTCGTAATATGGCTTGTGATCCTTGATGGCAGATATAAAGCTGTGGAAACATACTTCTCATTGTCATTATTTTATTTGAATGTGTCATAGAATTAATCGACTGCACAACACAGTGTGTCTTTTTCGTCTCAAAACGACGACATACGGCTTGCTCGCAGTTCTTTCAAGAATCTTGACTTACTGGCGTTAGACACAACAGATGTGATGGAAACAACAAGCTTCGACTCCATGTCAACGGCACCTCCTCTACTATTCTAACTGAAGGAAACTTCGTTATTTTGCGACTTCCTGTACTGTATGATTTGTTGAGTATGCTTAACTGCGATTCAGAGGGGCCAGTCTGGTAGATGTCCATAGGCAAGGGGGCATTGCTTCTCACGAGCAGCGCTACAGGATTCGTATCTGAAGAAAACTGCGCTGAAGATCTGTTGTTCACATTGATTATTCAAGTTTGGGTGTTTATGGTGTTTATTAATAGGGGCAACGAGACTTTGTGGCCATCTGTACAGTAAACCTTTCGGATAGTTTATCTTTCACAGTTAAGCGATTTTCATTTTGGCGCATATTTATTACTTCGTATATGTCTTTCTTCCATTTATACAGATCACGGTGAGATTTTACGAAGCAAAACTGGGTTTGCACGCTGTTCAACTACTTAACATAATTAATAGGCCTATTGACTTACTTTAATGTCCATTGTTAAAACTTACGCTACCGCAAAATGAGTAACAAATTTGAATGAACAGTAACTGCGTACAGTTGCTTCTGAGAAGCTATCAACGGAAACTGAAATTTGCATTAGAAATTACGATCGCGTCGAGTTGTGTTTCTCGTTTGCTGATGCGCCGTCAACCGAGGATATGCGCTTGCTGTGGTGCGCATGTGGAAGTTCCGGTAGGGGCGAGCAATTCTCCAGCCGCCTGTAGACCTACATAAAAAAGAGATACTTTCAGCGCGTCTTCGCAGATTTTGTCAAAGTCTTTCTTTCGGTGTATTCTTCATCTTTAAAATTTTCCAGGGCATGTTTCGACATGTCACATTGGACCAATATCTTGTCAGCGTACGACAAGGAATCGAAGATCATAAGGCCGTTACAGCATCGCTCAATACGTCTGTAAATTGGAATAAAAAAAAGGTAAGAAGACACTTTTGTTTATCAAGAGCAACGAGAGAAAGATTTTAGATTACCTGACAGTTTTAGATTACCTGAAGTTTCATCTCCAGCACCAACAGTGCTGAACATCAATGGACAAAGTTCAAGGTCATCCTACAGTACGCCGTAGACAGTCACGTGCCGAGCAAAACCTTGAGGAATGGCAAACTCCCACTGTGGTTCGACACGCGTGTTACAAAGGTGCTGCGAAGGTAAAAAGAGAGTATATTTAAACGAAGCCAAAACCCCACAGGAATGCAGAAACTGAACAAAATCGCACTTAGCATATGAAGGGCAATTTATAAACCGTTCAACGAATCGAAACTAAAATTCTATCTACAGATCATTGCATGTAGGCTTTCACGGCCGGCGTCTTTATCAGTAAACTCTTCCGAGCTAAGTTGCCGTGGTCGATCTGTAGAACTTCTTCTCCCTGACGTTTCGTTCTCAACTACGGAGAACATCTTCCGAGGTGAGTCGACGACTGGCTGCTAGGAGCTGGGGCCGCCGCTTATATAGAGATCGTAGGGGGCGCCACCACACGTCACGTGGCGTCGATGTGCAGCTATCTCTGGCTATCGTCTGTTCTCTCGATTGCAGGCAATCGATTGTCACGTGATTGATGCAACGTCGACCGCCATATCTTATCCAATTTTAATCCTTCTTCTTTACGATTAAAATTGTATTGATGTTTGTGGATTTCAATTGCCTCTCTATACATACGTGTATAATTGTGCGACGTCCTCGCTAGCACGCTTGTTTCACCAAATTTTATGTCGTGATCTCCATCCTTAAAAACATGTTCCGCTACTGCCGATTTGTCGATATGTCCCAAGCGACAGTTTTTTTTGTGCTCCGTCAACCGTGCATTGATGCTTCTTTTTGTAGTTCCTATGTAAACCCTGCCGCAACTACACGGAATTTTATATACCCCTGGGGTGGCTAGGGGGTGACGAGCATCTTTTGTTGATCTTAGGCATTCACTAATTTTCTTAGTAGGTCTAAAAATGGTCTCTACCTGAAACTTGGCTAGCACTTTTCCAATGCGATCCGTGATATTATGGATGAACGGAAGAAATACTTTTCCAGCTGATGGTTGTTGCTGTCTCCTATTTTTAGGCATTTTTCTATTTGGGTGAAGTGCTCGATTAATCTCGTTTTTCGTATAACCATTTTTCGCAAAGGCCATTCGTAAATGATTTAGTTCTTCTTGTAAGTAGCCTGGTTCACAAATATTATTGGCCCTATCCACTAGTGTTTTTATGACCCCCCTCTTTTGCCTAGGGTGGTGGTTTGAGTTCTTATGGAGGTAGCGATCAGTATGTGTACCTTTCCTGTAGACCTTATGCCCTAGGGTCCCATCCGCCCGTTTGATAACTGATACATCCAAGAAGTTAAGTTGTCCATTCTTCTCCTTCTCCATAGTAAATTTAATCTTTGGGTTGATGCTATTTAAGTGTACCAGAAAATCATTCAAGTCTTCTTCCTCATGATTCCATATTACAAAGGTATCATCCACATACCGATACCACTTCGAGGGGCTTTTTTTTGGCCGACTGCAATGCTTGATGTTCAAAATATTCCATGAATAAATTCACAATTGCGGGACTTAGGGGGCTTCCCATGGCTACCCCATCGATCTGTTCATAAAATTCACCATTGTACTGAAAATAGGTTGAGGATAGACAGTGTTGGAACAAGGCTACTATATCAGTAGGGAACATATTGGCTATATGGGACAGAGCTTCATCAACTGGAACCATCGTGAACAAAGACACTATATCAAAACTGACAAGTATGTCATTAGGACCGACAGTAATTTCCCTCAATTTCTCAATGAAGTGTAGAGAGTTATTAATATGACTCTCAGTTTTGCCTATGTGAGGTTGTAACAAAGAGGCAAGGTGTCTGGCTAGTTCTTGGGTAGGAGCTCCAATTGCGCTGACTATTGGTCTCAAAGGGACATCAGGTTTATGTATCTTTGGTAATCCATATAATCTCGGAGGATAAGCCTCCGTTTCACAAAGATACTTTTTAACTTCTGTAGGAATTGAAGACTGTTTTATCAGACGATTGGTGGCATTCAGCACATTCGTTGTGGGATCCTTTTTCAACTTCTTGTATGTGCTGGGTTCCAGGAGATCACTGATCTTCTTGTGATAATCCTCAGAATTCATTAAAACAGTAACATTTCCCTTGTCAGCGGCAAATATAATAACATTCTTGTCTGCATTGATCTCCCGCAATGCCTTCCTTTCCCCTTGAGACAGATTGCTGCTGGGTGGCTTACCTTTGCGTAATATCCTGGAGGTTTCCATTCTACGATCTCTATATAAGCGGCGGCCCCAGCTCCTAGCAGCCAGTCGTCGACTCACCTCGGAAGATGTTCTCCGTAGCTGAGAACGAAATCTATCTACAGAGTTGATAGAAAATTGTAAAAAGGTTTGATCGTATGTTAAATCAGTAAAAGGATCGAAGACATCTCTCTAGACAACCTATGACTACACCGACATTGGAATTGCGAATGGCACAGAACAAGCTGAAATACTAAACGTCTTTTCCAAAACCGTTTCAAAGAGGACCATCGCACTGTAGTCTCCCTTTTAAATCATCGCGCCAACAACAGAATGACTAATATCGTAAAAGTGAACAAGGGATAGAAAAGTAACAAAATCGATCAACAGGACGTGAAGAGATACCTGTTCGATTCTACACGGGGTATGCGAAAGAACTTGCTCCTCTTTTAGCAACGGTGTACTGTAGGGTTCTCGAGGCCGGAAGCGTTTTTAATGACTGGAAAAAAGCACACGTCATTCCCGTTTTCAAAAAGGAACGTCGACAGGACCTAAAAAACTACAGGCCTGTATCTCTGACGTCGGTCTGTTGTGGAAATTTGTAACATGTTTTATGCTCGGTAGTATGACATTTCTCGAGCCCGAAAATCTACCCTACAGGAATCAATATGGGTTCCGAAAACGACCATCGTGTGGAACCCACATCACTCTGTTCGTCCACGAGGCCCAAAACCAGCAGATAGAGGCGCCCAGTTTCACGCCATTTTCCTTGACTTACGGAAGGCATTCGATACAGTTCCGCACTGCCATCTAATCAGCAAGATACGAGCGTACGAAATATTAAACCAGCTGTATAACTGGACTGCAGAGTTTCTAGCAAACAGAACACGAAATGTCATTCACAACGGAGAGAAGTCTTCACGCGTAAAATTAACTTCGGAGGTTCCCCGTAGGAGTCTTATAGGACCATTACCTTTCACAATATATGCACCGACCAATCACGTTAAAGTGACCACCTGTAAAAAGCCTGAATAATCACATTTTGCATCGCGGACAGCTGCGAAAAGTGCAGGAAGAGAGCTAGTGTGGTTCTGGAAGGCACCAGTAGGGATGTGGAACCATGTTGGCTATAGCCCCGTGACCAACTGGGCTGGGTCCTCGGTTGCGGACCCATGCTGCCAACATCCTGATCATAGTGGTCGCACAAATTCTATGTTAGGTTTAAATCTGGGGTGTTGGGTGTGCAGGAAAGCACAATAAATTCATTGTGGTGCTTTTCGAACCACGCACATACACTGTGAGCTGTGTGAGATGTTGCATTGTCCTGCTGGTAGATGCCATTGTGCAGAAGGAAAAGAAAACTGCATGAAGTCACCAGTGACAGATGCATACTTGTGTTACTACACTGTGCCTTCCATAATGACGAGATCACCCGGGGAATGCCACGAAAAGATACCCCAGACCAGACGCTCCATCTTGATTGCTGGGCATTTCCTTCCAGGCGGTTCAAGTGGTTCAAATGGCTCTAAGCAGTATGGGACTTAACATCTGAGGTCATCAGTCCCCTAGACTTAAACCCAACTAAGGACATCACACACATCCATGCCCGAGGCAGGATTCGAACCTGCGACCGTTGTAGCAGCGCGGTTCTGGATTGAAGCCGGCCCTTCCAGACGTTTCACGCCTGACACACCAACGGCCATCTGTCCGATGGAGCATAACACGTCATTCGCCTGAAAGGGCCACCTGTTGCCATTCAGCGGACGTCCAGTGACGGTGCTGCCATGCAAATTCCAGCCTTCTTCGCCGATGGACAGCAGTCGGCAATGGCGATCGAACCAGGTGCCTGTTGCGGAGGTCCATACGCAGCAATGTTCACTGAACGGTCATTGAAATACGCGGTTGGAAGTACGTTGGTTCGACTGGGCGGTCAGTTGCTCAACAGTTGCACGTTTATTTACCCGTATACGTCTCCACAGCTGTCATTCACTCCTGCCTTGTATGGCCTGTGGGTGCACCACAGTTGTCTTGGCGCCGGCTGTGTATAGCGCCATTGTGCCGTGCACAGTATACTTTAACTACTGCGGCGTGCGAACGGCTTACCAACTTAGCTGTTCCGAAAACTGTTTCATCCTTCACCCGAAAGCCAATGACCATATCCTATATATGCCCTTCTGAGCATATAACAACTTCCACATAAACTTCGTGTTCAACATTCTCACTTCCTGCTTCTTTGACTGACATGATTAGCGAAGGCATCAAGAAGCTGTAAGAGAGAACTTCCTGGAAGATTAAAAAGTGACTGAAACTCGAACCCGGAACCTTGCCTTTCGTTGGCAGCGCTCTTACCTGGAGAGCTACCAAGACATACCATGACACACCCTCACTGCTGTACTTCAGCTCCCTTTCAAATAGAGTTCTTCGTAGCTTCTGTTCCAGATACGGTTCAAAAAGACGTCTGCCGGCGGAGGTAAAGTTGTGATGGCATGTCATGAATTGCGACTAGATAATTCAGTAGCTAAGAGCACTGTTCCAGGGTTCGAATACCGATCTGGTATACGATTTTAATTTGCCAGCAAGTTTAAAAATAGCACACACACTCTTCTGCAGAATAGAAGATCATTCTCGACTGTAAAATAGTCCTCCAAAGATGCGAATGCATTGTCAAGTTGAACACTACCTATCGGCTTGCACGTGTCAAGAATCAACCCCATTGATATACACCGCAGAAAAAAGAAAAGTGGTACACCCTTTTGGAGGTTCCCATTTCATTCAAGATTTCTTATTACAACAGTGCGTATGGTGAACATGAAATGATTACATTTTCAGAGTCGTGGCACAAGCTGTTCTGAGGTACCAAGCATCGACCCATGCTGGCACTCCCATATTAGTGCATGTGTAGCCTCTATGGTCGGCAGTGGCTGCACTGACTCTGACATCCAGTCGATCGCACAGATGGCGAACACTGTCCTCGGATACCTTATGCCACACATGCTTTGTGTGTTGACATAGTGCTATAGGAGTTGTTGGTTGACAATCACACGAGTCACTCCTCGCCTGATAACTTCCCACATGTGCTCGGTTGGAGACAATGCTGGCTAGCATACTGGTGAAACTTTCCCGTCTCCTCTATATCTCTTTTGTTATGCAACCTTCCCTTCTACAATAACCTATGAAACCTTCCCTTAGGATTTCTATCTGTTGCTTAATAATAACAAATGAAATCTTTCCTTTGAAATTAATTCTCTTTCTCAATAATAATAAGAGCAATCTTTGCATACAAACTTAAATGCTGCTTATTAAAAGTGATTTGCTGATTATTTCGACGAAACATAGAATGTGTCGTCGTCGTAGCCCTCAGTCGTTATCTCCAATAAGCCAAAACTGTTCCTTACCTTTTTTACTGTTACTGGATCGCCATCTGACTGCTACATCGAACTGCGACATAAATATACTTATTCTGTTTTACTATACTCTATTAGCTGCTGGTGGGCTTTCATAATAAGTGGCTGTACTTATTAGCAAAGCTGACGTTATTCTTTAACAGCAAAGCTGACGTTATTATTTAATTAATTTGACTAAAGTTACGTAATTCATGGTTAAACTTTTTCTTGACAACAATAAAATTTTACAAAGTTTTACGTTGATGGTTTTTGGGATGGATTATAATCAGTAATCCAATATTGTTGGCAGAAAATTAATTATATTCTGAAAACGATTCTTCAAATATTTACTGTTGGTAATGAAATGATTTTACAAACGCTCAAATGGGACTTACTTTTTACAATAATCTTACAACTTCCTTCAGTAGTCTTGAGTTTTTCAAAAAAATTATTCAATAATATTAGTTCCTCTTATGATAATAGTTAGCTGATGTCTCTGTACATCCGTTTATAATCTCTTGTAAATCATAGCTGGTGGCTGGCAGACACACCGCTCCTCTCAACCTGTCGCTTCAGACCTGCTACCGACTCGCTTCACATCTCGCTTACTACTGACTTCGTACGAACGCTAAAGTGCGGTCTCTCCTGCCAACAATGCTTTCTGGTGCAGACAATCCCTGCTACCATTACAAAATGTATCAATGCGCGGTCTTTCCTGCTCCTTTCTTAAAATGTATCCATACGCGGTCCCTCCCGCCCTTTTTAAAATTATATCAATGTGTGGTGTCTCTTGCCAACAATACTTCGGTGCAGACATTCCCTGATACCACAATTATTTCCAAAATGACAAATATTAATTATTCCTACTTAATCCTATTAATAAAATATAAACATCTTTCATAAATTTTGGTTTGTCAATAGACAATAGAAATACACACGTCTTACACTGGCAAGAGAAGTTGTTGCGCATCTTGCAGTGCACGCTGAGTTTCACGGGCAGTCAGTAGGGGAGCATTATCCTGTTGCATCAACACATCACCTTCCTGCTGCAAGAACGGCAAAAGAACAGGTCTAATATGATTCTGCAAGTACCGAGTGCTGGTTAGTGTCCTCTCCAGGAGCGGCACGGGTGAACGAGAGTTTTAGCTACTCGCACCCCAGACTGTAAGACCTGGGATGGGCCAGTAGTGATAGACGAATGCACTCAATGAGATAGCGCCCACCAGGTCTACGTTGTACGCCCACACAGCCATGACGGGCGTGCAGGCAGAATCTGGTTTCATTGCTGAAGACCACATCGCGCCACTCTTATATTCCAAGTGATCCCCCAACGACCCCAGTCGAGCACGCGTGAGCGTAAGACGTGATAGATATGTATGTAGCCGTAGTCCCACTGCTAATAGCTGGTTCGCAACAGTTCGTGATAACATATCTGGGCCCACAAGTTCTCCTACGTGTGCTGCGGTAGATGTACGATCCGTCGCCGTTGCCCTAACAATACGACGGTCCTGGCGGGAGTCTGTGCTGCGTAGACGTCCAAAATCTCGTCTACAGGTGTGACAACGTTCACCTGACCACTGATAACAGAATCGTTGCGCGGCTTACACAGCTCGTCCAACTCGTGTGGCAATTCTCCGAAGGCCGGCCGGAGTGGCCGTGCGGTTCTAGGCGCTGCAGTCTGGAGCCGAGCGACCGCTACGGTCGCAGGTTCGAATCCTGCCTCGGGCATAGATGTGTGTGATGTCCTTAGGTTAGTTAGGTTTAAGTAGTTCTAAGTTCTAGGCGACTGATGACCTCAGAAGTTAAGTCGCATAGTGCTCAGAGCCATTTGAACCATTTGAACCAATTCTCCGAAAGGACCATCCTGCCGCTCGGAAGGCCACAAATCTGACCGCTTTCCAGCTCGCTCATTTTGCTGTAGAAAGGACAGATGCGTCTCCATAGCGCGGTTGTCTGCTTGCTGTACACTAAGCACCACACGGAGCCCTCTGGCTGTGAGCATTCCCTGTTAAATGGTAGAAGCCGCGCGGGATTATCCGAGCGGTCTGGGGCGCTGCAGTCGTGGACTGTGCGGCTGGTCCCGGTGGAGGTTCGAGTCCTCCCTCGGGCATGAGTGTGTGTGTTTGTCCTTGGGATAATTTAGGTTAAGTAGTGTGTAAGCTTAGGGACTGATGACCTTAGCAGTTAAGTCCCATAAGATTTCACACACATTTGAACATTTTAAAAGGGTTGACACTCTGGCAGCTGTGCCGCTACATTATCTGTTGGCAGACGACGTTGAAACCATTATCATTACATCTACTATCCCCAAGGTAGCATATGCCTTGATATGATCAAAGTCGACGTCGTCTTTCCAAGATTACTACCTTTTCTCCGGCAGTGTATGATGTAGCCTTCAGGCGCTGTGACAAATGTGATGGTAATTTATAAGAGCCGGCAGCCGGGACCGCGTTGTCGCCTACTTAGCGGCTATCGCCGGAGAGCCGCGACAGGAGCGCCCTAACGAGACGGCGCCTCTTTAACGGCTGGCTGCAGCGCCCGCCACGCCCTGATTACAACCGCTGCCACTGCCGCCGCTCCTGCTGCACGGCGCCTCATTACGGTAAACGGCGCCTGTAGCCAGGAGACGCCGCGTAATTGTCGTCGCTCACACGAGCCGTTGCTGCTCGCCTACGGGGCAAGCCTAGCTGCCTTCCGCGGTGGCCAGCTAGCGCTAGGCTACTACAACACATTCATCATCCACTCCGCCGTCTGGCTGGATAGCTCGCACTGATTCACGGCCACACATCCGAGTTATTCTCGCAGCTCCGGAATCCGATAATTTTTCACTTACGACGTGTGCTTTTTAGATTCCGAATATGTCGATCGAAGCTTGGTTGGCACAGCTCCATCGATAGATGAACCTAAGCATGAGCGATGCGGTATACTCACTCTTGGCTGTCTACGCTACCTTTTTGTACAGTGCGAGATTTCACACTTGCGAATTCCCGTGAATAATGAGACCACATCAGAGGGCAACATACTATCGTATTTTCCGCGACACGGACGCTTTATTCGAATTACGCAGTCGTTCGCATAATTTACACAAGTCTCTGGTAATCCATCGACGACATTGGGATTTTTTTTTCTTCATTGTGATTTTATTCCCCTGCCCCGTATGGGCAGGGGAGGGCTGTCAGCGGCACAATTCGCTGCTCTTCAGCCGAGTGGCATGACAGCTAATACAAGAACAAAATTTTACATATAAGGCGATAAAAAAGGGGGACATAAAACAGAGTAAGGGGAGATAACGGAGGTAAAAATACACTGACATGGAGACGTTCATGGGGGAGGAGGGGCGTATAAAAAGTCATCATAAAGTTAAAAAAACACAACTGGAGATTTGTAGAACACAAAAAAGACACTCAAACCACACACACAGGTTAAAAGTTGGCCACAGTATTAGAAACATTCCAGAACAACACACTTTAAACCCACTTGGAGCACACACGATGATGAATAGAACTTCCAGCTGGGACCCGCCGAGGGAGAGGCCTGAGAGGATGGAAAAGGAGGGGAGAGCAAGGTACAGCATGGGAGGGGGCGGGATAAAAAGAGTAGGGGCGTCAGCAGTCGTTCGCATAATTTACACAAGTCTCTGGTAATCCATCGACGACATTGGGATTTTTTTTTTCTTCATTGTGATTTTATTCCCCTGCCCCGTATGGGCAGGGGAGGGCTGTCAGCGGCACAATTCGCTGCTCTTCAGCCGAGTGGCATGACAGCTAATACAAGAACAAAATTTTACATATAAGGCGATAAAAAAGGGGGACATAAAACAGAGTAAGGGGAGATAACGGAGGTAAAAATACACTGACATGGAGACGTTCATGGGGGAGGAGGGGCGTATAAAAAGTCATCATAAAGTTAAAAAAACACAACTGGAGATTTGTAGAACACAAAAAAGACACTCAAACCACACACACAGGTTAAAAGTTGGCCACAGTATTAGAAACATTCCAGAACAACACACTTTAAACCCACTTGGAGCACACACGATGATGAATAGAACTTCCAGCTGGGACCCGCCGAGGGAGAGGCCTGAGAGGATGGAAAAGGAGGGGAGAGCAAGGTACAGCATGGGAGGGGGCGGGATAAAAAGAGTAGGGGCGTCAGCAGTCGTTCGCATAATTTACACAAGTCTCTGGTAATCCATCGACGACATTGGGATTTTTTTTTTCTTCATTGTGATTTTATTCCCCTGCCCCGTATGGGCAGGGGAGGGCTGTCAGCGGCACAATTCGCTGCTCTTCAGCCGAGTGGCATGACAGCTAATACAAGAACAAAATTTTACATATAAGGCGATAAAAAAGGGGGACATAAAACAGAGTAAGGGGAGATAACGGAGGTAAAAATACACTGACATGGAGACGTTCATGGGGGAGGAGGGGCGTATAAAAAGTCATCATAAAGTTAAAAAAACACAACTGGAGATTTGTAGAACACAAAAAAGACACTCAAACCACACACACAGGTTAAAAGTTGGCCACAGTATTAGAAACATTCCAGAACAACACACTTTAAACCCACTTGGAGCACACACGATGATGAATAGAACTTCCAGCTGGGACCCGCCGAGGGAGAGGCCTGAGAGGATGGAAAAGGAGGGGAGAGCAAGGTACAGCATGGGAGGGGGCGGGATAAAAAGAGTAGGGGCGTCAGCGGGTGCACCAAGAGACAGGAGACGGGGGGGGGGGGGGGGGGTCAGGAAATGAAAAGAGAAGACATGGCAGGAGGGAGTGCAGAGACACTGAAGGGGAGCATAGGAGAGGGAGGGGGAGGGGAATGCCACTCAGGAGAAGGGCGGTGGAGGAGTGGGAGCCCTCAGGAGGAGGCAAGAGGAAGGTAGGGTTAGAGTTGGTGGGAAGGGTAGATGTCAGTGCGAAGCTCATTATCTAAGAGGGGTAGGTGCTGGAAGTTGCATTGGGGAGGGAGGTGGAAGGTGCACAGATGGAGAGACGGTGGGACACAACAGTAAAGGCCCAGCAATGGGCTGGGAGTGGAGGCGGAGGGAGACACCAGAGGGTGAGGGGGAACGAGGCAGCGGACAGTATACAGGGTGCGGATGTGTTCAAGGAAAAGGAGAAGGTGGGGGAAGGGGACGAGGTAGCAGAGAATGCGCATGGGGGACAGAAGGTGGATGCAGAAGGTAAGGCAGAGTGCATGGTGTTCGAGGATTTGGAGGGCTTTATAGAATCTGGGAGGGGCGGAAATCCAAGCAATGCTGAGATAACAAGGGATGGGGCGGATCAAGGATTTTTAAGTGTGAAGGATCTAACATTCTGCATGGTGTCTGTTTGTTCTATATCGTGTCTCCCTACCACTTTCGCGCAACGACTCTCTGAGCGTGTTTTTTAGGAAATTGGCTAGTTTGAACCTGGGACCTGTTGCTGGTAAGGAGACGCCAGACCACACATGACATGTAAAGTTCAGAAGAGTTCAGTGAGACTAGCGATGATGTAACCAAATACTTAATGATTTCAGCGTCAGCTCCACTGCACTCCCTGTAAAAGAATCTTAATACTAACTAAATTTAGTGGAAGGGGTTCAAGGCTTTCCTATTTTTAGTTAGCTGGTAAAATAACGTCGAAAAAGCAGTTAAGTTTACCATTGGAAATTTTATTCTACTCACAAAACATTGTTTATAAATTGCACTATACAGGATGGTAAAAACCAACTGCATTCAACAAAAATGTGAACGAATATTCCCTGAATGGGTTTACAAGTTCTACAATGGATCGAAGGATGACCTATGCCATATCACATCTATAATCTAGGTTTAAATTAAGTTTCACAAAAGAGAAAACTTTCAAAATGGTCTACAGTGACCCTCAATTATCTTTAATTACTTATCTAACTTGTCGTAAATTACAGTGGCTGATGTGGCTTCTCAATAACTATATAACAGAAAAATCATCGTGTTTCAGACTTTTACTTCAAGTGGCAAATGTGAACACCATGAGCTTTAATTGACGATCGACACTAGTATTACACAAAAAGGGAGTGTAACAGATGAGACTTCTGCAGTTCTGAGTGAAGCTTTATGCGCTGTTATGCGGCATCGCGTGCGTTCATTACCTTGTCGGTGTTGGTCAGGGGGCGGCGGACAGCACAGCTCTGCTCACCTCGTCGTCTCGGAAGCAACTCTCTCCTAACTTCTCCTTACTACAATTTACCAAAGTTGGTTTAAAAAAACTATCTGGCTGTGTTTTCATCTGACCAATCAGGGTCTCAATGTTAACCTTAAGCTCCGCCTACAAAAATTCTGTCTGTCCAATGAGAAACGTTATACTTTTCATCCTGGGGCAATGTTTTTAAAGTTTGCAACGTAACAGAGACGCGAAAAAGTCTCACGCTAAAACTTGCGGCTGGGGTGTGGCCCTTTTTGTGTTATCGTAAGATCTATACTGTTCTTCTGGAGGGCTCTAGCTTTTAACATGGGCTGGGGGGTGGTCCTAGCGGTTAGCTGGAGACGTGAGTGTCCGTCCCTTATCGTAGGGCCTTCCAGCTTAACACGGTTCTGCTCTCGGCTTCTGTTCTCGTTTCTCCCCTCGGAACTGCGTCTGTCTCACGGTGGGAAGGTATGACATGCATTTAGGCATTCTTGTGTGTCTGTGGTATTCCATTTGCTCACTCGTTACTCGTATTACTTTGGTTAATTTAATGTCACGATTTATTCGGAGCAATGTGACGTACTATGGGATTTGCTTATCATGTCAGGGTTTTCATGGAAGGTGTTGGATTTGCCTGACACCTTACAAGGATGGCGGAAGGATGCAGACTCCATGTCTGGCCGGACAGGAGTTTCAGGAGCCGCAGTCGGCTGTGAGCTTTGTGTTGGATGGTAACTAGATGGGGAGTCTAGGTGAGGTGGCGGTCAAGGGTGAGACACTGGGACAGCAACCAAAGTACTTAAACAACGAAAACTGATACCAACAAGTTTCTAATTACATGAATGCCTGGTGTCTGTTCCTTTGGGCATGCTCGAAAGAACAGACACCACACATTCATATAACTGATTGGTCTCGATGGGCAATTCATCCATCACCTTCAGTGCGGATGCACAAGTATGTTAGACCTCCTCTGTGGGAAACTGAAAGCAGCGAACCTGAAAGCAGCGAGCGTGGGCGGTACGGACAGGGACCTGCGGATAGGAGGCGCCGGGTAGGAATGTGGGTCGGCCGAGAGGCGTGCAGAGACAATCCGCGCAATTGCGATAAATACTGTGCCACGGGCGTTGCAGTGGTTAACGCAACTGACCAGTGAGTAGTAAATCCCACATTTGAATCCTGGTCCGGCACTCATTTTCACTCATTGCCGCTGATTCCGCGTAAAGTCCCGATGCAGCTGTCATCAACAGTTCCTTCACTTTACTTTCCTTGTTTCCCCCTAGACCTTCAATTTACATGAAGCTGTATTGTCATTCAAACGTCGTTTATTCAAAAGATGCTACCCGTTTCGACGCCACGCGTCATCTTCAGGCCGTTGTATGTGGAAACATATATACCACGATAGTAAAGTGTAATGATAGTACTTACAACAAAAATCACAGTTTGCGGCTAAAATGAAGATAATCACATCAACATTGACAGTGGTTTGACAGTTGCGCAGTTCCGTAAGAATGGAACTGTCAAACTATTGTCATACCGTAATTAACATTTTATTTTCAATGTATTTACATCTCTTACCATCTTATTACAACAGTGACAATCATAAGAGACTTCGCTAACGACCAGTCTAGACGTGAGTACAGTATACTCACTTTAATATGAATGAAATTCACATTTATACACGGTCATATCAAAATTGTTTTGGCTGGTACTTGACAATGGCGGTAAATGCCGAAACAGTCTGTCGTGAGTAAATATTAGCTATTATAAGCAGCTAGTTTTGTACAGCTGTTCTAATAATCATGTTATCAGACTTACATTGCTTAATATTTTACATTAATCACGTACTAC
The DNA here is from genome assembly GCF_021461385.2 of Schistocerca piceifrons. Taxonomy (NCBI): domain Eukaryota; kingdom Metazoa; phylum Arthropoda; class Insecta; order Orthoptera; family Acrididae; genus Schistocerca; species Schistocerca piceifrons. The sequence goes on along the minus strand of NC_060138.1, from coordinate 100,609,815 downwards.
AACGACGTAATGTACGCGAGGGGAGCTCAAGTGCACAATGGATTACACCAGCAAAGCAACCGAAGTAATGTATACCCCTAACTGGAACACATACGAATTCGGGATATGCCCATAATAAAACGAAACAACCTATAACCAAATGGCCGGAGTGAACAAATGCAATAAAAATCTAATGAATAAACGTTCATTGGAAAAGGCAAACTCACTGAAATAAAATCATATATTCTCTAATGATCTACAACACATATATAATGTGAATCATGGTCTAAAATGTAGTATACAAATGGCGATGAAGTCTCAAAAAACTATAAATATATGCTCCATAGAAATTACTATACAGCAGTCATTTCGCCAAGGTCCATGAACATACTATCGAAGCAAATGTGCAACATGTGTACGTAAAAGGCCATAAATATGCAATATCTCCGAAGTAACATGGAAACAAGTCATTGATGTTTCTAATAATTCCAGGAAATGTAATGGACATAAAACAATGTTGCCAACATTAGTAACACCCAGAGTCACAGGGTTAAAAGTAACGTACATGATACACATCGACGAACAATTACCGAAGAACATCTCATGCGGTAAATCATCTATTTACATGTTACAACAGCCTCCAAAGTAACCTAGAAGAAGTCAGTCAGTTAAACCAGCAGCCACATATGTATAAATATACGCATACAGGACCACGAACTTAGAAACATACATTTGGAAATCCACCGGATTGAAACGAAGAGATACATACGTATTAACATACAAGAGCAAGACGGTGAACTCCGAAGGGGAACCCAGACAATAACATACACAAACGTGACAAAGGGCGAGTACATCCTTTCATGTCCTCGCTAATGCAGAAAAGGTGGTGCCGTCCATCCCACGTCCATTCGCAATCTATGAAATACGCAATTCCTTTTTTTAAGTCTCAAAGTGTGATTTTCGCTGTCAGAACTCACATTGTACTGTACTATCGTGCTATGTATGCTTCCATATACAGGGTCCTAAAGATGACGCTTTGTTGCATCGAAACTGTTTGTTTTGTTTTAGGGCGCAAAAAACAACTGAGGTCATACGCGCAGCGTCGAAATTGGTAGCATGTTTTCAATAAACGACGTTTGAATTATAGCACAGCTGTTGGTTTCAATTTTCATTATTCAAGTAATTTACGTGATGTGCGCAGTAGTCTCAAATGCTGAGATGTTTTATTAGTGTGTAGGTCGGCTATCCAGTGGCTCAGGCCATGAAGCGTTTGTGGGTAAATGCATAAGGCAACAGATTTTTGATGATATTCTCTTGCAGCGACGACCACCTTATTACCTCCGACGTCTTCTTCATTAGTCTTGAGGTTGGGTCGGGCGGCAATTTTCAGTTACACCTACGGACCGTTGGAGTGGGGGCCTTGTATGCTAAAAGACGCGACGCAACATGTAGTGACAGCTGTTGGCCTAGCATTAATAATTTTTGTGATTAAGCTGATAATACTGTACGAATGCATGTTCTCTCCGAGATATGACTGAATAAAAACTTCTCAGGCTTTCACCTACATGAAATGTCATACATCCGCGAGCTTTCAGCTGAGTGCCCATATCTTCGTCTTCTTCCTGAAACTTTTCTAGTTATGCAGGTCATTTACAGAACCTCTTCCAAGCTTCGCTTTTCTCGAACCGTCTATCATTTACCATCTCCTCCCTCACAGTCCTCTTCGGTTCACATCACCCTGCACTTGGGTCTTCATCTTGTTCATGGACTTCCGATTGGTCATCGCCCATATTCTGCCCATTTTAGGGCCATTCTCGGATGTTTTTCTGGTTCCATTCTTTTAATGTGGCCAAACCATTTAAGCCTATTACTCTTTATAGCTTCTTTTAGAGGCTTGATCTGCAGGGTTTTTCGTTTAATTTCGTTCCTTATCCTGCCCCTTTTCGATTTACAGAGGAATCTTGTAGATAGCTCATCTGTATTGATTGTATTCCGCTCAGATATTTCTTTGTCCAAGTCCAACATGTTGATCCATAGGTCACAATTAGCAGATAATACGACTTGTACGTCATGATCTTTGCTTTGGCAGATATTTTCCAATTCCTAATTTGTCCGATATACAATCATCAAATTTGGAATAGTTTTCTAACCACTCCGAGATTTCATTCTTGATGTCTCCTTCCTTGGTTAATTTACTTCCAGATACTTGAAAGCAACTACCTCTTTAATAAATTTTCCATTGCAAATAGCATCCTTCATTTTTTCATTTTTCTACTGATTTTCATTACTTCACTTTTTAAGCTTATTTCCATGCCAACTTCTTCAGATATTCTCTGCCAGGATTTTAGTTGTTTTTCCGATTTCTGCTTGTTTTATTCCCAGATCATAACATCTTCTGCATATGCTATGACTTTCATATCGTCTGCTGTTGATCCTTGATGAACGTTCCTTATGATGTTGTCCATGACTATATTAAAAAGCATTGGTGAGACTACACTCTCTTGCCGAAGCTCTCTGTCCATTATAAACCATTCCAACTTTTTTGCCTTCTATTACAAGACAGTTCAGGTATATTTGTACACCATTTTGATTCTCAGTTGAATTACTTTTGACAGGTCCAGTCCATTCAAACCTTGGTATATATCTTCTTTCTAGCAGTGTCGTAAGCCTTTTTTATATCTATGAATGCAACGAAGGTGTTTTTTCAAATTCCTACTTCTTTTCTACAAACCGTCTGGCTGTAAGTAAGGGCCGGCCGCAGTGGCCGAGCAGTTCTAGGCGCTTCAGTCCGGAACCGCGCCACTGCTACAGTCGCAAGCTCGAATCCTGCCTCGGGCACGGATGTGTGTGATGTCCTTAAGTTAGTTAGGTTTAATTAGTTCTAAGTCTAGGGGACTGATGACCTCAGATATTAAGTCCCATAGTGCTCAGAGCCATTTGAATTTGTAAATAATGCGTCTGTAGTCGATCCTGATTTTCTGTAAAATTACCTCTTCATAAATGCAGTGACACAGTAGTGCTATTCGTCTGTAATTCTCACTGATCGTCTTGTTACCCTCCTTAAAGATATGTACAATAATTGCCTTTGTTCCGTCATCAATAATCCTTTCACATGTCTCTAGTATCCTCATTATTATATACAGCCACTGAATTCCGATGAATCCTGTGGCTTTAATCATTGACCCTGTGATGTCATCTCCTCCAGGAGCTTTGCCAGTTTTCACTTCTAATACATCTTTCTTTACAGTCAACGTCTGCAGATCTTCTGTTGCTATTTCCTCTGTGATGGTGATATTTCTTCCGTCTCCCTCAATATCATCAGACGTATTTCTTTCATACTGTCATTTATATAGCTTTAGGAAGTACTGTTTCCGTACTTTCAAATCTTCTTCTTTCTCCCCCAAGGGCTTTCCTTTTCTGTTGATAATTTTTGAATTATTCTCTTTTTGTTTCCTACCGTTACCTAATACGCGGTACAGTATCTTCTTGTCATCCTTAAAATTTTCTTTTATTTCTTTTGTGAATTTTCCCCAAAACATCCTCTTAGCCAATGCTTACTTTTTCTTTGCTGTTCTTCTTAGTCGTTTCCATCATGTTCCATCATGTTCCGTTCTGTTTTTGAACCATTCTCTCCGTGCGTTATTCTTCTTCTTGACAGATTCTGCAATTCTCTCATATATGGAATGTCGTTTTGTTATAAACCTGTCATTCTCTAAGCGGAGCGAGCTGTTAGATTAATGATCCGCTGCAGAGTCAGAGACCACCAGACAATTACCTGGGGAGCTGGTAGCGGGACGGAGCGCTTCCCAAATGGAAATAAATGGGAGGCGATTCCCAGTGCCGACATTTGACTTACTGCCAAGGGAAACGCCCCGAAAATCGAATTCAGAACAGGGCCTCGGGAATTACTCTTAATTTAATTCTGAAGCATAATGTCACTGACAAAACATTAGAGCTTGGAGTTCTTACGCCAGAAGAAGAACCCTGACAGTTAAAGTCGGCTTGACGTTGCTGCTTTATGAACTGCCTCAACAAAGCACGTAGCGCTATTTTATGTACGTCTATATCTGAACGCCTCATGGTTGCCGCGGCTCAGTATGTAGCTGCTACATCTCTGTGATAACGCTACAATTCACAATTAAGTGCCTGACAGAGGGTACGTCGAACCACCTTCGTGCTGTTTCTCCACAGTTGCACTCTCGATCAATCTGGAGGAATAAGCGAACACTTAAATCTTTTCGTGCGAGCACTGTTTTCTCTTTTGTTAATACGATGTCATTTCTCCCTACGTAGGTGGTCCCCGTAAAATACACTCCTGGAAATTGAAATAAGAACACCGTGAATTCATTGTCCCAGGAAGGGGAAACATTATTGACACATTCCTGGGGTCAGATACATCACATGATCACACTGACAGAACCACAGGCACATAGACACAGGCAACAGAGCATGCACAATGTCGGCACTAGTACAGTGTATATCCACCTTTCGCAGCAATGCAGGCTGCTATTCTCCCATGGAGACGATCGTAGAGATGCTGGATGTAGTCCTGTGGAACGGCTTGCCATGCCATTTCCACCTGGCGCCTCAGTTGGACCAGCGTTCGTGCTGGACGTGCAGACCGCGTGAGACGACGCTTCATCCAGTCCCAAACATGCTCAATGGGGGACAGATCCGGAGATCTTGCTGGCCAGGGTAGTTGACTTACACCTTCTAGAGCACGTTGGGTGGCACGGGATACATGCGGACGTGCATTGTCCTGTTGGAACAGCAAGTTCCCTTGCCGGTCTAGGAATGGTAGAACGATGGGTTCGATGACGGTTTGGATGTACCGTGCACTATTCAGTGTCCCCTCGACGATCACCAGTGGTGTACGGCCAGTGTAGGAGATCGCTCCCCACACCATGATGCCGGGTGTTGGCCCTGTGTGCCTCGGTCGTATGCAGTCCTGATTGTGGCGCTCACCTGCACGGCGCCAAACACGCATACGACCATCATTGGCACCAAGGCAGAAGCGACTCTCATCGCTGAAGACGACACGTCTCCATTCGACCCTCCATTCACGCCTGTCGCGACACCACTGGAGGCGGGCTGCACGATGTTGGGGCGTGAGCGGAAGACGGCCTAACGGTGTGCGGGACCGTAGCCCAGCTTCATGGAGACGGTTGCGAATGGTCCTCGCCGATACCCTAGGAGCAACAGTGTCCCTAATTTGCTGGGAAGTGGCGGTGCGGTCCCCTACGGCACTGCGTAGGATCCTACGGTCTTGGCGTGCATCCGTGCGTCGCTGCGGTCCGGTCCCAGGTCGACGGGCACGTGCACCTTCCGCCGACCACTGGCGACAACATCGATGTACTGTGGAGACCTCACGCCCCATGTGTTGAGCAATTCGGCGGTACGTCCACCCGGCCTCCCGCATGCCCACTATACGCCCTCGCTCAAAGTCCGTCAACTGCACATACGGTTCACGTCCACGCTGTCGCGGCATGCTACCAGTGTTAAAGACTGCGATGGAGCTCCGTATGCCACGGCAAACTGGCTGACACTGACGGCGACGGTGCACAAATGCTGCGCAGCTAGCGCCATTCGACGGCCAACACCGCGGTTCCTGGTGTGTCCGCTGTGCCGTGCGTGTGATCATTGCTTGTACAGCCCTCTCGCAGTGTCCGGAGCAAGTATGGTGGGTCTGACACACCGGTGTCAATGTGTCCTTTTTTCCATTTCCAGGAGTGTATTTTCGCATTCAGGGAAGAAGGTTGGTGTCCGAAATTTCGTGAGGAAGTCCTGCCGAAACGAAAAACGCTTTTTTTTAATGATTGCCACCGCAATTCACGTATCATATCAGCGGAACTCTCTCCTCTATTTCTGATAATACTTTCATACCGCCAGCAGCCTTTCGTTGGTTCTGAGCACTATGCGACTTAACTTCTGAGGTCATCAGTCGCCTAGAACTTAGAACTAATTAAACCTAACTAACATAAGGACATCACATACATCCATGCCCGAGGCAGAATTCGAACCTGCGACCGTAGCGGCCGCTCGGTTTCAGACTGTAGCGCCTAGAACCGCACGGCCACTCCGGCCGGCGCAGCCTTTCGTGCTTCGCAGTTGAAATCTGGCAACGACGCTGTCACCTTACTGAATGTGGTGTTCCTGAAAGTATATTTGTTTTTGTATATACAGAGGACAGTCTATGACTAGGTCGATATGTGCAGAATGCCTGTATCAAGTCAACGCCGTGCGATTGCTGGCGTAGGCATAACAGGCGTGCTGCCAGCTCTGACGTCACTGGCGATGAGTCCGCCGCCGTAAAAGGCAATGTTTTCATTCCGTGTTTGCCGCACCAACCTTAACTCCGCCGTAGCCGGATTCCAGTGTTCTCGACTGAAAGAAGCCATATTTACTGCTGGTTTTATTGAATATTTTGGCCTCCGTTGCTGCTATTCCAAAAACAGTCTGCTCTCGTTGTGATAGAGCTTCCATCAAACGCAATTTTATGTCATTTTCTCAAAATACATCCAGCTACAACGGTTTTATCTGGATGGTGTAGCGTAGTGGCATGTAACTCTAATATTTAATTCGGATTTTCAATATTGCATAAACGGTTTGCCCACCTACAATGTGTGGTAAATGTCGCAAGGCTTTGAGGCCTCAGAACTCTGACGTCACTGGTGATGAGTCCATTAAATTTCATCATGACAGTGAAGAATTTATCACTGACAGAAGAGTCAGGCAAGGAATGCTGTACCTCCGAATTAATAGGGCAAAGTGAGAATGAGCTAGATTTGTCCATTGTTCTCCTTGTCTAAACAAATCGGTCACTTGTATTCTTATGTTTTGTTTATGTACATTTAATCCATGACCTTATTATCGTAATGAAGATAATGTACGACCCAAAATGCACACTCACACCCTCTCTCCCACCCCCTCTCCTGAATTTTCTTAATTCTTTCATTTATTGCTCAGAAAATATTGTCACGATTATCCAGAAACTTTATCATTACAGTGAATGATGATAAATTCAAAGAAGCATTATCCTTTTGGCAGAATTATGAATATCTTAATTACTACAATTTGTGTCAAAAATGATTGCCTAAGATTTTTCCTCTTCTTCCCACTTTTCTTAGCCAACATTGTCCTGATGGCAGAATTATCTTAATTACTATAATTTATCATCTAAAAATGACATCATGGTTGCTCAGGCACTGTAGATATGTAAAACCTGAGTAACATATAGCATCCATCTACCAACACAGCAATAATTCACAATTGTAAGTTTTTAAAAGAACTTAAGGAAGTACCACACTGCCTTAGAGGAGTCTAACTCCAGTTGTAAAAACCAGTGAGAAATTAAAAAAATCCCAGTATGTGTGTTTCTACAGCCACGTATGTACGCGGACTGCAGTTCACACATAACAAATAGTTATGTTACACTGATATGCCATGTTAAGACAATTTCCCACACTTGTGCTACTGCCACTACCACTGGGATACGATAGGAGCAATAACTGATGTCTTTGATACAAAGAAGCAAAACCGCAGAAAGGTACTTTCCATCCACACTATGCTGATGTCACCCGTTTAGACAGCACTTAATGCAGGGTCAGGCCACCACCATTGCCACCACCATCATTGCCACTGCTGTGCCTGCTGTAACAGCCAGCAGACACTACACAGCTGGGGGAACCACTGAGGGGCTACTGTAGGACTCCTGCATAAACAGGTCACCTCCACCTACCATCAGTGAAGAGAGGTAGGCCTTCGTTCTTGTCCAACATACAGGCAGTCCCAGGGACCAGTCATAGACAGTACCCAAGGTGAAAGCTAATCCCCAGAGAATGATGCACAATGCTTCATAAATACTTGTCTATTTACAAGATTTATTCAAGAAGTTGCTTTCAGCTTAGTGACATGCAATTTACATTCTGCATACACAGTCTTGATCAAATGTGTCCAGACACCTTCAGTAGACATTAACATGGTCTGTGTCTAACAGCTGAATAACAAAGTATTTAATGTAAGAAAATCATTTCTGTTAGTAGGAAACAGGTTATTTCATAAACAAACTCATATGTACGTGTGGTATCGATAGCCACGATGCCACGGCGTAGGTGCAAGTTCGCAGGTTGGCACTACGGCACCGACACAAACGACAGCGCCCTCTAGCAGGCGCTGTGCAGCTCTACGAGCACCGCTGCAGATTCTGCCCATTTGATTCCGAGGAGACGACCTAGCAACATCGTTTCTACTTCATAGGGGCCCATTACAGACTTTGTTACTTCAGTTACTTCAATGGTAGTTTGTCCAACTACTAGTAGCAGTTAGCATTGATACCTGTACAGCTTCGCACCTATGTGCTCATCTCAGCCAGAATTAAGTAAAACCACTTTTAATTGCATTGCCAAGTATTCTACCTCACCTGCTCCTCCTAGCATCCTACATTAGGCCTACTCTTCAGTTTTCAGGAGCAGAACCACGCGCCGCCTTCTAGATGGGATACAAAAGTACGTGTATAGGACTTGCTTCCATTTGTCTGTTACACAGGTCATCCTGAAAGAAGCTTGGATACACGTATATGCAATCCCTGGGTAGATTTCTCATTTCTGCAATAAACGCGTTGCCATGGGATGGTGACAACTTAGTTCTCACAAAGTCCTTTTAGGTGATTTTAGGGAACAGGCGTTTGAAGTAGACTGTGCAATAATTGCACCACCACCTTCGTATATGTCACATAGTGACCACAGGAATAAAATAAGAGAGATTAGAGCACATGCATACAATCACTGTTTTGTTGCTCAATATGCACATAGAACAGGAAAATCACTCAAATCTGCTCCATGCACTCTATGCTACATGCAGTGATCTGTAGTATTTACGTGGATTTAAATGGTGCAAAAAGTGGCTTTAATACTTCCAGCTCTTTATTGGCTAACAACATTAGACACAGAAGAATGGAATGTGTAAAGGTTTATGGGTTTGATACAGATATTCCTCATTTTTCACACATAATGTTCGAGACAGGAATTGCTGTGATGTTAGATTTGTGCATATCTCATCTGTCTGTTGCAGGAGCCTAGAAGTAATTTCTTTTGTAGGGATCTGCTTAAGTCTATACTATACATTGGCTAATATTCTTAAGACAGAAAGAGTAACAGTTTATCATACTTTTTGCCGAAGACCTAAGGAATAACATGGTACTCAGCATCCAGTCCACCACATACTAATACAATATAACCGTACCTCTTTTTAATGAGATTCAAACAGGAGTGTCATAATATTCATGAGAGCAAATAATCTAAAACAGGTCACCTACTCACCTACACTACGCCCATAAACCACAGTTTGGGATATTACTGCATGGTATTGCCCTTCCCAGTATTCTCGCTTTTAGCAAATTTTATATTAAAACTACAGTCTTCATCGTATACAACTTGTGTAACTCTCGTCATTCAGATTTTGAAATGCAATTTGCTTATTATTGTTGTGGACTGGCAAGACAGCCAATCCACAGTGACGGGTAACCGAAAGGCACGCGCTTAAACTCACGCAGGCTGGCGTGAGGTCTGAAACAGGATACGTAATGAATGCTATAAAGAAAAGTACGTAGCTGCTGGAATACTTAACTTTAATCCACAACTGGTGAACATTGGTCTTGTTACTGTACATGCTTCATTAGATACATAGCAAAGGATAAATGGCGCCTTGCTAGGTCGTAGCAATTGACTTAGCTGAAGGCTATGCTAACTATCGTCTCGGCAAATGAGAGCGTAATTCTCAGTGAACCTTTCCTAGCAACGTCGGCTGTACAACTGGGGCGAGTGCTAGTACGTCTCTCTAGACCTGCCGTGTGGCGGCACTCGGTCTGCAATCACTGACAGTGGCGACACGCGGGTCCGTCGTATACTAGCGGACCGCGGCCGATTTAAAAGGCTACCACCTAGCAAGTGTGGTGTCTGGCGGTGACACCACAATTATCATCACCATTTCTCTTTCTGTAATTGCAGCATCCCAAATTGGCAACCGTTCAATAGCATACAAACCCATTTTAATTTCTGTGGAGGGGTAAACTCGCTCCACAGTTACGAGTTTGGCTGGCTCCTATGACTTCTGCGACACAGTGACAGCAAAGAACCAATATATACTATAAAAGTTCATTTGCACTCCGTAGTAGCCACTTCATTAGAACCAAAGACAGACATCTCGAATAGGGCTATAGGTTATCCTTCTCTTAAGTTCCAAAATACTAACACCATCATTACTGTACTAAAGTTATGCTTATATCACATCTTGACAGGCACTCTGTATCCTTGACTAGTAAAGTGAAACATACTGCAAAGCCTCAGTCTATCTTCAATGTTTTTAACAGTCGTAATCGAATGCAGCAATCATTGACTAACTAACAAAGAGCGCTTGGGCAATCTCCTTGCTACAACGTAAGCGCTGTGTGGAATTCCGTGTCACAGATCCGTGTTCCGGCCTAACACATTTAAAAAGTAGTCACAACAACTGACGTAAAACATTCCCACATTGTTATTTACTGAGCAATGTCATTGATTCCTCTGCACAGAAAGAGAGTCACGCTTAGCTTCTCTTTAAAAAATCCTGTTGTGTACTTTCTATATAATGTACAGCGATGGAGGATGCGGTTATAATTTGCAGTGGCTGTAGTATTTTACCACATACCCATAAATGGCTCAAACGAAGAATTTTTTTTACTCCAATCAGAGTAGCTTATTACAACTGTTTTGCTGTAACATAGTAATGTCCGAAGTGTATTGTCCCAATTCTGTTTGATTTGTACTCATAGGAAAACACATCGGGTGCCAGCTGCAGGCCAGTTAACTACCATCTCGTAATTTGGGGGAATTGCTTGACCTGGCGCCATATCGTTCTGGAATCCCGTCAAGGACTTGCAGAATCCTTCCAAAGCGGAATCTCTGTTCTAAGTGTTCCAAAAGTGGAGCAACACGCTATTAAAAAGGTGGCTCATCGGTGTTTGTGAGTAGTGTCAGCACAGCTTGGTCCGAACAGACCACGGAAGATACCTTTCCACTTTTTTGCTTGTGTACAACAAATATGTAGTTATTGTTGCTATCGGATGCCAGTAGTGATGGTAGCAGTACAAGTGTGGGAAATAGTTTTAACGAGGGATATCAGTGTAACATAGCGATGTCTTGCACTTTAACTATGTTTGTACATACATGACTGTAGAAGCTTTCATACTTGGTATTTTTTTTAATTTCCAGCTGTTATTTATAAGTGCACCATGATCTTATAGTGCCAGACATCTCTAAACAAGTCTGATAGCGACGTTAGAGTGTATAAGATAGTTTTTTGGATCGTAAATTGTAGTAAATGCAGTGCAAAGTATTTTAAATTGTTGATAGTTTAAGGATAAGTTCCTCATACATAAAAAAAACTGTGCATTAGCAAATGGAAACCCAGCAGTCAGTGTGCATTATCAGCTTTGAATTACACCTAAGAGATTGAGAGATTTAATGAGAAAACCGTTTAAAACTGGAGGCAGCTTAGAAAGCATCAGAGAGATGCATGTGATGAATTACTAGAAGAGACACTGAAACATGCAAATGGGTAAGGGAATGGACAGGAGTGGCAGGGTTAGTTGTGAGCGTAATGAAAATGAGGTGGAGATGGGCAGGACATGTAGCCAGGCTAATGGATGATAGGCGGGCAGGGTAGCTCTCTTCCCTGGATTCCAAGAGATAACGAGAGACCGAGACGACGCCCCAGTGGAATGTAGGCAGACGAAGCAAGAGAAAATGATGGAGCAACGAGGATGCGTATTGCTGGAGACAGTGACGACTGGAAAGGCCTTTGGCAGCCTACGAATGTCAAATGGCTGCTGATAATGATGATGTTGTGGGAAGAAATTATATGTCGATTGACGTTGTTGGAATTTTAAGAGTTAGCTTTGTGTCTTATAGCTTCTGACTCTAAAACTGCACTCACGTCTCCAGAACATTCTTCTGCTTACTATACCAATTTGGAGCGGAATGCACCTTTGACATTCATAAACAAATGTAGTTATCAGGAACAGTGGCAAAAACTCATTACTGTTTCACGTCACACTATCAGTGATCAGTCACTGGGAGAGTCCCAACCAAAATTGAGTGTGGAAAATGTATAAGGAGGTGGCATCGTTGTTACAAAATTCCTACAAAATGAAGAGTGACTTGCAGATGAAAAATGGCTGGTACAAAAATTAGTAGCTGAACATATCTACGTACAAAGTACAGTAATGTGCGTAAATAGACAGAAAGATCCACTAATGTTTTATATCGAAGGCTTCTTTACGCGCATTTGTGTTTAGTTAATGTGTTGTCTGTAAATATATCTTATTATATCTACGTGCAAAGTACAGTAATGTGCGTAAATAGACAGAAAGATCCACTAATGTTTTATATCGAAGGCTTCTTTACGCACGTTTGTGTTTAGTTAATGTGTCGTCTGTAAATATATCTTATTATTTCGATTTCTCATTTTACTAAATGTTGTATTTTATATGTTGATAAAAATTGACAAGAGCAAAGTGTAAAAAACTTTCGGTATATTGTATGTATTTGTGTAAATTATAATTAATTTATGATTATGATGAATGATGCAAGCAGTTTACTTTGCAAGTTTTGCAATGTGATGGGTCAGTTAGGCATATTAATAATATTTGTAACATTTTTGTTAAAATGGCAGCGTTACTTCGTTTAAAACAAACGATCTCAAGTGGGGATGCAAGAGAAAGCGGATGACGTTAATTTCGCAAACGTTAATGCGGGTGTGCAAGGATTTGGGGTCAAGACTTAATTCGAACTTTGAATTACCTTGGCAGACATGGGAGGGAGGAATCTTGTGTTTTGCTGAAGCGAATAGACTTGGAGACTGTTCAAACGTAATGTAGTGCCGTACTGTGATGCAAATGGTGGAATCTTTCTTGTTGAAAGAGTTGAACATTAGAAAACTGCACTTCTGGAGGTGACTTTCCAACATAAATATCCAGTTCTGACACATTCTGTGGCAATAGAAACCTGACACACATTGGGATAACATCAGTATCAGCAGCTTTACACCACGAATCTACTTCAGTCTGAATTTTTCGAGTAGTTAAAATTAATTTGGTAAAAGAAAATGCGCCATTGCGACCAACCGCATCTTATTCAGTCCAGCACAACAAGCAGTTATTACACAACATCAGAGGGCAATCGCCGAACACAGATGCAGTAAGGGTGTATCTCTCTGCCGTTCCATAACTTCTCTGGATCCAACGATGTCAACAAACAAATAACATCTCAGCAACTATTTTTACGACGTTTATCAGATTTAAAACTGAAATGAATATTCGTTGAATCAAGAATTAGTTGAAACACTCATTCAGTTAAAAGCCTGTAATACTTTGCAGAGGTATTTTTTTAAGAAGTTGAATACAGCGAAACAGCTTTACTAGACTATGTCACGTCATACAACCGGAAAAGTTGCTTTACAGTTTTAATGCTAGTTGAGATTTTCCAGTGACACATTTGTCAAATTAACTGACTTCTCACACTCATTTATTCTCATGATACTAAGAGTGCAGAATGAACCCATATTAAAGGTAACAAGAGCTCGAACTCATACAGACACCGCCTGAAAAAAAAAATGAAAAAAATGAAGCACGCAGAAGGGGAGGAAGAAAAGAAGTGAAACTTAACGGACTGAGATAGTACATGATGTTACCTGAGTGTTGACAGTATAGAGTCAAATTTACAAATAACTTGGTAGTATAAACTTTCTTACCAGTATGACTTTACATTCTCTCTGCCTTGGACACAAACTGATTCGGTTGGGAATGGTTTCATAGATCCATTCCATCGTCCCGAGAGGCAAACTGACCCACAATTGTTGTGACTGATAACTGATATCCTCGGCAACGGCGGAGCTGAAGTCCGAGCTGCTCTGAGCTGGTCCCACACGCGTACTATCGGGAGAAGATCAGGAGATCTTGCTGGTCGCAGAAGTACCTCAAAACCACGCAGATAATCATAGAGATACGTGCCACGCTTGGACGACCATTGTCCTGTTAAAAATATCACCACAGTACTGTCACTTGATAGGTAACACATAAAGACGCAGTATGTCCGTGACGTACTGCTGTGCCTTCAGAGTTCCCTCAGTCGCTACCAGCCGAGAACCGAAGTCATACCCAACGGCTCCCCACACCATGGCGTCAGGATAACACCTGTGTGCCTCCAAAATATTGGAAGACTGGGATCTCTCCCCAATTTGCCGCCATACTCACCGACGACTGTCATCTTGGTCAGTGCAGAACCACATGTTATCACTGGACGTAATGTCACGCCATTTATCAGCAGCCAATGCTCTGCGATCACCTCATCACTATAAACGCAGCCTTTTATGTTGTGGTGTTAACAGCAGCCTACATACGGGCGTCTTTAATGCAATAAAGGAAATGAGTTTTAAAGAGATTTCTTTAAACACACATCGAATTTGTATGCTGCTATTATTAACATAAAACTTGTTACACGACATTTACATTTGAACGTCCGAGCCTCAAGACGGATGAGACGGAGTAATAAATTTAACAAACGACGTGCGCTCTAGAAAAGGTAAATGATTTGCAAAATGATGATATACATGAGTAGATTGTGGCTGTAATTTTATATTATCAAGTGTTTGCCACATAGTGCTTGTTTCTGCAGATTTTGCTCTTTGTACACGGTCACACGTGTATTACTTGTGCTTGATGGAGAAAATACGAAAAAAATTAAACAAAATAGACCCGCTACAACGCCCGATCCTACGTGAATAAAATGGACGTTATTTGATTAACGTTCCTATGTGAATGCAGCCATGTGGCTGTATGCATGCTGGTTGCTTGCCAAAATAATACTTGTTGTGCACCATTGTTTCTCTTGCAGGTTTTCATTTTTCTTGCAATACGGAAAGATCAATCATTCTTTTTGAAAATTGCGTTAGACCATTGGGAATACAATGATCCTTTTACTATCCGTGTCATTCTGTCCCATACACAAGTGGTCAGTTTGAGTTATTGTACAAAATGATGATTTTTGTGTCCAATGAATATGGGGCTTAAAATCATATTAATGTGCAGTGTTACACGCAAAGGAGAGAGCGGATAGGTGGAAAGAGTGCAAATGGTTCAAATGGCTCTGAGCACTATGGGACTCAAGTGCTGTGGTCATAAGTGCCTTAGAACTTAGAACTACTTAAACCTAACTAACCTAAGGACAGCACACAACACCCAGCCATCACGAGGCAGAGAAAATCCCTGACCCCGCCGGGAATCGAACCCGGGAACCCGGGCGCGGGAAGCGGAAAGAGTGCACTGAAGGCCTCTGTGAGGGGGAAGATTTGTCTGAGGCGATAGAAGTAGAAACCGATTTAGAAGAGACACGGATCCACTATTAGAGTAACATTTTAAAAGAGGTTTGGAGGACGTAAGATCAAATAAGGCAGAAGGGACAGATAAAATCAATAGGAACGTCTAAAATGATTGGGGGAAGTGACAACAAAACGCCTGTTGACATTGGTGTGTCGACTGTAAGAGACTGGAGATATACCATCAGACTTCCGGAAGAACGTCGTCCATACAATTCCGAAGACAGAAAGAAGCGAAAAGTGAGAGAACTGTCGCACAATCAGCTTAACAAATCATGCATCCAAGTTCCTGACAACAATAATATACAGAAGAATGGAAAAGAAAGCTGAGGATCTGATAAATGATAATCACCTTCGCTTCAGGAAAGCCACCAGAGATGCAAAAATGGTTCAAATGGCTCTGAGCACTATGGGACTTAACTTCTGAGGTCATCAGTCCCTTGGAACTTAGAACTACTCAAACCTAACTAACCTAAGAACATCACACACATCCATGCCCGAGGCAGGATTCGAACGCGCGGTTCGAGACTGTAGCGCCTAGAACCACTCGGCCACTACGACCGGCCCAGGAGACTGTTCTGACGTTGCGGTTGATAATGTAAGCAAGACTGAAGACAAATCAAGACACGTTCATATGATTTGTAGACCTGGGAAAAGCGTTCGACAGTGTAAAATGGTGCAAGATATTTCAAATTCTAAAAAAAGTATAGGTAAGCTACATAGAGTGACTGGTAGTATGCAATATATACAATGATGAAGACGGATCAGTAAGAGAAGGAAACCGAGGATGAAGTTCTCGTATTAAAAACGGTGTAACAGAGGGATGCAGTCTTTCACCTCTATTGTTTAGTCTATACATCGAAGAAACAGAGACAGAAATAAAAGATCGAATCAAGTGCGGGATGAAAATTCAGAATGATAAGATTCGCTGATGACATTGCTATGCAGAGTGAAAGTGAAGAAGAATTACTGGATCTATTGAATGAAATGAACATTATAATTGGCACAGAATATGGGCTGAGAGTATATCGAAGACAGACGAAAATAATGAGAAACAGCAGAAGTAGAGAACATCAAGAATTGGGAATCACGAAGTAGATGATTTTAGAGGAACGCTGTTGCGTAGGCAGCTAAATAACCCATGACGGACAGTGCAAGGAAGACATAAAAAAGCAGACTAGCACTAGCAAAAAGAGCATTCCTGGCCAGGAGAAGTCTGCTGGCATCAAACATAGGCCGTAAATTGAGGAAGAAACTTCTTAAAATGTAAAAGTTTGGAGCAGAGTATTGTAAGGTAGTGAAACATGGACTGCGGAAAAACCGGAAAGGAAGAAAATAAAAGCATTTGAGAGGTGGTAGAAAGTACAAAGTTGGCTGATAAGGTAAGGAATGAGGAGCTTTCCGCACAATCGGTGTGGAAAGGAATATATGGAAAACAGTGACAGGGAGAAGGGACAGGATGATAGGACACTTGTTAACATCAAAGAGTAGGCTGCATGGTAGTCGAGGAGCTATTGAGGGCAAAAACCACAGAGAAAGACAGAGTTTGGAATATATCCAGCAAATAAGCGAGGACGTAAGGTGCCACTGTGGACTGCAAAGGTTGGCACAGGAAAGGAGTTCGTGGTGGGCTGCGTCAAACCAGTCAGAAGCACGATGGCACCGGAGAGAATAGGAGAAAAAGCTTACTTTCTCGTTCTGTAACCACCTTGAATAAAATAAACCTCAAAAGCGGTTTTTGAGCTGTTTATTAGGTCCAGGCTTGCTTTTTATTACTGTAAGGCTGCTGTACTAGCTCGTACCTCCAATCAGTGACCTCGCCGGGCGAGCTGATGAACTTGTCATATTCGTAAAAATAAGCAAGCTGATGTATTCAGTCACACAAGAGGCAAAACAGAGTAGCAGACCTCATTCGTCCGAGCAGCTGTGGTATCTCTTTCAGTTGACAGATTATGAAGTGTGTAGTCCATTTGAGTCGCCGGAGCTGCAACTGTCTCGGCTCTGGCATGGCAGGCACCGCCGTTCGCTTCCCACGCACCGTTCCGTGGTCCTCAGCCGTGAGTCACGGCGCGCAGCCAGGCGGCCAGCCGGTGTTTACAGTGGCGGGCTGGCGGGCCGGGCGTTAACGGCGGCCACTGCCACGGCCAGGCCATATCCGGAGGTCCGCACGCAGCCGGCAAAGGAGTCGCTCGCCCCATTTGTAGCCGCAAATGCGCCGACACGTAGGCGCAACCGCGCGCTCCCAGATGTGCAGCGCCGGACACCAAGCTGGCTCACTGGTAGCCTAACCACCCAGGCGCGGACCCAGCCAGCAGTTCTTGGGGCGCCACTGCTTGTCACTGTCATCTCCCACCCCCTCCCTCCCATTTTAAATTGCTGTCAGCCTGCAGCGGCGCGGTTCCTTCCGTCCCTTTCGACGAACCTGCACCTACCTGTGAACATTGTCTCAGCAGATCATCAGTAGGGAAGCCGAGCAAAACCTACTGTACTTCGACATGAACCAGACTGCAATTAAAGTCACTAATCTACGTTTCGGGGGAAAGTTTTCACACGAAATGAAAGGTTGGAAATTTTGTCCTTAATTAATATATTCTGAAACTTAGGTGAACAAATATCACTGCCAAGCCCGTGCTAGTCTTAACACAGTCACAATTCCTTTCACTCACGTTAGCAAGTTTATGGTGTTGCATTTCCCGAAAACGTAGTAGCTACAAAAATACGGATTGTTTTTGATTGAGAATGCCTGACAAACATTAAGTCTGTCGGTACCTAATGCAGTCAGAGTTTTTAGCCACCGACCTGCTCAATACGCCACGCGGAATTTATGTCTTTTCTCGTCACAAACTTCACTTAAAACTTCCGAAATTTCCACACACCCATCGGAATAATTATGCCGTCACTTTACAACACTTTTGATGTATGAAACACTGCTAGATCCGCCAACTTATCATTTCCATCGGAACTACTACTACACACGTCCGAACTGTTCCATGGATAGGCTCCGACTCCTCTCTATAATATTCCAAGTCTTCTCTACCAGCAGAGAAAGGCGCTCGAAGAATATTGCTTTGCCATTGGTCAGTTTACTCAACAGACAATAGCAAAACAACATTCTCCAGCGTCAGTTCGCGCTTTTCATCAACAACCAATCGCAAAATAGTAAACCTAACGACTGCACTTTTTACCGACGTAATTATCTAATATGCTGAAGTTTTGTTTATGCATATAGTTATTTACTATTGTTATTTATACCTGAATTAACTTTCCCTTTACCATAAACTTATTTGTTCATGAGACCCAGAAAATATTAGATACAGGCTCCCAGGTAGATGCTATTATTCTTGACTTCCGGAAGGCGTTCGATACAGTTCCGCACTGTCGCCTGATAAACAAAGTAAGAGCCTACGGAATATCAGACCAGCTGTGTGGCTGGATTGAAGAGTTTTTAGCAAACAGAACACAGCATGTTGTTATCAATGGAGAGACGTCTACAGACGTTAAAGTAACCTCTGGCGTGCCACAGGGGAGTTTTATGGGACCATTGCTTTTCACAATATATATAAATGACCTAGCAGATAGTGTCGGAAGTTCCATGCGGCTTTTCGCGGATGATGCTGTAGTACACAGAGAAGTTACAGCATTAGAAAATTGTAGCGAAATGCAGGAAGATCTGCAGCGGATAGGCACTTGGTGCAGGGAGTGGCAACTGCCCCTTAACATAGACAAATGTAATGTATTGCGAATACATAGAAAGAAGGATCCTTTATTGTATGATTATATGATAGCGGAACAAACACTGGTAGCAGTTACTTCTGTAAAATATCTGGGAGTATGCGTGCGGAACGATTTGAAGTGGAATGATCATACAAAATTAATTGTTGGTAAGGCGGGTACCAGGTTGAGATTCATTGGGAGAGTGCTTAGAAAATGTAGTCCATCAGCAAAGGAGGTGGCTTACAAAACACTCGTTCGAAATATACTTGAGTATTGCTCATCAGTGCGGGATCCGTACCAGATTGGTTTGACGGAGGAGATAGAGAATCTCCAAAGAAGAGCGGCGCGTTTCGTCACAGGGTTATTTGGTAACCGTGATAGCGTTACGGAGATGTTTAATAAACTCAAGTGGCACACTCTGCAAGAGAGGCGCTCTGCATCTCGGTGTAGATTGCTCGCCAGGTTTCGAGAGGGTGCGTTTCTGGATGAGGTATCAAATATATTGCTTCCCCCTACTTATACCTCCCGAGGAGATCACGAATGTAAAATTAGAGAGATTAGAGCGCGCACGGAGGCTTTCAGACAGTCGTTCTTCCCGCGAACCATACGCGACTGGAACAGGAAAGGGAGGTAATGACAGTGGCACGTAAAGTGCCCTCCGCCACACACCGTTGGGTGGCTTGCGGAGTATAAATGTAAATGTAAATGTAAACTTACTTTACAAATCTATTCTACAAAAATACCCTTTTTCCACATCCATACTTCTTTGAAATATTCCCACACTAAATCCCACTACATAACTCGTTAAACAATTATCTTCATATTAACCTTAAACCACACTCACGCATCATTCATACTGCAAAAACACATTTACAACATTTTACATACACAAAAAGACATAATAACACTTTCTGAAAATACTACAACAGTTTATCAAAAACATTCTGTTACTTTAGTGCACTCTAGTGGGCACAATCGAAACTAAATCACAGTCCCTTATCCAATACTGTTCTCTATCGGCTGATACATAAACTACGTGCGCGTCCAGTCTCGCGCCACTATCTGTCACTATCCAGCTCTGAGACACACCTCCCACTTAACCGCCTCCAAGGCAGGATCGGTATACGGCGCTACGCCTCAAACCCCTACTTTTGATTCGTCGCTGCAGACTGCAAGGTTACTAATAACAACAGTTAATTATGACTTTTTAATATAATAACAGTAAAATATCTAATTATAATAAATATACAAAATGTTTTAATACCATAGTTGTAACGCTTTGTTCACATTAATGCTTTAACATACTTTCCAAGAAATTGCAATTCAAAGATTTTCAGCATCTGAAAAGAATTCGTACTATAATAGGACATTAAAAATTGAGAAAAAAAGTCCGCAGCCTCTCAAGTATCAGAAACTATTGACTTTGACAGTATTAACAGTAATATTTTCGTTATGTTTTTGTCTGAAAACATTTGGTACTCCCGACTTACTTCTACATCTGCATCTAAATACATACTGCGCAAGCCACTATAAGGTGCGTGGCGGAGGGTACCATATACCACTGCTAGTCATTTCCTTTCCTGTTCCTCTCGGAAATAGAACGAGCGAGAAACGACTGTTTATATGCCTCCGTATGACCCCTCATCTCACTTTATCTTCATGGTCCTTACTCGAAATGTACGTTGGCGGCAGTAGAATCGCTCCGCAGTCAGTCTCAAATGGCGCTTCACTAAATTTGTTCAATAATTTTCCTCGAAAACAACGTCGCTTTCCCTCCAGGAATGTCCATTTGAGTTCTTAAAGTATCTCTGTAACACTTACATGTTGTTCGAACCCACCGATAACAAATCTAGCAGTCTGCATCTGAACTGCTTCGATGTCTGCCTTTAATCCTAGCTTGTGCATATCCCAGACACTCGAACAATAATCAGTAATGGGCCACACAAGTCCTATATGTGGTCTCCTTTACAGATAAGCCACATTTTCCTAATATCCTCCCAATAAACCGAAGTCCACCATTCGTCTTCCCCACTACAGTCTTTACACGCTCATTCCATTTCATATTGCTTTGAAACGATGAGAGATTGCAGGGCACTCTCACTTCTGATTCAGTGTTATGCCACTTCATGTTCTTAGGGAATGTGATCTTTATTGTGATTTGAGTTCATGCATTATGATGAAATGGTGGGCAGTAGTTAATATCCTTGCTTGCGTGCTCTAGGGAAGGAATAACGAGCTTTACCTGCATTCAGAGCAATAGGGTGCCGATTTAAAAGACTGCAGTAAAAGCACGGCGATGGTGGATCGAGGGAAGCGCGTTCTTTCTGCGGAATCTGGGTGGAAACACTTCCGGACGGCCGAGTTCCATGGTCTCATTGTGCAGGTCGGGAGGCAGCCGAGTCCAGGTATAGTGACTAGCGCCGAAAAGTCGCCGCTGCAATGGCCAGTACATTTTAGACTGGCAATAAAGCAGGGGATGGGCTCTTGTTAGACAGGAAGCCGACTAACCAACTCTGAGCGTTCAGAGAATTTCAGTTGGCGCCCAGAAGTCCAGACTGTTACAAAACATATTTGTGAAAGCATGAGGCTTTTAGCGAGTTCATGGCCATTCTTTGGAAACTTTGAAATGGACGCAACAGGGGAAACAAGCTTTTTATGGAGAGGTGTGGTCCCATCCTGGTCATGTTCTTAGCAAAAGACACGGTGTAAACTCGCAGGAAAGAGGCTGCGAAGCTGAATCTTTTTTCCTTTTCCACCAATTAACTTTAAAGTCTCTGATTGGTCAAATCGGTGTATGCTGAACAAGTGGCGCTCTCCGAACTTGGAATGCTACGCTCCAGCTCGTGAGTGGCTTGTGCTAAAGTGGGCGAAGTCTAAGATGTAAATTGGCTTTTGCTACCGAGCTGAGGAGGAAAGTGGACAGAAAGAGAAGATCACTCTGGTACTGGCGCTTTGCTAGTAAAGCACTGCAGATCTCTACCTAAACGGTGAGACTTGTGTCCTTTGCTAGTGTACCACTTAGAGCCTGTGCCAGTCTCCTTCTGAACCGTCAGAGGTACTACTAATAGCATCAGGCACACAACGAGTGATGCGTGGGTGTACTTATTTGTCTTGAGTCGGCTGTCTAAACATTTGACATATTCCGACACGCATAGTCGTGGCACGGAGTTAAATTGGTTTGGCAGACCACTGGAATCCACCGGGGTTTCAGAGGCTCATACCTGCGTTCCGAATTAACTGAACGCGAGACGGCATACTTGCATTTTTCGGGCGCGCGCCATTAATAACAGATTGCGCCCGTCCATGACTTCAGTCGCCGAACGCATCGTGGTGTGCTGCGCTGACCAGCTAGAGGGTAAGGTATTCGCTACTACGACGTAGGGCTCCAATATATGTTTCTCAGCACCGTGTTCTTTCGAACTACACTCCTGGAAATTGAAATAAGAACACCGTGAATTCATTGTCCCAGGAAGGGGAAACTTTATTGACACATTCCTGGGGTCAGATACATCACATGATCACACTGACAGAACCACAGGCACATAGACACAGGCAACAGAGCATGCACAATGTCGGCACTAGTACAGTGTATATCCACCTTTCGCAGCAATGCAGGCTGCTATTCTCCCATGGAGACGATCGTAGAGATGCTGGATGTAGTCCTGTGGAACGGCTTGCCATGCCATTTCCACCTGGCGCCTCAGTTGGACCAGCGTTCGTGCTGGACGTGCAGACCGCGTGAGACGACGCTTCATCCAGTCCCAAACATGCTCAATGGGGGACAGATCCGGAGATCTTGCTGGCCAGGGTAGTTGACTTACACCTTCTAGAGCACGTTGGGTGGCACGGGATACATGCGGACGTGCATTGTCCTGTTGGAACAGCAAGTTCCCTTGCCGGTCTAGGAATGGTAGAACGATGGGTTCGATGACGGTTTGGATGTACCGTGCACTATTCAGTGTCCCCTCGACGATCACCAGTGGTGTACGGCCAGTGTAGGAGATCGCTCCCCACACCATGATGCCGGGTGTTGGCCCTGTGTGCCTCGGTCGTATGCAGTCCTGATTGTGGCGCTCACCTGCACGGCGCCAAACACGCATACGACCATCATTGGCACCAAGGCAGAAGCGACTCTCATCGCTGAAGACGACACGTCTCCATTCGACCCTCCATTCACGCCTGTCGCGACACCACTGGAGGCGGGCTGCACGATGTTGGGGCGTGAGCGGAAGACGGCCTAACGGTGTGCGGGACCGTAGCCCAGCTTCATGGAGACGGTTGCGAATGGTCCTCGCCGATACCCCAGGAGCAACAGTGTCCCTAATTTGCTGGGAAGTGGCGGTGCGGTCCCCTACGGCACTGCGTAGGATCCTACGGTCTTGGCGTGCATCCGTGCGTCGCTGCGGTCCGGTCCCAGGTCGACGGGCACGTGCACCTTCCGCCGACCACTGGCGACAACATCGATGTACTGTGGAGACCTCACGCCCCACGTGTTGAGCAATTCGGCGGTACGTCCACCCGGCCTCCCGCATACCCACTATACGCCCTCGCTCAAAGTCCGTCAACTGCACATACGGTTCACGTCCACGCTGTCGCGGCATGCTACCAGTGTTAAAGACTGCGATGGAGCTCCGTATGCCACGGCAAACTGGCTGACACTGACGGCGGCGGTGCACAAATGCTGCGCAGCTAGCGCCATTCGACGGCCAA
This sequence comes from Schistocerca piceifrons, assembly GCF_021461385.2. Classification (NCBI taxonomy): domain Eukaryota; kingdom Metazoa; phylum Arthropoda; class Insecta; order Orthoptera; family Acrididae; genus Schistocerca; species Schistocerca piceifrons. Next base: position 100,586,004 of record NC_060138.1, on the reverse strand, counting down.
CACCGCGGTTCCTGGTGTGTCCGCTGTGCCGTGCGTGTGATCATTGCTTATACAGCCCTCTCGCAGTGTCCGGAGCAAGTATGGTGGGTCTGACACACCGGTGTCAATGTGTTCTTTTTTCCATTTCCAGGAGTGTATATTTTTCTTTTTGGAATGGTAGAATATAGGTGCTAGATGGTGGCGTAGTTTTTGTGCCATAACCCAGATTCACGTGTACGAAGTCGGATAAAGTGATTAGTCTTCCGGTTAGTGTCGTGTTTTATCCCCAGCTGATCACTTTGTCCACCATAGACCTGATGTTAGTGAAAGTGTTTGTGAAATAAAAATGATTGTGTGACCTTTCTTTAGTAATTTTTGCTGTCTTGTGATGTTAAGGATGAGTAAATCTATTGTCATTTAGATCACAACTTATCCCTGAGTTCTGATAAACAGTACCTTTCCATTTTATTATTAAAGTCTATATTTGAAACGTAAGTAGAAAGCTTTCGACGTTATGCATAGATATTCAATCGCCGTGACTGTGTCAAGCCAGACACTATTAATAGTATATTCCAACATCATGGGTTTGTTTTTTCTACTCATCTGTATTAACTTACGTTTTTCTGCATTTGGAGCTAGCTGCCATTCATCACACCAACAATTCATCTTGTATCCTCATCTCGTATCCTTGTATCCTCGTAAAGTCACTCATCGACGTCATCTCCTCGTACACCACAGCATGATCAACAAACAGCCACAGACTGCTTTTTCTCGTATCGCTTGTCTCTTGGTGCCTTATTTGTTTGCATGGATAGCAGAAACTTACGCTGTTGTGTAACTTGGACTAATTACACTTGACTTAAAAATGATGTAACGAGGTGTAATGTTATTAAAATTTCCTGTGATAACCTTGTTTTTGAATGTATTATCCGGAGCCGTAATCGTTAGAAGTTAACGCCGTTGGTGTTACTAACACAGTGATGCAATTGATCGGCAGCCCTTGCTGCGGTGCATACTGCATGATCAATAGAAGAACATGCCTGTTTGTTAATATTAATCTCCGATGCCTGATTAGTTTAAAGGAGTATCGCTCTTCTAAGCTAATACTAGCGTTGAAATACTTACATTACTTTCGACGGTCATGCATCACTTCTTTAGTAGCAGACTAACAATCAGAGATTGTGCTGATCCATGGAAAATTCGGTTTCGTCATTAAGATAATTCCATCTTGTTTTCTTACTTGCTAATTATATGGAACAAATAACATTTAATCATTTACCCAAGAGGGTGGAGGAATTGTAAGCCGAAAATTTGAGACCTACGTCTATCATTCAGCTGATTTAGAAACTATAATAGCAATAAATACATCACTTTGGCGACGTGACCAATTCACAGAATATATTACAACAGTGTGTACTAGTGATTATTAGTTTTGACTTAATACTACAATCATTGCGAACACATGTCCGCAGACTGTGTCAAGTAGAGCGTGTAAATGACTGCAATTCAAAGTGGTTCGCAGATGAACGGCCGGATCCCATTGTGCAATGGGCACAATATTTCGGCAAAAGAAGTATTGTGTCCGTTGACCACTGACATCCTGCCGTTCATTTCCGAACTGTTTCGTACTAATGTAGATGCAATGGCAATCACAAAGACCACAAGTTGCGTGTGAAATGTTTATTCATATCTTTACCTAGGTTTCGACAGTTATAAACCTGCCTTCTCAGAAGTAATAACACCCAAAAATAGGATATTTTGCAGCCCGTACACTTCAGTCATATGTGCAGCAAAAAGAAACATCAAAATGACATACAGTGGAAATATAAAATAAACTTACGTGTTACATATTGCATAAAAATAGAAATAAAGCAATAGGACTTAGTCAAGAATTAAATGATCCATAAAATGCTGTGGCATATCCATTTAAAATGTAAGGTAGACTTATATCATACACACAAACAAACAATATACAGGACAGAAGGGACACAGCTGGGAACTTACTCCCACGTGGCACTGACCTAAGAAGCGGTACCAACAACAAGAGACATCCCATATTTTCATAAAAATGTATTACAATAACATTACAGACACAGAAACATAATAAAAATTATAAAAACGCAAATAAACTATGCGGATGGTGCGCAAAACTATGACGCACATTAAATTAGGATAATGAGAATGCGTCTTTGAGGAAAGTAACATCATAAAATAGCGCAGAAAACCCGATACAGCTGCTATATAAATTTAAGAACAGCCCGAAGCCCATCCAAAAAGTTTCTGTTTTCGAACTGTAGTTTATCAATAAAGAGAAAGGCCACTATACTTGAAATTCTGCTTACAAATCTGAAATTCCTCCAGCAACTCTAGTCTAAAACCCCTCACTTCCCTATGTAAAATAACCTTGTCCACCCTATTTAATAGGAGAGTACGCACATTGTATAACATGCTCGGTCACGAGCCATACCGCCTCCTTTACCCAATAAATGTTCTTTGAAGCTAATTTTGACTGCGCTTCCTGTGTGCCCTGTACAAAGCTAGGGACAATCATTACACCTTATTTTATAGACGGAAGAATAAGAAAATCGTTCGTCATTATACTTTAAGGTGTGAATTAAATTTTTCTCGAGATCGTTGTTAGCTGAAAACGAAACTTGATAACTTGCTGTAGGATACACCGGGAGAAGCTGAAGAGTCGCCAGTGCAATACAGTTCCTTTCAGTCATTCTGCCTGCGTTGGTGAGGACAGCCTTTCTGACATTTTTTTCTCAGTCAAGTATCTTTCCTTTTCTGTCAGTGGACTCAGAAACCGCGCCAGATTTGCTGTTGACAGTACGAAAGTACGGTCGGTGTTTGTAACCGCGCCTTATACTTGGTGCAACGTTCTCTGCGGGCGGTCCGGCCACAAGCACTTCCACGTGGGCTGGCAGGCCCTCTCACAAGTGACTATGGAGTACTCCACATTTAACACAGCTCGTTACTTATAAAATTCCTGTCATTTTAGAGCTTAGTTTTTATGCTACTTCATTCTGTGTCATTTATGTGATAATTCTGCAAATTGGTATATGTAAAAATACAGTGTGATTCAAAAGTAACTGTACACAATTCGTGGGTGTAGTGTATGCGTCAAAATAAGAGTAAATTGTTAAATAATGTTTTATCCCAAATTGATTTACTTCAGAGTTATGCACTAGAGTAGGGATCACAAGAGCAACACAGGCAACACAAAATTAATTCTTTTCAGGAAGCATCAATACGAAAGACCCGAAATTCACCACAACTGCAAATTGTGCATTTACCCCAGAACATGTTCAAAATGATGTCCGTGTAGACGAAGATAGAGACGTGGTCTACGTCTTACCGCAGTTGGAACGATGCAGGCTCCGTTCATTGCATTATGCACAGTTGCACAGTCATTTTCAGTTCGCCCCTGTACTTGTGCTACATTCTCACTTATAACGCCATACACGAGCTCTTTGAGTCTACCCCAAAAGTAGAAGTCCAGTGGTTTATCACTAGAACGGCAGTTTCTGACATTCCTAAAACGGCGGAAATATTTTCATGTTTGACTTAAAGTACTATTTTTAGTGTTTGTTAATCCATACTTTATTTCTAGTAATCACAAGAATTATTTTCAATTATATATATATAAATTACTAATTTATCTGAAAAACAATGTATCATACAAATTTATTGTTGCTATTGCTAACAAGTTTCTTAACTACAGATTTTAATTTATTAACTTTTCATACAACCTTCTAGACCGATTTAGTATATTTGGTCCATTTTACTCTCACATGTGTTTTACAAACAGTTCTGTATTACTTTTCAAAAAAATGGTTCAAATGGCTCTGAGCACCATGGGACTTAACATCTGAGGTCATCAGTCCCCTAGAACTTAGAACTACTTATACCTAACTAAGGACATCACACACATCCATGCCTGAGGCAGGATTCGAACCTGTGACCGTAGCGGTCTCACGGTTCCAGACTGAAGCGCCTAGAACCGCAAGGCCACACCGGCCGGCCTATTACTTTTCACTCAAGTCATTTTAAGCTGCTAGATGCACTTAGCACAGCTGATTTTGTTTTACATGCTCATCTTCCACATAGGGTTTTGTGGCACTTTACACAGTTTTCGTTGGCCTTGTTGCCTTTGCAAAGGGTGATTTGGCACTTCCTCCGCTTTTTAGGTGATTTCAGTCCAATATCCTCTTCCTTCAGCTGATGTTCTTGCTCTTTCGTTCCCTTGAGTTCATTTGCCAGCTGAAGTATGAACCTCTTCCTTTCCATTTTCTTGTTCGTTACTATGTTGTAGATGACCCAAGCATTTATTGCCGCCGTGTCCAGTATGTTGTAGAAGACATGCATAGGCCATCGCCTACATGCAACCTTCGTAGTATATTTACAGGTCATTTGCTCAACCTCGTCCACCCTGTAAGTTGTTGCGTTGTAGAACGTTACTGTTTCAGGTTTTTTTCTTTCCTCCCTTCCTTATTGCTACTTCAGCACGTAGCGTATTCAGAAGAATGAAATTTTTATTCTTTTTCCTTGGTATACAGTCAAGGTATAGTCAATGTTGCCACTATTGTGCAGTATTGTGGTGGAGTGTATTTCAGCATTCGGCTTCTTGACTTCATTGGGGAGTTGACGGCGGATCTTGTTCATTATACCAACTGATGAAATTTTCTTTTCTTTGAGTTTTCTAGCATGTTGACGAGACGTAAAGAAGTTGTCTGTAGTCACATTTCTTCCTTGATTTAGAAATGGCTCCACGAGACGCAGAACGATATACTCTTCAAGTTGTTGTTTCTCTCTATGCGTGTGCTCTTTGCCGAGGTATGGGAAAGCATTACATATATACTTTGTCGTTAAATCAACAGTCAACCAGAATTTGAGACCATGTTTGTCTGGTTTGTTGCACATGAACTGAGTAAACCTGCATCTTGTTTTGCTTGGTAACAACTGCTCGTCAATGGTTACATTTTCTCCAGGGCAGTAAGCGTGGTACTGTTTTCAATGAACGTCCCCAAATTTCAGATACAAGACCGAATTTGCTGACTGCCAGGCATTCAGCCCGGGTTGATTTTTCATTAGAATGAAGAAATCTGAGAAGCTCCTGAAATCTGTCCCTTGGCATAATGTCCTTGGTAAAAGCAGGTTCCCAAGAGTGCGACCAGAGATCATCCACATCCATACCTTTTGTGCACAATACACCCCAAACATACATGGTGGCAATCAGTTTCTCCAGTTCCTCAAGTGACACAGTCTAGTTATTGTTTTTAGCACTTTTCGAGCATTTGACTCTGTGTATTTCTTCATGAGACATAGCATTGTTTCCTCTAAAATAGGACGGAAGGCACTGATTACAGAGCTGTCTACTCGTTGGCAAGCGTAAACATTCGGACCTCCACTCTTCTTCAGAACATTCACGGCTGACCCCCTTCCAGTCTACCACACGGGTCCATCCCTTGCAATCATCTTTGTAGACGCTTCCAACTGTACCTGCTGTGGTGAAAGGGGTGACGATTAACGTATATCACCATATGAATCATATTCCTCTAATCGCCTCTCTTTCACAATGTCTTCATCTTCACTTGAGTCATGAACATAATCGTCATCTTCATCAGCGAAGTCAATTTCCGATAGAACTTCGGAGTTCTCTAAGACATGTAACACTTCTTCATCAGAAAGTCCACGCTTACGACACACGTTCGAAAACGTGTTTCGCGGACAAAGACTGCCTGAGTGACACAACAAAGGCATTGGCGGACTCGAACGTACACGTGCCAGGTTGCAACAATGAGTAGCAACTGCTCTGCGTTACTGCTCACTGTTGCCACTATAATGTTATATTCAGAAGAGAAATTACAGTGGGGTCCAATTGACCCCTTCCGTCATTTTATGTATACAGAATGGAATGACGAAGAAAATTATAATATTTTGTAAATATTAAAACATCTCCAGAAAGAGGAGAAAAAATTAGAAAAGTCATATAATTTCATTAACGAATTAAATAAATTGGATATGACAATGAACGAAAAAGTATGTCAGAGGTCATTTTGACCCCTTCCGCCGTTCTAGTGTTAAGATCCAGTGATCTGCCGGGCCAAGTAACCGATCCAGCACGGCCTGTCCACTCAAGCAACTCTCTTGCCTCCCGACCGATATGTGCACGATTACCGTCGTGCACGAGCCATTAGTTGGTTCGTGTAGTGAGTGGGACACCAAGAAGCAAATCACTCAATTCATGTTCCAAAAACGTCGATAAACTCGGCCAGGGAGGCACCGTGGAATAAAACGCGGTCAGATTAACAAATTGTCCACTGTAGCACACCAAATGTTCACTGCAAAACGATGTGGATATCCTTGTACTGCAGTTACGCAAGGATTCTCATACGCCCACAAGGCTCTCGTCCGTAAACAGTACACGACGTCCGAACAGTGTATCAACAGCATGACGTTCGAGTAACCACTGACAAAAATTCTGACGCTTAGGGTAGTCTACCGGTGTCAGCTCCTGTACTTTCTGCAGATGATATTGGTGTAATTGCTGCCTCCGAAGCAGGCGCCATACAGTTCATTGAGAAACCTGTCCAGTAGCACTTATACGGCAGGTACCTATGGTCGGCTCTTCATCTACAATTTTCAGAATGTTCTCAACACCCACTCCGCCCAATTGACGCCGACATAACTATGGCCGACCACGAATGTCATGTTGACATAAACGCTTGGCCACAGCCGTGAATGTCTGATGTTTCGGTACTTTTCTGTCTGGAAATAATTCCATGTAGCGTCGTCTTGCTGCTCGTGCGTTACCTTCTGCTGCGCCGTATAGGAGGTGCCTATGAGCGTATACACCATCGTACCGTACACAACAACTGCAGTCTCTTACCTACGATCGGAATGAATGTAAGTAGTACTTCTGGTGCCGCAACATTGCAACAGCGCCATAGAGTACAACGGACCACACCGAAGCCAAGAAAAAGAAGGCATTTTGTGGCAGTGTAGAGGGCTGTACAAAGCAACATCAATAGATATGAGGGGTAAGACGTCACGCAAGAAGCCTGTACTGGCCCACGATGTAATGCGTACCACAAGTGAATTATGTATCACAACTCGGAAAAAAGTAATTTAAGATAAAACTTTACTTAAGATGTTACTGTTTATTTTGATGCATACAGTACACTCACGAAGTATGTACAGTTACTTTTGAATCACTCTGTATAAATCTTGTAGTAAAGTATTTTCTGAGCATAAGGGATGATGGCCACGAATTGCTCCCACGTCTGTTGCATGCCTCTCAATAGCCTTGAAGTCGAAAGGGCTCGAACTGTGAAAATGAATGCTAAGGTATCATTGTCCATTCCAGTGCACAGTAAAAAACCCCACACAACACAAAATATGCACAAAGAAATGTATTCCTGTTGTTGCAAAAGTACCAATCCAAAGTGAAATAAAAATTCAGGGCCAAAGACTGTCAGTGATAAGACTGCAGACCTCTGTGACAGTGAAAAACAATTACAGGGCCTTTTGAATGGAATGAACAATCTGCTGATCACGGAACATGGATTAAGAGTACACCAAAGTAAGATAAATGTACTGAGTGGCAGCAAAAATTGAGTTAGTGTTAAACTAACTCCAAAATTTGAGACCATGTCGAAGAACAAGTGAAAGGATTCCGTTATCTTGCAAGCAAAAAACGCACGAGGGAGGATATAAGACACAAACTAGTTCACGCAAAGAGAGCATTCCTCGCTAAAAGAACTCTGCTCACATCAAATAGAAGACTCAACGTGAGAAAGAAAGATGCTCATCTTGTTGCTTGATTTCGTTTAGTGTTACTTACTATCAAAAAGCAATTCCCACAGTCTACATTCGTCATTTACAGGTTGATGAATTTGTTTCTTTATAGCTTTATGTGTATTTTCATTCTATAATTATTGCTTTTGGCGTCGACCTCTTGATGGAAATAAGAGGAGTGTTGTATTCAATAATAATTTTACCCCCACGGACTTAATAAATAGATCACAGTCAACCAGAAAATCACAAGTTTCTTGATGTTTAAGTTCCAGGCTATATAAGTATACACAGTAAATTGCATTTGAGAAGAAACAGATTATCCCACGGATATGAGCTGTGTTCTAAGCTCAGAGCGATTCTGATTGACGGAAACATTGAACACGTTTGCTCTTCACAGCATGATTTGCTTCCGTGTAACGTAGGTATTTCTGTTCTCAACTGTGTATCCCATCTGTATGATTGTATAAATGCTGGATCCTGTCACTATATCATGATGTGTTACACGTCGTGTAGTGGGACGAAATTGAAGCGTCACCCATCCACCAGTGTCAGCCCAGTTTGCAGGTGAATATAAGTTTAATTTAGTTTTGTTTATGTATTTTTGTAATGCTTGTGAATTGTCTAAAGTTTTTGTATTTTTTTATGTTTCATGTACGGAGAGGGCGGCGCAACGAACGGAGACAGCATCTTCGCTGCCGGGACCAGAGAGAAAATTGCTGGCCACTATACGTCGCGGGTCGACAGCCAAAGAGCAACAGAAGATCCTGAAACCGAGTTGTTGCGTCGTGCTTCTAAAAATAAAATAAATGAGGATTTGTAATGTTTTGTACAACAATGATATCATAGGAAGTTTAATCTTATTGAAAATGTTAGGTTTGTCTCGTCAAGGCTCAGGTTCACGTCTATATGTAGGAAGATAATAAACTAGTGGATGCTACTAAAGTTGAAATACGTATTCCGAGGATTTATTTATGAAGAATTATGTGAAGGAATTAATAATATATTTGACAAGATTATTGAATTTTGACAGCGTTCATCGCGACTTTGAATCTCAAAAAGTTTATTCGATGTGGCTCTAATATCGATTAAATCAGATAACATGTATCAATATAATTTCTGAGGAGAAACAAACGACATCTAAAATTGAAAAAGTTTACGCAAACCAATTGGCCCGAGTGATGTAATTCTGTGCATACGACTCAAATGATGTTTTACAGTTTCGTTCAAGAACCATTCTGAGACAATTTAAAAAGAATATAAATAATTTTGAAGTGGGTTGTAACTGACGTAGGTGACGAAGTCTACACATGGTCATATGTCGAAAGAAAATCATTTCTAAGAAACTTACGTCGTTACACTACAGTCGACAATAATCATTCAGTTGTGGATAAGCACGTTGCAGGCTTCAAAGGAAAGCTTATATATGAAAGAGACTTCCTGGAAAACGTTTGTACAACTTACCTCGGGATATTGCTTACACACATCAGATCTGTAGCAGACAAGCTTAAAAAAATATCTCATGTTCTCAGACAAAGTATCAATAATGACTTGGGGTTGGGTATCCTGTCAACCTCTCATGTAAACATTCAATAACATGACACTTTCGCACTCTGGTTTAACAGTTAATGTTTTTGACTACTAATCCCATGTGAAAAACTTAGCACGGTGTGTACATATACCTCAAACTCTGATGGAATTATAATCCATCTAGGAAAATCTAATGTGGGAAGTTGTAATCGTAGGTAAAACTACATCAACTGTTGATTCATTTAGAACACATTATCATATTTTTCGAAATGTTTTTAAATAAATTAACTCTGATAACTGAAAAAGAACAAAAAATGAAATTTACCTGACCGTCGTCCAGCGGAAATAATTAGTTTTTCAAGAGAAAATGGGTGGTGACGTGCCGGAAGTAAGTGATGCCTTATTTGAAGTGGACGTACCTATTCGTTTTTACATTTATTTACTTTTTTGTTGCACTTAAGTGGCATTTTAATAAATTCACAAATTTACACTGAATAACACGCTGTGCTCGCCTTATATATCTAGGTTTTCCGCCATTTCCCTAAATCGTTTACAGCGAATGCTGGGCTGGTTCCTTTGGAAAGGACGTGGCCAATTTCCATCTCAAGCATAATCCATTCCAGGCCTTAGCTTCGCCTCTAGTGACCATGTCGTCAGTGGGTCTCTAAATTCCAATCTGCCTTCCTACTAGATAAAGATCGCACTTAAGGCGTACTAAATACTCCGCGATCGTAAATTACAAATACAAAAGTTGGAATATACTGCAGAGAGTCCTCAGTCTTCATTCATGAGACCAACTTTTCAGTTGGAAAATTCCAGATGACAAGTGACTGTCCCTTGAATTATTCTCTCTCAGCTAACCAACCGTTTCTTGCTGGAAAATGTGAAGCACATTCTAGTGTTGCAATGACGTAATTCTCTTTAGGGCTAATCAATAGTGAACAAGATTTTGAAGATGCACTAAATGTATAATTTCAGTAAGTATGTGGCCAACCTACCGGAAATCACAAGATAACTCTGTCCTTTTTGACAGATTGCAGAGGTCAGCAATAAATATTTTATTTCGGTGTTAAGGTCAGAGCTGTCCAAAATATGCATGTGGAATGTTAAAATTGGGGAAATAGGTAGGACATGAAAGAGAAAACGTCATTTTAAATACAAGGTACTGTGTTAAGAGAGACGGAAATGACTATAATCCTGTAACTGCTGAGTAATGGCAGTGCGTATTAACAGTATAACCCTGTATTAACGCGTGACGGTCATCCTGAATTCCTAATCGGAGGAGAGGTTATTAAAAATCAGTACTTTTATTAAGACACTTGAATAAATGTACAATACATCTGAATAATTCAAGAATAGAAACAAATGAAGTGACCGTGGCTTGGATTATATTACATTCAGAGAAACCAACTTGAATAACACAATTAGATTAACCAGGCGTATGTAACGTAAAACAAATACCGTTCGGCTTCACCAAGACAGCACTCTGCCGCATTGACAACTAGATGTGATATGAAACCTTCTGAGAGAAAAATGTTTCGGTGGAGAAGAGAAATCTGCTACTCGAAGGTACAGAAAAACCATTAATGCCCACGCTGAAATAGGAAATCAATAGGAGTCAGACTTTCTGGGAGAGTTTGACGAGACATCACTTGCTAGGGTACACTTTATTCCAGAAGTAGGTTTGTAAAACTTTGCAGGATTCTCTCGTCCAAAAAAAAAAAAAAAAAAAAAAAAATTTACGGAATCTGAAAATTTCGGAGATAAATAAACAGAATAAGTTGGATGAGGAAACACTGTGAATCCCAGCTGAAGTGCTTTTACCATTACGACTGCTGATGTCGGGGCTCAAGTCACGTTCTGGAGAAAGGGCGCTTTTTTATAAAGCAATTTTAGTCACTTGTCAGTCAGCTAATATTTCTCACAATGCACTGCTGAAGCATTGGAGGGGCCAGTTACAGTTTTGCTGTTGTGTAAATAATCCGTCAGGACTACAAAATGGGAATCTCAAAAAGCGTTGGGCACTAATTTCTATGACAAAAAACCTTGTTCGTCTATTATGGACAGAGCTTAGAATTTTTTCCATTGTATTCTTCGTAGCTTCGGCTCAGGAAAGTGACAAAATTTCATAGTTTCATAGAAGCTCACATTTCTCCGCAGAATTTGTTGCAGATTGCGCCTCGACATCGCCAGATTATGTGCTGAAATGTTCTTCCTCGCCCCGTTTTTACCAGGCGTTAACAAACGTAACTCCAAATGGACACCTGGTTCTTTCTAGTCGCGTTTTTCGTGAAGATCGCGGTACATCGTTTCAGTAGAGATGCCTAGAGCATAAACGACCTTCCGGACATCAGTTTTATCTATACCATGAACTATTTCAGTTCCAGAGTGCACTTTCTATGTTTCTAATACCATACAAAAACTCATTAATCCAGAAAGAGTCGTTACTAAGTTACAGTAGGGAAATCGCGAGAAAGTAATGAAATTAGGTTTCCTTATTATATCTGTAAAGCTCCTGAAATCGAATTGTTTGATAACAGTACGAAACACTATCTTTTTTTTAATTTTTTATGCCAACTTCCAAACTGATCTCTTCAGATAGCTACCGACATTTGAAACGTCCAACAATGTCATTACCAGAATCTTGTTTGCGATAGCCGGTTTGGTTTAACAAAATGCTTATTCTTTCATAACAAATTATAATTTCTTGCCATAAGATCTGAGAAAGTGTCAAAAGAAAAAGACAACAAGAAAACTTTGGAAAATATAGAATAAACGTATGTCGTTAACATTCCACTGTACCTACCGAGAAGGTAGTAGTTACTGAACTCGTATTTTTTTAAGGTAAAAGAGCGTGTCATACCGTAACAGCAGTTTAGTTGTTATGTTTGTCCTTTATTAATGCAAAATAATATTCATCATTTATTAAAACATGGTTGAATTGCGAACTCTGATGCCAGAATTTATCGATATATCGTATTTATCACTTAATATCAATTGCATGTGCATCAACGTTACTGCCTAGGCAGAGCATAAACTCTTGAAGGTCTCTGAATATGTAATGTATATTTGAAAAGGAGAGCACTGTTTGATTCCGCATTACTCTAGGTAGATATTACATTGATTCCGAGAAGGAGTATACATTAGCATTACTACGGACGCATTGGAAGATCAGTGCCTGGGGAGTTATTCAGTTCACCGTTTAAGCTATTGTGACAGGCCGCCCGTGATCTCATTAGCTTGCAACTTTGTTACGCCGTACAGAGCATTTAGAGTCGGTGATCGCATGCATCAAATTTCTCTGAAATGGACCTGCACAATTAAATCTGAGCTGTTTACACTCAAAACTTTTTATTATGAAGCGTCGTTTATACCAAAATTTAGGTAACATACGTGAGGTAGTAACAGAAGGCAGATACTATTACATACACTGAGGTGAAAAAAGTCACGGGACAGAGATATGAACGTATACAGATGGAGGTGGTATCGCGTAAACATGGCATAAAAGGGCAGTGGATTGGCAGAGCTGCCATTTGACCTTATGTGATTCATTTCAAAAGGTTTCCGATGTGATTATGGCCGCATGACGCTAATTAACAGACTCCGAACACGGAATGGTAGTTGAAACTAGGCACATCTGACACTCCATTTCGGATATCGTTAGGAAATTCATCATTCCGAGAGCCACAGTGTCAAGAGTGTCCCGAGAAAACCAAATTTCAGGCATTGCCTCTCATCACGGACAAGGCAGTGGCGGACGGCCTTCGCTTAACGACTGAGGGCAGCGGCGTTTGCGGGGGGTTGTCAGTGTTAACAGACAAGTGACACTGTACGTAATAACCACAGAAACCATTGTCGGACGTACGACGAAGGTATGCACTACGACTGTGGCGCGAAATTTGGCGTTAATGGGCCATGGCAGCAGACGGCCGACGCGAGTGCCTCTGCTAACATTACGACATCGCCTACAGAGCCTACTCCTGAGTTCGCGATCATATATCTGTTGCATCTTTTTTTTGGTCATCGGTCTTCTGACTGGTTTGATGCGGCCCGCCACGAATTCCTCTGCTGTGCCAACTTCTTCATCTCAGAGTAGCACTTGCAACCTACATCCTCCATTATTTGCTGCATGTATTACAATCTCTGTGATCCTCTACAGTTTTTGCCCTCTACAGCTCCCTCTAGTACAATGGAAGTCATTCCCTCATGTCTTAACAGATGTTCTATCACTCTGCCCCTTCGCCGTGCGGTTAAAGGCGCTGCAGTCTGGAACCGCAAGACCGCTACGGTCGCAGGTTCGAATCCTGCCTCGGGCATGGATGTTTGTGATGTCCTTAGGTTAGTTAGGTTTAACTAGTTCTAAGTTCTAGGGGACTAATGACCTCAGAAGTTGAGTCCCATAGTGCTCAGAGCCATTTGAACCGTTTGAACCAACTCTGCCCCTTCTCCTCATCAGTGTTTTCCACACATTCCTTTCCTCTCCTATTCTGCACATAATCTCTTCATTCCTTACCTCATCAGTCTATTTAATTTTCAACATTCGTCTGTAGCACCACATCTAAAATGCTTCGATTGTCTTCTGGTCAGATTTTCCCACAGTCCATGTTTCACTACCGCACAATGCTGTACTCCAGACATACATTCTCAGAAATTTCTTCCTCAAATTAACGCCGATATTTGATATTAGTAGACTTCTCTTGGCCAGGAATGCCCTTTTTGCCAGTGCTAGTCTGCTTTTGATGTCCTCCTTGCTCCGTCCGACACTGATTATTTTACTGTCTAGGTATCAGAATTCCTTAACCTCATCGTGACCATCAGCCGTGATGTTAAGTTTCTCGCTGTTCTCATTTCCACTACTTCTCATAATCTTCGCTTTTCTTCGATTTACTCTCAATCCATACTCTATACTCATTAGACTGTTCATTCCGTTCAGCAGATCATTTAATTCTTCTTCACTTTCAGTTAAGATAGCAATGTCATCAGCGAATCGTATCATTGATATCGTTTCACCTTGAATTTTAATTCCACTACTGAACCTTTCTTTTATTTCACTCATTGCTTCCTCGATTTACAGATTGAACACTAGGGGCGAAAGGCTACATCCTTGTCTTAGACCCTTTTTAATAAGAGCACTTCGTTCTTAGTCGTCCACTCTTATTATTCCCTCTTGGGTGTGTACATATTGTATATGACCAGCCTCTCACTACAGCTTACCCCAAATGTTTTTCAGAATTTCAAATATCTTGCACCATTTTACATTGTCGAACACTTTTACCAGGTCGACAAATTCTATGAACGTGTCTTGATTTTTCTTTAGTCTTGCTTCCATTATTATCAGAAGTGCTTCTCTCGTGTCTTTGCCTTTCCTAAAGCCAAACTGATCGTCACCTAGCGCATTCTCAATTTTCTTTTCCATTCTTCTGTATATTGTTCTTGTAAGCAACTTGGATGCATGAGGTGTTAAGCTGATTGTACGATAATGCTCGCACTTGTCAGCTCTTGCCGTCTTCGGAATTGTGTGGATGATGCTTTTCCGAAAGTCAGATGGTATGTCGCGAGACTCGTGCATTCTACACAACAACGTGAATAGTCGTTTTGTTGCCACATCCCCGAATGATTTTAGAAATTCTGATGGAATGTTATCTATCCCGTCTGCCTTATCTCATCTTAAGTCCTCCAAAGCTCTTTTAAATTCTGATTCTATTAATGGATCCCCTATCTCTTCTAAATCGACTCCTATTTCTTCTTCTATCACATCAGACAAATCTTCCCCCTCATAGAGGCTTTCAATGTACTCTTTCCACCTACCCGTTCTCTCCTTTGCATTTAACAGCGGAATTCCCATTGCACTCTTAATGTTATTACACTTGGTTTTAATGTCACCGAAGGTTGTTTTGACTTTCCCGTATGCTGAGTCTGTCCTTCCGACAATCATTTATTTTTCAGTGTCTTCACATTTTTCCTGCGGCCATTTCATCTTAGCTTCTCCGCACTTCCTATTTATTTCATTCCTCAAAGACTTGTATTTCTGTATTCCAGAGTTACCCGGAACATTTTTGTACATCCTCCTTTCATCGATCAATTGAAGTATCTCATCTGTTATCCATAGTTTCTTCGCAGCTACCTTCTTTGTACCTATGTTTTTCTTCCCAACTTTTGTGATGGCCTTTTTACATATGTTCATTCCTCTTCAACTGTACCGCCTACTGAGCTACTCTTTATTGTTTTTTCTATAACGTTAGAGATCTTCAACCGTATCTCGTCATTCCCAAGTACTTCCGTATCCCACCTCTTTGCTTATTGATTCTTCCTGACTAATGTATTAAACTTCATCCTACTCGTCGTCACTACTACATTGTGATCTGAGTCTATATCTGCTCCTGGGTACAGCTAACAGTCCAGTATCTGATTTCGGAATCTCTGCCTGACCATGATGTAATCTAACTGAAATCTTCCCGTATCACCCGGCCATTTCCAAGTATACCTCCTCCTCTTGTGATTCTTGAACGGAGTATGCGCTATTACTAGCTGAAATTTATTACAGAACTCAATTAGTCTTTCTCCTCTCACATTCCTTTTCCCAAGCCGATATTCTCCTGTAACTTTTTCTTCTACTCCGTCTCCTACGACTGCATTCCAGTCCCCCATGACTATGAGATTTTCATCTTCCTCCAGAGGTAATGTATTAACCTTTCAATATTCTGCTACACTTTCCCTGTCTCCTCATCTTCAGCTTGGGACGTCAGCATGTATACCTGAACTATCGTTGGTTTGCTGTCGATTCTAATAAGAACAGTCATGTCACTAAACTGTTCGCAGTAACACGCCCTCTGCCCTACCTTCCTAGTCATTACGAATCTACTCCTATTACACCATTTTCTGCTGTTATTGATATTACCCTATACTCATCTGACCAGAAATCCTTGTCTTCTTTCCACTTGCCTTCCCTGACCCCTACTATATCCAGATCGAGCCTTTGCATTTCCCTTTTCAGATTTTCTTGTTTCCCTACGACGTTCAAACTTCTGTCAATCCACGCCCTGACTTGTAGAACATTACCCTTTCGTTGATTATTCAATCTTTTTCTGATGGTAACCTCCCCCTTGGCAGTGCCATCCCTGAGATCCGAATGGGGGACTATTCCGGAATATTTTGACAGTGGAGAGATCATCATGACACTTCTTCAATTACAGGTCACATGTGTTACGTGTCTTTAATGCAGTGGTTTCCATTGCCTTCTGCATCCTTATACCGTTGATCACTTTGGTTCTTCCGCCTTTAGGGGAATCAAAGACGCTGTTCCTAGGCTACGTGTACTAAGGTAGCAAATGACAGCAGCATCTGCAGATAACCTAAGAGGGCTTCTCGGATTATCTCTTAAATCGTTTATCTAGATAGAGGACAGCAGAAGGCCTACAACACGTTACTGGGGAACTCCAGATATTACTTCTGTTTTACTCGAGGGCTTTGCTTCAGTTACTACGAACTGTGACCTTTCTGACAAGAAATCACAATTTCAGTCGCACAGCTGAGACGATGCTCCATAGGCATGCGATCTGATGAGAAATCGCTTGTGAAGAATGGTATGAAAAGCCTTCTAGATGTCTAAGAATATGGAATCAATTTGTCATTCCGTCTCAATAGCAGCCATTACTCCGTGAGGTGTTTGACAAGAACGATATTTTTTGAATCGTGTTGACTACTTGTCGGTAAATCTTTTTTTGTCGATGAATTTCATAATGTTCGAACACAGTATACCTGTGTGTTCCAAACTCTTACTGCAAATCTACGTTAGCGATATGGGTCTCTAATTCAACTGATTACTCGTATTTCTCTTCATGTGTACTGGTGAGACTTGTGCAACTTTCCAGTGTTTAGCTACGGATGTAACGTCGGGCGAGCGGTTGTATGTGATTGCTAACTATGGAGCTATTGTATCAGCACACTCTGAAAGGAACCTGCTTGGTACACAATTCGGGCCAGAGGCATTGCCTTTGTTGAGTGGTTTAAGCTGCTTCGCTGCACCGAGGATATCTGCTTGTAAGTTACTGATGATGGCAGTTGTCCTTGATTCGGACTCGGGAATATTTACTTCTTCTTGGATGAAGGAATTTAAGAGAACCGTGTTTAGTAACTCTGCATCACTGGCGCTGTCACCATTGTTATCTCGCGATGAAGGTACAGACTCCGTGTTGCTGCTAGTGTACTTTATGCATATGACCAGAATCTGTTTGGGTTTTCTGCTAGACTTCCATACCGAGTTTCGTTGTGAAAACTATTACAAGAATCTTGCATTGATTTTTGGGCTAAATTTTGAGCTTCAGTAAAACTTCGCCAATTTTTTAAAATTGGCATTCTTGTTTCGTTGCTTCTGCAACAGTGTTCTCGCTACAACAACCTTGTGGTCACTAATTCCTGTATCAGTCGTGATGCTCCCTATTTGCTCAGGATTACTTGTTGCTTTCGCAATCATACACACTTCGAGTGGGCTCGTGAACTAACTGTTCCAAATAATTTTCTGAAAAGGCATTGAGTACGATTTCGGACAATGTTTTATATCTGCCAGCGACTTTAAACATGTGTTTTCGCCAACATATAAAGGGTAGATTGAAGTTACCACCAACTGTAATGTCAAAAGTGGAGTATCTATTTGAAATGAGACTCAAGTTTTCTTTGAACTGTTCAGCAACTGTATCACCTGAGTTAGGGTGTCGGTAAAATGAACCATTTATCAATTTATTCCGGTTGCCAAGCATAACCTCTACCCAAACTAACTCACAGGAATTATCTGCTTCAATTTCACTACAAGGTAAACTCCTTCTGACGGTAATAAATACTCCACCACCAACTGTATTTAATCTATTCTTTCTGAACATGGTTAGATCCTTTACAAAAATTTCGGCTGGACTTATTTCCGGCTCTAGCCAGCTTTTCGTACGTATAACGGTTTGAGCTTCAGTGCTTTCTATTAGCTCTTGGAGCTCTGGTACAACATGGTTCGTGACACTGTGACCGCAGCCTAAATGGTGATTCAAACACTACGAACGTGCATTGGTGATTCGCCCAATGAGTATGTAAATGGGAAGATCTGTTTTCTCTCGCGGGTCCGCTAGTCGTTTTTCTTTCCATTGTAGCCAGACTTGCTACGTTTTGTGGTGTTGTTGCCTGTTGGTCAGTTCATATAGATTTTCAAATGCTGTAGTCGTTATCTGAGTGCTGGGTAAGTACCCTATTATGTAGAAACGAAGGATGAACCGAAAATCAGACTAGAAGAGGTATAAAGAATTCATAAACGAATGGCAGATGGATCTTGATTTGTTTCCTGTTTTCAGAATGTCAGGTAGCATAGGTATGTTTTGCTGACAATCAGTTTACAAACATGTCGTCAGTACTCACTTCTCTCACAACAGATACACACACACACACACACACACACACACACACACACACACAAAGCAATAGCGTTTTAAATATTGTGAACGTCTGTCTTCCTGTTCCCTTGCGTGAACCTTTACTTGATGAGTGAATGTCGTAGGTTGAGGAACTGGTTGTGGAGGAACGTCTCCATGCATCTTATGTGCAGCAAGAACTTCTTCGACCTCTTTGCTTAAAAAATTCGTGACACAGGAAGATTGTTTCCGGGGGTATTCTGTCTTTTTCTGTGGATAATCCAGAGCCTATAATTATCCTCTGTGAATGGCTATAACAGATTTGGTGACAACACACTTCCGTAAATGATTACGTTCCCACCCAGCGCTCGTAGGTTATGAATTCGCTTATAGCATCCAATATATGTAGCATTAAGTGCCTATACATTATCCGAAAGAGATGATTTTATCTTTTTTAAATATTCTAGAATAGACTGGTTTATCCTAATTCTCTCTCTATGGACCCAATAGGACCACGCGAGGTCAATCAGTCAATGTCGCTTTTGATGGTTGGCCTTCTCTTTCTTCCATCAGACCATAGTGTTATAGTCCGTTTTATAATTTCCCTCTGACCAACTTCCCATTCAAATATCTTTTGTCTGAATGTTTTCTATCTGTAACGTCTGCCTGATTCATGTCAGCTACTTTAAGGTCCTCCTTCGTCACACCGATCCATTTAAGCGTTGACAACTACACCCCTATGAAAGACGTACAAAAAGCTACTCTAGATTCTCGGAGCAGTTTAGCAGTTTACACTTTTTGTGGATGAAAACACTGCAGTGTCAACTAGTGATAAGCACTTACTCGTATTTCCACGCAGGTTAGTGACTCCGATACCATTTTTTAAATTCCACTTCTGTGCACCCACGAGGAAACACGAGTAAGTTCTCATCACTAATTGACACTGCAGATTTCATCTACAAAAACTGTAAACTGCTAATCTGCTCCAAGAATCTGGTTCAAATTGGCTCTGAGCACTATGAAACTTAACACCTGAGGTCATCAGTCCCCTATAGCTTAGAACTACTTAAACCTAACTAACCTAAGGACATCACACACATCCATGCCCGAGACAGGATTGAACCTGCGACCGGAGCTGTCGCGCGGTTCCAAACTGAAGCGCCTAGAACCTCTTGGCCATACGGCCGGCCAAGAATCTGGAGTAGGTTTCTTTATGTCTTTTTAGGGCTGCAGTTGTTATCGCACGAATACCATAGTTATTCCCACCCCTCGAATATGATCTTCCATATATGCATTTGGTCTTTAGAATGGCCTCCTTGTTTTTATCTGCACAATACTTATTCGTCGCTGAGTCAGCCGCACATTCAGTCGCTGCACTAAATCAAATAATATGATTAACCCCCACTCCTCCCCCCCCCCCCTCCCCCGAGATTGTTCTAAAAAATTTTGTCGCATTTGATCGTAAAGTGGTCCGTTTACTTTTTAATTTACGGAGAGAACACGGCAAACGTCATAACCATATTTCCCAGAAACTTTGCTCAGTGGAAGAAGGATCAATATAAGCGAACACGTGTCTTGGCTTATCCATAGATACCTCATCGTTTCTGAGAAAACGACAGCTAAAGTTATCGAGTTATTTTATGTGCCTTTTAGCGAGCCGGTAGTTCAGCCGAAGCGTTGGCGCAGTGGCTA
The DNA here is from genome assembly GCF_021461385.2 of Schistocerca piceifrons. Taxonomy (NCBI): domain Eukaryota; kingdom Metazoa; phylum Arthropoda; class Insecta; order Orthoptera; family Acrididae; genus Schistocerca; species Schistocerca piceifrons. The sequence goes on along the minus strand of NC_060138.1, from coordinate 100,565,614 downwards.
GCGCTGCGATTTCACGTTTTGCATCCCGTGTTGGAAACACGATTACTATTTTTATTTTTGTTTTTCATTTATCTACCCATGTCCGCAGAAGAAGTCTACACGACATTTGCTCATCAAGTAAAGGCTGACGCAAGGGAACAGGAAGACAGAGGTTCACAATACTGTACTTAAGACGCTATTGCTTTTGTGTGTGTGTGTGTGTGTGTGTGTGTGTGTGTGTGTGTGTGTGTGTGTATTATGAGCGAAGTGGGCACTGACATCAGGTTTATGAACTGATTGTCAGCTAACAATATAAATTGGACAGACTAAAAAAATTGAACGATGTTTCCTCTCTCTCAGACCCGGAGATAGTAAAAATCAGTTATTCAAATAACGTTGTTCTTATTAGTCACCAAATGTACGTCTGGTGGATAAATTTAAAAAAAGAAAAAGGAGACAATAAATGGTTCAAATGGCTCTGAGCACTATGGGACTCAACATCTGAGCTCATCAGTCCCCTAGAACTTAGAACTACTTAATCCTAACTAACCTAAGAACGACACACACATCCACGACCGAGGCAGGATTCGAACCTGCGACCGTAGCGGTCGCGCGGTTCCAGACTGAAGCGCCCAGAACCGCTCGGCCACTCCGACCGGCAGACAATAAATGAATGAGATAATTATTTGAATTTGTTTTCTGTGAAATTCCGGTTATGTATCTTGATTCATAATCATTTACAAACCACAGTTTTCGGTAAAGTGATCCGTTATTCTCGGTTTGCCGCGAAATTATGGCAAACGCATGAAATCATCAGCAGTGTTAACGACGTTTCTTTCCCGACTGAGATTCATACGAAGAAATGTCACTTTGTCAATCCTGCTCATGGTGTTCGTAACTTCTACGATTAGAATGTTTTTATCATCGGTATAATCAAAGGGAAAGCACCAAATCTTCTGAAGAATAAACATAGTAACAAAATATAAGAATTAATACAAGAATTGATATAAGAATGAAATATAAGAATCTGAGAATTTAAAAAAGACTATTACCCGTGACAGTATGATGGTCACATATATAAAAAATGTATGACACTTATTGTGAAACTAAGTTGTAATGTTATGTATCGCCTATCTCGATTAGGAACGTTCGCGTTGTAGCTTCTACGTCGATGAAAAAAATATAAAAAATAAAATAAAATAGAAACAATCAGTGGATACCGAACAAAGGGCGCAAAAGTGAGAGACCGCAACCCCAGCCACACGACCACAATTTCAGCTGACTTTATCGGCATCTAAAAGGCATCGATATTACGTGGAAAACTTTGACCGTCGTTTTCTCAGAAACGGTAGAGTATATTCAGATAAGTCGAGACATGTGTTCGCTTATTTTGATTCATCTTCCACTGAGTTATGTTTCTGAGAAATCAAGTTACGGCATTTGCTGTGTTCTCCTCGTTAGTGCTAATTACTGCAGCCTCAACCATTGCGCGCAATTTTTATAACTGCCGCCATTAGAGTGTTTATAATCACTTTACAGCGCAAACCGCTGTTATTGCCAAGAGTCAGCTCTACAAACGCATACCTACAGGTATACATATGCAAATAAAAGTAAACTAACAAGCAACTAGTCTGCCTGCAGAAGTGATATATCGAATGCTGCGACTTACCTGTTTGCTGAGCGTAGTCAGAGACGTATTAGTAATTTTCGAGCTAGCAGTCTCTCGAATATATTCACTGTGGGTTCAAATTCTCTTTCATCCATTCTCTGCTGTCGTTCCGATGGCACAAGATTTCAAAATTTTAGATCTTTTAAATCAGTACCAGTAGTATTGAGAGAGCTAGCACAGAGCCACACAAAGAGCGTACATATATATACACTCCTGGAAATGGAAAAAAGAACACATTGACACCGGTGTGTCAGACCCACCATACTTGCTCCGGACACTGCGAGAGGGCTGTACAAGCAATGATCACACGCACGGCACAGCGGACACACCAGGAACCGCGGTGTTGGCCGTCGAATGGCGCTAGCTGCGCAGCATTTGTGCACCGCCGCCGTCAGTGTCAGCCAGTTTGCCGTGGCATACGGAGCTCCATCGCAGTCTTTAACACAGGTAGCATGCCGCGACAGCGTGGACGTGAACCGTATGTGCAGTTGACGGACTTTGAGCGAGGGCGTATAGTGGGCATGCGGGAGGCCGGGTGGACGTACCGCCGAATTGCTCAACACGTGGGGCGTGAGGTCTCCACAGTACATCGATGTTGTCGCCAGTGGTCGGCGGAAGGTGCACGTGCCCGTCGACCTGGGACCGGACCGCAGCGACGCACGGATGCACGCCAAGACCGTAGGATCCTACGCAGTGCCGTAGGGGACCGCACCGCCACTTCCCAGCAAATTAGGGACACTGTTGCTCCTGGGGTATCGGCGAGGACCATTCGCAACCGTCTCCATGAAGCTGGGCTACGGTCCCGCACACCGTTAGGCCGTCTTCCGCTCGCGCCCCAACATCGTGCAACCCGCCTCCAGTGGTGTCGCGACAGGCGTGAATGGAGGGACGAATGGAGACGTGTCGTCTTCAGCGATGAGAGTCGCTTCTGCCTTGGTGCCAATGATGGTCGTATGCGTGTTTGGCGCCGTGCAGGTGAGCGCCACAATCAGGACTGCATACGACCGAGTCACACAGGGCCAACAGCCGGCATCATGGTGTGGGGAGCGATCTCCTACACTGGCCGTACACCACTGGTGATCGTCGAGGGGACACTGAATAGTGCACGGTACATCCAAACCGTCATCGAACCCATCGTTCTACCATTCCTAGACCGGCAAGGGAACTTGCTGTTCCAACAGGACAATGCACGTCCGCATGTATCCCGTGCCACCCAACGTGCTCTAGAAGGTGTAAGTCAACTACCCTGGCCAGCAAGATCTCCGGATCTGTCCCCCATTGAGCATGTTTGGGACTGGATGAAGCGTCGTCTCACGCGGTCTGCACGTCCAGCACGAACGCTGGTCCAACTGAGGCGCCAGGTGGAAATGGCATGGCAAACCGTTCCACAGGACTACATCCAGCGTCTCTACGATCGTCTCCATGGGAGAATAGCAGCCTGCATTGCTGCGAAAGGTGGATATACACTGTACTAGTGCCGACATTGTGCATGCTCTGTTGCCTGTGTCTATGTGCCTGTGGTTCTGTCAGTGTGATCATGTGATGTATCTGACCCCAGGAATGTGTCAATAAAGTTTCCCCTTCCTGGGACAATGAATTCACGGTGTTCTTATTTCAATTTCCAGGAGTGTATATACTGTGTTCTCTTTGACACTGCAGTACGATCTCTGACTTCAAATGACAATACTGTCTATGTATCGACGAGTTGATGAGTTGATCACAGACGAGGCTGTCTGATTTCTTCTCAGTATCCGCATTGCGAGTACGTTGATTTCCAAGCATGATTGCCTATCGAACGCGCGGCCCCTAACGATCGAACGTGCGACTCTATGTCGACCGCACATCTCTGGCGGCGCGAATTGCGGTAAATTGTTAGTGTGTTGCCAGGGAAGATAGTTCATCGTCTTCGGTTCTGAATAGGAATGAGTGAAAGCGTTGCAGTTTCGAGTGCGGAAAATTCTCACACAGCGAAGTCTAATTCCTTGGTTATGTTGTGTGGAAAGTTGTTTGAAATTTTGGTGGACTTCGGATAACAGGAATTGTGTAGAATCTCATAGACTCAACTGCTGAAACTCCTCAAGAATGGTGCGAATGCCGATTTTCCTTTGCAGTTGTACGGCGCTCATTGTCACAAAGGAACATCTATGAGAAAGAGCACATGGTGTGATAGTGTCAAGTTTCCGTCGAGAAGAGCATCATTTTAGTTTCTTGTTGGATAGGAGACTGTACCTTACAAGCGACAGCTTCTTAAACACAGTCATCCACGAACACTGTGTGCGACTGTTACGGTTTCAGTCGAGAAGTCTGTGACGCCTTAGGCACGAACGAGAGTGTTCCAATCGGTGGACGAATCAAGGTTGGCTCTGGCTCTGAGCACTATGGGACTTAACATCTATGGTCATCAGTCCCCTAGAACTTAGAACTACTTAAACCTAACTAACCTAAGGACATCACACAACACCCAGCCATCACGAGGCACAGAAAATCCCTAACCCCGCCGGGAATCGAACCCGGGAACCCGCAAATCAAAGTTGTCTAGACAGACGAATCTCATGTATGTACTAAGATATTGCCACATAGAAGATGCTGTAATTAGACGAATGACGAACACTAATTTCACTTAACGAAGGTTTATTCACGCACTTTCATGTACAAGAGCGTGGAGAGAACTGCGAGAACTTCCTCCGGCCAGAACACATACATTTTACATACAGCTACAGAACATTCCAGTACAATGATGCTTGACATTTGTGGATGCTTCTAGAATGTACTCGATCCGAATATAGAAATTAAAATTGTACAGTCCAGGCGCGTTTTGAACTCACGACCCTCCATTCAACAGTTTAGTATCATAACCACTACAGCATGGTGCTACTCACAAGGGAACCTCCACATCGCACCCTCCCCCCCCCCCCCCCCTCAGATTTAGTTATAAGTTGGCACAGTGGATAGGCCTTGAAAAACTGAACACAGATCAATCGAGAAACCAAAAAGAAGTTGTGTGGAACTATGAAAAAAATAAGCAAGATATACAAACTGAGTAGTCCATGTGCAAGATAGGCAACATCAAAGATAGTGTGAGGTCAGGAGCGCCGTGGTCCCGTGGTTAGCGTGAGTAGCTGCGGCACGAGTGGTCCTTGTTACAAGTCTTCCCTCGAGTGAAAGGTTTAATATTTTTACATAATCAACTTCCCTCTCCAAAATTCCAGGACATGTTCCGATTTGCCAGGACATATGCAGGATTTGACCGTCTACACAGGGAAAATTTGAAAACGTTAAAAACATATGTTTTGACAGAGCACAGGGAAAACTGTGCGACTGTAAAACTCTTGCATTCATTTGTTGCAGTTTATGTGACAAACTGTTATGTTTTCATCACTTTTTTGGGAGTGATTATCACATTCACAAGAAAACCTAAATCAGGCAAGGTAGAAGAATATTTTTACCCATCCGCCAAGTGTACAAGTTAGGTGGGTCGACAACATATTCCTGGCATGTGACGCACATGCCGTCACCAGTGTCGTATAGAATATATCAGATGTGTTTTCCTGTGGCGGAATCGGTTGACCTATGACCTTGCGATCAAATGTTTTCGGTTCCGATTGCAGAGGCACGTCCTTTCGTCTACTAATCGCACGGTTTTGCGGTGCGGTCGCAAAACACAGACACTAAACTTATTACAGTGAACAGAGACGTCAATGAACGAACGGACAGGTCATAACTTAGCGAAAATAAACTTTTCACTCGAGGGAAGACTTAAACCAAGGACCTCTCGTTCCGCAGCTGCTCACGCTAACCACGGGACCACGGTGCTCCTGAGCTCACACTATCTTTGATGTTGCCTATCTTGCACATGGGCTACTCAGTTTGTATATCTTGCTTATTTTCCACATAACTTGTTCCTGTTTTCTCGATTGATCTGTGTTCAGTTTTTCAAGGCCTATCCACTGTGCCAACTTATAACTAAATCTGAGGGTGGTGCGATGGGGAGGTTCCCTTGTCAGCTGATTGTAAGAAAATATACCAGAGATGACAACCATTGAGAAATGAAGTTGAATGAAGTCGGTGGCACTGAAAGAGATTCCTGCAAGTGATTTATAGTTCGAGTTATTCAAAACTTCAGTCTCTGTGATAAATCATTTTATATTGCCAGGCACGGAAATGATAACGACGGTTTTAAGTCACACAACACCTTAAAGAAAGAAGGATTTCAGCACGAATTTGAGTTGAGAATCGTTCTATACAATTTGTGTTATTGGACGGTCCATCTGTCCACACAAAGCATATCGAACGCTTGTGGAAATCTCTCAAATCGTCGATAAAGAGATAGGAGTGTACAGCAGATATGGAGGAGCCCTACCTCCTCCAATACCTATATTTCCACAACTTGAGGTTGCGTGAAAAAATTGACCATCCTGATACTCTACTGATGTTTCTAATTGACGTAGAAAGAGTGTACCGGGTTATGGAAAAAGAATTCCTGCCGGTGACTTGTACAACAAAAGGAATAGTGAGTGAAGAAGACCTGACTGACGAGGAAAGTTACTACTTTCATTGGTAGTTAATTGGAACTTGGTAAACGTTCGTCTTTTGCCGTTGCTCTAGTGAACGGTGTACGGTATTCATAGCTCGCACCACCAGCGTCGTATGGTCACGTAGAGTCGCACATGGCGCAGTGTTTAGACACTGGACTCGCATTCGGGAGGACGACGGTTCAATCCCGCATCCGGCCATCCTGATTTAGGTTTTCCGTGATTTCCCTAAATCGCTCCAGGCAAATGCCGGGATGGTTCCTTTCACAGGGCACGGCCGACTTCCTTCCCCGTCCTTCCCTAAACCGATGGGACCGATGATCTCGTTGTCTGGTCTCTTTCCCCAAAACCACCCAACCTCACCCAGAGTCGCACGTTCGATATGAGTCGTTAGGTGCCCTTGCGTTCGACAGGCAGTAATTCTTGGGAATGGATGGAATTATATGATCGATATTCGGCAAATAGACGTGAACACAGTGGCTTTTTTGCCTTGTACCGTGCTTGCTGAATGGACAGCGAGGGGTGTGCGGAACCATATGACACAGGAGGCTGGTACGCTGTGACGAATCGCCGACTTGTTCCCATGTCCGTAACGGACTGTACACCTTCGTTCGGTGATGGCTCTAATACTGCAACAAGCGTGTACCAGTCTGCGTCGACGACTATAGTGACACACATACCACTCCGTTTGCTTCCCCTGTGCAGAACGAACAGTAGTCTTATATGGACCAGAAAGTCATCGTTGGCGTGCGGAATGGTAGAATGTACAGCTTTACGACAAATCATTTTCAATCTGCTACTTTAACATAGGACTGAAAACACCACGCAACGAGACTTTCATGGACAACTATTGTCTTATATTTCCCATAGTTAGATAAAAACAGGAACAGCCATAAAATTACCAGTGTACACTGAGTAGGCGATGTGGTGTCACCGCCAGACACCACACTTGCTAGGTGGTAGCTTTAAATCGGCCGCGGTCCATTAGTACATGTTGGACCCGCGTGTTGCCACTTTCAGTGATAGCAGACCGAGCGCCACCACACGGCAGGTCTAGAGAGACGTACTAGCACTCGCCCCAGTTGTACGGACGACGTAGCTAGCGATGCACACTGACGAAGCCTCGCTCATTTGCAGAGCAGATAGTTAGAATAGCCTTCAGCTAAGTCAATGGCTACGACCTAGCAAGGCGCCATTAGTAACATTGCATGTATCTATGGAGTCTGACTTGTATTGTCAATAGCGATATACAAATGATGGATTAAAGTTAAGTATTCCAGAAGCTACGTACTTTTCTTTATAGCATTCATTACGTATCCTGTTTCAGACCTCACGCCCATCTGCGTGAGCTTAGCGCGTGCCTTTCGGCTCCCCGCATTGTGTCTAGGCTGTCTTGCCTAGACACAACAGGTGATTTATCTTTCATCTTACACTCATGCTCATAAGTTAAGGAAAATACTGATACATGGTGAAACAATGCTCTGGTGGGCTGTTTGTGGGTTTAAGTCACCTCGGGGTATGACCATGCGATGCATTTGAGCTGCGGTCGTCGTACGGTGACTCTGGTGGCAGTCCACACACGTAGAGTTGTGTTGGTGCAAGTCAGAGTACAGTGCAGCAAGTGCGTGTGCAGACGTGCTAATGGTGTCTGTGTGTTCAAAATGGCTCAGAGAAGACATATTAATGACGTTATGAGGGGTAGAATACTAGGGCGACTGGAGGCTGGTCACACACAGCAGGTCGTAGCACGTGCCCTCCGTGTGCCACAAAGTGTGATCTCAAGTTTATGGAAACGATTCCTGCAGACAGGAAACGTGTCCAGACGCTACAGTACGGGACGTTCACAGTGTACAACACCACAAGAAGACCGATATCTCACCATCAGTGCCCGCAGAGGGCCACGGAGCACTGCAGGTAGCCTTGCTCGGGACCTTACCGCAGCCGCTGGAACAGGTGTCTCCAGACACACAGTCTACAGACGACTGAACAGACGTGGTTTATTCGCCCGGAGACCTGCAAGGTGCATTCCACTGACCTTTGGTCACAGGAGAGCCCGTAAAGCCTGGTGTCAAGAACACAGTACATTGTCATTGGAACAATGGTCCCAGGTTATCTTCACAGACGAGTCCAGGTATAGTCTGAACAGTGATTCTCGCCGGGTTTTCATCTGGCTTGAACCAGGAACCAGATACCAACCCCTTAATGTCCTTGAAAGGGACCTGTATGGAGGTAGTGGCTTGATTGTGTAGAGTGTGAGTATGATTGGTGCACGTACACCCCAGCATATCTTTGACAGAGGAATTATAACAGGTCAGGTGTATCGGGGCGTCATTTTGTACGAGTATGTCCGCCTTTTCAGGGGTGCAATGGGTCCCACCTTCTTCCTGATGGATGATAAAGCACGGCCCCACCGAGCTGCCATCGTGGAGGAGTACCTTGAAACAGAAGATATCAGGCGAATGGAGTGGCCTGCCTGTTCTCCAGACCTAAACCCCATCGAGCACGTCTGGGATGCTCTCGGTCGACCTATCGCTGCACGTCTTCAAACCCCTAGGACACTTCAGGAGTTCCGACAGGCACTGGTGCAAGAATGGGAGGCTATACCCCAGCAACTGCTCGACCAACTGATTCATAGTATGCCAACCCGTTGTGCGACCTGTGTACGTGTCCGTGGTGATTATATCACATATTGATGTCGGGGTACACGCGCAGGAAACAGTGGCGTTTTGTAGCACATGTGTTTCGGGACGGTTTTCTCAACTCATCACCAGTATCGTGGCCAATACCGTGGACTTACAGGTATGTGTCGTGTGTGTTCCCTACGTGCCTATGCTATTAGCGTCAGTTTTATGTGGTGCCACGTTGTGTGGCATCACATTCTGCAATTATCCTTAATTTATGAGCATGGGTGTGGTTTCAAACAAAGTTATGTGTAAAATTTACGTTAAAGTACTTAAATACACAACTTGCTGAATTAACAGATTTTGTTCCGCCTAAGTCTGCTACTTCTGCCCTCTCAGAAGCGCTCTTTCTCTAATAACTGGTGATCGATTCCATGCATGACTCTTGGCCTTCCAAGAAAAGGTTATCTTATTGAATAGTAACGATCTTCAATGCTAGGTCGAATTAGATGTAAACTACCATCTGTTAACCAAACGATAAAGATTTTCTTGCTTAATTCGCGAGTGCGTAGATTCATTGTCGTCAAATTACCATACTAGCTGTGCGAGAAGGTTTCGCTTACTAACCTCCGAAGATCTTTCTGTACTTGCTTCTGCTGTTGATACGAAGCTAATTTTTTATATAGTTTCTCAGCTCTAGTGTTGAATTCATACTTTTCTCAGTAAATCATTACTTGTCGCACAGTTAATGCGGTAATTTGATGAACAGTTAATTTACCCATATCGTTTCGTTGACACATGGCAGTTTACTTCTACTTGAAACATACAATACCCGAGTAATCCATTATTCCCACGTAATAAAAGTGAAAACATTGTACTTGATAAAGATGATGTCTTCGCAGCAAAGCGAAAGGTTGTTGAGGTGGTCCGGATTGGGTCGTATAAACAAATGGTTCGTTTCGCTTTGTCCTCTACCTGCGTTATGTCACTGATCTCTTACTTAATCAGATCACTGTGGCTAGTGAAATGAAAACGCATTCAGTTAACTACACTCAAGTAAATAACATACTTACATTCGATAACAAATGCCACGCGGAATTTGCCAAGCGGTCTCAGGCGCTGCAGTCATGGACTGTGTGGCTGGTCCTGGTGGAGGTTGGAGTCCTCCCTCGGGCATGGGTGGGTGTGTTTGTCCTTAGGATAATTTAGGCTAAGTAGTGTGTACGCTTAGGGACTGATGACCTTACCAGTCAAGTCCTATAAGATTTCACACACATTTGAACATTTTTTTGATAATAAATGAATTTATCATGCAAAGCATATTTATCGAAGTTGATGGTATTCTAGCCTTCCCATCTTCTCCATATTTGAAGGCTTAGGGGCACCTTTTCCCCCTATGTTGCTATGCCCATATTTCACACAGCTCCCTTTTACATGTAATTAGTCGAATTCAAGGAAAAATTACGAATAGTTTTAATAAATTACATACGAGGTCTGTTCAAAAAATTCTGGAACTTTGTCCACAGAATTTTTCTGCCTTTTACTTGTTGTGCATGGTATCCTTTGAAATACTTTTCTTCACAATTGATCCACCGCTCTCGACGCCGTGTCCACTTCCGGAAGCAGTCTCCGTACGCCTGTTGCTCGATCGCGCGAAGCGCCGTCCGCGAGTTCTCTTTTATCTGGTCTATCGATGCAAATCATCGTTCTTTCAACGGGGTATTCAAGTTTGTAAGTAAAAAAAAATAGTCTGCAGTAGCCAAGTCTGGATGAGGGAGCACAGTGATTTCACTTTTTGTGGAAGTTACGTACCGACACGAATGAATGTGTGGGTGCGTTATCGTGATGCAAGAGCCATGAGTTGTCTCGCCACGTTTCAGGACGTTTCCTTCTCACATTTTGTCGCAAGCGTCGCAACACATTCCGATAGTAGCATTGATTAACAGTTTGTCCGTGCGGCACGAATTCATGATGAACTAACCCTTCAAAGTCGAAGAAAACTATCAGCATGCTTTTGGTATCTGACCTGACCTGACGAGCTTTCTTTGGTCTTAGAGAACCTTTCCCGAGCCATTGTGAAGACTGAACCTTAGTCTCAACATCATAACGGTAGACCCTTGTCTCATCATCAGTTATGTTCTCTTAAAGAACATCACGTTCTCATTTGCGCGATCCAAAAGCTCTTCGCAGATTACGAGGAGAAGGTCTTTCCGGTCTTGAGCCGTGGGGCGAACTTGGCGGTAACACGACGCATTCCAAGTTGCTGTATTCAGGATTTCCAACTGCACGAACAGTTTCATTGACGTTCCCGGCATGAGCGTCGTTGATAGACGTCGAAGGGTGTCCTGAACGAGGGTCACCTTTAACTTCCGTTCGGCCATTTTAAAACCCTCTGAACCATTCATAAGACCGAGTACGGCGTAACCACTATCACCGTAGGCTTCCTGCATCATTTAGCGTGTCTCTGTAAAGGTTTCCTTGAATTTCACACAAAATTTAATGCAGACGCGTTGCTCCTCTAGCTCTGCCATTTCGAAATTCGCAAACTGTGCTACACAACATGCTACTCAGTATGGCATTTCGTTCCAACACACCATTGCAGCAAAATTACAAATGTTCTGGAAATTTTTGAACAGACCTCGCATGACAGACACTCTGATCGGACATATTGGCAGCAACCTTCTTTGTCTCGATTTCTAGCAACCACTGGTGATGTCTTCTGACTCGCACACAAATCGAAAGAGATCCCACACGAATAAAACCGGATTCTGTTTTAGCGCTTTGGATTGCAGCATGTTGAGGTTCTCACCATATTGCACTCTCGTAGTGTAGCTGTAACCATTTGTAATACATGAGATACATGATCTGTGTCATAAAATTAATAGTTTCAGTAACAAGTATCTTTGTCGCTATGACAGTTTCACAAAGTGTAGTTTCAGTAACGTAATGACAACTTAAATCTATGACTAGCTGCGTGAGTAATTCACATTTAGTATTTCGTTGATCACTGCATGTGAATGACACTCTTTAGTCGTTTCCATTTTATATGAGATCTACGATAACTGATGTGGCAAACCAAACACACAATATGAATTGTTTATAGCTATACCTGCTCAGAGAGCTATGTGTCATTCTTTCGTGAGTATTGGCTCAAAGTCAGTAAATTTTTGTCATGAAATAATTCCTTATAAACCAGGGAGTAATAATGTCTGCTGATTCATACTGATACGCATAATAAATTTTTTCTGTTCTTCAATAATAAACAGTACGTGAGTGGTCAGAATTGCATTGTAACGCCTTACTGTAACAACGTTAGTCACCATGGCAAGACCTTCATGTCCTCTATATCATACTATACCTACCCAACCAAAAGATATTCGATATAGGCAGTATGTTATTCGATGTCGCCCCGTAACGGATGGCCTGTATCCACAATTCATAACTGTGAAACACATGTGATTTTGCTGGCCCGTGGTTTCTCGGTATCGCCACCTAAGGGGCTATGAGGTACTTGGTTTAATTTTCTGCCACGAACTGTGGATCACGGGCAGCTGCTCCACCATGGGAGCCTATTTGACGGCTCTTCCAACCACATCTCCTCTTTCCTTTTTAAAAAAAAAAAAAAAAAAACAAATACCATCCTAAAACTACAGTAGAATTTAGAACTCTTGAAATCCTCTGTACCTCCGTTGCTCTGATCCGACCTGTCTTCCCCTTGCCAATATCAGCTAAATTTACACTCTCCCAAATTTGTAACGGTGGTTCCCAATTCTTGATATCCATGTAGTTCATTTCGCTTTCGCATCCGGTTGCGCACTTCTGCTAGAAACTTTTACCCGTTTGACAATTTTCCTCGCCGCCCATACCAGCCACCTACTTATCCTACTCGTCTCATACCAACCAAACCTCGTTTCTCTCGTATTTTCTGGTCTTGAAACTATGTCGCACCTTTATGGATGTATACTTCCAACTCTACAACTACGTGATCGGCGCACGCTCACACAATAAAATTTCAATCATATCCCACTAGCTGACAATGAAATTCGTCCTGACATATACCCACACTACCGCTATAATAAACCCGTAATTTCAGTAAAGCGTCACACTCTCTCACGAGAGTTGGTAATAACACTGAAGACCTGCGTTCCTGACCTGGTGAAGATGGTATGCGGTCAGATGACTTCAAACTATTGATGAAACGCAAATACGTGAAAGTAATATCAGAAATTGAGTCTGCCTTGATGCAAAACACCGTGTTATTCCTTTATTTCTTTATTATCCTCAAACTAGTTTCGGCGACAAATATCACAATCATCAGTGGTTTTTTTTTAATCTAAAACATACAGAAAATGGTATGGTTGTACAAACACAATAAAACAATATTATGTCACCTTTTAGTATTTGTTTACTAACAGCCGCTCACACGGTTGCAGATGACATGATGTTCGCTAAGTAAAAAGACGGCAACAGAAAAAAAGAGCACAGAAAATACGTCACAAACAGCGCCAATAATAGCTTAAAACATGCTCTAACATACAATAAATAAGGTAGTATGAAAGTATCAATATAAAACTATATTTCAAAAGACGATTTGTAAAAATGTAATAATGTTTTACTGTGTTTGTACAACCATACCATTTTCTGCATGTTTTAGATTAAAAAACCCCACTGATGATGGTGATATTTGTCGCCGAAACTAGTTTGGGGATAATAAAGAAATAAACGAATAACACGGTGTTTTGCATCAAGGCGGACTCCATTTCTGATATTACTGTTTTTCTATGCAAACACGGACCAAATGGAAGAGTTCCAAGATAATATTATTGCCAATAAGTGACTTTGGACGTTTTAATTTTTTATGTGTATGCGGTAATTTCTTCCATTACAAGGATTCGATCATAATATACCGGGTCAAACGGGACCGTTTTGCCGTCATCATGTCGACGAGATATCGCCTCTACGAAAATGAAGAATGATCGCCTCTACGAAAATGAAGAATGACAAAGAACTCTCATGTGTGAAGTTAAAAATGAAACTCTATAATCTGTATAGCATGACAACAGCATAGGGTTAAGAGTAACATTGCTCTGTGTTGAGACGTTTCGTAGCTCATAAAATTACTTTTGTATTCAAATTTATTTGGTTGAGTCGTTTCTACAAGCACTGAGGCGCTCACACAAAATCGGAGAGGGAAGTTCATATATTGTCTCAGAGATAAGGTGTTATCTCTGGGTCTGCCGAGAGCAGTCGTAATATGTCTTAAATTTTTCAGGTCGAACACTTGGAACTCAGGCAGTGGTACCACATACACATTTGAAATCTGTCTTGTATGGTGGATGTTTAGCGACAGCACCAACCATCACCCAGTGAAAGCGTCTGTGGAGACGTGTGGAATCAGGTGCCATTCGTCCGAGCTGTCGAAGAACCGCTCATGATTCTGCAGGCGACATCCTGGAAACAGATAGCATACATCAGTTACTGAGTTTGGTAACAAGGCTATTAATCATGCTAAGAAGGTTAGATAACAAACTCTACTGGAAATATTTTGAATGACTCGTAGAGATCATATAAAAATTTAACTGAAAAAGTTTGCTACAACTAGATACCAAGAAAATATCGTATAACCTCTGTGTGCACCTCAAGACAGGTAGTTCGTCAATTTACTTAGAAACCATCGTTGAGTACAAAGAGCAGGTGTTTCCGAGAAGGTGTTTAAGATAATAATTACCTTTTGCTACACTTAATATTATATTGTAATACACAATTCGCCGGTCCCTTAACCTCTTTAATAATATACTACCATACAGGGATAGTCCCCCCCCCCAATGAACCATGGACCTTGCCGTTGGTAGGGAGGCTTGCGTGCCTCAGCGATACAGTTAGCCGTACCGTAGGTTCAACCACAACGGAGGGGTATCTGTTGAGAGGCCAGACAAACGTGTAGTTCCTGAAGAGGGGCAGCAGCCTTTTCAGTAGTTGCAAGGGCTAAAGTCTGGATGATTGACTGATCTGGCCTTGTAACAATAACCAAAACGGCCTTGCTGTGCTGGTACTGCGAACGGCTGAAAGAAAGGGAAACTACGACCGTAATTTTTCCCGAGGGCATGCAGCTTTACTGTATGATTAAGTGATGATGGCGTCCTCTTGGGTAAAATATTCCGGAGGTAAAATAGTCCCCAATTTGGATCTGCGGGCGGGGACTACTCAAGAGGATGTCACTATCAGGAGAAAGAAAACTGGCGTTCTACGGATCGGAGCGTGGGATGACAGATCCCTTAATCGGGCAGGTAGGTTAGAAAATTTAAAAAGGGAAATGGATAGGTTAAAGTTAGATATAGTGGGAATTAGTGAAGTTCGGTGGCAGGAGGAACAAGACTTCTGGTCAGGTGACTACAGGGTTATAAACACAAAATCAAATAGGGGTAATGCAGGTGTAGGTTTAATAATGAATAGCAAAATAGGAATGCGGGTAATCTACTACAAACAGCATAGTGAACGCATTATTGTGGCCAAGACAGACACGAAGCTCACGCCTACTACAGTAGTACAAGTTTATATGCCAACTAGTTCTGCAGATGACGAAGACATTGAAGAAATATATGATGAAATCAAAGAAATTATTCAGATATTGAAGGGAGACGAAAATTTAATAGTCATGGGTGACTGGAATTCGAGTGTAGGAAAAGGGAGAGAAGGAAACGTAGTAGGTGAATATGGATTGGGGTTAAGAAATGAAAGAGGAAGCCGTCTGGTAGAATTTTGCACAGAGCACAACTTAATCATAGCTAACACTTGGTTTAAGAATCATGAAAGAAGGTTGTATACATGGAAGAACCCTGGAGATACTAAAAGGTATCAGATAGATTATCTAACGGTAAGACAGAGATTTAGGAACCAGGTTTTAAATTGTAAGACATTTCCAGGGGCAGATGTTGACTCTGACCACAATCTATTGGTTATGACCTGCAGATTAAAACTGAGGAAACTGCAAAAAGGTGGGAATTTAAGGAGATGGGACCTGGATAAACTGAAAGAACCAGAGGTTGTACAGAGTTTCAGGGAGAGCATAAGGGAACAATTGACAGGAATGGGGGAAAGAAATACAGTAGAAGAAGAATGGGTAGCTTTGAGGGATGAAGTAGTGAAGGCAGCAGAGGATCAAGTTGGTAAAAAGACGAGGGATAATAGAAATCCTTGGGTAACAGAAGAAATATTGAATTTAATTGACGAAAGGAGAAAATATAAAAATGCAGTAAATGAAGCAGGCAAAAAAGAATACAAACGTCTCAAAAATGAGATCGACAGGAAGCGCAAAATGGCTAAGCAGGGATGGCTAGAGGACAAATGTAAGGATGTAGAGGCTTATCTCACTAGGGGTAAGATAGATACTGCCTATAGGAAAATTAGAGAGACCTTTGCAGATAAGAAAACCATTTGTATGAACATCAAGAGCTCAGATGGAAACCCAGTTCTAAGCAAAGAAGGGAAAGCAGAAAGGTGGAAGGAGTATATAGAGGGTCTATACAAGGGCGATGTACTTGAGGACAATATTATGGAAATGGAAGAGGATGTAGATGAAGATGAAATGGGAGATACGATACTGCGTGAAGAATTTGACAGAGCACTGAAAGACCTGAGTCGAAACAAGGCCCCCGGAGTAGACAACATTCCATTGGAACTACTGACGGCCTTGGGAGAGCAAGTCCTGACAAAACTCTACCATCTGGTGAGCAAATTGTATGAGACAGGCGAAATACCCTCAGACTTCAAGAAGAATATAATAATTCCAATCCCATAGAAAGCAGGTGTTGACAGATGTGAAAATTACCGAACAATCAGTTTAATAAGCCACAGCTGCAAAATACTAACACGAATTCTTTACAGACGAATGGAAAAACTAGTGGAAGCCGACCTCTGGGAAGATCAGTTTGGATTCCGTAGAAATACTGGAACACGTGAGGCAATACTGACCTTACGACTTATCTTAGAAGAAAGATTAAGGAAATGCAAACCTACGTTTCTAGCATTTGTAGACTTAGAGAAAGCTTTTGACAGTGTTGACTGGAATACTCTCTTTCAAATTCTAAATGTGGCAGCGGTAAAATACAGGGAGCGAAAGGCTATTAACGATTTGTACAGAAACCAGATGGCAGTTATAAGAGTCGAGGGACATGAAAGGGAAGCAGTGGTTGGGAAGGGAGTAAGACAGGGTTGTAGCCTCTCCCCGATGTTATTCAATCTGTATATTGAGCAAGCAGTAAAGGAAACAAAAGAAAAATTCGGTGTAGGTATTAAAATCCATGGAGAAGAAATAAAAACTTTGAGGTTCGCCGATGACATTGTAATTCTGTCAGAGACAGCAAAGGACTTGGAAGAGCAGTTGAATGGAATGGACAGTGGCTTGAAAGGAGGATATAAGATGAACATCAACAAAAGCAAAAGGAGGATACTGGATTGTAGTTGAATTAAGTCGGGTGATGCTGAGGGAATTAGATTAGGAAATGAGACACTTAAAGTAGCAAAGGAGTTTTGCTATTTGGGGAGCAAAATAACTGATGATGGCCGAAGTAGAGAGGATATAAAATGTAGACTGGCAATGGGAAGGAAGGCGTTTCTGAAGAAGAGAAATTTGTTAATATCGAGTATAGATTTAAGTGACAGGAAGTCATTTCTGAAAGTATTTGTATGGAGAGTAGCCATGTATGGAAGTGAAACATGGACGATAAATAGTTTGTACAAGAAGAGAATAGAAGCTTTCGAAATGTGGTGCTACAGAAGAATGCTGAAGATTAGATGGGTAGATTACATAACTAATGAGGTAGTATTGAATAGGATTGGGGAGAAGAGAAGTTTGTGGGACAACTTGACTAGAAGAAGGGATCGGTTGGTAGGACATATTCTGAGGCATCAAGGGATCACCAATTTAGTATTGGAGGGCAGCGTGGAGGGTAAAAATCGTAGAGGGAGGCTCAAATGGCTCTGAGCACTATGGGACTTAACATCAATGTTCATCAGTCCCCTTTAACTTAGAACTACTTAAACCTAACTAACCTAAGGACATCACACAACACCCAGCCATCACGAGGCAGAGAAAATCCCTGACCCCGCCGGGAATCGAACCCGGGAACCCGGGCGTGGGAAGCGAGAACCCAACCGCACGACCACGAGATGCGGGCGTAGAGGGAGACCAAGAGATGAATACACTAAGCAGATTCAGAAGGATGTAGGTTGCAGTAGGTACTGGGAGATGAAGAAGCTTGCACAGGATAGAGTAGCATGGAGAGCTGCATCGAACCAGTCTCAGGACTGAAGACCACAACAACAACAACAGGGATAGTCGCATGTTAATAACTTGTAGAGCGCAGTTCTATTGCCAGACATAAAAGGTATGATGAAAGGTTAAGAGCGAAGTGTGTAGTCTTTATTGATATAGTTCAGCGTTGCGGTAACTGAGGTGGAAATACTCTGACAGAATACATTTGCCTAGGTAACACATTTTAATGAATAATATTGCAAGATTATAAATTAATGCAAATTTGAAATGCTGGTGCATTAATAATTCCCATGCAATTCCTGGTGCAAAGAAATATGGTACGGGTGCAGTCGACGTTGATGTAGCATTCTCAACACCAACGTTTTTGAGATTCCCGATTCTGGCGCAATTTGTCTGTTTCTAATGTGCGGATTAGCCGCGACAGCAGCTAAAGCACCTACTTGGGCATCATCATTTGCTGCAGGTCGTGGTTGACGTTTCACATGTGGCTGAACACTTCCTGTTTCCTTAAATATCTATCTATCGGGCCAACCATAGGGCAATGTGGTTTCACCTTTCATGCTAGACGAGTTTCGTTCTTTGTAGTTTTTTAGTTTGATGCTTATTTCGTGAGATATTTGGCCCGGTCGCTATCAATAGACCACCCTGTATACAGAGCAACTGACGAACACTTTAAAATGTATATGGTTGCTTTAACAGCTATCTACGTGGTAAATTTCTCAAGTTCATCTCTTTCACTGCTGACAAACCATGTCTCCTACACGGGGATGAGAATGTGATTGCAGTAGGAATGCAAGGTAACAGCAAGAAAGCATCTAAAGACTCGTGATCAAACCATATAAGCTGGAAGTGGCCTATATTAAAAATGCTTATTTTTTTCCGGCCGCTGTGGCCGAGCGGTTCTAGGCGCCTCAGTGCGGAACCGGGCTGCTGCTACGGTCGCAGGTTCAAATCCTGCCTCGGGCATCGATGTGTGTGATGTCCTTGGATTGGTTAAGTTTAAGTAGTTCTAAGTCTAGTGGACTGATGACGTCAGATGTTAAGTCCCATATTGCTTAGAGCCATTTCAACCATTCATTTTCTTAGAATTTCAAACATCTATTCACCACTTCCTCGGAAATCCACCCTGCTGACAGCGATTGTGTCAGATTCTTCCCACCTCTGTAGGAATGCGAAGGAAGATCCTTGATAATGGTCATATGCTGGAAGAAACTGTGAGAAGCCATACCAGAAAATATAAAACTCTTAGACCTTTCAGAGGTAGCAGTATAGGGGTGGATGAAGGCCAGAAATAGCATGTCTCGTGTAAGTGTATGGGAAGTCGAATGTGAAAAGAATGCTAGAAAAAGTGAAAACACTGTCTTCCGTATTAACAGTTGAGCTGTTAAACTCCACCACGTGTAAAATTTGGTAGCATGAAAGCATCTAAAGACACGTAATCAAACTATATAGGTTGGAAATGGCTGACGATAAAATTACTATTCTGATGGAGCAGCTGTCAGGAATACTGCATTATCTACCAGCTCGTGCAATTGTTTTTCCTATAGCTTACGCTTGTCTTAGAACTTCAAACACCTAATCACCACCTCATCGGAAATATACTGTCGTGGCAGTGACTGTGTCGCGGAATCTTCCCGCTTCTGTAGGAATGTGATAGGAGGATCCCTCCGTTACAAAGAATCTAGTTTTTAAGCTCCGATTTAAAACTATGGAAATGGATTGCTCGCGTTTGATCCTGTCTGAATGCTAACGATGCGGAAGAACATTTCAAAAATCGTTATGGAGTGTATATATTGCGCAGGACCGTAGTTTTGTTGGAAAATTCGTTACTTCTGAAAGGGAGTAGCCTACATAACTTCACTGTACTTAAATAGCCCAGACAGTCGTTTGAGACCTATGTTACACGCGATTGATTTCTGGGTATTTTTTTCTTCGTAGGCGAATTTCATTTCGTAACTAGAGTGGAGTCTATTTTCAATTAAACATTTGTTAATAGCGGGAGGAAGTACCACACATAGCATAACTGTACTTAAATATCCGTGACAGACGTTTGGAAGTTAAGTTTCACGCATCCCATTCCTCTTGGTCACTGGATACTTCTTTTGCTTCCTAAGCAAATTACATTTCGTATGGACGTGTATAGCGTGGAAGATCGTAGTGTTAATGGAACATTTGTTAATGGTGGAAGGGAGTACAACACACAGCATAACTTTACATAAATAGACCCGTCAGACGCTTGGTAACTATGTTACGGACATCTCATTCCATTCCTTGGCTTGATGGGCTGTATTTTCATCGGAAGCAGATTATATTTCGAAACCAGGATGGCGTCTGCATGGACATATATAGCATGGAAGATTCTAGTCTTAATGGAACATCTGTTAATGATTGGAGGGACTGACTGACGTTTGGAGAAAATCCGACAGTATTTCACTAATAACATTTTTTGTATGCTTTGAATTCCACATTTATCGCATGCAACACCTGTCGGAGTAGGTACACCATCTTGCAATGAACTTTCGTTGATCTTGAGTGACCGAAATCATGACCAGCACATCTCCATAGCAATGTTCCCACTATCTTAAGCAAAAAAATAACACAGATCTACTCTCGCTCCACTGAAGCACATGCCACTTCCTGCAGACCATGTGTGTTCACGGCACTTGGTTGCTTTATAAATATGTCCTGTGACGATCCCTGAGCTGTTAATTTTAGCGTAGCACCAAGCACAGTGGGAATTGATGCACTGACGGTGCTGCTCTCGAGGACAGGAATGCTGAGACAGAATGTGTCGGACAGCTGTCTGCTGCCCCTCGCTGTACACGTCAGTTTGCTGCGCAGCTTCCCCCACTGCACTTGAATGTACCATACTATACATTCTCAATTTGCACTATCTCTCGTACCATACTATACATTCTCAATTTGCACTATAACTTTGACGACATTGTCAGCTGCTATCCCAACATTAACATACTTAACCGCATCAAATTATCAGAGGACTGATGACTCAAACAGATTATAATAGAAAGGTTCTACCTCATTGTGTGAGTCGTATTTCGTGACGCACCTGTTGATGAATTTTATGCTCCGGTTTGAAATTCCTTGCCCGAGATAATGATGCAGCAAACGCAAAATTTGCGTTGGTCGTATACTGAAGAGTTGCACCTGCAGCCCACTGCTGGAGTATTCTAGTTGTGACGTTCTCGTTAAATCGATCGAATATCCGCTTATTTATTGTCAGGTATTTGTCATATTAAGTCTCTCCTTTAAAGATATCGGTTCCTACAATATTATTCCTTTTCGGGGCTTTGTTGCTGCCTTCTGTGTCAACAGCAGGGACCAAGCCAGACGGGGACGAAGGTCTCTCGTTCGGAGTTACAAAAGACGGGACAGTGAGGGGTTGGAGAACTGATGGTCCATTCCGAGCCGCCATTTTCGCTGCTCCCTAGTACTAAAAAGAACCAGAAACGAGTGCTGTTCTGCTTGTTACTACTGTGTAGACGTACATCAGAAATAATTTCTTGGCGATATAAATTCTTATTGAATTACGAAGGCTGACCCACATTCAAAAATGAGCGGCCAATAAATTGAATCAAATTATCTTATCTTCTAAAATAAAATGTACTTCTTTATTTGATAATCATTTGCACAACACCCCTTTTTAGACGATAATACTACATTTTCTTTTGCCTCTGGACCGATAATGCCTGTCAAGAATAACTCAAAGAAAAAAACAAAATGGATTTTAAATGTATCGTTATTCGATAGCAAAGAAAAATGAGAAGATGTGCGACCGCAATTTTTGCTCTATTGTACAGGGTGGAACCACTACCGACCGTGCAATACCACTGGTCGAAAATTTGAACAGCACCCAAAGCAACAAAGAGTACTTAAGCTTTCAGCCCTCCTGTTTTGCGTTGTCTGAATCATGATCACAGAGGGATGCGACGTTGACACATATGTGAATAAAATGTCAGAGCGTTCTTTTTGGACCATGCAGTTCACCAACACCATCAGTGGCACCCAAGAACCATTGTTGAGCGCCTTAAACATGTACCTGTACACACAGAACCGGTGATGAGAGTCTTAGGCACCTGCAGGCAGGCAAAGCTGCTGTTCTTGCGCCTGCTAATAGGCCATCCAGAATCGGAGTGGTGTCAAAGGAGTTGCCTGTCTTCTAGCGCATAAGACTTCATTACAGGTCGTCCCTGTTCAGCTACACTTTTAAAAGTGCTGAACAAAGGTGGAAGGGTGGCACAGAGGGTATTGCCAAACTGGGTGGTCTTGGAAGAGTACTTAGTCATTTTTTTCACGCAATTGTTAGCGTCATACACCACCATGATCACCCCACAGGAGGGCGCTAAACAGGGGGACTGAGAAAACATAATCACTCTTTGCTGCCACTGATCCCTTTCAAATTTCGTCGAATGGTTTTGAACGGTCTCTAGTGTTTACACTCCATACACTATAACAAAAACTGTGGTCATACTGCGCTACAATGTGGTGTGACCACGTTGACTGGCGTTGCTGGCCCACGACGTCCTCCGAGAATGGTTGAATCGTCCAGAGGGGTCAGCTGTGTCAAAGGTTGTCATAACATCGTTCTGTCGCTCGTCACACTGCGAACTGTCGTTATGTGGGAATTTACACCTCTATGAAAGGGGTGGTTTCACTGACGTCCTTTGCGTCAGCTCCTAAGGTCTCTTAGCGTCCATTCTGAACGGTGGTGGTGTGAAATGTTTTCCTCGGTCACTCATAAGAAAACAGCGTGGTTTTAACGCTAGGCGTGGCTGTCCTGACGTCCATCGCAGTGGCGTGAAAGGAAGGGGTGAAATATGGGAAAGAGGGGGTGATACGTCGATGGTGGTGTCGGCAGTATTGTGATAAAATTTGGTGGCAGAGTGGGGACCTTACACCCCACAGAAGCTAAGCTCTGACCTTTCCCGCGTAAGTGTCGACACCTTCCTGTTTGAATCGTTTGTGAACCCGAGGGTGATATCGCAGGACGCCACTCTTTTGCTGTATTACAGAGGAAGGTTGTATGCATCTTTGGGCCAAATTTCAAATGCATGCGTCGCAATGGGAAATAATTAGGCGTTTCGAAAAAGTGATCCTGTAATTGTGTTGCGCAGCGAAGCTTCGTGGTCCGTGGTTTCCGTCTTATACAGTGCAGAGCTACACAGTTTTCAAGAAACCCATTCTCCATACCCCATTCATACAAGGAAAATTCCTAATGGAAATTGCAATGTGAAGCAAAGCTGACTGATGTCGATTTTTTTCTGGTGCAGTCCGATAATCCTTAAGAAGACTGCTTATTACTTGCAGAGTTGCTTAGCTCAAAGGGGACCGTACGAACATCCCCCACCGATTTGGTACACTTGACAGGATGTGTAGGGCATTACTAGAACATATATAAACAGGAAGACGCAACTGATAACCGTTTTCTAGAAAATCGAGTTTTAAAATTTAAAGCGCGCTTGTATACTTCGTATTGTTGCCAGTAATCTAGGATTCGGCAGCCGAGCGAGTAAGCTTTCTAGTTTCATAAGCACAAGGTCTGTGGATCGAATCTCACTGACAGTACTTTTCTTTCAGTCCCACTTAATTATAACGACAGATAAGCGTGGCATTCCCATGAAAATGATTGAGAACCACTTACAAATGTAAGCCAAATTTGTTTTGCAGTTGACACATTAAATAAATAATGCATGTGAAAAGTTCTTCGTTCATGAAAAGTGCTATATATAGCAGTAATTACTGTTTTGCGTGTTTCGATGACCAGTATCATCCTGATTGGATAATAATATAAATAAAAACACTGCACTGATTTGATTGAAAGTTATTGTGTATCCTTTTTCTATTTCTAATCTCCTTACGAAATTTTTCCCCTGTTTACAGGATAAAGATTATGAAAACAATAAATGAATCTTTAATCGCGATTACTTGCACAATCATAATAAAACTTATGTTAGAATTACGTGGGTTAGAATTACGTGGGGACGAAAGAAAAAAAAACAAGTGGCAAGAGGAGATTCGAGTCATGGCCCTCTGGCTTCTGAAACTAAGCGCTTACACGCTGGGCTGTCTTTTTTTTTTTTTTTAATAATCACCTGACAACACTATGATACAATGACTTTTCATTTGTGTGAAATATGTAGGTGTTGCTGTAAGTCCGGAATATACATAAAAGAATCGTATAGGAATATCTCACATTCGGGATTGTAATATAAGAGACATAAAAATAAATGCATCCGCTGGGAATCGAACCTGGACCGACAGTATGACAGGTGAGCATTTTACCCCTGGAAAAGAATGGACTCAGTCATTTTCAAATTGGGTGGAGTTCAAATGGCTCTGAGCACTACGGGACTTAACATCTGTGGCCATCGGTCCGCCAGCCGCTGGTGGGCGAGCGGTTCTGGCGCTTCAGTCTGGAACCGCGCGACCGCTACGGTCGCAGGTTCGAATCCTGCCTCGAGCATGGATGTGTGTGTTGTCCTTAGGTTAGTTAGGTTTAAGTAGTTCTAAGTTCTAGGGGACTTATGACCTCAGCAGTTGAGTCCCATAGTGCTCAGAGCCATTTGAACTATTTGAGCCATCGGTCCCGTAGAACACATCCATGCCCGAGGCAGGATTCTAACCTGCGACCGTAGCAGTCGCGCGGTTCCGGACTGAAGCGCCTAGAACCGCAAGGCCACAGCGGCCGGCGTTTTGGGTGGAGTCAAAGTGGGCAGGGGTCGATTCCCGAGGCTAGTCACTGAGCTGGTCCCTCACGTGACATTGGCCGTTTTTAATTTTTAATTTTTCTTTTGTTTATTTTTCCTTTGAAACCTTACAACGTGCTAGTCAAAAAAGAACGAAACAAAGTCGACGTTAATCCTACATGGCTTCCGCCACTGAAAAGCGAAAAAATATCGTTTCCAAATGTTGCGTGCAGCATTTTTTTTTAGTTTTTATTGATTAAAAAATAAGACAATGAGGGCCACAAAAATTAACTATGTAACAATACACCTGAAAAGGGACCGTGACGAAAATACCACAAAGACCTATTAATTCACCAGTTTTATTTGGTTGTTACCAAAAGCAGGGTAACAGGAACGAAACATCCGAACAGATAAGAGATTCCACACGTCATCCAGTTCCTCGACGATTAAATACAAAGTACAGCATATTTGCAGAAAGCGCATGATAGCGTGGCATCCATTGCCATGTCCAGTGAGCCGTCACAGGATACTGGTAAAAGGAAGAAGGGTCCGAGTCATACCATCTCTCCACCGCGTAATACCCGACAAGTCACATAATTTTACTGTTCTTCGTGCTGGGAAAGAATGTTGGATCGGTACGCTGGAGAATCTCACCCGATATTGCCATTTCTGTCATCCTGGTAACAAAAGGCCAATTGACGGCGAAGCCAACTCTAATATCTGTGTCCGCAAGCGAACAACCGATGATGTAATGTATTTGTTTCGTGGCAACGACTGCATAGGTCAAGCTCACTAAGGCCAATGCGAAAAAGTCGAGAGTTGGTTGGGACGAGATTATGAATGACTTGGTACCATGAGGACGCCACTTCCATCGAAAGTGGCTGCCGTTGGACCAAACAACCTTCCAGTCTGTCTCTGCCGACAGGGACTCCAAGGAGGTAACGCGATTTGTAAGTGATTGGGGGATGTGAAGATACTTTAAAGTAGTGCCTCGCAGAAATAAACCAGAACCCTTGGTCGTGTAGCGGCACCACCGTTTAGGATAGGGAAAGTTAGTTTTGTGCGATATTCTGAGCACAAGTTACAGCCAGGTGCGGGCCAGATTGCCGTAAGTTACGCTGACCAGCGGTTGCGAAGTGGAATGTAGGCCACAGAGGCCATCTAACAGCTGAAAAGAGTAAATGCAGCGGTTCGCATGTCACAAGCTATAGGCAGAAGGGGCCCACTGGCGCAATTGTGGTGTGGGGTGTACGTGACTCGGAGCAATGCGTTAGCGAAACAGAGCCGCGGAGCCGAGTATATATAGGTGTTGTTTTCTAACGAGATTCATTCAAGCGTGGCAGCTCTCCTGGACGGCAGGGCGTGTCACACTACCGGCGACACACGGCAACAGATGGGGTGACAGCATCCCAGCCCATGGAGGGTCGTTGGTTCGACCCTCTGAGGCTGACGCGGGGTCCACAGCCAACCAGAGAGGGCCACTCTTCGGGTCGCTACCGTGGGCAATCGTCTCAGTTCCCAACACACGCTGGAGACTTCCCGAGGCGTGGGCCGCAAATTTGGACGCCAGAGAGTAGGTGTGGTCGTTCCCGCCATGTTCCCAGCTACACCAGCCAAGGAAGAAGCAGCAGCACGGCCGGCCGGCCCACGGCTCCCGGTGGAGCACAGTCAACGGGGATGGTGGCCGCTGAGTCGGCTGCTAGCGCAGCCGTCCTGACGTAATTGGAACTCTGCAGCTGGCGTACAAGGCCGGCTCGACACAGTGCATTGCCTGGGCCACTGGGGTGCTACCTCAGCAATGCGGGGCCGTTTGCAAAGCTCGGACGAGTTTTAATACGGCACCTCCTGGTACCCATCCACTACAGTACGAACATGAGTGAGGCTCAAAACCTCATAGTACACCCTAAAAATAGAGTTTCGCCAGATAAACGTGACCTATAATCGTAACTTTCGGGATATCGTTGCAGGAAGCGGAAAATTTGTGCAACAAAATAGGATTTACTCAACAAAAATGGTTCAAATGGCTCTGAGCACTATGGGACTCAACTGCTGAGGTCATTAGTCCCCTAGAACTTAGAACTAGTTAAACCTAACTAACCTAAGGACATCACAAACATCCATGCCCGAGGCAGGATTCGAACCTGCGACCGTAGCGGTCTTGCGGTTCCAGACTGCAGCGCCTTTAACCGCACGGCCACTTCGGCCGGCAGGACTTACTCAACACATAAGTTTGCAAGGTCCGAACCGTATGAAGTAACGAGAGGGAGCAACCATTGTGTTCGAGGATCGCTCCTTGAATCCTGTCCGTGATGAACTTCCAATTTAATGCAGCCAGCTTTATCGAACAACGATCGATAACAATACCCAACGATCGATGACGTACGACCGCCACAGACCATGAAATCTTAACCGCGTCAAATCCCCGGAAACTGAGTAATTGAGATTTCCGATTGTTAACCTGCACTCCCGAAAGATGACAAAACGCTCCCAAAACGTCTCTAAGCATCGGTATGTAGTCATCATAATCACGAAGGAGTATCATAACGTCACTGGTATACGCGCGGACGATAAACCTTTCTCCCAATAAGGACCAGCCGCTCAATCGAGCAACTATGGACTGCAATAAGGATTCCATAAATAGCACGAATTACGACATAGATAGGAGACTTCCCTGTAGGACACCTCGACACACTTCTATGGGGGGAGTAAGACGACCATTCACGTCAATAGACGCCTGAATGCCAGAAATTAGGTAGGTGAACATCTGTCGTGCATCACCACTAAAACCAACAGCAGTCAACACCCGCAACAGAAAATCGTGTCTAACTCGGTCAAAAGCATGATTAAAATCAATAAAAAGTGAAGATCACTGCGCAGGAATAGAGGAAGCAATCGAGATGAGATCACAACATTCAGCAAAAGCTTGAATATTAGGGGCCGCACGAAATATATAAGCACGCGTGAAATTTTCAAACTTTATTTTCTGGAAAACGTTTGAGAGTTACGTCGTACGGTCCCCTTGATAGACAAGAGCGGCGAAGAAATGGTAACAAATGAGGAACTATACTGGTATAAATGTATGACCAATTAGGGAAGCCACGAAACACATGAACGACAGCGAATACATCACCATTCACCGTCCATTAAGATACAGTGGTCTTCATAAATTATGATTTATTATAGAAAAAGTCAAGGAGATGATAAAAAACCAGTTGCAAAAGTTTAGTGCTCTGCTGCCACAATAATGCTGCATAGAGCTACCCAGTCTTTACCAGTGACGCTATAATGCTCTGGATTCATATGCACATAGTCTGTATCTGGTGCTATCAAAGTAGAACAGACAACCGGAACAGCCAGAATGGTCGAATGACTCCTATAAGGACGAACTGTTACAATGGATATTTGGCGCCTCAAATTCCTAGGTGTCCCAATGACTAAAAGTTAAAAGGTCGTTGACGTGTTATTGATATATGATTAAGACCTCAAAGACAAAGTTTGAGGATCAGCAGGTCACTTACATAAGAACAGTTTTTTCTAGAACATATCGTTTTTATATGAAATGAGGTATTCGAGACCTTTAAAGACGACTGGTAATCTTGATACGTAAGTAATCGTAGAATAAAATACAATCTGGCCAAGACTATTTTGGTCTTGGTACGCAACAAACCGTAGCCAACTCGTCGTCTCTTCTTTTCGTTTTTGTTGTTGTCGGTTACATACAGGATTCCAGTATGGACTACAGATTAAGCTCGCTGCCAGTGTTATACGATACTGAAAAGAGAGGGGCGACGGAGGAGACTCTTATTGAATAAATAAAGAAGAAAGATTAGGGTTTGCTGTCCCGCCGATGACGAGATCATTAGAGACCGAGCACAAGCTCCAGTTGATCAAAGACTGACAAGGAAGTAGGCGGTGTCCTGTCAAAGTACGATACCGGCATTTGTCCTAAGTAACTGGGGAAATTAAGGAAACTCTAAACCTGGATGGCTAGACGAAAATCTGAAACCCCATCCTCCAGAATATGAGTACACTGCCTTGCCCCTAAACCAACGGGTTTAGATTTTGTAACAGAACACTTCGGAAATGTAGGACTTTCGCTGCATCGATGCCCTTGAGAGAGAAGCATTTACCTGAACAATTTGGCTCAGATCTGCTGTGAGAGCAGTGGAGATGTAGACTTCCGTGATAGACAGAAGTATGCGTGCTGTGGTCACAGGTCTTATGACCGATGGAGAGTGCTAAAAGAGAATAATCAATATGTGTGTAGGTACAAGACACTAGCTCTTGCACCGTCTGGTTTTGCACCTCGAATGGAATCTGTGCAGTGAGTTGTTTATCATAGTGCTACTGAAGCTGTCTTACTCTCTTTCCCTCTAACACACACACATAAGGCTGCATAATCACCACAAACTGGAATGTATGCTCTGCAACGTGCTCCCGTCCTGGCCACTAGTTTGGTACGTAGTTCTTGTGCCATTCCGCCATGATCGCTGCTGACAACCGCTCGGCGTTCGTTGATGATTGTGAACGTGCTGCAGTATGTGTTCCCAACGCATACGACACGTACTCGATGAGATTTAAGTCAGGCGAACGAGCAGGCGTTCGCTGAATATCCGATCGTTGCGAGAGCTCCTCCACCTGACTTGTTCGATACGGTCGTGCATTGTCATCTATAAAACTGAATGGACGCCTGAACGACCACACATGAAGGAGTACAGTGTCACGATAACATTGTCCGGTGAGAGTACCCATACTATAACACCTGGACCTTCAAACCGATCATGTCCGGTTGCATCAAGCGCTTCCCCCTCTTGGCAAATGAGGATGCAAAATGCACCCGAGAACACTGTCGAATTTGACGGTTTTGGTGGTCCAGGCTTTAAAGTGTGGGGATGCATGATGCCACATGGGCGCATTGACCTCCAGAGCTTTGAACAGTGCACACTCAACGCTCAACGTTTTTGTGACACTGTACTTCTCCACGTGTGTACCTTTTCAGGGGTGCATTCGGCTCTGACTTCAGTTTTATGGATGACATGTTCGACCACATTGAACAGCGCAGGTGGAGGAGCTTTTGGGATGAGAGGATGTTCTTCAAATAGTCCGCACGTACCCCCAACTTAAATCCGATAGTGCGTGTGGGACTCGTCGGAAAAACCGACTGCAGTACGCCCACACGAGCAAACGACCGTCCAGAAGTTATAGATGAAATGAACGCCCCACCACAAGCACACTCTACCAACCTCCTAGCCAGTGTGGGGGAACTTTGAGGCCATCCACTGCCATCCGTGGCGACCACCCACCTTATTGTGAATCTTTTACCGCCTTTTGCATTGTCCAGGGAAACAACACAGAAATGTGGTGACTTCAGTGTAGGTTTTTGCTTGAATAGAAGTGTCACTTGTCTGTTTCAATGAGTATTTCAGTTACCTTCTCTACTCCCCTGTAGCAGTTCTTTCTACGTGTGATCCAAGTTTCATCGACTTAAGTTTTGCGTACTAGTATCTTAGACTTATTGTGTCAGACATTTAACGTAAAATGATATCTCTTAATGAGCAGATTATGGTAGGATATTAAAATTATAAATTCGGCAAATGATTGTCTGAAATATGAAGATAGTAACTCTTCTCTAAAGAACAGATACCATTGATGACCGTGCAGTTTCTCTAGAATAAACGATAATTTATTAAAACCCTCAGCGGCCGACGGGTGTTGTAGATTGGATCCGGGGTTCGGGTCCCGGTCGGGGTACACATTTTCAGCTGACCCTATCGAGGTATATCAACAACATCTGTCAGTAGGTGAGGGTTTCAATTAATTGTAATTTATTCTAGAGAAGCTGCACGGTCATCAGTGGTACATGTTCTTTCAAGAACAGTTACTATCTTCATATAGGGTGTTACAAAAAGGTACGGCCAAACTTTCAGGAAACATTCCTCACACACAAAGAAAGAAAATATGTTGTGTGGACATGCGTCCGGAAACGCTTACTTTCCATGTTACAACTCATTTTATTACTTCTCTTCAAATCACATTAATCATTGAATGGAAACACACAGCAACAGAACGTACCAGCATGACTTCAAACTGTTACAGGAAATGTTCAAAATGTCCTCCGTTAGCGAGGATACATGCATCCACCCTCCGTCGCATGGAATCCCTGATGCGCTGATGGAGCCCTGGAGAATGGCGTATTGTATCACAGCCGTCCACAATACGAGCACGAGGAGTCTCTACATTTGGTACCGGGGTTGCGTAGACAAAAGCTTTCAAATGCCCCCATAAATGAAAGTCAAGAGGGTTGAGGCCAGGAGAGTGTGGAGGCCATGAAATTGGTCCGCCTCTACCAATCCATCGGTCACCGCATCTGTTGTTGAGAAGCGTATGAACACTTCGACTGAAATGTGCAGGAGCTCCATCGTGCATGAACCACATGTTGTGTCGTACTTGTAAAGGCACATGTTCTAGCAGCACAGGTAGAGTATCCCGTATGAAATCATGATAACGTGCTCCATTGAGCGTAGTTGGAACAACAAACTAAAATGAGCTCTAACATGGAAATTATGCGTTTCCGGAGACATGTCCACATAACATCTTTTCTTTATTTGTGTGTGAGGAATGTTTCCTGAAAGTTTGGCCGTACCTTTTTGTAACACCCGGCATTACCACAGCATGGACGTAGTTCAGTCCAAGGAAAAAGTGGCGAACGTAAATCAGTAGTAGGCTGGTAAGACACATGGGACTAAGGTCATGTGAGAGCCAATGAAAAGGGCTACCTCTCTGTCAGGGGCATGGTACAGACCTAAATCGTCCCTGCACTGTGGGAGAGTGAGGGTTTCGTATTTTATCTTGAACAGCAAGCCGCAGCAAACAAACGAACCCAATGCCGCTAGCATGCGGCGTGCCTTTGATGCCGGAATAGGAAGTGTCTGTGCTGCGTGGGGGATACGTGACGCCAAATATACATATACGTATTGTGTGCGTTGCAGAAAAACGAGTGCTCGTAAACGGTGGTCTAAGAGCCTAACTCGTAGCTGGGAAAGTAGACGCCGGCAGCTGAGGGCAACTGTCCGCCGCAGATCACTTGCGAAATCAAGCATCGGAGAGTATCAGCTACACGCAAAGTGGCAGCACTGTCCGTCGGAAGTACCGCACCCGTAGCCATGGCACTCGATATGCGGACGTTAAGGCAGCTGCCAGAAGCTTGTCCGTGCCAGAGACTCGTTGATCTCAGCACCGCTACGAAGAACCATGATGAGACAAGATCAGTGGTTACCGAGATATATTCCAAAGGGGCGTTGATGGAGGCCGCATAGCATCGGTTCCATGGTGAAAGCATACAACAGTGCAGAGAGCGGACATCCTTGACACACTGATCGACGGATCGAGAAGAGAGGAGCAAGACGGCCATTGTAGAGTACACGAGACGTGTCTTCGTGAAAGAGACGCATTACTACGTCGACGGTAGTATCAGGGTAGCCCATATTGTGGAGCAACCCATCCAGGAAATCGTGGTTGGTTCTATCGAACGCCTGGCTGAAGTCAAGAGCTTCCAAGAGTCCAGGCACACGACGAGCGTGAGCGAGAGCGATTATGTCCTGATAGCGACAGAGGGCACTGCGCAAGTTGTTGGTACCTCCCAACGAAGTTTGATCGGGGGAAGCCACGTACCGCGCTGTCCGTTTAAGCCGCACAGCCAACAGCCGGGTAAAGACGTTCGTATAGCTGTTGAGTAACGTTAAGGACGGTACTCGCATATACGCGAGGTACCCTGAGGCTTGTGTATGGGAACGAGAAAACCATCGAGGGAACCGTCTGGTACCGGCAAGAAACATGACATAAGGTCCTGACAAATTTCCGTCCACACTGGCTAAGGAAGGGGACGAAATGTCCGATAAAACTCCAGTTGGAGGCCGTCAGGGCCAGGTGACCTGTTCGTAGAACCCGCCTGGAGAGCGCCGTGGACAACGTCCTCCGTGACGGTAGCAATCGGATCCACCGTCGCATCTTACTAGGCAGGTGGGGTAACCACTGTGCCATCAGGGACACAGCGTTAGCGCAACTGCACGGACTGTCTCGGTACGCCTCACGGGCGATCTACACTCCCACCGAGCGGCACCTATTCGCAATCCGTGTCCATTAGACTCCTTCCGCTTAATGTCCCGCTGCAGCTGATAGCAGTCATCCCCCTTGAATTTACATAATATATAGAACATATAGTGTTATGAAGTCGCAAAAAAATGTTTTTGGAATACCTTGTATATTGAAGGCAACAGGCTTGAGTCATCAGGTGCAAACGGAGAAACATTAATTGTGAAAGAATTTAAATGAATAAATAAATACACTTCTGGACATTAAAATTGCTACAACACGAAGATGACGTGCTACAGACGCGAAATTTAACCGACAGGAAGAAGATGCTGTGATACGCAAATGATTAGCTTTTCAGAGCATTCACACAATGTTGGCGGCGGTGGCGACACCTACAACGTGCTGACATGAGGAAAGTTTCCAACCGATTTCTCACGCACAAACAACAGTTGATCGGCGTTGCCTGGTGAAACGTTGTAGTGATGCCTCTTTTAAGGAGGAGAAATGCGTACCATCACGTTTCCGACTTTGATAAAGGTCGGATTGTAGCCTATCGCGATTGTGATTTATCGTATCGCGACATTGCTGTTCGCGTTTGTCGAGATACAATGACTGATAGGAGAATATGGAATCGGTGAGTTCAGGAGGGTAATACGGAACGCCGTGCTCGATCCCAACGGCCTCGTATCACTAGCAGTCGAGATGACAGGCATCTTATCCGCATGGCTGTAACTGATCGTGCAGCCACGTCTCGATCCCTGAGTCAACAGATGGGGACGTTTGCAAGACAAAAACCATCTGCACGAACAGTTCGACGACGTTTGCAGCAGGATGGACTATCGGCTCGGAGACCATGGCTGCTGTTACCCTTGGTGCTGCATTACAGACAGGAGCGCCTGGGATGGTGTACTCAACGACGAACCTGGGTGCACGAGTGGCAAAACGTCATTTTTTCGGATGAATCCAGTTTCCGTTTACAGCATGATGATGGTCGCATCCGTGTTTGTCGGTATTGGAAGCGTGTATTCGTCATCGCCATACTGGCGTATCACCCAGCGTGACGGTATTGGGTACCATAGGTTACACGTCTCGGTCACCTCTTGCTCGCATTGACGGCACTTTGAACAATGGACGTTACATTTCATATGTGTTACGACCTAGGAGGATAAAGCACGACCGCATGTTGCAGGTCCTGTATGGGCCTTTGTGGATACAGAAAATGTTCGACGGCTGCTCTGGCCAGCACATTCTCCAGACCTCTCACCAATTGAAAACGTCTGGTCAACGATGGCCGAGCAACTGACTCGTCACAATACGCCAGTCACTACTCTTGATGTGGTATCGTTTTGAAGCTGCATGGGCAACTATACCTGTACATGCCATTCAAGGTCTGTTTGATTCAATGCCCAGGCGTATCAAGACCGTTATTACGGACAGAGGTGTTTGTTCTGGGTACTGATTTCTCAGGATCTATGCAACCAAATTGCGTGAAAATGTAATCACATGTCATTTCTAGTATACTATATTTGTCCAATGAATACCCGTTTATCATCTGTATTTCTTCTTGGTGTAGCAATTTCAATGGCCAGTAGTGTAAAATTTCATTAATTTTCTAGTAGAACTGTAGCGGCGGGACTGTTTTCCAAATGATATTACAGCATGTCCTTACATCCAGTGAAAGTGGATCACGTTAGGAGTACAAGTAAGGTGTAGGTTCAACAGTAGAACCAACCATATTTTGGAGAACAGTGGGTGTCACCGCGGTTCGAGGCACAGGTCATCGAGGCCGGGAGGCGGCGTCAGACACAGCGGCAGCGGCAGCGGCAGCGGGCTGTCGTCGTCCCGCAGGCCCGGTAGCGGGCCGGCAGTCAGCGTGAGCAGCGACGAGACGGGCGGCAGCGCCCTCTGCGGCCCGCAGTCCGGCTCCTCCGGCAGCTGCGCCGAGGACACGGCCTCGAGCGCGCGCGTCAGCTCGGCGATGTAGCGGATGGCGAGCCGCAGCGTCGCGATCTTGGTGACCTTGTCGCCGGCCTGCTCCTGCAGCTCCTGGGGGTGGCCGGGCGGCAGCGCGCGCCGCAGCGCCTCGAACGCGGCGTTGATCTCTCGCATGCGCTCGCGCTCCCGGGCGTTGGCCGTCCTGCGGCGGTACCTGCTGAGCGGCTGCGTCTGCCGCCGCGCCCTCCTGCCGCCCCCGCCACCCCTCCTCCCGGCGCCGCCCTCGCACGGCTGCGACGGCTCTTCCCGCTCGTCTCCGCCGCCCCCTGCTACCGCACACTCGTCGACGACGTACTCGGTGATCTG
The DNA here is from genome assembly GCF_021461385.2 of Schistocerca piceifrons. Taxonomy (NCBI): domain Eukaryota; kingdom Metazoa; phylum Arthropoda; class Insecta; order Orthoptera; family Acrididae; genus Schistocerca; species Schistocerca piceifrons. Next base: position 100,530,443 of record NC_060138.1, on the reverse strand, counting down.
CGGCCTGAGCAGAGATCGTGGCCTCAGAGAGTACCTCCCTTTCCGCCCCTCTCCGACCCCTGCCTCCTCGGCAACCGAATCGGAACCCGACAGTCCGTTCACCAGTTCTTTCCCCTCGCTGCAGGTAGTCTCCGGGCAGATGAGGTTTTCTGGGGGGTTGTTGTTCGAGTCCAGACTCGACGGCGTCTCGACGCGTATTAAACTGTCCATGTCACTGCCAGTGGCGCAGGGGGGCATGGCGGCGGTGGCTCCCGCAGAGCCCTCTATCGTCAGATGCTGTCCTCACCGTCTCCATCGAAACTCGTCTACCAGAACTCGCGGTCCCCCGGTGAAGAATCACATCTGAAACAAAACAGACGTAAATCCTATTTACAGCGCACGCGGAACAGAAAGAAATAACTTCGTGTGCTGGGAGATTGCGAGTGGTAAGCTCAGTCATCTAATCCGATACGACCCTGCCGAAGGAACATCTGAAACTGAATATTATAGCAGAGGTTGAAAATACCGCTTCAGTTGCAAGCGTGAGTAAAACACGACTGGTTTCGGGCCCTTACATGCCCATTATTAGATTTTATACTGAAAAGAAACAAGTGACCGGAGCTAATAGAAGTTTTCACACGCAGTAGTACATATAAGTATTATATGTTTTTAATGCTTTATCCTATGACTACTGGCCATTATTGTGCGTCATTACCTGTGTCCTCACTCAAATTTAAACGCAGCCAAAACCTCTCGGACAAACAGAAGGTAAACGATGTCAAAGTTGGCGTAGGGAGGGATATGCGTGAATTCCAAAGGTAAACGATGTCAAAGTTAGCGTAAGGAGGGCTATGCGTGAATTCCAAAGTAAAATTCTATGTATCCACTAGACAGAAAATCCTAGGAAGTTCTGGTCTTACGTTAAATCAGTAAGTGGCTCGAAACAGCATATCCAGACACTACGGGATGATGATGGCATTGAAACAGAGGATGACACGCGTAAAGCTGAAATACTAAACACCTTTTTCCAAAGCTGTTTCACAGAGGAAGACCGCACTGCAGTTCCTTCTCTAAATCCTCGCACGAACGAAAAAAATGGCTGACAGAGAAATAAGTGTCCAAGGAATAGAAAAGCAACTGAAATCACTCAACAGAGGAGAGTCCACTGGACTTGACGGGATACCAATTCGATTCTACGCGGAGTACGCGAAAGAACTTGCCCCCCCTTCTAACAGGCGTGTACCGCAAGTCTCTAGAGGAACGGAAGGTTCCAAATGATTGGAAAAGAGCACAGGTAGTTCCAGTCTTCAAGAAGGGTCGTTGAGCAGATGCGCAAAACTATAGGCCTATATCTCTGACATCGATCTGTTGTAGAATTTTAGAACATGTTTTTTGCTCGCGTATCATTCATTTCTGGAAGCCCAGAATCTACTCTGTAGGAATCAACATGGATTCCGGAGACAGCGATCGTGTGAGACCCAACTCGCTTTATTTGTTCATGAGACCCAGAAAATATTAGATACAAGCTCCCGGGTAGGTGCCATTTTCCTTGACTTCCGGAAGGCGTTCGATACAGTTCCGCACTGTCGCCTGATAAACAAAGTAAGAGCCTACGGAATATCAGACCAGCTGTGTGGCTGGATTGAAGAGTTTTAAGCAAACACAGCATGTTGTTCTCAATGGAGAGACGTCTACAGACGTTAAAGTAACTTCTGGCGTGCCACAGGGTAGTGTCATTGGACCATAGCTTTTCACAATATACTTAAATGACCCAGTAGATAGTGTCGAAAGTTCCATGCGGCTTTTCACGGTTGATGCTGTAGTATACAGAGAAGTTGCAGCATTAGTAAACTGCAGCGAAATGCAGGATATCTGCAGCGGATAGGCACTTGGTGCAGGGAGTGGCAACTGACCCTTAACATAGACAAATGTAATGTATTGCGAATACATAGAACAAACACTGTTAGCAGTTACTTCTGTAAAATATCTGCGAGTATGCGTACGGAACGATCTGAAGTGTACTTCAGCAAGTACATCAAGTATATCAATGTTGTTTTTCGAGGTAGCTGCACTGAAAGGTCCTATACAGTGGCCTGGGAGGTCACCTGACCTGAATCCCCTTGATTATTCCGTTTGGGGATATCTTAAGTCACTTGTGTATAAGACCCCATTGGATACGGAGATGGAATTAGTTCTTAGAACTGTATCTGCCTGTGATATGATTCGAAACACACCAGGGACATTTGGCAGGTTGCATCAGAATCTTGTTCGCCGACGTCTTGCTTGCATTGGATAGATGGCCGTCAGTTTTGTAAGAGCAGCACACATGGTACGTTCATTGCGTCATTGATGGTATTTGCAGTTAACTGCAACTAATTTAAATAAAAAGTACAAAGTACTGTCACTTGATTCCTGTTCTCTCCTTTAGCTGGCTTCCTCGACCCCAGATTCCCTACCTCAAATTGTTCAGTGGAACATCCTCTATGTCCTGTTAGATTTTTGCACGCTCTTACGGAAACACCCTGCATGCACACAATCAGTGACTACGTAAATGGAGTGACTGGCAGGAAGGCCAACATGGTACATTAGTGTTGTTCGCCAACATTTGCACTCTCCGATAGCTATGAAAGGTAGTAAATAATAATAGTGCGGATTTAACAAAAAACACTACTCTGTGAGACAGAAAAAGTGAAGCACCCAGGAAGGTTATCATAGCTATCGGGCAGTGCAAGAGTTGGCGAACAACACTAATGTACTCTGTTGGTCTTCCTACTCACTCTGTTCACATATCTCTGTTGGCGTGTATGTGTACGTAATTACAAATGGCTCTGAGCACTATGGGACTTAACAGCTGTGGTCATCAGTCCCCTAGAACTTAGAACTACTTAAACCTAACTAACCTAAGGACATCACACACATCCATGCCCGAGGCAGGATTCGAACCTGCGACCGTAGCACGTAATTACAGTCACATCCAACCATGCCTTCTGGGTGTTCCACTTCTTTTGTGAGGCAGTGCCATTTCATGATGGTCTGCACATGGTTTAATGCGTAGTCATGTCCAGATGCTACTATCTAACTGTGAGTATACTGAGAATTCAAATCGTTGTTACCAAGCTAACTAGGAAATAGAGGGTGTCGCAGGGGGAATGGTCAATATTCAGGAACATGAGAGGAACATCCTTTTAAGAAAAATCTATATGTGAACGTACGAATTGTTTCCGAGATAGAACACATTTATAAGGAATAGGAATGGACCCAAAATTGAACCCTGTGGGATTCACTTTGTGATTTTTTTTTTTCACCAGTACAATTAACTGGCCACAACATCGCAGACATTATGCAGTAGATTTCTGATTGCGGTGCTGGATGAAATCCGAGAAATTGATAAATGAAAGGTGAATAAACGAGTTGAACTGTTCGGTTGCGCTATGGACGTTGCTGACCTCATTGGGGAACGTGTAGAGGCATTCAGACATGCAACAATTGTTTTCTAAAGAGTGTAAAAATGAACTGCAGATGACGGTGGGGTATTCGAACATTTGCTGTCAACTGTACAATACCTCTAATGTTATGCGTATGCTAATGCTTAGAGCAGAATGTGCATTTTTCAACTGATGCTTTGTCCGCCCCTCGTACCTGAGTGGTCAGCGCTGCGGAATGTCATACCTAACGGCTCGGGTTCGATTCCCGGCAGGGTCGGAGATTTTCTCCGCTCAGGGACTGGTGTTGTGTTGTCCTTATCATCATCGTTTCACCCCCATCGACACGTAAGTCGCCGAAGTGGCGTCAACTCGAAAGACTTGCACCAGGCGAACGGTCTACCCGCCGGGAGGCCCTATCCACAAGGCATTTCCAACTGATGCTTCGTGGAACGTTTTTTGTAATGTTTACTAACTACTGTAAATGCGTACATCGTAAATCTGACAATGTACTGATTAATAAAGAAAATAAATAAAAATGTATGTTAAACGTTCTCTACCTCGAAAAACATTCGGAATAAGACATATGTCTATATGAAGCTTTTTGCTTCAAATGAGTGTTTCTGTCGTATCCCTTAATGTCAACCACTCTTCGTTGGGCACCCTATATAAGATGCGTAAACAGCGCCAGATGCCTAGTGATCACTGTGAAGAACACAGAGATGCCACGTACTCGTGTGGACAATATTATCAGCACCTGACAGAGTTTGAAAGGGGCCTCGTTCTGGGTCTCCGTTTGGCCGGCTGGTAAAATCGTGTAATTTTCAAATTTTTGGGGCATCAGAAGTGACATTGGTCTGATGTTGGACCGCAAGGGAACTTGAGGGCAAGCATGCCCGTGTCCAAGTTTCATGTCGAACACGGCGGAGCATCACAAAGAAAGATCGGCGTATTGCGCACATCGTAATACCTTTACATGGCTGCTTGCCATCTGAGAACATGTAATGGATTGGCTACAACATTTTGTGACATTCCGCACCCTTGGTGGGAGACTGGCAGCAGCCCAGCTAGTAAATTCCTCCTCATGCGTAGGGTGCCGATAACACAACAACACAAATGGCATTTTTTGCAGCGGTGACATGACGGGGAAGCATTCAGTGCTGATGAACGACATCGCATCGTGTTCAGTGAGATATCATGCTTCTGCAGTGCCTGAGATGACCGTCATCGATGAACATGGTGGCGACTTGGGGATACATTCTTCCAATGATTTCGAGAGTCACAGCGCTATTACTGCTGGCGTCGTGGTGGAGGAGGCGTTGGGAATGGCATCAGGTCACGGCTGGTAGCGGCTGAAGGAACTACGACAGCACAACAGCAGGTCGCGGATATATTGCGCTTACTCTGTTACCTCTCATGCCAAAATATCGTTGTGCCACTTTTTCAACATGATAAAACTCATCCACATTTGGGACGTGTCTCCACGAACTGTCTGCGTGGTATTGAGGTAATCCTGTTGCCTGCAAGATCTACAGGTCTGCCCCAACAGATCATGTGTGGGATCAGCTCCGACGTCAACAACATCCCTGTCCCAGATTCGGTAAACATAGGATGAATTGGAAGAGTCGTAGGTCATTTCGTCTCAAGTGAGGATACGATGGCTTTATGACATTCTTCCCAACCAAATTAGTGCATATATCCAAATGCCAGAGGCTGCGATGTCATACCGATAAATAGGCTTAGACTGACAAGTTCTTTGTAAACTTTACTCGATATTGTAATTATCAAAATGACATCACACACCCTCTCAACCCGTGAAGTTCCCTCTTGCCTTTCTGGGTGGTTCACTTTTTTTGTCTAGCAAAGTGGTAGTGTCTTTTAACACAGCACTATCATTATTTACTACCCTTTCATGGCTATCGGAGGATGTGGAGGGGCCGGGCGGAGTGGCCGTGCGGTTCTAGGCGCTACAGTCTGGAGCCGAGCGACCGCTACGGTCGCAGGTTCGAATCCTGCCTCGGGCATGGATGTGTGTGGTGTACTTAGGTTAGTTATGTTTAATTAGTTCTAAGTTCTAGGCGACTGATGACCTCATAAGTTAAGTCGCATAGTGCTCAGAGCCATTTGAACCATTTCTGATGTGGAGGGAGCGAGAGACCTCATTTCACAAAAATCCTTACAACAAAATTAGAACAATAATATGCCTCAAATTTACGCTACACTAAAGGCAGATTCTAAATGGGAACCGTTAATGAACTGAACTAGTTCGAAGAACGTTATCAACCGCACACTTCATAACCGTCCCTAAAACTGAGATTTCAGTAATTTTCCTATTAAAAACGCTTCCATTCCCATTCGGTAAATTGTTATTACTTACAACATCTGTAAAGTATAACAGTCCGAGCTGGTGAATTAAATGTCGGTTGCATTGTTGTCCAGTTTACTTTAGACTGATTCTGCACAATAACTGTCGTTAGTAGTTAAATAATGTTGTCTGTAATTACCCGTATTTTTTAAACTAAGCATACTCTAAACCCATGAACGTGGTAAAATCGACGTAGTTACTCAACTTGCAACGGAAGATTTTTCCAAGTCACTGCTGTATTGTTTAAAAAGCACGTGTCTAGTACTGGCGCGTACTTCTCAGTATTAACCATTATCTATCAATGACCCTTTTCGGAAATGACTTGCTACTCGTTGACGCGCCAGGACCTTGTTACCGACCGGTACAGAGTCATCCAAACTAAAACTGGACACACATCACTGAAAGAGCATGTACACCAGCAACGAGAAAGCATTCGATTGCATTACCTACACTATGTTATCAAAAGTATCCGTACACCGACAAAAAAATACGTTTTTCATATTAGGTGCATTGTGCTGTCACCTACTGCCAGGTACTGCATATCAGCCACCTCAGTAGTCATTAGACATCGCGAGAGAGCAGAATCGGGCGCTCCGCCGAAGTCACGGACTTCGAACGTGGTCAGGTGATTGGGTGTCACTTGTGTCATACGTCTGTACGCGAGATTTCCACACTCCTAAACATCACTAGGTCTACTGTTTCCGATGTGATAGTGAAGTGGAAACGTGAAGGGACACGTACAGCACAAAATCGTACAGGTCGACCTTGTCTATTAACTGACAGAGACCGCCGACAGTTGAATAGGGCCGTAATGTGTAATAGGCAGATATATATCCAGACCACTGGAAGTACTATGACAGTTAGGCGGGAGGTGAGAAAACTTGCATTTCATGGTCGAGCGGCTGCTCATAAGCCACACATCACGCCAGTAAATGCCAAACGATGCCTCGCTTGGCATAAGGGGCGTAAACATTAGACGATTGAACAGTGGAAAAACGATGTTTGGAGTGAAGAATCACGGTACACAATGTGGTGATCCGATGGCAGGGTGTGGGTATGTCGAATGCCCGGTGAACGTCATCTGCCAGCGTGTGTAGTGCCAACAGTAAAATTCGGAGGCGGTGGTGTTATGGTGTGGTCGTGTTTTTCATGGATGGGTCTTGCACCCCTTGTTGTTCTGCGTGGCGCCACTATCACAGCACAGGCCTACAATAAAGTCTTAAGCACCTTCTTGCTTGCCACTGTTTAAGAGCAATTCGTGAATGGCGATTGCATCTTTCAACACGATCGAACGAGCACTTTTTTATAATGCACGGCCTGTGGTGGACTCGTTACATGACAATAACACTCCTGTAATGGACTGGCCTGCACATTGTCCTCGCCTGAATCCTATGGAACTCCTTTGGGATGGCCGGCCGCGGTGGTCTCGCGGTTCTAGGCGCTCAGTTCGGAAACGCGCGTTGCTACGGTCGCAGGTTCGAATCCTGCCTCGGGCATGGATGTGTGTGATGTCTTTAGGTTAGTTAGGTTTAAGTAGTTCTAAGTTCTAGGGGATTGATAGCCACAGATGTTAAGTCCCATAGTGCTCAGAGCCATTTGAACCATTTGAACCTTTGGGGTGTTTTGAAAAGCCGACTTCGTGCCAGGCCTCACCGACCGACATCGATACCTCTCCTCAGTCTGGCACTCCGTGAAGAATGGGCTACCATTCGCCAAGAAACCTTCCAGCACCTGACTGAACGTATGCCTGCGAGAGTGGAAGCTGTCATCAAGGCTAAGGGTGGGCCAATACCATACTGAATTCCAGTATTACCGATGGAGACCACCACGAAATTGTAAGTCATTTTCAGCCAGGTGTCCGGATACTTTTGATCACATAGTGTAGATACGCCTATCGCTTTTTCGTCTTCTTTCACAATTCAGTCATCGGAAGAATTCCCGAGGCATATCACAGAAGTGAAATAGTGGCGACGCCGATGTCGCTGTTTCTGTGTAGCAGCCAACAGGATTTTATTTGTAGCGTCAACGTTCGTGAAAAGGCTTGCAGACTTGCTCTTTGTTTACGAAGTAATACTCTGCAAGCTGCCACTGCCTGGCAAAATGGCTGCCACAAGATGAAAGTTAATTTACAGAAAAATTTTCAAAGCCGTAACGTATGCCTTGTTTCTCCTCAATTTGCACCATTTAGATGTAGAGAATGTACATAACAAAGTTATTGAAGAGGAAAACATCACATATGTGGCAAGTGCCCACGTATTTGTTTCGGTAGTACTGGTTCAAAAAATGGCTCTGAGCACTATGGGACTTAACATCTCAGGTCATCAGTCCCCTAGAACTACTTAAACCTAAGTAACCTAAGGACATCACACACATCCATGCCCGATGCAGGATTCGAACCTGCGACCGTAGCAGTCACGCGGTTCCAGACGGAAGCGTCTAGAACTACTAGGCCACCGCGGCCGGCTCGGTAGTACTCTCTGTTTTAGTTGGTCACTAGTGGGCCACACAGCATGTATCGACTAAGAGTGAATTAATTTCTTCCACATTCGCTACAATTAGGCGACATGGTGTAGAGGTTAAAACAAACGTGGGAGATAGGCGATTCAGACACCTCTCCACTCATACACAAATAGTTTACGGCAAAAGTCGCGGTTAGTTCTCTGAAAAGGACACTGATGACTTCCGTCCCTGTTGTGGTGAGACGGAATTTAGCGACAGGTACACGAGGATTCTTACCGCCCCAGCGTGTGCGAGTAAGACGATAAGAAAATGGTAGACTAGGTATAAACTTATTGAATTCCGAATTTGGTTTCTTATTTAAATTTGTTGTTTTGACAATTTTTGTACATAGTTTTTTCTTCTGTTTGTTTCTCGTCCTCAGGAACAGAGTAGCACTGCGCCGACTGCAGCATCTTTGTCGCTGACGACAGAGATATTTCGTCGTCCACCGCCACACAATAAGCGACGGCAGCTGGGAGACGGTCATGCAGGCGTCTGTTGCCGATTTCTGGCCTAAATTGAATTACTCACGAAAAATATTGTAACTGAAAAATAAACGAATATCGTTCTGTTAATTAACTAACATCTAATGGCATTACGTGTCAGTATGTCGATCCAATTCTTACTTTCAAGAACTGTTACGCACTTGAGTCTAACAGAGTCCACAAGGAGTAAAAATTAGTTGTTTGACTTGTCTTCAAGAAGCACACATTGGTTGGTCATTTACAATATCTAACAGAAAGTTAATCGAACTGTGTTGATTGAGAAGTACTGTGGTGAATTAAAAATAGTTTGAGACCGATGATTTACGCTAATATTACAGTTCAGCCAGAGATTAATAACGGCTTTATAGTCTTTATCATTGACAGTTTTCGATAAAATTAACGTTTTTGATAGTGTGGTTGAAAGAGCTTTTGCTGAAGTTAGAGCTTTTCGACGTTCGAATCTGCTAACAGCTTATCAGAAAACTAGTTGTGGCTTACACACTGGGTAACACAAATCCAAACACGGTCAAGAAAGATTAAATCAAATATTTAGTTGAGCCCAGGTCTGGTAACTGAAAATCGAACTTTTGCTGTACTTAGACATCTGAACCAGGCGCTGTAACGCCGCACTACCCTCCCCCAATCCAAGCTGATACCCCGTCTCTTATGACCCGGTCGTCGGCGTTACGTTAAACCCCAACTTTCCTCATTCACAATCGAGGGACCTGAGTCAGACACTCAGCTGCACCTATTCTTTCAGAGTTGCAACACAACACGAATCTTGTTTATGGGAGGATTTTTGTAGTGCTTATAAGTTACGCGCAGGAAGAAAACACATACTCAGACATAAATTGATTAGTGATACGTGCTTCGATGGGCCAACCTGACGAGCAAGATTTTCAAAGAGCATGTATTCGATATGAAATCCATATCTGCCACACATTTTAAACATGTCACACATGACGAACATAATAAATTCCGTTTTGGTGTTTTTCTTGTAGATCCATCGAAGAGTGTCAGTACAATTAGAAAACTTTTTTTGATAAGGCCTATTGTAGTACGTTCCCGAATAGACAGGATATTAAGTAACATGTGGAAAATCTCTGGGGAATGAACAGACTACATTTAATCAGTTTTTTGTACTGTCTTAGTTACAAACACTTTTTTGTTTTCAAATTTCCAGCATGGTTCTACTGATAGTTTTTCGTCTCAACTGTTTTCTTCTGATGGTAACTGAAAAATTCATAATAGCAACAATTAGCCTTAATACAAGTATCTACACGCTATATCTTACTCACTCCCACATACCAGGGGTCTGCTTTATACGCTGAAATCGTTCTTGAACACGCTGAAGAAGAATGACAACATTCACAATACGTCCTGAATACACTACGTCCTTTAAATGCCCCTAAAAAATCCAGTGGATTGAGATCAGGATATGGAGTCAGTGAAGACTTTGCTGTCCCATGACTTACTCTTTTATTTGGGAAATGGTGATTTAAAATGGTTCTTGGTTGCAAAAATGAGATGGCGCTCCATTGTGCACCAACCTCATGTTCAGACATAAGTGTAGTGGAAGGTATTTGAGCAAAACATTTAAACAAGCCATTAAAAATTCACTGTATGATGCTTTTGTCACTATTCCATGGAAAAGAGAACGTCCTGTTAATCTGTCTCCAGTTATATACGCCCATACATTAAAGCTAAGCTGTAGTGGAAAACAAAACGACAGAAATGAAGGTATCATCTCAAAACAAAAAAAGTGTATGGAACTAAACAAATAGAAAAGAACATTGACCATAGGTGTATGAGAAATCTTTAGATTCTTCTTACGTCCTCTATTCGTTCACCGGAGGTTTCTCACTCATTAGTTAACACCCTGTATGTACAGAACGTACCTCAGGAACAATTTTCCTTACGAAGTCTTGTTGTCCGTAACGTATCTGTTGTTTGTACCTGCTGGAATACCACTGCGTGACTCCGCGAGATCCATTCATAGATTGTGTTTCCTGTATAATCTTGTCTTACATACCTCACTTCACCATTCATTAATTATTGTTAATTTTCTTGTAATCTTTTTCTAGTGGTTACTTTCCTATTGGCAGAGCTCTCCCGGAAATCTGGATGGGGATGAATCGATAATCTCTTTCCAACGGAGAAATCATCATGATACCTTTTAATCACAGGCCACATCTTCAACAAACTAGCACTCTGCCCATCCCCGGTAGAACAAGAATTGAAAGGAAAACGATGCACGTTCACGCTTGGCGATAACGACTTTGCCAAAAATTGTGACTGCAGGTAATTGGCACAATAAAAGTTGTCCTATGGGTGCGTCGCTCAGTTTTATCACATAGCGGATTTGCCCGGAATGCTTCATATGGACCTGACTGTCAATTTTTTTTCTGCCAACGACAGCGGCCCAGCATTTGTAGAGTCAAAATTGTGTGGTGAAGCAAAACGTTCGAGTTTCTGTTGGTAGTGCCAAGCACCGATTACGTCAGCATTTCCCCTCACACGTCTGGGCCCATCGCAAAGATCAGTCTTGTCATTTAGATTTTTGTTCATCATTTTCAGCAACTGTTTTCAATGAACGCTGATGTGAAGAAACAGATTTTTTAACGCAAGTACGTCCTGTTTCTTTACAACGGAAATCTTGTTATTCCATTCCCTCCGTCACCACCTAGTGAAATGGGGCTTCTTATTTTGTGCCCATATACTTGCTTCACACAGTCAAAGAGGAAGACTGGGCGTGCTGAAAGCTCAAAAAGTAGTAAAACTTCTTTACACAGTAAAAGTAAAATTATGTTCTGGTACAATACTATTTCAAAATAACTATTTCAAAATGTACCATAAATTGTGAATAAAATGTAATATGAAAGAAAAATATCAGCACTCGATATTGGCATTCTAATATCGGTGTATCGATTTATGGTATGAGAAAACTTCCCCGACATACACTGAAGAGCCAAAGAAAGCGGCACACTTGCATAATATCGCGTAGGGCCCCCGCGAGCACTCAGAACTGCCGCAACACGACGTGGCATGGACTCGACTGATGTCTGAAGTAGTGCTGGAGGAAATTGACACCATGAATGCTGCAGGGCTGTCAATAAATTCGGAAGAGTACGAGGGGCTGGTCATCTCTTCTGAACAGCACGTTGCAAGGCATCCCAGACATGCTCAACAATGTTCATGTCTGGAGAGTTTGGTGGCCAGCGGACGTGTTTAAACTCAGAAGAGTGTTACTGGAGCCACTCTGTAGCAATTATGGACGTATGGGGTGTCGCATTGTCATGCTGGAATTGTCCGTTGGGATGCACAATCGACATGAATGGATGCAGGTGATCTGACAGGATGCTTACGTACATGTCACCTATCAGAGTCGTATCTAGAGGCAACAGGGGTCCCATATCAATCCACTTGCACACGCTCCACATCATTACAGAACCTCCACCAGGTTGAACAGTCCCCTGCTGACATGCAGAGTCCATGGACTCAATGAGATTGTCTCCATACCGTACACGTCCATCTGCTCGATACAATTTGAAACGAGACTCGTCCGACATCAACAGCCCAACGCCGGAGTTGATGGACCCAGGCGAGAACTAAAGCTTTGTGTCGTGCAGTGAGCCCATATCGATGATGCTTCGATGAATGGTTCGCACGCTGACACTTGTTGTTGGCACAGCATTGAAGTGTGCAGCAATTTGCGGAAGGGTTCCACTTCTGTCACATTGAACGATTCGCTTCAGTCGTCACTGGTCCTGTTCTTGCAGTATCTTTTTCCGGCCGCAGCGATGTCGGAGATTTGATGTTCTCCGGATTTCTGATATTCATGATACTCGTGAAATGGTCGTACGGGAAAATCCCCACTTCATCGTTGCCTGGAAGATACTGTGTTTCACCGCTCGTGCGCCGACTATAACACCACGTTGAAACTCACTTTAATCTTGATAACCTGCCATTGCAGCATCAGCAACTTATCTAACAAATACGCCAGACACTTGTTGCCTTATATAGGCGTTGCCGACCGCAGCGTTGTATTCTACCTGTTTACATATCTATGTATTTGAGTACGCATGCCTGTACCAGTTTCTTTGGCACTTCAGTGTATATCGACACCTTTTGGAAGTACTTTAGATATATTGATATTTTATCCACGGCCCTAGTTCTGACGCATTGTGTATGTTCTGTCTTTAAGGGACTGAGGATGTCAAAGGAGCCTTAATGTGATCACTACGCCAGAAACATCGCGTGCCTACCGATGTAGTTACGCTGTTAGAATAAAAAACTGCTGCTTCTTAAAGTTATCCAACAGTAACTGAATGTTATAAATGTTTATCAATATTTTTGTCTATAGGTCCACGTTCTGAGATGCCAAAATCTTCTCAAGTTTGTGAAATAAGGTTTGTGGCAGTAATCATCTGACTATTGTATCATATATATATATATATATATATATATATATATATATATATATATATATATTTATATATATATATATGTGTGTGTGTGTGTGTGTGTGTGTGTGTATTTATATACCACATCAGTCATGCATCACAAACACTGTTGTTGTTGTTGTTGTTGTGGTCTTCAGTCCAGAGACTGGTTTGATGCACCTCTCCATGCTGCTCTATCCTGTGCAAGCTTCTTCATCTCCCAGTACCTACTGCAACCTAGATCCTTCTGAATCTGTTTAGTGTATTCATCTCTTGGTCTCCCTCTACGATTTTTACGCTCCACGCTGCCCTCCAGTACTAAATTGGTGAGCCCTTGATGCCTCAGAATATGTCCCACCAACCGATCCCTTCTTCTAGTCAAGTTGTGGCACAAATTTCTCTTCTATCCAATTCTGTTCAATACCTCCTCACTAGTTATGTGATCTACCCATCTAACCTTCAGCATTCTTCTGTAGCACCACATTTCGAAAGCTTCTATTCTCTTCTTGTACAAACTATTTATCGTCCACATTTCACTTCCATGCAAATACTTTCAGAAACGACTTTGTGGTGTCACCGCCAGACACCACACTTGCAAGGTGGTAGCTTAAATCGGCCGCGGTCCATTTAGTACATGTCGGACCCGCGTGTCGCCACTGTGTGATCGCAGACCGAGCGCCACCACAAGGCAGGTCTCGAGATACGGGATAGCACTCGCCCCAGTTGTACGACGACTTTGCTAGCGACTACACTGACGAAGCCTTCTCTCATTTGCCGAGAGACAGTTAGAATAGCCTTCAGCTAAGTCCATGGCTACGACCTAGCAAGGCGCCATTAACCGTATCTGAAGATAGTCTTATTTGTATTATCAAGAGCGATGTACCACAAGGATAGAATAAAGTTAAGTATCCGAGGAGCTGCATACTTTTCTTATTAGAATTCACTACTTATCCTGTTCCAGAATTCATGCCCGTCTGCGTTAGATAGCGTGCATTTTAGGCTTCCTCGATCTACAAGGTGTTGGCACATTTACCAACACATCAGACTTCCTGACACTTAAATCAATACTCGATGTCAACAAATTTCTCTTCTCCAGAAACGCTTTCCTTACCATTGCCAGTCTACATTTTATATGCTCTCCGACCATCATCAGTTATTTTGCTACCCAATTAGCAAAACTCGTTTACTACTTTAAGCCTCTCATTTCCTAATCTAATTCCCGCAGCATCACCCGATTTAATTCGACTACATTCCATTATCCCCGTTTTGCTTCTGTTGATGTTCATCTTATATCCTCCTGTCAAGACATTGTCCATTCCGTTCAGCTGCTCTTCCAGGTCCTTTGCTGTCTCTGACAGAATTACAATGTCATCGGCGAACCTCAAAGTTCTTATTTCTTCTCCATGGATTTTAATTCCTACTCCGAATTTTCTTTTGTTTCCTTTACTGCTTGCTCAATATACAGACTGAATAACACCGGGGATAGGCTACAACCCTGTCTCACTCCCTTCCCAACCACTGCTTCCCTTTCATGTCCCTCGACTCTTATAACTGCCATCTGGTTTCTGTACAAGTTGTAAATAGCCATTCGCTCCCTGTATTTTACCCCTGCCACCTTCAGAATTTGAAAGAGAGTATTCCAGTCAACATTGTCTAAAGCTTTCTCTAAGTCTACAAATGCTAGAAACGTAGGTTTGCATTTCCTTAATCTATTTTCTAAGATAAGTGGTAGGGTCAGTATTGCCTCACGTGTTCCAACATTTCTACGGAATCCAAACTGATCTTCCCCGAAGTCGGCTTCTACCAGTATTTCCATTCGTCTGCAAAAAATTCGTGTTATTATTTTGCAGCCGTGCTTATTAAACTGATAGTTCGGTAATCTTCACATCTGTCAACACCTGGATATTTGGGATTGGAATTGTTATATTCGTCTTGAAGTCTGAGGGTATTTCGCCTGTCTCATACATCTTGCTCACCAGATGGTAGAGTTTTGTTAGACCTGGCACTCCCAAGGCCGTCAGTAGTTCTAATGGGATGTTGTCTACTCCTGAAGCCTTGTTTTGACTTAGGACTTTCAGTGCTCTGTCAAATCCTTCACGCAGTATCATATCTCCTGTTTCATCCTCATCTACATTCTCTTCCATTTCCACAATATTGTCCTCAATTACATTGCCCTTGTATAGACCCTCTATATACTCCTTCCACCTTTTTGCTTTCCCTTCTTTGCTTAGAACTGGGTTTCCATCTGAGCTCTTGACATTCATACAAGTGGTTCTCTTTTCTCCAAAGGACTCTTTAATTTTCCTGTAGGCAGTATCTATCTTACCCATGTATATATATACGCTAAATAAATAAGGTTTGTGGCAGTAATCATCTGACTATTGTATCGGTGGCTCTGATGGCTCTGATATAGTACGTCTGCTGGAAACAATAAATGACTAACTATATGTCTTTTAGTCAATTACCTAACCTAATCTCCAGGTATTTCAGTGTGATATATCAGCTAATGGAAGGGTAGAAGTTACTAAGGCGGAATATTCAGATGTGTTCCTTAGAGACAGATTTTTACAGTAGCGACGAGCTTTGCCAGAGTCGAAAGAGCTGTGAAGAGAATAAAATTTTATTGCATTTAAGCCTAAAATAATGCTATATATCGAAAAACCTAAGACAATCATTATGAGCCTTACACTGCCGTTAGAGCGTCATGGTCTCCTTAACCTTGTTTCCAGTAAGAATTTCACAAGATTTGCAAATGCCTACAAAATTACTTCATGATGTCTCTCAGCATCACACTGAATAGCCAGTTTGTACAGTCTTGCTTTCCCATCAGCAGCTTGTCGAATTTCGCAGCGGTGCTCTCAGCGTGTACACGTGATCTACATCTACATCTACATACATACTCTGTAATCCACCATACGGTGCGTGGCGGAGGGTACCTCGTACCCTGTTCCACTCCCAAACAGAACGAGGGAAAAATGACTGCCTATATGCCTCTGTACGAGCCCTACTCTCTCTTATCTTATCTCTGTGGTCTTTCCGCGAAATATGTTGGCGGCAGTAAAATTGTACTGCAGTCAGCCTCAAATGCTGGTTCTCTAAACTTCCTCAGTAGCGATCACGAAAAGAACGCCTCCTTTCCTCCAGAGTCTCCCACCCGAGTTCCTGAAGCTTTCCGTAACACTCACGTGATGATCAAACCTACCAGTAACGAATCTAGCAGCCCGCGTCTGAATTGCTTCTATGTCCTCGCTCAATCCGACCTGATAGGGATCCCAAACGCTCGAGCAGTACTCAAGAATAGGTCGTATTAGTGTTTTATAATCGGACTCCTTTACAGATGAACCACATCTTCCCAAAATTCTACGAATGAACCGCAGACGACTAACCGCTTTCCCTACAACTGCCATTACATGCTTGTCCCACATCATATCGCTCTGCAATGTTACGCCCAAATATTTAATCGACGTAACTGTGTCAAGTGCTACACTACTAATGGAGCATTCAAACATTACGGGATTCTTTTTCCTATTCATCTGCATTAATTTACATTTATCTATATTTAGACTTAGCTGCCATTCTTTACACCAATCACAAATCCTGTCCAAGTCATCTTGTATCCTCCTACAGTCACTCGACGACGACACCTTCCCGTACACCACAGCATCATCAGCAAACAGCCGAACATTGCTATCCACCCTATCCAAAAGGTAATTTATGTAGATAGAAAACAACAGCGGAGCTACCACACTTCCCTGGAGCACTCCAGATGATACCCTCATCTCCGATGAACACTCACCATCGAGGGCAACGTACTGGGTTCTATTACTTAAGAAGTCTTCGAGCCACTCACATATTTGGGGACCAATACCATATGCTCGTACCTTAGTTAGGAGTCTGCAGTGGGGCACCGAGTCAAACGCTTTCCGGAAGTCAAGGAATATGGGATCCGTCTGATACCCTCCATCCATAGTTCGCAATATATCATGTCAAAAAGAGGGCGAGTTGCGTTTCGCAGGAGCGATGATTTCTAAAGTCGTGCTGATGCATGGACAGCAACTTCTCTGTCTCAAGGAAATTCATTATATTCGAACTGAGAATATGTTCGAGAATCCTGCAACAAACCGATGTTAAGGATATTGGTCTGTAATTTTGAGGATCCGTCCTTCTACCCTTCTTATATACAGGCGTCACCTGCGCTTTTTTCCAGTCGCTCGGGACTTTACGTTGGGCGGGAGATTCGCGACAAATGCAAGCTAAGTAAGGAGCCAAGGCAGTAGAGTACCCTCTGTAAAACCGAATTGGAATCCCATCAGGACCTGGCGATTTATTTATTTTAACCCATTCAGCTGCTTCCCAACCCCAGGGATGTCTATCACTATGTCCTCCATACGGGAATCTGTACGAGACTCAAACGGCGGTATGTTTGTACGACCCTCCTGCGTGAAAGATTTCTCAAATGCTAAATTTAAAATGTCAGCTTTTGTTTTGCTGTCTTCCGTTGCCAGGCCAGACTGATCAGTGGGTGACTGAATGGAAGCCTTCGACCCACTTACTGATTTTACGTAAGACCAGAATTTCCTTGGGTTTTCAGCAAGATCTTTTGCTAAGGTATGACGGTGTTAGTGGTTGTATGCTTCACGCATCGCTCTTTTTACAGCAGCACGAATCTCTACTAACTTTTGCCTGTCCTCATTCTCCCGATCTTTCTTGTACCGCGCATGCAACTGTCTTTGCTTCCTGAGCATTCTCCGAATTGCGCTGTTAAACCACGGTGGGTCTTTTCCGTCCGTAACCCAATTTTTCGGCACATACTTCTCCAATGCGTGATTTACAATGAGTTTAAAATTTGCCCATAATAAGACGTTAGATGTTTCTCATAGCACTCGGACTTTAATGCCAAATTATTATATTTCCGTCAGAAACACAAAAAAAAATTTGAGACTAATTTATTTCTTTGTTGACGTCATACTTTTGGTATACATGAATGATAACAACTCTTTTCGAATCTCTAATATTTTAGAAAATTTCTAGAGCGCTTCCAGAAACAAAGTTGCTTGTGATTTGGTTTCTGTTCAGATACAGAATCACAACATTAGGGGTACAACATTAGTTTCAATCTCTCAAATTTCAGCCGTACAGTTTAAGTGTGGTTGTGTGAATAAATGGCATGAAGGAATTCCCTCATCTGGCAACACATCACGCGAATAGAAAACCTCAACAAATAAAGAAAAGGCCCTGGCTCAAATACAAAAACAAAGATGTACTACTTTTTTAGTTTTGTTTATTTCAGATTATAAATATTATTGTAATTAATATTAAATTTGTCGTATCCAATACAAACAAAATAATGAGAGGAGCCAGAACGTAAGAAGCATGAAAATGATGAGATTGATGTAAATTTATTTCGTTAATTCGTTAGTTATTCCACTTTAAAATAACAACAAGAGAAAACACAAGTAACAGTATAAGACGTTTTATTAGATGAAGTATTATATTTTAGATAAAATTATGAGGTCAGATTGTTCAACTTAATAAAATAAATGGCAGTGATTCTTCGTTTAATACGAATCACCGATTTGATATAAAAGGTAAACAAAAAAATTGTCAAAACCTTTTTAAATTAACAATCGTCTTCATAGAACAATATTTCTATTGTTTACGGTCGATGATACATATAAATAATCTATGAATGAGAAGCAGTAATGAATGAGAAGTAGTAATGAGGTGTGAAGCTTCACATGGGTGGAGGGGGAGGGGGATAGCTCTGAATAGTCTTGTGTTTCATGTCCTTACACGTTAGTATCATAAAGACATGTCTGTGCAAAAAATTTACTTCCTTCGAGTACACACTTCATTTTCTGCAGGTCACATCCAGCTTGAAGTAAACGAACTAGTCTTCCCAATGTATTTGGCCGCTTCGGTACAGCAGTCAGGCTGTCTAAATGTCACCTTACGCCTTGTTAATAAACACCATTGTTAATTTGCTTTACTGTATGGCGTTCGGAAGTGATTTCTATGCAGCATGTATTTCAAAGAACCGACATTTCTCAGTAAAAATTGCCAATCTTTATTTCTTGTTAATTGGCCGCTGCATTAACAAGGAGGATTTAAATCGGCAGCACTTAGAACGGGAAGATGTTCTTCGCGATACTATTTTTCGCTATTTCTCAACACTTCGTTGACTGGTCCTTACTCTCCCTTATCTTGTGACATACAAACCCGAGTAGTGAATCCGTTTGCAAAAGCTGCATATTTATGATGCCTTCCTACACCTTACATGCTAATTGGAAACAGAATTCCGAATAAATCGTGATGCCACTCGCTTGGAAAATGCTACTCTGCACTATGAACGTCGAGTAATACGTACAAATACTTACATGCTTACAGATTCAGTCCATTTCTGTGTCCAACTTCGCTAACTTGTGCACGTCTTATCCACACCGTTTTCACTGTCAGATGGATATCGCACCCCTTAACGCAAGTAGATTACATTGCCTTCATTAAAGATGCGAATGACTAGTTGTTCGTATTTTTCTGTAGTTGATTAATTCATGCTGTTGTGGATTAATTCGTTTAGCCTCATCTTAGGCAGGTCCCCATAGACTGCTGTTTTGCTTTTACTCTCCTTTGGGAGAGCGTGTTAATTTCTGCATCCACATAGATAATCCGCAAGCCATTGGGCAGTGCATGGCGGTGGAAACTTCGTAGCAATATTACAGTTTAACTTTCGCATTCCTTTCGCATATTGATCGATGGAAAATGGCTATCCACCTACCTCTGTACGCTCTC
The DNA here is from genome assembly GCF_021461385.2 of Schistocerca piceifrons. NCBI lineage: Eukaryota > Metazoa > Arthropoda > Insecta > Orthoptera > Acrididae > Schistocerca > Schistocerca piceifrons. Next base: position 100,510,462 of record NC_060138.1, on the reverse strand, counting down.
ATCCCCCTTATCTTATTTCATCTCTACGGTAGATATACGATGGTGCCAGCATAATAATCGCACTGCACTTTTGTTTTTAAATGTAGGTTCTCTGCATTTATCCTAAAGACTTTCAAGAGATTTAAATCGACTTTCTTTCAAGGATTTCCATGTAAGGACACCGACCATTTCTGATTCTCCTTCGCATGGGCTGTAGCGGCCTGTTACGAACCCAGCAACGCATTTCTGAATTGTCATGGCTGCTTGATGAGGACTGCAAACACTGGAATAATACCCTATAACTGTTCGAATTGGCGTCTTCTACGCAATTTTCTTTACTGATGCACTGCGCTTTCCCTGAATCCTTCCAAGAAATGACTATTCTTCCTACTATCTGTCCATGATTAGAACTGCGGGCAAGCGCAGTGCATCTATAAAAGTGTTACCTGTAAGACGAAATTCTTATTACCGGAAGCCACAGAGAAATAAGAAATCTAAGAATGGGTTACCTATAGCTATACTATAAAATTTACTGTACCCTTATATCCTGAAATTGGAAATGTTAATATTAGATACAGCAATATAGATCTGTTCCAATAGTTTAATTTTGCTAACTATCCAGGTAAATGTATACATTTTCCTCGAAAACTCCAGTACACATACAGCGTACTGCAATACCAACTGTTATCTTGCAGATAAACACAGCATTTGTGATACAGAGAGGCGGACAATGGAAGGAGGCGTGTTGGAAATAGTGATAACACACAGAAAGTTAAGTAAATGATCAAGAGAAAGACAGGTGCAGAGCGTGTCACAGTGATATTTGTTCGAAGTGAGCTGGGCTTGTAAGATTGCCTAAGTACCTGATAATGGATTAAGGAAATGTTTTGCCGGATGCTCGGGATTAAAAAATGCTGTAGTGTAGTGCGCTACGGACGACGGATAGATGACATCCAGAGACCGTCAAGTCATATTCGATTGCGTAGAGCTGATGATCGCAAAATTTGGAAACAGCACACACCTCAATCCAGCAGCAAAAATATAAAAAAGTGACTAAAACAGATTGATGTGTTAGTGATAAGACGAATAGCATTGAAAAAATATTGGTGGATGATCAACATGAACAACCACACGAGATTGTTTGTGTAAAAGTAGTGAATGAAGAGACAGGATTTTTACATGTGAATGCTTGCCTGCGAGATGCTTTTGAGTTAAGTGTGAAGCTCAAGAATTGCCTGTCGGCAGTTGTAGAACTACTATACACCTACCATGTTCGATTCATACAAACAAGCGTGGAAATTGTCACGAATATATAGTAAAATGTTATGAATTCGGCTTCTCCAACACCTGAGACTTAATGGTGGCACTTCGCAATATTTATCAAGCATATTTCTGGAAGATGATACCATATCAGTCGTTCATAGAATAACACGTTGTCGGCTCTGAAGTGAGAGGCTTAAACATTGAACTGCTAGTTTTCAACAAGCGCTTGTATGAACAGGAAGTGTGAAGAACAAAAACAAATCATGGTTTCAAACAACTGTTTACTTTATTACATCATTATCTTATTTGCTCCTGGCAACATGAACTTTTAGAAACCCTCTTTCAGATAAGACGTGAATCATTCAGAAAATCAAAAATTCTGACTCCTTTCACTATATATGCCTCCTTGGTGACAATTGTAATCATCTGTATTGCTAATCAAACTTCGTAGTAAGAAATTGCACTTTATTTTGCTTTTACATTGAAGGGAAATTCTTTGTAGAATGTTTCCATATGATTGAAATGCGAAAGTAATTGATCCGTGAATATTATTCGACAGCAGAAGGCCACCTGCCAGCAATGGGTTTCGTCTTCTCTCTTCCTTTCATTCCGTACCTAACTCAAATACAAATATTGGTCAAAGCGTTCCGCACGAGTCAGTAACACATCTGACATTTTGCCAGCAGGCCGGAAGAGAACAGCGAAAAGTCACATCTACTAGGACATTCCCATCAACGCTTTGTGGGCTACTTGACTTCAGTTAGAGGGTATATGGAAGCAGCTTCTGTAGAAAATAAGCCCATTTGTATGGTTTTTTTTTTTTTTTTTTAGGAGATCTGCACAGGACCGAGAAAGGTAGCTATATGTCACTACACCAGTCCCAGTCTGTCCATCCAAACTCTAGTTTTACGTGCTTTCTCTAAATCGTGTAAGACAGAAACAGCCAGAGTAGCTCTGAAAAATACACGAGCGATTCATTATTCATTCTTGTCTAATACGAGCTTGTGTTTCGTCTCGGAGACTAACACACTTTAATACGCCTTCATTCCTTCCGTTTGTGATAGCAATAGCAGTTTTCAGTTGCCTGCCCGAAACGGTTCCGCCGACCTTGTGACCGAGCGGTTCCAGGCGAATCACTCCAGAACCGCGCTGCTGTTAGGGTCGCAGGTTCGAATCCTGCCTCGGGCATGGCTGTGTGTGATGTCCTTAGGTTAGCTGGGTTTAAGTAGTTCTAAGTCTGAGGGACTGATGACCTCAGATGTTAAGTCTCAGTGATTGGAGCCATTTTTGAACCATTTGAATTTGAAACGTTTCCAGGGTATTTGATGTTATCGTAAATCCTATGCTGATCTCAGAAGTTTTGGTTTCTGACTTCCTCCCAAGGACTCTGCGTGCAGATTCTTACAGTATGAATATGCTCTCGACACATAAAATGAGCATAAACTGCCAGTATGACCATTAAGGTCGGCCAGCGCTGTGTGTCGATTGCTACCAGGAGTGTGGTTACAATCTCGCTGTCCGATGGACCAGTGAACTTTTCAGACTGCCCCTGTCCAGTATACGTCATTTGCTAAGAACGTGAAAATTTCATGCATTCCAATATGTCTGACTACCAACAGGAGTCATTCATATGAATTTAACATTTGTTAAGCTATGCAGGAGTGTCGCAAACAGCCTGAAATGCTTGTGAGCGTGTTGCAGTGTACGCTGTGATGGGAAATAATTATTAAGGAAAAATGTCCTACTTTGCACCGTTTCCGAGTTAATTAACACTGCAGTTAGCCAGTCAGCCGTAGCGCGCGCAGATTCAAGCGGCCCGCCAGACACAATATGTGTCAGTTGTTCTCGCAGAGCACATGACAGCACACGAGACTGCTCTGCCTTTGGTTCGGGATCGATCCTGACTACCATCTTAAATCCAGTTTTTCTGTGCTCTCTTGTTCGGTTTTAGCTAAGCAAACAGAGAACACGCTTGGCGACACCGTTTCTATTGGGACGCTTGAATTTGCGAGCGCAACGGTATGACTGGTTAACTTGAATTGTAATTAACTCGGAAACGGCGCAACAAATCTAGAGTTTTTCATAACAGTTATTTCTCAAAAATACGTACACTACAAAACACTTACAAGCTTTTCAGATTTTTCTGACCACCCTGTATAATATTAAGAGTACGTAGATATAACGAACATAATATATGAAGAATCCTGTTGGTACATGTCCCAAACAATTGTGACTCTGGACAGGCAATATGGAAAACTGAGTTCGTAAATAAATACCTAAAATAATTTTACTCATTTTGACGCTGGATATCCATATACTTGAATGAATCGAAACAACTTCACGAAGTCTTTTAAAGCAGGAAATGCTGTTGTACAGATGTCCTCTCCTAAGCCTCCTCCCCCCCCCCCCCCCAATCTTCCTTATAATGTTTGGTTGATAACGTTACACATGAACGACTAGTGCACGGGCAAATAAATCTATTTTGGACACTTTAAAAGTAAAAACGTTCGTGATATGCTACAATACTTTAATGTGAGAGAAATCATGCACTCGACTACATAACTCAATAGTACAAACAGTGGCACAGTGAGGTTGTCTTGATTAGTTCTTATCTTTGTATGACTGATTGTACGGAAAATTTCGCACCAGGATTTGTGACCGAATATATATATTTGCTTCGTATTATTATCGAATAGCGTATGTCAGACACTGCTTAACATACCTTTAAATGCGGCAAATAGATACTGCGAATTTTCCTTTTTTTATAATTCCGAAAGGTCACTGAAATATAAAACACAGACAACAGCCCAAGTGAGTTCTCAGTACTACTGCTATTACTTGAAAAATATGATCGGTGCAGATTCGGAGATTTCTTCTACGTCTTGAGGGAGAAAGGAACAAGTATAAATTTGTGGAGGTGCTTTTTAAGTAAATGTCTGAAGTTATTTTTCCGTTGAGGTACTTTTCCTTATATTCGTACGCTTTACGTACGTTCCTTCTCAACCAACAATCTGTAAAATCATTTTACTTGAGATACCTTCCTGAGGCATTACTGACTTTTTATCCTCAGACTTTAGTAAGACTCTTCAAACTTTTGTCATAATAACGATTCTTTCGTCTACTTTCACATTAGTAGAAGTGCTTCCCTTCAGAGAGATGCACCTGAACAACCTTATCAGAAATCCAAAAAAAAAAAAAAAAAAAAAAAAAAAAAAAAAATAAGTACATTTGTCGGTAAATTCACTTAAAGATGTGGATTACACACTTTATTTATATTATTTTAATTCTAATACTGATTCAGTGAAGCATCAATTCCTGCCGTAGTGGTCCGACAGGAGTAAACAGCACGACTCTTACGTGAGAGTTCTTGTTACACGCAACAGAAGGAGATGTGAAATCGATTCATAATTTTTTACGGTGAGTAACTCCCTATGCGTAGTTGCGTGAAGTGAAGCACTTATTGCTAATTAAGATGATATAATTCTCTATGGATTCGTCAAACAGTGTGTCTAATTTACAGTTATTCAGCAGTTTTTGACTAAAACGATCGGTGATCATGAGTCCGTAGTTTTTCATATTAAAATTTCGTCTGTAGTTTTCATTCTATTATAAGTTAATTTTTTTATTGTAACCTTATTTAACTGTTAATCGAATTTTTAATATCTTTTTAGTATCAAAAATATTTTCGTAGATTTACACACACTGGAAACTTAACTTTATTCTGTGTTTTATAGAGAGATTTTAAAGGTTCATTGAGCAACTAGGGTATTTGTGCGTTGTAAACGACGTTTTCTTTAAGAGTAAATGCAACATCGTTAGAAAAACGATACTACAGTGTAAATACTGTACAATACAGATGAAATGAGAAACTTGTGTTATAAAAGAACACTTACCTTAAAATGATTTCGCTGACTGCCCTGGCCACTACTACACATGAAATGCGACAGTAAGTGGCGGAATGTCCGCGGTACAGTTCAGATATTTTTGGTGCGTTCTTGTCGGCTACAGTACAAATTCGATTCAGACTGGTCGCTGATCAGTTACCATGGCGGATTGATTTTATTAACAAGTACTCTTGGCAGCGACATTACAGTAAAGCACGTCATACACAACTCTTATAACGGATATTGAGCAGGCTGTGGAAGACTGTACTTTCCAATGTCAATCATATATTTTTGACTGCTGAGTACTGACACATAGCAAGCGTTCCGTAGAAGTTATCATTTGCATGGTTTCTAGTTTTCAGATTATACGAAAAAAATTTTTTTCACCATGAATGTCAATAAATTCTTCGTTTGTTGGTCTCATCACATCATTTTGGAGTGAAAAAGAGCTAAGCCAAATGAGATCCACAGTTCGCTGACGCAGGAACCTGTAATCCGATTGTCAGTATGATTAAGCGGGTGTCATGTCGATGATTCCGTATTATTGAAACGTAAATGGCCTTGTACGAGAGTTCGTGTTCTAACCACGCATAGAAGTCTCCAAGTGGCACCTGCGGCCCTCCGCAACGCGACGCACGGGCGCTCCTGCGACGTCTGCAGCACGTGTGGCCGTGGCGCCTGCCCCAGCGGCACTGCCGGCCGGCCGGCCCGCCGCACGCGCCGGCGTCTGCCCGGTCCAGGGAGGCGCGCCTCCCCACCCTGTCCAGCGGTAGAAGAGGCTGCGCCTCCAGCCAGCTGGAGCTACCAGCTACCGGCCGCTGGGCACGAGCCGCGCAGGCTTCGCCGCCGTTAACTGTTACCGTTACGAGACTGTTAAGCGCACATAGACGACCACTCCGTAAAATTTATCGCTCTTGCGTTGTATTTGATTTTCAGCGTTTCTTAACTTGGCAGAAAAAACACCGAATACTCATTTCCTCGTCACTTTTCTGTAGTACGCTCATAACTACGTTTTCCAATCTTTGACGTATCAACTGAGACCACGTAACAACTTCAGTTTATCTTGTTTCTTTGTCGTTTCCAATGTTTTTCAGTAGTCCTTTATTTTCTACTGGATTTGTCTTTTCATTTCTAGCGTCCATCTTGTCCCTGATTTCTTGTATTTTCGCCTTCTCTTATTTCTACCGTTTCTATCCAACAATTATCGTTTTAAAATGTCAGTGGTATTCATTATGTAAACTACTGTCATACTTATAATCAATAATATTTTGTGAAGTTATCAGCGAGGGATTTCGCTATTTATATTTCACGCGTTGCTGTACTTTATACTTTTCTCTTACTTTCTTCTGAAGGCTTAAGGTGGGTAGGACATCAAACGGGCCGACTTGGAGCAGGAGAGGCATCACAGGACATTTTAATTTCCAGTGTCTATACTTTTACAAATAAATTCATCAAACTTTGTCAGCATCACCAGGAAGGATTCAGGATTCACACCCATTACAGTGGAAGTTCGAAAACATAACAAATTAAATTTTTTTACGTGCGAAATTTCATCTTTTTTTTCTCTTTCTAATGGCTGCATTTGTTGCTATAAGTACACTTTTCTTCATAAGATAGAGAGGTTCTTCGATGAATTTTGCACAGCATACATACCATACTCTTAGCTGTATGAAACTCTAGAATTTATTTAATTTATGAAAAAAGAAATGAGCTGTTATATTTTAAACTTCATGTTTAGAAAAAACACAAATTTTATAGTTAATTACCACAATTTCTACCACAGTTTTTAATAGATTTGGAAAATTCCAGAGTTTCATACACCTGTAAGTATGGTTTGTATGCTGTGCAAAATTCATCGAAGAATCTCTCTTACTCACGAAGAAAAGTGTACCTACAGCAACAAATGCTGCCATTAGTTAGTGAAAAAAATAAAGAAATTTCACATGTACAAAAAAAAAAAATATTTCGTTTGTTTTCGAACTTCCACTGCTAAGAGTGTGAATTCTGAATCCTTCCTGGTCATGCTGACAAAGTTTAATGAATTTATTTTTAAAAGTATAGACAGTCGAAATTAAAATGTTCGGACCGTTTGACATCCTACCCCCCTTAACTCAAGTTAGGTATGTGTTTTTACCGTCGTCATTCAAAGAACTTAAGGCAATGAAGTAAGTTTTTCTCCTTACTGGAACGCAATATCCAGCACAGAGAAAATCTGCACGATAGAGGAACAGAAACGCGTTCCCTGTCACAGATACATCCGCTGATTCAGGTGCCCGTAACGGTTTTATGCAACCCGCAATGCCTTCAAAACCCACAAATTATTATTAAAAATGAACAGGACCTTTTCGTAGAAACTTTAATCTAGTTAAATTCTGTACTGGGCAACGGCCTTGCCGCAGTGGATACACCGGTTCCCGTGAGACCACCGAAGTTAAGCGCTGTCGGCGTGGCCGGCACTTGAATGGGTGACCATCAAGGCCGCCGTGTGCTGTTGCCATTTTTCTGGGTGCACTCAGCCTCGTGATGCTAATTGAGGGGCAACGATCGGGAGAGCGGTGTGCTGACCACACGCCCCTTCCATCCGCATCCTCACCTGAGGATGACACGGCGGTCAGAAGGTCTCGATGGGCCACTTGTGGCCTGAAGACGGAGTGATTCTGTACTGGGATACGTTGCATTTTCTTCTTGAATAATAGAGTAACAATGGCCTCAAGCGAAAACGTATGCCAGTGCAAAATTTAACTGCTATAAACTTCCTGCAAAAAGAATCTATTCATTTTTTTCTGAGGGACTAATACACTGAAGCGCCAAAGAAACTACTATAGACTTGCATATTCAAATTCAGAGATATGCATAGGGGCAGAATACGGCGCTGCGGTCGGAAACAACTATATGAGACAACAAGTGTATGGCGCAGTTGTTAGGTCGGTTACTGCTACTACAGCGGCAGGGTATCAAGATTTAAGGGGAGGTTTACTACCTTTTGGTTCAAAAAATCTGTTTTTTTTAATTGCATTTTTGGATCCATAAAAGTGTTTAGAATCCACCACTGAAACGGTTTTTCCGAATATGGAACGGAAATGTTTGTTATTCGTGGTTGAACAAAGAAATGCACCTGCCTGAAATTGGCCTTTTTCAATCACCAGTTTTTTTCTTTCGGAGGACGAGTTATTGTACCGGTGCTTGGGAGGAAACGGAAGTTTGAACGCGTGTGTCTGGGAGTTAGCCCCCAAGCATTTGCATTCTCGTGCAAAGACTGTGGAGAATGCGACTTTCCTGGCAGTGAGCAGCTTCAACGAAGGGTATTCATAAATTATGAAGACCATGGCAACGATGGACGTCACCCTGGGACTCTAATTCGACGCAGTTCGCCAAGCACTCGGACGACCACCGGTTTCAATGGGCCGAAAACCGCTTGTCACCGGCCGTGCGAGCGGCTCTGGAGCAGCGCAGGATGGCCCAGATCGACCAGAACGACCTCTGTGAGGAGTAGGAAGGACTAGTTCATGGACCCGGAATAGCATATTGAACGCAAGAACGCGTTTTTCTCGAAATGACTTTATTTATCGAGCGGTATGGTAACTTCAAATCTACTGAACCGATTGGCATGATTCTTTGTTTCCGACGAGGTTATCTAAATTGTCTAGGAGTTGTACCACTTTTATTCCGATCCACCAAATATAAATATTTTTACTTGGGCGACGAAGTCGAAAAATCGATGAAAAAAACATTTTTTCAAATGGTCGCCATTTTGTTTCCTATGGTCCAAATAACTTAAGCGAGGTAGAGCTCCTAAAGAATCTTATATACTTATCTAACGTCAACTCAATTTTGATTTCAGACGAGCCGGCTGACCTGTGACAAACCGCGCGTGGAGGTATACATCGAAATTTTGTACCGTTCTGACGGAACTTCCGCCTTTGCTCTTCGACAAATGGTTCAAATGGCTCTGAGCACTATGGGACTTAACTTCTGAGGTTATCAGTCTCCTAGACGTAGAATTACTTAAACCTAACTAACCTAAGGACATCACACACATCCATGCCCGAGGCAGGATTCGAACCTGCGACCGTAGCGGTCGCGTGGAGCGAGACTGCAGCGCCTAGAACCGCTCGGCCACAACGGCCGGCTCGTAGCGTCTTGCTTCGCTGTGTTATACAGGGTGCATCATAATTAATGGCGTAAACGCATACAGTTGAAAACACATGTTACTGGAAGCAAAAAGGTTTCTGTAAACATACGGTCGAAAATACATACCTTAGGAGCTACGAGAAATTTTTCATCTTCGATACTGTGAAAGAAATCTCTTTTACAGCATGTTCTTTGCTTTCCATACTTCGAGAACTAGTAGTATGGACCAAAACAAGGAAAAAATGTCCAGTAAACATGTGCTCTAAAATGCATTCGTTAAGACCTATGAGCACTTGTTCATCTTTGAACTTTTAAGGCGTAGGCTTTACAGCATATGTTTGCTGGACATTTTTTTCTTATTTTGGTCCAAAATATGGAAAGCAAAGAGCTTGCAGTAGAAGAAATTTGTTTCACAGTATCGAAGATGAAAAATTGCTGGTAGCTCTCAAGGTATGCATTTTCCATCCTATGTTTACTGACGCTTTTTTGCTTCTAATATTGTATACTTTCAACTGTATGCGTTTACGCCATTAATTATGATGTACCATGTATACGAATGTTATGAACGGCAGTATTGTATCCAAATCTCTATGTTCGACGTCAACGTGTCTGCCTACATCACACTAAAGCGTACTGTGAGGCCATTCGTCTATGGGCAATAGGCAGTTGACATCATGTGGGTGATGTCGAGACGTGAAATCACATTTAATAATATATTACCGGAGAACCCCACACAGGCTGCGCGCCGGCCGCTGTGACCGAGCGGTTCTAGGCGCTACAGTCTGGAACCGCGCGACCACTACGGTCGCAGGTTCGAATCCTGCCTCGGGCATGGATGTGTGTGATGTCCTTAGGTTAGTTAGGTTTAAGTATTTCTAAGTCTAGGGGACTGATGACCTCAGATATTAAGTGCCGTAGTGCTTAGACCCCTTTTTGAACAGGGTGCTCCGTTCTTCATATTGATGTCTTCTGCAAGGAACAATGCAATTTCCGGAGTTTTGGCAGTCAGCACAGTTGCTGACAGAGAAGCGGACGAGATGATCGGCGAAGACTATTATCCCTCTATTCCCATTTGTTGACTTCGGGAACCTCCCCTAGAGGCCGATTCCAGTTCGTTGGGATGGCGATAAGGTTGGTACTGTATACTCTGGAGGTAACTGCGCCACGTTATCCTACCGCTGGCATTCCCTGCAGTGGCTCACAACCATGGCCAGTGATACCTTTGTCTGATTCTGTTTAGAGTCTTATGTTCCGTTTAGTTGGAATTCTCCTTTGGCCGGTTTCTCCTTCTTCAAGGCTTCTGTGGTTTCACCAGTGCTGGATCTCCCCTCTGGAATCCCATTTAAACCTAGAACACTAAAGAGGGGAAAATGTTGCAGTGTTACTAAACTGCCGTAAATTTTACTACACCTCAATTTATTCCAAGGAAGTCATACTTTATAGTTTATTCACTACTTAAATTACAGTTATAAGGTCTGCAGTGGTATTTCACATAAAAAGTAAGTACAAAAGTCCTGTTTTACACTCTGTACAGAGAATACCAGATTGGTGGGAATCGCGAATCGGTACAAACTTCAGCTGTAAATTTTACAAGGGTTTAGTAATCAAGGGTTACCGCAATGATGACTGAGATTTCATCCACTACACTTTGTCCCGCCAATGGATTCCCTGAAAGCAGTCGGCGTCCTTGTGTCCACTTTATCACTGAGACGTCGCACTCCTGAAGTCTCGGTGCCCGTGTAGCTAGTCATCTCGACGGATCCGTTGGGCTAGTGAACAAGTGTAGATTCTGGTGGTCCGTCACAATGGTGAACGGATTGAAAATAAATATGGCCGGAACTTGTTGATGACCCAAACAACTTTGGTAAACATTTTTGGAATGCAGTGATCAATAAATTGTTATATTTAGATTAAAGTTCAGTCTTGATCACGTTATGTCTGTTTTAATGAGTAACCGGTTTCGGTTTTTTCTATAAAACCATCATCAGACCTGTGAATAAATTTTAAGAAATACTAGATACCAATTTTTAAATGAATGAAAAAGTCTAATGATGTCAAAATTTTTAACAAAATAAAATAAAATTAGTTATGCCCATTGGTCCCTTGGGTTGGTAGGTGGAGCTCTCCTTGCTGCTGTGCAGTCAACTGATGGTTATGAGTGCTGAGCACGAGCTTAAATATGCAGAGGCTCCGCCTACTTCCTGTCACACTACTTCATAACTTCCAATCAGCGTTCATAATATGACGCCATCGTCAAAATATAAAAGTAGGAAATACACTAATAACATAAAATTGATTCATTTAAATATCTGATTAACATATAATAGTTGTGTCTACAACTTATTTCTATTTTGGATAAAAACAGTAAATTACGATGTGTGATAGCTGTGCCCTCTATGGACACCCTTAATATTATTACAGTGTCAGTTACATCAAAGATGTAAAATCCTTGGCGTTGTGGTATATATCGATTGTACCAAGTCGCCTACATCACAATTGCATCTTTGTTGGATGCTGCAGAATCGTCTTGTTTTAACTGTAGTTTTTATGGCAATGTTCTTTATAGCATTAGGTTAGCAGCCAATAGTACGTTCCACATTATGTATATCTGAATAACTGATGAGACTGCTGATGCAGCATATTTTACATACATTACTTTTGCCATGGGTATAACTAATCTTATATTTTTAAAAAACAAAAGAGTAGATGCTTTTATTATAAAATTTCGTCAAAAAGGTCGTAATAATATTTTTCGCGAAAATCTAATTGTTCATTGAGCAGCATTGATGATTTGGTTTTCAAATGAGCATATATCTCGATTTCTTCTAGGATATTCATAAGTAAGCCTTTATTTGCATAATGAAGAACTTGTAAATTCTGTTGTACAGTCCCCTCAGCATGATTATTGAATGTTATATGATGACCAAAAACAGACTTTGTTCGTGAGGTACCTGAAGTATGTTCTTTGTACCTTACTGCAAAATTTCGACCTGTTTGGCCGATATATATTTTCTCACAGTCTCTACATTGGATCTTGTACACTCCTGATCTGGTAGATTTTCCATTATCTTTATTTACGGTATGTCTTAATTTTTGTTGTAAGGTATTGTCAGTTGTAAATGCTATTGTTACTCCAGAATTTTTGAATAAGTTAGTGATTCTATCTGATATGTTTCCCATATATGTCATCTTCATATATTTTGGATTACTTGTTAGTGGAGTACTTTGTGATTGTTGTACTTTATTAAAAATGATATCTACCTGTCGTGTGTCAAAAGAGTTGGTTTTTGCAATTTGTTTTAAGATGGTCATTTCCTTTTTGATCTCATTAGCTTCTAGCGGTAATTTTAGTATTCGGTGTATCATAGACTTAAAAAATGCTTTTTTATACTTGTCAGGATGACATGATGTAGCATTAATAATGACATCAGTGGTTGTAGGTTTCCTGTATATGGTGAATAAATGTTTCCCGTTGTTATTAGTTATAGTGAGATCTAGGTAGTTAATAGATTTTCGATTTTCATGTTCAACTGTAAATTGTAACTTCGGATGCATAGAGTTTAATTTTATAGCAAGTTTCTCAATTTCGTCTTTTGAACCATTATAAAGTAATAATGTATCGTCTACATATCGCTTGTAATATATGATTTTATTTGCGATATCAGGGTTATTTTTCATGAATTGCGTCTCAATGTGGTTTACGAAAATGTCTGCCACTGTCCCAGCCAAAGAATTTCCCATTGCTAAGCCATCTTTCTGACAATAGATTTTAGTATTAAACGAGAAATAATTGTAATCTAAAGTGCATTCAAGTAGTTCTATAAGTTCGATTATTTCGTCTTTAGTCATATTTTTGTATTGTATTAAGTTATCCCTAATTATATTAATCGTCTCAGTAATTGGTATATTTGTATATAAATTTTTAATATCTAATGAGGCGAAATTTGCAATAGTTGGAATGTCTATATTGTGGATTTGTTGCGTTAGTTCATAACTGGCTTAGCAATGGGAAATTCTTTGGCTGGGACAGTGGCAGACATTTTCGTAAACCACATTGAGACGCAATTCATGAAAAATAACCCTGATATCGCAAATAAAATCATATATTACAAGCGATATGTAGACGATACATTATTACTTTATAATGGTTCAAAAGACGAAATTGAGAAACTTGCTATAAAATTAAACTCTATGCATCCGAAGTTACAATTTACAGTTGAACATGAAAATCGAAAATCTATTAACTACCTAGATCTCACTATAACTAATAACAACGGGAAACATTTATTCACCATATACAGGAAACCTACAACCACTGATGTCATTATTAATGCTACATCATGTCATCCTGACAAGTATAAAAAAGCATTTTTTAAGTCTATGATACACCGAATACTAAAATTACCGCTAGAAGCTAATGAGATCAAAAAGGAAATGACCATCTTAAAACAAATTGCAAAAACCAACTCTTTTGACACACGACAGGTAGATATCATTTTTAATAAAGTACAACAATCACAAAGTACTCCACTAACAAGTAATCCAAAATATATGAAGATGACATATATGGGAAACATATCAGATAGAATCACTAACTTATTCAAAAATTCTGGAGTAACAATAGCATTTACAACTGACAATACCTTACAACAAAAATTAAGACATACCGTAAATAAAGATAATGGAAAATCTACCAGATCAGGAGTGTACAAGATCCAATGTAGAGACTGTGAGAAAATATATATCGGCCAAACAGGTCGAAATTTTGCAGTAAGGTACAAAGAACATACTTCAGGTACCTCACGAACAAAGTCTGTTTTTGGTCATCATATAACATTCAATAATCATGCTGAGGGGACTGTACAACAGAATTTACAAGTTCTTCATTATGCAAATAAAGGCTTACTTATGAATATCCTAGAAGAAATCGAGATATATGCTCATTTGAAAACCAAATCATCAATGCTGCTCAATGAACAATTAGATTTTCGCGAAAAATATTATTACGACCTTTTTGACGAAATTTTATAATAAAAGCATCTACTCTTTTGTTTTTTAAAAATATAAGATTAGTTATACCCATGGCAAAAGTAATGTATGTAAAATATGCTGCATCAGCAGTCTCATCAGTTATTCAGATATACATAATGTGGAACGTACTATTGGCTGCTAACCTAATGCTATAAAGAACATTGCCATAAAAACTACAGTTAAAACAAGACGATTCTCCAGCATCCAACAAAGATGCAATTGTGATGTAGGCGACTTGGTACAATCGATATATACCACAACGCCAAGGATTTTACATCTTTGATGTAACTGGCACTGTAATAATATTAAGGGTGTCCATAGAGGGCACAGCTATCACACATCGTAATTTACTGTTTTTATCCAAAATAGAAATAAGTTGTAGACACAACTATTATATGTTAATCAGATATTTAAATGAATCAATTTTATGTTATTAGTGTATTTCCTACTTTTATATTTTGACGATGGCGTCATATTATGAACGCTGATTGGAAGTTATGAAGTAGTGTGACAGGAAGTAGGCGGAGCCTCTGCATATTTAAGCTCGTGCTCAGCACTCATAACCATCAGTTGACTGCACAGCAGCAAGGAGAGCTCCACCTACCAACCCAAGGGACCAATGGGCATAACTAATTTTATTTTATTTTGTTAAAAATTTTGACATCATTAGACTTTTTCATTCATTTAAAAATTGGTATCTAGTATTTCTTAAAATTTATTCACAGGTCTGATGATGGTTTTATAGAAAAAACCGAAACCGGTTACTCATTAAAACAGACATAACGTGATCAAGACTGAACTTTAATCTAAATACCCAAACAACTGCAAGGCACTCTTTCTCTAGTGTACTTCATCTCCAACCTGGAGAGTACTCTGAACGTGTCTTGCTACAGAAGCCTTCACGGTTTGCCGGTGGTTTGAGCATACGCCGAGAAAGTTTGGCACATTGCGAATGTGCTGAGCAGTCCGAACACCTGTGACTGCTATTATTTTCTCTGGATGAGGGTAAACTTCATCGCCATTAACTAAATGACCCAATATTTTGATTTCCTGGCCGACGAAGAGGCACTTTTTAGGATTTAGACGGAGGCCACAGTCTGAAAACACTTCAACACGGTTCTCAGCAGCTTACGTAGTCTTCAAATGTCTCAAAAAACACAACAGTATCATGCAGATGCCAAAGGGATGGAAGCGGGAGCAGGTATCGGAGAAGGTTGACTATCATATACTTACGTCCGAAGGTGGCTGGAGAGATACACTATCCAAACGGCGTAGTTTTCAACACACAGAGATCGTCATGAGATATGAAATCTGTCTTCCTCTGCTCGCGAGAAGATAGACCTCACAGTAGCTTGTCTGCATGCCCATGGTTGAGAAATACTTTGCTTCTTTCAAGCAGTGTAGGATGTCGTCAATACGCGACAATGGACAGAAATCCTTCTCGTGATTTTATTCAGTCCTCAGTAGCCTGCGCAGAAACGCTATCTGTCGTCCTTCTTCTTCACAAGGACTACAAGAGGGAACCGAGGACTCTCTGAACGTCTAACAGTGTCATCTTACAGCAGCTTCTCCACGCCCTCCAGTATTAACCGTACTTCAGCCGGCGACAACATCTACACTACCGCCCATTAAAACTTCTATACCAAGAAGAAATGCAGATGAAAAACGGGTATTCATTGGACAAATATATTATACTAGAACTGACATGTGATTTCTCAGGATCTATGCACACACAGATCCTGAGAAATCAGTACCAAGAACAACCACCTCTGGCCTTAATAACGGCCTTGATACGCCTGGGCATTGACTCAAACAGAGCTTGGATGGCGTGTACAGGTACAGCTGCCCATGCAGCTTCAACACGATACCACAGTTCATCAAGAGTAGTGACTGGCGTAGTGTGACGAACCAGTTGCTCGGCCACCATTGACCAGACGTTTTCAATTGGTGAGAGATCTGGAGAATGTGCTGGCCATGGCAGCAGTCGAACGTTTTCTGTATCCAGAAAGGCCCGTAGAGGACCTGCAACATGCGGTGGTGCATTATCCTGCTGAAATGTAGGGTTTCGCAGGGATCGAATGAAGGGTAGAGCCACGGGTCGTAACACATCTGACATGTAACGTCCACTGTTCAAAGTGCCGTCAATGCGAACAAGAGGTGACCGAGACGTGTAACCAATGGCACCCCATACCATCACGCCGGGTGATACGCCAGCATGGCGATGACGAATACACGCTTCCAATGTGTGTTCACCGCGATGTCGCCAAACACGGATGCGACCACCATGATGCTGTAAACAGAACCTGGATTCATCCAAAAAAATGACGTTTTGCCATTCGTGCACCCAGGTTCGTCGTTGAGTACACCATCGCAGGCGCTCCTGTCTGTGATGCAGCGTCAAGGGTAACCGCAGCCATGGTCTCCGAGCTGATAGTCCATGCTGCTGCAAACGTCGTCGAACTGTTCGTGCAGATGGTTGTTGTCTTGCAAACGTCCCCAGTTGTTGACTCAGGGATCAAGACGTGGTTGCGCGATCCGTTACAGCCATGCGGATAAGGTGCCTGTCATCTCGACTACTAGAGATACGAGACCGTTGGGGTGCAGCACGGCGTTCCGTATTACCGTACTGAACCCACCGATTCCATATTCTGCTAACAGTCATTGGATCTCAACCAACGCGAGCAGCAATGTCGTGATGCGATAAACCTCAATCGCGATAGGCTACAATCCGACCTTTATAAAAGTCGGAAACGTGATGGTACGCATTTCTCCTCCTTACACGATGCATCATAACAACGTTTCACCAGGCAACGCCGGTCAAATGCTGTTTGTGTATGAGAAATCGGTTGGAAACTTTCCTCATGTCAGCACGTTGTAGGTGTCGCCACCGGTGCCAACCTTGTGTGAATGCTCTGAAAAGCTAATTATTTGCGTATCATAGCATCTTCTTCCTGCTGGTTAAATTTCGCGTTTGTAGCACTCCATCTTCGTGGTGTAGTAATTTTAATGGCCGGTAGTGTAGATGTATACCTTTTTGTGAGCCTCAGTAGGTTTTTGCAACGGAAAAAGGCTTCACAGTTGAACAGTTTAACTTAACGTATGGAGTGACGACTGCATCTTGTCTCCTTAATGAGGGTGAGATGCCGCGCGTGATTAGCCGAGCGGTCTGAGGCGCTGCAGTCATGGACTGTGCGGCTGGTCCCGGCGGAGGTTCGAGTCCTCCCTCGGGCATGGGTGTGTGTGTTTGTCCTTAGGATAATTTAGGTTAACTAGCGTGTAAGCTTAGGGACTGATGACCTGAGCAGTTAAGTCCCATAAGATTTCACACACATTTGAACATTTTTGAGGGTGAGATGACAACGTCTTCAACGGCGTACAAATGCCCAGATTTTTATTACGTGTGCTTGGTGGAACAGACTCGTCATTCTGGCGCTCTGATCTTCCACGGTCTGTAACTGCTTGCGATGCCTCCAAGAAGCTCAATCCGAGAATAAAACTATGATTACATTCTATTGAAAAGATAAATCAGAAGGGATGTGCTCTGTCACTGATTTTTATTCTTGCAGAAGATGTTGCTTTCGGTTGGTCGTGTTTTCCGTTTGGAACTTTCAGCACAATCTGTTTCGCGTCATGGAACATAGTCTTCTTTAGCTAATGTCAATATGTAGCCGAAAGGACAGAAACCACATATTCATGTTATTTATTTACCTCGAAGGGCAATGAGTCCATCACCTTCAGGACAGACGGACAATTACGTTCGACTTCCTCTCAAAGTAGCAGACGTGGAGTACATGGACGGGGACACTGAATAGATGGTGCTACGTGGGAATGTGGATCGGCGGGGAGGTGTGTCGAGATAGTCCGTGCTGCTGCATTAAACACTGTGTCCGGGTGGTGCAGTGGTTAACGCAACTGCCCAGTAAGCACGAGATCCTGGATTCGAATCCCGTTCCGGCACGCGATTTCACTTGTCGCCGCTGATTCCGCATACATTCCACCCTTTCTCCTTCTTCGCCCTTAAATTTACAAAACAATAAAGGAGGACCCTGCTGGGTCGACTAGTTCCCGAACAGATTGTCCGTCGATGTTGAAGTCAGATTTCCTGAACTCTTGGTGACTGTCGTCTATGGAGGGTTTTCATCTGTGGCGCCCTCACCTCCATGGATGTTCGCCCCGCGTAGTTTCTCCGAATTCGGTGGCTAAACGAGTGGTTGGTGTCCCACCTACGGCGACCGGGAACGTCTACAGCATGTTTGGGAGCGACCTCGTTCGGGGTCTGCGCTATGGGCTTCGTCCCACAGGTCGACTAAGTTAGTACACAGTTGACTGGCGTGAATACGACTGTTCTGTTGTGGTGGTTGACGTCTTGCGGAGGATTAAGTCGTCAAGGAAAACAGCCCGTGGCGTTGTTCCCCTTCCTCCAAACGCCCGTTTTTCTGATGGGCGTTGAACTTGGCGGAGGATTGGTGCCTAAGATCGATACACTTCGACATTCTCTGTTACCTCCTGATGCATGGGATCGATAGCAAAGACATCTCTTGTGTGCTCGGTTCGACATTTCTGGCTCCAACACACTGGTGTATCTCTTCTCTTAGTACATGGCGTGTGAGAGAGGCGAGATGATGGTGTTCTTCCACAATTTCCGAGATTCATTGTCACCAGTTGAAGAATTCCTCTCTTTTTCTGACATCCGTCCTTGGTACAAGTCTTTTGCCACTCCTTTAATCAAGTGCGAGATTTTCTTCTGCTTCTGTCATATTCGTTTCACGATGTGGCATTGTTCCAAAACATTATGTGCGACTGTCGTTTCCCCATGACGTTGGCCCTGTTCTTCAATTGTTATTCCTCTAAATAGTCTTCCTTTTGACTATCGCCAAACGTTTGCTTCAGTTCAGCCTGGAATTTGGTCCACCTAACACCTGCTGGGCTGTGCCGTACAAGTAATAAAAGTGCATATTTTCCCAATAGATCATGCCTTCCCACCTTATATTTATCTTGACCACACTAAATAACTGTTTGTCCAGATGCAAATTAAAAAATGTTTCAAGCAAATGACCTTTAGCCGTCAGGGGGCATCAATTAGCATGATTGCCTTCGTTGTAGCTTTGATTTTTACGGCTGTGCGGTTAAAGGCGCTGCAGTCTGGAACCGCAAGACCGCTACGGTCGCAGGTACGAATCCTGCCTCGGGCATGGATGTTTGTGATGTCCTTAGGTTAGTTAGGTTTAAGTAGTTCTAAGTTCTAGGGGACTAATGACCTCAGCAGTTGAGTCCCATAGTGCTCAGAGCCATTTGAACCATTTGATTTTTACTGACGATGGTTGACGGAACGACGGGTGTGCATTCTACTTATGTTTACATTTGTCCTCTCTCAGCGTCAGCACGTGGATGTGTTCCATTACCCCGAGTACCAGTTCTAAGCGCTGGAAGCGACAACGTCAACGTCAATGTTGTGTTTCAGTGAATGGTACACTACGATACTTTTTGAATAGGTGTTTAGGAGAGGAAATGAATTACCGCATATATTTATATATATATATATATATATATATATATATATATATATATATATATATACTCCTGGAAATGGAAAAAAGAACACATTGACACCGGTGTGTCAGACCCACCATACTTGCTCCGGACACTGCGAGAGGGCTGTACAAGCAATGATCACACGCACGGCACAGCGGACACACCAGGAACCGCGGTGTTGGCCGTCGAATGGCGCTAGCTGCGCAGCATTTGTGCACCGCCGCCGTCAGTGTCAGCCAGTTTGCCGTCGCATACGGAGCTCCATCGCAGTCTTTAACACTGGTAGCATGCCGCGACAGCGTGGACGTGAACCGTATGTGCAGTTGACGGACTTTGAGCGAGGGCGTATAGTGGGCATGCGGGAGGCCGGGTGGACGTACCGCCGAATTGCTCAACACGTGGGGCGTGAGGTCTCCACAGTACATCGATGTTGTCGCCAGTGGTCGGCGGAAGGTGCACGTGCCCGTCGACCTGGGACCGGACCGCAGCGCCGCACGGATGCACGCCAAGACCGTAGGATCCTACGCAGTGCCGTAGGGGACCGCACCGCCACTTCCCAGCAAATTAGGGACACTGTTGCTCCTGGGGTATCGGCGAGGACCATTCGCAACCGTCTCCATGAAGCTGGGCTACGGTCCCGCACACCGTTAGGCCGTCTTCCGCTCACGCCCCAACATCGTGCATCCCGCCTCCAGTGGTGTCGCGACAGGCGTGAATGGAGGGACGAATGGAGACGTGTCGTCTTCAGCGATGAGAGTCGCTTCTGCCTTGGTGCCAATGATGGTCGTATGCGTGTTTGGCGCCGTGCAGGTGAGCGCCACAATCAGGACTGCATACGACCGAGGCACACAGGGCCAACACCCGGCATCATGGTGTGGGGAGCGATCTCCTGCACTGGCCGTACACCACTGGTGATCGTCGAGGGGACACTGAATAGTGCACAGTACATCCAAACCGTCATCGAACCCATCGTTCTACCATTCCTAGACCGGCAAGGGAACTTGCTGTTCCAACAGGACAATGCACGTCCGCATGTATCCCGTGCCACCCAACGTGCTCTAGAAGGTATAAGTCAACTACCCTGGGCAGCAAGATCTCTGGATCTGTCCCCCGTTGAGCATGTTTGGGACTGGATGAAGCGTCGTCTCACGCGGTCTGCACGTCCAGCACGAACGCTGGTCCAACTGAGGCGCCAGGTGGAAATGGCATGGCAAGCCGTTCCACAGGACTACATCCAGCATCTCTACGATCGTCTCCATGGGAGAATAGCAGCCTGCATTGCTGCGAAAGGTGGATATACACTGTACTAGTGCCGACATTGTGCATGCTCTGTTGCCTGTGTCTATGTGCCTGTGGTTCTGTCAGTGTGATCATGTGATGTATCTGACCCCAGGAATGTGTCAATAAAGTTTCCCCTTCCTGGGACAATGAATTCACGGTGTTCTTATTTCAATTTCCAGGAGTGTATATATCCCAGGACTCCTGTAGATAGACGTTGACTGCGGATATTGTATCACAAACACATTACCTAACCCACCCAAAGACGTAAACAACCATGCATGAGTAGCGGCTATTAGACGGAAGGAGTCCGACAGGCGATCAGTTCCAGTCATTTTTCCAGGAAGGAGGTACACGGCTCGTGTTGTCTATAGTTCAACCATGCCTAGACGGTCAATACCGCGGTTCGATCGCATCAACATTATTAATTTGTGCCAGGAAGGGCTCTCAACAGGGGAAGTGTCCACGTGTCTCGGAGTGAACAAAAGCGATTGTCGATGAGTTGCCTATCTGAGGCCGACCAAGGGCTACTACTTCGGTAGATGACCACTACCTACGGATTATGGGTCGGAGGCACCCTGACAGCAACGTCACCATGTTGAATAACGCTTTTTGTACAGCCACGGTACGTCGTGTTATGACTCAAACTGTGCGCAATGGGATGCATGTTGTACAACTTCACTCCTGACGTCGATAGCGAGGTCCATCTTTGCAACTACGACACCATGCAGTGCGGTACAGATGGGCTCTACAATATGCCGAATGGACCGCTCAGGATCGGCTTCGCGTTCTCTTCACCGATGAGTTTCCATATGTCTTCAACTAGACAATCGTCGGAGACGTGTTTGGAGGCAACCCGATCAGGATGAACGCCTTAGACACACTATTCAGCGAGTGCAGCAAGGTGGAGGTTCCCTGCTGTTTTGGGGTGGCATTGTCTGGGGCCGACGTACGCCGCTGGTGGTCATGGAAGGCGCCATAACGGTTGTACGACACGTGAATGCCATCCTCCGACCAATAGTGCAACCATATCGGCAGCATATTGGCAAGGCATTCGTCTTCATGGACGACAATTCGCGCCACCATCGTACACATCTTGTATACAGCAATCTGGACCACCACATCTGAAGGTCTCGCTGTATGGCAGTACAACATGCAATGTGCTGTTTTCATAAGCAATAAAAAGGGCGGAAATTATGTTTATGTTGATCTCTATTCAAGTTTTCTGTGCAGGTTCCGGAACTGTCGGAACCGAGGTGATGCAAATCTTTTTAGGCGACGGTTTTTACATTGTCTAGCTGGAGCCTCTGTGATATACATGTAATGAAGCAGCCTCCATCTCGTCGAAACCATAATCAAGTCCACAGTACTGAAAGCACTGAAAGCACATTTATTAATAACAGCAACGCACAGTCAGAACGCGCTGATCTCCTGGAAGGCTGATGATGATGATGATGAGGTCCCATACTGCATGGAGCGTAGGGAACGATGCGGGAGACCCGCACCGCCGACTAGGCAAGGTCCTAGCGGAGGTGGTTTGCCATTGCCTTCCTGGAAGGAGACTCCCGTTTTTGTTCAAACATTGATAATTCCAGAATGCTGCTACTTATAGAAACATCAAACATCCCATAATGTAAAAACATCACACACAGAAGAACCTTCGAGAAATGATAAATACTAAATAACAGATAATTGCAGGCAGTCGAGTTTGAATTGGCGACCATGGTAAACCACACCGCGATCACCGCAACGCGTGGCACAGTGAACAGAGTGAAGTTCCTGGGGAGCGAATACGTGCGCAAAACCATAGCAGAGTCAGTGTCTGTAACCAAAGCTCAAACATCAGGGAATCACAACGACCAGTTTGCATGGCAAACTAGCAGAAAAGACAAGGTCTATTAAACAAAGGTCAATACGCGTGGTAAATTTGACGATGGTGCCCTCCACTAGACGCATCTCCACACCGTTGTCCGGCACGGATACAACAAATTTTATTTGCATTTGCGTATTCCTTTTACAGCCTATTACACTTTCTTTCTGCCTTTCTTTCTCGGGTCTTTGTCCCGCTCCAACGCGCGGTCGGCTTTGTTATGACGGATTAGGCAGCGTTAATTGCAGAGGGTGGCCGGATGCCCTTCCTGCCGCCACCCCGAACCCCTCGGGACGGAAGTAGTGTACCCCAGCTGTCTGCGTCTAGTGTAAGTCATGAAATAGTGCGAACGTTTCCATATGTCTGTGAGTCGTGTAACTGAGGCGGAACTTGGGGACCAGCCCGGTATTCACCTAGCAGGATGTGGGAAACCGCCTAAAAACCACATCCAGGCTGCCCGGCACACCGGCCCTCGTCGTTAATCCGCCAGGCGGATTCGATCCGGGGCCGGCGCGCCTACCCGACTCCAGGAAGCAGCGCATTAGCGCTCTCCGCTACCCTGGCGGGTTTACAGCCTGTTACACTATACCTTACGAAAGTGAATGTTAGCAAACTGTACTGTTCATGCTGCAAATGGAATCTCGTAGGTCTTTATTCGTTACCAATAGACACCCAATGCGAGCATCTGATTATTCAGTACGGAATATTTGTAGCTTTAGCGTCACGCAAGCCCTTTGGATATTTCATATTGCTGTACGGGGACGTGAAGGAGTTCTTACGTTGAGATATGAAATAAAAAATTATATTTTGCAGGAATACTTACTTTCATCATTTCGTTTTTTTGTGTGCGTGTGTCTGTACATTGCTATATTTCAGGTGAATTTTCTTAAGTTTTCAGTTTTATTTTCTGCTTTTGAAACACATTTTCAAAATTAGAATAGTTTCAGTAATTATATTTTAGAGTGAACCATTGTTACGTCTGATGTGTTGGCAGAAGAGCCAACACCGTGTTGCTAGAGGAGGCCGAAATGCACGCGTTTAAGCTCACGCAGACTGGCGTGAGGTCTGGAACATTTAAAGGAGTTGAGTCTACTAAATAAAGTACAGAGTTGCTTGAATACTTAACTTTAATCCATAATTGGAGAACATCGCTCTTGATGATACATAATTACAATCTCAATATAAACTAGTAATGGCGCCTTGCTAGGTCGTAGGAAATGACGTAGCTGACCGCTATGCTAACTATCGTCTCGGCAAATGAGAGCATATTTGTCAGTGTAGCATCGCTAGCGAAGTCTGCTGTACAACTGGGGCGAGTGCTAGGACGTCTCTTTAGACCTGCCGTGTGGTGGCCCTCGGTCTGCAATCACTGACAGTGGCGACACGCGGGTCCGACGTATACTAACGGACCGCGGCCGATTTAAAGGCTACCACCTAGCAAGTGTGGTGTCTGGCGGTGACACCACAATGTCTATTAGCCAAAATCACTGAGTTAACGGACAACGATATCTGATACTTCGCTTGCTCATTTAGTACAAGGTGGATTCAAGTTCTAAGGCTTCCGATTTTTTTTTCTAATTAACTACTCGCCCGAAATCGATGAAACTGGCGTTACTTCTCGACGTAATCGCCCTGCAGACGTACACATTTTTCACAACGCTGACGCCATGATTCCATGGCAGTGGCGAAGGCTTCTTTAGGAGTCTGTTTTGACCAATGGAAAATCGCTGAGGCAATAGCAGCACGGCTGGTGAATGTGCGGCCACGGAGAGTGTCTTTCATTGTTGGAAAAAGCCAAAAGTCACTAGGAGCCAAGTCAGGTGAGTAGGGAGCATGAGGAATCACTTCAAAGTTGTTATCACGAAGAAACTGTTGCGTAACGTTAGCTCGATGTGCGCGTGCGTTGTCTTGATGAAACAGCACACGCGAAGCCCTTCCCGGACGTTTTTGTTGCAGTGCAGGAAGGAATTTGTTCTTCAAAACATTTTCGTAGGATGCACCTGTTACCGTAGTGCCCTTTGGAACACAATGGGTAAGGATTACGCCCTCGCTGTCCCAGAACATGGACACCATCATTTTTTCAGCACTGGCGGTTACCCGAAATTTTTTTGGTGGCGGTGAATCTGTGTGCTTCCATTGAGCTGACTGGCGCTTTGTTTCTGGATTGAAAAATGGCATCGACGTCTCATCCATTGTCACAACCGACGAAAAGAAAGTCCCATTCATGCTGTCGTTGCGCGTCAACATTGCTTGGCAACACGCCACACGGGCAGCCACGTGGTCATCCGTCAGCATTCGTGGCACCCACCTGGATGACACTTTTCGCATTTTCAGGTCGTCATGCAGGATTGTGTGCACAGAACCCACAGAAATGCCAACTCTGGAGGCGATCTGTTCAACAGTCATTCGGCGATCCCCCAAAACAATTCTTTCCACTTTCTCGATCATGTCGTAAGACCGGCTTGTGCGAGCCCGAGGTTGTTTCGGTTTGTTGTCACACGATGTTCTGCCTTCATTAAACTGTCGCACCCATGAACGCACTTTCGGCACATCCATAACTCCATCACCACATGTCTCCTTCAACTGTCGATGAATTTCAATTGCTTTCACACCACGCAAATTCAGAAAACGAATGACTGCACGCTGTTCAAATAAGGAAAACGTCGCCATTTTAAGTATTTAAAACAGTTCTCATTCTCGCCGCTGGCGGTAAAATTCCATCTGCTGTATGGTGCTGCCATCTCTGGGACGTATTAACAATGAACGCGGCCTCATTTTAAATCAATACGCATGTTTCTATGTCTTTCCAGCCCAGAGAAAAAAAATCGGAGGCCTTAGAACTTGAATGCACCTCGTATGTTGTGTGTTGTGCCATATCGCAAAGCTGCTTGGTGAAGGATAGATCACCATATAACTCTAGGCTTTCTAGCCTTCTTAGTGTTTCGTGATATGAACGTTGTTCTTTTTTTACCTCTACACGTACGTGAAGACTGCATAGAGTGTACAGTTACCCTATAATGTGAGTGGTGCCGACATCCTACGGAAGTAAGTAACGTGGCACTATCGTTTACGCAGCTTTGATCAGTGGCGCAACTTCTACGAACTCTGCCACTCTACCGGATCTACTGCAACGCAATGTGGGCTCTACACCGCTTCGTACCAGCAAATTCCGAACAGGAATGCGGCGCCTCGGTTTCTCGGACGCTGCCGTGGCACGCTTAATTTACGTCACTGCGCTTAGGTGGCGGTGTTTACGGCGCGCTTGACGAGATAGGCAATTTAGCATAAGAGTCCTGCGGGCTGGTTTACAGTCTCATTTCCGAGCTTAATTATCTGTAATTATCCAGTAGCAGCTCCCAACAGACGAGTAACTAATGCACAACCAGCAGACAAAATACAGAGGCATGTTAGCCGGCGTGCTGGCAATCTCCTTAAGCGTAGATAATGTCAGAAAATATCAACTGTGTTCCGCATTGAGGATCGTCTTCATCTTCTCCGGTAGCAAAAAATCAGCCGTGGTGAGTGAATGCTAATGAGTTACGTCGTGCGACAAAATGCATAGCTCGAAACATCCCTTCTAGTTAGTTAGTTTGGTACGGAAACAAAACAGAAGTAAAACCGAAATGTTAAAATTGTGGTGTGCGTACTGTAAGACCTTCCGTACACACACCATCAGATTATTTGACTTGTCACTCTAGCGAAGTAGGCGAGTGTCAGCAATATGTCTCGTGGTCTTATCGTGGCGTGTTTATCTTCTGCCGTTAGGTCAGACGGTAGAAATGCCACTTGCACGCTTAGAGTAGCAGACTGACGGTGACCAACTTTAAACAGAACTTGATTAATTTTCACACACATTTATTAAAATAATAACAAGCATAAACCTTAACTTGATTCTGGATGCTATTTACAATTGACAATCTGAAGTTCCTTTGGTGTTGGTACGTTAATCTTATTCTCACATATCTCTGATACTTGACAAAGTGTCTATACATTTCTCTTCATGGCTATGTACAGGAATACGATAATCTTATTAGGCGCAGACTGAAACTTGACTATAGACTGGTACAGACTAATGCCGACTGGTACAGACTAATGCAGATTAATGCAGACTAAGGCAGACTGACTAATCGGAGGTCTGTACACTCGTTATAATACCTCGAGCGTTCATGTATCACTGGGCGAGTGTGATCCGCGAGGAGAAAAGGTTCTGCGTTAGCAGCGATCTCATTGACTGCGTTACATATTAATACACGGATCGGCGGAAGCAGAATTTGGTCCGTCTCTAAGACAGTGCCATCTCGTAGTGCGGAGACGGACGAGCGCTGCGCCTGCGCTGTTGTGCTTAGCGGGGCGCGCTCTATTGGGAAAGTTGTGTACGCACTGACTACGCGGAACTATGTACACAACAAAAATCTGCAGTTAAAATTATTTGAAGTGCGAAGGCGCCACAGCTACCGTTTGACAAGAGCACAAGCCCATTAATTTGTTATAGTGTAGTGAGTCTGTATAAGGTTTAAAACTTGAGATAATATTTTACGGCTGTTATTATAGTCCGACTCGCTTGAGCTGCCGTGATTACAGGGCTAAAATTAGAACCCTATGGAAATATTTTCGGCTGAAGAGCGGCGTACTAAGCTGCTGCCAGCCCGCCCCCTTCGGGGGGAATTGAAATTCAATAAATGAAAAAAAAAAGAAATATTTAATCACGAGCACAAAACTAATAAATGAGGCATTAGAACATGCATCTGAATTTGTGAATAACGTTCCGTGCCTCCGGGAGTGACTAAACCCAAATCGTACTGACGTTCTTCACTTTACCAAATAAGAAGATGCTTGGAAATGTAAAGATCGTGGACTCACTGGTCTTATGAACCACCCCTTGAACAGTTTTTGAAAGTCGTCCATTAAAGGTCATACGAAAGATGAGAGATACTCATTGGTGAGATACAGTCTGAGGTCAGAGCAGGTTTAGATAAAAAAATGGTTCAAATGGCTCTGAGCATTATGGGACTTAACATCTGAGGTCATAATTCCCCTAGAACCTACAACTGCTTAAACCTAACTAACCTAAGGACATCACATAGCCATCCCCGAGGCAGCATTCGAACCTGCGATTGTAGCGGTCGCGAGGTTCCACACTGAAGCGCCTAGAACCGCTCGACCACAACGGCCGGCTTTAGATAAAAGAGAATCAATAACTACAGTACAAGTTCTAGTAAACAACTACTGTGATCAGGATAAAAATTCACAATTTATGGAAATTCTCAAAAAAATGGATATTGACCAGAAAGATAACCACTGCGTGGATAATTCATAATTAGAAAGCGCAGGTTAAATTTGATGATGTCATCGATTTGGTTAATATCATAGGTGTAATATCACTGGGTTACAGATAGTAATTTTCCAAGACTTTGCTTTTTAATAAGTACAATCGAAAGAAGGAAGCGTTCTTTCAGTTTGTACTCAGAGAGTATTGTTGGTAGTTGGTGATACAGAAAATGACATAAACGTTTATGGAGTATTCATTAATAACATTTGCTGATGATACAGTATTGATTGCTAACAACTTAGATCATCTTCAACAGCTCGTCAGCGTAGTAGCAGATTAGGTTTAGGTATGAATATTAGCACCAAATAGACGCTTTTAATGATTGTCCACAGTCCGATTCCTTCACAAATTTAAATCTACGATTCAGTGGTTCCTAAATAACATGGATTGACGGGTTTAGATACCTTGGAACGGGGCTCTGTGTTGATCGGAGATCAGCCATAGGCATAAAATGTTGCATAGATAACGTTCGCAACGTTTTCATAAAATTAAAGAAAATTCTCACAAGTATAGACGTAGGCCTAAATCTTACAGTTCGATTTCGATTATGCTATATCACGTCTGTACTTCTATTTAGTTCTGAAGGACGGACACTAATGTCACAATAGCAAGGAAGATCGAGACCTTTTAAAGATGGATACACTGGGGAATCCTTATAATGCAGTGCACAGCAAGAGTAACTAACACCAAAGTATTGCAAAGAATGCAGAAACAGCGATAAATGTTAAGAACATCTAAAAAGGAGAAAAGCTGCATACATAGGACATATCTCATACTTATCCAGTTGATAATAAAAAGAAGATTGAAGTTAGAAGAAGAAAAGGATGAAAAAGAGCATCTTGCTTAGATATCGTAAACCAGTGGTCTGAGTGATTACTTTCGTATAAATTGACTAATGTTCCGGATTAAGTACTATAAAGTCTCAAACAAAGAGAATCACTCCAAAAGCGATAAAAACTATTTTCATTTGCAATTGAAACTGTTGTGAACACTGATTGCCTTTACTGTAAATGAAATTATATTCACTGACTTAAATAGAACGAATAAAATCGAGGTTCAGGCCAGAAAGTCGTTGTTGCTCAGCGGAACGCTTGGTGACAAATGATTGAGTATGTACTTAATGTTCGTAGAAAAGAAATTATTTTGTAACATGTTGATCGGGGTTCGGTTTAAGATGCAGGCTCGAATTTTTAAGAATAAGAAAATAAGGAAAGACAGAGAGCTTACGGCGCTCGATCATTGCGTAAACGAACAAGTCGCTCCCAACCTAACTCAAACGACCAGAAATTAATTGGACATTTCAGTTAATACAAAATGAAAACAACTTTGAAATATAGTGGCCCAATTATTGTTGGCAAAAAGATACATCAAGTACATTTACATGCATATCATGGAGATGCCAGAAGAAGAAAAAGAAGACAGCTAGGTCTCGCATTTTTTCAGACAGAACAGCTGCAACAAGGATAGGTATAATATCACTGGGTTACAGATATTAATTTTCCAAGACTTTGGTTTTTAATAAGTACAACCAAAGGAATAGTTTTTTTTTCGTTGAATGTACACTCCAAGAAGGAAAAAAAGCGATGCACCACGAAGGAGTTATCCGAATAGGACGGAAATCGATAGGTGTGATGTGCATGGACGGACAAACAAACGCCTACAATTTCAGAGAAGTTGGATGATTTATTCAAGAGACAGTGCTTCACAAATTGAACACGTCACTAATCTATTGGTTCACTTCTGGCCCTTATGCAAGTAGTTATTTGGCTTAGCATTGATTGATAGCGCTGTTGGATGTCCTCCCGAGGTATATCACGGCAAATTCTGTCCAACTGACGGGTTAATTCGTCGAAATCCCGAACTGGTACCAGGACCCTGCCCATAATGCTCCCAAAATTCTCAACTGGGGAGAGATATGGCGTCTTTACTGGCCAAGGTACGATTTCGCAAGCATTAAGATAAGTAGTAGAAACTCTCACTGTGGGCTGGCGGGCATTATCTTGCTGAAGTGTAAGCCCAGAATGACTTTCCATGAAGGGCAACAAAAGGGGGCGTAGAATATCGTTGACGTACCGCTGTACTACAAGAATGCCGCAGATGACAACCAAATGGATCCTGCTATGAAATGTAATGACTCCCCCGACCTGGCTATCGCGGCTCTTGCGGGGCTACAGTCAGATTGGCATCTCACCTCCGTCTGGGGCGTCGCCAGACACTTTTTCGGCCTGGAATCTCATTGACTGGAGTTGAATTGTCTTCGGTGATGAATTTTGCTTCAAACAGAGTCCAGATGAACGGCGAATGCGTGACCACACAGCAGTGAAATACCAACTGGACCGTCACCCGCCATACGGGTACTATGGGACTTAACATATGAGGTCATCAGTCCCCTAGAACTTAGAACTACTTAAACCTAACTAACCTAAGGACATCACACACATCCATGCCCGAGGCAGGATTCGAAACTGCGACCGCAGCGATCTCGCGATTCCAGACTGAAGCGCCTAGAACCGCTAGGCCACAACGACCGGCCTAACCAGGAGTGATGGTCTTGTATATAATTCCCTTTCATAGAAGGCCCGTTTTGGTTGCCATTCGTGACGTTCTTTTTTTCAGCAAGATACTGTCCGCTCTCATACAAAGAGAGTTTCCACTGCTTCTCTTCGTGGTTGCCAAACCCTATCTTGGGCAGCAGCGTTGCCAGATCCCTCCCCAGTTGAGAATGTTTGGAGCATTATTGGCTGCACCCTCCGACCAGCCCGGGGTTCTGATGATTTAACACGCCAATTGGATAGAACCTGGCACGATGTACCTCAAAACGACATCCAGCAACTCAATCAATGCTAAGCCGAGTAACATCTTGCATAACCGCCAGAGGTGGGCCAATGCCTTATTTGCTTGCTGTACCTGTGAAGCTCTTCTCTTAAATAAGTCATCCGATATTTCTGAAATTTTAATCATTTTTCTCTCTGGACATGTAAATCACACGCACTGATTCCCATTCCACTCAGATTATTATTCCGTGGTGCGTCGACTTTTCGTCTTAGAGTGTATGATCATCATCAGAATTTATTTCCATGCTGCGGGATTGCTTTAATAAATTAGACCTTCACATCTTGACAATACTTACCATGTTTGGCTTTAATTTTTAATAAACCTATACCAATATTCTCTTCCAGCAATATATAGGTAGCATTTACCATTAGTGAGGTATAATTTGATGTAACTGAGCAGTGCACGGCTCGTGTTCATGCCCTTTATTGTTTGCCACTTTCTATTACTCTACTGCCGCCTCGTTTTCTTATTCCATTTACTGGCATCACTAACTTCCTGCCTTACTTACCCATGAGCGGCATCAGCAGCGCATATCGACAAGCGCACTGTCGTACGATCTCTGAAGCGACCGATAGTGTTTCCGGGTCGTCATATGTCTGACTAGCCAGTTGGAGACGTATAAGCAGTGCAGTAGGGACGCAGCAGCAGTGAAGTCGGGGACGGAGCGCCGGTGAGGCGCCGACAGCCAGTGCTCGCCGACCGCTGGTGACACACGTGAACTGTCCGACGGAGGGAGATTGGAGCGGGACGACCGTTGGTTGGTCGTTCGGTTGGTCCTCTCATCGGCCTTTCACCGTTTGGAGTTCGTTGTTGGCTGTTGGGACATTCTCGCGAGCAACAACGTGTGTTTTCAATTTGGCAAGTTTTAGCCACCCTCTGGTGGAGTTTAACTGTACTTGGTTATTTTGAATTGAAGTGCACAAGCGGAATCTTCTGCCTTGTGGCCGTTAACTTCCGGTAACCTGCCCTGGCCATCGGCGTAAGTTTAGACAGTGTATGTTCCTCATCGTGTTGTCGCTGTCCAGCACGGTGTGTAGTTTGACAGTTCAATGTATAATTGGTTGTGGGCGTCAATACCCTCTACGTTGTTCCATTGAACTTCGTGTGGTGTGCTGGTCGGATGAAGCGGAGGTTTTCTTGCCGGTGGGTCTGTTGACTGTCTGTCGGTTGGGTTGTCGTCCGATCGACAATGGTTGAGCCGACTGCCTGTCTCACCTAAGAGAGAGTTAGTGTTTGAATTCCAGGCCGACCCTCGGAACTTCTGAGCGCCCTTGGCTGTCTGTCTTTCCTTGTTTGTTGTTGTTGTTTGTACTTGTATGGCTGTTATGGATTTTTAGAATAAGGTTGTTTTGCCCATAAGGCGTCAGATGGTTTGGGCCTTCGGCCTAGTTTAAGAACTGTTTTATGTAAAACCTTTAGCATCTTTAAAATTAATGTTATTGAGTCTCAAGTGTTGGGCCTTCAGCCGATTTTGAATTTAAGTTGTTTTGCTCTTAAAGTGACAGATTCTTGGGGCGTTAAGCCGATTTTGAATTAAAGTTGTTCTGCTCTTAAGGTGTTAGATGGTTTCGGCCCTCAGCCTAATTTAAGAACTGTTTTACGTAAAGCCTTTGGCATTTTTAAAATTAATGTCATTAAGAAGTGTTGGGCCTTTAGCCGATTTCAATTTAAGTTGTTTGCTCTTATAGTGTCAGATGCTTTGGGCCTTCAGCCTAATTAAGGAACTGTTTTAAGATAATGCTTTGCCTTTTAAATTTCTGATTTTGGTTGAGCTTTAAGTTATTGGCTTTCAGCCGTTTTTAAATTAAAGTGGTCTTTCCCTTAAGACATGAGATTGTAAGGCGCATTCAGCTGCTATTTAAGTTCCAAAAGTAAAGCTGTGTTCTTTTTTTTAAATTTCTTGGCTCTTGTAATGTTTTATCAAATAAAAGGTTGTATGTTCGAGTGTAACTGACTGGCAGTTATTTTGTCCCGTTTCCACAACTTAGACTATCTGTCCTGTCCTGCGGGTTTAGAATGGCGTCTCAGTAACTCTCTCGTAAAAATTAAGTACCAAAGATGCAATTCGGAATTACACCTTCTACGGTTAGGAATATGCGCCTAAGTGCTCCATTCCCTAGGATTACACAGTTGTGTTTGCAGCTTAACACTGCGTACCACTGCACCGATAATTTTAAGTTATGAACTGACAAAGTGATTTCATTAAGTCTAATGAATAAATTTCTGGGCATCACATTAGCAGTACTCCAGTATTAGCACTATAATAATTGGTAAGTTTCTCTTTACAAGAGTTAACAGCAGCCTGATCTAGATTTTCCTGTCACCCATTACCAATTTTGAGGTCAGTACAAAACTTGTCTCTAATGTAACGCAACAGTACAACAGAACTGGCATCGTTGCCCTCATCCTATCCCACGACCGACATTTGAGGGCATAATGAAGTCGCTTTAGTTTGCTGAGTTAAACATAATGAGGCACCATCTTTTGCAGCTGTAGCTGTAGCTGTTAGATTCTGACTGTGCCAGTTCATTTCAGAAGTGCAGTTTTGCACTTGATTATTACCCTAGTGAGTATTATTTACCTTTGGCTGAC
Organism: Schistocerca piceifrons; assembly: GCF_021461385.2. Lineage (NCBI taxonomy): Eukaryota > Metazoa > Arthropoda > Insecta > Orthoptera > Acrididae > Schistocerca > Schistocerca piceifrons. The sequence continues at coordinate 100,476,738 of NC_060138.1, read as the reverse complement.
CACGATTTTTTAATTTAGGATTCCACCGATTGCTATAATTATTTACTGATTTCCCCCCTTTAAGAAAGTATCTGGTATTGTACCTACAATCATAGACTTCTTCTTTCATTTAGGTTCACCTGACTCTGTTTCCCTTGTGTACGGTTAGTCATCAGACGTCCTACAAGAGCCCATAACACATCGCAGTGTGACATCAGTCTATCCCAGTATTGTCTTTTGTTCAGATACTTCTGGAAGTATTTACCTGAACTACATTGTTGGCTAAGGAAGGGCTTAGGATTAAAATCTTACTTCACGGGCCATTCCTGTACCCAGGTAGACCAGTATTTGGATAACAAAGGTTATTCAAATTGTTCGTATCATTGACAACACTAGGCAGTTTCTGCCAGCCATAGCTCTGCTTCGCCCTATATAAATCCTGCAGTAAACTTTTTTGTAAATAAGACCATATTTTATGTAAAACTCCTTTAAATGATTTTATGAAAAGAATTGGGTGTGAGCCCTTTTTATCAGGTGAAGGGACTTGGAAGTGTATATGCTTCAGCAGACTTTCGTGCGAAGAACAGATGATAATGTAGAAGCTGTCCCCATCCCCTGCGATGCACGGTTACTTCACAGATGCTATGTATCTCATCAAACTGACTTTGAATGCGTTAGCGCTAACCTGCGGCGCATCATACACAATTCCTTTAACTGTAGACAACTCCCTCCTCACATCATTAATATTTGCAACAACGTTGTTACCTAACGCAGGGAGGTCCTTAATTGGTGAAGTTCTAATTTCACAAAATCTAAATTGAATTAGTTTCCCTGAAGCATCTCGTTCTTATTATGCTCCGCTATTAGACTCAGAATCCAGCTTTTCATTAATATGTCCACCTTTCTCAAATGTCCATTTCGTAAATTCATCAGAAAAGTTACAGCTCTGCACACTTAATTTTTCTTCTAATTTTACCTCCTGTTCAGCAGCAAAGTTATTTAATCTCTCAGTCACCTGCTGAACAGTTCATTTTAGGTAATATTGTTCCGACTGTATCGAACCCTCTTCATCTGATAATTTTTTATAGCATCGGGAGTGGCCTGGTAAGAACCCTTGAATTCCAAAATTTCGTATGTTAGTACATCCTGTGTGGACATAAGCGTCCTGTTTGGAATGAATTGCGTTTAGTTTGGAAATAAAGGAGTCCTGAGTAGACTTAGAGGCATCCTGTTTTAACGATGAGCCACTGACATTTGTACTCATACTTGCGTCTATTCTTTGGTACAGCTGCACAAACGGGTCTACAGTGTGACTAGTTTGTGGAATAAACTCCTCACCCTCAGTCTGCGATTCGATCTTGCAAACTGAATGCTCTTCATTATCAGTTAGTAGATCAGCAAATTTCTCGGCCGTCATCATGTAGTCCATGAACACTGTTTCCTTTAGATCCCACATTCATAGTGTTACTTAGATTTATAATGCCGCATACGACTGACTGAAATCGTTTTAATAAATTTCATATAACCATTTTAGACAGCAGTATAAAAGTAATACTGACTCAAAACATGACTTTTCAACAAGAAATTATCGATCTTAAGAAACAAGATGGTAGAGCTATTCCGTATTGTCCATGCTGTGCACGAAGTTAGCCATCATATTGACGCTAATTTCATGAATAACGTAAATTAGCAAATCTGAACGCAAGATTTGAGATAAATTATGGGCCGTGCACTACCTACCTGATCAGCAGAGTTTTATGACATGTGTAGGCAGAGGAATAAACAATGATAGCCTTATCTTACGGGCAGTGGTGTTTTTTAAATCATTTGTAAAAATATCCTTGTTTCAAAATTTTATTTGGGTACTTTACTGAATTTTTTAAAACTGTTCTTTCTTTATATTTATTGCTTATTCACTTCATTCCTCCACATCAGGTTGCTCATTGAGCACACATGTGAACCTGAAAAATGAAAATACAGTTTGTAGTTATGTAATGATAAAGTTTGTGCGTGCAGGAAAAATCAACAAAATTACGTTTATATCCTGATGAAATATGGCCACTTGAAGTGGTTGCTTTCGTATAAGCTGATTAATTTTCCATATTGTAAGTACTATAAAGGCTCAAACAAACAGATCCACTCCAAAGGCGACAAAAAAGGGGAAGTGCAACTATTCCATTTGTAACTGAAACTGTTGTAAATGCTGATTATTTTACTTTAAATGATTTATACACATTGAGTTTAATAGAATGAATAAAAATAAAGAGTCCGGCCAAAAAGTCGTTGACGGTTAATGACACGTTTGGAGATGAATGATCATATTTGTAGTTAATATTCATCAAAAATAAATTGCTTTATAAAAGGTTTATCAGACCTCGAATTAAGAATCAGGTTAGAATTTTTAAGAATAATAAAATAGCGAACGATAGAGCTCTTAAGGATCTCGGTCACTGTGTCACGAGAGAAGTCGCTTCCAATTTAATTTAAACGGCCAGAAATTAATTGCATAATTTTATTGAATTAGGAGAACTGAGAAGTTTATCGTTTCAAAAACTGAAAACAACTTTGCAATATAATGGTCAAAATAATATTGGCAAAAAGACACATCGAGTACACTTACATGCATATTATGGGCATGCCAGAAGAAGAAGAAGATAACCTAGTGTCGCATTTTCCTCAGACAAAACTATGACGATTATCGGAGAACGAAGACTGGTCTAACATCATGAATTACAGACACAAATTTTCCAGGACTTTGCATTTTCATAAGTACAACCACAAGAAGCAGTAATTTACAATTCATTAAATGTAATTGGCCCATACTCATAGACATTTTAACTGAAACCATATTAAGAATAGTTATGTTGCTGTCCACAAGAAGGAATATCACTGACTTTATATTTACGTGTTCCTCCAGAGCAACTCAGTCAGGTACAAGAGTTTACCTTTGTGCCTTTATATTACAGGGTAAGATAACCAAGTGCAGATGAACTGCTACACACTGCAGCTCATAGAATACGAGGGTGAGTCAAATGAAAAATTTAAATATTTTTTTAAAATATTATTTATTGTGCACAAGTGATACAAAGCTGTATCACTTTTCAACTTAATCTCCCCCACGCTCAATGCAAGTCATCCAGCGCTTACAAAGTGCATAAATTCCTTTAGAAGAAAGTTCTTTTGGTACTCCGCGCAACCACACAACCGCGCAACCACTCTGCGCAACCACTCCTCCCATTGCGTCTTTGAGGATAACTGTGTATGAAGCACTGGTGACAGTGGTCCTTCTAGACATGTAATGCTCCAAAGTGACGCCTTTTTCGTCCCAAAAGAGAGTCAGCATAACCTTCCCTGCTGATGGTTCTGTTCGAAACTTCTTTGGTTTTGGTGATGAGGAATTGCGCCATTCCTTGCTCGCTCTCTTCGTTTCAGGTTGGTGGAAGTGAACCCAGGTTACGTCCCCAGTAACGATTATAGCAAGGCCGGCCGAAGTGGCCGTGCGGTTAAAGGCGCTGCAGTCTGGAACCGCAAGACCGCTACGGTCGCAGGTTCGAATCCTGCCTCGGGCATGGATGTTTGTGATGTCCTTAGGTTAGTTAGGTTTAACTAGTTCTAAGTTCTAGGGGACTAATGACCTCAGCAGTTGAGTCCCATAGTGCTCAGAGCCATTTTGATTATAGCAAGGAAGCTGTTGTGTACATAGTTCCGGGTAGTCAGCGCGTACACAACTTTCCCACTACAGCGCGCCCCGCTAAGCACAACAGCGCAGGCGCAGCGCTCGTCCGTTTCTGCACTACGAGATGCCGCTGCCATAGAGACGGACCAAATTCTGCTTCCGCCGATCCGCGTATTAATATGTAACGCAGCCAATGAGATTGCTGCTAACGCAGAACCTTTTGTCCTCGCGGATCACACTCGCGCAGTGATACATGAACGCGCGAGGTATTATAACGAGTGTGCAGACCTCCGATTAGTCAGTCTGCATTTGTCTGCACCAGTCTGCATCAGTCTGTACCAGTCTATAGTCAAGTTTCAGTCTGCGCCTAATCAGATTATCATATTCCTGTACATAGCCATGAAGAGAAATGTATAGACACTTTTGTCAAGCATCAGAGATATATGTGAGAATAAGATTAACGTACCAATACCAAAGGAACTTCAGATTGTCAATTGTAAATAGCATCCAGAACCAAGTTAAGTAATTTTTGTGCTTGTTATTATTTTAATAAATGTATGTGAAAATTAATCAAGTTCTGTTTAAAGTTGGTCACTTTCAATCGGCTACTCTAAGCATGCAAGTGGCATTTCTATCGTCTGACCTAACGGCAGCAGATAAACGCCACGATAAGACCACGAGACATATTTCTGACACTCGCCTACTTCGTTAGAGCGACAGGTCAAATAATCTGATGGTGTGTGTACTGAAGGTCTTACAGTACGCACACCACAGAAGCCATCACCTTCTCGTTCAAAGCGCCGAAGAAGTTCTTTACAAGCGTCAACACATCGTTCTCTCATTTCAGGAGTCAGCTGTTGTGGCACCCATCTTGCAGACACTTTGTGAAACTGGAGCACATCATGCACAATGTGGTGTGCTGACCCATGACTAATCTGTAAACATGCTGCACTGTCATTCAGTGTCACTCGGCGGTTTTCCTTCACTATGGCTTCAACTGCTGCAATGTTTAGTGGAGTCACAACTCGTTGTGCCTGACCTGGACGAGGAGCATCTTCCACTGAAGTCACACCATTTGCGAACTTCTTACTTCATTCGTAGACTTGCTGCTGTGACAAACATGCATCACCGTACTGAACCTTCATTATTCGGTGAATTTCAATAGGTTTCACAGCTTCACTACTCAAAAACCGAGTAACAGAAAGCTGTTATTTCCTGGTGCAAGTCGCAAGTGGGGCGGCCATCTTTATACTGATACTGCGACGCTATATGTGCATCTGCACTATGCTGCCAACTACAGGCCATTCTGCACTCTGTTTGTAGCACTCTTACCAAATTACAGGATAACGGCGCGAAATTTCGATTTGTTATTACAAATTTAAGGTTTTCATTTGACTCGTATACATGCAACGTGTGGCCAGCGACATCCATTAATGGATAAGTGGAAAAAGAAAAACAGAAATTGCGCACAGTAATTACTAATATAACTTCGCACAGCACACTGCAAGAAGTCGCACATATCCTCTTAGTATCTAAAAGAAAACGACGAACTACTAAGAACAAATAAAATCTGATATTCTTGGAAGAAAACTACAGGCACTTTGTTTCATAACATCCTTATTTAACTGTTTTTCATACGTGTTATTAATGATAGGAGTAACTGTAGTCTGGCGTAACCGAAAATGCTGTACGACCGTCCAAAAGAGATAAAAATCTACAACTGCCTCTGTACAATTGCTAGTCAACATTCATCACAAAACTGTAGCTGCGTGCTGTCGCCGTGTCTCTAGTTCCAAGACCACTGGTCTATGCGTCCACCTCGTCTACACTGGTCTATCATTCACGAGATTTGAAGATGGGTGGAGGCTCGGAAGTTCTCAGTTGACGAGAATATGAAAGACATTTTACCAACAAATAGTAGTAAAAGTATTTTCCTCCGCTGGCCGCCCTTCTCCCAATACTCATCAAGAATTTCGAATTGATATTTTTCCTCTCTTATACAAGAAATTGTCACTTCCACAGGGAAGATAAAAAACTCTGTGTATCTGGACAGTTACAGTATAGAATAAAATGTTAACTTTTCGGATACAGTTGAATCCACCCAAAGAGAACAAGGTGCCAGACCATACGAATTTGCAGTTAGATTTTGCATTTAATACGAAATCAGCTTTTCACTATTATTGAGAATCACACGTATAGGAAAAGTCCTACATATACAGAAAACTGCACGAGTGAGTCTTGATTGAAATAATAATAAAGGACTGCATACACTTACACCCTCTCAACTCTAGTGTCTGTGTGTTGGAGCATCCTGAAGCATATTCTAAGCTCGAAAGTTATGAAACAGTTTACTCCTCCTCCTCTTCGAAGGAATACAATGACGCACATGTAGCACCATAACAAGACGTCGTAATCTGCAGGAAAAATGTGACCGAGAAGTGCAGGCTTCTTTAAAGTAATCGTCTGTAGAAATGCTACACTTCGAGACTTAACTTTTTAAAACAGTACCTTGAGCTGATTTTCTGTATTTGAGATGTCTACTTACTTCATTTCGTGATTTAGTTTTATATTACCATTGTATTGTTTTTATTTGGTCGTGTTTCAAGAATAATTTTTTGTTAGAAGTATCTGCACTGATTTTTATTCTGAAAAAATAGGTGTAATGCATGATTTCATTTTTTTCTTGTATTAAGAAGTAGATTTCCTCTCACTGACTACAAAACATTGTACACATCGTACAGATACATTGCGATGTCAAAGTTTTATAGACTGGCAGTCGCATTTAGGCGAGTGCAAGTCTATAATTAGACGAAACTGGTGATTCAGAGACAATGTACCTGCAGTTTGTGTGCTAGTAAGCGTAAGCATCAACGGCCGCTGTCTTTTTCGATAAAACTTTCACGCATGTGTAAGAGCGTCATCATGTTTTATAGTTCAACTTTTTAGCCACTGTTCCAATTGCCAAACTACACTACGATGCAGTAGCGTATCCGGAATAGTTTTAACGAATATATCTGTATTTTAGATAATAGCCCGCTCGGTTGGCCGTGCGGTCTAACGCACGGCTTTCCAGAGTGGGAAGGAGCGCCTGGTCCCTGGCACGGATCCGCCCGGCGGACTTGTGTCGAGGTCCGGTGAGCCGGCCAGTCTGTGGATGGTTTTTGGGCGGTTTTCCATCTGCCACTGCGAATACTGGCTGGTTCCCCTTATTTCGCCTCAGCTGCACTATGTTGGCGATTGCTCCACAAACAAGTTCTCCACATACGCATAGACAACCATTATTCTACCATGCAAATATAGGGCTTACACTCGTCTGGTGTGAGACGTTCCCTGCGGGGTCCACCGGGGACCGAAACGCACAATAACCCTGGGTTCGGTGTGGGGTGGCGGAGGGGTGAAGTGGACAGCGGTAGTCGTTGTGGGGTTGCGGATCACTGCGGCTGCGGCGGGGACGGAGCCTCTCCGTCGTTTCTAGGTCCCCGGTTAACATACAATACAATACAATTTTAGATAATGAGTTATTCAGTCAGTTAATTAGTATAGTTGCTCTTAAGATATTATACATATTTTGGACTGTTACTGAAACTTAAACAGACTGGGAATTCTAACAGGTACCTATGTGGAAGGAAACGGACCAAATTAAGAACAAAACATTATTCAACTTTTAGAAACTTCCAGTCAGACTGTGCGTGGACCGAATTTGCGAACGTGGGTTAGTTGCCTGGATAGGTCAGTCGCTTCGGAGACTGTCCACAAGCGCACTTATCCGGTTTCCAATACCGGATTAGTATAAAGTTTTGTGCTCTCAGGAAGTCTGAGAATAGTGCTTTCTCTACTGTAGAGAGAAATACTAATTCATCTTTTTATTGGGATGTGCAAATATTTCAACTGGTAACTCTCAGGATACAGCACAGAGATGCAGAATATAGTTAAGCGACAGTGCTACAATTTGGACTAGTGTGGGACAAGGAACTGGTTGGTGGCGTAATGAAAAACCATCCTGGGCGTTCGAGTAACATGTGTACAGAAACCATGAAAAGCTTAGTAGCACTAGAGTGGTTGTGGGGGTACAGTCACAAAGGGACCATTGTTCTCCTTATGGAAACAATATCACTTGACCACACCTCTGTCTGTATAGAATGACATCACTTGACCAAACCTCGTTACATAAAAAATGACATCAATTATGTAAACAAAGTGGTCACTAGCGCTATCGTCCTCATAAAAACAATGTCATCACTTATGTAAATAAACCGTCCATTTCTGCTCCTTTCTTTCATATGTTGAAATCCCACATGTTTATTCCCTTTCAAGTAACTGCCTCCCCCTCCCCTCGACCACTGCTCCTACCTTAATCATCTTTTCCTATTGGTTGAGGAAAAAAAGACGAAATGAAACTCAAATGGGCTATTTCGTTTTGGCTTAAGTACTGTAATTTAATGACGCCATGACTGTCCAATGGAATTTTCTGCAACATATCAACACCTTCCATTTCTATTTTTACTGTTTTGGGGCTACCTTTACCAAGTATTCTGAATATCTACTATTCAAGATTTTCATCCAAAGACACACATAAATATTCTACTTTAAAAGTTTTAACAATTAGAACAGTGCATTATTAAGACAAATTACAGGTTTTTTTTCAAAAACAGACATAATGTCTTATGGGATAACAGCAATCAGTGATTTTATAATGTTACTTAAAATCCGTCTTGATTGCAAATTTTTTATTCATATGACCGGTTTCGGTTCATTCAGAACCATCTTCAGATCTGATATTTCAGTTACAGGAGTAACTCGTCCAAATCCAGCAACTTTCACATGCTACGTCACATGCACGTCACGTGCACGTCACATGCACGTCATGTGAAAGTTGCTGGATTTGGACGAGTTACTCCTGTAACTGAAATATCAGATCTGAAGATGGTTCTGAATGAACCGAAACCGGTCATATGAATACAAAATTTGCAATCAAGACGGATTTTAAGTAAGATTACAAATTACAGTAATATTCCAGTAATGTTCCATGTTTTTAAACAATTTCCCATACTTGTGCTGTTACCACCGCTGGGACAGAGCAAGAAAAACCACAACATCTTTATCATAAACAAACAAAAGTGTCGAAAGGCCTCTCCCACATGCTACATAACGCTGACTAGATTGCAGCAAGTAGGAGAGCTGCAGTCAAGAACTCGTGCGACGAACAAGCAGGGCTAAGCAGTCACCAGGCACCATGTCACGCTGCCCGCTCTTGTACTGTGTTCGATACGACTGCCGCCCAGCGAATGGAATGGTCTTTATGATGGCACCTTCAGGCAGCGTCCGATGCCTAAATACATTACCCTCCCACCCCCCGGCCCCGCCCCCTCCACACTGTGCTGTACACGTAGTAGCCCTTCGCTCTTGACGATACACCATCCAAAGCAGCAGCTAAAAGAAGGCCGCCATTTCCTGAGTGGCGTGTAGCAAAACCATTTCTATAGTCATGCTCATAAATTGAGGATAATTGCAGAATGTGGTACCACACAACGCGGTACTACACAAAACTTGCTCTAATGCCATAGGCACATAGGGAACACACAAGACACAGATCTGTATGTCCACAGTATTGGTGGTAAGTTGAGAAAACCGTCCCGAAACACATGTGCTACAAAACACACTGTTTCCTGCGCGTGTACCCCTACATCAATATGGGATATGATCACCATCCACAGATATACAGGCCGCACAATAGTTGGCATATTCTAGATCAGGTGGTCGAACAGCTGCTGGGGTATAGCCTCCCATTCTTGCACCAGTGCCTGTCAGAGCTCCTGAAGTGTCGTAGGGGACTGAAGACGTGCAGCGATACGTCGACCAGACGTGCTCGATGGGGTTTAGGTCAGGAGAACAGGCAGGCCACTCCATTCAGTTGATCTCTTTTGTTTCAACGTACTCCTCCACGATGGCAACTCGGTGCGGCCGTGCGTTATCATCCATCAGGTGGAAGGTGGGACCCACTGCACTCCTGAAAAGGTGGACATACTGGTGCAAAATCACGTCCCGATCCAACTGACCTGTTACATTTCCCCTGTCAAAGAGATGCAGGGGTAGTATGTGCACCAATCATAATCCCACCCCACACTATCAAACCACGACCTTTATACAGGTCCCTTTCCAGGACATTAAGGGGTTGGTACCTGGTTCCTGGTTCACGCCAGATGACAACCCGGCGAGAATCACTGTTCAGACTATACCTAGACTCGTCCGTGAACATAGCCTGGGACTACTGTTCCAATGACCATGTACGTGTTCTTGACACCAGGCTTTACGGGCTCTCCTGTCACCATGGGTCAGTGGAATGCACCTTGCACGTCTCTGGGCGAATAAACCATGTCTTTTCAGTCGTCTGTAGACTGTGTGTCCGGAGACAACTGTTCCAGTGGCTGCGCTAAGGTCCCGATCAAGGCTACTTACAGTACTCCGTGGCCGTCTGCGGGCACTGATGGTGAGGTATCGGTCTTCTTGTGGTGTTGTACACTGTGAACCTCCCGTACTGTAGCACCTGGATAATCTTGAGATTACACTTTGTGGCACACGGAGGGCCCGTGCTACGACCTGCTGTTTTTGACCATTCTCCAGTCGCCATAATATTCTGCCGCCTCATAACGTCATCAATATGTGTTCTTTGAGCCATTTTCAACACACAGTCACCATTAGCACGTCTGAAAACGTTTGCACACTTAAGCGCTGCACCTTACTCTGACATGCACCAACACACCTCTGCGTATGTGGACTGCTGCCAGCGCCACCGTGCGACGACCGCAGGTCAAATGCACCACATGGTCATACCCCGAGGTGATTTAAACCCGCAAAACCGCCCACCAGCGCGTTGTTTCACCATGTATCAGCATTATCCATAATTTATGAGCATGAGTGTAAATACAAAACTTATTCTAGCAGTGCGCTCTTCGGAAGTTACTTCCCTCCTAGCAGCTTTCAGTGCATTCTCTATACAATATGTAATCAAAAGTTCGTGTTACCTTGATCATTCTGTCCTGTTGCTACAATTGCGATAAAGCAGCCCAGTGCACACGGGGATCATGTGTGCATAAACAATGAACCCCCCCCCCCCCACTCTCGGGCCGGAAAAGATGTAATGTTTGTCTCTGTATGCTGGTTGCTAGCCAGGAGGCAGCGTCCGATCTGAGCACTGTATGTATAATAGTTAGTAGCCATCAGTCTTAAAACCTTACTTTTATAACTTAGCTTCTTAATCGTTGTGGATATTTTCAGAAATGACACGTTAATAACATTCTGGCATTCTGATGTATTTTCTTCACAGCAAGACTCGTACGGTAACCATTTTTACGTTAGCTTTACTAAAGTTAAACGACTAATTATGGTTATACTAAAGTCACTGCGGACTCGCACTGCACACAACCAGAGATGCTATAGGTTATAACACTGTCATGAGTAGTTTTCTTAGATAACTTTATATTTTTCAATACACCCATATCCAATGCACATTAAACAAATATGTATTACAAAGCATGTACTACACACAGTTCTGAGTTGCACAGAAATTCTACCACTTTATCTTAGCGGAGCACCACACAAAACAGTTGACTAAAATGTACAGTATATGCTTACCCACAGATGCATCACCCTGACGTACAATCCCTGACAATGTTCTCCAGTATAGGGCTCCACACATACAGTTTGGCTGTGACTGCAAAACAATGATGAAACTCCCGTACAATAATGACATAGGGACTCTAACGACGACGGCCTAGGTAGTAGGCCTCCAATAGAGATGTCAGCTAGGTTGTCCCACGATGACTAAGGGTATCTTTTATTACACCCAAACGCTGATAAAAACTTGTTTTATAAGCAAGCTAATTACTTAAATTTCTTTCCGCAGACGGAACTTCCGCTACCACTACCGTTCAACATCCATCCCTGTAAGAAGAAACGTCTGCCGGTAACCCCATACTAACTCTGTTTTCCTGTTGTGCTCATTTCATGAGATATGTGTGGCAGGAATTAGTATAAAAGGTGTTTTATAAACAACTCGATCACTTACATTTCGTTCGGCAGACGCAGTCTTTGTGAGCACAGTGCAGTCTCTTACTGGTGAACAAACCTAATGTCAGAAAGAGGTCATTTACATTTTGTTTCGCAGAGTAGAATCATCTGATACTAGAGTAGTCAATACTCCAGCAACGACGATGCTACTCCCCTTTTAGCTGCTCAAGCGCACTGTGTGATGTACACTGTACATATACTATATAATCAAAAGTATGTGTACACTTGGTAGCGGACATTAATATAACGTGTGTCTACCGGCCGATTAACACATCGTGCGTTTGCGGAAAAGTACTTACATTGCCCTAAATTATTGCAGGGTGATACACTACTGGCCATTAAAATTGCTACACCACGAAGATGGAGTGCTACAAACGCGAAATTGAACCGACAGGAAGAAGATGCTGTGATATGCAAATGATTAGCTTTTCAGAGCATTCACACAAGGTTGGCGCCGGTGGCGACACCTACAACGTGCTGACATGAGGAAAGTTTCCAACCAATTTCTCATACACAAACAGCAGTTGACTGGCGTTGCGTGGTGAAACGTTGTTGTGATGCCTCGTGTAAGGAGGAGAAACGCGTACCATCACGTTTCCGACTTTGATAAAGGTCGGATTGTAGCCCATCGCGATTGCAGTTTATCGTATCGCGACATTGCTGTTCGCGTTGGTCGAGATCCAATGACTGTTAGCAGAATATGGAATCGGTGGGTTCAGGAGGATAATACGGAACGCCGCGCTGCATCCCAACTGCCTCGTATCACTAGCTGTCGAGATGACAGGCATCTTATCCGCATGACTGTAACGGATCGTGCAGCCACGTTTCGATCCCTGAGTCAACAGATGGGGACGTTTGCAAGACAACAACCATCTGCACTAACAGTTCGACGTCGTTTGCAGCTGCATGGACTATCAGCTCGGAGACCATGGCTGCGGTTACCCTTGACGCTCCATTACAGACAGGAGCGCCTGCGATGGTGTACTCAACGACGAACTAGGGTGCACGAGTGGCAAAACGTCATTTTTTCGGATGAATCCAGGTTCTGTTTACAGCATCATGATGGTCGCATCCGTGTTTGGCGACATCGCGGTGAACGCACATTGGAAGCTTGTATTCGTCATCGCCATACTGGCGTATCACCCGGCGTGATGGTATGGGGTGTCATTGGTTACACGTCACGGTCACCTCTTGTTCGCATTGACGGCACTTTGAACAGCGGACGTTACATTTCAGATGTGTTACGACCCGTGACTTTACCCTTCATTCGATCTCTGCGAAACCCTACATTTCAGCAGGATAATGCACGACTGCATGTTGCAGGTCCTGTACGGGCCTCTCTGGATACAGAAAATTTTCGACTGTTGCCCTGGCGAACACATTCTCCATATCTCTCACCAATTGAAATCGTCTGGTCAATAGTGGCCGAACAACTGGCTCGTCACAATACGCCAGTGACTACTCTTGATGAACTGTGGTATCGTGTTGAAGCTGCATGGGCAGCTGTACCTGTACACGCCATCCAAGCTCTGTTTGACTCAATGGCCAAGCGTATCAAGGCCGTTATTACGGCCGGAGTAGGTTGTTCTGGGTACTAATTTCTCAGGACCTATGCACCCAAATTGCGTGAAAATGTAATCACGTGTCAGTTATAGTATAATATATTTGTCCAATGAATACCCGTTTATCATCTGCATTTCTTCTTGGTGTAGAAATTTTAATGGCCAGTAGTGTAGATGCTGCCATTGTAGTTGGCACCTCTTCATGATTCTCGATATACAGATGGTTTACTTGCATTCGGAATTCTATGTTACGTTACGGGTGTCGCCGGCAACGGGCCATGAGAATTAAACAGGTAGTAGTGTAACAGACCGTTGGTAGGTGTCTTATCCTATTTAGGTGCAATAATTACATTTATTTATCTTAAACTCGTAGTGCATTGCCTACACCGATCATTGATCTACTGCAAATCGCTACCCCTACCACGACTTCACCTTAGCTACTTTCTCAATTCCATCCTAGGTATTAACTGGCTGTTGCCATGTGTGAGTTAGAGAGAACATTTACCGTCATCCCTGCGTCATTCACGAGGAAAGTATGACTGTCGGAGAAACCTCCATATTAGGTCGGATTATTCGTTGTGGTCTTTTGGATAGGCGTAGGTGGATGGACGTAATATACTGGTTGCAACGTACTCTCCTGGATTTTTTCTCAGTAGAAAAAAGCACTCCATGTTGCTAACCACCTCTCTCGTACTATCTGCCACAGGAGTTCATAGTTCAGCGTCCTCCCAATAATCACGCATCAATTAAACATGCCTGTCACTAAACGTCCAGTTCTTTGTTGCAGCTTCTATTAATTCAAGCTGGAAGGGTCTCAGGATCACGAACAATACTCGAAAATGAATTGAATAAATGTTTTGTAAACCATATCCTTTGTGGACGTTTAATTACATTTCCTAAAAATTCTTCCAACGAACGCCAGCGAGGCATCTGCTTTTCCTCCTACTTGTTTTATGTGGTTATTCCACTTAAGGTCACTCCTAATGGTTCCTTTTAGATATTTTACAACAGTTGCTGTATCTAGTGATTTGTAGTCAGTAGTGTAACAGAACAGTAGTGGGTCTCATTTTATATAGGTGCGATAGTTGCATTTATTTATGTTAAGCTCACAGTGCGTCGCCTACACCGATTGTCGATCTATTGCAAAGGGCTACCCCGCACTGTTGTTGCAGCTCTCATACAGATACGGCCTTCATCTACATCCAAACAGATAATCTGCAAGCCACTGTGCAGTGTGAGGTTGGGGGTACGCCATAACAGCATTACTGATCCGCGTTCCTGTTCATCACAAGTACTGATCGAGCACAAAAATTATTGTCTACACGCCTTTGTAATGAAAAATGAAATGAAATGAGCGTGTGGCATTGTTGGCCGGGAGGCCCCATTCGGGGGAGTTAGGACGCCATATTGCTAGTCCGTTTTAAATGATGCCACTTCGGCGACTTGCGAGTCAATGATTACGAAAGACACACAACACCCAGTCCCCTGCAGGGAATCGAGCCCGGGCCTCCTGTGTGGTAGGCGGTAACGCTACCGCTACGCTACGGAGGCGGACTATGTCTTTGTATGTGCCCTAATCTCTTTGATGAAAAGCTATATCAGATATACAGTGGTGCTTTCATGTGGTGCCATAGTCATCGTTCAATGCAGTTTCTCTTAAATTACCCATTAGCGTTCCTCGAGAAATATAAACCTCATTTAGGTACAAAACGGGGGTCACTGTGTTTTCAACTACCTAGTTTCAACTACTTCCTAAGATCACCCAATTACGCCTACCTACCTCAGGTTATTTTTATTCATGAGTATAATCTTGAACCGGCCGGAGCGGCCGAGCGGTTCTAGGCGCTACAGTCTGAAACCGCGCGACCCCTACGGTCGCAGGTTCGAATCTTGCCTCGGGCATGGATGTGTGTGATGTCCTTAGGTTAGTTAGGTTTAAGTAGTACTAAGTTCTAGGGAACTGATGACCTCAGAAGTTAAGGCCCATAGTGCTCAGAGCCATCTGAACCATTGAGTATAATCTTGAAAGGTAGTTGAAACTAGGTAGTTGAAAGCACAGTGACCCTTCTCCTAAACAAATTTCTATTAATTTCCGCATATACACTGTGCTTGCCGCCCATATAACACGCAGCAATAAAGGTTGCACGATGCGACAGTTACTGATGTAACACTCGTGTTGCTACCGGGACGTTACAATATGCGATACTCTACGCAATGCGACTTCTGATGCGACGAGCAAAAAGGTAGACTGAATCACGTTTGTGTTTCAGTTTCAATCGTCAGCTCTTGTGAAGAGGATGTTAATGCGGCCTCCCGTTATTTACAGCTAAAAATACTGGAAAAGAGAAGGAAATACTTAGAGTATGACGACAATGCTATAAACAACATACATACGAGTTAGGTGCGGTTTCTCTTGACGTCTCTCAACACGAGCACAAATTCCACGAACTTTACAGAAAAAGTCCAAACAGTTCCCTTCCGGAGCAACTAACAGAAGCTACTTGGACAAA